>NW_022882959.1:0-1330162 GCF_011952255.1 Bombus vosnesenskii | reverse complement strand
CGCGTTTAATAGGAACTGAGAGTCGAATATAAATTGCGAAAGTTAAAGGGCAGGTGGAGAGAAGAATTTTAATCACAACTTGATACAGTGTGTAATTGACACGAGACTGTTGCATTTTATTCATGACGAGTGGCTTGCAGCGCGCGTTCTCCTTAATTAAAGTCCTTGATTTAAAGGATAAGAGCCACGTATGCACCTTAACGTTCATTCAAGCGTAACACATCCTTACAACGAGCGTAAGTGCGACGTAACATTTACACGTTCGTAAAGTTACATGTATATAAGTAAGTATAAGTAGCTTTCGTATTTTACCGATAGCTTATAAACAACTTACACGGATAGTCAACGATCAATTGGCATTAAAATATGTAAAGGAAACAAAGTATCGAGCGTGTAATTCGACTTTTCGATGTATTATACTCTGCAAAGTCCAAACTCGTATAATTACGTTTGCCTCGCGCTATTTTCTCTCGCGATATCTCTACGAACGATCGTGCCAGCCGGTCCACGCAAAATCGTTCTCTTCTCGTCTCTAAGACCCTTCGGAAGCGCAACTTTGTTGAGAAATGCGCAGACTACCATCGCGTTCGTTCTACGTCGGATCTTTCAGCTCTTTAACGAACATCGAGCCAAGAATCTCACTAAAAAAACTTCATCGACGAACGTTTCTCCAAAAAATCGTAACGCAAGACCATCCAACATCCTTCCAATTCTACCACCCACGATCATCGCTACTCTCCTAAAACAACAATCGTGGATTCTCTAGGTTCGAAGATAGGCGTCAAAGATCGGCTCTAGAAAGGAGAAAATTCGAGAATTCGACCGAACGTCGATCGATCTTCGGATCGATGCGTCTTGCGCAATCTACTTGAAACCAAATTGAATTGCCTTCGTCTGGCGGGAATCGAGGTCACCCGAAAGAGTAAAAATGGCGCGTCCCGTGGAAGCGAGGCGAGCCTGGTCGCAACGAGAAGCGGCCGTCTCGAAAGCAAAAATTCGCTGTAGAAATTAAAAAAAATAGTAGAATTCGCACAGAGGAAAAATAAAAGAACGAAAGCCGGTGGAAACGGTGCGGTGCACGTGCCCCTTTTTCCAGACGAATGCGTGTTCGTTTGGTTTTTTCGGCGGCGCGAGTTGCAGCGGAAACGCGCGGCCTCGCGCCACAATACGCTCGTTGCCGCGTGGAAAAAACGCGGCGGCCAGCATTTTTGTCAGTCTAGACACGTGTTCTAGCGACGAGGAATCGGCTTTTCTCCGCGTTGGTCCCGGTTTGTCGCGCGGCGGTTTTCTATCGCGCGGACCATGTGTTCGCCGCGCGCCCCTTCGGGACACTCGCGCGTCATGTGCTCGATTAATTCCACTCATCCTCTCCTTTCGTACAGATGCGCCCGTCCACCGCTCGTTTAAAGAGACGGCGGTCGTTTTTCTTTGGTATCGAACCTTCCAGCCTCGTTCGCAAACAGCCTCTTCTCGTCGATGCTTATTCGCGACGAATCACCGATTCGAGAAATTTTCTCACTGGCAAGCTCGTTATCCAGTTACTCGGTCGTTCTCGCTACGGTGCAACCGACGCTCGTATCAAAGTGGACACGTAGAATTTAACGATACGATATCAGCGGAATCTTGCGTAATTTCTGCGACGCGATTTACGCCATAAAAACTCCATGAAATCTCATTCGATGGACCGTTTTCTCGAACGTTTTTTGTCGGAATAATCTTACGTAAACGCATCCACGAGATCGCCGAAGAAAAATCAACGACTTTCCATCGAAATCTCGATAATGCGCGGTGTTTCGCAATTCGCCCTGCGTTCGTGACGCCACGGCAGATTGTATTATACTTTCTTTACGGAGGGACGGTTGCGACTATACGTAGGTTTCCTTAGGTTTTTGCCAACGTTAACAGAGGTAGCTTTCACCCGGTGGCGTAATCGGTATATCATTTGGATCGATTAGCCAGAAATGGACCGTATCGTCAAACGACGATAATGCCACGATCGTTTTGCAAACCGTTACGTCACGATGAAAATCACGATAATGAGCGAATTCACGAACGCGAGGCAAGAACGGAAGCAAAAATGATTTATAGCGGTTGAAATTTCGCTGAGGGAGGCTGATGATACGGACGAAGGTTGGTGGTCCGTGGTTTTTCTTCCCAAGTAATTTATTTTATACCTAAAGAGTAAACGTCTGCTTAAAATACCTTAGAATTACTTAAATCGATTTTATAAATTACCGTTACTACCTTGTAAATGGTTTCGTTACAGAATACAGAAAATCTCATGGAAGATTGTTTCGCCACGGTGTTTCGTATCTTTCGTTTTCCTAGTTGCCTAGTTTCTCGGAAAATAATTCGTTGCATCGAATCGTAATCGTAATTCGCGTATGATCTTACGATTACGCACATACGAATTACGCTACATTTTCAGATTTGTTTCGACGTAGTCGATCGTGATTACGTCGGTAATCGTTTCTCGCGTCGGTGCTAACGAAATTTCTCAATGTATTTTCTCAAACGCGTACGATATGAATATAAAGACGTAGGCAAATTGGCGAGCAACTCTATCTATAAACGCTAATAGGGAATAGTAGCCGGTCCGTACGGACGACTATTATACGGACGACGCGTTGCATCGTTACGCTCGCAGTCGTGTGCAACGAGAGCGCAACGTGCGCACGCAGCCGCGGAGCGCATGTGCAACGTAAGATCGCGCGAGCGCACAGTGGTGGGGAGGACTTCATTCATAAATGCCGGGCTAAAGGCGTCAATGGATGGCCCTGTGAACGAGCGAGACAGCATCCCCCGTGCTCTCCCACCTCCATTCTCGCGCGTTCCTCTTCCTTTCTTTCGTTCTTTCGTCATCGTCGCCACCATTTACTCCCACTCCATCGGCCGGTTGCATAGAGAACACGCCGCGGACGCCAGGCAGGAATTTCACGGCGCAGGTGCCTCGCGGACGACGTTTTTGGAAAAGAATCTGCGTGTACCGCGTGCCCGACCGACCGACCGCTGGATTTTGTTACCGCGTCACCTCCGACGGGACGATCCTCGATCGAGTCGACAGGTATCGACGCCGGTACATAAGCTGCTCCATAGCCGAAGGGTTGGCCAAACGGAAGTTTGCGTGGCTGTGTACGTCGACCGCCTTTGCACGTTCAAGGTCGCAAGCTTTGCACGTTCGATGCTTTTGGGCGTAGCTTGGACGAGCGAGATTCGCTGGAATTTCACGCGATTCGGTTTCAAAAGATGGGAATTTGCGTGGAACGTCGAACGCATGGATGGACCAACGGGTTTGGAAGTAATTTGGACGTGGTTTGGTAGTCAGAGCGTGAGAGTAGGCTTTCGAAGTAGCTGAAGTTCTCGTCGATGCGTGGAGAGTTTAGTTTCTCGAACGTTCGTTTCCAAAGAGATTTCGCGAGAGGATCAAGCTTCCATTTTATCCATTGTCTCATTGTCAAACCAATACCGAAATTAAAGCTACGATAAATCGTCTGTCTGGCCGGGAACGCTAAAAACGCAAACCAGTCTCGCGACTTCACGTTCCGAGAATTAATACGAAAATCAGCAGAAATCCAGCCTGTCGTTTCTCACCGATCGATCGCATCTGGAGAGGCCTGGGACTCGAGACGAATAGCTGGACGCGCCATCGCAGCGACCTTCGTCGAAGAGTTCTCCAACGAGAGAAAAGAAAGCAGCCGCCGTGCCGTCCGATAAATGATTCCATCAGAAACGGCATCCAGGGTGTAATCGATGATGGCCGAAGTGACGAATGCCGACGAGTTGTATTCACGGACGGACGAGGACCCGCGACCCAGGACGTTTTCATAGAGCCATAACGTCGATGGATATTCCGCGACTGGTCGATGGCTTGCACGAAGAGGAACGCCACTGCTCGACGGGCCGCCATTTATCTTGATCGCGCATAACTGACCATTCTGACTGTTTGGCCATTGGCCATAGGCGCGCTTCGTATTCCTCGACGCGCAAACGTCGATTCACGGTCGCTATGGAATTCGTTCTATCGGCAGAGTCGATCACGGGTCTTGACCGGCGTCCCGAGACTCGGCTATTCGTTCCTCGTGGTAGGTGGTTTTGATTCAGCCGTGGCTCGTATTAACCCGTAACATTTAAATAACCGATAACGAAAACAGGAACGAAACCGGACGATAAAGGAGGGGAAAAAGGCGGCGTCGGGTTTGTCGAGAGAGTCGAGGCAACGAGTTTACGAGACGAGAAGAGGCACGTATATTACGCTGGTGCGTGGTAAAGTGATTCTTGTTCGAGGGAGGAGCGACGCGCGAAGGAAAATAGATGAACAGGGAGGATCGTGCGGAGAAGGGTGGGTGGATACGACGAGATGGAAGACGTTGCGCGTACGTAAGATGGGTTTTGGTCTTGATCGTCGATTTTGTAAGCGGTACGTCGGTTGAGAAGTTCGCTTTCCAAGATAATTAACATGTTAACTGCCACGAGAGACGCTCGTGACTAGCGTTTTCTTGGATTAATTGCGATATTTAAATTGAATTAACTCGCTTATGTTGGCTGCAACGTTGTAACGAGGCAACATACCAAAGAGATCGTCGGAGTTTCAAGTAGCTCGATGCAGTTTCCTTGCGTTTAAATCATTTTATTTCTTCTTTTTTTTTTACGTTTTATCCCTGATTTGTTCCCCGTTATTAATTACATACACACACACACGCGTATATAGAAGAAACCGGTCGCGAGAGGAGGGAAAAACGACGCACCTTCTGCGCGACAAACGCGAAAGGCGGATACACAGACACAGAACGGTATGTCCGATTATCAATCGCGGTATCGTTACCCGTGCCGTAAACACCGTCACATTACCGTCCGATAATCGCGTACGTAATAACATCTGGCAGCAAATTGCCATGAAAAAATAAAGAAGCGGCTGGACCGTTGGGCCGGTTGCGTAAATATATGTAGAGCACGATCCTTATATCCAGCTCGCTCTCGGGTTCGTTATGCATCGACAGCTCGTTTCGCGCGAGCCGTCTGTCCGCTCGTATCTGCGAGCAATCGGCTCGCGAGCGGCGAAAATAATGCCCGCCAGCGACGAAACATTTGGAGGCCGCGACTTATCACCGTGGAACATCGACTGGAATGCATCGTAATTTACGGACATCGAGAGAGGTCAGTCCGGTTCGTCGATACGAACCGTGAGGAATAATGGCTGAAAGAGGCTGGCACCGACACCAACGCCCCTGCGTTCTTCCTTGCTGCTCTCTTCCACGCTCTCCGTGTCGCCGACACCGTATCCTGCATCCACTGTAATCGAGTTTAAGACACTCTGTCGCGTTGAAATGGTCGTTTCACGGGCTACCGATCTCTTGGACGGGGTGTTGGGTGTTTGCGAGTTTGTTACGAGCAAATGCGTCCACCCAACGCTTAAAATTGATCGAAAAGAATTGGAAAGGCGAGAAACGAGTGGGAGAAAGAAATTGCTACGATAAACCAGCCAGCTTTGGCCAACTCGCTGCCACGGCATCTTTGCATTCCTCACCAGAAATGTTCACAAATCATTCAGCGACTTAACTTCGTGCTTCTCCGACAACACGATCGCTTTCGTTCGTCGTTAATCACGCGGCCACATAGTTGCGTCGATCGAACTACGCACCATACATCAACTAAACACGGTTGCAGAGGAGTCACGGAAATAATTCATTATTTACATGGCTGGTATATCCGATTTTTTACTCGTAGAAATTACCGCTGTTTGGTTTCTTACGCGCGCGTACACGTAGCCGACTCGTTTTAAACGCGTTGGTCTTATACAGCTACGTCCGATGCGACGTAACTCTCTTTGCCAAATTACCACGCGGCTCGAGACGAGGCTGGCATCGAAGTTGCAAAGCAGCAGCTTCCTCTTAACGCCGCTGACGCGATTTCGTCGTTCGAAACGCTCGATCGGGCGATCCCTCAAATTATCCGCTCGAACTTTAACCATACCACGGTAACCACGCGTCGTCGTTTCTTTCTCCGCTTATTTTCTGTTTAACTCTTTAACGGAGTATCGTTTATCTTCTACGACTGCTTCTTAAACGTAAACTTAATTCGCAGAAAGCGTAGTACGTCGATCGTTGGTAACTTTTAAATGCAAGCTTAATCCGTTGCGAGGTTCGCGCGTGACTTATGAAACGATTGTACCGTTATAAGCAAAGGTGTATTAGTAAAAGCATCGCTTTTATTAGCCCAATACTTGAATAATCGTAAAGGAAATAAAAGAGGCGAACCTCGCACACCTGCCATTTACGACAACCTGTCTTCCTACGACAGAAGCTATCGCACGTATCTCGCGCGGTTACGTACTTTCCGAATTCCCTCGTAATTTCCAAAAAATAAAATTTAAAAATACAAAATTAAAAGTACGAAGTTCTAATCTTTTCGTTTAAAGCGTTTTCCAAAAGGTACAATTTACAAATATACAGAGACGATAGGACTCTGCGACTAATCTCGGCACGCAAATCGCCGTAAACGAAACATACTTTCGTTTTGGTAAACGGTCGATGACGCTTGCGCTGGTTTTGTACGTAAGTAAGTAAGCAATTCCAGGAAGGATTCGAAAACGAGACGGCGTGGTGGGTCCGAGGCGTGCAAGCTGCTGGTCGGAACCAAATTATTGCGGCGGCGTGCAATCGCGCGCGTCGCTGTGTGTACGCAAATATGCGGGGTCGCGGTGACGTCACATCCGGCGTCTCGTTTTTCGCGGTGCGCACTTATCACGCTGGCGAAAGAGAAAGACGAGAAGAGAGCCGCGCGGGAATCGCCTTTATACGCCCACGCGAATGCAACTGCAGCGTCTCGTCTACCTATAGTGTACGCAACGTACGCAGCGAACGTCTATCGTAGTTGCGCGTGTCAACGACGACATTGTCCGGACGACGAATTCGAAAGGTGGATCGTCGCGAGGATCGCAGCGCGTAATTAGCCGATCGATCGAGCGCGCATCGTCGCTCGGCGTCGATAGCGGCGCAACTAACGAGAATCTCAAATTCGCTTCTTTATCGAACGGATGGTACGTCGTACGTAGTTTTTCGTCAAAATTATTACCTATATCGTTGTCAATTTGGCCTTAGTTTTATCACGACGCTGGCTCGTCTTCCCAGTGGAAGCTGCGTCGTGCAATTCTTCTCCTTCGTTGCGATCACATGAAAAATACATTTTCGGGCATCACCGTCCGAATCGTGGAAACGGTTCAAACTTGACGCTCGTTGCACGACGACAAACGGTTTCCGTAAAATGCACCGACGATGGAACTTTAACGTTCTCGTCGATAACCGATTCTCAGAAATCGCGTTAACAACGTTACGGCGTCGATCGGATCGCGATCCCTTGTCGTTGCACGATGGTAGCGGCGGCACACGCGTACGTTGGTCGATGCGTACGTTGATGCAGGTATTGTTACTTCGGAGCACGAGTCATACTTGCATTGCAAATAAACAGCCGGTAGACGAAACGATCGATCGAACTGTAGTTCAGCTGCAACTTGGCTCTCGTAACTAGATCCAGAAGTTTGTAACCGTTCGAAGCGAAAAGAAACAAAAATCGCATTTGTACGAAACGCAATGGCATATCAAAGTCGTAATTGGAAATTAATATTACGAAAAACGTTAACGATACACGATCGACAACGATGCAAGATTTAGATGGAAATTTTATTTAGCTTTGTCCGAAATCCTAAAATTCCGAACGAACGATTGGGAATAAAATTTGTAAGAAAGGGAGGAACGGTTGGAAGAAAGAAATCGACGGGACTGGCGAGTATTTCGAAAAGAAGAAACGAGTGGTGCGCGACGATTAAGAGTAAACGGTTTCGGATAGGAATCGACGACGCGATGTGCGGTCTCGGTTGCGCTTGTGGTGCGTGCTTGGGCTTCTTCGCGCACACATTCATCGTGCCGATGCCTGGGAAGAGTAAAGAGCACCGTGCTCGGGTTCAGGGACAGGTTTGTGCAATCGAACGACATCGTGGTTAAGGCAAATATCGTAGGTCAAATATCGCTGCTGCGGCAATTGTTGCTGCAGCCGGCGTGTTGCGTCGTGCTCCGTTGTTGCTTCAACGTCATTGCCTTTCGAATTCCACGCGATACTTGTACGCGATCTACTCCTTTCATTCCCCGGACGATCGTCAAATATCGAACGAAATATTCTCCGCGGGGTAATTGCCTTCTCGCGTGATACGCCGAACCGTTGACCCTTCGTAGGTGGAATTTTATTCGAACGCTCGAACATGGCCGGCGTTAAACCGACGAGTGTCGTTCGAACGAAGAAGAAGAGTGAAATTTCTTCGATTACTCGAGGGACAAAAAGGATTACGGGGAAGATCGGTCGAAGAAAGCGGTTGAACCTGTCGGAGAGAGAAATTCCATTCGGAAGATGTTTTCCCTGTCTTATTCGTATTCCACTGACCGATTCTCCATTTTATGAGACTCGTACGATTCTTCGATGCTTTCAAAGAGATAGGAACGAATTCGAGGCAAGTCGAACACCTTCTGCCTGCTATGATACCACGCCTACGTTGCCTTTCAAACTGTTCCTTCCTGTTTGGAAGAAAAATGTTGGTGCGCAGGTTCCTTGCCAACGACTAAATATCACTAAATCATCGCGTTGAAAAGTCCAACGTTCCCTCGAGACACCGCGAAATTACGGCATTGTTAGGCACATTTCTTTCGGTGTTTAACTTTTACCGACCCCGGCGAGACTGTGCCGCATTGTCGCGTTTCCAAAAGGTGTACATATACCCGATGCAACCCCGCCTTTCTACATAAGTGCCTTTCACAGACATCTCGTGGTACGTTAACCTCCGATCTTTTCTCCCCATATGTCTTACTTCGATCTTCTTTTTCTTCTTCTTAGCTTCTTCCTCTTCTTCTTGAGTCGATGTTACTGTGGGAATATTTGCGAAGGAAAGAAAAAACCTGCTATAACTCGAAATCCGCCAACTTATCGGGAAACATCTTCCCGATATTCCTCTCTTTCTCCACGCTTCCTGCGATATACGATTTCTCCGAGCGGACGCATCTTACGATTCCGATTCTTACGATTAACTATTTTACGTTGAATCGTCTCTAACGAGATACCATCTTTCGATGGCTGTCTATTCGCTACCGAGCGAGTAGGACAAACGCTTCCTTTCAACCAGAAATCGCAAGCATCGTTTTAAAAAATAGGTTACAACGACAGTCTTGGCGTGGCCTGGCGATAGTCGAGGTGGATCGCGTGAGAACCGGTGCACACACGGTTGAGTCCCAGGGGAGGCTGTTCGCTACACATACACGCGTGTACACACACGTGCGAATTCAAGGCTCGCGATGTCCTGATTCAAGGTACGCTTTGTCGCGGAACTGTGTACACAGCTCGCGCGTGTGTACGCGCGCGCTGCTCGTGAGTTATAGGCTTAGCGGTTGCACGTGGGTGCACAATATTGCATTCGCTCCCACACCCACCACCGACGCCGCGACTGGCAAAAGAATATCGCATCGACGCGTTTTCGTTCGTTACGAAGGCGTTTTTCTCGCGCCTATTCTCGCTTCCTCCGCGATAAACCAACGTTCCACGCTTCTTCCACCGTGGCTCGATCGATCAAACTTTTTCCATTTCTCTAAACTCTGCCTGCTACTTTGTTCTTCTTTTCTCGCGAACTGGTTTATCTCGCGAATTCCTCTGTTTCGGAGTAAAAAAAAAAAAAAAAACAAGCGATAATTATCGGAGGCAAACGATAATCTTTACGATCGAAATTCGATGGAAATGTAAAAAGCGAACGTCGATTCGAAAGGGACGTGACAATGTGTTTCTCGATATGTGTCAAGTTGACTCGTACATACGTTGAAAATCGATTGATAAATATGCGTACATTGTAAAACAATAAGGTACTCGTTACGTATGTAGATTTTTTTCCGAAATGTTTTACAAACGTAAAAACAGATGGGAATGTAGGTTGAATGCGAATTTCTTGCAGAGACCCGCAAGTATAGACGCTTTTATTATTTGATTTAGAAAAAGATACGAGTGAGATATATCAATACAGATACGGATGATAATGTAAATTTCTTGTCGATAAAAATTTGTTGATTTATCGTAAAATGATCTACCAGCGCGTAGACTTCTTGCGAACGTGGGTCTCGTCTCTTCGTGAATTCAAATAAGCATCCATTGTGTGAGCGTAAATTTGTTGCATGATTTACGCTTATAGATTTATCGCAAATTTACCTGTGACGCGTACATACTTCGTTAGAATGGAGAAATGTGCAAATCAATGTAAATATAAGGAAGGAAAAAACGAGTAGGCCAACGCGTGAAATGTAATATCGCAACATTGAAATGTAGATTCGTCGTATAGATATCTCGCGGTAAAAGTCGAACGTAAAGTTGTTTCAAACATCTTTTCAATTGTAAATCTATTTCAGGCCAACCTTCGCTCGTACTAGCCATTTATCGAAGCAAAAATAATTCAAAGATTATACGAGGAATGCGCCTGCTAGAGAAAAACCGATCGCGCGTTATGCTTGTTCCTCTGTAACTGAATCAAAAAAGACAACGTAGGACAGAACCGACACGCAGAGTCGATCAAACGAATTATAATTAATCAATGTGTAAATTCGCAGTGGCTGTTCGTACCAGCCACGTAAATTGTCCCCAGTCGTCGTTCAATCAGCTAATCGCGAGTAAAATCAATCGTTTTCCCGTTTCGTACCGTTCAGGCGGTAAATGGAGGTCTTATGAAACGTTCGTGGAATCGTGACGGAGGAGTCTGAACGACCGGAAAAATAAAAAGGAAAGAATCTTTAATTTATTTAACGCGAATAGTCAAAGACCTTCGTTGAGACGAAGAGAAGCTCAAACCGACTTTGCAATCGGAATAATTCATTCATAGACTTCTCCTACGGATCAGCACTTCCTATAACGTTAATTACTCTTATCGTGGCAGTATCGTTTACGGTATCAAATCTATGCCTGCAACGCGAATGTGATGCGAATGACCGCAAAACTTCCAATTTACGCGGTTACCATCTTGAAGAAATTACTGCCACTTCCTTCGATGATTCTACCAAATGTCCGATTCTACCAAATGTCCAAATCGGACAAATTGTCAATGTAAACAACTAAATAAGAAAAAAAAAAACTTCCTTCGATAGGATGGTCCGTTGTAGAAAAGATTGTTTTTCAACGAGAAACTTTTGCACATTCGATATCGATGTTTGCCGCATAGTCGCGTACTGCGTTATATATTTTTCAAATTGCAACTCGCGATTGAAAGTTTGAATTTACGATCGATGAACAGATAACCTTGGCGCGATAATTTTCTGCTGCTACGTCGCCGAACTGCCGGACCGTGGTGTGCGCCGGAAGCAGCGCGTCGAACGCGCAGAATAACCATTTTCTTGAATTAAATTTGTTTTATCGGTCGGTCAAGGCGGACGCTGATTACGATTCATTCACGTTTGGATGGCGACCACGGGACACGTTTATCAGCGAAAAAGATTAAGTGCCGTGGAACGACAAAAATACAGGCGGTCGAGCTGATGCTCTAATTTATATCGTCGGTCGTCGCATATGGTCACGAACATGTGAATCCTGAAGCTCTTTCAGGAGAACAGCTCGAACGAAAGAAAAAAAAGGGAAAAAGTTTGAGTAGAAAACAGATGTTTTCGCTGCCACGAAGCTCGTCATTTAAATATTTTGACGGCCACTCGAAGTCCTCGAGAAGCCCTCCGACTTTCTCGCGCAAAGCTGGAATGCATACGATGCACCTGATAACTCTCTAATGTTTACCAGAGAGGGAATGATCGTTGGCTACGCCGAATGATACCCGTGCGTCTGTCTATGTGTTCTTTTTCTCTCGGTTTTTCGAGTTAACTTTGATTACGACTCGTCGCGTGGGAAATTTTTTTGCGTAGGTAGATGGTATCTGTGATTTTCTCGACTTCTCCGGTCGTTACAGGTCACGTTTCGTAGTTTGGAAAATTAGTTCGTCTAATTTGCTCGTTCCGACCGCCTTTCTCTTTACAGGTTCCCCTTTTATCTTACCGATCGTCGATGAAACGTAATTAGTCGCTTCGCTCGATCGATCGCGACGAGTATTTAAGGTTACTTAGGATTTCACATTCTAAGATATTTAGGTATTAAAGTTTAACCTCAAAGTGCTAAAATAATTCCGTAAGTACTTTGAGAACGATAACTTTGCGTGACACAAAGTCACGGATAGTTCTTATCAAAAGACAGACAGATTGGTATTATCGTCCAAGGCCAGAAACGTTTCTTGCATGCGATACTTTGTATCGATACGTCTATATCGTGCGTTATACTTCGTAATAAAATGTAATTTCGCTAAAAATCGCTGAAAACAAACGTATCCAAACCACCGACCCCGAGTTTCCTACGGAAACACCAACGCATCAAGCACGTATCAAGCACGAAAACCGCCAACATCTCGCGACACTTTGAAAAAGAAGAAGCAACGGAGATCCGCGATTAAAAGACGACACCGAAACGTCCATCTTTCTCGCTCTAAGTCTCACCTCCGTAAGGATCCACGAATCGGTAGAGGAAAAAACTGGCGAAGAAGCGACGAAGAAGAAAAAGAAGAAGGAGGAGAAGTACCGATGACCACCAGGGAACGACTGGATTCCAGCTCCTCTCCTCCATCGTGGTCGAATTGTCGGCGATGCTGGCAGCGAGAAATATAAAAGGGGAGTGCCCAGACAACGTCGAAATCGAAAGGGATAGCCGACCAGAGCCAGAGTGGCGTTTAAAGTCATTTGTACTACGTGACGTAATGAGTGGCTCGTCTGCTGGTACCATGGAAGAAGGGCGACGCAAGATCCAACTAGGAATTCAAAAAGGGCAGGCGGTTCGTCCGTTTTCAACATCCTTGAACGTCGTTGTTCGCTCTGAGGATTATCGGTTCGCGCTGAATCTAAAATTCTAGTGGAAAATGGATAACGAGAGTCTTACGGTGACACCTCTTAACCTTCTCAGAAATAAATTTACAAAGTTTGGAAAGACGTATTTCGATGGCTCCTGAGCAACTCCATCGATCGGTTTACTTTCTCCTTTAAGTTTCTTCCAGAGAAGACGTAAGAAAGAATTACTCGAGCTAAGACACTTTCGTCTATTCGCGTACCGTTAAAGACCACAGTGTCGGAGATTTAATTTTTGGAGAAACAGGTGGTGTTTTTGGGTTTGGGTGAGGTCGGTGAAAGATTTGTCGAAAGGGCCGGATTTTCGAGGAACTCGGTCGGTACTCTAGTCTAAGAAGGGTCGTGTTGTGGTAGGCTAGACCGAATCCTAAACGCCCAGACCTTAAATCTA
This sequence comes from Bombus vosnesenskii, assembly GCF_011952255.1. Taxonomy (NCBI): domain Eukaryota; kingdom Metazoa; phylum Arthropoda; class Insecta; order Hymenoptera; family Apidae; genus Bombus; species Bombus vosnesenskii. The sequence continues at coordinate 1,316,830 of NW_022882959.1, read as the reverse complement.
GCCAGATTATAAGAGGGTAACGCCTTTAATCTGACCGCGATCCAAAGGCTCCGTTAGGGACACCACAGGCCAAAATGAAAACGTATGTCTTTAAAAAGATGAGCAGCATCCGCTTAGGCATTCCGAGGATCACGTTGCGAGTTCGAGAGTCCATTTTTCCAAAGAGATTCCAATAGAACGGAACGTATTCCGATACGAATAACACTACGATAAAACCGTTGGCAAATTTTCTTATAAACAACAACGAATCGTATCTTTAGAAGTAAGATCTGGTCTTTTTAAAATTCTTCTTAAAATAAAGTATCGCGTACACGCCACGGATTTTTCCTCCAACGAACTCTATCATCCTCGTACATATTTTTGCTAATTTTTCAAATTTCCTCGAAGAACGAGAGAAAGCATGTATGGATTGTACAATGATATTTCTTTGCTAATTTCAAGCTGCTAAATTAGAGAGAGAAATTGCGATCGATTACGATTATTCGCTCTCGCGATGAAAGAAAATTTGCGTTAGAAACGAGCCATACTCTCGATCGATTTGTAAGCGAGAAATCGGAGAAAAGAGAAGAATATTCGTGGCGCGTGCGATTCGGCGCAAAATTTAGCGATCCGTCGATAGATTTGCTGCGAGGACGACCATCGATGACCGGCGAAACGAGTTACAGCATCAGGCCGGTTGTTTCCTGAGAATCCATAAGCGGTTATTCTACAACCTGTGTTCAAAGTACTTTAGTCTACACCTCCTTTGATTTTTGCTCTATGCTAAGAAGAACATTCCACGTTGCCTAGTCATCTCAAGTTAGCGTTGGCATAATGCTCGGGCTTCGCAGACTGGCAAAGACTTGCACTCGACAAAGAGCTTGCTCGGTTATTTACGGTGCGGACTCTTGAAACTGCAACTTTTGTGAAACGAACACGGAGCCTTTGAATTTTCTCGAGGAAACGAGAAACTCGACGGAGTAGCTAAGTGGGAAACGTGTTTAGCGAACTGGACTTCCGAGAGAGACGAAAAACGCTCTCCTTTCGTACATTCCTTCCAATGGATCTACGCATCTAGATACAGAGATCGTCACGCTAGTTACTGTTACGTCGACGAGTACGAGACGTTTTTTAAAGCCGAAACTTCGATAAAACTTTCCTTCTTTCGCAACATCGTGTATTCGATTAAAACGATTTTTACCGTTACTTATTTTAAGAACGTTACCGGGGAGAAGGAAAGTCAAAACGATCTGTACTATTCGTTTATTTAACAAACGTTAGCGCAAAAGACGGGAATGCAAACACAGTACTATTACTCGCTTCAAAAATGGTACCAGAATGCAAGGAAATTTGGTCCTAACCAACGTCTGACCCGAGAACAAAACGATAAAACAAAGATGTACTTCCTCGTAAGCGACATGTAACTTGTTATCACCCGGCATACGGGCCCGAAAAAGAAATCGTTTCTCGCCATGGTGAAAGGGTAACAACCCGTTAATAAATAAGTAAAGAGACGAAGGAAAGCGTGCAACACACCGGGGGTTAACAAACGCTTCCCCACCACGTTCTACCATTAGTACGTATACCGTCCGTGAACTGTTTCTTGGAAACGAGCGAGAGAACCGGGGCCAACCGAAGAGAAACGACCAAGGAAACCGTCACCAAGGGAAAGAAAAAGAGGATAGTCGGCCGGTTACGTTAGGATAGGTTGGACCGTTCTGTCCGTGGACCCTCCGACTGCCTGGCGCTACGAGTCTAGCTCGGACCAACCTTTAAAGGCGCTGCTACGTAAGCCTATTCGGAAATAACATTGAATTTGCGTATCCTTTTACTTTACAAAGTCTTCCAGAATTCTATTTCGCTTCGATTTCTCGAATTACTTGGATGAAAGTGTGAAATTGTACAGGCACTTTCGGTCCCGTTACGTTTTGCAACAGCAAGAACGGCCTCCGGTTTTGCTTCGAAAATCCTGATCGTTCCAACGTTTAATTTGAATTTTCCAAGCGATCTTCTACGAAAGGTATAATAATTTAACGATAGAAAACTGTTAAAACGTTTCTACCAATTTCATGTTCTTCGTGCAGTAACGTTTACGTTGGACGTATGAGAATCGATCTCGTGACTATTGCCGCTACGTTCCACGTAGTCGGGTCGAATTGACCCTGACGAGGGTTAACCTACCCGCATCAGCTCGTTTCAGCGTCTCCGTCGTGCCACATCGGAAAATAGGAAGCACGACGACGGAAGTGGAGCAATGCGGGCATGAAATCGAGTATTTAGCTGACGGCTTCCTTCTGTTTAGGGGGAATCGCGAGTTAAACTTTTGGAAATTATGACACAGTCATCGAAGCCTGAACAACGCGATTAAACATGGTGCACTAGGTAGAATATATTACACGACTCGCGATTTACGACTCATTGTCGATACGCCCGCGTTTAATACACCGCTACGAAGATCTTACGACGGATAATCCGTAGAATACAAAGTTTCCAGTCGACGAATAAAACGGAATAAAAAAGTTGCGAAGCTTTTGTACAATTATGAAAAAAATTACGATAAAAATAGTTGTTTGATTTCGTCGTTTGATCTTCGATAGGATCGATTATCTTTGCGAAAGAATGATTTTTCTTAAAAGATGGCGAATTACTTTGGAGTAGAAAACGATACGATACGATTAGCTTCGCCGTTCGATTTCTAACGTAAGATCTTTATTTGAGTTAGACGTTCGATAGAAAAATAATACGTTTATTTAATATTGACAATATTAATACGCGATCGTAGTACCTGCGAGTATAAATAAGGGAATCTAATCTTCCAAATATAATACAAAAATGAAATGTAAAGCAAGGAGCGGTCAAATATCAGAGTTTGCAACGGCGCGACATTTTAAAGCGCAAACACGTAAATCTTAAAAACCACGATACGGGTTAAAAACCGAGATAGGACGCGAATATACGTCAAGGTTTAAAAAACTATACGACGTTTTAAATCACTGTAGACGCGCGACGTAACTCGCCAAGTTTCGATGTAATCTTCGTTTCACGATATCTGACTCTTCGTATGGAATTTTTCAAATTCCCCAATCCGATCCTCTCCCATCCGTCTCGCGCGTCTCTTTTTCCCCCGACGTTCCCAGATTACAATTTCACGATCGGTCCTCCGGTAATGATCTTTTATTCTTCTCCTGGAATACCATTTTCTTTTCTCTTTTATTAATTCCTTGGAACACATCTTCCACCGCGATTAGATTTTACGTTTCTCCGGATTTCCTTCTCTCCCTTTTTTTTTTTTTCTCCTTCTTCCTCTTTCCAATCCTACCGGATTTCGACGAGTGCCGCGACAAACCGGGACCCTGGTCGTCTTTCTTATAATTTAAACGAAGGGGTCGCATAGCGTCACGCGGCGTATTCCGGAGCCCAGCGCGAGGGAAACGACTCGTCGCGGTGAGACGCGGAGGAACCGTGGAGGGAGCCGGTCGTTCCACGTAGGAAAGATAAGAATGATTTGGGTTGTTTCGTTCAAACGGAAGAAACGTGGATCCGTCGGCAGCGCGAGAAACAGGGACACGCCTTGCATGAAGAACACTTGTGTTACCGGGAAGAATGTGAAATCCAAACACGACACCGGCGTTCGACGGTATGTCTGTTGGTAGTCGCTCGCTGTTGGATCATACTCGAAAACCTCGTGTTCTATCCGCCGTTACGATCACGTTTTCCCGAATTACTCGAACGTAACGTCGACCTTCGAAATTCTCCATCGACGTTGCTTTCGCTTCTCGTACGAGTTGCTTATTTTTTCAAAAATCACGCCAAATCACATCGAGTTATTTAGTCTCTTCGTTGAGCGCGTATCTCCGGTAAAAACATTTTGCGTTCGCTTTGCCGCGATTGCGGCGCGTGATCATCAAAGGGCACGTCCTAATTAATCGTAATTCGCGATCGACGGAACGCGCCGATCCGCGTCGCTGTACGAGAAACAAAGGTATTCTGGCTTCGATAGGATGACGATATATGCTCGTCGATAGAGTAAAGAGGGCAAAAGCAGACAATTATTTGGCGCCGGCGGCGCCTGGCCATTATCATTACACTCGTGATACAGCCTTGCGCCGGCAAACACGTCGTCGATCGATCGTCTGTAATAAAGATTGCATAAGTGGCTATCATTTGTTGCTAATTACGTGCAACTACATTGGCAATTCTAGTTTCTCTTGCTTTGTCGTTCCATGAGAATGCGGATGAATGTTGCGCGTACGAGTTACTATGGAACACACACGCTCCACGGCTCGTAATTATTCGAACGGCATCGATGCTTAATGGTTATCCTCGTATAATTTAAATTTCAGTAAGACGCATGATAGAGATAAACAGAGATTTATTCGATTCCCTGCACTCTGTACAGAATATTTTAGTTTGGTCTATGTTGTATCGAAGTGCGGTCCTTCGATGATTGCGTTTATCGAGAAAATACTGTTATGGATTCGATAAAACTAGGCTAGATCGTAGCGTTACTCGTAATGAGAGCCCCTATTTTTACAAACAACACCGTTGTAACACTTGTAACTCTGTATCGAGCGCGCTCCTTTATCAAAGAACAGCGGAAGCAGTTATCAATGGGGGCCACGATAAGCGACCCCTGATAGATTTAGTTACGAGAGATCGTTAAAAAGGGTGTGGTTATTTAATATCGTACTATCTGACACCATCCCTTTCTTTCGTAACGTCATCGCTTTCCACGAGTATTATTTCCTCTTCCCATAATTTTAAGTGTCGTGTCGCCATGTAGAATAGGTTTGTACACGAGCCGCTGACTTTTACGACCTTTAAACTTGGAATTCACAAGTATTCCAAGCTTTGATGCCTGGTAATTACGTGTCTGAATATGTTCTTTCTATTCTTCGTATATTCTGTCTGGTTAAAGATCACGAACAGTTCAAATATATTATATTACGAACTAAAAATTTAGTATTAATAAACGTTAGCGAAGAAGCGGAGATAATATAGAAATTCTCTTATAATCCTCTTACAAATTCTACGAATCTTTCGCTCTTTCGAACGTTTTATCACCTGAACGCTCTACCATTCAAATGTTTCACTATCCAAACATTCTACCGCTTAAATATCGTATTGTCCGAAACATCTACCACACACGCGCTAGTATTTTGTAACGAAACGTTGTACTACGAAACGTTATGCTCTCTGAACGATATAGCGTTCGAACTTTCTATTATTTAAACGATACGTTTGGCTACTTTGTCGAGACGGTAAATCCACAGCGACCGTATCGACGGTGCATCGCCAGCGTCTTAAAATTATCCAAAGACCGTTCGACAAAAGAAATTCTCAACAAAGGAATTGCAAAAGCCTGTGAACTCCGAGTTCCGACGAAATCTCCGATAATTACGAGACAAGGTCTCTCGAGAATATCCAATGTACGCGCAGCTGAAGAAAATCTCCAAAGACGATAACGAATCTTGCGAAAAGAGATTAGGACGTGTCGACGACACTTGCAAAGCCTCTGACTACGTTCTGCGGAAAATTGCGTAAAATCTGCCAGGTAAATACGAAAGTACAAGCGAAAAGACGGTCAACTCGAACGACGGACAATTTCTTTCGTTGGATGATTTATCGTTACGATGCAGTCCTCAAAGTCGCCAGCCTCCGGAAGGAAACGGCATACGTATTTTCTGGACCTTGAGCGCAGGTACGTCGATCGTTAACGGTTCAGATACGAAGAACGAAAGCCGTAGGCTCTTCTGTTCGAGGTGAGACTAAATCTCTACAAATCCCTTTATTCGTGCCGGCCTTCTAGATAGACCAAAAGGAATAACAACGAACGCGCAATTTTTATTTAAACTTCGAAACTGGTCGTTTGACCGGGCCTGGTAAGATTTGCGTGCGTCGAAGGTTACATTTTGGATTCGTTTGGTCTTTGCAAGGTGTTTTATAATTTTAGAACGGGAATCGTTATATGGATTAATCGTACAAATGTCGGAGAGGTTCGTTGTAACGTCGCTTGGTGTATCTTTGAAAGTTTCTTCTTCGTAACTTTGAAAGTTTCATCTTCGATTCGAAGAGAATGTAACGGTGAGGAAAAAAATTGACAAGGAGCTTCGACGAAGGCGAAGCGATCTACCGATGCCTGGAAATCTACGTCAACAGGCAGCTATAAACATGTCCGAGCTGTAAATTGCTTCTACAGCTTCGAAATTCCAATTTATCCAATTTGCGTTGTAGCGACACTAGTCATCGATTATCTGCGAAACTCCTCGTCAAAATTCAGCGTTACCTCGACGAACGTGAACGAACGCGAAGCAAGAGCCGGCATTCCGCGAAACCCTGTTCGTCGATGTATTCATCCGGACTGTCGAAGCAATCAGACCTGCCACGTGTCGCGATCATCCACCTCGATCGAATATACCGCGCCAAAAACGAAGCTGCTGAAAAAATCCATCGCCAAGTCCGAATTAAGATAACCCCCGTCCAATTATCGCGGCTGTCAGCGTGTCTCGATCGTCGGTTATTACTCAAGGCCCAAGGTGAAATACCTCGAAGGCGCGCGTTCTCTCGACCGTGTACACCCGGAGCACCGTCGCGTTCTATTGCGAGAGAAGAGCGGCAAAGCAAACATCTTCCAGCTCTCGAACTCCACGTTCGACGTGCGCACGTACACGCGCACACAGGTCAAACGGACACACGTTTTATACGAGTTCGCGTTCACGTACGATGCGAGAAGACTGGCGCCACATCGAGGCTTTCAACGGTCGCGACGTTAACCCCGTAGTCACTTATGCAATCGGAAGGCTCATCGAAGGATGTGACACATTATGCAGCCACGTATAAATCATACGGTCAGGGCTGCAGGCATTGGAATTATCGAGCACGCCCACTTACCGACAGATAAGCCAAATACTGGCCGACCCAAGGCGAGCTGCACGAAATCGCGCACTGGTCGATCGTCGCGCTGGGGTGTGCCGGGGTAAGAAGACGTTCTTCCGCGTCGAAATCGACCGAGTGATTCGTTTAATCGCCAGCCACAAACATAGTTTTCTCGGAGGTATTTTTCGTCCCGGTTGATTCGAATCTTTGGCTATGGAGAGACAACCGGCTGGTTCCAAGAGTAGTTCGTCGAATTGGTCTGCGTGGCTATTAAAATCGTCGGATGTAAAATATACGTTCGATCGTTGTTCGAACGCTCTTCTACGCTGCAACGTAATTGTATAACGCAATCGACGGTTTCGATAAAAATTCGCTAAGCATTCGCTTACGAACGTAGCAAAAGACACGAACGACTGGTCCGTTGAAGATTCCATATTCTACGCATAACACGAACCGTATCGCCGTAGCAAGACGAAATATCACGAGAGAACGATTTATTTTAATCGTACGATACGAAAGGAGGAACTAAGGAGATCGGCGCTGTCAGCATGAGACTTGCATCGATTATCGTCGAGCGGTCGATCAACGAGCAAGATAGCTTCTTTGGGGATTCTTTTTCGGAATTTTTATAAAAACTACACCGGGATTTCGTTCCCAAGACAAGTTCGTGGACTGGCAGCAGCGTTGCTGGCTGAGCAGCAATGGAATGCCACTTTTACCTTAACGGACGTTTCCAACGATCCGTCCGGTAAACCAAGCGAACCAAAAGCGAGGGAGCTCGCGAACCACGATGCTGTGCCGATAAACGCGCTCCCGTTTCGTTTTGCACCTGCTTCGCGGATTCCTTATTTCGGGCGTGTGCGTAAATGAAGTTGCCAATAATGATTCATTGCGCGGTGCGTTTCGCAGTAACTGGATACGCGGAACCTTCTTCTAACGCTCGTTTCCGTAACGCTAGCAATTTCTCGCGCGTCGATGAGAACGTCATCGAACACCGATGTTCAACCGTGAGTCGTTTATCGTTCGAAACCGATACAACCGATGGAAAAAAAGGCCGTTTAAACGCCCTCGAAGCACTCGTCATCGTTGAAAGTTCTTTCACACAGGCATCCCGCGTACGTCGCACAGCTTCTTCGACGACTCCGAGAAGACGCGGCGCTGCGTCGAGGGGCGTGAACGCGCGCAAAAAAAAAGATTATTTCGCTAGTTAAACGCTAATTAGGCCCCGGGCGGCAATTCGCTCGGTCTGCACGTCGCCGAAACGAGAACGTTGATCCGTCGAAATCAATTTCAAACTTCGAACACAACCACCCGATAAATCGCTTAACGAGGCTCGGCTCACACCGACGTTCTTGCGTTTCCACTCACTCATTTTTTTCGTCGCGTTTTAACCCTCAAATTCCAATTGCCAGACTCGTCGAATAGGGTAACGCTTGTTGTCGGGATGCTTATAAATGGCGAATTAAAATCTGAGAATGAAAGTTCGATATCGATCGGTAAGAACGAAGAGTGGCGAGATGGAAGAGAAAACGGGATTATTTCCCGTACGAATTAGTACAGAGGGAATGCGCGTAGAACGTTATACGGAATAATTCTAATAATTGGCACTAATTCGAGCTTGATTGCATTATTAGTCGCGTGGCTAATGGAGTTACTCATTGAATGCGATTGCATCGCGGTGAGTAGGTATTATTAGATGCAATACACGTTCTTCCATCCAAGCAATTCACGCATCTCACTTTAAGAAAACAACAAATAGATCCGACACGTTGCAACGTATCATCCGTCAGAGTATCGAACATCCGTACGTTCTTATTTCAGAAAAATATTCATAAATTCTTTTCGTTTGTTACCGTAACTAAATTTCACGCGGAACACAGCGAATACGTATACATACAGTGCACCACAAATCATATAGGTAGACTGTTATAAACAGCACCGAGTAAGAAGACTTTCTTTGTCCACCCGCATCCATGGCTGCATAAATGTAAATTTAACAATCGCTTATCGGAACGTGTTACACGGCGATAGAGGGCGAACAAGTTCGGTTAAAGACGCCGACTCGAGTTGGAACCGGGTTCACGACTGTAAATGGCTTATTTACCAGGAAGGTGGAACAACTGAAAAATCTTTATTTCGAAGAAAAGACTACTGGTTCCTCTTTAGCTTCTTCTCTCTTTAGGCTTCTTCCTTCGAACGAAAAAATCTAAGGCGATCGTAGGACGAGAATCGTTGAAAAGCTAAATCGAACTTCGGCAAAAAGAAACTATTTTTCGTTGGAAATAGAGTTGAAATTTCTCGAGCTGCGATTTATCGTCGATATTACCCTCGAAACCCTTCCAACCTAACCCTTCGAACTTTAGATCTACCATACGTCGAGAAAAGCACAGACGACCATAAAAAGAACAATACTCTTCGAACTACCTACTCTAAATTACGACGCAACGCTTCAGGAACCAAAAAAAAAAAGGCAAGCCCTCCAAAAACACTCTTTGCGAGAAGAGAAGAAAAAGAAGCTCGAAAAAGAAGGAACGGAAGAAGCTCGAAAGAAGAAACCAGGTTTCCCACGTGGACGAAAGGTTTTGCGGCCGTCAAACGGTTCCAATTGCATCGAAATTCATTTTTTCGTAGGACACGTACGATCCGTGGCTCGCCTCGTGACGAAGAAGCGTTCGAGGCTGGTTTCGAAGGGGAAAAAATTGCAAGGCGTATCGTGAAAGATGGGTAAGCACCAAGCGGAACATTCATGCTCTAGTGAAATTAAATACTAGCGCGGCGAGAGTGCGTATAGAGTATAAAGCCGCCTCGAAGCCATTTAAACGAAGCCGAAGGCGAGGATATTCGCCTGGCTTTCCACCGCCATAAATCTTCGCCCGACGTACCGACCACGTGGTGCAACTGCTATACGATGACCACTTTGTCGCTGCCCTTGTCCGAACGTTGCGCGCACGATTCCCTTCGAAAGTTAAGATTTCGCAAATTGCCCGATTACCGTCGATTATTCTTCCGTTTCTCCGACTCTGTTGGTAATCGAAGATCGACGATCGGATCGTTGGTCATTGGATGGCCCTTTATTTCCAGTGGAACAATATCCATCGGCATGGAAGAGTTAAAACGGAGGTGAATGATACCTATAGAAAGAGATTATATGTATTAAAGTAACCGCTGGTTACTAAAAATACACGTTACGTCATTGATATCGTTTTGCCTTGGTAATAAACGTTACATACAATTATTGCGTGTGACCTGTTTATATGAAGCGCCGCCACAATGATTCATAGTTGTGCGTTTCTGCAATTAAAGAACCTATTATACTTGTATTTAATAGCTCTGTTCGTACAACCAGTAATTCTAACGGTTGATTACAATTTCTCGAATAACAGTTTAACGTAGTTACGGTAATCGTTTGTCTTACAACTTATTCGCAACAGCTGCTGCCGTTAATATTTAATTGGTTAAAAAGTAATACGACGTGATCAATGGCCTAGGAATAGATTTAACGTATCGCGCGTCAAGTTTCACATTTCGATAGGTGATACAAGTTACATAGGAAATATCGCGAGAGTTTATTTTAAGTCGATAATTGTCCTACGTATATATATATATTATAACGCGAGGAAAGACGCGCGTGTAACTTTAGCAGCAAGAAACGATAACGAATATATTCCATTCATTGTTAAAATTCCATTCTTCGAAGCACACAGGATGTTCTTCTTGTGAGACGCGCGTATACATGCACACAGACACACTGGGATTACTAGGTGCATGCTAGAAATAACGCTAAAGTCTAATTAGTAGGCGAACAATAACGACGAACATGGCGAAAAGTTAATGAATGCAATCGTGTAGTCAATTTGAATTTTAAATTTCATTGATAGCATCTAGAACCAAATGTGAAGAAATAATGGTTAACGCTTTTGGTTAATTAATGCGGTCTGTCTTACGTTTAATATAATTGGCCTGCCAAAAACTGTCAAATACACGGATTAATTGGCTACGTCGGCGAAACGTTTTTTAACTAAAAATATATAAATATCAGAGAATACTAGAAACCCGAATATTCCATTACCGTCTTATTACAGCGTGTGGTTATCGCAATTATTATAACCGCCAGTGTTGGAACGAATCTAGAATATATTAGCTAATGAACGATAGTTCGAAGCAACTGTTTCGACGACGATAGTATCGTACAACCAATAATGAACCAAGACCACAACTTACTCGTGACTTATAGTCGCAATTTGATTGTACGTTTATCCTGACTCGATCATGAGCCACCGTAATACGATCGTGACTACATCGCTGTCACTATTGTTCGTCAGTGTCACGACGCTGTCATCGTGACCATGACCATGACCGTCGCTATAAAAATAATGCATTTACGATCATTGCTGTTTCGCTTTTAATATCGTCACAACTATTTCTGCCTTTCGACTTATAAACGTTATAAACGTTATTATTCTCGTTACTAATAGCACCAGTTACGTCGTTATCTCACAACGGGTAACTCAAAAACCACGATTTAAAGAACTTATTTTCATAAATCTATGTATGACACGGGACAGTCTCGATCGCGAATTTCAACCTAGATTTCGAAAGATAATGTTTATAATTACCATTTATCTCCGCTTTCCGACTTATGGAGTTGGTAAGCACCGTCGGCGGTACCCCTCAAACATTAATAGCAAGAATCAAAGGACGAATCGCGGTAGGAAAATATAGAGAAGTTTCTGCGCGTGATAAAAGCGAACGTACGAGAGACTATACCTGCGATTAAAGTTACATTCGAATAATCGCGTTTACGGCGCTCGTCCAACCTAACCGACCGACCAATCATCGAATGGACGATCGAGCGAGCAGCGAGATATCCGGCCATCCGGTTTTCACCGAGCGTCTAATACAAGACGGTCGTGATCGTTCCGATTTACTCGGGCCGTAGTCATAGTACTCCAGCGTAGCACTTATTGTTCAGTCGTTACGACGTCGTCTGGTACGCGCTGCCAACATCCGGTCGCGTAAACTTGCACGCGCGTACGACGCTCGTAGTAAGCTCGTAGTACGCGCAAACGAGCCGAGAAGCCGCGAGTTTCGTGCACGAAGGACATTCCCACTCCTACACGGACCGTTTCTTTCTCCCGTTCAAATTATCCGGCGGAAGTGGCCCTCACTTTCCCTATACACGCTTCAGAAATTTCTCGACTCGGCCAAGAAACAAACGAATAAGCCCGCACTAGGGCTACGTTCGATCGCCGGATACGGAGAGAGGAGAAGGCCTCTCGCATGCACGGTTCTCGAGCCGTTGGCGATAATGCGATTCTATATTCTGCAGCGACGATAGTAACGTAGCAACGATTCGCGAGCAGTGCCTCCGCACCACGAAATCGGCCAACCAATTTTTATTAATCTTCTAACGACGCGAAGGATAGGAACGCAAAATGTCACGTTTATTGTTCTTCGAGTACATATAATCGATACTGTATATACTATAATGAAACATTTTGTTATTTGTTGGTCATAGGTGATTGCGACGTAATTGTATCGTAACAAAAGACGCTTTATCGTTCGCGTACATCGCTATGAAACAATTTTAAAATACGGAGATGGCTATTAGTTTATTCGAGATAATTTACGATAGAAGTTGATTAAAGTTGCAAGTTTTAAGTCCAGATCCGATTACGTGTTGATTATACGATCTTGGAATTACTACTTACATCCATTGCATCCTTATACCTGATCACGTGATCTTAGAATTACTCAATCCCATTTATCTTTTCTCTTTCCGTGGTTGCAGAGATTTGCCGCGGAATCGAGGCTATTATTCCATCACGGTGAAAATATGGAACGCTATTTAAAAAACTCAAGGTGACCTCCATACTTCTTAATCCCTTGCAGTTCCACAGAGTAAGATTCCTAACCTATCGTCTTTGGATCTTTTATTTTACATCTACCAATCTTTCTTCGTAAATCACTGCTTTGATCTGTTTTGTGATAAAAGAATGGAATTTCTCCGTTTCTCGTCACGCGTATATGGTGTATTACAGACAACACCTGAAGGAAGTCGTTCTTCGTCGAATGGAACGAGAGTCCTTCGACGTTTTCTACCGATATTTTTATCTTTCACAACCGATGAAACGATCGATCAAATTTTACACTCGAAAATGTGGATGAAAAATAACAGAACATTCGAAAAGAGTGGAAATTTCGATAGCAAAGAGCAAAGTAAAGAATTTCGACATTGTATATCAACGAACAGAAACGAATGAGTCCGGACTTGTCCGAACTCTCTCGAGTCAATATCGGATTGTGATCACATGGAACCCCATGCCACGTTATTAGAAATTTGAACATGGTCACGATTTAACGTGGCTATTAAATGTAACAAAATATCATCGAGGAACATGTAACTCGAAGATTTGTTGCAATTCGATGGAAAAATACGTTTTGGAAAAATGGTACTCTTAGTGGAACGTTTAAAGAAATTTATCGCTGTAAAATTGCGATGATCGTAATATTTTGTACAATAAGAATCGAGACGAACGTAGGCAGTTTGTATTTATTAGGATATATACGATAAAGATCCTGTAATTTCCAGAATTTCAACAGGTTTCCTATTATCGATTTGCTAGCGACTCGCGACTTATGGTACTCGCACGAAGGAAAACGTTCCTTACGTAACGTCCACGTGGTATGGATAACGTGGAAAAGAAAGAATAAGATCGATACACGAATATAGTTACTTTACTTTATACCTGTTAATAATTTTGAACGTTTATCGCCACAAAATTAAACTTATTCTTTTAACAAAACAGAGTTAACCTTTCGTGCGACTATAAATTCTAAAACGAGAAACTTGCAAACTGTACTCGTCGTACTGTACCGTGTACTCGTCGATTTCGCTCTGCGGCGAAGGAAAAAGATGAATAAAAAGCGGCATTTCGCTGGAAAGGGCAATGTTTTTTGGTTGCGAGCAATTGAAGGGTTTAAATCCCATGACGAGATATTTCCACCTGTTCGCAGGTTCTAGCGGAAATGCTGAATCTCGCACGGCACCGAAGGGACTAGACTAGACAAATCGTACACGTTGAAAAAAGCTTGCCAGGTGACGGAGGGTCGAAAGACGGCAGGTTAGAACGCTACACCTTGGTTCCGTGGATATCGTGGACGTCCCTGAAATAACACGAGACGCCGAAGGTGGCGACCCTGTAGGTGGCAGTCGCGCTGGGTTCCTGTTACACGATGCGAATCCGGCACTGGCGCCCCAGTCATGCCAACCGATGGTGGGGGGACAGTTACGTTTCACGTGACACGCTGGCGCCTTGGTGGTAGGGATCGATCCGTGATCACGTGACCGTTGGCGCCGAGATGGTGGGGACGCACCTACCACCCCTTCGGGAAGAACGAACTGGAGAAGAGCGAACCACGGCAGGAAGACCGGCGGCATTCTGACCTGGTAAGTCGCCAGTGTCGGATCGTGAGAAAGTGAATAAGACTAAAGCACCGGAGGACATTTAAATCGACCGTGTAAGCGACAATCGTTTTTAAAAGCGAAACGGTTTCGCCGCGAACTGTCTACGACGCGGACGCAATTGACGGATTACGAGCTACGCCAAACCAAATTACGCTTATTTATTACAATTCCTACGTCGTACGAACCTTCGGCCGATCATTTTTATTCGTTCGCTACCAGTGTGTGTTGACGCGCTATTGTAACGCGTTTTCGGTTCTTTCTTGCTCTTTATCCTCGATCGAGAGAGACCGTTTCGACGAAACCGAGGATACGCGAAGAAAAACAGGAAGAGTCAAACACAGAAGAAAAGAAGAAAAAGAAAAAAAGGTACTATACAAGATCGAGAGACCGGTAGCTACTTTGGACAGCGAGAATAGGAGAGACGAAAGTAAAGTGTGTTGTGCATGGAACGCAAGGGATAACAAAATCGGTAGACCAGCTTTTTTTCCCACAACTTTGTCGAACCCCGACAGATTCTCGCCGTTGTATATATTGTTTTCGCGTAAACGGCCTTTAGGTGAGTGATATTCGAAGTCATCGCCCGAAACCAAGGTCCTGTTACGTGTATATATACACGCGTACGCACACGTTCGACACGCGTGTATTCCTCTGTTAGTTTTATTTTGTGAAGTGTTGAGCAGTGTCCTGGGCGAGGTAAGCGTCTTGCCGTGCGAATTCGTGCCAACTTCTCTAGCCGTGGCCGTATCTTTACGATCGATTTGTGCATGCTCTGTCTGGTCGCGCCGGTGAAAAACGGTTTGGCAACGTGGCACGTGAATAAAGTGACACCGCGACGACGACGACGACGGCGACGGCGTCGGCGACGGCGCTGAGAAGAGACGGAAAATACGAACGAGAGGGGAAAAATACGTCTGATCTTATACAGCGAGGATTCGTTTCGCGTCGTCAACGACCACCGGAATCTTGACACGTACACACACACGCGCGCACACACGCGCACACACACACGCACACACGCACACACACGCACACACACCGTGCAATAATATCTTCGATCGCGAGCAGCAGCAGCAGCAGCAGCAGCAGCGGCAGCAGTCATCGCATACACAGCCGAGAAAAAGAAGAGAAGGAGGTGGTGGAGGAGGAGGAGGAGGAGGAGGAGGAGAGGTTGTGCCGCCGCCGCCACCGTTTCTCTTTGTCGTGTGTGTGCGTGTTTCGAGAGGTTAGAAACGCCACGGGATCATGGATCTGCTTTGCTGCGAGAACACGGCGGTCGAGCGCAGAGCTTACGCCGATCCTGCCGTACTTGGCGACGACCGTGTGTTGCAGAATCTTCTGAAAACCGAGGAAAGATACGCACCCAGCAGTTCTTACTTCGAGTGCGTGCAGAGGGACATCTCGCCGCTCATGCGCAAGATCGTCGCGGAGTGGATGTTGGAGGTGAGCAACTGTTTCCGGTCCACGTGTCGCCCTTGAATTTTCCAAAATTTAACCATTAACCGAACCTTATCGCCGCTCCTACCATCGCGGTTAGATACGTTACGTTGTTTTTTACGCGTCTCGATGAAATTAATAGCACGATCGATGGTACTTTGCGGGAAATCGTTGGTGGAAAAGTCGAAGGAGTCTCGCGACTTTTTCGATAGTCGAAAGGGTCACGGATTAATTTCCATTCGTTTTAACGAGATTCGTTTTACGCTGTCACGTAGAACGCGGTAGGTTTCGATGACTTGTTAAGTTATTAAATCGCTGTGCAGTGAAAACGAAAAAGAATTACACGTTATTATATATCGGTTATCGTTGTCATTTTATACGGCCTACCAGTAAACACTCGCGTTACGTAAAAGTTGGCAATAATCTCTCTCGCACCAACCATTTCCACGCAACTATTTATTAACAATGTATCGATATAATATGTACCGATAGCATTATCGCTTATGTTATACGTAGAACGCATTAATAAGCTACGATCAATCTCGTTTTAAAGTTCCATCTGCGAATACTTAAATGTCACGACGTCGAGCAGTCGATATACCAGTAGGATTTCGTTTGTCATCGAGAACATTAACAGGCCGTAACGCGTAGAGGCGTAGAGTGGTCGAGGTTTTTCATTCGAAAGAGATCGCGTGACGAGGAATTCTTTGAATCCAGGGTGTCACAGCCGAGGGAACCTCGTTAGCGTCGAACAGATCGAACAGAAAATTCCGTTATATCGGTGCGTTTGGGTAGCGCATGGAAAGCTCGCGGAACGTATAACGTTCGTGACTTATTTTCGGCAGCGGTGAGCGCGCGAGAGAGAGAAAGAGAGAGAGAGAGAGACGTCCGATGACGTCGAACGCGCGTCCGGGGTCCCTTTAAAATTTAAAAAACACGCTTGTTGCGTAGGTACGCAACGGCTTTTGGCTGGCGGGGCGCTCTCGCAATCTTTTACACCGTCATTGACGAGCGGTCGAATCATGTCAGTGGGATCACCGCGTTACGTCACCTGTGCGTTACCAAATGCGTATCGATGCGGACAAACACGACATTTGCAAATCCGGAGATTCGAATCTTGCCGAGAACCTTCCTTTTTCAGCCAACTGTGGAATCGAGTTAAACTTTCGTAGAGGAAATTTCAAATACTCGAGCAGAGGATTCTTAATGCAATTCCCTAGATAAATCTTGGTCGAATCTTATGGCAATTTACGAATGATAATTCTCTGGGTAAACCTTGCGCTCGTATTGCGAAAATTCGTATAAATTGAAATATCTAAAGAATTAATATGTAATTATATTGATTAATTATATCGATCAATATACGATATAGTTTTAACATAGATAGTCGAATCGAGTCACGGAATATTATAGGATACAACTGTTGGATATTGTAATGGAAAGGTGCGAGATATTAGCCAAAACGAAAATGAAGGTAAACGTCGTCCTAGATGTTCGTCGCGTAATCGTATTCGTCGGTAGACTTCCTTCGACGGCTATTATAACGAATTCCCGCTTCCGGATCGAATCGTAAGATTTCAAGATTAATTTTTCCTTCGAACGCGTCTCTGACTCGCTGACAATGTAGTCTTCGTAGCTCTCGGTTACATTTAAATTTCTGCTTTTCGAGTCGAACGGAAATATCCGTGTTTCTCGGCGATATCGTTTGCTCTATCTGGCGACAAAGTATCTTTTTCTTTTCTTCTTTTTTTTCCGCTCATGACTAACATAATGGTAATCATTTCATTGTTCGGTATCCTGGTTGATCATTTGGTCGGTTCGGCTTCGAATTTCCTACGCATACATATGTATACGAGATTCGACTGAATTTGTTCCACGATCAACGACGATCGCTTTCTTTTAGTTAGCTGGTAAGAGACGTCGACCGTCTCTTTTGATCGTTGAAAAGCGAAACATTGTAACATACGACGTCCTTTCATTGGCACATTGATATCGTTTTAAAGAAATAAATCCGAACTCGTTAAATTTTGCAAATATCGTACGTTATCGAACGTTATATTGCAAAGCGTATTCAGTAACGAAAGTTTCGAAATTTAACGGAATAAAGTTTCGCAATTCTGAATTTTTTCCACGTTGAATTTGTCATATTTTTTAACGCTGGAATTAAACGAATATCAGAGTTATCTAAAATATTTGACTAGATTCGATTGGACGAGGAAATCGAGCAACTGAAAATCAGAAATTCGCACGATCAAAATCCTTAGGCTTTCTAATGACGTAACGCTAGTTAAATTAGAAATCGTTGATAATCACCGGTATCCAGGCCACGATTAACCCTCCGTTGTCACGTTTCGTCACGAAATTACACCGAGATATTTAAAATCTCGGTTGTATAACTCATTTTATAAATACCGATAAGAAGGATCTATCTAATCTATAAGTCTATAAATCTTAACTCCTGATGCAATGTACATACGTTCGCCGATTTTGACTTTCAATTCGTTCCGATATTATTGCTAGAAGATCTCGTAACGTTAGAAATCGATTGTTCCATTCGAATACGATCGTCGTGCATTGCACAAAAGTGTCCGATTCTATTTGAAGGTAACTTTCGACAGCGTCTCGAGTGCGTTCTAATCTAATATAAAAACTTGCGATTTCACTTTTTATCAATTTACAAGTGGCGCGAATAGCGCCAAGCACTCGAGGTACTTACACTATGCTTATAATCAGAACTATAAATGTCAAATACTTACTAATTGCAGATTCGTTAAATACTCTCGCACCCAAGTTTCCGCTACGAGATATTTGGCAATTTGGTACGCGTAAAATATTACAATTTATCGTAGTAAACGTCGAATGTTTCGCGAGATTTAACGAACGTTAAACTTATCCATAGTAATACGATTAACGCTAATCGTACTGTTACAAGTATCGAACAATTGCAAATTCGCTAACGCAATTTGAAAACAAAGTTTACTTAATCTACTTTTCTTACTTCCATCTTTCCGTCTTTCCGTCTTTAAATCTCGCACAAATGCAGCAAACTGGCTGCACGATTTAATTGGAAGAAAGTAAGTTACGTCGGAAGAATAATAAATAAGACGCGAACCAGCAAAGGCATGGATCGGTGGGAAATTTAAATCTGTCGATTCTCAAGGTGATTCGATAATCGTGGATCGTTGGCGTTAAGATATTAATCGTGTTTAAATGTCCTTGGAAGTTCCTCGAACTATCCGAAGCCTCTTAACCAGGCCGATTTCCTGCGATTCGCGGTTCAAGGTCCGGTTTATTCAGCTGCCGATTGATTTTTTTGCACGATTAATTACAACGATCAGGAGGTTTGTAAAGTCGGCCTTGAATCATACGGGTACGTCGGGAACGTGACCGGACTGGATCGTGTCGTACACGCGTGTCGAAGTCCACCGCTTTGAATTCTTTGGTATTAGAGGCACTCGCGAACGATTCATTCGGTCCAAATTCATTCGACGTTGTCCTTTCGCTTCGTTCTCGCGTATCTCAGGCGTATTTCACACGGAGGCGAGTCTCTGGTAATCGGTCGATCGCTAAACTCGCGAAAGAAATCTCGCGATGAAAAAATCTCGATTTCCTCGGAAGAATCGCAGAATCTCGTGCAACGAAATCATCGGTTTAGGGTTAAAGGTCGCCGATGTTTCAATTTGAAATCCCGTTAAATATGCAAATTTGTTTCTGTTTATACTCTTCCGCTTAATCTTCGCGGCTTTGATGTGCTAATAAGAGTTTGGTTGCCTCGACCATCGTGTTTCTTGAACGAAATCCTTTTAGAATGGAAACGTTAATTGTTGTAGTTGGGAATAAATTACCATGGTAACCTAATTGGTTCCATGTTATCAGTATCGGTTCGAATAATTTGTAAATGCAACGCGTTAAATTCAACCTACGTGCTGTGACAGAAGGCGGGATAAGAAAAACGTAGAATATAGAACGATATAACGGAACCGATTTAATTTTAAATCCCAACATTATTCACGACAGAGATACTCGTTGGCGTCGACGATTCGTTAGTTAAAACGAAACGTTTATTTGGTAGTCAAAAATATTACAACGTTGGATCAAGGTTTCTTCGATGAACGTGAAATTATAAAATTTTAAATGCAAAATCTCGAAATTCATTTAAATGTGTAAAGATGTGCTAAACGCGCTTATCGTTTTATCGTTTTCCACGACTATCGGTATCAGCGACAAACTTTACGTTCGATAGCTATTCAATACGATCCATGACCTATTCTAATGAATAAGATCTGTTAAAATCACAAACGCTCGAATATTTTCAGAGGTCGCAACATCTATAGATCGCAAACAGTCCCATTGAACTCTAAAAGAATCTTGGCTGACCCCGGCAACGTCAAACGCGTTTCCTTTCTTCTCTTTGTCGGATCTGTATCGAAGGACGGATTAAAGTTTATCGCAGCAGATAACCAACGTACAAACCTCTCTATCTTCTGCCACCACTTGTATATAGTATATAGGAATGTTTGACGATCGGCGAACAGTTGTTAGAAGCCGTTGCCTAAAGCCTGATAGGGCAATACAAAGCGTTGTCCGGAAAGTTCGCGTGTGGTATCGATAACTCGTGTTCCATAAGAGATAACGATAATCCGTACGACGTTGTGCACGCGTATCGTGCAGCGATTTGCAGCACGATCGTACGAAGAAACGATTTTCTAATTACGAACAGTGACGTTTTTTTTTCATTACGTTCTATACATTTCATTTTCGTGATATCGAATGTTCTTCGTAGCGAGGCGAAAGGAAGGCGTTCAAGGAAGTCTGATAATTGGTGCGACAGTTTTCACAAAGAGAGAATGACATGCAAGAGATTATGAAATGCAAGTAGTATGGAATTTTCTGCGTTTGGACGCGAATTTTCGCAAAACGGTTCGTTAAACTAATTATCTGCGGTGGCGAGGGCTAACGGATGACCGTCCGGCAGATATACAGACGAGTTTGTTGGCCCACGGTTTTTATCGGCTAGCCTTCTCCGCGTTCCTTAATTCCAGCTCGAAACGTGTTGCCCGTTCGAACGAGAGATATCGAGCCCCAATTCGGCCAAACTTTCTTTAATATTTGAACAGATGCACGATGTAATTATCCAAAGCCTTTTCTCTTAATTCTTCTCCTTTGCAACGGCCGATCGAGCGGAATGGTTCCGCCTTCTTCTTTTCAATGCACGAAATTTGCTCGCTCCATTGTCTCCCTCTGCCGTGTAACTTCATTTAGCTTGAATAATAGGACTTTTTTTATATTCGTAAGCGTCGTAATTTTTGTGCGATTCTTTTCGAATAAATTCGTGCGAGTTTCTTTACTTTACACTGTAGATTAAAATTTGACCAACGGTGTGCATAGCGAACTGAAAACGCATCTGCGCGACACACTTTGTGCCTCGAACGTACAAAAACGCCGCCATAAATCGCCACCCCAGAAAGGATATTGGTAAGCTAGGTCGATTCGTAGAAACGACCACCTTCGAAACTCGAAAAATCCCAAGTCTTTGAAAGAAATATCGCTTCGACTATCCACGATGATTTACAGGAATAATGCTTCAAAAGTAATTAGGCAGCGAGCGAGAAAAAGGGCTCGGTAGATAAAAATTAACTTGCAGAGATAACAATGATGTTTTTGATGAGAAAAGAAATACAATTTTTGGTTGCTTATTGAATACGATTTTAGACGCTCTTTCGACGTCGATGTAATTCGAAGAAACTTTATCTCGTTAAATCGAGGTGGAGAACAGCGCGGTTCATCCCCGTTGAAAAGAAATCGCCGTCCAAAAAGAATCTTCCAGTCTGAGATGTAAATTACTGGTAATATCGACCGAGTGATACGTAATTCAAAGAAAGTAACCGCAAAAGCGTCACAGATTGTAACAGCATTTCGTCGAATCGAATTATTCTAATTTGATCAGACTCTACAAGTTTTCATTTTGTTTCATTTTATCGGTAGATCTTTCCAAGGGAAAAAGTCAGTTTCGAAATTGATCGATCTATCTTCCACTAAACATCGTCTCCTCTAAATAATAATTAAATATTAATTTTCTTATCTGCCAGTACATCCAGAGTGGAGTATTCTGTTCGAATAAATTTTAATTCGTAACCTTCCACTCGCTCTAAATATTCCCATACGATTCTCACATTACTTATTCCGCGTACGTATAATGGATTTCGATTAAAACGATCTAAACTCTGTCTTATCAATACGCTTCGTAATGCTCCCACGTTCTCCGAAGTTCTAACCTCGACTGGCCCAAACGTAATCTTCCACGGATCTGAAGCAAAAAGGCATCCTTTCATGCCGCTAATTGAACCTACAGTCATTAAAACTTACACCGCGAAATTTTTGCCTTTTTTTTTTTTGCAGCCTCGTAACGCGTTTAATCGATGATGGGACACAGACAATTATTTCGTTAAACCGGTAGTACTAATTGGTCGTGGTATACGCACGACGAAGCGCAATTAGAAGAAGGGGTGTTCGAAAAGGGTGGAATCGTCGGTCACGCTCAATAAGTCGTGACGCAACGACGATTCGTACGGCTGCGCTTAAACCGGTAGGAAAGCAACCGGTGGGACTTCGGTGCTGGAAAATTTCGGTCAACCTCCGTTCCGGTAGTGCGCGGGGACACGGTACAAGTAATTTTTGTAAGCGATATCGTTAACTCGTTAACTTAATTTGACAAAAGAGAACGAAACTCTGCGCGAGAGGTAAAATTTACCGATATAAAGGTAACGACGCGTTAAAACACGGTGATTCTGTAAGAAAATGAATCGTTTCGTCTCGAGCGTCGTCGGCGATCTGCACTAAGAATCAACACGTTCTTCTCGATCGATATATTTCGGTATGCAGAATTCGAAATTTTGTTTCTTCGACTCGTATTTCGTATCTTGCTACCTGTATCTCGTGTTTTACGTTTGATTTTTCGATTTTGCAGTAATTGTTGTTCGAGGAGTTAACGGTATCGACGGAAGCGTCGAAACGATAATCTTTTAACGCAAATGACACCTTTGACAAAATCCGTGTATCGTATCTCGTATCGCTTTGTATCTCGATCCTCGAATTTGCAATAATTGCACTTTGAGAAATTCTCCTGAAGAGGTAACGTGTATCTGCAGAAGCGTCGAAACAATCTTTTGATACAAACAATGGCTTTTAAATAAAATGTATTGCATATCTTTTATCAATTTGTATCGTTGCGCGTATCTCTTTAACTTTGCAATAATTGCTTGCAATAATTCATTTTGAGAGTTAACAGTATCGACAGAGGCGTTGAAACGATAATCTTTAACGCAAATGACACCTTTGACAAAATCCGTGTATCGTATCTCGTATCGCTTTGTATCTCGATCCTCGAATTTGCAATAATTGCACGTTGAGAAATTCTCCTGAGGAGCTAGCGTATATTTGCAGAAGCGTCGAAACAATCTTTTGATACAAACTATGGCTTTTAAACGAAATGTATTGCATATCTTTTATCAATTTGTATCGTTGCGCGTATCTCTTTAACTTCGCAATAATTGCTTGCAATAATTCATTTTGAGAGTTAGCAGTATCTCTGAAGAAAAAAGAATCGACGAGGTATATCTTCAATACATATTTAATTAGGAAATCTTGCGTAAGTCATATTTTCGATTAGCCCTCGTTACTTAATAGCTAAAAATGAAATGCACGATATAATACGTAATTTTCTCGTTGAACTAACGATCGTTTTTATTTATTCGTACAAGGTTAATCTTATCCGCTTAGCGAAACTGACCGAAATCGATGTTTCGTTTATTTCTATTGGACTTTAGACGCAGTGTGTTCGTTTAGCGAAGAATTATTTCAACCCGTCGTACTGGAATTTCGTACGACGCCGAAAGCTCGTTATACTCTTCTTCAGCATCGACTGTATCGATTGTATCTTCTCTCTCTCTTCGAGAATGCTTTGAAAACAAAAACCGAGGTCCCCGACCTGTGCCCCAGGGTGATCGATTAGCCAAAGCCACGATGTTAAAATACGAGGAGAGGAAATCCGGTCTGACGTATTCCCTTCTTCTTTTTCTTCTTTTTTCGGCTTTACTGTTATTTTATTAATTTGCCGTTAATTTCCACCAAACTAAACACACCACCAACCTTCTTTCTTTTTTTCTTTCTTTTTCTCTTTTTTTTTTGCTTCTCTGGGAACGAGCTCGAGATTTTTTCTTATAAATTTAGTAGATATGTTAAATCTCTTTCTGATAGAGAATATTCACGATATAATCTCCGATGATAATTTTTCTTACGGAATAACTTTTGAGATTTTACAGAAAAATTTGTTTCGCCGATGTCGAAGAATCTCGACGCATTTTACGTTTTAGCGACATGTGACTGTATCAACCGAAAATACGTAACTGTACTCGCGTTCCACCTAATCTGCATCATCCAGGTATCGATAGTCCCCTAACTTCGTCCAAGCATCACTTGCCATCGCTTTCCTTTGAAACAGCGCGACGGGACAAATTGTCGAGAGCAATCGTTTTCGTGTTTCGTCGCAACGAAACAAGGGACCCTGTCGTGTTGGGTCTAGCCGCGAGCCAAACGAGAGGACACGATTCTAATCTGTTGGTTGATGATCGGTGACAGGTATGCGAGGAGCAGAAGTGCCAGGACGAGGTCTTTCCCCTGTCCATGAACTACGTCGACAGGTTCCTCTCGATCTGCCCTATCAGGAAGTCGCAGCTGCAGCTACTAGGAACTGCCTGTTTGCTTCTCGCCTCGAAATTGCGAGAACCATCGCCGCTGACCGCCGAGGCGCTTGTTTTCTACACAGACAACTCCGTCACCCTGGATGACCTATGGGTAAGTGTTCACAGAATCGCACTGCCTTTCGCTTTTGTTCCCGCTTATTGCTTATATCGGTAAATTCTCTCTTCTCTTACGGTGGTCGAACATTCGCACACACGTCGATTCTTACAGAGAATTCGCTTCTTCGGATCTCGATTGGGTAACGTTTCGAACTTCGGCGGTCGAAGGGAGGCTTTTGCATTGTTAATTTTTAATTATTGGATTGGAACGACGATTTTATTAATTATTGGATTGGCGATTGGAACGAAAAGCGAAGAATACCGACAATTTACCGCGCGATTTATCGCTCAGTTTCTATAAATTTCTACCTCGATGCTAAGAGCTCTAGCGCCTTCGACCATCGATTATATTATAGTTGCGAGATTGAGACTAGAGGAAAAGAACGTCTTAATCAAATGGCAAATATAATGATACAAACGGTAAGAGATTATTGCGTCTAAATAAATAAGTACATAATGACTGCTCACGAAAGTTTAGTCATTTTGGTCGATATACCTTGTTCAGATACCCAAATATCGAGTTATACGTTCTTTCACAACTATTGGCCATAGGAAAAGAGGGAAAATCCTGCTAGTAAACGCTGTCAGCTGCTACCGATAAAACGCTGTGCGTTAATGAAACACACCAGAGCTTATCGTTGATTGCACCTTCTCGATAAGTTTTAGATAGAGTATTGTCAGGTTTTCGGTGCAAAGTAGTCTGACTGACATCTGTCTACCATTTCTATCCGAGAAAAGTGGTTCCGCGTTCTTTGTCGAATAAAAAAAAAAATATAAGTTTCGAAGCTTTTTCAATTTTGCGCGGTATCCGAAATTTCTTTTTACCTTGGCAAAAGTTTCCATACGATAGCACTTTGTGAAAGTTTATTTTAATCGTTTAAGAGTCGTTTAAAGAAAAATCGACTCGAGTAGCTATTTGTTTACAGATATTCGAGAGATTAGATTTTTATTAAAATAACAGGTTACATTGGCGATATAAAGTTGAACAACGATTGCACGATACTATCGTGTCTTATGCGATATTTTCGCATAATCTTTCGTCAAAGATAATTTTGGCGCTTTGATAAGGCATTTTAATAAACATTTCGTTATCTACGATTGTCGTCCGCCTGTGATTGAATATGTTTCTTAAAAAAAAAAAAAAAAAAAAAGAAAAGAATCAACAACGACAAAGGAAAGGAAAAAAAAAGGAAAAATATAGAAAAGTATCGCCAGCTGGATGAAACGTACACACACAATGGTGCGCGATGAATCTCCTTTTCTCGTTAAAATGTATCGTAGACCACTATCGATTCGCCTGCTCGTATGCCAAAGCCATGAAACTTTCATAGGAGAAATTTTACGGTAGGTTTGTCGCAGCATTTGGCGAAAACAGTTGGGGAAATAGAGCACGTTATCGATATCAGACGCTTTTGTTTCTCGATTGTTCCCCGACAAGGACCGTTAAATAAATGGCCGAAACTCAAGCCGCCGATAACTCGTCCTATCGATAGCCTCGCCGATTATCGTGCGATCCGACGTTACGCGTGCAACGTTACGAAGTCTTCTAACTCGTTCCACATTCATGGAATGTAAGAATCACAGCAGACGCAGGCAATTTTCTTGCTTATTCAACCTTGTCATCGTCTGTTCGTGTCATGGTTCCTTTCTATCGCGATTTTCGATCTGTGCAATTACGTTCTTGTGGATTTAATCCTTGCGCGGATAGGATTCCACGATTACTTAACAAAGTGTACGAGTAGCTTCGAAGCTCGGATATTTGAAACTTTCGAATTTAAATTTTGACGTCAAAATGTCCGAAGAACAGGTATATAGAGCAGTTTCGCCGTGTTTCTACGTGTTTCGCGATATAAATAAAAAAAAAAAAAGACACTTTGGAAAAGAGCCATACTAAAAATGTAAGACAAACTAGTAGCAACAAATAAAAAGGAAAAAATCGTCGTGAGGTATAAAACTTTAGCAAACAAAATCACCAGACGGTTCTTTATTTACTATCTAATCTGGCCTCGGATGGCATTGCCAATTTATTAAAAATCCGAATTGGGAACGTGTAGTTCTTTATCAGATAAAGATCGATGCTATCGAGAGGATTTCGCTGGGTCTGTTATTTGATCGATTAAACTTGCCGACAATCTCTACGTTCCTAACAAATTCTCAATGTCGCGAGACATTTAAATTTCCTAGGAACGTCGCTGCCTTAAAAAGAGCTTTCCGCTTTAAACAATTCAACGTAACAGTCTATTTATATTTTATCGTTACCTGGTAATCTACAGATAGATGGATAGATTCTTTTCGCTCATTAAATATTATTACACCTCGAATGTTGGCACATTCGTATTTCTAACTTTGTATTTCACACAGATACGTAAAAATCCATAATCGACTCATGAAAATTACGTAGTTAATTGAATAGGTTTCTAAATATAGAGAGAGAGAGGGAGAGAGAGAGAGAGAACGGACAATTTATCGATGCATAGTTCGATCGATTCCATGAATCATCGTATGAAATATGAAAATTGCTAGGGTTTGGGATGAAAATAGTCATTGGAATCGGCGCCACCTTCCGTTAAAATGTCACGACTTCCTGAGAGATGACAAATCTTGCAAAATCTCGTAGGTGAGCCATCTGATTTGTTGGAGGTTTATTAGAAATTTATTCGAATTGGAGGCAACGTTGACGCGCCTGTTCTTCTTGCCGGTCACATTATATTCATACGTTTTATTGGCGTCTATTATTACTCGAAAGTGGTCGATGAGTAAGTCTGGAAAATCTATTTTCGTTGTTGTCACGGGAAACATAATTTCGTTTGTTTCTACAGGTTTCTCTTCTGTGTTGTTTAAATATTCTTCCTGTCGTTATTGCCGAATCCTATAAAAACATGGAAAAGGTATTTTCAACGATTTCATCGATCGGATCGCCCGCTCTAAGGATTTACCAAATATTTCTACTCGAGCAAATTCATCGAATACAGGTTACGAGAGGAAAGCAGATCTTTCTCTTCGCAACGTCTCTCGCCGAGACGAATGAAAACATGGAAAAGAACACGATCGCGTTTAAATCATTTGGAAACGTCTCGAAATCTAAACGGCGGCATCGTGCGGTGTCCAATTGCGCGTGGTCGGGTCATCGTCGGGAAAAGTGAGCGTTTTGCAAACGCGGCGACGAGGAAGCAAGAATTCCGTGGCTGCTGCGTCACTGAGAAATCGGAACGATCCGTAGAGGATTTTAAATATCACGCGAGGCAAATAGGAAACGAAACGATGGCCGCAGTCGCTCTACGAATTCCTGCTTTTCGAGAATACGAAAGCGTAACTGGGCTTCTCGAGCAAACAAGCGATAGCCCGAACAAGCCTAAATAGATAACGTCTGATACGGCCAGCGTATTATTTAATTTCCAGCCACTCTCGAGTCGCTCGATGCTTCGTGGTTGCTCTTAGACAGATCTCGAAGGATTTCTTTGTTTTCTCTCCGTAATTTCGTTTCTTCTATTGACTTTTCGTTTTATCAGCTTTTAATCGAAGTTGCGACCTGCTCGAGCACCTGAAACCGGTATAAATATCGCCGTAATTTCGCTTTCGAGCAACGTACGACACCGTGCGAGAAGCAGTCGGGGTGACAAAGGCCGTGCTTCGAGAAAACAGTGGACACAGCTCGTAGAAGAGTCTGCAGCTTGCTAATCGTACTAATTAACGCGACTGCGAAATGCGTATACACATTTTCGCATTAGTTGCGATTATCTAAATGACGAATATCGCACGCAGTGTAGCTGCATTCCTCGTCTATAAATGACATTGCTGCACCAGTAGAAGATTAGTAACCTAGATCCAGCACTGCACTAAAATTGGTACACGATATCTCATTATCATACTGCACACAATAAATATCTGTCGAGCCATGAAACGATTTCTGCGAACATCTCGTTTCAACGGCGATCGATATTGACATAAGCAAACTATTAATAAATCAATTAGGATTCTTTGGGTTCAAAGAGTAGCGATTATAACCGCGTTGTTGGCAACAAATTTTCTACGTTTCGCCGTAATTTGCTGTAGCGTCCGACCAAGGACTGGTATTACGTTCGAGAAAGTTTCGTTACTTCGATAGCGACGAAATAGTTAAATTTGATAAAATTTCGAACAAGAACAGGCATAGCCTGATTTGCGTATCAAGCGCGACGATCACGCGAACGAAAGAAATCTGCCAAATATAAAAAAAAAAAAAAAAAACGCACAGGCAAAAAGCGGAAAGCACGCAGGGGTAGATAATCGCCGCCGTGAAACAGTGGAAACGTTGAAAGGGTAATTGCCGTTTTCAGGACGATTTCGTCGCCCCTGAGGGCAATAAACTCGATGCAGTTGATCGTATGTTGTGCCTCGTGCTCGTCGAGTTGTGTAATAAAACAGAAATAGGAGAGAAAAAAGAAACAGGAACGATTAAAAACGGGCGGCGGGAAAGAAAAGGAAGGGGAGAGAGATAGACCGCTGACTAATCATTGGAAAACAAACAGAAAGGTGTTAGCCGAGGGCGTGGTGCACCTGCAACATGTCGGAATGCACATGCACTGGCACGCGTGCAACAGGCACGAAAAAGTCTATCGATCGGACCGGCGGACACCGGCTGAAATTACGAAATACAGTGCCAAGCCCGGAAACGGGGCAGAGTTTCGACACACGGGGGTTGTGTCGCCAATTGCGACCGGTGACCGATATGGAAATTAGCCGAGCTAAATTTTCACGCTACGTTGCGGCTGCTGTTTGTCCACGTTGTTCCTTTTTTCCCCGTGAATTTTAATCGTATTTGGTTGGCTTACGGCTAGCCGTTTGGTTATTTATTTATTTATTCGTACATAGGTATTACAAAATTAATCAAGTTTATCGGGTTATTAGTCAATTTTAACGTTATCGTTCACGTATAGAGATACTCCGTACGAACGAAGCTTGTACCGAAATTATCTTCGCGTTTAAACACTTTGCACTCGGTTAACGAGTCAGAGTGCAAGGAATTAACTGACTGTGTATAAAATATAGTTCGTGTAATTATCAGGTACGAAGGAAGAGGAAAGCTGTTTTTAGTTTACGCGTGATTAAGCAATATGAACGATCAACGGATCAAACGCGTTGCGAGGTAGTCAATTTCTAGGCGATGAACGGCGGACTGGAAGTTTCGCTTTTTAACTTTGTCGACTCGGGTCATGATCTTAGATATTCTAAGATTCGCGTCACTCTGCCGATCCAAGTTGCTACAGAATGTCACGATTGACGTTCGATGAATCGTAATTTTTGTTCTAGTACCGATATAAGATCTTAGAACGCGGCTCGTTGAGATACGCTCGAAAACCAAATTTCCAGACGTTTTCGTTAAAGATGCGCAACGATGTCGACGATTGCTTTCATTACGAGTAATTTGCTACGATTTCTATCAAATTGCCCGATAAAGGAAAAGAAAAATGGGTGGACAGAATGGTGAATTGGTTTTCCCATGGATCTCGGATCGCTTGAAACAATCAGGTCCTACCTTGAAACCATCTCTCGTCTGAGAAACCACCAAAGTTCCGGTGTCAAAGTGCACAGCACCGGAAATCTCCACCTTCCCAGAGTTGGTGCGAAACCTCGTGGACGGCGGGAAGGCGAGCCTGCTCGCAAAAGCTTACGGCGTAGGGTTCGAGAAAGGGGTACACAGGATACCGGGACATTTCGATGACGCAGAAATACCCATAGAGACGAATTCCGGCCGGCTGGCCCCGTGCACCACTGCAGAAGCCGCAGAAAAAGGAGGGGAGCAGGTGATGGCCAGGTGCTGGCTTTGGTATCCTGGCTCTTGCAGGGTTGCACCGGGCCCGTGCTCGACGCCCAAAGGCAGCTGCATCTCTCAATACGACGACACAGAGAGCAACCAGCAGTACCCCTTTCCTTCGATCGCGAGTCAGGAAATCCCGCTGGATATCTTCCTCGGATGGATTTACCGGGCGTACGCGGACGATTCGGTTTCCTCCTCTTTACGGAGGCTGTGAAAGCGACTCGGCGCGTTTACACGTGAACAGGGAACTCGATATTCGCGCGGATGTGGGCCAGGTGCCGGGTAATTGTAGTGGAAAGCGTCACCTGTTGATCGGTTCGTGTATCAGGTGCGAGTCGAGGTGATTCGATCGCAACTCGATCCAACGCTCAGGGAAGTTGTTCCGCTTTGCGACGGTAGTTCTATCGCGGATATTTATGCTAATGCGTGTTTTATAGGAGACGAGGGAATGGGAGCTGGATGGAAGTTTGTTCAGTCGTTAACCTTTTGTACTCGGCCGATGCCTCTACGGCGAAGGTTGAAAGATTTGCAACTATAGAAAGGCACGTCCGTTGATTACGTAATATAATCAAGCGATACGACATTTTGTGTGTTTCTCGTTCTCCGATCACCATAAATCGGCCTCGATTTTGTCTATTTTTAAACGGAATAAATTTGCCAACTATATATATATATATATATATATATATAATTACGAAGATTTTCCTCGTATTCTCGAGATCTTCGTCAAGCGTCGATACTCGATGGTTTCGTACAATATCGGACTTTTTATACTTCCATTTATCGTACATACTTGACGTTCGAAATAAGTAAATTGTATTATAGTAACGAAGAACGACGACCGTCGATACGCTTGGAAACGCGTTTGGACTAGGAGAGAAAGAAGCCGCGAAGCTTCGATCCTTCCTTTTCCACTTTTATCGTATCAGGAAGACCCTTTAAATTTCTTCCTCCCATGGGTCCCTCTGTCCATCGAAGTCCTTTCGAGACTCAATTTCTTGAAACCTTAGAGTCGACTTTGTTCGACTTAATTTACGAGCCTCTGTTTCTTCTTTGTTCGATTAATCGAAACTAGCGCGAACAGTCGATCGATAAGTCCAGCCTTGGAATTAACGAGTCACGTGATATTTCTAGAAATTTTCTACTCGTTGCAAAGTAAACATTTCGATAGGTACATTTTCCCTCTTTTCTTCTTTCCTACGCTATTCGATCGTCGCACGACATTTTTTTACACGTTTTGCTAACGTACAACGTATACGTATAACGTAAATATAGAGAAATGGAAGATTCCCGACTAAAATAACGAAAAATATCGCTGGAGAAAATAACCGGCAGTTCGTTAAAGCTATAGCGCCAATCCTTTCTCTATGTAACCACCATCACCTGCCCGTTGGTCATTATGCATGCAGATCTTGTCGCATTTCCCGTATTTAATAAACAGGACTAACGAGCCAACCAATTTTTCCCCGCAATTATTTCGACTATTAATTATCGATTAATTTCTTTTCAAATTCCTAGTCGATCGTTAGTCCATGTACCGTATAATTCCCCGATCGTGGTTACACGAACGCCTATGGATTCGACATAGTCCGCTGCCGTTTGCGGATGTTCACCAGTCAGACGTTCGCCTTTCCTTGATCATTCTACGCGATAACAGAGCCTTGAAAGTACCGGTTAGGCACGCGATAGTTCGGTTACACTTAATCATTCTGTTTAATTTCAACGTTTAATCTACGCGAATTTTGCCCGTTTTGGAAATAACCGGTTCACTCGTATCTCCTTCCCATTCCAAAGAAGGCTTTTTTTTTCCTTTTTTAAATTTCGCATCAGTTAGCTGTTAATATTAGTCTTGGCAAAATTTTGCAAACCACCATTCTGAATCATATCTTTACGCGGTATTCCTGGATTTATCTCCAACTCGTTTTTAGCCAACGATCGGATAATTTACGAGCACCTACACACGCGCACTTCTTAACAAAGGTTAGGAAGTTGCGAACGTTCACCTGCCTGCGTTCGATTAGAAACGACACGTGTCCTGGTGCGTGCTTTTCATCGCACGTGTTGCGTGCGCTTGTCGAGTACGCGTGCTTCCATACGCGCATCGCGCACGGAATCTCCTGGTTACGCAGCCGCGATGTTTTAAAACCGGGATGCTACTTAAATCTGGAGAAAATACGTCTACAACGTCTTTGGACGGTAATACGGTTGCAAATTCGAGGCCCCATGAAATCGCCGTTCCGTGAGTTTCGATTTTTTAGCTCGTACGTAGGTGAGAAGGTACTTTGCCGACATTTGACTTTACTGTTTTCAGCGGACAATTATTTATTTTTTAAATTTATTTCGCAATGAAATATTCCATAAGATTAAGAAATTTATATTCGCAGTTTATTTTCTATAAAATATTGTTTTAGTATATTTGTGAACATTCGCGCGTAACAGCGTCGTGGTATTTTTAGATTTTTAGATTGTGCGAGGCACTCGTATTCGGAGACTTTGTCAGCAAAGTAATTTGGCAAATTTAAAAAATCACCGTAAAATTTGAGAAACGTTCGGAAAACCAGGCGTTCGTATCGTCTTGTTCAATATATTACTATTCGTGTTTCTCTTCTTTTAAGATTCCAAGTATTTTTCTCATATTGGATTCATAGATACGTCTTTTCTCGAAAGAGTTTCTCTGTGATCGAAACGCGAGATAGAAGTCATGCGTGAATAATGTAAGACAAAATATAAGGAAATCGCGCGATTAGAGGCGCAATAATTTTTAACAAAGATCGCAAGGCCATCGGATGCATCGATGCAAGATGCGGAACGAGACGTTCTCGAGAAACGTTATATATCGTAAACAGTAATTTTACCTCTGACAATAACTTTACAAAGTTAAAAATTTCTGCGTGGTTAACGTTTATTGGCAACCGTGATATTTAAATATAGATAAATAGAACGCTCTTTATCTACATTCTACTTTAAAGTTCCAAAGATTTAAGGAGCGATCTTACGTTTGATAAACCTTTCGAAAAATGGAAAACACGTCGAAACTTGCGCAATATTTTCCGAGCCTACCTGATATATCGAGTAACCACGTATCTATCGTATCTGTTAGATTCCTTCGTACGCCTTTTCTCAAATAAAATCAAAGTTAGTTTCACCATATTTGCTATATATAGAAACAACTTCTCAGAAAAAAAAGAAGAAAAAAAAAAAAGAAAAAGAAGTAAGTAGATCGTGCGATTTTATTCAATCGCTAAACGTTATAACTAAATATTTTCAAAAGAATCGGACATGTTCGAAACTCGAAAATGATTCATACCAACGCGTGCATTCCAAACTCGTCTGGGAAGATCCGTATGCAAATGGCGAGAAGTGTACGGTCAGCACGAGTGTAAAATTCACAGTAGATGAACACGTTCGTCGTCAGACATCTGTCTCCTCGAAAACTCCTATTCGCCTCTCTCGAATATAATTTATGCGCGTTTCTTAATTTATTCGTCGATTCGAACGACCGCCGGAGGAGAAGAAGAGGCTTTTTTCAAGAGGAAGGGACACGATCCATTTCGTCTTTTCTCGAGACCAAACTAATCTGGATAACCCGGTCGCGTTTTATTACGATGGTCGATGCGTCGCGTCGTTTCGAGCCAACGGTCGACCATCTGTCGCTGCAATTAGGAGCCAGCACGCGAATTGCAAAGAAACAAGATGCGTACTGCGGCATGAAAAGGTGCTGCTTTTCACCTGTTTTATTTTTCTCTTCCTGCATATTCGAGCAGTAAAAGGAAAATAGAAATATCGGTAAAATGTCTTCATTCGGCGGATCAATTTTCAATCCTCCCGTGCTATGAAAAACGTTTTCAAAGCGAAAGGGTTTAGACGATAGAAATTGGTAGGGCAAATAGAAAACGGGGATTATATATAGTTTAAGTAAATTTATAAAGATACAGAATCTTCCCCCTTTCGAGCTGAAATTGTTTAATTTCAAAAAGAATAACTATTTGGAATATATTATTATTATTATTATCGTAACATATTAGAAGCAACTATTCCCTAGGAATGAATTTTTTTGCCGTTCGATTTATAGTTATTGATCGCCGGTTACGTGGTTCCTCCGCCTTATCTCCTTTCCTCGTCGCTTTTCATTGTTATTCTTTTGTCACGCGCTGGAAACTCTCGTTTCTTCTGCCGCTGGTGTTTCCTGGCATTTAAATTCCCCGCGGCACGTGACGCGTATGAGAAAAAGCTCGTATGCTACCGGTGACTAAATTCAAATACCACAGTTTCCCGTTCCATTGAATAGAGAGAAAGAATGGGTTTCGGATCGGCCGACACTATGTCCACCCCGGATGACGACGGTTACCGACATTGTGTTTAGTTTCAGAAAGCGACTTCTTTTTCTTTCGCTTCTCTGACGTAATTTCTTAATCGCTGAAAAGAACCTGCGATTCTGATTCGTTTCGTAAGCGTACGCTTTGCGATTCCGACGATATCGCAGTCGATTTTCCCATACGAAGAATGTTCCTCGTCCTTCGGATATTAAAAACGTCGAACGTCCCAAAAATTTCTCTCAACGACTCGAAAAAAAAACTCGTTTTTCTTTATTACCAATTAGCTGCTAAGACTCGTAGAACGAAGCATCGTGAGGAAAATTACGCTTTCAACGTCGAAATTAAGAAGATTTTTATCGGCACAAATTTTCAGCGAACGAACCTGCTGCGGTAAATCGTTCGAAGCATTCAGAACGGAAGGGGGGCCTTTGTACGTGAAATTGCAGCAGAAGAAAATTGCAGAAACGCATTCGAGAGTCGTTATCAACACATGCTACAACCTGTCGCGAGCATCGTAATACACACCTTGCGTCTTGACCAATGAAACGAGGTGTTTCCTTCCTCGACGTGGCCTACCTTAAAGCGGTCGTGCGACAGGTGCGCTTGTTCGATGCCAGCAGGTTTCCATTTCGACGGGACTGGGACGAAAGGATCGCTGGACTGCCAGCGATCGAAAGAAAACTGGAATTAAATCGACCCTCCTTAAATCGCGTGAAATTGAATCTATGGAGTTAATCGCGCTTCTAGCTTTCCGGTTTCGATTTCGTTTAGCTCGATCCCCAGGAATTCCTTGCATCCAGGTTTTCTACAGGCGTGCGAATAGATTTCTCTAGCTTTTGTATTCCAGTTTCTTGGAAACAGGTTTTTTTTTCTTGTTTTATCGGTGGTTACGTAAGAAAGGAATCGATTCAACGTACTTCTTGTTAATCCGTGTTTCGTCCTTAATGCGGCAAGATATGGTTATTAGAAGAAGCTTTCAAGGATAACACAGGATAATAAATCCTTCGTAGATTCAACGCGAATTCGCCGTTTCGTCGGTTTCCTGGATACGTTACGTTATAGCTTGTCGTCGAGTTGCTCCACGACAGGTGCACTGTTTTCGCTGCACTCTGTTCGCCGTGAAAGAGAAGATCAGTGATTACAGGTTTTACAGTGATTTTAGAGAATGAAAGATCTCTAAACTTTCTGCGGCTTTTATATATTTGTACCAACCCTACTCCGCAAAAATTCCTTCAAAAAGCAAAATACCGATGCCCCGATTATCTAGGCCCAAAGGAATATAATTAGTCGGGTCCATGAGAAATACCATTAAGACGTGAAATACCTACCGTTCCTCGACCGGAACTTTCTCTAGCCAGTTAGAAGCACGTCTTCAAGGTCCCTAAAAACCTATGTTAACGCAAGAGCCAGGGATACGCGCGACTTTTGTCGTTACGTAAAAAGAGCGAGAAAGGTGGGAAGAGAAATATACCCGAGGGACAATAGGGACGTTAGTTTCACGAGTTAGGACGATTTCTCGGTTCTGTCCTTAATTCAGCCCGTTTGCCTATTGTTCGACGCGTCACGGAGCCGATTTTGTCGGCTTCGTAGCCGACTATTAGAAATAGTTTCGCTATGAACGAGTCGGTGGGGGCGGTGACCAGCCCGAGGCCGCGTAAACTCGCTTTTCTGGCTCGCGCACGTACCCGACCATACTCTTTATCGTTGCCTTCGACAGAAATTTAGCCGTGACGTAGCTCCACCATGAGGCTTATCCATCTTTTCTTCTTTTTTTCTTTTTCTTCTTTTCCTTTTGCTTCTTTTTTAAGAGCGTTGCTTGTTCGCGCCGTGCATATTTATACTTCTATTTTATTTAGCTTCGTGGGTGGGTGTTGAATAAATTCAGGTTCGTTCGAGCTTCGAGCATAGACCGAAGTGAAACGAGAAGGGTTGGGAAATTAGACACGGCTTGATGGATTTAGCGTGAACGTTAGTTTTCCTAGGTAACACGGTCAATCTCGTTGGATATTGTTTGTTCGTTCTGCGAAGATAAATTTTAGGATCGTTTTCATTGAGAACGGAGCAGGAGATATATGTGCTCCAGTTTCTTTGAACGTTAAAAGGATCGCATTGGGATTTGGAGATTGGAAATATTTTCAGATTTCCGCAACTGGGCACAGAAAGAGAAAATTCACTCGGGATTTTAGAAATTTCGGAAATAGGCGAAACTTGACGCGGATTTAAACGGAATTGTTAAAACCATTCACGAAGGAAATAAAAAGCCGAAGTGAACACCGAAGGGATATGCTGCGAAGACGCGAAGTCATAATATTCAAATGAGGCACGTGCATTTTCCCCCTTGGTGGTTGGTTGAACGCGTTACATAAAGATGAGGAAAACGGTAAATACATAGGTCGTAATGTGCAATTTGAATTCATTCACTGCCGCAATTGTGACAACTGTTTACAATGTTAACTCTGAATTTTAATGGTAAACTTACAGTGTTCCTCTTTGAAGTACGATCATTGTTCGCGTGTTATTATTCCGAAACGACGTTTATGTTAATAATAAATTTCTTTTAATAAAGATTTCTCTTGCTGTCATCGAGAAATTTAAACGATGATTTATTTTATTTGCTTCGGAAGTAACGAGCGAATTTTTACAACGTTATTAACGAATCGTAACGTCACTTTCTTCGCTTTCACATTTTTCTATCCAATATTTTCCATTCCGATTCTGTTACCGTGCTATCTTTCCCTTATTGCCATCGACCAATTTCATTGACAGTGGAGCGTAAGGTCGATGTCTGCCGCTTGATAAATTCCACTTCCTTGTTCCGCCTTTAATAATCCCGAACTTGGTTCAACGGTACGACGTTTAAATCTCCCTTTTCTCCTCAGCTTTCTAGCGTCCATTTAAACTAACCGGACCACCGACCTTGCCGCGACACATATATATCGCCATCGCTGAAAACCGATCACGTACTTTACTTTCGCGCGAAAGACCAAAGCGAAAGAAACGAAGAGGCAATTTTGCAATTCGAGGCAAAAGCTGGAACGTGTCCCTTCGCCGATGTCGCGCAAGATGGAACAATGGGCCCAGCCCGCGAGAAATAATCGTTTTACGAACGAACAAAGATATTGCTTCGTTAACATTTCGTAATGCATCGTAGCTTGCAGGAAGTATTTTATGCGTTTAACTTCTTTCTCATTCGAGGCTGCTGCCTCCTTTACCTTTCAGGCGAGCGCAGCATTGTGCTTCTGATTTTTTTCAAACATCCCGAGAACAAAGGCAACGCGTGGTCTTAAAGGCTATGCAGATGTTATTGCAAAAACGATCATTCGTAATTTACATTTTGGTTTCGCGTGAAAGGACACACGGGATGCGACTGTTTCTGTCGTTTAACGAAGCACCGATTCCAGGGGACAGATGGAGCGAAAGCTCACGTCGATAAAATGCAAATACCTTCTATCGATGGTATTTCGAATATCGAGAATACCCGAAGAAGAAGCTTCAAATTTCACGGTGTACCGTGAATTTCGTGTTCTTCGCTTTGGCCTAAAAAATTATAAGGACGTTCTTTGATCTATTCTTCGAGTAAAATAGACAAAGCAAAGAAGAGAAAGACATTAAATTATCGACTATTAGACTATTCTAGACGCAAGCGATAGTTTCCGTTAAAGATGATTTACGATCGCAAAACAAATCCGAGACAATTCCAAATATGGCGTAGCAAAGGATTTGCGAATCCGGTCACGATGATTCCATGGAAATCGAGTGCAAACTTCCGTTTGTACGAGCTACCGTGTTACACGAGAACTTGTCGCAAGGGTCCCTTGTACGAGCCCCCGATCGAACGTAGCGTCTTGGTATTTGATCTTCGTAAGCCGGATGTTCGTAAATATTGATCGAGCCAAGGCCAAGATATACCGCGAGAATTGGCTTTCTAACTTCTAAAAGCAACAGCGGCTCGATTCTTTTCGTCCACGTTGGCCTCGAACGCGGATGTGACGTATCGCGGTGGATCGCACCACGTGTCGTCGGAACCGTTCTTCTCGTTTCACAGGAAGCATCGAGACGATCGATTTCGCGGCACCAGATCTCGTTCCATCGATTCCAAGATCTTTCGCTTGTTTCTTTTTAGCGGCACGCGTGACAGAAAAATGACTTAGTTTCGGTCAAAATGTCCTATTCTCGTTCTCTGCGTTCGTAACGTGTCCGCGTTTGGGTCGAACGAGATAATCCGTAGGTTTTACAGCGGTTTCTCGAACGACGTTGTTAATTCGAAACAATACAAATCGTAGAAGAGGTTTCGAGGACGTAGCACGTAGATATTCCTTTCTCTAGCGATTTTCCGGTTACGATTTTTCCTAGTAAAGGATATTTCTCGTGGTTCTCGGAAAAATATCTAATCGGTACGACAAAAATAACACCATACGAGCGAAGAATTTCCAAGGTACGTTATACCATCGACTAATTAAAACGTTCATTAAAAATCGAAAACGATCGAGGCAGGAAACGATCGATCTTAGAGAAACACAAAAGCCTCGTAGTCAGAACCGAGCGTTTCTAGGAGGCACAAAGTGAATCTTAATTACGTTTTCCCGGGGTCCGCCCAACCCTCGAAAACGCCTAACTCGTTGCTCGTACATCGATCCTTCTCAATTTCTTCGAATGGTATAAAACATAATTTTGGACGATGATCGGGTATGCGGGTACCCGTAGCTGGTTCATCATGGTACATCGACATTTTCCTAGAAATTGGTTTCTTCCACGTTTTATTTGATTCCAAACAAAATGATCTATTTCAATTCTCCGTATCGTACATATTATGCGTAGAATGGTTATATTCTCGTTACATTCTTAGACGTCTCTGTCTGTGTGTCTCTTTTTTTTTATTATATGTATAATATTCTTAGGTTATTTAATGCGATTTAAGT
The DNA here is from genome assembly GCF_011952255.1 of Bombus vosnesenskii. Lineage (NCBI taxonomy): Eukaryota > Metazoa > Arthropoda > Insecta > Hymenoptera > Apidae > Bombus > Bombus vosnesenskii. The sequence goes on along the minus strand of NW_022882959.1, from coordinate 1,277,183 downwards.
TTTAATTCCTTGCGTCATAGTGGTTTAGGAGTCTTGCGCGATGAATAGCGTCGCACCTATCGAGATAAACCTGTTTCTCTCCTTGTAGCGGCTTTGCGAGATTTATTTTGTTATTTTCGTTGATAAGAAGTTTGATCGAGTCGCAGAATTGACAAAGATTAAATTAAACGAAGAATTTAAAGGCCAACGAACTCGTAAGCATCGAAAATTATTTTTTTTTTTTTCGAATTTCTGATTAATGAATATATAATTATTAAGTAAATTGATGCAGCCGTTACAGCATCCTGTTTCTTACCTTCGCTTAAGGTGTATCAAAAGACAGTGTGCGAAAGGAAGAAAAAGCAAGGCGATCGACGAAGAATTTAAATTATATTTAAAACTAAAAACGTGGTATAAATAGCACAAAGCACGGTGATAAAAGATACTTTACGATTTCCGTTCGTAAATTCAGAAAAGATTTCTCGAAAATAGTTCGGTATTAGAAGCAGTTATGCAGGAAAATGTTGGCGAAACGATGAAAATTCTGACAAAAAGCAGAGCACGTGCGGCAGGCTGAAGGAATCAGTAGTCGCTGCCAGTACCACGTCAGACACGCACGATGAGGTCACCGCCGTTCTTCTCCAAAGTGAACGTAGAAACAAGTCGGACAAGGTTGCAACAAGTTCTTTAAGAACCTCCACCATTCAGTAATAGCTTTCTAGATGAGCCATATTAAAAATTATGGTAATTTTTTAAAAGGAATTTGCCTTTGGAGAATTTTATTAAAACGTTAAAAACTTGAAATTGCGATATAATTCGAAGACGATACAATCGCTTTGTAACAACTGTTTCAAGTTTCTCTTATCGTAGCCAGTCGCTGTTCGTTTCGTTGGACTCTTGGTCGATTCTCGACTTTGCCACGACGAATATCTCTTCGGTGTAATTTCGTTATACGTTCTAGCGATTTATTCGTTATCCGTTTATTCTTAAACAAGCTCTTTTCGGTCCGTGAAAAATTGAAAAATATACGTTTCACGGTACAGGATGCATAAGCACATGCACAAATAAAAGTCGACATTGGAAGCAGCTGTCCCACGCGATTCCGGGAAAGGAATCGTCAGAAATACAACGATGCGTCTATCTATATACACTGCACAGCCTTCTTTCACCGTCCTAAATAAATATATAAATACGTGTATTGAAAATATTCATTTCAAATTTAAATTTGCTCGAGCAAGTCTCTCCGATAGGGTGAATATATGAAAAATTTAAGCGAAATTTAGATAACGAACCGGCAAATTCTTCCCATGGCGATAAGCGTTATCGTATTTCAAAAGGCTTTACTTCTTATACACATTTCTCGCGTGTAATTTCCAAATCTCCTTGTTCCTCCAAAGTGCAGCGTTTATTCTTTCTCGACAATCCACACCGGCTGACCCATATTCTTTAACAGTCGACTTTCCATCGACGCACAAACACCAACAAAATCATCAAAAATCTACCCTTCGACGAAGACTACCTGAAAATCCACCCAAACGATTCAAACTCTCGAACACCGTGACGAACCTAATTCAAGCTTAGAAGAGGGTGTTTCAAAAGCTCCAGGCGCCAGTGTCGAACAACGGGCACCGAATGGTCGAAGAAACGCCATGGTTTCCCTCTGGTGTCTCGCGTCCATATCTCACCAGGAGTGCCGATAAAGGCGGCGAAGGAAGAGAGAATGAGAGAATGGCTATTCCGGTAGGGTGGCGCGTTACCGATGTAGAAGGGAGTCTCTCACGTGCGAAAAAGGACCAGTCGTATTCTCCGGTAATTGGAGCAGATGTCCTGCAGAAAAAAAGATCGTAAGAGAGAGAGAGAGAGAGAGAGAGAGAGAGGGAGAGACAGTTACTGGAAGTGGCACTGGCCAGCGTTAAACGACGCAGCCATAGATGGCTACTAGAAGGACCAGAAAACGACCCCTCGAGCACCGTTTCGAAGAGGGTCCTTTCCTCTCCCTGGGAATGCCTTACGCCCATGGAGGGCTAAGGAATGCGCGGCGGACGGTGATTCTGCTTTTTGTTGCCAGTTACGCTGAGAGAAGGAGCCCTCTATACCTTGGCCTTTTGTACTTTATTTTTGGCCAGAATGGTAAACACCTTGCTCACAGGCGCCGCCCTTCGATCCTGCGTCATTCTTTCTCCCCTCTTTCTCCTTCAAATCGAAAGGAGACTTCTCTCCACCGTTCCACGTTGGCTCGTTTTCTACCTTTTCTTCTCACTTTCTCTCCGGCTCTCTCTTCCCTCCACGGATTCCCTCTGCCCTTCCATCCACTCGGTGTCCCAACTGTTTGACCCATTCAGCTCCGCGCGATGGTGCTGCCATCTATCGAACCTATCGATCATTCTATTGTACTCCTTTTTGTATTTATTTAGATTCTCGGTCCTTTTTAGCGAGCACGGTTCAACGAACGGATGAGAATTCTCGTTCGGTGGATGAGGAATTTTTATCGCTTGCTTCTTTTTGCGTTACGAGGGAAATAAAAAGGTTCGTTAGCCCTCTGTATCCGTTGGTATTCATTTATCCATACATATATGGAATATAATTGAGCGGAATGTTACTACATCCTAGAGATAAATAGGTGATCTATATGTCGCAGCACGGATGATACATTAGCGTGGTATTATACGTTATACCACGGTAGCCGGTAAATTATAGATCGAAGCAAAGAGTCCACGGGATAATAAAACGCGCGTATAGATTTTTAATAGGAAATACTTGCTTCGCGACTTACTCGATACCCTACATACATAAAATTTACATCCCGTTATCTTATCGTCCATCCTATGATACGTCCACTTACTACGTTTACACTTTATTGCTCACGAAATACAGGGTGTTTCGGGAATCTACGTCTGTTTATCTACGGTTCTATTTACTAAGTTTACACTCACAAAACTGCTCACAAAATACACGGTGTTTCGAGAATCTACGACTGTTTATCTTCGTCCAGGCATCTTTTTTTTTTTTTTTTTTTTTAATTAAACTACCTGATAAGCGCTTAGATTTTTTTCCTCAATTTCCCACGAGACTAGTGTTTCTCGGGACACCCGATGCACAACATCGGCGTCTACCTTTTCGTTGCAGGCCACCTCCTATCGATTCCTCATTGCGAACCAGATAAATCGGACCCCGGTTTCTCGGAACCGGCCAGGTAATGGCAGGGACGTAACCCTCCGCGTTTCTCCTCTCAAGGAAACCTATTGTCCGTTAGCTTTGTTGCTCGCTTTCGCCGTTTCCGTCGCTCGGTCTGTCTAGAATTCGGGCCGCTCTCGTTGGCAAAAATCGATCGCAGCTACACGGAATCACCTTCCTTCCCGCCTTCTCGTTTTCTTTTTTTCCGCCTTACGCGATATACCGTTCGGTCGAACGGATTATCGTTCGCTCTCTGTACGTTTTCGTTATTCTTTGTTAGCGTAAACATTCTATTTTTGCATGCCTATTTTTCCTTGTTAAATCGCCGTCATCTATCGATAAAAGTAAAATTAAAAGTACACGAAATTAGCCGAAGCGGAGTATCGAAATTTGTGCAACTCGCGCGATACCCTTTCCGTCGACGCTCACCACCTGTCGCACTGATTCCACCCTCCGTTCGTCATCTGCAACTTGGAAAGTCGATGATTTCCGAAAACGGAAAATTAAGCAACGTTCTACCACATGGAGCCCGTGTAATTACAACAAAATAACCATAATTACTACGCGACTCCGCTATCACCGCGTTTTATCCGATTTCACACGATGTCTTATCTCTGTGAAGCAACATATGTCAGAGTAATTTATCCTGTGTTTCGTCGACTGATATATCAGCGGCTTAAATTGCGTTGTGAATGTACAGAGGTTAATTTTCCCAAGTACAGATGGAATTTGCCTATGGTAGTAATTGTTATCGAAATCCGAGGAAAGATAGTTTGTATTATTAATATAATTACTAATACTAATTACTAATCGTTAATATAATATCTACCGTGAAAGAGTCGATCGTCCGCAGAGAAATAAAAAGGGAAATTCTTACGTACGATGAAATTAATAGGCGACGCGCGAATATATAGATCTCGGATCGTGGTACTATGATTTAATCGCGTCGAAAATAATTGGAACAACGAAGCGAGGATCGATCAAGCCGCTACGTTCGACTCGACGAATCGGAAACGCCGTTGGAATCGGTGACGAGAAGCTGATGACGTAGATCCAATTCAGGTTGGGTCCGAAGTTGAACTAATAAGCGGATAGCCGTTAACGTAAACAAGTATCGATAGTAGTAAGGCCAGCGATAAAGGGGTGATTTCTCAATAGGTAGATCTAGTAAATAACAGCCGTTATTTTCAGAGCCTGTTACGTCGAATAAGCATTTCTCGGATATCTACGATCTTATCGTGTTAGGCTTCTACGATCGGCTCTTTAACATAATTGTACATCAACTTTAATTACGATCATTGTTATTATAGGTCTTATAGTTCCTTCGATAATATCAGAAATTGGTTGCTGCATACCACAGATATCTGCATGACTAAGTTTTTAAAAGCCACACGGTATAAGTTGTTAAAGAACCGCGTTCTTTCTACGTCCAGTAATTTCTCATTAACTTCCTAAATATCTATGTAAAATGGAGCAACGTATCCTTTGTTGCTAGTGACTTATTTATGCGCTTTTAATTACCAAAAGAAACTTTGTACTCGATTAACGCGCGTGATTAAAATTTCCGTTTCGCCAAGCAACTGATATTCGTAGATTTGGCGTGTACGTCTTTCGATCGCTTTCAAATTTTTACAACCGACAACCGATGAAACTTCGAAATGCGTTTCGCGTAACTACGAGCATTCGAATACTTTCGCGAGATCGCGCGTACATTTTCAATCGTATTATCGAATAATTCTTAGTAGTATCATCGAGCCTTTGATCAAATTTTGCGTTGTTCGTACTTTCTCTTCGGTTAATTTAATTCGATCGGCAGATAATAATCGCAAGCTATGGTTTCTCGTCCTGCCAGACGAGACCGCAGAGGGTTAAATTGCACGTGGATCACGCGTGCACACGCGTTGCGTCATTCGTGCGTGCGCATGCGTGCACGTCTACGCAAAGTAGGTACGCGTACACACGATACGCACTACCGCAATACCATGAATACCCAGTAGCGTATCAAGTTGTTCTCCTCACCCTCGTACAACTTGTACTTTTTTTACGCGCAACTTCTGTTAAAGCCTTGAACGTGACTTGGTTTACGATGCAGCTATATTTTGCTCTTTCTCGCGTTACATTTTCGCCTCGTACTCGGTTAACGTAAGTCCTTAGTAACGTAATACGTAGAACGAACAATAATATTCGTTATCGCTTGTCTGATTTTCTTCCAGCTTCTTTTATCGGCCCAACTTATATCATTCGTTATTGCAAAGAATTGCGGATACTTTGTACAAATTTTTCGAAACTCTTGGGATAACTTTTGGAAAGCTTGCGTCGACTTTTGCTCTGGTTAAGACAGAAAAGGGAAAATTATACGACCAAGACACGAGAGAAAACGCAGTTCGGTTTTATTGCTGGAAATTCCCAACCTTTGTTTTTAAAGACTCGTTAATGCCTGGTGAGTTATTCTTTCGCCCATTTGGCGTTCTACCCGATGCCATATGCAACGCTCTCCGTTTTCTGTTGGAAAGAAACCGGCCTGTAGATAATACTTCGACCGTAGATGGCTGACAGTGGCATGTCAATGTAGTCACAAATTATTCCAAGACAGCTACTGTAAATATACGAATTTATGTCGTGGAATAGTTCATTATGTACGGATTCCTGCGTTAGTATCGATTAGAATGTATTACAACTATTTTTAGGCATTTTATACCGTTCTTCGATAAATTAGAATTCCCTGCGATTGGAATGCAAATATTTCTAAAAAAATTCAAGCCTGCTGCGATAATCCTCCACATAACCTCTTATCTTCTTTGCATGGAATGCGTCCATTCCGGACGTTGGCAATCAGCTTTTCTATTCTCGCTTTGTCAACCGGTCCGAACCAGTCGCCGAGATTTTTCGAGACGAGCACGTTCTTCTCTTCCTGGTCCTCCCCTCTTTTTTTTCCATCGATCGATGAATTATTACTCATTGCAAATAGTACCAGGCATATACCAGCAAGGTATTTCCCTTGCGTGCTATTTCGCATACTTTTGCTGGCGAAATAGACGATACGTTTATTTCGTTATTGAAGCTCATGGAACGTACCGAAGAAATCTGTCGAACATTCCTTCAACATTCGGCAGTTCGGTTATTATTCCAGTATTTATTTAAGCACTTTAGCGATTATTCTTCGCGACTCGAATAACTTTAAAACGTAGAAAATATTGTGGAATAATCGTAAATATAAAACGATATGAAATGATATAAAGCGATATAAAATATAGAATCGACGATCGCTCGATCCAACGATATTCTTCTTCTTTGTTGTTCGATGTATGGTCCTTTTAATCGAGGTTACGTTCCTGTTTCCACTGTACACGTTTATTACAACAGCCATTTGCACCTGTGGACATACCATATGCGTAGAACTCGAATATTCCACGTCTCACAGCGTGCTCCTTCTTCTTTCTGTTTCAAGCTCGGTGTCGACTTTCTCTCTCGATTTCGTGGTCGATAACGCATATCGAGCCGGTAGAAAGCCAACAGGAAGTTCGACCAAATGATAATAAAGCGATATTGGCCACTCGATATGCTCGCTCGGTGCATTTCTCGCCTTTACCTTACTTTTCCCCTTTTCGCCACTTTTCGTACTCATTCGCATCAAACAATCGCACGTTTTCCGAACGAAAAATAACGTGCCTACCTCGTCTCTGCGTCTTGTGTATGTGTTGTATGTGTAATTGATAAATTCATTAGCCAATCCATTAGCGATAATCAGTCAGTTTTATCGTTATAATTTTTATGCATTTATGGGCCGTTTAAATGCGCGAAAATGTACAAAATACGCATAAAAGAAGACGTGTAAAATATACGAAGTAGAATATTCTTTATAACGTTTAGCAGGTGCCATGAACGATTGGTCATGTTCGATCGCATTAGCTGTGTCTATAACGATACGAATTTCCATAACCATCTGCAACCTAGTGATAACAATAAACGTTGCACCGTGTCACGAGTCGAACGATCGAACGTTAGTCCTAGCTCGAGAGATATTTTCAAGTGGCGCAGCAACTCCACAGCGAGTCATCGATTCTAAACGCCGTCTTCGAACAAATTACCCTGGAAGCATGACGAACACGTTCGCGTTTCCCTTCGCACCACAACTCTCCATCGAACGCCATCCGATTCCATTTAATCGGACGAGGCACCAGATAGACAGGGTAGAAGTATACCAGATGTTGCACAAAGATCGGTCAGTGACTTGAATATAAATCCTGGAAACCTGCCCTTCCGAAGAAAGCAAAAAGATCACTGCCGCGATTTACTTCCAATTTATTTTCTACCAAATGCTCTCCGCAACGCTGTCTCCGCCGCTCGAACCACTCGCGCCCAAATTTCTAGCGAACCTTCTTGAAACATCCTGTACACAAGTACACAGACGTAAAGGGAGAAGGGAAGAAAAAAGAACGAGGGGCTCTAACATTCCAACGAAGCAGACCTCGTCCTCTCGTGAGAACCCGGTTTCCTAGGCTATGGCCGTCGTGGAAAAATGCAAATGCACAAGTGCAACCGCGGCGACGTTGCATCATCTAACACGCGGGCTCGCGCTCGCACCACGACACCAGATATTCCAAAAGGAAATAATAAAACGAAACAAGGAAGAGGAGGAGGAGGAGGATACGAGGCTCGTCCGAAGGCAGCCAAAGACCGAGGCGCAGCGACTTGTCTCGCCTATGTACAACGTCGTCGTCGTCGTCGTCGTCGTCGTCGTCGTCGTTACGCAGCGCCGTGGCTCTCACCGAGATCATCGACGATCGAGAAAACGCAACCGGCGAGTTGCTTTATAAATAGTAAAACGTGGTATCCCTGAAGCGGATCGTTGGCCTCCCGCGGAATCGTTACGTTTACGCTCGCGTACGCATCGTACCGTGGCGTGCGTAGCCCCGGCGCATCGCGTCGTTGCACCGTCACGCATTCCGTGACACACCACTGCTGTATGTACTTACGCGGCCATCCACGAGATATTACGCAGCGTACCCTCTTTCTTCTGCGATTCCCGATCACCGCGAAAGCGACCGCCGCCGCGTCGTGGGGCTGGCCAGTCACTCCGTATGGAAGGGCAACTTCTTTTTTTGAAAGAGTATGGCGTAGTAGAACCTACGCTGTTCAGGTTTCTACCATGTGAGCGTTGTACTACTCGAACGAGCCGATACAGGAAGACTTCGGTGCACGTATGCGTTGTATTATTCGAACGTTTCGTCATTAGGAGGTTCTATCGCACGGTACATCGCTATACGAATGACTCGATCGATACGCGTGTCTGTACGACGAGCGAATTTATGAAAATAAGTCGTTCGTTTTTTGGCAATCGAATATTAGTCGTTTGATCTAAGCAAAGAGACGAAAATGAAACTATTCGTCGGGGAATCGAAGAACGATTGAGTTACATAGAAAATTTAAAGCGTTATTCGATGATAATGTACACGCGCATGTGTATCGATGATAATATTTCAAATTCTATCGAACGAAAGAAACTTTCTGTACCATCGTCCGAATGATTTTCGTCGCGTCGCGTGGAGGAGCTGTCGACTGCCTGCACGGTGGATGCAGCTATCGACTCCGACGCTACTTGAGAATCGCGGCTGGCTGCCGCGTAAAAATCACGCCTATACCACTGCGCGCCGCCGTCTTTGTTTCATTCACTGGCACTGCGTGTCGCGTTACGAGCATATACGCACGCACTCGAGTATAAAGCTTCGCCTTCTCGTGTGTAAGTGGTCGATCGAAGAGGCGAAACGAGCAAGAAGACGATAAGCTTCCGTAAAATAAACCGGCAAGATCCGAGAAATCCTTGGAAGACCAAAGAAGCTCTGATAATTAAACCGTTAACTCGTGCCGATTACCGGTATTATTTTCCATGCACGAAATATGTAAAATGATTTATAGTTTCAAACATTCTTTAATCCTTAACCAGCTGACGTTATTTCCATTTTCCTAAAGTTTTAATTTCACGCCTAAGGAAAAGTATCCGGCTAAGAAGTAGCTCAGGTGACAGACTAAAAAAGCCATTTTCTTCCGTTTCGTACGTGTACCACCAGTATATCCGCGGCTATTTCATTGAAAAATACAATTCGATGGTTCTCTGTGGAATTTCGTTTCGAACGATCGATTTGACGTAGTTAGAGAGCGGTCGATTGAAAAACTCGATCAATGTTTTAGGTAAGATTTAGAAATTTAGACTCTGATTAATAGATCGACAAATGGCCGTATGGAAAAAGTAACGAACGAGCAAATGGATTAGTTAAAAAAAATTCGTTTCTCTCGATTCTCCGAAGTACGTGCTCCGAATGCTCCTGAATCCGAAGGAACGGTCGGTCACAGCGATCGACGTTCCAACCTTCGCCATAGCTTTCCTAATGTCGATCAAAGATTATTCCATGACCATCGAACAGAGACATTGTTAACAGGAGGATGCTAACGACGATTCATTAAGAAACGCGATGCCACGAGGCCATCGCGCTTTATTTGGTGAACGTGCGAAAGCCATACGGCGTGGCACGGACACGTCACGTCGCGCCGTTTCGTAAGAGACTTTCAGAACCTTGAGTAGTAGCGTATATACCCACCGAATTCAATGGACTTTTAATCAAGCCGAAGGACGCGTAGTACTCCACGTAGTATAGCCGCCGTGTAATTTCACGGTCGAGAGAAAACGAGGGTACTACGACGTACTCGAGCGAGCAGCTCATCCGCGAGAACGGAAAGGAAACAGAGAGCGGTACGTGTACACTGTGCACGGTTACTACGATCGAGACGACGATACACGCGCGGCGAGCAACTAACGCGTCTACCCGTTTGCATGCAAACTTAAATCGGCCATTCCTCGATAACTGGGAATATTCAATGCGTATAATATTTTTTGATTCACGGTTCTCGAGATTTTATATAACAGAGACACTTTCGTTTCACTCTTACGGCTGTTTGTAATTAATTTTTCTTGTTAGGAGAAGAGGGATCGTTAACGTTGGAGTTTGTTTGAAATTTGGAATGTTAATAGCGTGTACAGTGATTTACGAAGGTATTCGAACAGTCGGTTGGCTGGATAAGATTCATAGCGATGTGAGCGAGTTCGCTGCTAGTTTCTATAAAGTGCTGCCTCGTTTATTATTGCAAGGATATTATTATGTTGCTTCGTGTCGTGAAAACGTATCGCGTATAATATCGCCTATTTAATCATTCTTGCGAGTTCAGATTATCCTAATCGATATATAACAGAATACAACGTGTAAAGCGATCGTGCGGGATCTTCCATGCGAGAATTTATCTTTAATACGTCTATAATTATTTTAAAGTTATAAACAAATAAAGTAACGATATTAGAACTTGACGTCAAGTTTAAAAAGAAATTCTCGCCTAATAGCGAACGACTTTAACGTTCGTCTGGATTACGTTTCGACATAACGGATCTCGCGATAGCGTACACGATACTCGCGAAACGTTCGATACGGCTACTGATATTAGAAACTGTCCGATATGCAAATTGGCAAGTGCAAGAATAAACACGGAAAGCGAAGGATGCCCGGTGTATTGAACGTGTAATGCGAAGGGTGTTCGGTGTATCGACGATGTTCAGCGTGTAACGTAAAGGATGTTCACCGCATTAAACGCGTAACACGTGGAATTCCTCGTATTCTCATCACGCGTTGCGTGAAGTATCTTAATACGTGATACGAAATATCTGAAAGTAATTTTAAACTGGGAAACTGCTGTCTAAAATTCGATCGTCCATCTTACGTTCGAATTACTCCGTGCATATTCAACTTTTAAAATATGAAACCGGTACCATGATTTACAAGGAAATTCCTAATTCCTTCTCACATAAACGAACATCCAAAACGTCGTCCAGAATAATCGTCGACTCTTTCTCCTATGGTCGAATATTCGAAACCTCGTGCAGAATAACGTCCAATTGATTCTCTCCGCGAAAGCGTCTACCAGTGATGATACGTTAAATCCATGCTACACACACAAACCGACGATCTATTTGCAGAACATGAAAAATCCCGAACAAAAACCTATCTATCCAATGTGCAATGCAACTTAGAGAGTCGTCGTTTTATCTGTTCTCGCGCATCGCCGTATTACACCCACCGACTACCCACGTCTAACCCCTTCAAACCTATTCCCCGAAGTAGAAAATTCCTTAGAAGAAAACTTCCGCCAACGTAACGCTAATGTAACGAGATTGGATGATGCGATCGTCTAAACCGCGTTCTCGTCTGGATGATTGTTGCAGAGGTGGGAGCAGTTGGTCGTCTCGAAGCTGAAATGGGAATTGTCCGCCGTAACACCCGGTGACTTCCTGATGCACATCCTGAGCAGACTGCCGGTGCCACGTACCTGGGACCCGGTGATGGTCAGGAGGCACGCGCAGACCTTCATCGCCCTCAGCGCCAGAGGTGAGAAACGATCAGGATTACCGACCTCTGCATATGTATTTATGTGTGTGGGATGAGCGTGCATGGCGAATGCGTGCCCGCTGTACCGTGGAAAATTCGAAGGAACAAAGGTAAATGACGAACGATGATTTTTTTACTCTGGCAACGTGTAACCCCGTTCACGGGGCAAAATTCGAATTCAGGCTTGTAGGAGGATCGAGTGGATCGAGTGCGTTTGCCTGCGGTTGTTCTAAGGTTTCTGGCTTTGGCAATTACTCGATTTAGGAATTTTCCATCCGCAGATCTTCCGTTTAGGAATTTTTCCATGGGATGAGAAGGTGTGAGGGTGTGACGGTGAAAGTTACATTTAGATGTTGAAGACGTTGAAGTTGATTTGACCCTTTCTATCGACCGCCGTCTATGGAAATAGTCGCGCGTGTTCGCAGCTCAAGTTTCGAACGTTCGAAATTTTAAATATAATATATTACATATATTTTTAAATATTACGTAATAGTAAAACACGCTAAGCGGACGATCCTAAGCGGCTTTTAGAACGCGTCACGCGCGTACATATAACGCTGGACGGTGACTAGATCGCCTCTTGCCGCCAACTACTCGTCACGCATATACAGTAGACTGGCGTATAACGCGCTATATAAATTCGCGTTGTAAGAACTCGCGTTATGCGGGAGTCTACTGTATACGTGATGTATCGTATGACTAGCTGTTCCACGCATCATTTACGTTTACAGTTTCTATCGAACGATCTGTAATTGCAACGCGTCGTAAGACCAGCGATGACTCGTCGTTGTTTATAACACAGTACCTCGAACCAGAACAAATAAGATATCATGCATGTATCCTGAAGAAAATTAAAACACGATATGTCGCATACGCGTGACGCGTACTAACGAAAGAGTAAAAATTTTCCTGGTAAGCAACATGCGTCGCCAGTGACTCACGCCTCTTTAAAAATGTTAATTAAAATCCATGTTTATTTTGTCTATCTGTTTGAAATACGCTTAATTACTTCTTGTCTGTTTTTTACAACCGTCTCTTATTTTCTGTGGAGATAACAGAAGTAAAATGTACGTATAAAGCGTCTCCTAAATGTTTCTGAACAATGCGCGTGTTGCGCGAACGGATACTATTTTAAATATAACAAGGTTGACTACTTCTTGCTACTTGGGTTAATAGATTTCGCATTAAGAAGCGCATGAGAAATTAACAACTTGGAAGTTACTGTTTATGGGTCAAGAACACGATCGGAAGTTGGAATTTTAATCGTCAAAGCGACGATGCAAACGGAAACCTTACGCGGCAAATTGTATCGAATCTAAGTCTTCTTTATTCGTGATATCGCAGTGTTTTTACGTAAAAATGCTGAACGCAAGATACGTTTAAAAATTCGAGATACGATCTACATAGAGAAACGTTCGTAAAAATTGTAAATTTTTCACAGGTAACTGCGCCACATATCGAGCTCTACGAACACAAAATTATTCGTTCGTCCTACTTTGCCGATTCCGCGAAATTGGCGCAACGATATTTCAAGTTGTCCAGCGCCAGATACCTATTTGCCATAATATTCTAATTGCTGCAAACTGGTTAATGATAATTAACGAAACCGATAAATTCTTGCACAACAGTCATATTCTACGTCATCTATGAATATAGAACGAAGCAAACGTTATCTGCGTGTCGTTTTTTATCGCGACTGCTTATCAAATATTCGAATATTTTAAAAGTACGATAATATTAACGCCAGTTCAGCTTTTTCTTTCGTTTTTCTTCTCTTTTCCCCGTAGTAAGCGATTTAATTCGATGTTCGCGCATTTTAAACGCAACATTGTGGCGGAAGTGCATAGTACGAGCCGCTAGTATTCGTTCGTTAAAACAGGCCATTATCATTTTAATTAAGCGTTGATTGCGATTCTTTTCTCACCCTATCTATAGGCGAAAGTATAACTTCGTGACGTTCCTATATATACACTTCGTGTCGCGAGATTTCTCAATTTCGTTTTGTTTATTCGAACGTTCAATTTTATCAAGGTCTGCTTAGTACGAATGATACGGGAAAGAAAAAGCACGGCGATATCCGCGGAATTGGCCGGGCAGACGGCGTTTAGGCGTTTATTAGAAATTATAATCGCCTGGCGATATTCTTTAAAATGCAATTTTTACGCGCGGACCTTCATTGTTAGCCTCGTTAGAACCGTGCCATGGCATCATAAACAATCGGGAACGTGCATCGTTAACTCACGCGTTAATGAATATGCCGGTGCATGGTGAATAATGCACCCGGCGGAAACCATCGCGTAACTACTTTGAGTCGATTCTATGCGTTCCGTTTTTTTCTTCCTCTCATTCTCTTCTTCTTTCTTTCTGCCTCTTTAATTTCTTTTCGTTGCGTTTCGTTTTAATGGATTATGGCCGAGCGTGCAATTACGGATCGAAGGTAGAATGGACATAGAGATGACGTAACGAACGTACAAGGGTGATTCCTGTCTTATTTTCGTTTTATTTTCTTTAATCGTCGATCCGACCAACCTCTCGACGTTTACAGCTGACCGAAATAACCGTTGTTAGATTTTTTCGTCTCTACGATAGAAGATCAGACGGGGGAGAAACGCGATCAGCGGATCGCCGATATTTATGCGATTTTATACTTTTACGAATTTAAATAGAAATTTAAATTAAATAGAAATTTAAATAGAAATAGATTTCGCAAAAATCGCATAAATCTTCCGAAATCTAAGGATAGCGTAACACGTTGGATATTTAATCTTAATTAACTGTTCCGTGTTATTTTTGCCGCTTGAGAAATGACTTCTACCTTCGTGATTACGAGCGTAGCGAGATAAATGAAGGAGGGAGCAAAATTGATTTTTTTTTCTCATTAATTCGCAGGAAATTTTTAACGCGTTACGTGTCTTAACGAAGGCGCTGGTTCGTTTATTTTGCATTTTGTGAGAGACATTTTTCTATAGCAAGTACAAATAGTAGAAGAAAATTAAGGATGGAGGAGAGCCTTCGGAGAAAATTCGAAATAACGAGCTACACGATCGTAAAACAGTCCTCCTCGCCGCTAAATTTTTGCTTCGTCTTCTTATCGTCGTTAATCATAAGCGGAACCTTGCAAATATGTATAAATAACGATGCATTGTACAATCTCGACAAATTTATCGCCATCACGTTGAATAACGATGAACGAAGCGTAAACGGAATAGTCGTGCGATGATCGTCGCTGACCACATGGGTCTGTTAAGAGCCAATAGAATAAATTACGTAGCAGCAAGTGATACAACCTTCGATTTGAGAAAACTGTGGGTAAAAATCTCCGATCGAATCGTCGTGTCTGTATCGAGACTCTTTGTATAAAAGGGGATCTTATCTTTGAAGACGGAAGAATATGTTGTAACTCGAAACTCGAGTAACTTGCAAAAATCTCCGCAAAATGCTATTAATTATACAAATCAGTTATACAAATGAAAGTAGAGACGGGGATCGATGTCCGCGAAGAACAGAGCTGTTTTAAAACGACAACGATCGCTCGAGTCTCGCTGGAAAATCGAGAAATCGAAAGAAACGAGAGAGCGAGCGAGAAAGAGAGGAAGAGTGGGAACCAAGAGAAACAAAAGCAATAAGAATGCGAAGAAGAAGAAGAAGAAGAAGAAGAGGACGACGACGACGACGACGAAGAAGAAGAAGAGGAAGAAGGGGGCGTCGAACACGACGAGATCGCAAGACACGTTTAAATCCCCTTCTGGACGCTGCCAGTCGGTTGTTATTACAAGCGGGGATGGCAAAAAGCAAGGACCATCGTCCTTCGTCGTCTGGCCGGCTCTGGTGGTCCCTGTTGAAGAAAGAGAAAAGACTAGAAGCGGCCCGGGAGACGATGATTGTTTCTCACGAGCCAAACTAGGTAGCTCGCCGAGCTCGGTTCGAGTCGGTTGACCCTCTTTTTCACCGACGAAAAGAGAAGCAAACGGCGGCGCCACGAATTCCAGCCGCTTCCTTGAATCGCGGAAGGTCCGTGAACCTGCTCCCTGCTCGCCTTTTTCGATTCCACGCCCCTGCAACGCGCACGACGCGCTCCAACTGATTGTTTTCGTCATCGGCATCGATGCAATTCGCGCCAACACCTCTCTATTCTCTTTTTTTATTTTTCTTTAATGTTGGATTCGTGTTCGTACGGATCTTTCGCGAGCTAAAACGACGACGTTCGATCCACTTCTTCGACGAGGAAGCGAAACGATTCGTCGTTGCTCCGTACACGTACGATGTCACAAGAAGGAGATGCATGTTCGAATATTAGCGCGCTAGATCCGTCGGTTTCGCGCTCTGCGATGTATCGCAGGCCTCGATGAGAATTATAAAGATGTCGGGTAAAAAACTAGAGAAGAGATTTTAATTTAGTCGTGTTTTCAGAAGCGAAGAAAAGAAAAGGAGACGTGGAAGTAGAATGAAAAGAAAGGCAGGAGAGGACGTTAAAGAGGAAAGGAGCCGAAAATGAATATGAGAATAGGGAGGGAGGCCAAGAGAAGGAAGAGGGAGGAAGACCATCGAGGAAACACGAGCAAGAACAAAACGCCGCTAGAATGAGAAGCAGTCCTTAGGGAAAGATGGAACGAAGTAGGCATCGGAAAGAGAACAACGGCGAGGCAAGGTAAGGCGAAGTATGCGACCAACTTCTAGAAAGATCTATGGACAGAATCATACCGAAGCCTCGAAACGAAGGTAGAAGACCCGGAGAGCATCGAATTACGCGAACGAACTCGAGAACCACGTAGAAACAGTCATGGAGCGAGAGAAAAGGAAGAAAATCAAATCCGGAAAAGTCGCAGAAAAACATGTTCCCGAGATGAAACGTGGGAAGAAGCTGCGCGTATGCGAATAGGGTGTACAAGGAAATAAAAGATTCGGATAACGTTGCACAGGACTACGAGGACGCTACGCAGAGTAGTAAGAAGAGTAAGAGAGAAGAGTAAAGCCTGAAAGAGACGAAAGAACTGAGATTCTTAAAAAAAAAAGCAGAAATCCGTTGCAGAAGTACGATCGGAGTATGACGAGAAAGAAAAGAGAATGGAAATGGATGGAGCGGGGGTGGTCTTGATGGAGGAATGCCGTTCTCCAATAGTAATTCGCCATCCCCGAGGACAACAGAACGCACCTGCACCAGCTTTATAACTCTCTTTCTTCTTCCTCTTCTCTTTCGCGGCTCTGCAAATTTAAGAGCGGCTTCGCGGAATTCCATTCTTAATGGCTTTATTACGGCGTGTGCGTGCGCGCACACACGCTGCCCGTTGAATTTCAGCTTGTCCATCGGACATTTCGGTTGTCCAGGAACCTGTTCCCATCTTTCCATGAATGAATAGCGCTCGCGTTTGAGAAAAATCCACACAAAACGCGCGCCGGACTATATATTACCGGCATAAAAGGACGAATACGATCGCGTCGATGATTGTCACGTTTATCGTCGATCTCGAGGCCCGCTTTGCGAATAGTTCGCTCGTCGCCCATGCCGCTCCGTTGCCGCGTCTAATCGTCAAGCTCGTTTCATCAAACCGATCGATTCAAAGACACGGCCAGTCGGTACCTCGTTACTTCTTCCATATCGTATTTACCGTATAAGATGTACGACGAAGTTTTATTCGTCGCATGAATACGACGTACGGCGGACTCCTCCGCCTTTTCGTTTCTTTTCCGGGAGTATACGTTACTTTAAGGTGTACCGTGTTCAGAGCGAATATCGACACAGTACGTGGATTTCTACCCTTCTGTCACCTGTATCGAATACTTTTCGTAATCCTAACAAAAAATGTCTTGGTTAATAAAAGCATCTGTTCCCGATAATTTGGCGTAAAACAACAAATTAGAAAAAAAGAAAAACTACAACCTATTCCGCCAACAAAGGCATTAGAAAGTCCGGGATGGCAGTTTGTCGGCCAGATGGGTGTACCATTAGGTGATTACCGGGACCGAATTCGTACCTAAACCTAACGAAGACAAAAGACCCCGTAGCCCATTCCCTGGCAATTGTTTGCCATTGCCGGTGGCCCATTTTCAAAGTCACTGGCGACAGCATGGAGATTAGCACAGCTCGCTAAGGTGGCGAAAGCTTTCACGATGGAACTCGACCGTGTTAAAAAGCGCGAGGGAAGTGGAGAAATAAAGAGAGAGTTGTAGGTTGTGCGTTCTGGTGTTGTTTGCTGAGTCGGTAACCTTTGGGCTTGGCACCACCAAGGCCGGACTTTTCAACGTCGTAAATCTCGTTTCGAATACCCTTTTCCTGGGACGTGTCTACCTGCGGTTCTATTAGCAGATTTTTTATTAGCAGAACGTGGAATGAAACGTTACACGGAATTCTAGGATTCGTTTTCATGGCCGCTTCTGTTAACGCGCTTCGACGACGAGATACGATCGAACGTTGGACTATCCTATCCTTCTCTTTCTCTGTTTCTTTCTTTTTTTTTTTTTTTTTTTTTTTGGAAATAATGGTAACGTGTTTTTGTCTTTTTCTAGTTGTGTTTTCGATGTTTCGAAAGAAGGTTCCTCGCCGGTTCGTCGAGAATCGGCTACTTCGTATGCCGTTCGTGTTACTCGGAATGGCTGAGAAGATGTGTGTTTGGAATTTAAGGAGCAATGTAAGGGAGTTTTATGTGCACGGTGGATGTTATGCAGGTGGATGTGGATGCAATGGGAATAAGGTTAATGCACGTGAGTGAGTGTCGAGAAATTTACTGTTTACACTTGACGATGCGCGCGAGTGCAATCAGATTTTTTTTATTCTAATTCTTTCGCCGAAACACGGCAAGGGAGTAGTTGCAGTTGCTCTCGAAAGTATTCCGACGCTTGTACGATCCTTCTACGAATGTATTACACGGGGAACGTTTTAAAATTTCTTTGGCGTTGTACCGAAACGCTCGACATCCATTAGTAGCCGTTACTTTACGTTCGATAATTAGAGGAAAAACTTGCGAAATTATTTGAACGTTTACAGGATCCTTTCACGAGTACGTTATACGGAATTGAAGCTCAGTTAGTAAATATCATTTTTAATAATTATAAGACACTGATAAGTTCGATAATGGACATGTTTTTTGCAGAATACAAATTCTCCATGTATACGCCGAGCATGATCGCGGCGGCGAGCGTCGCAGCGGCCCTCCACGGTCTCGATTGGACAGGGAAAAGCGGTTACGGGCTGGCCGGCCTCCTCGACGAGTTAACTCGCATCACGGCTATCGAACAGGTTTGTCCTCGTGTTGATATTATTTCACGACGCCCGAGAGAAACCTCGGATAGCACTGTCAACGAGTAGATATAATCGCAGCTTGATTTGCACCTGGTTTATCCGAAATGTCGGAAATAAACGTTGCGTGACAGCTTCTGTGTGTCTGCTTCTGTGTGAGATTTATCAGATATTTTTAATTAACAAAGTTCAATTGCAAAGAGATCCATCGAAATAGAGGAATCGAAGGAGCTTTCGTCAGATTCGATTTACGATTTAAGGAAAACGTTTAAGTGAAAAGAAAAAGAACAAATTAAATTTAAAACAAAGATCTCGAACATTGCAAATGGTTCGTTCTCGTTAACATATGGAGCACCTATCGGTGAAGTTTCACGCATGTGGATGAACGTCGAAATTATTCGATGTTTCGTCTTTCGTCGAACTGCGTTACAAATATAAAAGACAAACGTTTAAAAAACCACGTGGAGAGGTTGGTTTTCGCTTTGGTTCGAATCTGGACGGTTGGAGATTATGAATGAACAGAGGGGCAGGTGGCCAACATAGTTCTTGGTATACGTTCCTTCCTGCTTCTAAACACATGTGGTCGTCGAAAATATTGCGCTTACAGGACGTAGACCCCATGCCGAGCCATTCACGCGTGCACTTTATTTGCACTCGACGCATTATGAATGTATAGTCTGCGCGTGTTTCGAATCGTCTTTTCCCTTTCCCGTCACGCTGTGACTTTTTTCCCCGTAAACATGTGCCCGACACCTGCTACACTCCGCTCATCAGCACGTTTTTGCGCGACGTCTTGGCTGGATTCGCGAACCATCTCTCAAACTGCTTCTTGGAACTTTCTCTCGTCGATCAAAATTACACGCCAGCTCGATTAATTAATCGAATTATCTTACGCGTTCCTGTTCCTTCGGCCGTGCAACGAAATTCCCTAACGATTGCATAAATCGATCGCCTTCTTTCTAATTTCTAACAAGAATCGTAACAAGTATTACGTTCTGTAACTTATAATCGTTATATTCCGCAAAATCTATCAATCTCGATTCCCAGGATAACCTGTCCGACCCGCTACGTTTCTCGGAATGCCCCTGATTGAAATATTAGAGCCGTATCTAAGAAGCCAATTATAAGACCGATCGATGTTTTCCTCTTCTTTCAGGACTACCTGCAAGGTTGCCTGGAGCAAATCGAAGAGATGGTATCTGAAGCAGTGGGTGCCGACGGTACCGGCGGGAACGGCCATCAGGTGACCGGATCATCCCTTTCGGGCACGTCGCAGAGGCCTCTGGGGGACGAGATAACCAGCCAGGAGAAGATCCTGGAACACGAGAAGGCGGGCACGCCGACCGATGTGAGGGACGTCCATTTTTGAGAGACGCCGCTGAGGGAAACTCTGGCCAGGGTGACTCTCTGCTGAGCCTAGAGGCCGAGGAGCGAGCGATGCCCAGCAGCGACGACGACAACGACAACGACGCTGAGGGACCCACGGCCACGAAGAGAATCAAGAGGGACGAGGCAAAGTTCGAGCCGAAGAACGCGCGAGAAAATTCTTGAAACGCAAAGAGTATACAACGCGCACAGGCGCGTGCGAAAGACACATAGATATATAAAATACGTTGTGTTTGCTCGACCGAATCGTCGTTTGGTTTCCCTTCGTCACCACTGTGAACGGAATCGTCTTTGAAGAAAGAGAGACAGATCTCGAAACGTGTTCGATATTTTAGTGTTCTGTACGGATTCTGTAGATTCATCGCGAAGATTCGTAAACCCAAACGCGGGACATCGAGGGACTAGGGACATTTTTCTTTTCTTTTTTAAACAGCCACTTCCCTTCGAACGCACGTTCGATTGTTCGCTGATCGTTGAGCGACTTGCGAGCGAAGGAGCGCTATCTTTCGTGGGCTCGACTGGCGGAGAGAGCACGCGATCGATGGAAAAACACGAAACAGTTTTAGTCGATCTATCTAGATAAAGCTATCGAATATACGTTATAGTTTTTACTCGGAGATCGAGCAACGATCAATGCCGAGGCGTTGTCCCAAAACGAATTGTAATTCCGCGTGCACAATTTATATATATATATGTATATATATACATATATATATATACATATATATATATACATATATATATATATATATATATATATATATATATGCATGTGTGTGTGTGCTCGCGTGTGTGTATGTATGTGTGTATACATATATGCGTATGTATATGCAGAGGGTCGGATAGCGAGCGCGAGGGTCCAAGGTCTCGATGGGCCCCCATTGTTATTTAGTTGTACGCGTTTTTATTCGCGAATATCCGTGTGCATCCGATCGTTCAAGGCATCGGAATTGGTTTTGTTCTCAATTCATTGACAGAGACTACGTGTCGTCTCGTATCATGATCTAGAGTTTTCCGAGACTTTTTTCTTTTATTATTATAATACTTTTTTATTTTATTTTTTCTTTTGGGATGGAACGCCCTCTATTGGCGTTGCAGCATGGAACGTAGATCGATCGAAGATGCGGAACTTGAAAAAGTCTGAACTGTTTTTTATACTTAGGTTCGAGACAATGATTCGATAATTTAGCCCTTTGAAAGTTAGATTTCATTTTGCAGAAAGATGTTCGTCGGTGCAAGGAAAGGTAGCAAGTAAGAGTAAATCGTTTGACTAGGAATGTAAGTCGAATGTGAAATATTTGAGCGTCGTTTATTTAAGTATCGAATGTTATACAAAATAGAAGGAATCGCGAGACACGAGCGTGTACTCCATTCTCGCTTCGTTGTCTCTCCATTCCCCTCCCCGCCCGAAACATTCACGTAATTATCATGCAATGTTCTTTCTGCATACGATATTGAAACGTTCGGCAACTTTCACGATAATGTCAGCTTTCGATCGGATTCGCTTCGCGTTAATTCGAGGCTGGAAAAGAAGAAAAGAAACTGATCTGCGAAAGGTTAATAACAGATCGACGAGTATCGGAGGAAAAAGGAACAAAAGTAAACTGCGTGTAATTTAAAACTCAACGGTTAAATCTTGTTAAAAGAAGAAAGAGACAAATGTATCGTTAAAAGAGAGACACTGAGATTACTCGAACGTGAGAAATAAAACGAATAAAAAGAATAAAACATGCGATTCTAGTAGCATCTTCGAGAGAGACCGAAATGTAGCAAGAGATAGGAAACGCTTCGACGATAATTTCGATGATGGTCGAAGGAGAACAGAGACCAGAAGTAGAATTAGAAAAGAGGAGACCAGAAGGCGTGCCGTTGAGGGAAGGCTATGCAATACGCTTTGTGCATCTATTTCGCAATAGAATTGTACACTTAACTTTTAGTAGCCGGACGACGAAGCTATCGCGCCAATTTCGTGTATCGTTTAGAAAATTAGAGAAAACCGTTAAAGAAAGAACAACAAAATGCGGACCGATTCTTTTCTATAAGGCTAGAAAGAAGAGGAAGGAAAAGCAAAAGAGGGGAGAGAAGAAATACAGAAAACAAGGAATAAAAAGTTCATATAGTCAAATCCAGTCATGTAGTGTTTTGTACATAGGTATACATACGAGAAAAGTTATATATATATATGTACACATTATATATACACGAGGTGTGTGCTTGCGCGCGAGTGAAGAGAGATAGTATGATACGAGAGAAAGGAGGAGGAGTACGAAGAAAGGGAAAACGTTGATCGCGCGTGCGAGTTTATTACAGCGAGATGTCGAATGGAATAGGGAAGCGTTTTAGAGTAGTAGATAGAAAAAGGAAAATATAGTTCCCTTTTGTTTTTTTGTATTTACGTTTACAATAATTGTTAATCCAAATGTGTTTTTTCCTTCCGGGAGCTGCGGCACAACCCGTCGCTTATTCCACTCGGTTCCTAAGATCGGTTGTGCCACGCCCGATGTGCATTTGTGAACGCTCGATGATGCGCGGTGTGTGGATGTATGGGTTATACGTGCGTGTACATGCGTGTGTGCCGAATTTTTCGTAAGCAGAAAAGAAAGAAAAAAAAGGAAAAAATGGGGAAGAAAAGCTTCAACGGCGTAACCAGAGGGTTTCGAAATTCCAAAAAAGATTTATAAATAACTTTTTACCGTCGAATCTGCTGGTATATGCATTTCAGATTACATCTTTTTAACTCTTTTTGATATATTAATATGTAAATACATATTATTATGCATATCATAAAGCTGATTTACGATGGCTTCTTGTAGCATGTATCGTATAACTATCACGCGCGATGCTATTCGTTCTATTAAAGAAAACATCGCAGAAATGACAAAATAGCGAATTAGTATGGAATTTCTACTGTCTGTGCACCAGACAGGCTAAAATAATTTCTGCTGATCCTTGAGTTTCTTTTTTTTTTTTTTTTTTTTAAAGAACTTGATAAAAGGATGACTTTGATAGTTAAACCGAGTCAGTCTAATCTTTGCACGCTCGAAACCAGCACTCTGCATTTGGCTATTCTTCTCCCAAAACCGCGATTGTAAATATGTAGGAAAGCTATACGAGGCGTACTATTAAAAGTTAACACAGTAGTCCGTGTAAGATAGAGTGTCGAGTAACGTGGCAGTGCGATAGAATCGAGAAAGAGAAATTGGACGAGGAGTTTAAATACGAGTAGAATCGGACGTTTAAACGTTGTCTAATAATTGAACTATTTTGGTGCTGTGATTTTTATTCTGTGGGTTTGCTAGAAGTGCATGGAACCGCTGAATGAGATTTTATAGAAATTTCATTTATATATTATAGCGAATGTCTTTTTCGTGTTCGTTCGAGAAACAGGCATTTGGAAGAAAGATTCAAAGTACAAAATCAGAAGATGTAACACGTCTCAATTACTAATTAGGACAAGGTAGTCTAAATAAGAATTTGAATACTCGAAAACAATGAAATTTGATATCCATGTATTTTATAAAGTCATCGATTGTTATTCGAAATGCGTAAAATTCTTAAAATTAGAACGATTAAAGGGAAATTTTCGAATTTAGGTCTTTGTACATAAATCACCCCTTTCCAAATTTGTAACTCCAAACCACAAAAAGAAAAAAAAAGGAACAAAAGAAAGAAAAAGAAATACCAAAAAGAATGATTCTCATCGCACAGATCCACAGCACCAGAAGTGTTGAACCTCAACTACTATCGTTCATCCAACGTATTTAACGTTATTATACGCATAAACTCCCTTTTAGAAGACAAAATATAAACGTTTAATCAATCTATCCTCCTTAATCTACGCTGTATGTACGTATAATTAGATTGCCAAGTAGTTGAAGCAGAATATTATCCGACGCAAAACCAAAACGATAAAAATAGAGAAAATAATATAAATCCCAATGTCTAATGTCGTGAAAATGGAAACAGCTCAAACGACAGTAGTTGAGGCTAGCGTCCAATGTTCATCGAAAAAGAAACAAAAAGGAAATAGTAAAAAGATAAATAATCTACGAACCCATTAGTACTTAAAATGCGTCGAGTAGAGTAAAGGAGAAAAAAAGAGGGGGAGACCAGAGTTCGGGGAACGCGAGTTCCTCTTCTTCCCTCGAACTTGAAAAATGAACGAAACGAACCTATCCTACGAAGAGAATAAAAAGAAGAACTTGCTAAGAGGAGAACAGGGCGGGAAGAGGTACACGCGTTTCGTCCGCTCTCAATGAAAATCAATCTGCGCATTCCGACTAAGAAGTAAGAAAACGATAAAGAGAGAGAAAAAAAAAAAAAAACAGAACACAAGAAAATGGCAGAAATAGCCCAGTGCCACAGAACGAAACCTAGTTAGTAACATACTCTTCAAGTAACCAAATCCTAGTACAACGTAGAGAGAAATCGAATAATATAAAAGAGAAGAAAGAAAGAAAAAGCAAATGATATGCAGTCTGGTGTACGCATGGCTGACCTTTTTCATACTTGTACTACTAGCGTACGATAATGCGTTCTCTGTGCACGCACTTCTAATATATACATGTATCTGTATATATATCGTATACTATGTATCGTATATATACAAATAAATGTATATACGTATATGTATATATATATTTGTATATTTTAAACACGTATCATTGTGTACCTTGGAAGAATGGGATCATTGTCGAGAGACGGGGGAGGGACGCATCGGAGCTACATCGGGCAATTGTAAACCGAAAATGACGGTGCCTTGATGCAGGGTCCCAGATTTTCTTGTACGTTCGATCGAAATTCGAGGTTTGAAGAAATACTTCTTCAAAGTTTGCCTCTTTTTTTCGCCAATCGTCCATTCGAAATTTATTATATTATATTAGCTAGAAGTTAAAGTTCTTCGAGGAAATTTATAAATTTCGAAGGAATTCCGGAGGAAAACTAAGAACGTTACTTTGTTTAAATCCGTTTGTTAGAAACGTATAGAATCGTATTTAATTGTGGAATTTATCGTGGTGGTTCTTTTATGGACCTTTATCTTATTAATAGTATATTGGCTATATGCGTAGTAGGACATTACATATGTTTACATAGTCGTCTTCTAATTTGTCTTTTATTTCCTTTTTCGATTTGGGATCCGTGAAAATAGTTATTCGCATCGATTTTAAACGATCTTTTGTGAAGAAACTTTCTGTTTCGTTTTAAAGATCCCTGTATGTGTACGTGGCATTTAGATTGATTTATTAAAGTTCTTATAATATCGAATTTATTTACGTTAATTTTTCGAGATTCGTGTCTCTTGGTGTTTTACCATTATATTAGTTTTTTGATATAAATCTGCATCGACATTTATTTGCTTCATTTGTACAATATTCTTCGTTATTTTGTTACATAATAACACTATGTATCGTGTAATTACGAATGGACGAATCCTAAAAAAGGGCAAATTATTAACAGTATAGATATAAGCATGTATAAAAATACGTAGTAAAATAATTTCCAAAAGCGAAGAAGAAAAACCGAAACGATGGTAAAGTAGTTGCACTTGTCATAAAATAGAACTGTTCGGAGATCTGTGATCCTAGGTTGCGAGCCTGTTCCTAAATCGCGTCTCGTTCCAGTCGAACAACCCCGTTATTCCGCCCCTGTTTTAGCTTAGTAAGAACACGACGAGCTTGCGACACTCTTTTCCTTCTTTAATATCACCGAACGAAAAATAATCTAGCGCCACAGAAATTCTTTAATTTGTTTCCTTCTTCCACGAATAATCGTGGAACACGCGAGAATCCGATTATGTTCTTTTCTTTTTTTCCTTCGTTCGATGCGAGTACAGAGTTTCGCTTCATTCAACGTCACGTGATTACGCTTCCTCTCAGCAATCCTAATCTTAGCCACGCTCCGCGTATATCAATAGACACGTTCGAAGCTCGTACCAAGAAGAGATTGAAGCTCAATTTTCCTCTTTAACGAGGATTCACTGCCAGATTCAACGGACGAAAATAATAGTGCACGCGCTCAATGACGAACTCGCATCGATCGCTATACATACTATTACATATGTTGTTTTCTCATTTCGTAGATTTCGTCGGTTGTTTTCCCCGATTTTTTCGTTCGCAGTAAAGCAACGCAATAGACATACCACTGATATACCTCAGACACCGCATACACCGCTCGAAACAGCATGTGTAGCTTTTTTTTTTTTTTAAATCTCACTCACGGCGAAAGAGTGTGCAGAAGAATGAAAACAAAGAGTTATGAAAAATCAAGATGGATGTAACAATCACACTTATGCGTTACTTTTTAAACCTAGCACGTAAAAATATGATTTTTAATCGATAGGTGCGCGATTGGTTGTACCAGGCGAAAGTGAAAGCTTCGGTACGACATACTTTGTACATATCCCACAGTGCGTGGTGTGACGCACACTCGAATGGAAAATAAAGTATTAATATTTTATACAGTCGTAAGACATGTCTTATTTATTGCTCGCTTCTTACCATCTTTACGTCGAGATGAAAAGATATTCTTTGGACGTCTTAGCACAGTTTGTACTAAGTAATAAACGAAAATATTCTAAAAATATATATTGTTTTAGAGCTGACGAATTCAAACTTTTAATATAATTCTATCATTCCATCATAAGAGCGCTACTGTCGTACGATTTAAAATAGTTATATTCCCTAGTTGCGATATTATGTTACTGCTTAAATAGTAGTTGAAAAGAAAAGTTAATAAACAATTCATTAATGAATTTTGTTATGAATTTGAAGAATAATAAAGCATGGAAGTTGAATAAACTTTATGGCTCACCGATGATAAACAAAAACAATGTCTAAATGCTTTCATTCATCGCTGTTCTCATCAATTGATCGCGGAATGCATTTCGCGTACAATTACCCAGACCTGTAACATAAACACTATTATGTTTACGTGCAAAGATCGTAAACAAAGATGTAAACAATATTGGTAACATGCGGCACTTATCCTCGTCGGTGTATTGATATTGGAGAGTCAAGTTGGTACATGGTTATCAACAAATCTTATTGGTGGGCTGGTATCGGGCCATATTATTTACAAAACGAGCCCCTCTAACTGCGTCAGCAGTTCTTTATATAAGTAGAATCAGCTATTGTCTATTTAGTATTTCAAGATGATTCGGTAAATGAACTCGTAATAACGAAGTGACATTAGTTAAAACTATTGCAGAAAAGGAAATCGGTATCAGCAATTTTTACGAATCGCTTTGCAAAATTTTCAGCAAATCGATAATCGCTAGTGTGATAAACTTTTATCATTCCCATATTCTCATCGTTCATACAACGAAACGAATCAAGAATGACACGAAATGTTATAACATATTATTACAGTGTGAAATATTATCAAAAGTTTCTCCTTTTGTCAAGGTAAACTATGGAACGTTAAGTTGTATTTCTTCGTTCAAGAATTATCATAACTAAAAAATTATCTTTCTAGTTCCTTTCCCAGTCTTAATTGTACCATTTTGTTATTTATATAACATGACGCACATGCGCTTGTGTTTGTGCTTTAATGCATAAAGTTAAATTAATAATAGTTGCACTTGTCCAATGAGTTTGCTTCGCAAAAATTCGTCATCTAATTTAAGCAATTACCAAATCATTTTGCATCATATTTTGTAGTGTGTACAACTTACTCACAAAAGTTAATTATTTTTATCATTTTATGAACAATCGTACGTAACATGAAAACATGTTGATTGATTACTTATTTATAATTATACTTACTTATTATATTTATTAATTATTTATATTGTTAATTGTTGCTCTCGCGATAAATACATAAATGTTTAATTCTTTGTACTTACAGACAGTTGACAGATAGTGCTACGGGTAAAGGTTATAGTGGAAGTGTTGATAAAAATAAATTATTAAATCGTTTACGTACTTTGTGGAAAATGAAAATGTCCATGCAAAATCACTCGAAGATTTTATCGCAATTGAAAGATTATTTAAACAAAGCTGGTTATGATAAAAATTTGCAAATTATCTTCTCCAAATATTGGTTAGATTTTCTACAAAGAGTAACATATTCACAAATAAATACTTTGAAGAAGTTGTCAGCACTTGAATTTTCAAAACATATGAAGAATAATAATGATTTAGATGCAAAACAAGGCGACATTAGTAAAATAGAAAAAGAGAAGGTAATACTGAATGTTCCAGAAGAAGAGACATTAACTACCAGCTCTGTTCAATGTAAAAAGGTAAGTAATATATTTTGGATAATATGCGACATACTCAAAGATCTTATTTTCCTTATATTCGACGATTCTTTTAGCAAATTCATGAAGATAATATACAAGAAAGTAAACTTCAAAACAAAGCAGTATCAAAAATTATTTCCGAGTTTCTTGGTGCACTGATATTTAATTCTGTACAAAGTAAAACAGCCAGATTAGTTGTACCACCAAAGTGGAAAGTAAATATTCACAAAGATATACCAAAACACAGTATTGCGTCTAGAACAAATCATGTCTTGAATAGTATAATAACTGCTGAATCAACTGCTTCACGTTGGAGAAGGATCGAAGATTTATTAGCACACATTGATCAATATCCAGAAGCTAGACATTATGCGATTAAAGGAGGAGCGATAAGAGTATTGCTTAAAACTAGACGAAAGGTTAAAGATGAACAAACAAAAGGTATACGATGATTTAAAGACATTATCTTGTTAACTATACGAGGAAGAGTATCCTGAATGCTTTTAAACTTCACAGCATCTATTAGAGAAGCATTAGCAGTATTGGGTTATACTGAACCCTTGCCTGGCAGAGGTATTAGAATTCTTTCCATTGACGGTGGGGGTGTGCGTGGAGTATTAGTTATAGAAATGTTAAAAAAACTTGAGCAATTGACAGGCAAGAAAACTCATGAACTGTTTGATTACATATGTGGTGTGAGTACAGGAGCTATTCTTGCTGCTGCTTTAGGTATGTATATAGTATGCTTGTTTGATTACAAAAATTTAATGTTATTTACCATTTGTCATTTTACATATAGTTTACTAATAATATTGTCTACAGGTGGACATAAACGAAAATCGTTGTTTCAAATATCTGAATTATACAAAGAACTAAGTACTAAAGTGTTTACTCAAAGTGCAATAAAAGGTACGAGTAATTTGGTATGGAGCCATGGATATTATGATACAGCGCTCTGGGAAAAATTACTGCAAGAGAATATAGGAGACAAAGTTCTTATAAAAACAGTTCATGATCCTGCTGGTCCAAAAGTATGTGTGTTATTTCTTATTTATAAACAAAATATTGCATTATTTTATTGAGAATTGTTGAAAGTAAAAAATCTTCCATCTATGATACAATAGCTATTTTTTTTTAGTTTTCAGCTATATCTGCTGTTGTAAACCAAGAACGTGTAATGGCCTATGTATTCAGAAATTATACTTTACCTCATAAAGTCGAAAGTTTATATCTAGGATCTCATAAACATAGATTGTGGGAAGCTATTAGAGCATCTGCAGCAGCGCCTAGTTATTTTGAAGAATTTAAATGTGGTGGATACCTTCATCAGGATGGAGGTACATATCAATGTATTTCATAATCATTGAAGATTTCAAACCTAACCCTAACCCTAACCCTAACCCTAACCCTAACCATATAAAACAAGACTGACAGTGAAGTGTTCAAATACTCTAATTTTATGCAGGTATACTGGTAAACAATCCATGTGCAGTCGCATTACATGAAGCTAAAGAATTATGGCCAAATAATCCAATTCATTGTGTGGTTTCATTCGGAACTGGTCGCACGCCAAATCAAATTTGTGACAACAGCAAAGCGACAGAAATAGCGATTTCAAGTTGGAAAGACAAGTTTTATAAAATTTTGGATAGCGCGACAGATACCGAAGGTATTAATTTGCATAATAACTTCTAACATATTTATTTTACTATTTGAATTGAACATATACTTACACGTCAATAACGTTTAATATACCGTGTAGCTGTGCATATTATGTTGAACGATCTGCTGCCTGAAAACGTCTACTTCCGATTCAATCCATATTTAACGGAGATGTTGTCGATGGTAGAAATACGTCCTGAGAAAATCAATCAACTAGAACAAGATGCAAGAATGTATATACGTAGAAATGAAGAAAAGTTTCAAAAAGCTGCTGAAGTTTTATTACAGAAGAGAAAACTCCAACAAAAAGTCATGGATTGGATTACATTACAAAGAAAAGTTTCAGGTCTATGAATTATTCTATCTCATAATTTATTCAAGCATTTCATAACTTATAAAGATATGTACATGTTATGTAAATACTAAGTACGAATTTTATATTAATCGGGCTTACAGACTTTTATGAGAAAAGCTTGTTTGAAACAAATTAGTAGCTAGATATGTGATGTAATTATTATTAATCCTAACATTTATTTAAAGCGTTAATATAACGAAACAAATATATTACATTTATTTATATTTGTTTTTGTAAATATTATATTGAAAATAATTTTGTGTAAAAAGTAACGATTTAGTTAACATATCAATGAACATGTACATACATGTGACCTCTGAGACATATGCACACATATTCACATGCATCAATAAAAGATGGTCATTAAATGACAAAGTACAAAGCATCATAAATAAATATATAATATTTATTTTAGCAGGACTGTTTACTATTGTACTTAGTGTAATTATATATTAATACACCAGTGACTTTTTTATTTTAATATCGTATTTCATAAATGATAACATTATTTTACTGTTTAGTATACATATATTTTAGCATACGTGCGCTTGTTTAGAGAATTGAAGCATTAAATAACTGTAAATAACAAAGTGATATATAATATAAAATGTTATAAACCGCTGTGCCGCTAGTCCTAATGCTAGTCTGTGTTTTTTCACATAAGTAGTGAATATATTAATATGAAAATATATCTGTATAAAATAGAAAATGATCATGCGTATAAAATGTTTTATAATGTTTAAATGTTACTTGTTTCAAAGAACACTTTAAAGTATTACAATTCAGCTTTAACTAAGCCATTGTCAACTTCGTTAAAAAAATGTTATGTACTATAAAGATATTAAAATAACTAAATATATTTAATATTATTACGTTTCTCATTTATCGTTTTTGAAGACCATATGTTATTAAATTGAACTTTAAAGAAAGAAGGAAAAGAAATAGCGCAAGAGAAATATGTATATTTGGCGCTAGTGTCGTTCTCACACTACGAATCTGTCTCTTTTCACTTTAGACTTCCGCTTTCAAGCACGCGTGTAAGAACTCCCGTAGGTTTGTTATAAATTTATTATATCTAAATCATCTTCTATGTAAATGACATAACTATGTTATTATATTATTTTTTACAATTGAGTAAAAATACTTTGTATTAATTTCTCATAGTCTTTTTTCCCAATTCATGACAGAATATAATCCTATTTTCAAAGAAACTCTTAACCTCAAAGGTTGTTTATGACATTTTATGTTGTAACTGATTAAAGCTATTATTTTTCTAGATTGATTAACAGAGAAAAATGGCAAAATCCAAGAATCATACCAATCATAATCAAAGTAAGTGTAAATAATTATGAAGCATGAAAAGTGAAATTCATTTATCTTAAAATGTAAAATAGGAAAAGTAACATTACCTGGTTCTTTCTGGTTTGTAGATCGTAAAGCTCATCGTAATGGTATCAAAAAACCAAAACGTTACAGACATGAATCTACGCTTGGTGTAAGATTTAAATTTATTAAATAATAATAACAGTTTTTTCTTTTTTAATCATAAACAGAATCTCTAATTGCTTGTTCTGTTATCAAGAAATTCCTCTTGTGATTTTAAGATTTGTTTTATCGGTAACATCGTTTATATTAATCAAAATATAACTTCATGACATTTGACATTTTTTTAGATGGATTTAAAATTCTTGAGAAACCAACGCTTTGCGAAGAAGCACAATTTAAAACCCAAAGAACAATTGAAGAGGGCAGAGAAACGTAAGGCTCTTCGTGAAGCTAAAAAATAACTTTCCTGTATATATATATATGATTTTATAGTAATAAAAAAAATTTAAAAACTATTAAACAAACATATTTTATAATTCTCTGACTCGTAACTAATATACAGATAGATCCTAAATTCTATATAGTTGCGTGCGTCATTTAAAGCTTAAAGAACACAACGATTCCATCAGTCAATCTTCCAAGCTCTTCAATTAATACACTCCATTAATAATAAGTTCCCCACTGTCTTTTTATATAATTCAAGCGAGCATTATACTCGTAGAGATTGCACCTTTTTGAAAATGTCCATTTGAATTTAACCTTTTGCACTCAAAGATTTTTTGCTATTGTTCTTTTTTTTTCGGATGTGCACTTTGATTTTGTGTTATACTTCCTAGAATTTAAATAAGTTTATCTATAAGTATGTTAATCTCTCATTTCGTATCAGAAGTTAGTATTTGGGTGTTTAATAGAAGAAATCAGAAACATATTTGTTGTGTCAATAAGCATTGTGCATTTGTAATAAATATATGTAAGTTTATTTATATAAAGTAATAAATTTTGATATTTTGAACGAACAATTATGCGATCTTTTAATATTCAAATTTATACTTAAGTGAAGTAGTGCGATTTCAATATGGCGACTGACAATATTCCCGATGATCGTGAAATAAGCCATAAAGGAACATTCAAACCACAAATAATTTTATTATTCAGTGGTAAAAGAAAATCTGGGAAAGATTATATTACAAATGCTTTGCACGAAAGGTGATTAGCTTCTAGTCATAATAAAATAACTCAGAACAATATGATTGTGATAATAATAATAATATGTTAATTTAACATGTTGAATGATCTATTTGTTAATAGAATTGGACATGATAAGAGTGAAATTATAAGACTGTCTGGACCAATTAAGTTTCACTGGGCTAAATCTCTTGGTCTGGATATCGATCAACTTTTAGGAGATGGAAAATACAAAGAAAATTATCGCCTTGAAATGGCACAATGGGGAGAAAACATCAGGAACAAAGATTATGGCTATTTTTGTCGTGCAGCTCTAGAAATGTATAACGGTACGAAATAATTTTATATTAAAAATTAATATTTTATACAATATCATGTGCCAATTTGTTTTAGCATATAGCAAACCTATATGGATAGTAAGTGATACAAGAAGAAAAACTGATATACAATGGTTTATGGAAAATTTTAAAAATATATGTAAAATAATTCGCATTGAATCAGATGATTCAATTAGAAACAAACGTGGCTGGATGTTTACCCCAGGTAAGTAACAAAAATTAATTGTTGAACGAAACAATGGAAGTTTGATTATGATTATATTTGCATGTACTTACATTATTAACTATAAAGTATACTTTACAGGTATTGATGATTCAGAAACTGAATGTAATTTGGATGATGTAGATATATGGGATTTGAAAGTGATAAATAATAATGAGAGCATAGAATATATATTAGAGCAAATATTAAAACTAATTAATTAGTGAACCATATCACAAATGTATAAATTAACATTATGTACACATACATATATATATATATGTATGTATGTATATACGCTTGTAAAAAATGAATCTTTTTAAGTGATTTACAAAAAATAAAAGAGCAATACAAATTAATTGTATTCTTAGACGAGTTTGAAAATTAAATTGTAATTAAATAAATGTTGTTACGAATGGACATTCGAAATATTATTTATCATTAAACTTGTTAAATATTATATATTTGATTCTCAAATTTTGCGGATCATGTTCGCGTAATTTTGTAAACATGTTTTTATACGACCGTGGTATAGGAATGTCCAGAAAGGAGGTTAGATGGCATCATAGAGCGAATCAATTGAAAAAGAGAATGGAATGGTATAAAGTATAAATGAACTCGATTGAGGTAGTTTATGTTAACGTTTGAAGTGTGATTATATACGATGATTGTGTGTGTACTTTGCGATTACAAAGTTTTATTATAAAAGAGAATATTGAAATTTCCTTTTGTATGATTAATTCCTGAAATGGTGGATCATTCAATACCATCCGACATACTCGACGATTTAAGCAGGTTAATTTTTACACTTAATTCTCAAAAAACATTTTTTTCATACCATTATTTAACTTCGTTCACATTGTTTCATCCTGTATTGAAAGTATTTTGGGATTTTGATATTTTCAGTCGATTTATTATCAACGTACCTGAAGAAGAGAGGAAAGATTTAGTTCGAATATGTTTTCAAATCGAATTAGCTCATTGGTTTTATTTGGATTTTTATTGTACAGATGAAAATCCAAAGTTGAGACCATGTAGCATGAGAGAATTTGCCACGCATATTTTTTTTCATATACCGTTTCTAAAACCTCATGTAGCTAACATAGATAGTATTCTTGAACAATGGCGTGATTATAAACAAAATGTTCCAACCTTTGGAGCGATTGTATTGAACGAAGATTTAACTAAAGTGTTACTTGTTCAAAGTTATTGGGCAAAAAGTAGTTGGAGTTTTCCTAAAGGCAAAGTTAATGAGGATGAAGATCCATCTCGTTGTGCTGTTCGAGAAGTTTTGGAAGAAACTGGTTTTGATATTTCAAATTTAATAGATGAAAATGAATACATTGAATCGGTAATAAATGAGCAATTGGTAAGATTGTACATAATATGTGGTGTACAAAAAGATACGAAATTTCAACCAAAAACAAGGAAAGAAATAAAAAATGTAGAATGGTTCTCTCTTGCTGATTTACCTAATAACAAGAAAGATATGACCCCAAAAGTAAAAACAGGAGTTGGTCCAAATGCATTTTTCATGGTTATTCCTTTTGTAAGGTAATAAATTATTTCAAAAGCCTAAAAGATAAAAGTTATTTTGACATGATGTATACATTATTATCTACTATCCTTTATATCATGATGTCATGTCCTTGTTCATATATACAACATTGTTAAAAAAGCAATTAGTTTAGATGTTAGAAAAGAATAAAAAGTATAATGAAGACGTGCTTCAAAAATTCTATTTTGCTATTATAATTTTTAAATAGGAGAATGAGACGTTGGATACAAGAGAAACATTTACGTGAGAAAAATGCAAACACTATACGAAGACACAGACACAAATCTCTGGGTGACGTTGACACTGTTCCAAAGAATAAACGGCAATTACTTCCTCATTCTGTTCAGGTAATTGAACTATCTGTTGCTTAATCGCCTACTTCTGTTAATGTCTTTGAAAATAATTTTAATGTAACTGTAAATTATTTCTAGAACGATATTCCGAGCTTCAAAGACGTTAAAAACTTTCGACAATGTAATACTTCACCAGCAAGGAATCGACGTAGCGTACATGATTGTAAAAATGTAAAAACAGCAGCTATCAAACGTAATCTATTCGGGGATCAGAATGAAGATGAAACGTCAGCCATACTCGCCAAACAATTAACCGACAGTCCACAAAATCAACAATCATATTCATTTTTAATGGATCCAGCTATCCAGTCTGTAAAATGCAATGAATTTAGTTATAAAGCTCAAGCTAAAGTTCTAACTATGGAATCGAAAGGTTTGGTGCTTAATACTGTAATTAGCGCTAGTTGTAAGCTTAAGAGATTGCGTAATATAATGAAGAATTTTATTGATTTACAGATCAAATATCCAGAGAATTTCGGAATGCAGAATTTCCCGATGGAAATTTAAAATCTTTATTATTTGGCAAAGCAGCAAATAAATTGCAAGCAGATTTAAAAACTATACCTTCTCCGTTTGTGCTAATGAATCACGACGCATCGCGTTTCTTCCCAATAGATCATGTAAAAGCCCAAAACCATTCTATGGAATATTATTCAATGACTTGGGCAAACTTTAAATTTGACAAACAAGCAATACTTGATTGTTTATAAAATTATTTTAAAATGATTTTAGAAGACATAGTCATACTCAGCAGGGTTATATCGCGATGGTTGTACATTTTTTGTGCATACATTTTTAGAATATTTATATAAGTTTAAATGATGATAGAGTGTACAAAGATTTATAATTAAATATGATTTTAAACATTTGTTTGAGATCACAAATGTTTCTCAGCATATTGGTTTTGGTGTTCAAACGATCTTGTCAGATATTATAACAGAGTACAAGGTATATACATCACTAGTTTTTAGTTATTAGATATTTAAGGACTTTTTTTGTTATTATATATCCAGCCTACTACTATAATGAAATGCAACAGAATATTAAATAAAAGTACGATAAAAATACGCTTAGATATGTGATGAAATCAACGAAATAATATACATATACATGTGTTTACTTTCGCTTGATAGGTACTTATTTTTTATGTAATAAAATATCTTGTATATTTCGCTTTAATTTAAATTAGTAAATTATGAAACGATCTCTGAAAGATCAACAGAGGGTATTTAATTTTTTTTATTTTATAACTAGATTGTTTCACCATAGTTGAGTATTTATATGTACACGTGTTGAACGTATGTTTAATAAGAGAGATATCTAAATCAAACTTAAAAACTATTCTTATATAAATAAAATAAAATCTACGTTTAAAACGGATATATATTTATCATACTTTCTTCAAAGATATAAAAAAGGCTAAAAGAAATATCATAACAGGGATAACAAAATACATCGTTTTTTTCACAAGGACAGTGCTTGTACCTTCTATACTTCTTATAATCTCATTATTTAATGCAAACACCGTTTTACTTTCTTCAATAAGTTTATTTTTTGTATCTTCGTCCAACGTTTCTGCGATATTATTCATAGTATCGCGCATATTTCGTTTAAGTTCATAAATATTACTGCTTCCAAAGTCTGTAATATTGTTAACAATCGTTCGAGATCCTCTAAATGGCCAAATTTTTTGCATAACCTGTCTTTTTTTGCGCAAAATAATCCCACCACTTAGAAGACCCATGTACAGATGATAAATGTATGCAATCAGTAAAATGGGTTCCGTATTTTCGATTTCTTTTAAATGGTTCAAATATTTGGTAACACTATCCCTGGAAAAGATATTAAATATACACCAAATTTTAGATCGAGGATCTATCGATTTTGTCAATGATTCACGAATGCCTTTAAATATTTTCAGCGACCGATAGTAAATTAATTACATATTAATCTTTTTTGAAAGTACGTATGTACGTAGAAATATAAAAATAGTACAAAAGAATTTACCTAGGACTGTAATTTTTTGTCCATTCTTTCCCCAAATAAAATTCAAGATCATGTTCAAACGCCTCGGTACGACGAAGTTCGTCCTGTAAAAGTGATCCTACTTTTGTATGTTTGCACCTGATCATAGCAAGTTCCAAATATCGAAAAATTTCATAGAAAACCAGAAGACCATCAGCCCATACAGAATCCTCAAGAATACCTATTTAAAATCAGCGATATTTGTCATTTTTAATTTGATATCATTTGATTTTAAGTTTTATGTAATCTATCATTAGTTTATTGCACAATGATCTTAGAATAAATATTCATTGCATTGCTTAATAGAATTCATATAGGATTTATTGTTATATTATATTATATTACATGTCATTTCTATTAACCTATATGAAAAAATGAAAATTTAAATTTCACTGATACGTTAATTAAAAAGATTGTGCTTTACCAAACGCTAATTTTGCATTTACTAATGCGTCACTAATTGAATGAATTTCTCTAGTGGCTTTCTGCATTTTTTTACAAAATGTCTCTTTATCTTTGCTTGTCATTTTCGTGAGATCTATATGACTTTGTCACGGTACAGGAAAATGGATACAAATCTATCGTGCCATTTTATTCTTAATTCGTTCGTATTTAAGACGTTGTACAATTATAATATTATTAAATAATTAAAAACACTATTTCACGTCTAACATTTACACAACACACGAACAGTACGACTAGTGTACAATCATATGATTGCACTAGCTGAAACTTACGGTCAAGCACAAGATGGCACTGTGTTCGTCGAAAAAGAAGAGGAAGACGCTATAGAACTATTAATCATTTGATATATTGATTACTTAGAAAAGATTGTTCAAAATTTTAAGTCCCTGTAGAATATTTTTCAATCGTTGGTAACATGAAAAAGATTTATGACAATTTCCAAATGCACAATATATTTAATTTTTGTCTCTGTAATAAATCATTTGAAATTGATTGAGGAGATGTATGTT
The DNA here is from genome assembly GCF_011952255.1 of Bombus vosnesenskii. Lineage (NCBI taxonomy): Eukaryota > Metazoa > Arthropoda > Insecta > Hymenoptera > Apidae > Bombus > Bombus vosnesenskii. The sequence goes on along the minus strand of NW_022882959.1, from coordinate 1,238,761 downwards.
TTTCTTTCTTTTTGTTTAATTCGTTTAATTGTATTTGCTTTGGTAATTTTTAATTTCCCGTGTTTGCTCTATTTCGTTTGTTAACTGTTCAACACAGGTAACATTATATTATCATCATCGTGGAGATTATGAAAGAGAAATTTAATTCAATAAAATGCAGGTATTCAGTATTTTACAATCGTTTTTTCATGTTTGTGCCTTTCTCCTAGTTCATTATGTATATCTGGTAAATTATTGGTATGTTTATACTTTTATTATATGTTATATGCTTCAGTGTTGCTAAACGGAACATTTATGGAAAGAAAAGGAAAATGTAAAACGGGAGAAGAATGAGAATATTAGTATTGTAGTTTTTATAGAAGTAGTAACTTATCTCTATATGAAAGACAATAAATTTGTCAAATAGGAAATGAAACAAGTGGACGATTAAAAATGTTATGATGGCACAAGCGTACTGTTTGCAGTAGTTGGCAGTTTTCTCTGCAGATACGTGGATTTTCTATGGCATTGGTATACGCTCTGTGTATATTGTAAGTGGCTGCGGTATTCGGCTAGTCAGATCGATGAGACGCCGTCGTCGTGGCGCCTCGTGAACGCCCTGCCCTGCTGTCTTGGCTAAACTTGCGCTTTTGGGATCACTTATCTTTCTCATATATTTTTATATAATATTGACAGACATTGCTAAACAATGATAATTACCTTTTGTAAACCGTCCAACACTTTTGGATAACGAGAACGAAGCCAGTTATGTAATTCTGCTAATTACTAGTCGTTAATCTTCAATCAGCATATGAAAAATGTAATTATAATTGTATCGGAGAGTATAAAGAAAGCGTCGTAATATCTTAATGGCAGTAAGTTGGCACCTTTGTTTGATTTAAGCAGAACGCAAGAAGTAGGAAGTTAAAGTAGGAATCTATTAATGTTTCTTATGCAGACGATACAAGAGGTAGACGTGCTTTATCGCAGGAGAAAAATTTGAAATCTTTAAAAGGAGGCCATCGACGTTATAGCTGCTGAATATACCGCGTTACAGACTGTAATGTAGAAGATGCCAAGTGTAAAATAATTCGAACGATGTAATAATGATGCTGATGCAAATGCTAAGGTACCTGCAATTAATAAGCACAAGCGCACGTATATATATCTTCGTATTACTGAACGGTTTCTGAACGGAGCAGATTAGTGGTTTAATACGCTTCGCCAGGTTTTTAGTCACGGACTCTTTAATTAGTATTTTAATTACTGTAGAATCGAGTAGAAATTTTACGTATGCATCTCAATACGCGATGGTACTTTCAAACGTACGTTCTTTACTTTTTCGTTATTCTGCTCCACTAAATTGCTCATTCTTTGATACATATGTTCAGATTGAATTGCATTTGTAGTCGAATATATCATTAAACACTTTCATTTAGAAAATTTTTTTAGATATTATGTTTGTTAAATACGAACGGTTTGAAGAGTGCAAGGTGAAATGATTTTAATTGATTTACATATATCTATGTCGTTAGAGTAGATATCGTAAATTGAATCGTATCTACGTTTCATGCGCGTCGAAACGTCACATGTGTCGTCGCGATGTCTCGCGTGTGAACGCATTTACCTACGTCACTGACATGGTGGGACGTAGAATAAGTGCGGAACGTAGGGCGCATCGTCATTACGACAAGAGACAGTATCCGACTTGAAGAGATGCTATATTTTGGTTTCTGATATTCTCAACACGGTTAGTAAGGGATGCCGCTCAATACTAGCGCCGCGCACTATGGCCAGCACTGTAAAACTTCTGACTTGTACCCTGATCACGTTCGAATTCTATTCGAAATTATATTTTGACATGAAAATAGCATGAAAATTAGGGACAGTTAATGAGAAGAGAAAATAACAATGTTCTACTATTACTTTGAAATACTAAATATATCATATATAATTCTTCTTAATAACACATTGTGCAACTATTTTTTTTACAAATGGAATATACACGTTATATTTTATATTTATGTATAGGTGCATGTGTACGTGTATATATATATATACTTTTTATAGTTATATACTCAGTAATGTGAGGAAACAAAGAATAGTAAGAAATTAATAGATAAATATTTCTTAACTAAAACCAGAACGAGAAAAATTTGAATAGATAGAAAGGATATAGATAATTATGAAATACTGATGTTTTTGAAAAAATTGGAAGAGAAATATGCCATCAATCGGGTACGATATTTCATAGATACAGGGTTGAAGATTGTGAGATGCAATGCGGCAATCGAAGACGGCCAACGAATCGATATATCGACCGTGCGATCAACAAACATTTTAATTGATGACATTATTTCTTTTCTTTACGATCCTCCTCGTTTTAGTAGATTCAAAATTACTGAACAATAAATATAAATAATTATTCATCTGCAAACCAATAAAATTATAAATATTATCAAATAATTATATATGTTTCAATTATTAGGAAATTTACGAATTTTTAAAAGTTTGGCAACCAAATAAATTTAACTGACCAAATAACAGAGGTCACATCTGCAGTTGTAGCTATATGCATTCATATACGTATATGTCTGTAGCGGCTTCATTACGTAATTGATAATACAACTGCTCGTAAAATGTTTCTTATTTTTAAAAATATATTTTTGGGGGCTTTATCTGAATGTTCAATCGAGCATTTTTCCATTTTATATCGAAACCATTATTTGTCCCATCCACGGAAGTCTGCTACTTTTTTCGATAAAAAATTAATAGAAAATGGAAATAAATGTACATATGTAGTGAAGGAATTTTAACTATTTTAAGCTCTATGTTTTGTTCGAAAAAGGAATCGAGAAAAAAGTTAGAGAAAGGTATTAGTGATATAGAATGGACGACGAAGTAAAGCGATAAGAATTACGGGAACAGATCCTCCCTGCAGTGCGACAAATAGTATACCTACATATGTGGCCCACTCATCAGACGTGACATGTTATAGTTATTTTGGCATCATTATATGTTTGTTTTAGAGAATAATAAGTATAAATTACGGTCATACATAGTAATTACATGCTGGTGAAGATGTGCCAATTTCACACATGCAGTATCTAGTTTAATTTGAATATCTTCTAACAAGAATAAAGGTCAATATTATGCCTAAACTTGCGTGAGACTTAAAGTGTGGTAACAATAATTTCCCACTGATAATTTGAGGAAGTAATACATTCAAAAACCTCAATACATGTCAACATTTTAAAGAATAAAATACGAACTCTGAATATTCATGGTACTTCTAATCATCGTTACTCATTTTAACAAGCGTTTCGACGTAATTATTGCCACGAACGTAAATAACGAATGAGAAACGGTTCCTTAATTTCCCACGGCATGCCGGCCGGCGCAATGGCAGACATATGTATCGCGTGCTTCTTAGCCAGTCATTATTTTACCACGTAACATTTTCCCTTAAATAACCGCACCCGGTACTGCAGAGTATGACCAACGTTGACCTCCAAGTCTCGGTGATACTTTCCCAGTTTTCTCTGTTTTCCGGTGCCGGAGTCCTTTCCCTCGGTACCGGCATTTTCCGACGTCGTGCCGGCCGGCTTGCCGGTCGTGTCAGTCAGTCACACACATACAGATATACACATATGGCCACACACACGTGCAAACGTGTAACTAAAGTGGTACGATGTCGTACCCCTGGCTATTCGAGTATGTAATACAAAGTCTGTGCATGTATATAGCATGGTCCCCGTTATACACCTAAATGGGCCTACATTGCGACGTTTCCGATGCCGTGGAGATGTTGTGTCCGTGTGTATGTCGGTGAAAACCGAATGACTAGACGTTACGGGCAGTCTGAACTGCGCGAACCTAAAGCAACCGAGCCAGTGCGCATCGCTAGTGGGGATACCGGAACGATCCTTGGAGAGGGGGTGTCTTTGCATGGTAGCGGCAAAGGGTATCGCAGTCTGTTAGAGAGCCGGCAGCCCGCAACGCGAGAGTTGCTGCCGAGTCAATTCGAGTTTGAAATATCGTTTGATTGAAACAGACAGAGAGAAGAGACATTTCGTGAATTCGTAGTAAAGAAACTCGGAAACGACGGAATCGTTGTTAACCCCGTCCCTAGATAAAGAAGGGACAGGCATCATCTCGTATTCGTTCCGATCTACGTTTAGTGTCGCTGTGTCCTACAACGGTTCTCTCACGCCACCCTCTTTGCCACCGTATTCGCGAACTACTCGGTCTCCTGTCGCTCTCCATTTGCCCCTCTTTTGCTAACCTATCTCTCCCTTTCTCTTTTCTCTATCTCTTTCTTTCTATCTTTCTCTCTCTTTCTCTCTCTATATCTCTCGGTCTTTAAACGCAACATCGAATACGAAAGAAACGGAGAAATTAAAGCGTTCACACGAAGAAGTAGCCTGTTAAGATAACAGACTGTTTTCGATTGCTTCTCTGACGGATATTATTCACGTTGTTTTCTACGTGGAAAGAATACCGTTCCTGGATTGTACATATATCGAAAGATCGAACAATTAAAACTGGATAATCGTGTCACGTAACGAGGTAAGCTGGTAAAACATATTATTAGAAGATTCTCGGTGTGAGCGTTAATTAGTTGATAAACGAGAACGGTAGGGATTTGAATTTCACGAAACTTTTAATAACATTCTGGTGAACTATGTATAGATTTTATCGGCCGGCTAGGTGGATTGCGGGAGGGGTTGTTACTAAGGGGTAGACTGCAGTGCCGATACTCGCTTGTCCGGTTGACACTCTTATACCAATGTCGCGGTGTAAAGTGTTGTATATCGTGCGGGGAATGACAACATGACACGAGGTGTTTTATTTTTTTCTTTATTTTTTTCTACCAAATGTATTAATAACGACAAATGAAAAATGTTATCATTTTTATCACTACTCACCGGATTTTTAAGTCCAGTCCGTGATTTTCCGAATTTACAGCCTCTTATTATTTCTCGCTATTTTTCGATGAAATAGAATTTTTTTTATTAAAATTCATCATTAAGAATAGGTGTTTAATGCCCTGTTTTGTAGTTAGCTAGCCCGAATTTGGATCAATGATCTAATGTTGTACGGAGAAGCTCGGATCCTGCGCATTCGGCGATAGGACATAGCCCTACCGCTTTTCAGGAAAAGGGTCGTGCAAATCCTGCGCAATACTTAACGCCAACACTGTCCGCATGAAATTGCGGTGTGACGACGCGGTGACCTTTTCATAAAATCTCTTCGAAATTTTGTTGCCTCGGTAAGATTTCGTTCTAAAATGTGCATTCACGTTTGCACGAATCTCGATGGATATCTCGATCGCATTTTTATTCTCTTTCTTCTCGCGTAGTGAAATAATTTGTGTTAAATGAAACAAAATCTTTAAAGTGATCATACTTTGGGTGAAAACATTTTTATTAGCATGCTCATGTTTCGACTGTATATAATTGGGGATACAGGTAGAAGTAAAATCATCGTAAGAATCGAATATATAAAGAGGGACAAATTGCAACCTTGCAGTTACCTGGCAACGATCAATTTGACATTTTCTTTTTTTTTTTCATTTAAAGCTTTTTACGTTTATATATACATCGTATACGAAATGCACGTATGGTGTTAAACTGGCGATCATCAATCATCGTATAGCTGCCAAACATAAAAGTAGTATAACAGTAGTATGGGTCAGCTCTAGTATGATGTCATATATCGGATGTCATCATATCTGACAACTGTTAGCGAAAGCGACAGCCAATCGGTTTGTAGATAAATCGCGAATTATACATAGGAGATTTTATCCGGCTAACGTGTTTAATCGACAAACTTTCCTCGAAGAGACATTTAAGAGATAAAAACTATTCTTTATTCGGAACTAGCAATTGCAATTAGTAATGGCGAAGAATAAGCTTCCTTCTTACCTAATTTAGTTGGTTCGCCTCTGTTTCAGCAATGAGTACCACGGATCCTACTGGAGAGGGCGGAGGGGGAGGGGCAACGACTACGATATCACCAAACATTGAACAGAATGTATCTCCGATTATACCGGTGACCGGTAGTGCGGTGCAACCAGGCTCTCAACAACAGCATCCACCACCGTCACCACTAAGTGGTTGTTACCTTCTCGTTGTGCTTCCAGAGCCTCATACCACGCAGCATAAAGATCTCATCTTAAATCGTCTCGCAAAAGGTAAGTACAACTCGATTAAAGCGATAATCAATGTAATATAATACGATGTCCATTGAGAAATCGTCTTTAGGATTTATAACATCCAAATGCATGCCTGATAGCAACTTTAAAATCAGTTAACAAATAAAAATCGAAATACGCTCGATTAAACGCTTCCGCGGCTTTAGATTCTTTTTTTTTTCTTCCTCTTTATTTTCGTTCTAATCTAGATAAGAATAGCGTCAATGTAGAATATTGTTTTATCAATAAAAAGCACATAATGTCGTTGATAGATGAGAGAGTATTGTTAAAGTATTTAAAGTGTATGGTTGAGATTCTGATAACAATTATGATTTCATATACATATTTCGTGGTATTAGTTCCGCACATGAACCCAGGCGCTAACGGTTCTTCTTCGCTGTGCGTATTCCTTCCGATTTATCGGACAAGCTTACCCAACAACTTTATCCAGGTCCCCCTTGTTGCTAGGCGGAGTTTGAGCGGACGTTGGTTAGTAAGGAAATCGAATGGTACCTCTATACGTCATTAACTGTTGGTTGTCAACCTTTAAGAAGCGATAGGAGTCCTATGGTTCTCCAAATTTCGCGATTAATAGTTTAATTGCTAACCCATTTTCCTACTATTCGAGTGAACTCCGACTTTATGGTTTAGTTCGTGCTTATATACGATTAAGACACGCTTAGCCACGAATTACTTTCTACTTTTAATTTTATTTTATCAATACATCGTGGTATAAATATTATTTACAAAATTTGACAAACGTGGTCACTGATTTATCTTCAACTTATTCTAGAAAGTTCAGAACGCCTTTCCGTTTCCTTATACAATTTCAATGCAAAATTGAAATCTATCGTGCAAATTTTCATCAATGGAACGAAAAATTACAAATATATATATACATATATGTGCATGCATATGCGTGAAAAATGTTGGTAACATTATAAAACGTTTCATGCATGTCTCGCGTGTACGAAACAGGTCATATATGGTTGATTGAACGACAAGATTGTTCCTTAACGGAAGTGAAATTCAGTTCGAGCATTCGACTGTCAAAAATTATCAAGAATGTGAAAAAGACACGGAGAAACGCGTAGGAAACGGTGATTAAGAAATGGGGCGTGAAGGAGTCAAGGCACTAAAGGAAAGATTCATTACGACGGGAAATAAAAGTAGGAAGAAGCGAATGGTAGAAAGAAAATAGTGGATGAAGGGAAAAATCTGTATTTGTGAGTTTGATGCGGCATGCGCATGTTAGACCAGCCTACGGCCACATCCCCGCAGTCACCAGAACTTGGATCAATAATCCATCTACACAGTATATAACGAAAATCGTCGCTAAACTATAATGACAATTTTTTCAAATCATTTTGAGATGTAATTCAACGAACAATGGTTGCTTGTATGTTGCATACGGACGTATACAGAAGCAAAGACAGGGAATGAAAATTGGGCTGAAACGAGTGCACGCGATGCGTTGATTTCTGAAAAGAGTTGCTAGAAAATTAGCAAATCAGATAAGTAGATAAAACAGATTGAAATTGTTTGGAACAGTGTAAGCGTTTTAATTGTTAGTTGAAGATCATTTTCGCACGCGAGATGATCATTATTATTCGTTACGTTAAAAAAGATTACAGGTCAGAAAGAATCAGAAATAAGTACTGCCATGTTGTTACGATAACAGAGGGTATAATTTGAACACGAGCTAGAAATTTATATAATTCTTGGAAGATTCCGAGTATAAGAAAGGTATAGCTTGTTCGATAGAGCATCCGATCAAATATCTTGGAATTCTAAGTAGATTTCTTCGATTACAACCAGAATTCTTGTACCTTCTATACGTGAGTTCGTATGGGTAATTTCGTATGCAATGGGTATGGTATACGCGTTAGCAAGTTTCATGTGAGTCATGGGTTGCCCGTGTAGAGCGTAGACGCATCACAGGAAGGATTGGTAGAGCGGAAAGAAGGCGAGACATGAATTCATTCATCTGCTTATTTCGAAGAACCTAAATGTAATGCTGACTCGTCCACTATTTTTGACAATGTTATTGTGCCTCGTTCTCGATATACATGACCGGAGTTACGAATAAAAAACGAGAATAAACTTGACATACTGATAACGTAGTCGAGTTTTAAATTAAATTTTGCCGAAGGTACATAGAGAAGAACGTGACTATATTAATACTCAGCAAATACGATGATTTGTTATAAAAACTTATATAGAAAAAGATATGAATACTTGAAAAACAGTATTAATAGAATATTCGCGTGATATCTTGATTTATGAATCGTGTATCTGCTTTAGAAACTGATAATTTTTTATGGAGTATGCGAATCGTCGTACGTGAACATTTGCGTGAGTTAATACATGGTAATATGCTCGTAAAAGATTAATGTGATAATGCATATACAAATACATGTACGCGCGTATATTTACAGATATTGTACGAGTAACCACACATACGTAAGATAGGAAGGCATACTTGTCGGTATGAATCATGATTGAGGACGTGGGGAGCATCGCGAAAGTTGGAGTTATTCGATGCTTGTAATATCCGGAAGAACTTGCGCATAGAGGGTTCCGTTCAATCAAATGGCGAAATTTGCATACGTGCTTTTCCAACCGCATTACGCTGTTTATCCAATTACGAGGAACGAAGCACGTACATGCACCTGTACTCACATATGGTGAACTGAAAATCAAAGTGGTGTGAATCGAGTTTCTAGAATCTCAAATTAATAACATATTTCAATTTTTATACGGCGGTTAGAAAATGTATTTGCTATATACCGTGGTATTTATTATAGCATTTGCATATTAATAATTAGTACCAGGTATATCAAAACTTTGTGTAATTCAATAATATTTTCATATTATTAGAAAGGTACTATCCGAGAAGCATTCAGTATCAAATATAACAATCGGAAAATAAGGGAACGTGCATAGACTTTTTATAGCCCGTGTGTGTCATCCATCTAGTTTCATAGTTAATTTAGGTACAACTTCATCCGTTACTTTCTAAGAATATAATGAATTTCTTATGATAATAAACGTAGAACGCTATTTTATGAAGCATAACAGCGAACTGACTCGCACCGCTATGATTCTCGAGCCAGATGTGGTTCGGCCAGACATTCAGGCGTCTGTAGGCGCGTGATCTTTTACTGTTTTCACCGTGGCGACAATTTTTATTTTAGCGAAATATTCACGGTTTCTCCAAACAATTAAACCGACACTCTAACGTCGAGTTATTCGGAAGAGAGAGTATTCGATTTCGCGTAACACAGCGCGTATTGTCGACAGCGTAATAAAAGATCTATCGAACATCGAAAGGAATCGAAGCATTGATTTCTCAAGAATATTTGCGACAGTCGATGCAAACGTCGAAGCAAGATGCTATTTAGCCAATTTCCAGAAAACTTTTTCAGAAGACTCTTACAATTTCGTCGTACGCGCAACTGAATATAGTGTGTCTAATTTTATCACGGCATTCGCTAGTGATTTGCTCTCTGGTGCATCGTGCTTTCCGAGTCGTGAAACTCTGTTTCTCGATTACCTCGTTCTTGAACCTGACCCTTACACCAAATAGCATACTTAGCATCGATATTCGTCCAGTTATAATATAAAAATATTTTTTCGCATGCTCGTACTTTCTCCTTCTTTTCCCTTCGTTCCTTTGTTCCGTTTCGAGTGCTTCTTATCGTCAACGAGGACGCTAACGATATGCAACGATGCAACTGCATAAAGAGATTTTTATTTTCAGACTTCTATATATAATTCTCTACCTTCTTTTACTTTCTCTTATCGCATATTTCTGTCACATTATACACAATATTATAACTGCAATACTATGTATTATCTCATATATCCTATCTATGCTTTTTTTTTTTATAAAACTTTATTCGTCGCAACGATTACCTTACGCACACAACACGCGTATCGCTATAACGTTTCTAACTAAAATTTCTTCGCTAAAAGCGCATACGCTGCTGCGATCCAACGATATCCGAAAGTACAAATACGTTTGAATATTATTATCGTATATGGAATGTTCTTTATCCAAGCGAAAGGATACTCATCGATGGTCTTCGATAAGTATTTAGTTGTTCGTTAAGCGTTATCGGACAATATCGAAACGCGAGAAATAAATTTCGGTCTCATCTTTAACAAATCCTTGGAGCAGGTCTTCGCCCTTCTCTTAAAAATATAAATAGCCGCGGACGGGCTAAGTCGATCTCTGTGCTATTCCATCAAGTTCGTGTATGTTCAAATATTGGTTACTAGTTAATCGGTAAGTTTGCACATAGGCTGCTGTTAAATTTATCGAACTACGCAAAGATTTATTACATACATACGTAATTTGTTTATTTCGTCTCAAGTATAATAACACGATGGTATGTAACAAATATTATTATTCCATCTAGACACGTTTTGTATTATTTGCGCTAAACTCGATCGAATGGCTAAACGTTTATAGTCGTATTTAATCAAAGAAGCGACGATAAATGACACTTACGATTGAAACAGGTTACAACAACAGCTCTCTATCGACCTCGTTCGATATTTTATTCGCCTCGCGAGATCAATCAAGAATGATGTCAGCACTTTTCGAAGAAACTTTTTGACCCTGTTAGACGACAAAAGCTTCTACGTTATATTCTTCGTGAAGATCCATTCTGTCTTACTGCATACGATGTATCGCGAAAATAATATTTCCACATTTCGACGCTCTTTAACGACATAAATGTTATTAACGAATAATTATACAGACGTTTCTCGTGACATCGAATTCGCGTTCATGTCGGAGACGTACGAATTTCGAGAACGGTAAGTTGCACGAAGGATAACGGAAAACCACGTCTAAACATAGTTGAGGCAACTCCTAACATTCTTAGCGTCCGTCGTCAGGCAGGAAGAGACGAGAAAAGGAAGAAAACTTATCAAAATAGAAAAAGAAAAAAGAAATACACGAGAAAGGAGGAAAAATGGAAGGGAATTAAATAGAAATCGAGAAACGAGATAGCGGCGAATGTTTAAGATTCTGAGAGATACTGCGAGAGGGGTAAATGCTCGAACGAAGAAAGCCATGATTCTGTCTATATTTAACTGTATCTTTCACTGATACTGTTTTTAAGTAGAACATGTCTACGACCTATCAACGCGAGGTGCATCAGACGATTTTCTCCAGAGAAAGAAACGCTACTGTTACTAAATATTCAAGCCATTCCACTCCTATTTTATCGGCATTTATTTTTCTAAATTCATAGAAAAATCTCGCGATTGCTGGAATTCAATGGCTGAATTCAATGCGTTCTATCTTCTACAATTTTATTTGCTTTATCGCATTTGTAATATTTGCATATTGTAAACGATTTTCGATCGTACGTTCGATAATAATTAAATTGTACTAAATATATTACCACACAGATATTAGTAATTAGTACTAAATAGATTAATACGTGTATATTAATCTATTTAGTACTAATTACTAGCACATATATATATATAGATGTATGTATATCGTAAAGAAAATGTAGAGGGTTCGTCACGCATTAAAAGGCACGACCCCCGACGCACGGCTTCTCTTGTATCATCGTCAGGGCTTCCGATCAATTTGACATAGAGAATTTGCTGGTTCTGTGGTTCAACTTGACAAGTTAAGCGATTCGAAGGAATTATAGTTATATACGGTTATCGCATATATAATTGGATTTGGAAATTCATTTTAATTATACTTTCTTAAAATATGAAATCTATTTTCCATTGATTTATTCTTCGTGGATTATCAACGATTATTCAAACTCTTTTAGCATATACTCGATTTGCCCATTCACGTCCATATTCAAATTTTATTCGACCGAAAGTTATTCTTCTAAATTTTCATCGAACAAACCATTGTTCGTATTTATAATCCCATTTATCGGAATAAATTTATTCCCGCAATAAAACAAGCACTGGTCGGTCATGTTCACTATGATTACTTTTGTTTATTCATAAATGTTTATCGAACGAGTGAGATTTTACGTGCTGAAAGTTTAAAATCTCTCGGTATCGAGATACGGTGGTACCATTGTACCATCGATCCTTTGGAGTTATGGTATTTGGTCTGTCACGTTGCTTATTCTACTTTGTAGTAAAAATGACCTGCTCGCTATGATTTATTTCTCTATCTCTCTCGATTCGTTACTGCTACGAAATAAACGTAATATTCAATTTGTTCGTAAGATTTTCGTCGCAAGCTTGACAAGTAAAAACTAGCCGATATATTACGATTATAACGTTAATATATCCATCTGTATATAATTAAAGAACAATGTCATTGTTAAACTGTAGTTTATTTGTGACAAAGATTTATTCTACCGTACGCTCGTTTATTATTATTTATGTAATCGCGTATGCTTGTTTTTTAAGCGGCTGGCTGCTGCAAGTGGATTTCACGTAGAAAAGATAAAATAACAGTAACAGAGACGGCAATAGAGAGTGGGTGCAGGATGTGCGATCGATCGCCGGCTACCGCCGAACCACGTGACGGGGTGCGGTATTCGTGACGTCATAGAAACTCCTGTTTCATTCGTGCTATCGACATATTCGTTTCTTTTCTTTTTACTTTCTCTTTACGTCGATTGTTCGTTCGACGTCTAATTCCTTTGATCTTACTTGTTTCATCAACTTTACACGTATAACTTTATGACCAATTCTCCACCCTTTGCAATTATTTCTACAATAATTTACGTCGGACGAGATCTTTTATCTGTTGTATATTTTCTTGAAAGAGCCGCGAAGAATGTGGGAATGCGGGAATGCGCTCAACTGAAAATATATTTGATAAATTACTCGTAATTAACGTTTACCGTCGAGCGTCTCTTCGCTCGGAAAGTAGTTATACGTTTAGTTATAGGCTCTACTAAATTCTGATTTTATATGATGCAGACTTTCATCTCGTTAATAGAATTGACGAGTCGACGTTCGAGTAGAAGACAATTCTCGATTTCTTAACCTTCACCTTACGTTATTCAGCCCTGAATCATCCTCACTTTACGAAGCCAACCTAGTGCAGACTCTTAGGTAGTTGTGTACGACGTTATAACTTGCTATTTCGATCATTTACCTTTCGGATCTTAAGTCCTGATAAAAGAGACTTTTCGACTTTTCTAATTGAAACGGAACATATCCACGAGCCTTACGTAATCTTCCTTTCGACTAATATTTTCCAATTTTGCATTTCAGGTTTCTTGTCGTGGGATAAGGATAGCTGTCACGTAGATTTAGAAAAAGAATTACTGGCGTTGGTGGCGCAAGCTCCGGAAGGGGAAGAAGCAAGAAATGGTATTAATTAAAACGCGCGATTATAAGATAAATATTATCGTTGAATCTAAATCGTTCGCTATCATTCCGAATCCCAAGAACGTACTATAGATCGTTGTAATACGTTTCGTTCGCTGAGAGAAATGAATTTTCAGGCGAACGACTGATCCAATACGCTACCGAGAACCTCGTTACCGAAGTTCTGATTCACCCGCAAACGAATACACTGTTACAATGTATCCGTAACCTTCTCGCAAGCTTTACAAAACACCGACACATTATACACGGTGGCTATACCTTCAGTGGAAATGGTTCCTGGATACTGCAAGTACGTGCCAATTCTACATAAGCATAATACGTTGCGAAACATAACATAGAAACTTAACATGCAAAACTATTACTAAGCTCATCTAGTATAGTCCGAACATTTCTGTTTCCACTGAAACTAACGATCACGTTCAAATGCCACGCGTCCAGGATGGAACCTTTAGCCTTGCCGATTTCCTGGATGCGTTCAGTGAACACGAAGTGCAAAGAGTTCTTCGTGCGTATGAAAACAGTGTCACGGTAGACATTCATTGCGCGAGTGTCGGCGATTGGACAACAAATAGACTTTCCAAAGAAGCTTGCACTAGGTTTGTATCCTATTTATTTCGAACAACGTTTCAATATCCACGTAGATTGTATCTCGATATTATAAAGAGTCTGCGACGCTTAAATAATTCATCTATGTGTGTTATATTTGCCATGATACAGACCTTGCCGAGTAAGAGTAAATCCCGATGACGTTCTCACCGCTGGATTACCAGCCATCGCGAGTTTCACGAATTACATTGGACAATATCTGGTCGCTCAGACACTGGACCAGCTTATGGAGCCATCCGATGTCGTAGGCAACATAAGATTTAGTCACCCAACATTGTATGTCTTCCCTGGCGGTCAAGGTGATGCCGCGCTCTTCGGCATAAATGGTTTTAACATGTTGGTGGACGGTGGTTTCGCCAGAAAGGCCTGTTTTTGGGACTTTACCAGACACTTGGATCGCCTCGATGCGGTCTTAGTTACTAGAATAAATAATAGTAATGTTGGAGGCATGTCCAGTGTGCTCCGCAAGAAGAAAGAAATGCACGTCTATCCTCAAATCGGACATTTCTTCTGCAACCTAATCGTAAGTATCGTTAGTTTATAAAAAGTTGTCGATTCCACGCTTTCTTACTCGAGTCGTATATACGCAATATGCTAATCGGGTTTGATTAATGTACGTTTATTAAAACTGTCGATGTTGCGTTCTCTCGCGTAACAGGAGAGAAGACAATCCAATTCACCGGACGGGGACAAAGATATCGATCCTCTGATACTAAATCTCACCGATATTGGCCAAGAGATGGTTGTCAATCTGCGTCACATCAGTCTGCGAGCGCATCCGTGCTACAGAGACCCAGACCCGATCAATCTCTATCATAAAGTAGGTCACGGCACGTTGGACATGTACGTGTTAAGCCCCAGCAAGGATAGTCGCGAAGTTAAAGAATTTCTGGCGAGATGGCACGCCGCCGATTCGAAACTTTTTGCCGGTGGTCACAAGAAAGACTCGAACAATTTAACCTTCCCGATCCAGAATTTGGTCTCCATATGCGCGTTATTAGTCTGGCAACCAGCAAACCCCGAAGACACCATCACGAGAATATTGTTTCCCGGAAGTACGCCTCAACAGAAGATCTTCGAAGGTTTCGAACGATTGAAACACCTGGAGTTCCTAAAGCATCCTGTTTGTTCCGCAAAGAGCCTCTCGCCGTCCGCGTCTTTAGCTACCCTGCGAGACAAGCCCACGAAACAGAAATTGGGCCTGATCAGTGAAAAAGAAGCTTCGAAGAAGTTAGGCACAGAGGCGAAGAAAGAGAAAAAAGAATCGCCTGAAATAAAAATGAAAGCTACAGATGAATTACCTCCAAAGACGCAAGCAACGTCAATTATTCCTACGAAACCTGTTAAAGCTGAAACGAAGCCTAAGAAAATAGTGGAGAACAAGAAGATAGAGGTGGAGAAGGAGAGTAAAAAGATAGAAAAAGAAGCGAAGGAAGCGAAGAAGGAGATTGTAAAGAAGGATGTTGGGAAGGAGAAGCCAGAAAAGATTGAAGAGAAATTAGAGAAACGCGAAGAGGATGTTCAGAAGAAGATCGAGCCTCCGAAAGAAACGGAAAAGATAACTCCACCGGCGAAGGAATCAAAACCGAAAGAAGTAGCCAAAAGGAAAGAATCGAAAGAACCAAAGGGCGTTAAACCTGGAAAAATTGAAACAAAGGCGAAGGTAACTGATAAAAAAGCGAAACAGTCTCCCGTAGAAAAGAAGGACGCTGGAATGATAGTAAAATCTTCACCAACGACCCCTAAGAAAACTATAAACGGAGTTGCCACAAAGACGGAGATATCGAAAGTGAGCGTGACCAAAGCAAAAGCCCAGAAGACAGCAGCTGCACCACCAGCGAAAAGCACTAAGGATGCAAATAATAGAAAAGTACTTGAACAGAAGAACATCGAATCGGCTATAACCACTGGCATGGTCAAAGTACCAGCCAAACCGAAACCAATGGACAGAAAACCGCTTAGCCGCCGACCAAAACCAGTTAGTCCGAGTAAAGTTCGAGTATCTGGTAGTCCAGCGAAGTCGACTCGTAGCACTCCAACAACCTCTGTTAAATCTGACAAAGACGGTGTCGTTCGCAAAGCGAAGAGCGACAAAGGTACTGCCGATTCTTCGACTGTATCCACGCCATCTGGAATCGAAGCCGAAACAGGAGTTAGACTCGCAGAGAAGAGTCTAATGGAACAATCGGAAGATATTTCTTTGGATTCTATCGAAAGCAAAGTGCTGGCTGATCTAAAGGAGGAAAGAGAAGTAGTCGAGGAGATCGAAGCAGTGCTTAAAAAAGCAGATCTTATCGAAGAAACACGAAAAGATGATCGTTCCGAAGGAGATGATGAAATCACAGCGGAACTTACTGACAAGAAAGAAGAAGATATCACAGACGATGACATAATCGAAGCTGACATGGAAGATGCACTTAAGAGAGAACTTATCGATGAGTATTTGATCGTTGAGAAAGAGGAAGATTATATAGAAGACTCTACTCAGAGCGGCGAAGGTGAACAAAAGCATATTTTGGACGAGGCTGAATCTGAGAAGGTGAAGATGCTAAAGGATATGGAGCAGGTGAAGGAAAAAGGTGCCGAGGAAGAAGTGGAGGAGAAAGAGAAGGACGAGAGCGTGGAGAAGCGTGAAAAACCATTGGAAGAGAAGGAGACGATATTGAAAGGCGAAGAAGAGAAGGCAGAGCCAATTGATTTGTCACCAGATCGTAGGGAGCAATTGGAAGAAGAGGCTAAAGAAATAGTTGCTCCCGCAGCAGAGATAATCCAACAAAAACCAGAAGAGAAAGACGATTCCGGTAAGAAGGATAGCGAGGACATTACCAAGGAACCTTCGAGTTTGAGCCCTGATAAGTTGGACTCTTCCGAGAAGAAAACCACTGACACTGATTTGAAACCCGAAGCTGACCAAAAGGAACAAATACCAGAAAAATTAGAAGAATCGCAAGAACGAATTTCAACTTTGGAATCTGGTGCTACAACCACAGCGCCGACACTTCCAGAAGATGAGCGTATACCTCTGGACGAAATCAAAGAAGATATCGACGAGAAACACATTATCGAGGAAGTGAAAGAGAAGGATGTGGTACAGAAAGTTAAAGAAGAGGTCGTTGCTTCGCGAACCGTACCTCCAACAGTAACTACAAAACCAGACGTTCAAGTGTTTGATGTCCGTCAAGCTGTACAGTGTCTTCAACGCGACATTGTAAAAACACCAGACGAAGTTGCTGATTTGCCAGTCCACGAAGAGGTAGATCCTAAATTGTACAGAATGGAAGACTTCGAGAAGGACAAAGAGGAGAAACCAGCATTGGTACAACCGCCACAACCACAGCAAGAACCAGAGCCTCAGCCACAAGTATCGGCACCGGTACCAACGCAAGAAGTCAAGGAACCACCTACGCCACCTGTTAAGGAACAAAAAGGAGTTTTCAGCTTCTTCGGCAAGGTTGCTGATAAGTTTGAAAAGGGCATCGATAAATTAACCAAGAAATCAAAGAAGGAACAGGAGAAGGACGTCGATGAAAAGTCTTCGTCGAAGTCCAGTTCTCCGAAAGAGGCGAAGGTACAAGAGAAGACCGTGCTCGAAGAAGTCGATGTCGAGAAAATATTCCTGAAAGTTGGTAAACCTAGTGAGAAAGTCCAGGAAGTAGTTCCTGAAGTGGAACCGAAGATACAAGAGAGGGCTGCCTCGATCACGGAAGAAACCATCGCGATGGCTAAGGAAAAACTCGAGGGTGTGACCGTAACAGAACGTGACGTAACAGAACTCGAAATTAAAGAGAAAGAAATTAAACCTACTGAGGAAGAGGCTGTGAAAGAAGAAAGCAAATCTCCAGTGTCGGTGGTATCGAAACCCATTGAGGAAGAAAAAATTGAATTGAAAAAAGAAATAGCGAAACCAAGCGAAGTTCCGTCGAAAGATGTCGAGGTCGCAGAAAAGACGGAAAAGTCACCGGAGATCGAGATCAAAGCTAAGAAGGAAGAACAGCTTGCAGAAGAAGTCGAAGAAGAAGCAGAAGAAATAAAAGCACTGTTGGAAGAAGCTTCGAAGAAATTTAAAACAGTAAAGGACAGCTTGAGGGATTCTTTGGAATCGTTGGAAGAGAAGATTGCCGGTGAAACAGCTGATTTGACACGAGAGATACCATTAACGAAGGATGTCGTTAAGGACACTCTGGAAGGTGTGGTGGAAAAGCTGGAAGCGATTAAGCCACATATCGAAGGCACATCTCCCGAAAGCAAAGAACCTGAAAAGGTGAAATTCGAAATACCAAAAGCTGAACATTTGGAAGAAGAAATACCTACGAAAGACGTTAAAGAAGCTGTTCTAGACGTTGGAGAGGTTCTTGCTGGAACAGCTGGTATCGACATCGAGGACAAAGTTAGAGATGTTACCGAAATCGTGCGTAAGGTTGCCGAGGTTCTGAAAGAAGACGATGTCTTCTCGGACAAGTTGTTGTTCAAGGAACCAATCAAAAAGGGAGAAACTGTGTCGCCACCTAAACCTGTGGCGGAAGCTGTGTCGCCACCTAAATCTGTGACGGAAGCTGTGTCGCCACCTAAACCTGTGGCGGAAGCTGTGTCGCCGCCTAAACCTGTGGCGGAAGCTGTGTCGCCGCCTAAACCTGTGGCGGAAGCTGTGTCGCCACCTAAACCTGTGGCGGAAGCTGTGTCGCCACCTAAACCTGTGACGGAAGCTGTGTCGCCACCTAAACCTGTGGCGGAAGCTGTGTCGCCACCCAAACCTGTGGCGGAAGCTGTGTCGCCGCCTAAACCTGTGACGGAAGCTGTGTCGCCACCTAAACCTGTGGCGGAAGCTGTGTCGCCGCCTAAACCTGTGGCGGAAGCTGTGTCGCCGCCTAAACCTGTGGCGGAAGCTGTGTCGCCACCTAAACCTGTGGCGGAAGCTGTGTCGCCACCTAAACCTGTGACGGAAGCTGTGTCGCCACCTAAACCTGTGGCGGAAGCTGTGTCGCCACCCAAACCTGTGGCGGAAGCTGTGTCGCCGCCTAAACCTGTGACGGAAGCTGTGTCGCCACCTAAACCTGTGGCGGAAGCTGTGTCGCCGCCTAAACCTGTGGCGGAAGCTGTGTCGCCGCCTAAACCTGTGGCGGAAGTTGTGTCGCCGCCTAAAGCTGTCGCGGAAACTAAGGTTTCTATGATACCCACGAAAGTTGGAATTACCGAAGAAATTTCTCTGTACCAGGAGGAAGCTGAAGAACTCGTTGCAGAAACAAAGGAAGAACCTTGTGTCCAAATTGTCAAAGAAACAGAGCCAATTATATCTCCGAAAGAAGAGAAAGATGAGCGTGACGTTAAGGAAATTTGCGAAGAAATGATGAAAGATGTCAAAGAGATTGCTCCCGAAGTTAAAGATTTGTCTCTGAAGGTGGACGTATTGGAAGCTGGGGTGGAAGACGTTTGTGTGAAAGAAACTGTGAAATCACCGATCGAGAAAGAGGAGAAAGTTCAAACAGCTATAGAAGAGCCTGTAATAGGTTTCGAGCAAAAGATTTCTCCCGCCAAAGCGGAGATTGTAATGGTTTCTCCTGGTTCAACACCAACCTCACCGAAATTTGTTACAGATAAAATGCAGGAAAGCAAAGTGGACTTGAGTAAAGAAATTGAACTCTCAATTAAATTACCCGCTGAAATAAAAGCTATTGTCGATAAGGTAGATCGTATTGTGGAAGAGATTATCGAAGAACTTGTGATTAAGAAGAAGAAAATCACTATTGAGATTATAGAGTACATTACAATTGTTAAAGGTGTTCCAAAGGAGCGTGTTATCTATATTATCGAAGAGATTATTATACGAAAGGGTCTTTCAAAGAAAGATGTCGTCGATAACGTTGATATCTTAAAATTGGAAGAATCTATCACTCCGAAATTGAAAATGGAGCTTGAAGAGTATATTATCAATGAATACATTAAAAGAGGAAAATGCATAACTATCGAAATCGTCGAAGAAATTTCCATTAAAAAGACTGTGCCGAAAGTGATCATAATTCGTATTATCCAGGAAATTATCGTTAAAAAGTTAATCGATGTTAAAACTGATGGTTTGTTTGATTCCGAACTGAAACCGATTGACACTAAAGCAAAGAAAGAAGAAGCTGAGAAGAAAGAAGAAACGAAGGAGGAAAAGATCGAAGCACCGTCGAAATTAGACAAAAAGGAAGAAAAATTATCACCAATCGAAGTTATATCGGTCGCGAAACCAGAAATAAAATCACCTGTAGAAAAAGAGATTTTGAAGGAAAAAGAGATGAAATCACCGAAAGAAGAAGCTAAAATTTCTGAACCACGTAAAGAAGAACTCGGCGTCGAAGAAGAATCCGTTTGTTTGTCAGCTGAAGAAGAAGAAGAAGAAGATGATTTTGTAAGAATCATTAAAAAATCTTCCACAAAACCGACAGAGGTTCGTGACTACGAGGACACAATACCAACAAAACCGGTATCTCTAAAAGAAATTATCGACAAAAGACAGGAAAAGGACATTGGCGACGACTTTGAGGCTGTCGAACAAGAATATAAAGTACGTGATGTAACTGTTACTTCTTTGGAAGATACATCGCGTATTATTTCACCAAAATCAGACGAATCACGCGAGCGGGAATATGCCGAAGAAGCTGTGGAAGATACCATAAGTGACGTTATCGAGGCTGACGAAAAATTCGTTCACGAGACAAAGGGAAAAGTAGGAAAGACAGAATTACCTATCGATGTAAAACCAGTTAAAGAGAAAGAAAAGGAAGCTAAAGTGACCGAAGTACCAGAATCTCTTGATACCATAGAAAAGTATCTAGACGAAGCTAAAGAGAAGAAGGAGCAGAAGACTAAATCGCCCGAAGAACAAGTGGATGCGATTACAATAGAAAAAGAAAGAAGGAAACGTTCAATCGCTGAACTAGTACTGGAAAAAGAAGTTATTCAGAAAGAATTAGAAAAGCTAGAAGAAAAAGAATTTAAGCCAATAGAAAAGAAGGAAGAAGTTAAACCAGTAGAAAAAGAGGAAGAAGTAAAACCAATAGAAAAGAAAGAAGAAGTAAAACCAATGGAAAAGAAGGAAGAAATTAAGCCAGTAGAAAAGGAAGAAGAAGTAAAACCAATAGAAAAGAAAGAAGAAATAAAACCATTGGAAAAGAAGGAAGAAGTGAAACCAGTAGAGAAGGAAGAAGAAGTGAAACCAGTAGAGAAGGAAGAAGAAGTGAAACCAATGGAAAAGAAGGAAGAAGTAAAACCAGTAGAAAAGGAGGAAGAAGTGAAAGCAGTAGAGAAGGAAGAAGAAATGAAACCAATAGAAAAGAAAGAAGAAATAAAACCAATGGAAAAGAAAGAAGAAGTAAAGCCAATGGAAAAGAAGGAAGAAGTTAAACCCGTAGAAAAGGAAGAAGAAGTAAAACCAATAGAGAAGAAAGAAGTAAAACCAATGGAAAAGAAGGAAGATGTTAAACCAATAGAAAAGAAAGAAGAAGTGAAACCAATGGAAAAGAAGGAAGAAGTAAAACCAGTAGAAAAGGAAGAAGAAGTAAAACCAATAGAAAAGAAAGAAGAAGTAAAACCAATGGAAAAGAAGGAAGAAGTTAAACCAGTAGAAAAGGAAGATGAAGTGAAACCAGTAGAAAAGGAAGAAGTAAAACCAATAGAAAAGGAAGAAGAAGTAAAACCAATGGAAAAGAAGGAAGAAGTTAAACCGGTAGAGAAGGAAGAGGAAGTGAAACCAGTGGAAAAGAAAGAAGAAGTGAAACCAGTAGAGAAGGAAGAAGAAATGAAACCAGTAGAAAAGAAAGAAGAAGTAAAACCAATGGAAAAGAAAGAAGAAGTAAAACCAATGGTAAAGGAGGAACAAGTGAAACCAGTAGAGAAGGAAGAAGGAGTAAAACCAATGGAAAAGGAGGAAGAAGTGAAACCAGTAGAAAAGGAAGAAGAAATGAAACCAGTGGAAAAGAAAGAAGAAGTAAAACCAATGGAAAAGAAAGAAGAGGTGAAACCAGTAGAAAAGGAAGAAGAAGCGAAACCAGTGGAAAAGAAAGAAGAAGTAAAGCCAATAGAAAAGAAGGAAGAGGTGAAACCAGTAGAAAAGAAAGAAGAAGTGAAACCAGTGGAAAAGAAAGAAGAAGTAAAACCAATGGAACAGAAGGAAGAAGTGAAGCCAGTAGAAAAGAAAGAAGAAGTGAAACCAGTGGAAAAGAAAGAAGAAGTGAAACCAATAGAAATGAAAGAAGAAGAGAGACCAGTGGAAAAGGTGACTGAACCAAAGTCACCTGTTCAAAAGGAAATCATCGATGAAATCAAGCCTACTGAAATTTCATTAACAAAAGACGAGAAGCGAGGAGACAAATTGGAGACAGCCATCGACGTTTCCAAGAAAATTCCGGAATCGGAAGTTGTTGATCGCGTACCGAAGGAAGAACTTGTTGAAAAGAAACCGGAAATACTTGAAGTGGAGCGTAAGAAGAGTATTCAGGAATTAGTTAAAAAAGATGAGGAAGTATCTCCCAAAGTAGAAAAGATCGAAGATGACAAGAAAATATCTCCCAAAGCAGAGAAGATCGAAGACGACAAGAAAGTGGAGATGGTTGCGCCTGAAGATTTAGCTAAAAAAGATGAGAAAATGTCTCCTAAAGCAGAAAAGATCGAAGATGTTACGAAAATTGAGAAAGTTACTCTTGAAGATGTAGCTAAAAAAGATGCGGAAGTATCTCCCAAGCTGGAAAAGATCGAAGATGAAAAGAAAATGGAGAAAGTTTCTCCTGACGACTTAGCTAAGAAAGACGAAGAAGTATCTCCCAAAGTAGAAAAGATCGAAGATGACAAGAAAATTGAGAAAGTGACTCTAGAAGACTTAGCTAAAAAGGATGAGAAAATATCTCCCAAAGTAGAAAAGATCGAAGACGACAAGAAAGTGGAGATGGTTGGGCCTGAAGATTTAGCCAAAAAAGATGAGAAAATATCTCCCAAAGCAGAAAAGATCGAAGATGTCACGAAAATTGAGAAAGTTGCTCCTGAAGACTTAACTAAGAAAGACGAAGAAGCATCTCCCAAAATAGAAAAGATCGAAGATGACAAGAAAATGGAGAAAGTTGTTCCTGAAGACTTGGCTAAGAAAGACGAAGAAATATCTCCTAAAGTAGAAAAGATCGAAGATGACAAGAAAATGGAGAAGGTTGCTCCTGAAGATTTAGCTCAAAAGGATGAGAAAGTATCTCCCAAAGTAGAAAAGGTCGAAGGTGACAAGAAAATTGAGAAAGTTGTTCTTGAAGACTTATCGTTGCCTCGAAAAGAAGAGCCACTCAAAGAGATACCAGTTGCAGTTAAAGAAGAAAAGAAACCTGAGAAATCGCCTGAAGATGATGCTGCAGCTGTTCGAAGGATGTTAGTTACAGCAAGCAGCGAAGATGGCGGACAAGAAATTGAAATTTCCCCAACTGGTACTATCGCGCTCCAAAAAACTGTTACACCTGATGATTCTCTTAAAGATGCATCTGTCAAATCAACATCTGATAAAGATTCTTTGCTTCTAGATAAGGACTCTCTGCACTCAGAAATCAGTTCTCCAGAAAAAGACAGCATTTCTGATAAGTCACCATCAATCAAAGATGTCGGAAAGGTAACTCCTGAAGACAGCTTGGATAAGTCACCGATTGACACTCGTGACTCACGTGATCTCGAAGACAGCTTAGAGAAGGCGGTACCTACTAAACCAAAAGAAGCGGACAGTAGCACTTCTCCATCTCTGATAGAATCAGAAATTCCAAAGTCTCCCAGTTTGCAACAACAAACAGAAATTTTGGAGGATATGGCTAAAGCCGTTCGTGAAAAAGTCGAAAAGAAAGAATTAGAAACTAGGAAGATTGAAACAATCGAATCATCTGTTGATACAGCTACTAAAGTAGTGGACACCGTTGCTGAGAAAAAAGAATTAGATGGAAAAATGATTAAAGAAGCTTTAGAGAAACCGACGCTGATTCAAGAGAAAGTTGAAGTCGATGAAATTCGCAAGAAAAGTCTCGACATCGTTGCATCGAAATCACCGGAGTCGCTTCGATCGGAAGATGTTTCTCCGGCGGAAACTATTTTTGCAAAATCACCGGAAGAATCGGCGAAGATTTCTGATATGAAAGATATAGAACCTCTAAAGTCAACCTTCGAAACGATAGTTCCAGAAAGAAAGATTGGAATGCCGGAAAGTTTGAAAACAGAAGTAATTAAAGAAGTTGCTCAAGTTGATAGGAAAATTGAGATGCCTGTAAGTGATGAAAAAGAAGACAAGAAAGAACGTGCCGGTATTTCACCTAAGAAAAGTCCTGAAGAGAGTCCTGAAAAGAGTCCAGAACTAAAAGAGAAACCACTTGATTTCGAACCTACCAAAGCAGAAAAGATACAACCAATCACAGACCTTAAGCCAGCAATTATCACTGACCAGGACACGTTAGGAAAGAAAGAAGCAGACAAAAAATCTCCTTCTCCGGCACCGAGTGATAAAGGGGATTTGCAGGAGGTAAGCGAGGACAAAATGGTAGAAAAGACGATTGTCTATTTGACAAAGTTGGAAAAATCTGAGATCACTACCGCAGAAGCAGAAAAGAAGATAGAAGAACAAGTAGATGTTTCTAAACGTCAGGCTGAAGAATCCAAGAAAACAAAAACACCAGAGGAACCTAGAACTCCAACTACAAGTCCTGTTCTTGAACAACCTTTGAAAGCAGACATCGCAGAAATTCCCAGTGAAAAACCGATAGAATCAAAGGCACCTTTTGATGTATCAAAGCGACCCAGTATTCCTACTGAACCGCATGAGTGGAAAGAGATTGATGTAAAGGGAATAGACAAGGCTAGGGCGTTAAGTATAACGAGTGCTACCGAAGAACGTGAGGTTATTACAGATCGTTTGAAATCACCGATTAGTCCTGCAGAGAAGCCAGATTTAAAGGCTATTGATAAAAAATCACTTTCTCGTTATTCGGATTTAGAGGATGCAGAGGCAGAAGATGAGAAGTCTGCATCTTCCAGTATAACAAGTGTCTCAGGAGAATCTAAGGACGCATCAGATGCGTCAAAGTCGTCCAGTATTGTTGACGAGGTATGCGATATAAAGGATATTGCGGCAAGAGATATTGAGAAGTCAACATCTCCTAGTGTCGCTAGCGTCACAAGTCTCTTGACTGAACAAAAGGAACCGGTGGATAAATCAAAGACACCTAGTATTGCTGGAGAGATTCCTGACTTAAAAGAAGTTGAAACAAAAGATACGGAGAAATCTAGGTCCCCCAGTATATCGAGTGTCTCAACTGAAGCAAAGGACGTGTCAGATAAGTCGAAGTCTTCTAGTATCGCTGGCGAGACACCCGACTTAAAAGAGGTTGATGCTAAAGAAATAGAGAAATCCAGATCTCCCAGTGTAACGAGTGTCCTATCCGAAGCAAAAGACGTATCGGATAAGTCGAAATCTCCCAGTATCGTTGGCGAGACACCTGACTTAAAGGATCTTGAAGCTAAAGAAATTGAAAAATCTAAGTCTCCCAGTGTAACAAGCATCCCAGCTGAAGTAAAAGATGTGTCGGATAAGTCGAAATCTCCTAGTATCGCTGGCGAGACACCTGACTTAAAAGAGATTGAAGCTAAAGAAATAGAGAAATCTAGATCTCCCAGTGTAACGAGTATCATATCCGAAGGAAAGGGCGTATCGGATAAGTCGAAATCTCCTAGTATCGCTGGCGAGGCACCTGACTTAAAAGACATTGAAGCTAAGGAAATAGAGAAGTCTAGGTCTCCCAGTGTAACGAGTGTCCCATCCGAAGCAAAAGACGTACCGGATAAGTCGAAATCTCCCACTATCGCTGGCGAGACACTTGACTTAAAGGACATTGAACCTAAGGAAATAGAAAAGTCTAGGTCTCCCAGTGTAACGAGTGTCCCATCTGAAGCAAAGGACGTACCGGATAAGTCGAAATCTCCTAGTATCGCTGGCGAGACACTTGACTTAAAGGACATTGAACCTAAGGAAATAGAGAAGTCTAGGTCTCCCAGTGTAACGAGTGTCCCATCTGAAGCAAAAGACATGCCGGATAAGTCGAAATCTCCTAGTATCGCTGGCGAGACACCTGACTTAAAAGACATTGAAGCTAAAGAAATAGAGAAGTCTAGGTCTCCCAGTGTAACGAGTGTCCCATCCGAAGCAAAGGACGTACCGGATAAGTCGAAATCTCCTAGTATCGCTGGCGAGACACCTGACTTAAAAGACATTGAAGCTAAAGAAATAGAGAAGTCTAGGTCTCCCAGTGTAGCGAGTGTCCCATCCGAAGCAAAGGACGTACCGGATAAGTCGAAATCTCCTAGTATCGCTGGCGAGACACCTGACTTAAAAGACATTGAAGCTAAAGAAATAGAGAAGTCTAGGTCTCCCAGTGTAACGAGTGTCCCATCCGAAGCAAAGGACGTACCGGATAAGTCGAAATCTCCTAGTATCGCTGGCGAGACACCTGACTTAAAAGACATTGAAGCTAAAGAAATAGAGAAGTCTAGGTCTCCCAGTGTAACGAGTGTCCCATCCGAAGCAAAGGACGTACCGGATAAGTCGAAATCTCCTAGTATCGCTGGCGAGACACCTGACTTAAAAGACATTGAAGCTAAAGAAATAGAGAAGTCTAGGTCTCCCAGTGTACGAGTGTCCCATCCGAAGCAAAGGACGTACCGGATAAGTCGAAATCTCCTAGTATCGCTGGCGAGACACCTGACTTAAAAGACATTGAAGCTAAAGAAATAGAGAAGTCTAGGTCTCCCAGTGTAACGAGTGTCCCATCCGAAGCAAAGGACGTACCGGATAAGTCGAAATCTCCCAGTATCGCTGGCGAGACACCTGACTTAAAGGATCTTGAAGCTAAAGAAATTGAAAAATCTAGGTCTCCTAGTGTAATAAGCGTCCCAGCTGAAGCAAAAGATGTATCGGATAAGTCCAAGTCTCCTAGTATCGCTGGTGAAACGCCTGATCTGAAGGACGTTGAAGCGAAAGGTGCTGAGAAATCTAGATCTCCGAGTATACCAAGTGCTCCAGTAGAAACTAAAGATATATCAGATAAATCAAAGACACCAAGCATCGTCAGTGATACGCTGGATCTAAAAGAACTGGAAACAAAAGATATTGAGAAATCCAGATCTCCTAGTGTGACAAGTATTTCAACGGACTTGAAAGATAAGTCAAAGACTCCTAGCATTACTGGCGAAACACCAGATTTAAAGGATATCGAGAAGTCTAGGTCTCCTAGCATAACAAGTATTTCAGCGGAGTTTAAAGAAGTATCAGATAAGTCAAAGACTCCCAGCGTTGTTGGTGAAGAACCTGACTTAAAGGATGTTGATAAATCTAGGTCTCCTAGGCCTAGCGTAACTAGTGTCCTTACTGAGCCAAAAGAACCAGCTGATAAATCCAAGACACCAAGCATTGCAGGAGAAATTACCGATCTGAAGGAAGTCGATGAAAAAGATTTTGACAAATCTAGATCTGCCAGCGTAGCAAGTATTGCAGTTGAACCAAAGGAACTTTCGGATAAGTCAAAGTCACCTAGTATTGTTAGTGAGACTCTTGACTTGAAGGAGATTGACGAAAGAGATATTGAGAAATCTAAGTCTCCTAGTGTGATAAGCGTACCTACTGAGCGGAAAGAAACACCGGATAAATCCAAGTCACCCAGCATTGCTGGTGAGATTCCAGAATTAAAAGACGTTTGCGTAAAAGATGCTGAGAAGTCTAGGTCTCCTAGTGTAACAAGCATTTCAGCCGAGCTGAGAGAACCAACTGATAAGTCAAAGTCACCTAGCATTGCTGGCGAGAAACCCGATCTAGATGAAATTGATGCAAAAAGTGCTGAAAAATCCAGGTCTCCTAGTGTTGCATCTGTTGTAACTGAAACAAAGGAAACATCCGATAAATCAAAATCGCCTAGTATTGCCGGGGAGGTTCTCGATTTGAAAGATGTTGAAGTAAAAGATATTGAGAAATCTCGATCTCCTAGCATTACAAGTGTTCCAACTGAAGCGAAAGACGCATCAGATAAATCAAAGTCTCCTAGTATCGCTGGCGAAATACCCGATGTAAAGGACGCCGATATAAAAGATACACAGAAATCTAGATCTCCAAGTATATCAATCGCATCAACGGAATCGAAAGAAGCCACGGATAAATCAAAGTCACCCAGCATTGCTGAAGAAGTACCTGACTTAAAGGATATTGAGAAATCTAGATCTCCCAGTATAACCAGTATTCCGGCTGAAGCAAAGGACGTTTTGGATAAGTCAAAGACGCCTAGTATTGCTGGTGAAATTCCCGAATTAAAGGATGTTGAGAAATCTAGATCTCCCAGTATACCAGGTATTCCTATGGAATCGAAGGACGTATCAGATAAGTCAAAATCTCCCAGCGTTGCTGGAGAAGTTCAAGACTTAAAGGATGTTGCAAAATCTAGATCTCCCAGTATACCAAGTGTTTCCGCTGAATCGAAAGAAGTATCAGATAAGTCAAAATCTCCCAGTGTTGCTGGTGAAGTACCCGACTTAAAGGATGTTGAGAAATCTAGATCTCCTAGTATATCAAGCATTCCTGTGGAATCCAAAGACGTATCAGATAAGTCAAAATCTCCCAGTGTCGCTGGCGAAGTTCCCGATTTGAAGGATGTTGAGAAATCCAGATCTCCCACTATACCAAGCATTCCTGTGGAATCGAAAGACGTATCAGATAAATCAAAATCTCCCAGTGTCGCTGGTGAAGTTCCCGATTTGAAGGATGTTGAGAAATCCAGATCTCCCAGTATACCAAGTATTCCTGTGGAATCCAAGGACGTATCAGATAAGTCAAAATCTCCCAGTGTCGCTGGTGAAGTTCCCGATTTGAAGGATGTTGAGAAATCTAGATCTCCTAGTATACCAAGCATTCCTGTGGAATCAAAGGACGTATCAGATAAATCAAAATCTCCCAGTGTCGCTGGTGATGTTCCCGATTTGAAAGATGTTGAGAAATCCAGATCTCCCAGTATACCAAGTATTCCTGTGGAATCCAAGGACGTATCAGATAAGTCAAAATCTCCCAGTGTCGCTGGTGAAGTTCCCGATTTGAAGGATGTTGAGAAATCCAGATCTCCCAGTATACCAAGCATTCCTGTGGAATCGAAAGACGTATCAGATAAATCAAAATCTCCCAGTGTCGCTGGCGAAGTTCCCGATTTGAAGGATGTTGAGAAATCTAGATCTCCCAGTATAGCAAGCATTCCTGTGGAATCAAAGGACGTGTCAGATAAATCGAAATCTCCCAGTGTTGCTGGTGAAGTTCCTGATCTGAGAGATATGGAGAAATCTAGATCTCCTAGCGTAACAAGCGTTTCAGCGGAACTAAAAGAAACAGTAGATAAATCGAAATCGCCCAGTATTGCTGGCGAAGCTATTGATTTGAAGGATGTCGAGGCTAAAGAAATTAGGAAATCTAGGTCTCCCAGTGTGATTAGTGTCACAGATGAATCGAAGGATAAATCCAGGTCTCCCAGCATTGTTGCCGAGGCTCTCGATTTGAAGGATGTTCCGACGAAGGATGCTGATAAATCTAGGTCACCTAGTGTTCCGTTAGAATATAAAGATATATCAGAGAAATCAAAGACTCCCAGCGTTGCTGACGAAACAAGTGATTTAAAGGATGTTGACGCTAAAGTTGCTGATAAATCTAGGTCACCTAGCGTAACAAGTGCCCCAGCGGAAGCAAAGGATTTAACGGATAAATCAAAATCCCCTAGCGTTGCTAGTGATATATTGGATCTGAAAGATGTTGCAGATTCTGTGGACAAATCTAAATCACCAAGTGTAACAGATATTTCAGTGGGATTGAAGGATGTATCAGATAAATCAAAGTCGCCCAGCATTGCTGGTGAATCACCTGACCTAAAGGAGGTTGAAACGAAAACTATTGACAAACCTATATCTCCAACTGTACCAAGTGCTCCAAAGGAAGCTAAGGATGTATCGGATAAATCAAAGTCACCCAGTATCGCTGGCGAGGTACCTGATGTGAAAGAAGTTGAATTGGAAGATATCGTGAAATCTAGATCTCCGAGTATACCAACTGTTTCAGTGGAATCTAAGGATGTAGCGGGTAAATCCGATGTATCCAAGTCGCCTAGTATCGCTGGCGACACGCTTGATTTCAAGGATATTGACGTAAAAGACAAATCCAGATCTCCTAGTGTAACAAGTGTATTAGGCGAACCAAAGGAAGCAGCGGACAAATCCAAGTCTCCGAGTGTCGCTGGAGAAGTTCCCGATATACAGGATGTTGAAGCAAAAGATACTGAGAAATCCAGATCTCCAAGTATACCAAGTGCAACGTTGGACTCGAGAGATGTATCGGACAAGTCGAAGTCCCCAAGCATCGCCGGCGACGTTTCCGATGTAAAGGAAGTCGAAGCTAAAGACACTGGAAAGTCCAGATCACCCAGTGTAACAAGTGTCCTGTCAGAACCTAAGGATAAATCAAAGACTCCTAGCATTGCTAGCGAGACACCTGATTTGAAGGAAGTTGGTATAAAAGAAATTGAGAAATCCAGATCTCCCAGTGTAGCGAGTGTTCCAGGAGAAGCTAAAGATTTGTCCGACAAATCAAAGTCTCCCAGCATCGCCGATTTAGACGAAGGCGATAAAAGAAGAGAAATCGATAGTAAAAAGCTAGATGTCGAAGAGAAACAGATTGATATTCGGAAATCAGTCGAAAAGGATGGGGCATTAAAGACGCCAGTTAAACTGGAAGATTTTACGAAGATAAGCGTTTCTACTACAGAGGTAACTAAAGATAAGTCGCTATTCGTCGATGATAGCTATAAAGTATTGCCTGAAAGTGTTGAAATGGACCAAACGCAGGTCGATCGAGAAAGTACGATGAAAATAACGCCTGAGAAAGAAGCAAATATTAAAAAGTATATTTTAGAAGAATATATAAATAAGGGAAGGAAGATCACGATGATCGTAATAGAAGAAATAATTAGAACTTATTCAGTCTCAGAGTTGATAGTAATGACTATCATAGAGACAATTATTACGACGAGGAAACTCAACAGAGATTCAGTTTTAGATATACCCGAGCAAAAGATGGAGAAGTCGGATCATTCGATAAGTTCTAGCGTAAGTTCCGAACTGATTGCTTCTGATAAATCTACTCAAGATAGCCCTGTACGTTCTGAGCCACATATCGACGAAGAAGTTTCGATCTCGGAAGAGAAAAGAATCGAAATTGAGAGACTTCTCGAAGAAGACTACGTTAAGCAAGGAAAGAAAATCACCGAAGAAATTCTAGAAGACATTATCGTCCGATCGTCTTTACCTCGATACATTATTCTAGAAATAACGGAGGAATTAATTCTGAAGAGAAAACTTACTCGAGAATCCGTGATCGACGTGGAGGTGTACTATCACGACGACGAGCCAGATGACAGCTACGGTAAGGATGGCTACCGTTATGAAAAATCTCTGGAGCTCAGATACGAACCCGACCACGGAGAAGGGAAAATGTCTTACGATTACAAAACGGTGGAATATTCGGGACAACGCGAAGGCCACATGGAAACGTCGATGACGGATTATTCGACAAGTTACGAGAGCCAATTCCACAAAGCATTCGTCGGCGGAGTAACCGAGATACGTACGACTCATATAACGACGTTATCAGGAAAATCAACGCCAGACGTAACTCGTGACGGAACTCCTGATTCGATATCCGAGCCTACAGCTTCCACCGTAGAGAAAGTAGAAGATAAATCTGCCGGTAAACCAATCGACCATATTTCGCCCGATAAAGATGTAGTTTCTACGAGTATCGGCACCTCCACCACTATCACCACTACGGTAACCCAGAAATCATCCGTTACGCACACCGTAGAAGCGAAACCTCAGATAGTTACTGTACTGAAAGAAAGTAAAATCGGCGAAGTAGACGCGCAAGTGACGGGTAAAACGGAAGTAATTAGAAAAGTAATCGAATCGGACGTAGACGCGAGTGAATCTGTACCCTCGGCCAGGCTCGAGTTCGAGGAGTTGGAAAAACGAATTATCAAAGGTAAAGAAGAGATGGAAGGAGAGCCAACCGAAGAAGAAAAGGAAGTTTCGCCAGATGGCAAGGTGATCGTGGTTAAAAGAATCGTGACACGAGAAGTGTCGGATCAAGAAGAACCCGAAACGATTCGTAAGGTAATAAAACGGGAGATCATCGAGCAGGATGATCCGCTGGTGATTACGAAAGTCATAAAGCGCGAGATTATCGTTCCCGAGGGTGAGATGGGCGACACGGACGATCTCGAAACGATAAAAGAAATCGTGAGCAAAGAAACTGTCCCATCGACCGTCGAAACTGTGAGAACAGAAACGAAGAAAATCGTGATTACAGGAGGCGAGAAGCTGAGCGAAGAGAGTCTGACATCGGACATTCTGTCGGGTATGCACGTCGACGTTAAAAAAGGAACGACAACTATCATAGAAACGGGTGGTGAGATATCGGAGAAGGACATCAGAGAGGCTATCGAAAAAATGACGACCGAAGCTAGTAAGCAGAGTGAATTTTTAAGCGACGAAGGTACCATAATCAAAGAAACTACTATTAGAACTACGAAGACCGAAGAGTCTACGGAAAGGAAGAAAGAAGAGAAGAAAGTCGAAGGAGCAGAAGGAAAATCTGAAGCGAAATTTGAAAAGGAAGAAACGAAGCATACGCCGATGGATAAACGTTCGATGCCTCCTCAAGTACGCGATATCGCTTCCGACGTTTCTTCTCTGTCAGGAAGAACTACACCGGACCGAAGATCCGAAGGTAGGTCCTTGACTGGAACTCCAGAAGGATTCAGATCGGGAGAGGTGATCAGAACGATCATCACCACGACTAAGACAGTGTCCGACGACGGTGAGATAGTGACGACGACCCGAGAAGTCACGGAAACCACAAACGAAAAAGGAGAGACGGTGATATTGGCGGAGAAAGTGGACGTGAAGGTAGACGAATATTTACCTAGCAAGGATATGACGGAATCTTTGGGTCCCGATAGCTCCCTTCTACGTTCCTTGCAAGAAAAAGAGAAAGACAGAACATCTAGCGACTTTATGAGCAGCGCGATGAGCAGCAGCATTTATGGCGAGCTACCGTCTGAAAAAGATACAACAAGTGGCAGCACGCAGAAGATCGGCGAATCTTCCACTCTGACAGATCAAGGTGATTACACGTTCAAACGTTTCATGGTGGAGAAAGAGTATGCCGGTGATTACAAGGAGAAATCCGATCCGAAGAAATATATCGACGAGGCTGGACTTGACTTTGAGAAAGCTCTGTCGATGGAACAAAAGGAAACTAAAGAAACCGATCCACAGGGTAAAACTATCTCAGCGAGATACACGAACGGTAGCGTTCGTCGAGAAGCGTCAGATTCTGATGGTAAGTCGGACGATCGCAAAGAGGAGGATCCGAAGTCTGACACGAAGAAAGATCCGTTAGATGGTTGGGGAACTCCGTTGGGGCTTCCTTCTCCCATTCCACCGCATAAGTTTAACCTCAGAAACACGAATTCCGACAACAATATGAGACTAAATTTCGACGCTATTAACGACTGGGGTGAGCCATTGAGATTACCTTCACCAGCTCCTGTGACCAATGAAATTTCTAACAAGGGTACACCCGGAACACCGAAAAAAGAGAAGAAACAAGCGAGAAAGGTTCTATCGGAGAATCTGAAGAACAAGAAACGCTCCGAGAGCCCGGGCAAGAACGAGAAGAAGCTGAAGGATTCGAAGAATAAAGTACAACCCGTCTACGTGGATCTTACTTATGTACCTCATCATGGAAACTCCTATTACACATCGTTGGAATTCTTCAAGAGAGTTCGCGCGAGATATTACGTGTTCAGCGGTACCGAACCAAGTCGCGAAGTCTATGACGCTTTGTTGGAAGCTAAGAGGACTTGGGAAGACAAAGATCTCGGTAGGTCGACGTTAGTTTTCATTCGGACACATTTATGCCGATCGGCATTGGCACTCGTTTATTTCAAAACTCTAATAATTTTTCAATCTTATTTTCAAGTCTTAATTCTCACCGAGAAACTATATCCTTACGTAGCGCTTAATTTGCTGATCCTAGCACGATTCACATTATGATCTTTGCTTTTCAGAGGTAACTATGATCCCAACTTACGACACCGACACCCTGGGCTATTGGGTAGCCGACAACGAAGAAGCTCTGGCTGCGAATCACATTGACCTTTCACCTTCAGCATCCCGATGTACGATTAACCTGCAGGACCACGAGACTAGTTGCAGTGCCTATAGACTTGAATTCTAGGGATTGGCAGCCTGCTCAGCCGTAATAGTTGAGTTCTGAGCGGTGTTCAGAGAGTGTACTTGATCGCTTCATTTCTGGACTTGCCGTTTCGCGAATTCCTTACCGTGCCTACTAGCGGTTCATAAAACTTTAGAAAAATCTTAAGGAGAGGCTACATCGAACGACTTGGACGTGGTCGTTCTACGATCCGAATATTTCGTGCCTAATCCCGTATAAATCATAAATACGCAGTTGTTCCTTGTTTTTAAATGCACAGGTTTATTGGATCAACAACTATATTACCACGACCACCGATAACAACATATAGCAGCAACAATAACGACGACAAAAACAATCACGACGAAAACAACAAAAATAACAACACAACAACAACGATAACGACAACAGCGATGAGGACGATAACGTTAACGATGCTCCTTTCTTGCTCTCTCTATCTGTTTTCTTTGCTTCCTTCACCTATGATACTTAGATCGAGAATACGATAAAAAGAATGCAATTTTCTCCTGAACACTCGGCCGTGTACGATCTTTGCTGGTACGTGCAAAATTTCGATACGAAGCTGTGAAACGATCACGTTAGAAGCTGTTGCGACAAACGAACCTGGCCTGTTCTCACTTTTTTTTGGACGCTTACACTCACAAAGTTTAAAGAACGCGTCCTTTGCCTCCATTATCTTTTTATATACACACCTATTACTCGACACTGTTATCGCTTTGGAAGCATCGCTAAAAAAGCCGTAGAAAGACGGAGACACGTAGGAACAACGCAACACAGCCTAGCAATAACACGGACAAGACGTACAAAGGTAAATAGGACGAAACAACGCGTACACATAACGGGCAGATATTGAGGCATCGACCACGTCGATGAAGAAGAAAAAAGGATTCTTTGTACATCTTTTATGGTCTTAAGTTCTCGACAAAAATGAATTCGAGTTGGAACATCCAAGGACGTTTCTTCGTCGAACTAACGATCGATCTCCTCGTCGTGAATGTCTACTCGTGTACAGAGATAAACGACTATATACGTCAATCGGGAAGTACCGCGGTGAAACGACCCGAGTCGTGAAACAAAGCGTTTCCAAAGATTCCTAAAGAATGGAAGATATTCGCGCGGCCGCAATCGGATCGAAGCAAACAACAGGAAAAGCGATATAGGAAAACGATCGTCCATATCGTCGATGTTCCATTCCAAATTGCCACTTAGGCCCGTTACCTTATAGCGGAGGTAGGTGAATAAAGATAAAGCAAAATCTAAAAAAGGATTCCCTTCTCGATAACGAAGAAAGTAGAATATCAGAAGCAAAACTGAGACGGCGATAAAGTAAAAATCGTACAACATCCATCCAATGGACAAAGTCCACGTTCGATAATCGTATCGGAGTGAACAGCTCTGTTTTTCGACGTTTCGCCCGAGTTTTCGGCCACCTTAAGAACAGAGTTGCTCGTTCCTGTAATATAAATCCGTTTATAGATATTTTTTAGAGATGAGAGTATTTCATTTGCCACGTAACAAAATACCACTTTCTAGAGCGCGCACCGTTTATGAAATTAGACCAAACGATAATCGCGGTGTCGTATCGACGTTGAGAACTGTACAAGGGGTCTGCGAATTCCATTGACTCGTTTCCATTCTCTCCTCGTTGTATCTCGCGAAAGAAACGCAACGATTCTGACGATGTTTGCTTTCCAAGGGAATTTCGATGCTCCGCGCGTCCCTATTCCTTTTACGCGTGTCGAACCGAACACCGTAAAAGAAAGCGTTCCAGAAAGTTGACAAACCGTTTAGTTCATTTTGTACTTATTTCAATCAGATCGACGAAATACGACAAACTGCACTCGTGCGGGATGACGATGGCGTGACAATTGCCCGACACATGGTAACGATGACTACACGCGAAACGATTACAACGGTAATCGTAACGACAATGACGAAAACACGCATTAGTCACGATAACGATTCGATCATGACGATGATCGGTGGTGACAACGATGTGGACAACGCGAACGTAAACGAGAACGGTGACGATTACCGGTTATCGACGATAACGATGGTGATGATGGTGACGATGGTGACGACAATAACGATTACAACGGCGACAATAACGACGAGACGACGACAAATATAGTAACGATGATGGCAATGATGATGATAATCCTTGTAAGAACGATTAGAAATCCGAAAGTATAAGGACGATGATATCTTCCACGTGGATGAAATAAAATTCTGCTTAACGTACGTAACGTAAAGCGAACGTGTTTTCAAGAATTTGAAATACGCGTGTGATCGAGGTAATTTTCATAGAACAAACGTAGCCTTGTAGATTATGAGAACGCATGCTCGTTATGTTCTTAATCGTTTCGTGATAAATGATATATAAGGAAAAATTTATTTTGTGAACGCATATATATATATATATATCTGTATACGTGAAAATAACAGATAAGTATCGTTCGTTGAAAGAACGAAAGCGATCTCATCGACCTATTAACAAAATTACCATCGCATTCGATTTCGTGCAAGTTGACAGTTTCAAGTTACAGATAATTGTATTTACTCGGATCGACCACGGAGAATTTGAGAAGAAAATTTCGATGGAAATGTCTCGAATAACGAAAGACCGAAGGCATTAAAACTGAGCATAGCGAAAGGCCTATAATATCGATCGGTTTTCACACTCGTTGTACGAAAACGATCGTCTTACGAATGTTACCAGGTTCGTGAAAGGAAAAAGGCAGAGTTAAGCAGAGAAACGTACGTTCTGCCGATTGTGATTGTCTTACGATAACTCAAGGTCCAATAAATGCTCTAGTTAGTGTGTAAGTTTTTTACTGCTCGTTTAACGCAGTTTGCTCGTCAACGATCGCTTATTTGCTCCTCCGTGTGTATATTTCATCTACTTATTTACGCATTTACTTTTCCATCTTTTACATCTTTGTAATTTAGGTTTATACGTAAGATCTTTGGACGAGAGGTTTAAAGAAGTTTGGTCTAAACGAAAATACGTTTGCTACGTATTATCTTCGATATAATTATTACTATCATCATCATCATCGTTATTACTACTACTGCCGCTGCTACTATGCTCGTTATTACCATTGTCATTGCTATTATTTATTATTATTTATTAGTCCTCCTAATATTATCGCTGTTCGTACTATCGCTATTGTCATTGTTATTCTAACAAAATCGTTATGATTATCGCCATCATCATTATGATTATCATAATCATCGCGTTACTATTATGTATTATTAATAACCATTATCGTATCGTTATAGTCATCATCTCTATTATTGTCACTGTTATTATTGTTATTGTTGTTGTTGTTGTTGCATTGTTATGTTTACCATCGTCATTGGCATGGTCGTATCGTCATTGTCACCATCGTCATCGTGGACGAGAATTTTGTCGCTTGCGACGAGAGAAAGAAAGAAGGAACAGATGAATGAAACTGAAGAAAACGTAAATGCGCGATAGCGATAAAACCATGTGTGTACCTATGTATTTATGTATTATTTATTGACAAACTAACGACGACCAGCTATTTAGGTAGGATATTAAAATTATGAAATTGAATATGTAACGAGAACGATCGAAACGAGTAAACAAACACAGTTATATTAACATTGGTAAAACGAAGCGAATGGTTAGGTATGCGCTCGTCCTCGACGAGCTAACGAAGATGAAAGAGAATTTTAATTAAAAAGAAACGAGGATGAATATAAAAGTTAAGAACGAGCTTTCATTAAGACAGTTTAGATTAAATATAAAGAAGAACAAAAAGGTATATATATAAATATATATATATATATGAACACACACAAACACACAGACACAGACACAGACACATACGTACAAACCGTGCGTATGCACATACATAATACATGCATACGACGCAAGAAATATACATATAATATATGAATGGAAAGTCAGAGACAAAATAAAAAAACTAGAAAGAAATCTAATTCCGGGAGGAAAAAGAATATGCGAAGGATTGAGAAGTGCGAACCTCGACACCTGTACGAACCCCTAAATCGCGATGCTTAACGGGTGTGAGAACGGTGATACGGTTTTATTTGAATATCAACTTAAAAAGAGCGTCGTATGAAGTGTGTTTCATACGCCCTTAACACGTATCCGACACTCGAGCGTATCGGGGTAAGGGCTCACGTTCGAATTTTGGCATGTGTTTTTAAAGAGATTTTGCTGGATCAAAAAGAGTACATTGTACGAAGCAACGTCGAATCAGCGATCAAACGAGACGAATGCAAAAAGGGACAAAATGTTGAAAAGACAGAAAAAAAAAAAAAATGAAAAAGAAAAGTAAAGCAATCGGTCTACCGAGACATGATAAATCAAGAGTTTGTTTACTCCACGCGAAATATCGGATACGCTAATGTTCTAGTCAGAAGAAAATCTCGTTTCCTAATATTAAAAAAATCATCTAGTCATTCTTCTTCACAGTCGATTTTCTGCCGTTACGAGACTGCGCCGCAGATGTAAGACGAAGTACAGTTTTTCACAATTGTATTTATTATACAAATCGCGGTTCTCACCCCTTGAAGCGCATCAGCGCGTCGTGTTTTTCGAATAACGAATTAAACAAAAAAAAAAAAAAACTTACTGTGGAGTGTTCATGGTGCTATAATTACTATTATTATTATGATTATGGTTATGATTATGATTATTATGATTATGATTATTATTATTACTATAGAAATAACAATGTTATGCTATATGACAAAAAATGATAATATAATAAATATACATTATACCTTAGCAATACTCTTTCCTTGTACTCTCGTGTTTTTCATTTACTTAAAAACTTTTTGTTTTTAATTTGGAGAGATATTTATTTTCGATAAAGTACGTATATTCCCTCTTCATTCCTTTACCGGAAATGTTTGTCGCTTTTATTACGAAATATTGATTTCTGTCGAAAATAAAGAACAAAATATTTTCATTTTGCAATGTTATTATTGACGACGTTATATAGTTTACAATATTCTTATCGATGAAGATGATCATGCTGTGTGTACCGTTGCATAGAATGCAATTTTCAAGTATTTAAAGATTTTCCATCAAGGATTTGGCTCTTCTTAGTTCTAGAGAAAACGGAAAAACAAACGAACGAGTTAAATGCGAACAATACCAATCTTTCGTTTGTCAAATTCTAATCCTCACCTGTCAGTAGAACGTGAACGTCCTTTTTTGATATATTAATAACGGAATCTTCTACGTTTCCGTCCAGTTTCTTCAATTTGAGAGACACCGTGGAGAATGGCGTGGAATTGTCGCAGGATAGAACTTCGATCGACGATAATCTGCTGACTGCAAAACCATAGAATTTTCCAATTAGAATTCGCGTCAATCACGCGGCTAATCCAAAAGACGTTTAATTACCTCTTAAAGACTGCGAAGAAAGTGCAGCCGTAATTTGAGGACAATGATCCGTATGTAGTCTGGCAATCGCAGCACTGTGTTCGCGAGGCAGTCCCAGCTGTTGTAACTCACTGCTTAGATCAGCAGCGGAAACGCCATATCGGGCGGACGATGTGAAAATTAATTCGAGAGCTGCCACCATAGCCTTTGCGTCGTTTAATTCTTCGCGAAGGGTAAGAAATAGGAAAGGAGGATAAAGAAAAATTGTTACGCACATTGATCACACATACGAATAAAATGAATAGAGAGAGAAACGAATTTTTGTGTATGAAACGAGAAAACAATACACTTGTACTTACTGTTTGATGCAGTAAAATTGATTTCCACTTACCAACCTTAGCGTCTTGAGTAATTTTTCTGACCTTCTCCTCCTTGAAAAGAAAAAGTATTCCGAAATTGATATTACTCTTCTAAAAATAACAACGATAGCGACAGAGACAGAACAAATAGTATAACATAAAACTCTTTTTCGCTTAGATTTCAGTATCTAAGATCTCCTCTATCGTTTTTTCTTTTCTTTTTAACAACACGACGCGTTATCCTATTTTTCTCTGCCCGACTAAAATTTTCTGCAGGATATTTATTCCTAATCTTTATTCTTTGTTAAAATCAATCTTTATCTCTTATACGGGCACGACTAAATCCGACAAGCTCGCAAAATTATTATTTTGAAATATAGATCATCAAGAATTAATACTCACATCGAGATCTCTCTCCGTAAGATACTTTGCAACCGTTTGGCCCAGTATTTTGATTTTGATTGATGTCTGCGACAAAATAATTAAACAAACTTTCAAGGATCGTGGCGTACTCGATCGAGAAGTGAAAACTGTCTGTGATATTGAAACGAAATTGTACCATACGTGACAACGTGTTGATCTCAGCCAGCAACCAATCGGGGCAATCCCCATCGCCTAAAAATCTGAATTTCTACGAACAAACGAGAGAAATAAAATGCACGTTGTTTCTATCGATCTTCTGCCTAGAATTTTGCGTAGTTACCACGCGTAATTGCACCCACTTCAAAAATAAACTATATCGCCAAATGTATTATATTACCGTATAACTTATAATAGATAAGCAGATTATCTCACCATGGTTTATCGATTTCTTCTGAAATATCGGATGTATCGGTTCTTGATCTGAAAAGAACACCCATAAATGTTTAAATCGATCGATAAAACGAAAGAACACATACTTGACGTGAAATCAAATGAACTGGCCGGTCGTACGAAAGCGACGTAGTGGACGAATTCTTACGATTTTACGACTATCAATATCTACGATCTACGACTCGCAAAAAGAAAAAGAAAAATTAGGGAAGATCGTTGTTTAGGCCAGAGAATCAAAATTTTGTTTGAACTCGATCGGTTTAAAGGGGTAAAAGTTAGAAGATATGCCGACGAAAGGGATTACATCAAACGTAAATAAGTTGATACGCGCTCTTGGTTACCTCCTACTTGATTCGGTTACACAACGTACTATCACATTAAACACGATTGCATGTTCTTTCTCGCATCATAACGTTTTTATGGTTATAAGTAAGTACTTACGCGTCTTTCATGGCGCAGAAAGAAACAGCGTACTTATATTCAATCCCTTTCCAGTTTACATTGTAAATATCTGTTTCATTGAACGTATTGCAAACTATATTGCACGTTATCGATATTTTTGTTTGTACGGCGTAGTTTGATTATAGTTTGTTGATTTTCTGACTTCTTTCTTACCATTTAACGACTAAAAAAAGAACAAAGTACTTTCACATGGAATAGCTAAAGAGGGGAACATCCTGACAGATTCGACGACACATACACGATGTATTTTATAAGAAGCGTATAATATTAGTTTAATTTAATCTCAACTTTATTAAACCTTCATCTGCATACCGTTTTCGAATCAGCAAATTTCCATTCTTTCGATATTTTTGTTTGAACGTTGCTTCGCTAATAAAATTTAGGTAACACGTTACGATGCGAATCGAGTGACATTCTAGAAGCTTGGAAGAGCTTTAATCCAAGAATTTTTGGAGATTTGTTAAGACACAAAGGTATAAACAAAGCCGAATGGTCTTAAACGACTCGGTATAGGAACAAAGTCGGTAAAAATAAAGTTGCAGTCGGAAGATTAATATTAAAAGTTGTAGGGACGATGTGCATCGTCTTGAAGTATATAAATGATCGAGTCGGTGTTGAAAATGTTAAAATACAAAATAACATTTTCTGTTATGACAAGCGTGACCAGCGTGAAACGCATTTCCCTTGATGACAGGAATTTTTCGACGAAAGAACAAGAACACGGAAGAAACTTATAACCTAAAGTCATCAGGATGTTTGCGTTTCGTGGCAGGGTAAATTCCCCATACAATTCTCCTAATCTCTCGACCGCAACGAGGTCGCCCGTAGGATTCGCGAACGAGTACCATAAATACGGCAGAAACGGTCATTTCGAGTCCATTCTTTGCGTTCGACTCGTCGTGCAACGACGAAACAGTGATCGTGGTCGGTTGTTACAACAGGTAGGTCCACATCTCGCATTAACTGTTACGTTACCGATCATAATTGTTCGAACGAGATCGATATTTCGAAATAGACAGAATGTCTTTAAATAATTTTTGAAATCCAATTGTTGCAAGGCATCAGGGACGAAAGTTTAGCGCGACGTATTGTTAAAATTTAAAAATACATAATCTTAAAACACTGTAAGTGCCAAGAAGCAAGATGTTCAGGAGGAGAAGAATCCTTATGCATCAATGCAGTCGAAATTGGTGAAAAGGACAAGTGTATTTGTAGAAAACTCTGTACGTGTCACCTTTTGCAGTTGTATTATATTATATTATTATGTTATGTTGTTTTGTTTTATAGTTAGTTCCATTCATCTAATTTCTCTCTGTGGAAACGCCATCTTCTAGCATTATTAATAAATATTTAGAAAGCGAAATTGCACTCAAATTCTATACCGCGATATTTCCATTGGTATATAGAACATTTTTCAATAAAAAGTCGAAGTTTTTCAATTTTGGCACTTACAATGTTTCCTACGAGCGCTCCTCGGTTATAAACAGTTGCTATGTATATAGGGTGTTTTCGAAATCGTGGTACAACAGGAAAGGGGGTCGAAAATATCGCCTGATATAAAAGTAAGTCGAAAATATGGACTACAATTTTTTCATACGGAGTTTCGTCTTCGAGAATGTAATATTTTGTATATTTTGTAGGAATGACGAGATCCCTCCTTACGCTAGCGCTCTTATCAGCGGTGGCATGCAATATCGATGCGACGAAGATAAAGGACACTTCTATGGTAAATGTGCACGAACTTGTCGCATCGTAAGAGTTAAATATTCTGATTATGCAAAACTATGCGTTACCAATTATGAATTACTCTGCTAAATTAATTCTTATCCTTTTTTTTTTTGCCATCGATGTATTATTATTACTTTTGTCGCATTTTAATGAGTAAACTCTTAAAAGGTTACACCAACTCCTTATTGATTACGATAAGAAAAAGAGGGAAAAGAGAAAAGAAAAACACTTGTACGTACGAAGAAGTACAGTTTCCTCCCTGGAGTCGCGTTTCATCTTCTACTTCTTGTTTGCTTCGTAACAATATTTATAACGAACAGTTCTTGTCCACCGTTTAAACGCCAGACCGTTCACCGCCCTCGCTGATATTTAAAAAAATCACAATTTTTAGGAAAGCATAAACGATGAAGCGACACCGACGTTCAATCTGAATGTGCGTTGTTCGGGGAAACACGGAAGACGTGGATCGTGGCAAGACGCCATTTGTTTCGAAATCGATGACGATTCCTCGCGAGAGGCTACTAAATCGCTGAAACTCACACCTTTTACAGCGAACAGGTAATCGTCCAAAATACATATTTCATATAAATACGCTATCGTCCATAAGTCGTCACGTGTTTGTTAATTTTAAACATAATTTTCGATAAATGTACTATGTGTTCCGCGACCTATGGACGCTACTTCTGTACTATATGCAAATAATTACAAAGTTTATCGTGTTACAAAGATACGTGGACCCAAGTGGCAAACAATCGCAATATGATAGCTGGAATCTGGCAAAGAGAATAGGAGCCGAGCACGTAGGACGTCGTATCCTGAATCCTACCATACCAAGATCGGTAGACTTCCGCAAACTACTGGAAAGAGACGATCGTTTCGCATCGTTTAATTCGAAGAAATGTTGCTATCATCGACAATTAGGCTTGGAAAAACAAAATCCATTCTACGTGGAGGAACCAACATGGATCGAAATTGATAATGATCGCAAGGAGAAGCATTCGCGTCATAGCCGTTTGGAGACGATCGATCCATTTATCATTTCTCGGGGAAAGAAGTTTCACGAAAAATTAAGAAATATCGTGAGCGACTCGAAGAGAGGAGAATCGCCGATCGAGTACGAAGATCCGAATGTTATCCTGGCGGACGATCCGAAAACGATCGAGTCAACGACGAAAGATGGAAGATCGACGTATGCGAATTCGCGACTCGAAAGAAACAAAAATAACGACAACTACGACGACGGCGGTGATAACGATGAAGAAGAGAAAAATCTGAAAAGGACGGATGACAAATGTATCGACCATTTACGATCAAATAACTATGAGAATTCGTTGTTTGCCACGCGAAGGAAAAGGGCGTACGACGAGCGAAAGATATATTCGAAAAACGAGGAAAAGAGCGGGAGATTCGAAAAAGTGGAGTCAACGTTTGACAAACAGAAAGACATGCGTGGAGCGGATTTTAGAAAAATACCGGCGACGTATCGTTCGAAAGACGAAATAGTCTCACGTCCGATTTACACGCCTCGACTGACGACATTTCACATGCCGATCGAATTGGCTCGCGTTTCGAGGAACGCGATTGGCGAGAAGGGTAATTCTGT
This sequence comes from Bombus vosnesenskii, assembly GCF_011952255.1. NCBI lineage: Eukaryota > Metazoa > Arthropoda > Insecta > Hymenoptera > Apidae > Bombus > Bombus vosnesenskii. The sequence goes on along the minus strand of NW_022882959.1, from coordinate 1,193,932 downwards.
TTTATTTCACGTTCGAATGAAACGCGACTCGAACACGGCAAACAGTGCCTCCGCCGTCGTAAAGAATATTGTGGTCGAATCTACGTACCGACCAAATTGGCGGTACAGACATGTTCGTAAAACGACGCCGACTATCTTGGCTTATCTCGAAAGAGAGCGAAGGGGTAGTGTCGGTTATGACATGCTGGATAGCATACTCAGGCAACCTTACTTCATTTCCAAAGGTAAAAGAACTAATAATCGGCACGACGAGAAGATATTATCCGAACGATTAGAATCGAAAGAATTCGAATCGATGATAGATAGCTTCGTGGATAGAGGAAAGTTGAGGGAAGATTTGAAATGCGATTCGAATACATGCAAGGATCGTTTTAGCGAAAGAGAAAGGAGAACAAAGAAACTCCAAGATCACCTTCATGGGGTAAAAACGAAGGGAATTGTTAAAGACTTATTATCCAAGTTTGATCCCTTTTATGCGTCCAGAGGTAAAAGAGTATTGTTACCATCACTGAACGAATCATTCTGATTAAATGCTAATTGTTCTTACCTAAAGTGTTTCTCAAAAAATTCAGATCTTTTTTGGCAACGAACTGGTTGGTGTTTCGCGATCGTTTCCAATTAGAGCGAAGCGAAACACTTGTTTTACAATTGAAAATTTCAGTTTGTCTAAAAGAATGTCTTCGTATGTATCGTTTAGGCTTATGAATTTGAAAGATTTCGTATGGCGAAATGTAATTTTTCTCGTTTGAACGTTCGTAGTTGATTGTCATTCGAATAATGTTAAATTACATCAAATTGGACGTATTGTACGAATGTATATATAACATTTCACCGGAATCTTTATGTTTGCGAGCAAAGGAAACGCTAAAGCGAATACACCTACAAACAAAGAATGTTAAACGTTCCGAAGAAACGTATTGACCGAATAAATCTACCGACTGGACTTAATAGCACCGTGTTACCCGTTTAACCATAATTTTAAGCAAGTTATTTTGCTTTATCATCACAATTATACGCTTACCTAATGCTTACGTATTTTATGAAGATCATTTCACTCGCGTCTGTATACAACATCTGTATCTACTTGAATCGCTATACTTAATATTCCTAAAAACGAATGATCAGACCTTGGCCTTGTTTGTTCTTCAAAAATCGCGCGATCCGAGTAAATTTATAGAAAGAAAACCTCTGATAATAGTTCATCGTTCTTCGATTTCTACTGTACTCTGATCGAAACGGCGTGCAATTCTCTTGGTGAGATTGAAATTAAAATGATGATCAACAGGCTGTTGCTTCCGTTTGTCTTTACTCTTGCCTGTTCACCGTAAAATTTGACGTTACGCATTACCCTGAGCTGAAATTTACGACGTAATCTTTCAAAGTGCGAAGAAACGCATTTTTAACCGACACGCACATATGCTACCTCCGTCTCTTCTCGCATATTCACTTTGTCATTGTATTCGCAAAATGTCACCGTACTTTACAAAGCAAAAGACAAGCGTTTAACACCGTTGCCTCGTTTCCTTGGATTACGGGCCTGAATTCAAGAAAAATTCGACGGATTTCCCTGCTGTTCGCGCTTTCCAAAGCCACGCAAACGTATAGACTTTGGTCGAGTGTCAATGGTAGTCGTTATCTTAATGTGTTTCATCGCGTATTATAGAAATAAATTATTGAATGATGATTAACAGTCATCGTCTGTTTTAATTCACAAATGAAAGATAAGGTAAAGCTAATTTCAGCGGAATACGATATTACTTGACGAATGTAGCCAACTCTGGCGAAGACCTCTGATAACCAATTATTCTACAATAAAATAATATATTACGACAAATTAAAACCTGCACTAAACAACGTCGCTCGATCTAACAAAAGAATGATAGGACAAGAGAGGCGAAGTTTTACGTTCGTTATCATCGACGATATAACAATTTGCAACATCATTCCGCTCCTTTTCCTGCCCCGTTTCGTTTCTGGTTTCTCTTGTTCTTTCCTAGAAGATGGATTTATGTAATAACGTAAATAGGAATCAACGTGCAGTAGCGAAATAGAAAGAGAAAGAGAGGGAGAGAGGGAGAGAGAGAGAGAAAAGCATTAAGCGTGAGCAATAATAGCAGCATGGATGAAAAGGGCGGTTAAAAATCGGGGTTGCTCTTTCGAAGCAAGGAGAGTGCGCTGCGGAAGCACGTGGCGGGTATAAGAAGAGCCGCGCGTATCGTTACTAGTCACTGTACATCTTATTTTAGCGGAGCTCGCAAGTGTCGCGCGTACTGTACAATATATTTGCATAGAACTGAAAGGAACGGTGGTGAGACGATTTTTCGTAATCGTAACATCCCATTAAGTGAAGAATTAGTTTTCGAAACAGAAACTGCGGATAGGTTTCAACAGTGAAATACGATACCAGTGTAAGAGGTAAGCGGCAGCTCTTAACGTGACAAATTAAAAAAGTTCGCTAATTGATCCTTCTCACCAATATTATTAATCTCTTCGTTACTAGACGATAAAACTCTAAGAGTGAATTAAAATTAACAAGAAGAAGATATAACGAGTTTAAACGATAGTGATCTAAAAATATTTTTATTCAGTAAGAGAGGATTAGTTTTATTTAATGTGCTAACCGATGATACATTTCGTCTTTTTTTGGAGCTTTCATTTGTTAAATCATAGAAAACGGCAACGAAGGGGTTACAGAAATTAACGTTGATTCGTCGACTTATTTAATTTTTGTTGCATATTGTGTATTATAGGGAAGTGTGTTTAGTACGCGTAAGAAAAAAGAGAATTTCTAGATCCTTTGACACGTAATTTTCTCATCTAAAATTATTCTAGATTGATAGATACGGCCTGACAGATACGAATATTTTCTGAAAATTTGATCTGACACGTATTTTGCGTCGAATGACAGGACATACGAAAATTAAATTAAGTCGAAAACATAGTTTCTCTATTTCTGACATTTAATGTAACGAAGGTTTGTTAAAAAAAAAAGGGGGGGAAACCGAAAAGATCTAAAAATGAACATTTCGAGAGAAAAAGGTTCCTTTCAAATATGATATTGCAGGACGTAAATGGTTTGTGAAAAAGAATAAGCCGATGACAGGTTTGAAAGTGCTTGTTAATTGTTTTAACAAGTTTTAACGAAAATGCTCTGTTGCTTCCACTTGATGCAACACATCCTTCAACTATATATAACACAAAACATAATAAATATAATAAAATATAGTAAAAAAATAGATATATAATATATAGTAAGAGAAATATATGAATATATATACATATTTTTTCGTATTCTGTTAAATTAAATGTTCTTTCACAGTTCATATAGGGCTCTGATAATAAATATAAAGATTCTCTAAAAATTACTTTCAAAATATCGGATTTATTTTAATTTTGCTCGATGACCGAAGATAACACGAAAGAAATGATGAAAATATAAAGGAGGAATTATCAAATCGGATATTCCACGTTAAATTTATCCGCTGTGTTTGCACATATTTAAGAAAGTATATGAAACGCGCATATAATATAAATGCGACTATTTCGCAAGGATGAAAGTAATGCGACTTTAATAGGGACGTACAATTAGTAGATTATTTTTAGAGGGAATTGAGGGAGGCAACGTACTTCTGCATATAAGAATTATACTTCTCCATAAAAATTTCATGCAGTTAATATAGTATTTACTTTTACATTGCACATGCATATTTAGATCCAACAAATGGAAGGTTTAGCCTCTTTTCATGTTTTTTCTCAGAAACGATTTGATCCTACTATGAAATCGTAATGCATATGCATTGTCAGTTAACAAAGTTAAAAATGAAACGCGATTCCGGCAGTTTGCAATTTTATCGTATAAAATTTAGTACATTATACTTGATGAAAATTAAGCATCATTATTCTGTTCCCTCTCAATATTTGTTTGCGTATAAAAGCAAATGACAATGCTCACGTATGTTTCCCATATCCGACATTCATCTCTTTTCGTACTCTTTGCAATTATATTATATGATATAGCGAAGAATGCTAAATATGAAGCATATACAAGCGTGTACGTGTATGCGCTACATCTCGTACTACATACGTACTTAATCGAGCTTTTTGTTATCCGTTTTCATTCTATTTTGGGTTTATTAATTAATCGGATAGTTGTTTAACCTTTCAATAATGTAGCTGAAGAAAGATTCGTGCAAATGTAATACTACAAATCTTATACCTTAAATGTCAATTTCTGTTAATTGCTTAGTTGTTTCCTAAAAAAAGGTTGAAATTATGTATTTTTTATATTTTGTACCAGCAGCGAAGAGAATGTCGAAGAAATAGAGAAAATTATATTCTAAAACGTTCATTTGTATCTATCATCTGTTATTTCTATCAAATTAATTTGTTTTAGGCATGTGGTTGATGTTTGCTATAGTTTCCCTTTTGATACGCGCGATTCTCGCAAGTTCAGAAATCGACGATATAGTCCTACCGGACATAATGGACCTGGAAAACGAAAGCAACGATATACTAACCGATAATTATACCGACAGACCTGGGAACGATATATGGAAAGTGTGGAAAAAGACGTCGTTCGACCCTTGGAGTGGTAAACGAGCAAAAGAGTATTCTCGATCGAAAGTCGACTCACAAGGGAAACGAACGAAACTTACACACGATTGGTACGATCGAGACACACCTACGAATGAATTTAGCAATGTTAAAAGAATAACAGAAAGTGTCGAATGGACTCCTTTTAATAGTTGGGGTGGAAAAAGAGCGGAGAAACTGAACAATCGAGATTCAGTTTTAGCATTAACGAGAGATCCTCATAACCTCCACCTGATGGCAAAAGGTAAGTTATAAAATAAGATGCACGTTTAAATCGTTCGCTTTCAGAAATCCAAAATGACTCGATGCTGTTTGCATTTGTTTTGAATACATCATACTACGCGAATCAAGATCGTAATTGGATCATGTTGTATGCTATCTACCGTTGTGTTCGCAAACAAGCTCGAATTACAGATTTAACATAAAATCCTAAATTAATAAAGTTAGCAAATCACAGGATTTGTAATCAATTTGCTTTGTTTCAAAGATAAACTCATTGCAGGAAGAAAACTTGGCGACGAAAAACTCTCGATCGAAACGAAGAATTGGTTATCTTCTATGTGTAACACCTGCGCCAAAAAACATTGGTTCGTAATTAAAATCTTTTTAAAGACATATGTCAATGATAAATTGTCCTCGACAGTTTTCATTCTTCGTTTATTTTGGTAATATAATCTCATTAGTTGCAGTGAAATTGAGAAGAAAACGAAGCAAAACGAACAATATGAGAAACCCAGAGCGTGGGGTCCATGGCATGGGAAAAGAAGTTTAAAAACATATACCTTCCGTTTTGGAAATGAGTACTTCACGGTACCGGCCGATTCTATAAAAGACGAGAGGAACTTTTCTCCTTTCAGAAAACATAATTAATCGCACACTGATTATTCTATCCGATTAGATAAATCCATAGAACGTCATAAAATTTGTAAAGCAGTTTGGCGCGTTCGATTCTATTCTACTTTGTACAATCGTGTATCTTCTGTTTGGAACACGTTTATCCGATCTAATTGTGCAGGAGGTTGGGAATAAATAAGTTCTTTAATATCTGTAACATTCGAATTTTGGATGCGAAATATGTCAAGTGGTGTATGTACACATATGTATTATATAGCATTATGAATAAATATCTGTTTAATCAGAATTCCCTTGAGGATTCTATGCGTGTTTATTTTATATACCACACGTATTGTTTTCACATTTATTCTACATTTATTTCAAGACCGATGCATATGTATATTATGCATATATGCATATTTATATTAGTATAACTTATTAAATAACTTATTATTATAACTTATTAAATGTTTTCGTTAAAATTTTAATTGGTTTTATCGTGGACATTACTTACCAACAATTGGAATTTATGCTTGAAGAGTGACAGATTCGCATGTATAGGTTAGAAATTGATCACCTCGTACATTGCGTACCGTATGACGGTACGACCGTACCATTGCACACGATAACAATACAGGTTAGCCAACCTTAAGAAAATACAACGACAGCTTCATTTGGTTGTGATTCTGTGATAGTTTAGGTTAATTTTAAATTGAATAGAATTTTATTTCGTTTATGCTACAGATAAAAATAAACGCGAATTTGGATAATTTGTGATATTTGTATTTGTACATTAGTAAATATCGTAGAATTGTCCATTCCAATCACCTAACCTCTAACGCGTTTACCGGCTTAAAGTTAATCCTTCGATGTATTTTACTATCATCGTATGAAAGTCATTAATCTTTACGAAAAGAAAGTTGTTACTTTTGGTTCCATATAAAAAGGTGTTTTGATAATAAAGTTTTTATATAAAACTTCCGATACAGAAAAATAGACATATTTGTTAAAATAGAATATTTTCCTGTCAATTATAAGTTTGTGCCAATATCAGCACTTGTTGAATTAATATAATGTAGTGCTTTTATTTATATGTATTTGTCCTTAGATGTAGATACATAGACACAGACTTTCCTTCTGTGAAATAATAAATAACATATGTATATATAGGTGCATTATTTTCATCGTTCTTCCAGTAATTGCAACTGTTGTGTAAATAGCAACTATTATATTGCGTAGTTCAAATTAAACAAGTAAATCAAATAACTTATATAGATATTTATTCTCTTTTTTAAATTGCCAGAGACTTGTTTCACACTTACAAATTACAACATAGATAGGTCTTCGTCATTGGGTAGAATACTAAACGATTACGTATTCTAAAACTTATTTGCAAACAAGCTGTGTTTAACAAATATCGTTCATGTGACAAAACACGAAAGGAGGTGAGCTATCGATAGTATAAAAATATTGTGTTGTATAGTCATAACAATCACATTGTATTCCGAGAAAGGAATGAACTTAAAGTATATTTAATTTTTTTTGCTGGTTGAAGCGTAAAATATCTGTATACATATATATCGGTGATTTCTTTTTTCAAGAAAAATAGAATCTTCTATCTACTTCTATATTATTTATGTCCGTTTTAAGTTGTTCCTAAGTCGACATAACAGTCTCGAGAATGACGTGGAGAATGTAAAAAATAAATTAATTTTTTGTATCAAAATTAAAAGGGTAACGGTAAGAATAAATTAGCAACCAAAGAGAGAGAGAGAGAGAGAGAGAGAGAGTGGCGTCTTTTAAGCCCTTTTCAAAATATAAGAAATAGGAACGCGCTCTGTAATACGCTCGAGGTTTACGTATATATGTACATTGGCGGTGTACGGATATGTCGTTGAAACTAAAATCTCGAGGGGAGAAGACAACGTATTCTTTCACAATGTACGCATGGAATGCAATGACAATAACGAGGACAGTCTACTGATAAAAGTACCGCGTTGTCTTCCCCTATCCTTAGGTATACCTATCAAGCGATACAGTCTAATACACGTTTAAACAAAAAGACTAGCATTACACAGTGATTATTGTTGTTGCGTTGCCATTGTTGCCACCAACAAAACCAGTGCTATTACTGCTAATTGCCTGAAATAAGAAACGTCGATAAAAAGTAAAACTTTATTCACAATATTACCTACAATTATAATAAGTTCATCAAGTTACCTAATAACATTCACGAATCTTCATTCATACTCCTTTCGATGTTTCTTTACTGAAATACATTAATAGACAGATTGCAAAGACGACGCTTTCTTGCCTCTCACCCCTACGAATTTTCCTCGGAATTCCCATCGTGGATTCTTCTTTCCTCTGACTCCAAGATATCTGAAGGGTGATCGCTTTTCAATTTCGTACACGGCGAGATTGTTTCCAGGGTTGCTTACGCCTGTTTGAAGTACCAAAATCCGTATTTTATTTGATCGTAATCTTTTTCAACGTTATATAATTTATATAAATACCTTGATAACCGATCGTCGTTTGCGTAGGGCTCGAATTAGATCCGTAAATCTCCCCAACGTTCCTTTTACCTCTCATCCCATGAAAACCCATGCGAGCTCTTTTAAACGAATCGCTACCGCTTTCTATATCTTGAAAATCCGCAACCCTTTTCTCGTAATCTGACGGATTCATCGAATAATCTAAATAATCATCGAACGTATCCTTCCTACGTTGCAGCCCCTGCAAAGTTTCCGTAGATCTTTTAAGATTCGCACTATTTAATATGAATACATAATGTGCACAGTGCTCATATACAGCGCAATTTCTTTCGTTTATGTTGCACACAAAGCATTGGGAAATATTTTACATGCTTTACTCACCTGAAAGTCCATAACGTCTTGTTTATCAAGATCTTGCCACGGGTTAAGAATTAATTTTTTGCCTCTCATCCCGTGGAATCCCATTGGAGCTCTCTTCTCCCACAAGAATTCGCCTTCCTTATCGAAAATATTTGGATATCCTTCCATCGACAATATTCTCTTTTCATAATCTTCTGGATAATCAATCACGTACATGTCTTTGCTTCTTGGATCTTGGAATCTCGTGGTAGTCTTTTTAATTTCGTCTAAGATCTGCACGTATAGAAAACGTATATAGATATAATCATAATATTCGGACAAGGAAACAAAGAGTATTCTTATTGTATTATTTCTTTGAACGCTTTCATTTCTTTCGCAAGGTAGGTTCCCGCTTTACGATAGAAACGAAGCTTTTACCATTTACCGAAGTAACTATGCAACGTATGCAATGATGGCGTAAATTTTTAAGTTTCATCGTTGTAAATTCTATCGTTTCTCAAGAGCGTAGTTTAAAGAGCGCGTTGAATTTGTTTCTTTTCCATTTGTTAAGGACTATTGAAAGAAGTTACAGGCGTAAAAAGGGGAAAAGAGAACGAAGGAGAAATAAATCGATGTAAACGAGTAAAAAGTAATATTTCTTTGCCTCGCGTCACACTTTTCAAATGATCTTCGAAATTCAAGGTTCACTGTTTGCCTACCTCCTCGAGAGATTTCTTGCCTCTCATTCCCTGAAATCCCATCGGTGCACGTTTGTAATATTCGTCATCTAACGAAGCTTTCTTGCCTCTCATGCCTTGAAAACCCATCGGCGCACGCTTATTAGTCTCCTCGGGGAAAAGTTGATTTTCAACGTCAGCGATTATCGAGTTTTTCTTTCCACGCATTCCCTGTACACACGCAACCACGCATTATGCATAATGTCAATAAATTCCTGAAAGACGTGCACGCTCAACGAATAGCTAATTGCAGCAAGTATATAAGATTTCTATCGAGTGGTAAAATAATAATATTGTACAATGGTAAAATAATAATTCTCGAAGGAATAAGGTAATAATGCAAAAAGAATAATATAATATTATACAAATAACAAGCATTTCATAAATGATTTTAGATGCTTTACCTGGAAGCCCATGATCGCACGTTTCAAAATTCCAAAGTCCTCCGAATCCAAAGAGTCAAAATTCTTTTTCCCACGCATTCCTTGAAATCCCATAACGGCACGTTTGTCGGAGAGAACATTTTCTGACATGGACTCTTCGGCGATCGCGAATGTGACGGATACCATTAACAAAAACGTCGAAGGGATGATCATTCTGTAAAGGATTAGATCATCGTTATTAATCTGTTACCCCGAGTTCTATGTTTTATGTTACAAGTTACGTATACTTTTAATTCAACTTTTTCTCATCGAAGAATGGGATATTCTCGGCAAGGCACTTTTATCGTTCGTTGTCCTAGCTCGTATACCAGGATATTTCTCCCACGAGGCTATGATTTAAGTAATGGAATTTTACTCAGTTTATCTTATCGTATGGCATACACATTCCCATATACATATATATGGACGATACATGTAAAAGACTGAGATTCTTAATTCGCAAATGAAGCGCACGACAAATGCACGAAGAATGGTCAGTTATTTGATTGACAACGTCATCGGTATTGGGTAGACCGGCCTATGTCTACGTGTCAAGAATGAAATGATATTTTGCGGCAATTCAGATCGACAGACAGCTGCTCGTCTGTTCTACGTATTTTAAAATTCGTACGAATCCGCTCGTGCCGACTCTTATCGTTGTCAACTACGGTGTCGACGCAAAGTAATTTACAGGACGCTGCGTTTGAATTTCAAATATTCTTCTTTCGTCAAAAGTGCGTCGTGTACGTTTTATCGTCTATTACCTTGATTGTGTCTTAGTAAACGGATGTTTTATGAATACTAAATGAGAAATAAAACAACGCAATTCCCTTCTTGCCGTAACTTTTACGCGTATTATTGCTTGGCACCTCGCCTCTCTTGTATATTTTAAAACCCATAGATATACGTTCGCTTATTTAAAATACGTTTTTCAATTTTTCAGAACGAGAGAGAGAAAGAAAGAGAGAGAGAGAAAGAGAGAGACAGACAGAGAGAGACAGAGTATCGAAACGAAATAAGAATAGTTTCTAGAAAGTTGGTACGAGGTAGAAGAATATAAGAAGAGTAGTAAAAGACAGAATAATTTTTGATGAAAAACCTGAGCATCTTTGTAGGTAACTTGACACTTTATCGACCGATAGCCGATTAATCGGCTTTCTGTCGCCGACGCTTACCGATCGGTAGCCTATTAATCGGCTTTTTGTTGCCGACAATCTTTCTCATTATTTGAGCAGTAATTTGTTATTTAGCGCTAAGATACTTTGCTCGGTTGCGTCAGTTGCGTTGCTTCGTAAGCTCCCACAGTTTTATATCAATTTGAAAACTTACCGTTCGCGATGAACGAAAAGAACGGTATCGGAGAGTCTAAACCGAAACAGAGCCTGAGTTGCCGGTCGGACGAGCGTATGCTGTTGAACCGCTAGCGGTCAGTAAATTGTTAATAACACCAACGATCGAATACAAGAGGCCATTCGTTAATCAGGACATCAGCATACGTGGAACATTTCTATTCGACGTTTCTCTCGCAACATTTTTTCGATTTTCTAAATTTACAGTTTCTCGATGGCCAAAAACGTTACGAATTCGATAAATGGCGAAATAATAATCGCGCATAATAATAATGTACGTTAACGAGCGTATCATCGTCTTTCGTCGATCAGTAGTGAAGAGTGGGACCACAGATATCGCTTTGTAAGTTTAAACGACGCGGTAAACCGGTGTCGGATCGTATAGCTTGATTAAAACGCCTCTCGACATCGCATCTCGAAGTAGCACCTCATTGCCCTCGTGGTTTCTTCCATCATCGTCCGTCCGTGTTTGAAATTTATGGTTTCATTTCGTTTAACTTTGTGACGCTGCAACAGCCTTCGTCCGATTCTTTACGTCTAAACGAGGTAATCTCTCGCGAACGAAAAGTTTCAGGGGACAATTGTTTTTAAACGAAAGTTTGTTTCTGATCTCTTAAAATTGTGATGAATTACCAACTCCGCCGTTTTGATTATCTTTACAAGAATGATGAGTTAGATCCTTACACTCTATTTCTTCCATCCTTTGAATATTATGCCGGCTATTATACTTCGAATGTTTCGTACAATTCTGCACGTTGCATACGTCTCTTGGATTTTTGCGCATACAAATCTTTCGATCGAGCGAAGATTTTTAAGCCTCTACGTAAAGCCAAGCTTACCGTAAGTACAGTTTACCATTTAGTCGCGATAAATCGATAAATTTGAAGGTACACGGTAGCACGTTTAAAACTTTCTTTTGGACAGGGCAGAGTTAAATCGACGAAGAATTTGAAACTGATCGGCGAATGATCCGCGTTAACGAATAGAACCGTGGGTGACCGTCGAGGTCAGCTCGTCGGTTGACGTAGAGTAAACGGAGCGATGATTTCCCGACTCGATAAAGAGACCGATAGAAAGGGAGAGGAAGGATAGATTGGCGGGTATTCGGGGAAGACAAGGGAGTAGCATCGTTGCTTCAGGTGATGTCGTATAGATTGTACGCTGAGCCCCGGCTCTTCTTCACGGGTCGGTCACTCGTGTAATCGTTGGAAACAAGCCGTCTTTGTATTCCATATTTTCTCTCAAAATCAACGATCCGCGACCAACAAACTTTTATTTCAGACACAATCCGATATTCGATGAAATCATTTTCTTACGAGCAACCGTTGCATACTTTGTACTTTCAATTTGTACTTTCGTTCAAAATTCTTCCATCCGGAGCATTGTACTCTGTTCGACGAGCGTTACGCCGCTTCGATTATTTTATTCCGTACTTGGTATAAATCTTTCTAGGTTCGCACGTATAGAAAAGTTAAAAGAGACGATGTTCAATTACAAAAACGATTCTAAGCTCAAAAGACGAAAAAAAAAAGAAAAAAAAGAAAAGGAGAAGATTCCAAACGAAGCGTCGTGACTGCGTTTAAGTTCAAGTATGATACATTATTTCGACTGAGTAGCTACATACGGGGATGATTTTTTTTCAACGAAGGTGAAATAAAAATAGCTACGTTCACTGTACGGTAAGTAACGTTGCAATCTACAGCTGCGCACTGAAGTTGAATGGGGACGGAACACGATCGGATGAGATCGAGAGGTAGGCGTATGTAAGTACGTGTATCTGCGTGCACGCGTGCATCCGTGTATGTGCACAAAGGATTAAAAAAAAAAAAGTAGGAAAAAGGATGGGGGGGAAGATGGAAAAACACGTGAAAGCCGATACGAAACGGATTGGAATCATTGGTCTTTTGTTCCGTGGTAATCAATCTTTGCGTTAGGTTCTTCACGGTACCATTGTCGCAACGTCACGAGAGAACCAAGAATGACCTTTACATTTACTCTTATCTTTACCTTTGCCTTTACCTTCGCTTATACTTCTATCTTCACCCTAACCAATAGTTTACCCTTAAGCTTAACTTTAACGTTACGCGGTTTCCTCTGACCAACATGAGAGACAAATATACGGACGTTATTTACTTCTCAACATACAGTGGCCCATGAAAGCGTTGGAACGCTTATAGAAACCTTTGTATCAAATCCCTGATTTCATCTGATTTGAAAATAGCTGCATACGCGGCGGAGATCAGCGCGTGTTTTTCCTAACGTTACCGCAATCTGTACCACATATACCGTAACGATTGTATTAATAATTTGCTTCAATGAAAACCTACTAATTGGACATCGGAAGTAAAAAAGAAAAAAGGATATTAATTTCCAATGACCTTTGCGAGTATCGACGAACAGATTCCTACGAAACGAGTTGGTTATTAGACAGAATCGTTAGTTCCTTCGCTTTATTCCGAGTTACATGAAATTAAAAAACATAAATGATACAAATAAAATTATCTTCATCGCCATCCCCTTATAACCTGATTTCGAAAAAAAGACAAAGTCGGCCAATGCGTAATAAGCATCCGCATATTTCGTATAGGATCGCGTGGTTGCGCGTGTTGCGTTTCGAGGTAATTCGTTCAGCTTGTGCTTCGATTATTTGCATCGTGAACAGAGTTGTTCGAGTCGAACGAACGTTCTAAAGGTTTCGCGTTAAAACTGAGCTGTTTGCTAGAAAAACAGCACCGATCGCGATAAATAAAGGGGAGGAAAACCCTTTTCCCTTCTCTGGACCAAGCATCTGGACCAAGTATCGGAGAGAAACTGGAAAAAGGAAAAACCGTTGTCATTGTAGCAGGGAAGAAATTATGAATGATTACCAGGGAAAGGTCGTGGTTGAGAAATCACCCAGAGATAAAATTGTGCACGTGTACGTAATATGGTTTTATAGGTCTGGTACTTGCAATTCATTTACGTAGACACGTATTGTTGGATCCAGTAAAAGAGACCGCAAATTGTAAGCATCGTTGCTATTTCGATGGAACGTGTTTCGACGAATCTTTGAAAATCTTCTTTGAAGTCGCTGATTCTTTCAATAGCGTAGTCGATGAAATGATTTCTCGAACGAATATCTGGCATGTTTCATCGTAAATCGTACGATGATCTTCTTTTATCTTTCAGATTTCACGTTTTCGCTGTATTATTTATTACGTATTTATATGCGCGATCGGGAAATTTCTATCTTTCGCTCATCGCCGAACGATGAAACGTACGCTCAACTCATCGTTGATTCTTTGGAATTCCGGTTAATTCTTTTAACCTAAAAGGCCGCGATCTTACTGACTGTCGATGAAACGAAGTTTAACTAAATTCGTGAATGTCTCCATACGACAGAATCGATTTACATATCAACATCGTGTTACATATAACCTAGTACCCGTTTATTTAAATTTAGGACAACAATCGGCGAATAAAATTTAATTAATTTCTGTACCAGAAACGTATAAATTAAATTACTTTCGTTGAAAAGTTCGATCGGGCAGTTGTTCGCAAATGCGTTGAATATTCTTCGTTGTTAAATCAAACCATGACGGTCGCGTGTACGCGTGCTACCGTTCCAACGATCGGGAATAATTAAAGAGATTTGTTCGTAATGCAAATGAAAAATTACAAAGGCGCATTTTGCGCAAGTGGCGAGAAGATCGCAAAAAATGGTTTGTTAAAATATTTACGGAGCTCGATAGATTTCTACGAGAGATCGATAGCAGAAGCATTAACACGATTGGGATATGGTGCGTAAGATCGAAAGAAAATTGCATAAAGTCCTCGTCGGACCGACTGACTTACGAAGAGGAAAGTATAGTAAAGGATAAAATAAACGTAAGTTTTGTAGAAAAAGGGATTTTTTTTTTTTTTTTTTAGAGAGAACGCAGACCTTTGGTTGTCGACAAGGAAGATTTTTCTTGTTTCGTAGTTGTGATTTTGTTCGAAGGCTGATACAACTGCTTTTTTAAACTAGTACGTGAAAGGACCAACTTATGTCAAAAAGCTCGCAATTGGGTCTTTCTATTTGCAATTTCAACGATCATGGACGTTATTGGGACATTTTTACCAATCTACGACCATTAATTGAAAAATTACCAAGTTTAAGAACGAAAGCTACCAAGAGTAGAAATTACATTCGTGCGGTTAATCGATGAAAAGTGGAAAAGCTTGTTTGATAGATACCCTCTGCGATCTGTTTATTATTTTCGCATCGAACTGTCCACTTTCTCATCTATTTCTGATAAAAGACGGTTCAAACGATCTGAAGATATTTCGAAGTATTTTTATCGAAGAAATTATTTAAAGGTTCGAGGGAAGACAAAGGGCGTGGATTATTAAAAGGAAGAAGGATTAGGAAAGAACGACTTGCGATAGAAACATCGACTTAATATAGCTGCAATCTCGGCCTTAGTCGCACGTAGCAATGTTCGAAATGTAAATAACATCGATCGCTGCCATATAAATATTTATAATAAATCGTATTGTTTTCTCAAGAGAATAAAATTGGAGAGAGCGCAAAGCTAGAGAGTTGAAAAGGTTCTTGGTTCGAAAGAGGTTCGAGGAAGTTAACGAAAGAAAAGATAAACATTTTGTAAGTTGCGAAAACAATGCGCAAATGCGTTGCGATCGGAGAACACCGGCGGAAAAGCAGAAGAAAAAGAAAAAGGAACATGGAGGAGGAGCAAGAGGAAAAAGAAGAGGTACCATGCAAACAGATAAACACTCGACGAGGCAGAAAATTGTTCGGCCGCTTCTGCGAAGGCGGAGCAGAAAAAGGACGAGCGATGCAAGTGGTATATACATAGGTCTGAGTATTGGTTTTGTTCGGAAAACGTCGATACCTTTGGTTGTTTCGAGCATCGTTCAAGGCATATCCAATGGTCGCGTAAAACAAGCAAGGACGATCTTGATTTAGAGAAGAATAGTCGCGTTGCGGGCGAAACGTTTTCAACTCTTCAACAACGCCGTTTTCCAGCCAACGCTAGAAACGAGAGGAAAAACTATACATCGTCGGTGTAAGGAATCGAGGATTCGCGAAGAATTTGAATTTTACTAGCACATTGAGAGTTCTCAAGGAGCAATATCTTCTTCTAATATCTAAAACAATATCTTCTTCTACTTCTTTTTTTATAAATGGATAGATAGAAGATATCCGAGTATAAAATGGTAACGAACAGAGCTAGAAGATAGCGTTTATGGTAGGCAACTGAATGATAACGAAGGGCTATTTATCGAAGAATTATCGTAAAATAATCGATACGAAGCTTGGAAATAAGATTGCTACGATTTTCGGTGAAAACGACTTGTAGCGTTCTAGCGAGCTACTTTTCCAAGCAAGATTCATCGAAACTTTTATTATCGGGACGTTTCTTCGTTTCTTAGTTGTCAAATTGGTTCGCGATTCTGCGGCCAGCGAAACTTTTCAACTACGTATACATATCGTACATAAGATCGTATGCCTTGCAACCTGTTGCTGTCCGAGGTTGAACACGGTCGAATTCCATCGATTCTGCTTACATCGACGAAAGCTCTTGCAGAGGAAAATCGTCTTCAAAAGAAAGTGCGGGAAAAACATGGATATATCTGAGGGGAACGGGAAAGATGGTTGTAATAAATTAATTTTCGTAGGTTTCTGTTCGCCTTTCTCGTACAGAGACTCGAGAAAGTACGAAGTATAAAGAAAGTGCGCGTGTTAAATTTCATTACGATGTCAGAAAGGCAAAGGCTTAACAACCTTTTCTAACAGACGCTTGGATGGATACGATCATCCTCGCAACTGCGATTAAGCATGGTACGTTATTTCATGAAATTGTCAGAATGAAGCAATATAAATGAAAGACGCTGTAAGCGAAAGCAAGTACCAGGTATAATACAAGATAATATTTTGAGAAAGTTTCTATATAAGTAGAACGGATACAGAAACGCGGAGCTCTCTCTCTCTCTCTCCTTCTCTGCTCGTTTCCAATCATTTGCATGGATAGCAAGGAAGCATTGCTTGTAGTTAGCAACCCATATTTTGCTAACGATGCGACTTCGATCTCATGCTGGAGTCGAGAGTCGGAAAACGATGCTGTCGTTACTGTTGCCACCAGCCTGACAACGTTCCACCCCACGAAAGTAACGTCTGCTGGAGGAAGTAAGCAAGCTAATCGAATAAACGACAAATTGCATGCTAAATTGCAAAATCGTCGCGACGACTAGCTTCGGTGTTTGTTAAATTACGTTTCTTCTACTGTAAAGTAACCAAGTACTCGATAACTTATTCTCCTTCGAGGCTCGAACGATTACCAGAGTAATTACACGAACGAGCTGTACAATTTGATCTCACGATCTCTTCTCTTCCCTTCAGTTACCTTTCCTTGCCTTTCCCATGTTTCACCGTTTATTTGCCGAGATAACCATTTACTTTAATAGACGAAATATGGTTAAACGAATGTCGAAGCAGAATAAACGGAGAAATAGCGGCGGGAAGATGGATGCGTGAGAATACGGTTCCCCGAACTCGAACGAGAACAGGTGTTTGTTCAATATTCATCGTCGATTAATAAACGTACGAGGCGCCCTTAAGCACGCTCACGCGTACGCAATTTAGAACCTTTTAAAGGTAACCGCGAGTAAGCACGAATGCCGCAATTTCATCTAAAAACTTGATCTCGTTTCCGAAGACTCTTAGTTAAATTGTCGATAACTGTCCTGTATAATACCGTTCGACGTTCTTCGATTTCTTATCAATTCTTTTTTACGGAAATCTAATTTGTACGCGTTTTCATTGATTGCTGCCGTCGTTAATTACGTTTCTTGTCTCGCAGAAGAAATTTTCTAACTTTTTCTTAAACGAATTACATTTTGTAGTATTATGCGCGTCTCGAGGCCCTTCGATCGCAAACCTTTAATCCCTTTAGTCTAATGAGACGAAGGCGAATGAGAGTAAGATGAAGGCATTTTTTAAAGGCGTCCCATAATTAATTCGATTGCATAGAAACAACGATTATCTCTTTCTTCGATCATTTTCATTAATTTTCTTTCCCCCTATTCTTATTCTAAAAAGATTTTTTTCAATGAAATTTTGTGTTGCAATATCACACGAGTGTCGAATTTCTTTAAACATGTTTTATATTTAGTCAGATAGTATATATTTTATTATTTTTAATTTTCTTTTCTATTCGAAGATCCTCTCCTGTATAAATATTTAACGTCGATCTTCTTTCTTTCTTTCTTTCCTTAGAGCGATTCTCATTCCAACGAAATTTCGGCACAAATTTTCAATTAGTAGACGATCGTACAAGAAGAGTCTAAAAAGCATTTGGCCACGTAAACGTGGGAAACGCGATGCGGTGTGTGCATTGTGATGAGACGACGATCGATGAAAGCTGAATATATGAAAGTTTGATATTGCGTGTTTGCTCGCGTCTTGTGTCATAGCAATTTTACAGTTTTGAATCGTCCGATATTTATCCGTTCGGAGAAGCCGCGAGATTATTGCCGCTATTAGAAGCATACACACGTATACGAATGTGTGTGTGTATATCGACTGTATATCGAACGTATATCGACAAGTGCCATGTGATATACGAGCGTCGACAAGCTTCGCTTACCACCGATTCGATTCATTTCTGCCATTCCTGGTAATTACGCGGGATATTAATTATTAATCAGAGTAGATTGTCGCGTGTCGTCTTTCGTAACGATCGCACAGCTTACGATTCTATCTAAAAATAAAAGAGACTTCAATTCAGACAACAGGTCATGCTTTATTTTTGATCGTCGTACGATTAAAGTTTTCCTCCAGTTTCGCATAATTTCATCGAGTTCTCGGAATATTGTGAAACTGACTGTGAAAGGCAGTAGGATCTTCTTCTTGCGCGTTTCATGAAAATACGAAAGCCCAAAGTATGAAAATAAGTACATTACGTATGCTTAGAGATCAGAAACCATAATCATAAAAAACGTGATCAGCAATTATCGTCATAAATCGGAAAGTAGAGAAAAGCGATGGGATTGCGAAAATAGTATTTTTGAAATTCGCATTGGAATTCCCAGTCGCTTATGCTACCTTCTGAACATAAATATTTCCTTCTTCTTCGGAAATCGAACATAATTGTTTACTAGCGTAAGGAGAACGAGGGAACGAAAAGTGAAATTGATCAGCCTGGCATTTGAGAAGCTCGCATATGCATATGTGTATTTCCTTCGTCAAAAACTATTACGGACGGAGTGTAAAAGATCTTCGTCATTTGGCATTCGGATGCCACTATCGTATCGCGTTATCCTGTGCCATACGATACCGTACAACTCTATGATTTCAAAGCGCGTTTGTCTATTGCGTTGAAAATTAAACCGCTGCTCGTTATTGTCGAGAACGAACCTCGTCTCAACATCCTATCACGTTCGAGATAAATCTTGGAAAGACTAGGCGAAAGAAAAGGAACTACTTAGTGCGTGAAATATGCGTATCCACTTGTAGATACACCTGTAGATACGTGTTTCATAGTGTCACTCGTGCTTCTGTATACAGACGTATGTGCCTATATACGTATAGTACACGGTAAGAAGCGTCATGCAAACAGATTCGTGCAGGGTACCGAAAAAAAGAATTTTATCGATGCGTATAATGGAATATTAACGAATTAAGATGATCGACGAGATCAGCTTGTCCGCAAAGTGGAACTCTATTTTATTCTGAACGATAGCGGACTAATTTCATTGAGAATAATTGACAAATCTTCGTAACAAAAACACCTTCGGGCATTGTACTAAAGTTGAGAAACATAAATAACCTTGTCAGAGTTATCATCAAATCTCTTTTCCCTTTTGGGGAATAAGCTACTAGGAAAACTTGTGATTTATCGTTATAGCGTGCATCGTAGTTTCGTGCTCGGTCTTACACGTGTTTTCAACGAATCGCCTTTTCACCATCCTATAATTATAATGTTTCTGTTCTTTAAACTTTTGAGCGATCAAGAAACCCGACGATTATCGTACATCTGCCTTTGTACCGTTATCACGATGAAGTTTGCCACGGTACAGTTGCGCCTGTCAAAGTGCAAATAAAAAATTGCGACAGGTAAGAGGGACGATAGATGGTGGTGTTGCAGATTGTCCCATCGATAATCCTTGTTGGCTATGTGACGTGGACAAATGTAAAAGGACACAGGGGAATCAGAATCGGAATATAAAAGATATCCGACGTATCTGAGAAGAATAAATTTGCCGGAAGATGTCTAAATCTTTTTCTTTCTTCTTTTTTGCCTATATATGTACGAATATAATATATACTTGCTTATGACATACATATACATATGTGAGACATACACGCGTTAAATAACTGTCATATACGTGTTTCTATCTTGCAAGTCATTGTGAAACACGTGCTGTGTTTCACGATGTTTTAATTGAAAGTTATCAGTCATTCTGCGATAAGATTTTTCTTGACACGAGTGGGTGCACGTGTTTTGCTTGCCTGCAGAGTAACAGTTACAGGTTAAAAGCCTCGGGTCGTATTCGTTCAATTTTAAACGGCGTTCTAAAAGTGATGTAGAAATCTGTAACGAAAATTTGAAAATCGAAACTTGGATGATTTCACGATGCAATAATCGCGCTACGTAAATAAATAGGCGACAAAGTGAATCGTTTTCAAGACAAACCGTTTATAGTTGGAAACGTTCTGTAGAAATAACGATTCTCTTATTAAAATGTTTCAATCTTAGTAAAAAAAATTCCAAAGTTAGAGGGTTGTCGGAGCTTTTACGTTTCATTTCGATCGCACAATTTAATACAATGGCGTGATTGAAAAAAGAATGTTTTCAGTTTTCGTTCGAAGCGAGTTAAGTAAACGGGAAAATCAATTTTTTCCGCAAAGGTCATAAAGAAACGAGAGAAAAATTTAGTAGTTACATACAAGAATAGCGGAAGAATTTGTACGAAGGAATACGTTGCTGGAGAAAATTCTTACAAATTGAAAGAAAAATCTACGCTAAATCACGTTTCCCTCTACGCTAAACTGCGTCTTCTTTGAATCTTCGCACCCGTAACGATAAACGAGGATAAATGAAACGAACTGGAACGTTCGCGCGAATCCAACGTTTAGATTTTTCGTTTCTTTAACCTTGTCTGTTTGTTCGGATAATTTGTATTGAAGTTAGACTCGAAACTGTCGGTGATAGTTAATAACGAATAAAAATAAAACTTTGTGTAACGCGTGCGTCGGAGTTCTTCGCGTTTAACCGAATGAAAGGAACGATGAAAGCAACCAGGTCTACGTGGAATATGGTTGGTAAACCGCCTGTATTTTATCTCTACCATATTTTGTCTTTGACGTATATGTTGCACGCGTTCGTAGAAAACATCTGTAGACGTATATTTTATAAAATCACAGACATCGTGTTACACGTTTTTCTGTAAACTTCGTAAACGAGAATATCACCGAATACTGTTTTCCGATCTTCGTTTAAACGATGGTCGATAAGTAGCCAATTACAAGTGGATTAACGACCGATTAACCCGCAATGAGAAAATGCTCGGTTTAGCCGGATAATACGGATTAAGAGTTTCGAAACTGTAGCTACATCGATGCTAGTCGATCGTTGATTTACGGTGTAAATTACAAACGAGTTTCCAATGGAGTAGGGAACTAGTTTCAAGCACTTGGAAATTTTTCCTCTACTTTTTTCCTCTACACCTTTCGATGCGATTGCGTTAAATACGAAAGCTTCCAGATCGAAGAGTCTTCTTTCTCTGTCTATTTATTTATCTACGAAACTCCTCTGAAATTCATCGTTGTTCCTATTACGGTCGTACTATGTCTTACTATTTGCTTAACGTATTCTGCGAAGTTTAGCACAATACGCCCTTTGTTGCGTCCAAGCGTCCACGTTTTATCGCGAATGCACCTAATTTGACAATGATCAGAATCGCCTACTCTTTGAATTAAGTTTTACCTTTTGCACATGCTTGCCTCTATCGAAACAAATTTTCAACGATAAACAACTACTATTATCTTCACACAAATGTTCGCACTTGTGTCATAAATGTTTGTCAATAAATTTAATAAATAAATCCTGTCGATAAATTTAGCTCACATTGATTCCGTGTAAGAATCCTTTCAAGGTTAATCCTCCCAAGTGATCGTTTATATTCTAAAAGTAATTTAAAGTACCACGCGGATGATAATGGTTAGAAAGATATTTACACGACGCTTTAAAGTATCAAGTATGAAGATAGTAGCGAAGTATAAGAGTAAAAGGAAGCCGATGACTCGAAGTTTTTGTCTTAAGGGTATTAACGACGATCGTTTGAACTAGAAGCACGAATTGATAGATTGGCGAGTGATGTAAGCGAATTGTTTTCGTTTAGAGGAGGAAAGCGACAAGTAGTACGAGTCGACGTATGATTAGGCGAACGGAACCATTTGCTTGATTAAAGCACGCGCTTCCAAATACGTCGGTGACTGTGTTATTTTGTCAGATTGAGTTAATTAAAAGTATAAAATATGAACGATCACAATGGAGTAACGTGTTCTTGTGTAATTATGTACGTCGTTATATTTAGGTGCAAATCGTACCGTACAAGTTTTAATTAAATCTCCATCCTTAAAAACCTTTCCGATAACATTGCATATATATATAGATATATAGATATGACAAAGAGATCATTTTCGATGGGTTTTCTCTTCTAGATTTGCAGTTTTACACTGTATGTAACATTATCGCTGTTTCTCATCTTTCGTCATGTTGCTCGAGAGAAAAAAGCGAATGGGCAAAATTTTAATAGGAATAACGAAAGAATAATGATCGAAGTTTTGAAAGAATTTGCGACAAAAAATGCGACCACGTAATCATAATGCGAAACTCGTGTATTATAGCTGTTATATATCGTATATGACATTGATATGCATACGATAATATGCAAATGACGACGTTAAACACGACGAGTCGAACATCAAACGCAATGATACACGTAAGAAGAGAAGGAGAAGCAGATGTATCGATGAAAATCGTGTAAAGAAACAAACCAGGACTGTGTAAGTAATGGAAAACTTGTAATTCCGTATTTTTTCTTGCTGTACGAGAACAATTTCGTAGGAGAAGAAATCGCGTTTTCCTAATCGAGAACCAAAGAACGTTCGAAAAAAGTCTGTTTTATCCGGCAATGATAAGATTCGTTCTTAAGTCACTTTGTATCCTTTTCTTATATACGATACTGGAAGATGAGGTGAAATGAACGACAGATGGAAAGACTGTACAGAGAGAATTGGACCGTGGAACGGTGAAGAGATAAAACTAATCGCAATCGTGCGTTCTCACGTGCACTTTCTACGAAAAGAGCGGCGAATTATTCGTTTCTCGAAGAAATTGAAAGAACCGCGAAAGAACAGAGCGGTCGATAAGGGGAAAATATGAAATTGTTGAAACGCGGTAAGTGGACGTTAAGAAAAGCAGACCCGTTCGGATTATGCGCATTAATCAGTCGAATGGATGTATTTACGGAACTCGCGTGTTCTTCGTAATAAAATGTTCTTCTTGATTGCGATGCTAATGATACAAATGTAGATGTCGAGCACCAATACGATGTTGTACGATCGTTATGCCGTTTACGTAGCTTACCACGGAAAATATGTGTCAATACGAAGATTCCATCGAGTGTCTGGAACAACGAATTTAAAGATCTGATTAAACTTTTGCAATTACGTTCGATAGTAACGAGGGTAGTTAATTTCGAGCGTACGCGCGTTTTGCGTTGAAACGATCGGTGCGCTCAAGAGGATCGATCAAGTATAAAGAGTACGGTACACTTAAAGCGTAAAGTTTCGAATATGGCAATCGGTTGATTAAACGCGTATACGCGTTTCGATACGAGAAATATTATGCTAAAAAGCAACGAACACGCTCGATCAAAGTTTGTCATTTGAATTCGTAAACGAATGGGTAAATTTGGTAAAATCCAGAATGATGAATTTACATTCGAGAGATACGTTCGACTGTGCGTCAACGAATAGAGAAATCGAAACGGAGTTCGAAACAATCGAGCGAATTCTATATTGGCAAATTAAAGCGTAGCTTTATCCACTGTATAGAATCTTCGTGCCAGTTACATTTCATTCGTTTGGTTTGTTTTTAGCTTCATTGTAATTGAAGTAACGCGAAAAGTGCGAATTCGAACAATGTAGAAACTTGTTAGACGTTATACCTATTCGATCGAACAAAATCGTTCGCAACTTTATTGTTTCGAGGAATGGGCACTTTCAAGAAACTAATTACTTTCTTAGTCATTCGTCTCTTCGTTCGTTGGTAATACGTTTGTTTAACAATGGCTAGAAAATCGTGGAAAATGCGCTTATAACGGTACGCGCAGTTTTTCAGTGTTACAAATACGTCGACTCGGACCAATAATCGTTTCTGTCGTTAATGTTTTATGAAACGAAACTCGAACATTTTTTTAATTTACTGTCGAATGCTGTTGGTCGTACTTGTACGTTCTATTTGGAAGCCTGTTGCTTCGAAAAATCGTTCGTATATGTATACACAATATAAGTACATTAAGAGTGCTGACATTTAACACAAATTGAATGCTTCCCACTGCTTTTATTTTTTTAACCATTTTATTGTAAATTTGCTGCTTTAATTACGTTACACGTGTTTTATAACGTGAAATATTAATTAAAGCAAAATTTATTGCAAGTTTTCAACAGATGTAATACTTATGGCTGTGTATGACCGTACGCTTCTACTTTAACTCCTAGCATTCCTAAATTCCGAACAATATCGTTCTTCTTCTTTCTCTTCCTTCCTCGCCATCCGTTCGCTCTTTATTTCTTCTTTGACGAATATCTCTACGTATACAGTACACAAATATATGTATATTCACCTATGCATGAAAACGCGTTTATAAAAGCATGTGCTAACTGGAGAACGAAAGCACATACGTAGCTCGGATGGTTTGCAAACATTGCGACTGTGAGAAACATATTTTGCGACTTGAAAGCGAAAGAGAAGGAAAGTAAACTGACCGAGAAAGGAAATAAGAAATGTAAATATCAACGCCACGTACATCGTAGAATGATATTTCAATTTCAATGCATTATATTTCGATGTGGTTTTGAATTCTTTATTCCATCAAAAGTTAACGCGTCTGTTGTTCCCTGTATATTTCATGTATCGCCCGAAGCAGTTTCGAACGCGGTGTATTATCTCTGCTTTAAAGTTTACCGAAAACGTGAGGTTGACTTAGCGTGGAATTATTATAGAGACCATATCGATTGTTTAATGATTCGTAAATGATTCGAGAGAACAAGAATAGTAGCGGTATATACGTATCGTGTATATATATGTAGTTATTTCTAATTATAGAAACAAAAAAAAAAAAAAAATCGACCTGACGACTCGTAAAAAAATTTCATGCGTACCTGTTACCTTCGTAGATGAGCGTAAAGACGTCCTCGTGAGTAGGATAACGATGATTTTCGTTGTCGATTGGCTCGAATTAAAGATTCGTTTACGACTCTCGCAGGAGCAGAGGGCGATTCAAAGTTGAGACCCGATCGACGTGACGGACAACGATGTACTGACGCTCCGCGTGCTTCACCTTTACATAGGCCGGCGTAGTGACGTCACGAATCTGCGGGGACCAATGAGAAAACGAAGCTTGCACCACCATTGGGGATAGAAATCTAACCCCGTACCCCTTTCATCGCAAATATCTCTCGGAGAAACTTGTAGCTATCTCGAATACATAATGTTTGGCTAACTACCGATTTTCACCTTCAATCTTCTCCCTTATCAACGGCGAACATTTCCACTTTTTCTTCTTCCACTTGCTTTTCTTCTTCCTTCCGCAGCCTCTCGCATATTCACCCATCTACGAACAAAAATATATCAGTTGGCTAGTCTTGGTAACGATAACGAGTAGACGGTGTATATTAATTTTCCATTGCTCCAGTAATTTATTATATCAAAGTCCCGTTTCTTTAATTATGTTCGCAAATATATGAATTTGTATAAATTCGCACCTGAATAACGAGGAATATTCTTCTGGTTGGCGATCGCGTATCGGATATCGAGCAACGGAGTTTCGTTACGACCGTCCGCTCTCGTGCACCGCAGCTCTCGTTAACTTCGACGTCAACAATAACTTCTTTCGACGAAGAAACGACGTTTTGTAAGTGTTTTCCTTTATCGTCTTATCGTTCCTAAATTACAATTCTCGGTTTTTATTCCGTGCATTTGTTCGATCGAATAAACGAACAACAAGGAATTGTGTTCGAATAATTTTGCAACGTCGATCGGCAAGATCGTTCGATGAAATCGTTGATGCTCCAGAAGAACAAGACGGTAACGCATCATTTTGTGGCTATTTGCATACGATTAACACAGCTAATATCAAGTTGTAACAAATGTTTCGAAAGTTACAGGTGCGTGGCATAATTTCCTTCGATTCATTTATATTCATGGGAAGGTACAAATTTCAAAATATTCCACCCACGATATGATTAAAACAAGTATTTGTTCTCGAAACAGTTTTCGTTTAGATGAAAAGTGATGTGCCTCTAAACGTACGGGTGTCTGTTTTATCTGAATGCGCTGAAATATCTTTTAAGGTAATGGTACTACGAAAAAAATGTTTCATCAAAAATCGCTTGTTACCGAGGGAGACGTTATGCGGTGTAAGTATTTCTTTTGTAATTCGTACAGTGTGGAAGATTTCAAAATCGATTTAATTTTTTTGAACGGACCTATACATCTTCTTGCATACATTCGATGCATTTTGTAACTCTCTGCAAAAACGTATCAAGGTACTTGGGTCGAGAAGTATTTAGTAATTTGAAAGACATTTTAACTTTACTCTTGTAAAACGTTTACTCTTGAAAGACGTTTATATTCCCTTTACATTCGTACGATGAGTTTTACAAGATTAAAGCTAAAATACCTGTGAAACTAATCGTTTCTCGACCGAGATATCATAATTCTTTATCGTTGGGAATTAAAAAATGTATCGAATGGTGCGTAAGAAAATACATAGATCCATCTAAAGAAAAAAATTAAATTGCCTTTGAAATTCATCCCGACTATAGCAGGTACAAAAAAGATATTTGCATTGCATAACTCTCTTCGTACTGACCAACATATTCTTCGTAACGTCAATTCCTTAAAAGATATTTCAGTGTACTGAAATTGAACAGACACCCTATATAGAAAATATATTTCAAAATCTATGTTATCGAGAAAAGATAATGTTTTCAAGTGAAACGAACAATATGTTCGTTTCGCAGATAGATAGGCAAAAGCGTCCAAGCAGATGCTTTTGTTGTCGATCAAATCACAGAACAGAGATATCGCATTAATATTCTTTAAACGTTTGAAACAGTTTTAATCAATTGCTCTTATCTACCCTATTTCCAACTAATAATTTGCCTATAAATCAAAACGAAAATTTACATTGTATTATCACATTATATATATATATATATATATGTATATTATTACATATATATATTCGACTGACCGTATTTTTAATTCGTGTTTGGCCTTTTTTCGAAATTGGATTTATTGAGCGTAAAATAGAAATCCAGATAGTTTTGCATATTGATTGTATGGAAAGATAATACGTAACGCTACTATTACTATCCACGATGAGTTGATTTCCATCTGTGAACTACAAGAAAATGATAAAGACGAAAATGCGCGTATGTAATTCATTTTACTAACGTTTCTCGCGTATCTCTGGATAAAAAAATCGATTAAAAAACGAAGATAAAAAAATTGTAAAAATTCTGGTAGTTTAACGGAGTTGCTTGAAAACGTTTGCTAGTACGGCAGTTTATAAGAAAAGAAACTGGTATTAGTTACACGGTCGATCTAGCACGATGGCGCACGGGCGCGCGCCGTTACCATCGTCTAAGAAGAAAAATACACCCTTGTGACCAATGCTCGTGGTTTCATGAATTCTTTCATAGCATAGTTTCGAATTTTTTATTTGCGCTGTTATGTCGCATTTTGCTTTGTCGAGAATTTATTCTCTTTTTTTGCATGAAACCTTGCACGAAAGACAATACACATATATACAAGTTATGCGTGCGCAATATCATTCTAATTAAAGTAGCGTGTCGACAAAAAGAAACGCCACGTTCGTTATACGAAACATTTACTGTAGCTGAATGAAACAACACGAAGCGATTCTTCATACGAGATAGTTTTCTACGACCGTGGATACGACCAGTTTATACATTTTAAAACTAAATTAAAGTAAAGCTTACAAAACACTCTTGAATAAATAGATCTTGAATAAATAGAATTAAACGTGTTTACAATTGAATCAACAACTTGATTTATGAAAGTAGCGCTGATCGAGTTGCGCCAGTTTTTAAGCTGGTGACGTTACTTTTTTCAAAAGGATATTTTTATTGCTGCATATGCAACGCTGTGACACACGCCAATGATGACAAATCAACGTAAAATTTATACGGACGAAAAGTTGCTCGATGTAAGACGTTTCTCTTCTCGTCGAAGAAATTGTGCACTGGCGGATCAACCTTGATGACGAAGAAAAGCCGCAGGTTGCAGTAGACGAGAATCCTTATTTATCCCGTTTCTACTAGAAACATAGCTTATCACCAAAGATCCTGTTTATTATCGAAACGGAAGTTGTGCGGTTGATGAAATCGATTTTCATTGAACCATAAGCCACTACCGTGCTAACTATACTTACGTATTTGACTTCCGTATTTCCTCGAATTTATCGACGGCAAACTTTAACAGTGGAGTCTTCTTCGCCCAATGTAATGTAATATTCTTTCACGTAATAACAGGTAAGCTATGGAATAAAGAAAATGAGAGACGAGAAGGTGAATGAGGAGAAAAGTTAAAAATCAAAGTTGAACAGAGATAATGTTCAATGATTTGACCGTAATATTAATAAAATAAAATGATAATATTGTTCGTTAAATTTTTATATCAATGCACCTTTTCTTGCATACAACACATTTACCTCCGCTTGATACGAACTGGTAAGTTTAATCAGGCCAGAGCACGTAGTTATAATATTCGTAGGTTCATTCAGATCATACCTAGTGAGATATAGTTTCCCTTCATTAGTAATTCTATACACGTATAAACAATAATTTATCCTCGTTTGTATAAAACTTATACTAGATTATATTGAAACGTGCACGAAACGTAAATCGCACTGCTATGAAACGTAATAATTATTGTTCCGTGCGAATAACGCCTATTTTGTAACGAAGCATGAAATATTTCGCGATAAACCGATGTATGTAAAATGTATGACGTTTATACGATATATGTACATAAGTTTTTACCATTAACCTATAAAATTACGACGTGACAATTATAATATTGATAATTAGAAATACTCCATAGAACAACGTTTAGAGTATCGTAATAAACTTAAATTTTATTATAGATCCAAGCGATAGCTATGATGAATAAATGTACGAAATTAATATAATAATGATACTTGCGTATAAATTTTCCGCCACAAGCGCCTTTGAAATACTATTTACGAAGCGCGTCATAGGATGCACTCTAACGATTGACTTGCGAACTACGAAGAAACGTTAGTGCCATCTGCAAACGCGTCGAAGTTAACAATGACAAGTTAAGTCGTCTGCTTGCGATGCTTTAGTTAACCTTTACGATTCCTAGGTATAAACGTTTAGATTAGGTTTTAAATCATTGCAAGGTAAGAAACAATTACGCGATGGGCGATAAATCGGAAAATTCGAAAATGAACGAACAGATCATAGAGGAACTCACGAAAGATCTAGAAAGTTCTTGTATCAGAGCAAATAACAATCCCGCGTCGAACGACGATATCAAAGATTCGTCTGAAAAAAATGGCAATTCCTCGGGAGCTTGTTACGAACGTGTGGGAATAATCAATGACAATGCTGACGAATGTGAAACAGGGGCCAAAGGCGACACTAATTTTCCGCAAGACTATATAGACGAAGAGTCGTTGAAAGATAGAGAACTAACCCTCTCTGAAGATGAAAAAGAAGTTTGTAGTTGCTTACAAAGTTTATGGCCTTTACAGAATTATATAAGTAATCATCGTATATTATATCTACCGATATATCTTTCTTTTTCAGATCCTTAAAGCAGAAGCAGAGAAATATAAAGATAAAGGAAATGATCTTTTTAAGAGCGAAGAATATCAAGAGGCAATATCTATGTACACGCAAGGATTGCGAACTTGTCCGTTAGCTTATAGCAAAGAGAGATCCATTCTGTACGCCAACAGGGCTGCTGCAAAGTTAATATGTCTGGTAACGATGTTATTTAAAGAATATCGTCGTAAATGTTTGAAAGATCTAATGATCTTTTCAGTAAAATTTACTTACAACGTTTTTTAAGTAGGATAGAGAATCGGCGATATCCGACTGTACAAAGGCCATAGAATTAAATCCAAACTACGTGAAAGCATACGCTAGAAGAGCCAAACTATACGAAGAAACGGAGAAACTAGACGAGGCTCTGGAAGACTTCAAAAAAATTCTAACGCTTGATTCCGGTCACGTAGAGGCAAATCATGCCACTCGGGTAATCACCAAATTATATCTTCTTTATTTCCATTGTACTTAGGTATTAATGCTTTAAATGTTTTACCAGAGATTACCTCCATTGATCAACGAAAGAAATGAAAAACTGAAAGAAGAAATGCTAGGGAAACTGAAGGATTTGGGAAATATGGTACTAAAACCTTTTGGTCTTTCTACGAATAATTTCGAACTGCAAAAGGATCCTAATAGCGGTGGTTATTCTGTCAAGTTCCATCAAAATCCTAGTTAATACATCAACCGCCGCATAAAAATTGATTTTGGAAGCGTGTCACGGAATATTTATACGTACCTTATGTAAATTCTGCTCGGATGTTGTGTGCTTGTTGTAATAAATACATAAACGTTATGATATCTAGAAAGATATATTAAAATATTGAAGATTATATATATAAAAAATGTAAAATCGTAAAATCTCGTTGTTCGATTTTATCACGATACGAAGTTAGCTTCTTTCGCTACCGATCAACGTCTTGATAAGATTCGTCTGAAAACGTACGATGCTTGACCGATTACAGATTACGGCACAAGATTTATTCATTATAAATGGTAAGTATACGTTTGTAAGTTCGTCACGAGGTAAAATAATCATTTGTCAGATGTATTCGTCGGATGTACTCGTCAGATTTTTTCATACACCAATTTTATTTACAGTTGCATGTCGTTTGTTGCATTGTTGATTCAGAGTTTCCTTGGCATCTACTGCAGTTAATGTTTCGATCGATAGTAGAATGGTCTAATAAATATTACTGAGAACTTTTGTTCGCAAGAGAATAAAAAAAGTTTATGAAAAATCGAAAGACCAGCAGACAGATTGCGAGGCAGATCCTATTGGTGTCTTTAGCATTTATTCCTAACGACGTCGTATGATTTAGATCATACGTAATCTAACGATCCTATCACATACAAGTTCAACAAGCTATAGGCAACTATAGGCAAGAAACTATTTTTATCTTCCACAATCGAAAGCGAACGAATGAACGACCTTAAAGCGTTGCAGGTGCAACGAACGACCGCGAATAGAAAGGAAGCAACGGATGAACTGTCCACGTTGCCACTCCTATCGCTTCTCACCCTCTCATTTCGATATTTTTATCTTCGTATATACCCCTTTTTCTATTCTATTTTCGATACTCGTGTACTATCCTCATATTTCCTAGACTTTATCGCCGCATTACGGATGATCTATTCCTGCATTTATGGAAAATTAAAGTTAATATACAAGAATACATAAATAACTAAAGTAAAGCGTTCGTTGTAACATCTATTGGATAGAAAAATGTCTATTTAGGTTTACATTTCTCCAATTGCGATTACTAAAATATAAAATTACATATCGAGCGTTCTTTCTCTTTCCCTCTTCATCTTTGATCGACTATGGGTATTTATCCAAATTCGTATGTTATTAACAACTACAAAAGTAGAACTCAAGCTCGTACCGAGTACTCTACTTTGGACATTTTGCATCTATATATAATTATCTATATGTCCAATTCCAAGGATGCATAAGAATCCGTAATTCACCGATCAATGGCCATTACTTCATTCAGTTTTCATTCTTGCGGTTCACAGTAAGCTGAATTGTGACAATGCGATTGCGCGTGCGTAACTTGATATCGGAGGGTTGGGATTAACAGAAAAAGAGATACGACGGATGTGTGCGCGCTTTAGTAGGATAAGTAGGAGGGTGGTTCTCGCGTACTCGTGAGCGCGTGCGCGCATGCAGGTGAAACACATAGATATAGGTAGCAAAAGGGGAAGAGGATAGAGGCAGTCGCAAAGGGGGGATGATAGTGGCGGCGTTGATGGTGATACGCGAGGAGAAGAAATGCGAAAGGAGGCTTCATTGGCGAGCAGCGCATAAACGCAGCGAAACAGGCGACCAGAATCGACCGGTAAACGATAAACGTTGCATGGCTATGTGCTAGCAGAGATCGTTAAAAGCTGGTATCTGCGTTTAAAGGTGACCTGTTACACGCATACAGACATACGTGCACGTTGAAAGTGTGCGGTCAAATTGCAAGTCTTGGAAGAAATAAAAACAAACGTGGAATAAACGAGAAAACTGGCAGAAAAATAAAAATCGGGTATAGGAGGTGAATAGAAAAGACAGAGAGAGGGAGAGAGGGAAAAAGAGAGAGAGAGAGAGAGATAGGGATAACAAGGGATGTGAAAGCACCGTGAAAGGGATCTTGCGAAGATACTTTTTTCACGGCACGAGGATGGCCGTGACGTCGATGAAAGGAGATCGTATTAACCGGAGGGTGGTTCAGTAAGCACGACACCTACGTAGCCAAGAAGACGACGCCTACGTACAGCGCAAACACGCCGAGAACGCATCGTAACCGACAGTTTTTATGCAAATCAATAATTCGAGTACGACGCAGCAATAAAGCTTTGCCTTTATTTCCTAGAAATATCGAACGTTGTTGTTGCCGAATAACAGTGACGACCAGGGCGACGTCGCGTCGCGTCGACGGCAGCGGGCGCCCGACACTCGATAACGAGTTTCTATCGTGGTAGAAGCGTTCGGCAGACGTCGGCTGAGTGTGGAGAAAAGCGTAAGAGTGCCTTTGGTCGCTTGCACCGTTGATTCGCCTTTCGCGTGCCAATAATCGGTGCTGCGTACGTGTTTCGTGAGGCACGTAAAAGAAGTTGGTCACGTCGAATTCGCTGGTGCATAATGTGCAACGTTTCTGAGAAAGGGGTAAGCCGAACTACGAGCTACCATACATACGTCGATTCGTAAACCCACCGTTTAACGATCGTTGGAAACACCGAATTGGGTCACTTTCACTGACACCTCGGTTTTCCTCGTGCTTTTATATTACTACGTGTTAATTGCGGTAAATAAAGTTTCGGAACTTCCGCCACCGGAAATAGCTTTGCCGAATAGAAATCCACTGTATCGTTGAATCGTTCCCATTACGAAATACGTATGCGCGTTTGCTCAGAATTATTTTTTTCAGAAATCCTATCGTTTGGTTCGTTCGTCATTAAAAGACGCGTATTTGATCTTTGCCGTAAATCGAGCCGTTGGTGTCTGTTCATAACTTAACGCGTAATTTTGTGGTTTCTCTAATCGTATTTCCTTCGCAACACACATACTGCACGCATGTAGGTATTCATATGGAATTATCAGTATCGTTTAAGTATTTATTTCCTCGATGGGTTGATAAATTATTAACGTAAATCCTTTCGTACGCGTTCGTCGCCTGGCTCTTCGAAATGAAACAAAGAGAGAGAGAGAGTGGATGTAATTGCCTAATTCGAAAATTGTATTTGTCGTTCGTTGGTATTGATTTTCGATCGTTAGTTGTAAAAATAGATATCAAATAGAACGACGAAAGAGGAAGTCGAAACACCTTGAAAAGGAAAAAACGTTTCAAAGCAAAAGTTTAGATCGTCGAGTTTTTGTTTGACTACGGCTTTCCACATTTGCGTATAATGCGATACACGTGGCTATAAATGACTCAGTCGCATTATACAAAGAACGAAGAACTTTTTGCGATAATAACAAGGTAAAACAAGAATAGAAAAAACAGAAGAAAACAATACGATAAATTTTAATCGTTACAGTTAGAGTTGCTTGTCGAGTTGTGAACAGAACTTTTAATTAATTTCTGTATTCTATCGTATCGCTGCTTTCTCACTTGCAGCAAAGAATTATAGTGTAACTGTGGGCAATCGCTTTCTCTTCGTTTAATTTTCATTTCGTAACGAGCATAAATATTTGAACGAAAACCAGGATTATCCTCGTACGATGTTAAAACTTATTCTGTTTACTTTGTTCATTCGTAAGGCTGTTACCGACACGTCTGGCAACATGTATTACATGCGTGTACGCGTTGCGAATCAATATATTTCTCACAATCGATACGACTATATCGAGATAAAAAGAGTCTAATCCTTCGCATGTTTCGTTTGATACGGGTCGTTCGACCCGTTGAGGGACGAGACGTTTGTAAGACGAAGAAAACGTGAACTATTACGTACATCACGTCAAAGTTGAACAACGTGATTCATATAGCGGTAAAAAACAAAATTGATGGCATATTTCGCACAGGATCTGTTGTATTACCGGATGAAACAAATGTCTGCTGACATTCTAGTTTTCCAATTGAGTTACGTAAAAACGAGAATTTGCAGAAACATTTGCGATCTATTCACCGCGCGTTTAAATATAAAAGAAGCTGTATGCATGTACCGATGATAATCGTACGTTAAATATGTTTCAGTCGAAGACAATGAGGCGAATTCACTTGGAAAGTATTTCGCGACGCAGAAGGTGGTCTCTGCGATTCGGCCTTTTCCTCGTGTATATATTAGTCCAGTACGTCACTTGTGCAAAAATACCTGAAGAGGTAACGTCTCCTTATCCCAGTTCCACGGACCGCGAAGAAAACTGGACGTTAGATTCTACCTCGGAATCGTTCACGCCCGAGACAGAGGCCAGCGTCGAACCAAAACCAAAAGCAAAGGAAGAGGCTGTTTCGGAGAAAGAAAAGAACGAAAGGACCGAACCGAAGAACGAAAAGAACAAAACGGAAGAAAAGAACGAGGGCCAGCAGAAACATGGAAAGAAGACACCGGAAGAAGAAAAATCGAAGCTCGGTGAACATTCGAAGGAACGGAACACCGCTTCGACGGAGAAAGCTTCTCCAGCAGAGAAAACTGCTCCGAAAAAGGAAGTGGCGACAGCGAATGTCCCTGGAACCACAACGGTGAGTCAGGATTTTTATTATCGAATTCTCTTTTCTATCGCGGTGTTCTTTTAAACGCGAGGAACGCGACTGTAAATCGTTTGAATTCCACTATAACGCATATAAGAGATATTGGTTATTCGAGACTCTAGGTTCCAACAACGACCACTATGAAGTACGAACATGCAACGTGGAGACCGCGAAGGAAAGATTGCTCGCCACCTGCGATCGAACAATTTCCACGACCATTAATGGGTCCCTCGGCTAGAAAACACGGTGGATTGATCATTCATATTTTAGTTGCAATTTACACGTTCCTGGGCCTTGCCATTGTTTGCGACGATTACTTCGTCTCCAGTTTGGATCGAATTTGCGAAGGTAACGAAAGTTTTAAAGTAGAATTTCACTCAGGTGTCAGACCTATGCGTTTGCACGTTTTCAGCAGGATGCTGCTCATACAGAAAGATTTCTCGTGTACATTTTCATCTATATCTAATACAGCAGAATCTTTGGATAACTAATTTTACGATATCGAAGATATAAGGAGAAATTCTATTTTTATGGAAGATCAAAATTGTATTACAAATAGTAATAGAACCGCGAGACTTACGATGCATCGAAGAAGCGTGATTTTGATAAAAGTTATACAAATTATAGGAAGTTCTTCCACCGCTAAATTTGCGAGAATATTGACAAAAGTCTTGGTTTTCTTTGCGTAGAACTGCGATTGTCTCCGGACGTTGCTGGAGCGACTTTTATGGCTGCCGGTTCTTCGGCTCCGGAATTGGCAACCGTGGTGATCGGTGTGTTCTTTGCCAAGGATGATATCGGAGTAAGTATACGAGAACTTAGCGTTTTGGCCAAAAATCCACACCGAGCAAATACGCGCGCGCGTAATTAAGTTTGGTTAGAGGGGACTCGAAAGGAATTTAGTGGGGAATATTATGCAGATTACAGAGAGTTGCTGTTGGGATTGCAGGTAAGCGGTGTAATCGGAAGTGCGGTGTTCAATATAATGTTCGTGATATCGGTGTGTGGACTGTGTACGTCGACAGTGTCAAAGTTGAATTGGTGGCCCCTCTGCCGGGATTGTTTTTTCTACGCTGTATCGATTCTGGTGATGCTGGGTACAATTTACAACGAATCGATATCTTGGTAAGAGACAGCTTGTTATCGAGCTTATTCCTGTTACGACACAGTCATCCCTAAAAGTCTTTGTATATCTTACGAAGAGGCCATTTCATTTACATAAAGCATATACGTTTAACGAAAGAATCGCGTTCATATGAAATACGCTATCATCGTAGCCAACTTTCGCGTAGCATTTTATTTTAATAAAAATTACCTTCTTCCACGGTGAACGAAGACTTTCGTGACTGTACCATCGTCGCATGGATGTCGTATCGTCGATTTTTATCATGTACAAAAAAGAAACGTGTCTTTCGCAGGATGGAATCTCTGTTCATGTTGTTCATGTACGGCGTGTACTGCGTCGCTTTATCTTACAACGCTAGACTGGAACGTTGGGCGAAATCTTACAATATACCTTTTCTACCAAAAGACGACGAACCCGCGGAGGAGAGCGCTCTTGTTAGTTATAGATCGTTACAAGAGGACCGCTTGTCTTACACAGGGCCGAGTTCGCCTACGGATCAATATAAAGAGCAGGAAGGTAAACGCCGATTATCAAACACGTACGAAATACGAATTTCTAATCTATTCTAGCTTTTATAAAAAGAATAGATTGTGTGCACCTTCGGTACACATCCGGCGACTTTTATGAATTCATTATGTTGACCTACGATCTCGATGCTGCAACGAATTAGAACGTAGACTCGAATCGTTCGAACGCCTGCATCGTTTATCGTGCTGTCATGTTTATCGATGATCGGTGATCGATATCTATCCAAAGACGGAAGACAAAATCATCCGAAATCTTTTATTTTATCATCTTGATACCTCCATATCGATACTGTATAAGTTGTTCCAACCTGAACGTCTGCTTCGCTTTTAATGTCTCGACTTAAACGATTTCCAAAAATGGAATATCATGGAAAAGGAAGATTTTTGTTCGCTCGTTCCTTCTTTAATTTTGTCAATGTCATCTCCGTCTTCCGTGTACGAAACGTGTATCTTTCCTATCGCATCTTGTAGCGGATAAGAAAATACTGCGTGTACGTCTTCGCCAACCTATCTCTGTATAAAATATTCTCCAAAAATAACACGAAGATCGTAGGGCAATGCGATAAATCCATAAAAGAAACTGAAGATATTTATGGGAAATGCCTAACTACGTAAGTGTCCGAATACTCACGGACGGGAGCGTATGAAAATTATTGCGCAAAAATGAAATTCCGTAAAGTAGAAAATATTACACAGAAGATCGCTTGGCTACGCAGGTGTAACTGCAGGAGCAGTGGCAGGAGGAAACGTTCCTGAAACGAACGAATCGGCACCACCGAAACAACCGAGCTATTACAAAGCGAAAGAACCAGATCCGAACGAGGTATCGCCGTTAGAGAAGCCCACCGACGGTAGCAAATGGTCTCTGTTCACCTGGGGTCTCGTCTATCCGATTCATTTCATGTGCCGCGCCACAATGCCGGATTGCCGACAAGACAAATTTAGGAATTGGTATCCCTTTACCTTCTGCGTGTCGATGGTTTGGATCAGTTTCTACAGTTACTTCATGGTGTGGATGATTACGATTATAGGTAAGAAACAGCAGCGATGGCGGCGATCTTGAAAAGCACAACGATACAAATATAGTTTAAGTAATCTTTTTCCGACGTCCACTATTCTTCAACGGCAAATTCAATGTTTCGTAGGTAGCACTCTTGGCATACCAGACACGGTGATGGGTTTGACGTTCGTCGCTGCCGGTGTCAGTGTGCCCGACGCGCTCTCGTCGTTAGCCGTGATAAAAGAAGGCCTTGGTGACATGGCCGTGAGCAACGCTGTCGGCAGTAACGTCTTTGATATACTTGTTTGCCTCGGGCTTCCATGGTTTATACAAACTGCGATGATACAACCCGGCTCGCACGTGAACGTCACTAGTCGAGGTAAAATCGTGCGATTTCCCTTATACGAGTCTTTGTCGCATACGCTTGCTAGACCGCGAATGCGCGTGTCTGGGAACTTTCGTGCATTTCAATTTTCCATAAATGCATAAACGTTCGCAGTCTAGAGGTTGCCAAACGAAATTCAAATTCCCGTTGTTTTATTGTCGCGCTGCCAGGTCTGACGTACTCGACGGTGTCTCTGCTGTCAACGGTGGTGTTCTTAGTCCTGGCGACCCATTTGAACGGCTGGAAGCTGGATCGACGGTACGGAGCGATATTGATGGTTTGGTACTTGGTATTCATCACATTTGCCTCGCTCTACGAACTAAATGTCTTTGGTGAAATGAATCCTCCGGTTTGCTTCAGCGCATTTTAAACGAACGCCACTTAATCGTATACAGACTGACGAGGAAAATGAAATATAATGGAAAAAGTGGAAAAGGAGGAGCAGTGAAAGCGAGGGAGGGAGAGAGAGAGAGAGAGAGAGAGAGAGAAAGAGTGCGTGTGTAAGCAACCGACTGAATGCTCGATGAAAATGTTCTCGTCGAACTCGATCTCATTGCATCGTGTAAGTATCAGGCTGCTAAAGCACGATGGAAGATAGTTCGAAAACTCTTTTATAATATTTTCGTTTCATTCTTCCATCCTCCGTCTCGTTTCTTCTCGTTCCTTTTCGTTCTTCTTCTTCTTCTTCTTCTTTCTTTTCCGTTTCCCCTTCTTCTTCTTCTCTTCTTCTTCCTTCTTCTTCTCTTATCTTAGCTTCTAGCCCTATTCTAATTTCTACGTGAATTGAAATTTCAAGCAAAAGTGAGGAAGAATGGCAGAGGAATGAGAAAAAAGGTGACAAGATTCCAGTTCGCACTGGAATTAAAGAATATATTTCAAATGCGCTCGTCTTAACATCTATTTGTACAATAACGCGTTAGATGATTCGTAGCGTCACCTCTCGAGCACAAATTCGAGTTCTATTCTCACGTCGCGTGAATTTTCCTTCCATCGAAACATCGACGATTCTCGGTGTTTCACTTTGCTTCCACTTGTTATTCGTACGATATCGATCGAGCTTTCTTTCGGAAGCAAATGGAAAACGCAACGAAAACAAGCTCTATCGTTGTTCGTAAGTTTGGAGTCAGTCAAACGGACAATACACTCATCAGTATTAAAACGCAAACGACGACGTTGTTAAGTATTATGCAATCTAGAATCGGTAGCGGAATAGAACTGGTGGATCGATCGTATTAACTCGTCGCGCTTACTTTCGAATCGTAGACGCGCGAGACGCCACAGTCCGAAGACTCTAGACAGTCGTTTTCGTTAATCGAATATCGTTTCTATCTTTCGTGCCTCTTTGCTCTTTCAAACCTACTCTGTTTCCTCGTTCGACTCTTACTGCTCTACTTGTCGTACTTCCACCGAAATTTCTAATCGAAAGCTGCTGCACTTTCGCTTATTTCTTACGTTTTTAAACGTTTCTCGCAATCGGCATCCAGTCAATTTCTTCTTGTACGATGATTCGTCCGTCCGTGCGTTCGTTGGTTCGTTAATTCGTTGATTCATATTGCCGTTTTTCTTCCTCGACAACCGATATAGTGCACACGCGAGAATAATTATTTTGCTATCGAGATAATCGTTCCCTTGTTCTTATCGCGCACATATACGTTTTCTATGCAAGTATACGCGTGTATGCGTGTGCGTACGTCAGTGTTTTCAAACGGTTCTATTCGCGGAAAAGTTAATTTTCCAACAACGTAACGTTTTTTGATAGATATTTTCTAATCAGCGCGTCGATAACAGCGAATTTAGCGTATCGATAGACGAAAAATGTTGCGAAAGAATTTACTTCGATATTTTTTTCCCTCTCTTGAACGATCGTTTGCCTGTGGCCTAACGCGTTTTTTCGAAATCACGAAAGTACCTTTTAATCCGTCTTTTACGAAATATTTCTCTGTTCGCGCGTAACTGCGGGTGGAGCCGCTACTACGAAACGCTTTATCGATCAGAGAAGTAGAATTAACGTTTAACAGTCAGACGCGATGCAGCGGCACCCGAAAAGCTTGCTTTCTTCCAGAGGAAATCGATAAACGTCGGACAAACTAGCCACGTCCGAATCGAGATTTACGACGCACCGTTGTTTTCCTCGCTGACGATCGATACCATTCGTCCTCACTATCTACCGGTCTTTTTATCGACCTTTTTACCGACAGCCTTGTTACGTGCACTCAAATACGTTGTTTCTGGCGCGTTCCTTTCCGCACTATTATCTCTGTTTTTCTTTCACTTTCTAACGTCCTGAACGAATATGAAACGACGAAAGACGATGCAACCAGTCGCGAAGTTCGAGTTTATCGGACGAATTAGACCGTGGGTGAGGGAGAGGCGAGCGCTTTCAACGAGTCGAGCGAATGATCGAACGCCGTTCGCGTACTCGCGTAAAAGTACGATTGCTTGCAAAGGATTGCATTAAAAGCTTCGTTTCGGACAAATCGTACGCATCGATCAAAGGGATTA
This sequence comes from Bombus vosnesenskii, assembly GCF_011952255.1. Lineage (NCBI taxonomy): Eukaryota > Metazoa > Arthropoda > Insecta > Hymenoptera > Apidae > Bombus > Bombus vosnesenskii. The sequence goes on along the minus strand of NW_022882959.1, from coordinate 1,153,287 downwards.
CGTAGGACCCACGTGGATCAGTGGAGGCGAGTCAAAAGGTAGAAACGAAGTTGACGGAAGAAGGTGAAAGAGATAGAAGGGTACACTTTCGACGAGTACGAGACGAGATAACAAAAGAGACAATAATTAACGCAGCCTTATCCGATGAAAGTATCTACAACGTTACTCTGCGCGATCCTTGAGATCAGCGTGTAAAAGGACAGCGTTCGGTATTCTTCCGTTTTCCCATACCTTTCGATCTGTCTGTTGCCTGGCCATTTTGCAAAGACGATCGATCAACGTTTCTAGACTATTATACGTACGATATTCTATGTAGTCGCTAAGCGGAAAGCGGGCCGGCGGTGAATTCCAAACAAAGAGCAAACCGCGATCCGCGAACAGCCTAAGTATTTATTGTATTTGTCTGTCTACGTTGATCAGCGCTTCTTCGTACATCGTGCATCGTACATCGTACCGTATGCGCGCATTCGCCTGTTCCAAAAGCAAATACAATGCAAACGTAATTCGTAATGTGTCACGAGCACAGTTGCGTTTGAGTCGGTACGCGGTCCGATGACAGATCGCAAAGATCGCGCAGGCGTTTTAACGTAAACCGAACGCGTGTGTTATATGCATGCGTGCTCCATTACGTAAGTACATGTACGTATACACACGTACATATATCGTATGCGTGCGTATATAGATATGTACGATTACGCATTATACATATATAGCTGTAGCAATACATACATCTACAAACTGTATATTACGCACTGTATATGTATATGTATATGCACAGTACGTAGTATACATAAAGAAAAGTATATACGATACGTACGAAAGCTTAGATTTATATGATTATCGAACGTTCTACGTGTTTGTTCACTACCATTATTTGTTATATTGTTAGCGCTTCAGGCGGATACACGTTGATATTAACTATTAGCGATATCGTGAGATATATAGTATGGTCGCTCGTTCGCTCGATCGATCGATCGAATTGAACTCAAATTACACCTCCATATAGAGTATATATACATGCGTGTGCGTGCGTGTAATTCAACTTCAACGAAGCCAACCGCGGCATTTAACAAGCGTTCGATCGATCGATGCGAAGCAAGAGACGGTGCGTTCTGACGCATACGAATACGCGTTGGAAACGCGTTCAATTGGTCGAAGCGTAATTATCGGATGCAGCTTCGCGAAGCGAGGCGCGCGAAGAAGCAGCGATGATTCGTTAGAAAATTACGTTGGCGTCGTTTCGACCAAGTGGGATTAAGTCGGATCGACGACTTGCGCGACGTGCACCGAGAAACGAAAAAAAGAAGGACCCGCTAGGTGAACGACTAAGATGGGAATGGGTGTAAAACGTGGTTCGGCCTTCTCTCGTTGACGAAGGTTTGGCTCTGTAGAATTTTATTTTTCTCCCGATCGTCGACACCGTGAATTCGCCTACGTGTTTCGTAGCCGAGTAACGTACTCGTCATTCGTGCAACAACGTTCGAAAATTGGTGTGGTTCTAGTCAATGAAGATCAATTAGTAGCGTTATCGTAGGTGTATATCGTTAGATAGTTTAGCGTAACTTGGATCAATTCTCCGGTGCCCTTAAAATAGGCGTAGCTCATACGTTCGAGTCAATATATTCGATACGGCTTAAAATTAGACGTTTTACGTACGTTTTGATCGGACCTATTTACCCGTCCTTCGCCCCTATCTGTCTCGTTCACCAATTTTCGAACAACGGACCAACGAAAAATCTGTTTCGAAGGTATCTCTATCCGATTCAAAAGTTTAAGTAACACGAACCAGGAAACTCGTTGTTTATCGATATAGATATCGACCCGTCGATGATTCATTGTTAACTGTTGTGAATGTAGATTTTATATCGTCGAGTAATATGCATACGCATACATACATATACGCATACCTATAGATATACGTATATAAGAATATACATATACAGATAATATATATACAATATATATATATATATATATATATATATAAATATATGTATACAGACTCTCTATATTTGGCACATACTATATGCAAGTATACGTATATTATGCGCCTAGCTTAATTAACAGGATTAGTTGATTTCAAATATATAGTTTCTTCTTCTTCTTCTTCTTCTTCTCCTCTTTCTTCTTCTTCTTCTTCTTCTTCCTGTGCGCGTGATATTTCTGGTCTTCGTCGAGTCAATACGTCCGTGTACCTGCCATTGACAAGAGGGAACATCCGAAAAATGTTCAGTTTGCGATAAGGTTGCGACACGACAAACGTTCGTTCGATTTAACGGCGATACAGCGCACTGTGCGAGTTTGACGCGTTTCCAGTCGCGTTTCCCTCGCGCTCCAACGATTTCGTATGTATGCGTAGTAGGTATACGTTAAAGAATGGGAAACACAAAGCGAGAAAGGCGAACGAGAGCGCGGGTCGTTTCATCGTGACATCGAGCGACGATTCGCAATAAATTACTTACGTAAACGAGTAGCGATCCTAACAAGACTCGTAGAAACCGCCTAGCATTTTATACTGTACGTAACAGAAGAGAACGTGATAAACGCGATAACTTAGCACGCAAATCGTAATAATTTGTAAGCGTAGATTTAATTTCTTCGAATTAAGCGAACGATCAACGAACGATATACGCGTTATGTAACGCGTTTGTACACGCGTGGAACGTGTTCTCGACGCGATCGAATCGACAGTTTGAGAAAGTATGTTGCGCGCTTCTAAACAACGAACAAAATCGAGAAAAATCGCGCGCGATGTGAAACATCGATAAAGCGATACGACGGGACGATGCGATGTGCAACGATCGTGCACCTTCCAAGGGGATTGTTCACGCGCGATCGAAATCGGAAACAGAACCGGATCTCCCTCTGTTATATAACGTTTTTCTCGTGTTGTTAGAATACATTTCCAAGACAGTCCTAAACCGTCGATACATCTAGTTATAGCTTATTACGGCGTTATGTAAGCAAACTGTTTTACCAATGTCGTAAAGAAATAAACACAAATACGAAATATAAATGAATAAACGAATAAATTAGTCCACGAACGAATCGATTATTTCACGAACGAACAAATTAACGTGTAAATAAAACAGACCAACGAACCGTCGTTCCGCGGACATTCGTACGAAAACGTTCGATAATTGCACGATCGTTACGGGGGATGAAGGTTTTCCCGACGCAACGCGAAGCTCGATGACTCGCCGCGATCCGATAACGTAATACGATGGAATCGTGGAAAGCGAAACTCTTTTTATTTTTCCAATTTTTAACATCGAGCGCCTACTAACGAGATCTTTCCGATTAATACGACACCAAACACGATGTAAATTAAATTATACTCGATTACCGATATGTATTTAATCGTCGTTTCGTTAAGCGAATACGCCCCAAATCGTAACGCGTTTAGTTTCGTTTCAATTAGAAAAATGCAACAAACGTATTGGCAAAAGTTTCGTTGATCGCGAGTGAAAACCGGAGAATTTTGAGCTTCGAGTTAAAAGTCTCGGTTAGTCTAGTCGAACGCTTCGACTCTTTCGCATTTGTAATTTGCATAAATTGGCTCTCGATTTTCGCGCAATTATCGAACGTTTCCTTGTTTACGCCATTCGTAATAGATATGTTCGTGCGCGTTTGCGAATAGTGGAGAAAGGAACGGAGGAAAGGGCCGGACGGAGAATATTTGCTTTATTTATTCGTTTATAAACCAGCGTGGATAACGAAACGGGCAAATGGACAAAAATTTTCGGGAATAAAACGGCTCGCTCCGTGTATGTACGTCGAATAATTTATCTTTATTCTCTTGGTAAATGAATATACAAAGTTTACATCTAGTTTACTTGTTTATACGATGCATCGGATAATATTGATACGATGTGACGATAGTAGCGTCGCTGTTATAATCGCGCGTACCATTTTTCTTTTTCTCTTTGCTCTGTTCGCACGCGTTTTGTATAATCCGATGGCTCTTCCCTTGAATACGGATGAATTACGCGTTAACGATACGAAACAAAAATCATCGAAATACCGCGGATCGTGATCGTCGATCGTTGATTTTCGTTTCCCCTTATTCCTTCTATCCTTTCTCTTCATTTTTCCGTTTCGCTTTTCGCGTTCTCCAGTCTGTACGACGAAAAAATGTTTCATAGGCCGATACGAGTATATGACCCGTTCTATTTTCAAACAGAGCATCAAATTATCGATCGATAAAAGACACGAAAACCAAGAATCGTTCGATCGATCCATCGAACGATCGATCGGCGTTTCGTGGTTGCTGCTGGTCCAGTAATGCTCGCTTAACTCTGCCGCGGTTCCGCAAATATCATCGTGCAAATCTCACTCTTGTCTCGACAAGCGATAAGACGTGGAACGTTTTAAGGAAAGCTTCGATATGCAACTAAAAATGGAAATCACGCGTATCGACAACGACAACGAAATCCTATTCGCTCGTCTCGACGGTATTCGTGGAACAAAGTTGCCGCTGCTTGCGCGAGAATCGCGATACAAAATCCTAGTTTATTGAAATTTAAGCGAGCACCGCTGTGATCGTTTGGCGATTAATAGGACTCGACGTTTCGTGGCGATTCGCGCGCGAAATGCCAAATGGAAGAACGAATGGAAACGGGAAACGCGACCGAGTAATCGCAGACAGATGTCAAAGAACAAGAGAAAAATGGAATCTGAGCCAGGGAATACTTTTGGTGTCGTGCTCCGTGAGTATTCGAGAGCGCGCAAAGCGATAGCGTTTAACTGCGAATTAGAATAAATACCAAGATAACTCTAATCAGTCTTTATACAATTATTCGTACATATCTGTTAAATTTTTTTCTCTTTTCTTCCCCCTTTTTTTTTTCTTTTTGTTGCATTAATTCTTCCCCTTCGTCGTTCATTCTCGCGCCTTTCTCTCGTTTCACCCGCAAGTTTGACTCGATCCTTAGTTATTTACAGCTTCGAAAGGAATTAGTTCGAGGGCGAACGAATTGAACGTGCGCGCACAGACATAGGCACGGAAATTCGTACGCGCAACAAATACGCAACCTTTTTCTTCCCCTGTCTCTAGTTTTCTCTCTTTTCTTTTTTCCCTCTTCTTCCTTTTTCCTTCTCGTTTGCTACTCTCTATGCGTTGTGCCGTTACGCGCGCTTCGGATACAATTCTCGCGGGAAAGCTCGGAAATTGCGCCGAAACTACGTTTCTTTCTTTTCCTTTTCGTCTTTAACGTTCTTTTGGGGTGTAGGTAGCACGTGGAACGCGGAATCGATCCGTTTCGTGCAGGTATCCGCGTTCGAGATGTCTAGCCGGATCTAAAACGAACAGATGAGGTGGCTGACTGACGCTAAACGGTAAAAAAATATTTCTGCAAACAGCAGCGTCCGTATCAGATCGGAGCCTTTTCGCCATTCTCCAAGGTACGTTCGGCTGCTCTTTGCTCTCGATATTCTTGCTGCCGCTGATAACAACGATGGAAACGATAATGACGACAACGATGACAATGACAACGGTAATTCTCGATCGTGACAACGCGAGTCCGTCGTCGTTCTTAGCATGATGTATTTTTATTTCGATTAATACGATGCGAACACGAACTCGATCGTTTTCGAAGAACGGATCGGCCCGATATTAAAAAGTCGAGAAGAAAAGACGTTACAGAAGTTGAAATTTCCTTTTTCTGATCGTTGATCGACGGCGATCCAGAAATGCGTAGCGAATCGAAAGATTTTACACGTCTCGTCGTTACCAACGCGTGGTCCTTTCACTGTGATATGTACGATCGGTGTAACAAAGCGTTTATTTCTTTTTTTTCTCTATTTTTTTTTTTTTTTTTTTTGTATTTTTCCTTCTTTTTACGAAAAGATCTCAGGGATTTACCTCCGTATGTCGATGATGATAAAAACATGCTCGTTCGCTTCGACCTCGATTCTCCGTCGTCGTGTTCTCTTCTTCTTTTATCTCTAAATCGCGTTGTCGAGGATCTTTAGCTTCGAACGAAGACGAAAGCAAGTCTCGTATAAAAGTCGATACCGTAATTGGCGTTCAAGAGAATGCGTGTAACCTATGCGCATTGAAAGTCGTTTGAAAAAATATACAAGTACAGTGAAAGCTTTATCGTTTTACAAATCGATCGCGATGTCGAAGAATCGTGATGCTCTTTAGCCGTCGTTTGCATTCCGATCGATCGTATGCTTTAGAAAATGAAGATTTATCGCATAGAAACCAACCATCCGCGGATTATTTAGGATTGCTTTTTCAAGAGTCTGCGTTTCTGTCGGTACCATAAAGCTTTGACTGCAACCATTTCGACGTTTCGTTGATCCTAGAAGAATAGACTGATATCTTCTAATTTACTCGCAAAAACCGTTCATCTATTCGATCCTATCGAGGTATAAAAATTAGAGGAATTTTCTGTCTAACGTCCGTCCAGATAACCAAGGATTTCGAGGCTCGAATAGATACGTGCTACACATTTGCAAAGTAACGTTTGACAAAAAAGATATAACGAAGCCGTAGCGTAAAATCAATCGAGAGTTTGAGATTCGAGTAAACGTAAAATTCTACAAGCGAATTTTAAAAATCGCAAATCCTGTTATCCAATTATTCTGTTTCACGTAAAATCGTGAAAGGGATGTTATCTACGTACGATCTACGATTTGCAGCTTGCGAGATCGCTAATATCGTTAGCTGATAAATTATCGCGAACGAAGGCTGCGAAATCGAAGAGGTTCTCGCGTAATGTAATTTATGACTTCGCTGTATCCCTTCTGGCCAGACGTACGTCGAACATCGCAAAAAACTCGCACGCACGCGTAATTAATTCGAATAACCTCATCGACGGTGATCTGGCTGACTACTACTGGCTTTTTCTACTCGGCTATACGTTACATTCCCGTTTCTACTCTCTACGTACGGAAGTCGTAACTCGTTCGTGGAAAGAGTAAGAAAATATCTATTAGATGGTATTCCCTTCCGTTGATTTTGTTCCGTGATAGAAAAATTATTCGAGTATGTTCGTACGCTCCGTGATTCGTTAACGTCCGTGATATGATAAAAAAGTAGTTCACGCGTCGCCCATTAGAGCCGTCTTTCGCAACTTCGTTCCCTCGTTTCGATCCACGAAAGTGAAAGCTCGACGAAAGCGGCTGGCTCTGTTCGCACGTAAACTAAACGTCAGAACGTAAACTAAATATTAACACTAACGTTTGCGAATAACGAGTCGAGAAAGGTGTGAGTATGCAACGGTATGTACGAGGTTTCAAGAAAGCTTAATGTCGATACGACACGCGATACCAGGCGAAATCGGTATTCTTAATCGTCCTCGTGAATATTCGAGCCCTTCGAAAGCCATATCCGACGAGTCTCGTAAACCGAAAAGTATGTAAACTTCAAATGCGAACTGCCGGTATAAACGTTATCTCTTCCAGTTTATTATCCTAAAGCTTATCGTGAAAAATGAAGTTACGAAGGTAGATAATTCGTTCTCTCGAAAGTCGTTGTTCATCGATTCAGCTTCTGAGAGACTCGTGTGAGATTCTTAGGAACGCGTGTTGCAATTCGGACGAAAGGTATTCACCGTGGTTCGGATATTTATCGACAATACCGTATATACCGGTACTGCGCACTCTTCTCGCCTCTTCCGACTCGATATCGTCGAAAACGATCGGAAGATATTTCAAAATAACAATCTTTCTTCTAGAGCGTATTTACCTGGGAAAGCTAAATTTTACGCAACTCGTCCGACTACGCTGCGCGTTTACGTCAAAGGAAACCTTCTCGAACGAGCGAGTGGAAAGAAAGAAGAAAGCTTGCGCGTCCTATTATACGTATGCTTCGTCGAACAAGCAAGGCACGCTCTCAGTACCACACCTCTCTCTTGCCACTAGTTTATTACTATCGGTGTATTTGATCGGAGATTGCAAAGATCGATCCTAAATCGAAAAATACCGTTCGTTTTGCCGAATTTGCGTCAACAACAGTTTCCCAATAGCTTCGCTTGCAACGTATTATCACTTACACGCGTCTGGTATATGTAAGTTTCCTGTATCGTAGAGTATTCGTAGTATCGTAATAGATAAGCACTGATTAATATACGTTACACACATTATTATCTCGATCGTTTTCTATGTTGTTTCGAAAAAGCGTCGGTTCTTTTTTTCTTTTCTTTCTTTTTTTCTTCGTCGAAAGTTAGGAAACCCGTACTTGCAGTTTTGGTTAATCGATATCATAAGTACTTGGATTAGCGATAGATGCTCGAACTCGAATTCGTTCGACTATCTGGATTATATATATATATATATATCGTTCACTCGTGCGTCGTGCATCTGGGTCCTTAAGTCTTTACTTAATTATGAAATTGGGCGCGTCTCCACGCGAGATCATTTCCTATGGTCTCGCCGCGTTTTTCGCCATTTTAAAATCGCGGAAATAGAAAAGAATTGCCGTAGCGCAAGCGTTAAACAGGACGAATTAACATGGCAGTCGATGAAATCAATTTATATATTCGATATAACGAAGATCTTAGAAAGTCTTGCGATTATGTTTATTACAATGGCAGTAATCGTACGCTTCTCAACGTCCTCTCTGATGGGCTCACTCGCTGATCGTATTAGTCGAGATGTATCGTTATTACGTCGCGTGGGATCGAAATTGTGCCGTCTCGAATATCACGAGGGTAAACAACTCGTGCGAAGAATATCCGTTTGAAATACAAGTTTCGCGTTCAGCTTTCAGAATAATGATAAAAGAACATTTTTTTTTTTTGTAATAATAAGTATATAGTTTTTGTAATAATATATATATATAAGTTATTTTAAGCAGTCGTAAATTATTTTCACGAGTGTCTTTGTCGGCTATTTGTTGCAATAAAGCGATGAAATGGTGTATGACCACGCCAAGCTATATGGAAAAGTAAAAAATGTAAAAAAATTTCACTCCTTCCAGTCTGGCGATCGAAATAGTCTCACGTGCGATTATAATGGTTCGTGATTGACGAGCGATTGACGAGCGATTGACGAGCGGTGATTCGTGAGCAGCTGGCAAGATATGTTTGTATCGCGAGTCGTTCGTTCATATTCGAACGAGTCGTTGTACCGGCTGAAAAAACGGGCAGACCATAAAAGTGTATCTACAAGTGTATGATTTCTTACTGGTACGTGCATATGGAGAGATAATTGATATGGAAGAACGGGGCAGAATATTATCTCGACATACGACATCTGTATCGAAAAATAACACAATGTAACCGTAAGTGTCGGATGTTGCGAGTAATCGACCGGTATGATATGTAATAACGTTACTTTTGATATCGGTGATAGGGTAAAAATCCACGATGGTAATCCTCCACGAACCTCGATGACAGAACACGTTTGAAAGAAGGTTCCCATCGAAGTACGTTCGCGAAGAACGACGATTCTTTTCCGAGAACATTTCTCGCGAATGTCTCGATGGGAAACGTTTCGTCGAGGCGACCTAGGAACGTGATCGTCGAGAACGACGACGGGAACGGCATCGTGAGAACGTATCGGGTTTGCTCGGCGCGGAGCGAGAGCGAAGAGGTTGGAATCTAGCAGACGCGATCAACGTCTAATGAGGCAAACACGTATCCGAGTCTCCGCTGCTGGCCATCGAGAAATTAGCCGAGTCGCGATCGCTCTGCCTGATCTGCGCGGTAGTGGTCAATTTTCCATTAACCTGCGAAGCTTGGGGGAAAGTGTGGTGGCCTGGCAGTGCCCAGGGTTGCGTGTGTAGCTGCACAGGAGGGAATCTCTTGACGAAAGGGTTGTTCGGTGTGGGCGTGATGCCGTGAAGAAGTCTGACGCCGTTGTGATGGGACGGTAGAGTAGTATGGGCTGGTACCGACGAGTGTACTTGCGGAGGGACGAAAGCGTGCCTCGGCACCGATCCGCAGCTTCCGCTAGATCCACCCATATGAGATCCAGCCATGCTATGAGAGGCGTGTGGCAGAGGCATGGTGGAGCAATGCGGATAAGTGACCGCCGGCTGGGTCGGATAATGCGGCAGAGTGGCCGACGTTGCGTGCACGCGGATATCGTTGCTCTCCGTGAACGACGTCATCCTCATGTTCGTGGAACGACCGAAAGGTTCCTCGTTAGGGTTCAGCGGTTCCGTCAGCTTCGTCCTCGAGAGTTTCCGCCGGATCACCACGGTCGCCTCGTTCGGATTCTCGAGAATCACAGCTGGACATCCTTGTCCAACCACGTTGACGTCGTTCACGTTAACGTTCGTGTTGACGCCCGTGTTCGCACTCGCGTTTATACTCGCGTTCGCTGTTGAATTTGCGTTGATATTGGCGAACAGTGGCACGTGATTCGCGTATTGCGGCGATGAGAAGGATTGACTAGTGCCTGGACGACTGTTCGGCGGTGAGAAGGTGGCCGTTGCGGATGGAGGCTGAATCCCTCGCTGGAGGGAACAGCTGCGCCACTGATCGCGTGATTCCTCGCCGTCTCGTTGATCGCAGTTGCCGCTCACGTCGTCCACGCTCGTCGCTCGTCTCTGACAACTACTGTTACTCGCGTTGCTCGCGTTACTGTGCACGCCACTCGAGGACGTTTCGCTGTGGCTGCTCGCGTTGCTGTGACCCGTCACCGAACCAGCTCCGCTGCTACCACCCACCACGGCGTCCAATGGCGGAGAATTTGAAGAATCCGAGCGAGGTGTTAACTCTTCGTGTGGCATTCCCGAATCCCCTCGACGCAGACATCGCGGCGTTTGACCACCGTTTGCCTGAAACCAATGCGCGACCACCTACCTTCAATTTATGGAACAGGGCTTCCACGGATTTTTGTTTATCGACGTTTATCTCGCTCTCTGTATTCAGTTATTTATTTATTTATTTGTCATTTTTCTGTCTGGTATTTATTTGGTAGTTTGTTAGAAGAAAAGTATATTGTGAACGACAAGAGTTGTTAGTACCTGGGTGTTAGTGGTTAGTAACGCCGTGACAACTTCGGTAGTCGGTGCACAAGTTGGAGTCGGAGTCGGAGTCGGAGGTGGCAGTGGAAGTGGTTCCGAAGTGGGATCGGGCAAAGGGTCTGGAGTCAATAGGGGCGAGGGGTCGCCTTCCGAAGGTTGCAGATCGCGATTTGCGCTCGCGTAGTATGTCACTTGGTCGTCGTTCACGCACTCGAGCAGCTGTTGAAACGTTTCATCAACGATTAATTGCCAAGCGAAATGCCAATTAGAAAGTAAGCCTGCAAGAGTCTCATGAATTTATTGGAAATCATACGAATCGAAGAGAGAACGCAAAAAAAAAAAAAAAAAGAAAAGAAAAACAGGACCATCAGGCGAAGGAAGAAGAGGAGGGAAACAAACGTGTTTCAATTCTTAGCAAACGTATCTTTCGAACCTTTTTTTACGTAGATACATTTACATGTAGAATATAAAATTGGTACGGTTGCTGTTTGGAGATGACAGAGCAGAATTCGAAAGGATGGGAGGATAAGCGTAAGAAGATCGAACGTGCACTACCGATGCGATCGAATTGCGTAGAAATTTGTGGCATGTTAAATCGCTTTTCAAACATTTTCCTCGTCTCGTACGATTCTATGTTAACGTATGTTAGTACGCAACCAAAAAACAAACACACGCAGTTAAAGAATGTTAGTATTACTTCGAAGCGTCAACACGAAACGAGAAAACAAACGAACGAATAAAAAAAAAAAAATATTTTTGTACGCCTTACGTTGCCAAACTTAGGTATAACGTCCCTACGAGATATCAGCCACCTTTCCCACTGTCAAAGCAAAAGAAAACTAAGTTAAACGTCGAAGGGGAAATGAACGACGTTACAAGAGTCGGAAGGTACTCGAGCAAAATATTTTCAAGTTAACGAAACGTTTATCGCGAATGAAATCTAACGGGGGAAAAGACGATTCGCGACAGAAAATGATCGAATACCTTGTTCTCTTCGGACGTTGAATCGTCCGCTGGGTCCAGAGACGTGATCAGCGGTAATTCTCGTAACGTGGCATAATCTCCATCATCTTCAGGGCCTCCGTCACCGGTGCCTCGTCTGACTTTTCCTTTATTGCTGCAATCCACACGCACCACGTTGTAATATGTTACAACGAGGTCATACGAATACTTATCCGTTAGGATAGACGAGGAAAATAGAGATAATGGGAGAAGGGGAGAAAGACAGGGGAGAAGAAAGGGAGGGGAGGAAGACAGGAAAAGAGAGAATTGGATAAAGTGATCTCTTTTTTGTTAGTTTATAGCGATCCATGTAGTCCATATTGGACGTAAACGTAAGAAATTTTATTCAGTCTCGTGAAAGCGAAAACGAATGACAATAAGGCTTAGTGAATAAATACAGGTGCTAGCAATACGTGAAGTTAACTCTTCGAGATTTGACACTTGGTGCGAATTGTATTGAAAATGAAATATCGTTTACTCATAGCGTATAGTCATAACGTAATAACATAGCGTATCATATGATATTAGTAACGTTTTTTTTTTTTTTTTTTTTCAAAGAATTCCTGCTAGATCGTGATACGAAATAGGTGTAATAATATAACATTATGATCTCAAAGAGTTAACGAATTTCGATACACTTTAAAAGCACGCAATTTAATAACACTGACAACACGCGCGTGTACGTAAGCACCAGATACGAACATGGTACGATTAAGTGGAAAAAGAATTCAAGGTGAGAAGAGGAGATCGATAGGAAATTACTCGCTTGAATATCGTAAGAGCAACAAACATTATAAAAATACATAGTAGCCAAAGCAGGAGAATTCCACAAAGGGAACGCAGGTTATGATAAAAAGGCGATGGCAAGTTCTCCGTGATACGGACTGATTACCGAATTGGAACGATCGATCGGGCGAATTCTCTACAGGAATCTCGAGTTAGTTTACAGGAAGGAGAGAGAGAGTAAATGAAAGTGAAGACGAGCATGAGCACGGGCACGGACACAACGATACATACAGAAAGACATCAAGAGGAGGGAGGAGGGTAGTTACCGCGAGCCTGACGTACTAGGCAGGTCGTTAAAGGTGACCTTGGGTTTCAATTTCTTGTTCAGCCAGCCCTTTTCCGTCGTTGGCGCTACGTTTCCGTCGTTCGGCGATCTAGTCGGCGATGGACGTAATTTTGGTCTTAGCCAATAAATCTGTTCGTCGTCGGCTGCTGAGTCGCCGTTTACGGAATCGACGTTTCCTACGATTGGAATAAGATAAAAAGGATTATAGTAGACAATGTCGCGAAATACGCGTCAGATATTTATAAATTCGTGCCAAGGTATCAAAATTATGAACGAATTTCGGGTACAGAATGTTCGAAGCTTATCTTTCAAGTTAGAAACAATATCAGCCGTTAATGTTTTAAACGATAATATACCGCGGAAAGTAAAAAGAGGGTCGTGCTATAAACGGTTCTGTTACACAAGACTATAGTTTGTTCGTCAGCTCGACGTATTGTTCGTACGCTGGTGTAATAAAAATTGACTCGGAGACAATTATTAAAAGAAAACGTTTAACAGTAGTATAAGTATATCGCCGACATTACTGCAACTTTGGATCAAATTAAAACACAAAATATTCACGAGTATTCAAAGATACGAAAAAGTTTCTCGTACTCTCTTACGCGTTTACTGCCTTCCTCCATAACGCGCTATTTTACCTTGACTGCGTGCTTTCCTTTCAATAGCCGCCTTTTGTATCACGCTCATGATAGCTTTCTTCGGTGACGCGTCGGCAATCGTGTAAGTTCTACCATTCCCAACGACCAGTAACGGCGCGTTAGTTCCGTCCTCGTCGTCTCTAGCTGACAACAGATCCACGTCAGTTACGAGTTTCACCGATCTGGCTGACCTAACGGTAGCACGACCGATCGTCACTCGCAATTTGAATGTCCAGCGTTGTTTTATCGTGAGAAAGATCCATACGAGTAACCAGAGGAACAAGTGCAGAACGGTAGCGACGACACAGGCTAATATCGCACCATCCAGACTGCCACGATATACGACGCTGTAGTCGTAGAGCAACGGTGCGCTGCAGATCGCGATCGACAGGAATACGCACAGAGCGGTGCAGTGAATGAAATACATCCAACCATTGCCATTTCTATTCTCCTTTGACAAGATTATTCGACGCTCTCGTTCTTGGCTCAAAAACGCCGTAAACCTGTATGTGCAGAAGCGCAAAGAAGTTAAAGAAACTTTCGTACGACGAAAAGCAGTTCCATTAAAGAACGAAATAGGGCAGAATGAAAGAAAACAGAGGGGATGGAAAGCGACTTACCTGCCGTAAGCGTAGAAATACATCACCATGCTAGAACAGAGCACCAGGAGGGAGGAAAGAGCAAACAAGACGAGGGTAACGTGTGGATTTAGTAAGAAGTAAGAGTCCCCGAAGATTGTCGATATGCTGCTAGTAGTCGATATCGTGCGATACTGTTGTCGAAGAACTGGTAGCACCTTCAAGGGTCCCATCACTTGAACCTGAAGATGTTACAAATTTTAATTCTTCCGTTATTTTTTATTTTTATAAGGGAATTTGTTACAAGAACGTGTCTTACCTTGTAAAGTACGGACATTCCAATATAGGCTAATAAACTCTGGGCGGAATTGACGATCAACTGGAAGCTAAAAATCGTGGCCAACGGTTTATTGCACGACCAGAACACCGCTGGGTATCTCACAGAATACACTCCGAGAGCGATGGCGTAATTCAAGTACTCGAGAGTAATAGGTCCGTATGATTCAGCTAATGGAGATACAAGAAGGTAGATTACGACAAATCGGAGAAAGAGAAAACAACTCGAGATTCGATTTTAACTTACCCGGATTCAACTTCTCCGGATGATCCAAATCAGCCAAACTATTCATCGTCAACGACATACTCTGCGCTGTCATATTCCCAACGTTCTTACCGGGCCGAACAGTCGTCGATGATTTCCCCGTGTTCTTCGTTTTCAATTTACTCCTCGAATTATTGCTTCTAATAATCGACTTCGCAGCGGTAGGTCTTCTAACGGTATTGCCATACTTCATCGAGCTAGACGTTGAAGATAACGTCGACGGTAACGTTGTCGTTACGGCTGTAGCAGCGGTTGGAACTGCGGTTGCGGTCGTAGTCGCAGCTGTAACCGCTGCCGCCTCGTCTGAGCTTGCAGACGCTTTAACGCCTCTCGTTGTTGTCGTCGCCGTCGTTGTCGTTGTTATCGTTGCCGTAGTTGTTGCAGCCATATTTGTACTGGTCGTTGCTGTTGTTGTAATCGGAGAAGCTGCGGATGTCAGTCTCGTGGAATTTAATTTCGATGCTCCGTTGACTATGGACGGTGTTTTCGTCGTGTCGTTAATAATTTTTTGCGTCATGGGCATCGTAATCTTGTTGGTAGGCAAAGTAGTGCTAATGCTTGAAACTCTTGCATTGGGTACGGGTAAATTGGTACTCGCTGGTGTACGAAACTGACCAAGATGTTCGTTCGTGCGGTCGCGTGGTCGAAATTCTGTTGATTTATTAATAACGTCGGTCAATTCCAATTTCGTCGTGACGATGTCGTTGGCTATATTGTCGGATTCTTCGTCCGGTGCTAAGGTGACGAAAGGCTGAGGAGTTATGAAGCCCGTTAGGATGCTGAGATTCACGTTTGGATTCATGAAACTGGATACAACCAGACGATCCCGGTGAGTCACTAGCCAATCGAGGTCCGTACGCCATATTGTTTCTGGAAAATAGGAAGCATCGGGTTATCGACTAAATAGGATTAATCGAGCTGGTATCCGCATCGCGCTCCATTTCGCAATCTCTGCAACGAATCGCTTCGGTTATAGTTCACGAGTTTGGCGGACGCTGATCGAACGCGCGAATGCTCTACGCGAGTCGTAAAATTATAATAAACGATAGACAGAAATTGAGAGATGGCGTGTACGATGCATCCAGGCAACTACACGTGTTGTTAATCCGTTCCTCGAAATACTATCAGTCTCGCGAAACCAAAGAAATCCCCGCCTAGATTTTATTTCTTCAATTACGTACGTAAAGGTACGAATTTACATACATGCGCGCAATCTGATAATTTCGTGTTAATCATTAGCCAGTTCCGCCCTGTGGTTTCGTGTTTTTGATCACGGATCGCGTGAATAGATCCCGTAGCCGGCATTACGATAGCGCCAGAAAAAGAAGAGAGGAATTCGAATATCTCGGAGTATGAGATCATCGAGAATAAGACGGTTTTTTAACAAGGTCGAAGAATACCGTGTACAAGGGTTGAGAATTGATTCGTTCCAAAAAAAATGCTATATTTTTTCTTTCCTTGGTTAAGTGGCCCAAGGTGGAAGGATTCGAGGAACGAGAAATCCTGTAGCTAGCTGTGTGCACACACCTGGCCGATCAATACACGAACCAGAACGTAGTCAGGACGAAGTTGCCCCGTTACATTCCAAACGCCCCTTTCTCCATGCGCGAATCGTTTTACCCCATAACGATAGCGATCTGAATCCGAAGCGCGATTCATTGATCGTCATCGACTCGATTGAAATGTTTCAAATCGATGAAAACCAAGGCACACGCGAGTGATAGCTTTAAGCTGGAAAACGCACAGAAGTTAAACAATTACCGATGGGATCAGCCTAAACGAAGATACGCGTGAAGCTAGTGTAGCTTCGGATAGATTTTTAATTAGTTTCCCTTAGATTACTCGAACTGCAAGGTAGTGGAGCATATTCAACCAGGAAGAAACGAGTGTTCGAAAAAAATGGTACGAAAAGTATCATTGCCTTCTTCCACGTGAAACAGGAGAGACAACGCGTTATCATGGTTATCCTGAAATATCGTTCGAATCGTATAACTGTCCGCAAAAATTAATCACGTTGCTAATGAAAAGCGAAACTATTCAAAACACGCGTCACCGTAATTGCGGAACACGAAGAGAAACAGCGATAGGTGTCGGTCGTTACCTTTTGGCAGAAATCCAGCGTGTATCAATCTAGCCTCCATGAGCAGCGAGGGCAGCAGGAAGCACATGGCTGTGCAAAGGTGTACGAAAGCAGCCGTGGGACCTCCGTGTCGCCATAAATTATTCGCCAAACCTGCGAATCGACAGCACGGGAATTGTGTAGCTACAAATGGTTCTGCTTTCTACGCTTTATCGAGCGAAACATCTCAGCTTGAATGTTTGACGGAGGAGAGGACGTAAACCGGGATGAAAAATACATGGCACGTATACTCACTGTGGTCAGGATTGTTGGTAAGCAAGGATGAAGGCGGGTCGCGTGAACAGGCGCTCAAATGACGACCGAGCTTCACTCCATCGTTCGCCAGGTTGCCTAGCTTCAGGAAGGCCGCGCCAAGCAGAACCGGCAGTAGGACAACCCCGGCTCCGGCTAGCACCAGACACGCGTATAACTCCACCTTCGGCGGTGGAGCGTCCGCCGGCCAAGGTAACGATAAATATGCTGCAAATATAATCAACCAACCTGTCACGTCGAAGGTATACAGCGTCTCGCGAAAGTGTAGCAGAGTTAGAAAATTTAGAGATGGTACTCGTTTCTCTCGTTCGAAAATAAAATAAAGTTATTCGATCGTCCGAACAGTACGTGTCGTGATTAATTCCGATAATCAAAGTTCTACTATATTTGAACATTATGACGAGAAACTTTCGTGAATATGTTACTCGCGTTACAGCAAACTATTTGGAACTTAATCGATATTGTAACTGGACACGGCTGTCGTGATCGTATTGGTAAAGTTCGAAACGGAACAGAAATTTCGCGTTAAAATATACCAAAGCTTGGATCGTGTTTCATGCAGCGTAATAATTTAAAAAATCCGTCAACGCCAACTTGAAATTTTGCACGTGTACAAAAGATTTCCATAAGCGTTGAAATATTTTCGCGAATCACTGTACGTTATCGCACTACCGTACCGCGTTTCTTCCGTGAATTTCATGGAAAGCCAAGTTTCCTCTTTCAATCCGAAAAACGACGATTTCACTTACCGGCAAACCTTTTTGCGTATCTCAAGCCGATGTAAGCTTGAAAAGCGACCGCCAAAACGCCGTACCAGACGGACCACAAACTATTCACGTGACCTCGTATACAAGAGTTTCGTCTAGTAGACCTTCGTGGCTTTTTCGCTTTGTTGGTAGTCGTGATACCGCTGGAGTTTACGCTGGACACTATCGGGAGCGGTTTTAATGGCTTTTTGCACTTTGCTTGATTTACCTCGTTATTATTTTCGTAACCCATTAAGCTTCCCGTCATTGACATCTTGTTCTGAAAGAGAGACGTTTCGTTCGTTCGTCGTAGAACTCTCGAGGGCGGGATATCGCGCGTGAAAAATTGCACGCGTATAATTTCGCAATTTTTCGCTTTCAGATTCGGGAATCGAACTTTCCGGTGGGCGTGAAGTCGAACATCGATCCGGTTTGAAATATTTACCGAGTATTCTGCTATGTTTCTAGTGTAGGCGTCTTAATGATTCGAAGGAGTTAGTTTGGAACAATCGATGCGGAGCTGTGGCATTTTCGGAGGTGACAGCGCCGCCTGAAACGTAAACAGAAAATCGAATTATCGGATAGTCCAACAGCGTGAAATAAATCAAGCGAATTGTCGTCTTGTACGCGACTCGTCAGAACGCATCGCGTACGATAGAAAACGAGGACGCACGGACGCTGCAGTGATCGAACCGTGAAACTGACCGGACTTGTCTACTTGTGTTATACACCTAAGTATACTACGAGGCACACGCACAAAAGTTGTTGCCCGTCGACGTATATACAAAGCCTGTTGATTCGTTTGTACGTAGCATCGTGATCTTCCGTTCAAGCTACGCAAGTGGCAAAAGGATGTGTCCAAAGAATACCAATATGCCATTGCTCTGACGCGACTAAATTTTCATATTTGTTTCTTTCTCGATCGACGAGAATTCAACGAGAATTCGATAAGAATCGGAGAACGTTCGGAACGATTAAAAAGTCAGTTTAAGTAGATATCGGATACTTCTTGATGGAAGGTGGGTAGCAGAAGTACAAAGACCGAGACGAAGACTTAAACGCGCATTGCGCGTAAACGGTATCGTTTGAACGTAGAATAGACGAGAAAGGGGAAACCGACGCGTAGGGTGTGAGCATTGTTCGAAAAGTTGCGGAGAAAATTACGCATCGTGTCTATCCGCGAACAACTCGATGCTTCCCCAATCGTGAAACCGACAATGACGAAGCGCGGGAAGAAGAAAAATGATCGAGCGGCTTAATGCTTACCGACAATCGCGGTAGCGAGTCGTACAAAAGGGTCGAAACAGAGGAGGGCCAGCGTAGCGTGGTAATTCTAGTGCTCTTACGACCACATCTGCCTCTCTCTTTCCCTCTTTTCTCTCCCTATCGGCCTTTTTCTTGCACGCTCAGCTTCGTAAAGTCGTTTCTTTTCGTTTCTTTGACGAAAGAAGCCGTTTTTCCGAGATGATTACTTTGCAGAGAAATTCTTTTTTAGTCGGATATTGCTCCTGATCTTTTGCTTTGCCACGGTATTCAAAAGAAGGAAGCGATACCGTGGAGACGGACTCTGAAGGGGCTCGGTGTCGTAACAAAAAGAAACGAGCCTTTTCATTTTCCGTTTGATACGAGGTCGAAGGAGAAACAAAGACAGAAAGGGAGAATCTATTATCGTAGAAGCACGATCGTACCGTAATCTCGCTAGGGTTGACCCACTTGTCGCGAACGATATTCGAACAAGCTGGAATTGGAAATTTCGATGATCGATAGCGCGCTTCTTCCTACGATAAGATTCCTTTCTCCATTTCTCCCGCTGCGTTTTGTTATTCCAGTTGCTTCATCGTCGTTTCCTTCCTTCGAAATTTTTGTTTCTCCAATTCCGACAAATTGGCAGCTAACGTGTTTCCTCTAATTAAGTGAGAGAAGTTTCCCCTGAGGGAAAAACAGGTACGGAAGAACGGAACGTGGACCGATGGTCCGCCGGTGAAGTTGGACAAGACGAATGGTCGTGAGTGCAATGGAAAATCGAACGAACGTTCGGTCACGGTGTAGCGAGAATGAAAAACCGTGTAACTCGTAGATGGACTTTCCTCCAGGGAGAAGGACGAACAAAACGAATTCTGGCTGTTTGTCAAAATTTTCGCGACTACAGCTCTTCGGTACCATTTGGCGCGGCTACTGGCAGAAAGTGATTGTGTTTCTCGACGATCGTTTCCGAGCAAGAAACGACGACCGTTCGTGCACCGTGTAAAGAATTAATATACAGCACGAACGACCATCCTGAACGTACGATAAGTGTCGAGGGATGACCACGCTGAACATAGAGATTCGTCGATATAACGGGGAATTGGCTGTTCAAATATTTTTCCGATGTCGTATCTCGGCGTTGAAATACTTTCGCCAGATGCTGTGCATACGTAATTGGTTAAACTGTCAAAACGATCGATCTACTCACCGAACGGAGGAGAAGAACCGCCGTCGTCGCTGTCGCCGTCACCGTCGTCGTCGCCGTCGTGCTGCTCGTCGAGTCAAGCGACGAGTTAAGCGACGAGTTGCGCTTTGAACGCTATGCGGATCTGAAATGGAAACCAAAGGTTCTTTCAAGTTTCTATAAACGAACGTACGAACGGATTGCAGCCACGCTCGCGAATCGATTAGCCATTGTCGTTTTCACTGTTGAACAAAGCGATTCGTCGATCGATTATTCTGCCTCGCTGAATTTCGAGAGTATATGAATAGACGAATTTGATCCAATCTGTAGCTACCGTTATTCGAAAATAGTTATATTCGTCACGTTTCTTGTATCCAATTCTATCCATTATGATATTTTGCGAGGAACAAATTTCTGCTTATTGTTATTATTATTATTATTATTATTATTATTATTACTATTATTATTTACGTATGGATGGCACGTTTTGATAGAAAAGAAGAATACGATAATATAAAATGAACAAATAATTGCGATTGTCAATAACAACGGATCGTAAATGGGGCGAAAGTATCAGTGAGTTACACACTGCATTTCCAACATTTTTCTTAAGAACAGGAAACGATTCGCAACGGAAGTCTAATCGACGGGCAAATAAATTAGCAAGTGCGATTAATGCAACTGCTGGAAGCATAATTGCATCCGCATAGAGATGCGTAGAAAATTAAGAATCTCCCGAAAGGCCCACATGGAGCAACTTAACGAGCTCAAGAATCTCTGGATACTCGATCTAATGATTTACGATCTTGCATACGAATATGGTATTAGCTATTTAGGAAAATACGGAATCGCACAGACGTTCGCAGATATCGAAACAACGAACACTACCTGGATTGAGAATTTGCACGAGTCTTAAGTTTAAACTATCGCGCGGATTATATTGCTCGTTGGAGGAATTCGTTGGACAGTAAGGTAGTTGGCAGACACGACTCTCTCCGCTACATATTTTAGCAGCACCGTCAACAAGCAAAGGGTGGTTTCTCTTAATTAATTTGCATCGGTTAGCAATGTGAAGAGGTCGTTTATCTCGTGGCGAGCATGTTCTCGCGTGTTCCAACGTTACATCGTGCTGTAGCTCGTTATTTCCGTTTCCGGAACGTCTCCGACATTCCGAGACAGCTACTTACGTGGCTGTGTCGGCGAGGACAGCCGGAACACCCTATTAATCCTATATATTCCGCATATCGCCTGGCAACCGATTCGACCTCGTCCGTTCTGCCGCTCGTCTTGATTTCTGAACTCGTGACTCGTCTTGTTTTGCGATTCAAATTAGTCGAGTTTCTTTTCGTGGTCGGTCGACCAGTCGTAAACAATATCGAAGCGAAACTAAGGTTAACGATAGGCGAAGGACGAGATAGCGAAGAACGTGCGAGAAAGGTCCGTTCTCTGTGTTCGCAGGGCATTAGCCCGCGATTGCCGTTTCATGCTCCCGTCAATCAACTGCCTTTCGATCGGTCTCCGCTCTTCCTACCAATTCTACTCGGCCTATCCTCCGTCTGCCCGACCTGCCCTCAACGTCGGGGATACGAATGACTTCATTCATTTTTAATCAACGTGACGCCGTGCACGTTCTGTCAGAGATATCGGGAGACTGGCGATCGTTTGCCAGGATCGGACGAGTTTGGCCTCTAAGAGAAGCTGGTTTGAAGCTAACGCAAATCTCATCCTCGATTATATCTAGGCACGATTCGGAAAAAAATACTTCCTTTTCGCTGAAATTATCCCGCATGAACACGCGCGATGCGAAGACAAGGAGAGGAAAGTTCGTTACGAGGCAGCAAGGTATTGGGACGAACAGCGACAAGCACGCCGATCGTCCTTTACGGAATGCAATATCAGCCGAGAACGGGAGAGCCGGTCGTTGGATGAATCCTCGACCTGCATTCGGTCTCGTCGAGGACAATGCATCGAGGTCCCTTTTGTTTGTCGGTCAACACCGAAGGCATCGATGGCAGGAGGAGTAGCTGGCAGGCTGCCAATGGCCAGCTCACCACTGTTGCCTACAGCGTGCGCTTGCACCAGTCAGAGGCATCGACACCTCAATTATCGACGTCAACCGATCTCGCGTTTCAACATCCCCTGAACCGTTCGTATTTCTGCTTGTGTTTGCATTCGTTTTCTCTATTACCAGTTTGCGTTCTCGTCTTTGTTCGTGTTCACGATGCTCTTCTATAGTTCTCTTTCTGTCTGCCTCTCAAGGGAGAGAGAGAGAGAAAGCGATAAAATGAGAGGATTAGAAGAAACGCGCGACGAGTCGAAGATGGTAATATTTCAGCGAAAATCGTGTTGGATCTTTGCCAGGGAACATTTGCTCTCTGTAAAATTTCGCCCTATATTCAAATCACGATTTCTCTCGGTGGTTTTTCACGAAGACTAAAAAGAGACTCCGCTGACTTTCGCGAACGTAGATCTAGCGTCCAAATTAACCCATTCATATCGAACGAACGGTATTTCTTTCTCTTTTTTATCTCGTTATCTGCGCGAGCTTCGTAACGTACTCTTTCGAGTCATCGTCATCGAACACGAACGCGATCTTTCGACGACCTATACGTAGACAGAGGACACTTTTTGGAAAGTGGAAAGCACGAAATCGCGATCGACGATCGATTTTTTTTTTCACCTTCACGTTCGATTTAATCGCCAAACATATTCACCGCTGAAGGTACGAAACGAAGTGTAAAAAACAAAACTCGATACAGGTATTTCGCGTGCGTTTCACCCTGTCGTGCACGTCAGACCTTTCAAAAAGGTCAAGTACGAAATATACTACGATAGTTGGTAGTAACTTGGCTATTTACGTACGAAGGGTGATATCTCTGGTTACGCATCGTGTACACCGGCAATTTCCATATGCAGCTCCGTTTTTGCTTTCGTTTTATTTGAAACAGCACCGAAATAGCTGGATACGCATGGCACGATATAAACTATAGGCTATAGACGCTCGCGCGACCGTAAATTCCTGCCGAATTACGATGCTGGGCTGGATTCACGAGACGGCTGAGAAAAGCCGAGGTCGACGATGCATCGTAATCGTAATCGTCGACGCGTCTATTATCGTACGGAGCAGCCACGATCGTTATCGGAAATCTACGGTTCCTCTCTCGCCACTATTTCATCGATTTCATACAAAAAGCTCGGACGTTAAATGGAATAGTCCTAGGCTGGCTATAACGTTTTTTCCCCTATTGTTCTCCGTTACTCTTACGTAATTAGGCTGCAGATTTTTATACGTTTACGAGAAATTTAAATAAATAAGTAAATAGCCAGAAACTACGGAGCTATATAACGTGGAAAAACGTATTAGGTATGCAAAGTGTAGTATCCTTTGCGATATCTAATGAATAAAACAATTTCCTATCTAAGTTCAAGGCGTTTAATTATATTGGTAAAAATACGAATGTCCATAAATATTCGTAACGCGATAACGATATTTTGTTCTTTGTCGTAATTACTTTGAAAACAGATGACGGTAAAATATCGGCGAAATGAAATCCGATCTAAAAGCGAATTTCGAAAGATGTGTTCAGAAATAGAAGAAAGCGGCTGGCACCGTATGTTTTTCTTCGAAGAACGTCGATATTCCCACATTCTCTCTCCGGTGTCTTAAATTAAGCATGCACTTCGAATTTAACGCAGCGAAGCGAATAACAGGGAAACGGCGTCACGTTCGCTGACTCCATAGCCGACAACGACGTTGTTCGTCGTGGAGAACACGACGACAACGACAACGACAACGACAACGCGACGGCGCTTCCTCGAATACGAAATCCTTCCTGTAGACGAGTATGGAGTACGGAGTATGGAGTTGCAAGTTGGTCACGAGTTTACTTTACGCGGAAATTTCTAAAGCACGTTCGATTGCGGCACCGATCGATGCTCGGTCGCAACAAAGAAACAACGAACAGGACGAAGCGAGCGTGTTGCTGGCGCGATCCGCACGAACCTCAACCGGAAATCGATTTTCTATCGAAACGTCTACGTTTCAATGCTTCGTGCCTAGCGTAAATGTTGCCATCCTTGTCTCGCGGCTTCGAAAAACTTGATTTCCTGCGTGTCATTCGTTACTCTCTGTCGATATAGCCATAATACGCGTTCATCTACGCCCTCGTAACAACGCGTTTCATACGCAGCCGAGATGAATTTTCTTTGTACGCGCGTATCCATCGGCGATTGATTTTCCGAGATCAATCACAGCGAACGTTCGAGAGGCATACCGACGATAAATAGTACGAGAACCGAGCTAGAAAAAAGAAGGGAGACGTATTCGACGTTTTTCTAAATTTCCAGCTGTTTGATCCGACGAGGTATAGAACGATAAACGAATAACAACAGAGGAGGATCTGTGAACGAAAAGCGAGTGCGTTTTACAAGCAGAGCTATTTCTAGATCGGAAGGTTCAACGGAATCGATGTTGAAATTACGTTCGTGGTTTTGGTACGTACAACCCCATTCATAAGTACCTTAGAGACTAAAGAAGAGATACTTTTGAGAAATTCGTACAAAGTTATTATATCTTTTTCTCGGCGTTACTACGTCGTTTGAAACGATAAACCGTAAAGAAATTAATATATTCGATGCTACGATATGACGATATTACCGATCGTACGTGTAATTGAATTTCATTTTTGGTCAAACTTCTCAGACTCGGTATCAATCGGAATCGTCCATCGAATTCATATTTCTTCAATGAAATATAGACTGGAACATGGTGAAGCCGGCTTCTGTGACTATTTTACAGCTTTTCCAATTGGTTTCCGCCAACTTTTGTCGTACATTCTCGATCGTTATCTTACGGAATCCAAAACATCGATCGATCAACCTAAAAAAGCAAAGGTTCGTCGAAATCTGGGGCGACCGATCGTAGGTGGAGCGGCGTAATAATTTATGAACGGGAGTGTACGCACTCGACTTCCGGTGTACGCGCAACGAATGCTTGGAGGAGAGATTTTTAGCATCGGCTCTAGTTCCGAAGACGAAACGATAAACGGGCTAAAATCGTTGGGTGCAGGTGCTTCCGCAACGGTACGGGAAACGCAGCTGCCCGGAATGTTTCTTCGCGTCGCTTCTGCTCGGCTTTCCCCGGTAAATCGATAGAACGAGGTCGACCGGAGCTCGGAGGACCGCGATTCTTTTTCTCCTTGGCTCCACGCGAAACCGGATGAAATCGGAGACTTCGATTCGAGAAAACGAGTACCAACGAACATCGAAATTTTCTTTCTGAACTAACATACAAGACCGAGTAATAATTGCATCGCCCTCTTTCTCGAACCTAGCCTCACCCTGTTACATCCGAATGGGCGGAACGCTTTGTCATGACAAATCGAATCGACGCGATCCGGTTCGTCTCGATGACTCATCGCTCTCTTCCTTTGCCCCTCAAGACATTCCGAAAGAAGAAAGTTTCCCAGTTTTCCGCGGGGTTCCACCGATGACTCACCCTCGAGATTCACCCTCGATTCGACGTTTCAACCAACCGCCCCTACCACCACGGGACAAGCGAAATTGCCTTAGGATGCTGTTACAGCGAAAGCTTGTTGTACGAATTTTCAAGTTCGTCGACGTCGGTTTGACGTATACCGCAAGTACGTATCTTTAACTTGTTAACCAGAGAAAACGAATCAATTGATCGAGCAAATCACCGATCGCTGGATCATTACGATTCTTTCATCGTCTCTTTTCTTGGTTTCCCATCGAAATTACGATATCGAGAAAGCTTAAGCGACGTTATACTCTGTTTCTAGCCAGAAATAGTACGGATTGAAAAAAATCGAGTTAGTCGATCGTGAGATAAGAAGGAAATGTAATCGACAAAAATTGTTCCACGTTGTTCTTCGACTTTTAAAAGATTGTCTAGCACGAGCTTTTGATTTTTGAACGGAAATGACGATGATTAGCGACTAACGAGCAAAGTATCATCCATCCTTCGTCCCTTTTGTCGCTCTCCCTTCTGACAGTCACCGGCTCTCCTTCTCTCCCTCCAACGTTTTATTCCTTCTTGCCGCACACCTCCCATGGCATCCCATTCAATCAATATCCGATGCCGCACACACACTGCTAAACATTGGGATCTAAACCCCTCATTTTCATCGAGAATTTCGGCAAGGTCCATTCTCACGCGAGCATTGCGCGATTAACGATCGATCGTAACGATATATGCGTATAAGAAGGTGATACAGAGGTGTAACTAATGTACACATTTGTATTGCTCGAAGTACATTTTTCTTACATAAGATAAGGTAAAAATAATAACTGTTAGTTGGTTGATCTAAAAAACAAAAAAGAAAAATGCTGCTACTATAGTGATATCGATAAACACACGATATAAGTATAAACGATGCACGAATATTGCGTTAAGAGCGGATCTACTTTGCGAAATATAATCTAGAGCTTATCGAACGACTAAATAAACGTCCTAAGATCGACGAGATGCTTCGCGAGACTATTCGCGAACGTGCTAAGACAGCATAGGCTTACGGTTGTAGAATATCGACAACGGTTGCGGAGTACGATAGATATCCGACATAATGTAGTTTGGAGTAATATAGAGACGCAACAGAGACTGCAATGGTGACGAGAGCATCGATGTTATTCGATAACGAAAGTAGGTACGCAGTCGATGTCAGTCTTCCTGACAGTCTTGCTTAGCTTACGATCGACTGTGACGCGGCAATTATCGTGAATTTCGCCGTGGCTTGGTAGGGGGTTGCCAGTCAGAATAATTTGAAAGGTAAGCGATAGGGCAGCGCGTATACGTGCTCCGTTGCAGCAGGCGGAGCAGACGTATTCGACTCACGGAGTCATAAATTTGAAATTGGAGGAACTGGGAAATAGAATTTCGTACGAATATCGTTTAATCTCGCGGATGTTATGACTGGCCCGACAGATACATGCCAGACCTTTTTATAAATATTTTCGAACGGAACAGCTCTCCGGCGAACAACTGCAACAAAGTTGGCGCGAATATCAACATCCCTGACTGGTATTTTTACGATATCCGTTTGCCATATCTGTTCGACAGAATGTAATACACGTTCGTTGTTACGATTGCCTCGCGTAATTCCGATCGATCGAGTAGCCACGACAAACAAGGTTCGTCGCTCTTCGACGGATTAGATCGGACATCCAACCTGATCGTGACTTCCTTTGTGGATTAATATGCCCCGGGAATATTAATGGCTTTACGAACGTAATTAGTTTTGTGGCGAAGGGATCGGATTCGATCGGCTTCATCCATTCGTCGAGCCGTTTCCGCAAAAGACGGTCGCCTACCGAAAGGGGAGAATTATCGAAACGCCATGGAAATGCGAGGGTTACGAGAATTAGCATCGCCTATCGAGAGTGCGAATAGCTATTTAAACGTTTGAACAAGCGATGCTTGCGATATATCGAGTGCTCTCTGGCGTTTTTCTTATCGCCTCTTTCGGTCGACCGAAACCGAGAAAAATTAAACCTCGACGGTTCGAGGGACGTGCGACATTTTATCGCCAGTGACTCGTAAATTAAATTCAATGGGTTAAATTCAAAAGCTGTCCGTACTACGGCTACAGAAAGTATTGGCACAATGGAGTTCTCTCCATTTTCTTTTTCTACGCGCACGAAACATCACGTCATCGTTATCGTTATCGTTATCCTTATCCTTATCGTTATCGTGAGTCACATTAAAATACTACCTTTGAACTACCACAAAATAATCATGAAAGCCAGAAGATGAAGGAAACTGTACTTGTCGTATTTTTCCTCTGCGATTCTCCTATGCTAAAAGTAAAAGGAATCGAACGAAATGAAACGTCGAGTTCAATTAGGAGGATTAACGAGCGACGTGATGCGAGGGCACGCACGTTTTCTCGCCTTGACCGTGTCTGTGATTAAACGAGAGCACGTGCATAAGTACGAATGTATAGAATTCGAAGCAGCGCGAAACACTCGTTGCTTCGTTCCCGTATAACTTGGTTTCCGGGCGTGTTCAACAGCTCCCAAATACGATTAGCGCAGGCTTTACGAAACTTGACGCGCCTGTGAATCCCGTCAGGGGGATGTTATATTTGGTTACGGCGCGTTGCTTTCGTGTCCATCGAATTCGACTAAAGAAAACAAAGTTTGCGTACCGCGCGGCTCTAATTTTCACCATCTGTTTCCTTTGTCTTCCACCCTTTGGTCGAAGCTTTCTCCATGAACCGTTATCTTACGATGTTTTATCACGTCACCCGCCATACCCTACCCTATTCGCTATTTTCTTATCGTTTCCTTCTTCCCTGTAGTATACTTCCGTATAACGATAGAATGGGACGTAACGGATATAGATAAAAAAACACAAAACTACACGAACCAACCTAAGCATCGGCAAATGAAGGAACAAAACCGAGCGAACGTTTTCGACCGCGCGTTTATATACAAAGTATCTTGAATTTTATCCCGTGTAATTGAATAGTTTCTCCAGCTACGAAAAACGCGTTTCTTTTTACTTTTTCTTTCGCTCGGCCCCTTCTCTTCGTGGTTTTCAAGCGATCGTCCCTTTCTCGCGTTCATAGTAATCTCGGATAAAATCCCAAGTGATTGCCTTCCGTTTTCTACAGTCCGACCAAACAAGAAAAGCTGCATATAAGCTCTGCCTTTCCTATATGTACGTGTGTGTCGCTGGAACTGAAAAGTCGTAGGAAATATTGGTGTCGACCGAAAGGAAAACCACGGAGGAACGAAGGGAACGGACACTAGTAGTTTGTAATCCGGATAGAATGATAAACCAAACAGATCGTGATACGGAAAAGAAGAAAATATTAGACGATCAATGTTTCCGGTCGTATCTACAAATTTGTATTCGGAGTGCGGTAATTTTCGCGATTTTGCTTTATCGTTATCCGATGCAACGATCGGCTCGTTATGGTTCACATCGTTAAGAAAAGGTTTAAAATAAAAAGATGGTAGTACGGCAAAGGTGAAAGGAAATAGGATATTATTCTTATCGCCCCTTATAATTGCAAGCTAAGGGATAAACAACAGCTGCAAGATATAACCGGGGTCTCGACGTATATCGTATATCGTGAATCTACGAGACGCAGCAATCGTTGCTGTCGTTATAGAGATACGCAGGAAGAAGTATCTCGACATATCGTTTCGTTAAATCGTACGAAAGAAAGGAGAGAAAATTAGAATATCGAAAACTCTTTACCGCGAATGTCGCGTTACTTTTTAGTAATCCGTCAAAAAATTTCCTTTGAACGCGATTCACGCGATTAAAGAAGTTTCGGCGAACGAAAAAATCGATGCGGCGGTCGGTCGCGTTTTCAATTTTCACGTTACGGGGCAAACGATTTTTAACACACTACCATTATCGTTGGCTTTGACGTGGCTGTTAAACGCGCAAAGAGAGTATATTTCGCGAAATTTTAATGTTCCCATAAAAGATCGTCCGTGCTGTTTTATACGACACATATATACACACAGGCGGTAAATTAATTCGCGAAATAAAATACGCAGAGGCTGGAAATCGAACCGGCACGGCCGCTAGCCGAAGGGAAATTTGATTGATAGGAACTGAAGCGACCATCGGAAAAGCACTTTAGATAATTGGATACTGTTAAATCTCATTAGGTAAACCGAACAAGTACATAGTTACTTGTGTACATGGCGACAGCTTGATACCGTGCACATAGGTTCGGTAAATTCCGACGCGATATTATCGTATAGAGAAACAAAGACGTCGATGGTTAATTTCTGATACTAAAAAGCCACTGGGTCGACCGTATCTCCGCAGAAGCACCAACGATCGCGATGGTCTTTGTACCTTCTATAAAAGCATTATTTTCGTTAAATAACAGTCATTGATGTTATACGATAGAGGAACGCTTGGATGAATGTGTAATAGAAATATATTTAAATAAGTATAAGTACTGGCAGCGTTACATTGCAACAGAGCTCCGAAACCATGGGTCTATGGGTTATTTATATAATTACGAAAACTGGCCTGTCTATAGCCCGTTGTACCATCTGTGCAAGGCATGTTCCTAAAAAGGCTATGAGGCTGAGAGGCCCTTCAAATTGATTTAGCGCCAAACAATACTTAATGGCTTCGAGGACTGAGAAAACTGAACACTAGAGCAGATATCGAGTTTTCCTAAAAGTGAGAAATCATTTCAACAATATTTATTTAACAGATTAGAGATGCATTATATTACAGGAATATTCGCTGACATAAGAAAACAAATATTATATCAGTACGATGTCCAAACCTCAAACTAGAGATTGTTCGTTATTATTTACATAATTATTTATGTATTTACTTGGTATAACAAACGCGTCAAGTCCCTTTCCAACTCCAACCGAGGAAGATCATTTCGCGTTATGCCAATATGTTACAAGTACTTTATTTTGCTTTTATTGCTATAAAATACGGTAACTTGGCGGTGAAACTTGGTGCAGTTTTATTTTAATAAAAATAACCGTACGCTATAGCGAATGATTCTATCCGAAAATATAACTTTGATACAAAGAATTCGGTAAATCGAAATATATCGTCGTCGAAGCAACACGATAAAGCGATGGTTTGAAAAAATTTCGTTCGGGGACAGCCGGTCAACGGTCGATACCTTTAACCGGATGTTTCGAGCGAGCATTGCAGGGTTAAACGATAGTAACGAGTCACTTGGTACAGGAGTGGGTGTTGTGTCACGCTCGTAGGGTGATATTAAATACGGGAGTATCGAGTTGCGAACAAGTCGAGCGTGAACGGCGCAAGTAAATGGATCCATGTACGATGTGTACTCGTGAAAATCGGCAGTGCTTACGGCGGCTGTTACGCCAACCAAAGACAAACTCGTGATCGAAGTTACACTTTGTCGAACCGACATTGTAATTTCTAATCGCACGGACCTAGCTACTTTCGTTTTAAAAGCTCGTAGATTCGTGGAAATTTCGTCTTGTTCTTTACATTTAGTTTTCCATTTAATCTCGATTCAAGGCTATTGACTTTTTCTAGCTGCATACAAATCTAACTTTGATCTAATTTGTAACGCGCTCTTAAAAAAAAAAAAAAAAAAAAAATACGAATGCAGTCATTGCTTAACCTGATAATTACGAATTAATTTGGATTCGGTATATCGTTGCTAGACGGCGGATTTTTATGCATTTATAGGAAATTTGAGAGTTAAAAATTTTACAAAATGCACATAATATGGAAAAATATATGAAATATCCGTAGAGTGCTTTCTATAATATTCGGCAGCTGAAACGATTTTTTACCGTGGTTCTACTTTCTAACTGTGTTCTCCAAAATGTGACAAAATTTCCGCTGTTTAATTCTCACGAACCAGGAATTCTTAAGTTAACCGGGAAAGAGTTGAAAGACATGAAATTTTAAATGGAAATTACAAGGTTTCGTTGAGAAATCGAGTTTCAGGAAACGGAGTCGAGAAAACGAAAGGAAAATTAATTCGTTCGATCGAACGGATGATAAATACTCTGGCCCCTTGACCCATATTCTTGACACCACTGTCAAGTTCCTATACCGATTGTATTACAGTGTCGGAGCTGATTGCACCATCGCACGCGTAGTAGCGGTGCCTTCTACGGTATACTCAAGCGTCTACGTTTTCAATTTCACGCGATTAGAAAATCATTGCAACCCCTCGTTACTAATTACATTAAGATAGAATAATTAACATCGCGTGTAACGTTACATGAAGGGGTTGCGCCACCCTTATAATAGTTTCTGGTATTTCTTAATTTTCTAATCGCAGAACAGAACAGAATCTAATCGTGTAGAACAGCGTGTCGAAATGGTTTGTCAACGTTCAAGTTGCCGACGAAATTCAGGGACAAAATACGCCAGATATTTTATGAAATTTTAGGCGTGTACGAGAAAAAAAAAGAAATTAAGAAATCGACGGTCATAAAAAATATAGTTTACGGCTGTATACGCAAGTTACGAATTTATATACAGGGAAAGTAAAGTTTCGTGGCGACCGAAGGACTTTCTCGAACCGTGGAAAAACGATAATTCGTGTCAGCGATCGTCGTGTCGCTTATGTATATCGTCGGCTATTCTCTCTAATCTTTAAACAGCGTAGAGACTTTTTGCTACGTATATCGACCGGTTAGAAATAACTTTACAGGTCAATACGCAGCTTTTCGCGTTATCCGTTAATCGTTAAGCGACTCGTAGTTCGACGAAGGTTCGACAGTACGCCGTGAATCGTACGGATGTATAAACGCGTTGTTCTTTTTGTCCCCGTCTCATTCCCAGTCCCCGGGAATATTTTTGGAATAATTAGCCAACGTAAAGCGGAATATTCTACTTCAGGACCGAGCACCTTCGTCAAAAGAACGAGAAAATAATGAACGAAGGAAAGAAGAATTGCCAGGGACGAGGAACTGCTTAGACAAAAAGGTACACAGACTGGAAGGGAGGCAGACCGACGAACAGGTCGTCGAGCTACCAAGAGAGCAAAACCAGCGTGGCATTCTGATGCACAATAAGTGTTGGGTTACGATAAACTGGTCAGAAACAATGGAGGTTGTCGGAGCAATGTGCTCCAAACTGTGCAGCCAAGCTTCGACTATCGTGTTACTAGCGTATATACCAGGCGAGTCGCGACGATCACACGGCAAGAAGGTTGCCAAAGGATCGACAACGAGAGCCGTGGCCTGCTCGGTTGCTTGGCGGCAACTATATTGCTTGCTGCGCGATATTACCTAGTCCAATTTTTCACGTATCGTCCCTGAAGATAACCCGCATAACAAGATGCATCGTAAACGATTATACGAGCGAGAGTATGAGGGAAAGGCATCGACGGATGAAACAGATGTTCGACCGTATTCGCGGAATAACGCGTCAACGAGAGTTGTAAGGTCTCGTCTAGATACGATAATCGACGCCACGAATCAGTCGATCGCCTATTTCGGTTAAGATAATAGAGATGGTTCGAATGATTTTAACTCTGAGTTAACAATTACGTTTCTTTTCTATAGAACTTTATTGAATAACACAAGTTTATAACCACCGTTTACGCGACTGATCGTTGACTGATGAGAGTTTGTAATTCCAGTGTCGAGGTGTTCTCGTATTATTACGGAGGCAAGCTCGGTGTGGCTGTGTCCCTTTGAACTAACAACGCGGATTCGTCGTTCACACTTTTCGTTAGGAAAAGTGAGGGTAACGATCCGCGATGCCAATTGATTATAGCCCACGTTAATAAATGAAGATAGGTTTTCCCATTAAGTAACTACCTACTTTCTCCGTAATTTGTAAGAACGTACAATAGATCTAAGGACTGCTCAAGGACCATCCATAAACCGACAAAACTTACAGAAACGATAAACTAAAAGTTTAAGTTTATGGTGAATCCTTGAAGTTATCGAGGGTACGCGGTGAGGGCACGCACACATCTGGCCCCTAATGTCACAGTGGCCATGTGAATTGACGTTACAACGTCGAGGAGGAAAACTAGCTATGGATGTATCTAAAGCACGAGACAAGCGGATTCGTCGATTAAAATTTTCGGTAGAGAAGCGAAAGCAATAGGTGCTGGCCGGCCCCTGCCGAAGGTCGCTCACGGGTGAAATCGACCTTCGAACCTTGTACCTGGGAAAAGCCGCTTATCTCGTGTTTTATCGTAACGAGCAATAAACCCTAAGCAGTGTCTCGATTCGAAGGACGCATCGTAGAAAATTAGGGTGTCGACAGTTAGCTGACAAACAATCAAGATAAAGTAA
Source organism: Bombus vosnesenskii (assembly GCF_011952255.1). Lineage (NCBI taxonomy): Eukaryota > Metazoa > Arthropoda > Insecta > Hymenoptera > Apidae > Bombus > Bombus vosnesenskii. The sequence continues at coordinate 1,119,139 of NW_022882959.1, read as the reverse complement.
ATCTTAAGACGCCGATAGATTTTGTCGCTGTAAAAAGGATTTTATACGTGGCGATAACGATTCCTTGGGATCGTTGCGGATCCGAGCAAATATGTTTGAACAGCTGTTAGCCATCTCGATCGAAGGATGGATTAGAATATGTGGTCGGGCGACGGGACGTAACGACAGGCAACGGAAAAGTCTTAGGTTTCAAAGACATAATGAGAGCTTGGCAGGAATATTATCCTGCTCGTATTTGTAGTAGAAGAATTAGGTTTTCGAGAAGTTCTATAAAGCTTGGCCGTCTGTAAAATTGGGAAACTGGCCGTAAATGGAGGCTCGCATTAGTCTTTCTCTACCCAAAGCACGATCCCTTTTCTTTCACTTTCTCTGTTTTACCGTTAACTTCCTTCCTTCTCTCTCTTTCTAGCCCCACTCCTCTTTAACTACTTTTCTCTTGCCTTGCTTTGTTGCTGCTCCGTTCTCCGTGTTAACTTGATACCCAGTAGACGCAAAGACAATAGGGAACACGTTGCGGTTTATAATGGATCAAGCGCGACAAACGTTATAAATCAATGTTAAAGCAGGAGATGTGAATCGCGGGAGGTGAAACGAGAAATAAATAATTTCAAGAGACATGCGAATTGCGAAGGAACAGATGTTCCGTCATTTGTCTTCAGCTTTGTTTCGATGTTTCCTTTCTTACGAGAAACTGCTCGAGTGTAATAAAAATCGCTCAACCCGTAGAAACATATACGATAATAAAATAAGGCAGATATCGTACATTTTGAAGAAAACCATCGATTGTGTTTATATCCACGAACGAAACGAAACAAAACAAAAGCCAAGTTTTCAGCGAAGTAATAACAAACGGACGATTAAAATAAGCGAAACCTTTCGATTTGTCAAGAAATAACTGCTGCATTATTTATTTATGCGCGCGAAAGAAACAGAAGACGAAGTTTCGAACGAAATGCGATACGTACGTATAAAATAAATGGTCATGAAATATTCGAGCGATATAGAAATAGATTGGACTTCCATCCGCGATATAAATATAGCATATATGGATAAATGTCGATATACATATTGCACGTATACCCGGAACGTCGATTTGCCGGTGGCGTTTGCGTTCTCGTTCGAGAGCAGAACAAAAGAGCTGTCGTGCACGAGCACTTTGACGTTTGCTGGAACAGGGTAGCAACGTGTAAAGCAAAGAAGAATTACGAAAGCTTGGGACGAACGTGATATGATGAAACGTACAATGCCAGGTGGTAGCGAAAAATCGTAATCGAGTGTCTGATGGCCGCTTTGACGCAATAAAACGGCGATGAATCGGTAAACAAGTTTCGCGTAAGCCACCTTCTTCCACTTTAACTTCGTAACGAGTTATATACAGTTGCGTACAGTTATTGCAACACGTTGTATATAGCCTAGCCGAGAAATAAAATATCGTTACGAGTATTTAGCAATTACAATATGTATGAAACGCAGAAAAAGGACTAGGCAGCAAAATAAAAAACACACATCGTTGTGATACGAATTATGTTCATAAAAATATGAATTTGCATAAATATCCAAAGTCATCGAAACTTAATAGTACGAGCGAAGACAGCGTGGCGTAAAATTAATGATAAAAAAGGAGTAGTCGAACAGTTAAAGGAGTAGTTAAAGCGAAGTTAAAACAGTTGTTCGAATCACGGCCACAACTGTACACAAGACTCAAGACTAAGACTAGTCTCGTGGTCGGATGCTTGCAGTTTTTATATGTCGCTTTTGTAGGTGTTGAAGGACAAGGGAAGGATCCTGATTGCCCTACGTAATGGAGAAAGCGTAATGTTGGGCCATGTGCAAAGGTCAAGTTGAAACCCAGCGGTCAGGTAGTATGGAATGGCGTGAATTTGGGTATGGTCGTTGTCACAACAGAGTCCATCTCCTAACGATACTACGATCTAATAAATCGTCTCTTAAATCCGTTTAATCGATTATGCCGTCGATCGTCGATTATAACATTTATTTGGGGAATTTTGGTTAGCTGTGGAAAGGGGAACGCGAGGCATTTTATATCGCGATACGTGGCATCGAACGTCGTTCTTCCTACGGCGACTGCAAAAAGGGGTAACAAAGCTCAGAAACGCGTAGAAGAAATCCGGATCGGAGAGGTAAAGCACAAAGAAGAGTGGAAAGGATCGCATACCTGTGGAACAGGTGTTCCATCGAAGACCGGCTTTTCGTTCTCTTTCCCTTCGCGCGTACACATCCACGCCTCCACCACTACAACCTTCGCCAACTACTATACTCGGTTCGAACGTTTGCCTACAAATACACACATACGTGTATAGAACATTCGTATAGAGATTTTCTCGAGGACCGTAGACGACGATGGTAGAACGTTACGACAATCACCTTTGTGCGCTGCTATTGTACCCAGCACTTGCAGCAATAGGCGTAACGATAAATCTGACACGATCGCCGAACAGAACTAAACGACCTCGATCGTTGTAACAATAATCGAAAGCGGTCGCGTGACGAATTCTTTGATCGAACTGTTGACCAATAGTATACGATAGGATACTACGATGGCTCACGGAAGTGTGTTAAGGATCGTCATAGACAACTTTTACGTTCGTACTCTACGCCTTGTACGAAACGTTATCGTATCGACGTTAGTCATGACGTTAGTCATGACGAGACTCGGTCGTCACGATTATATTGGCCAAATTCGAAAGCAATTCGAAAATGTATACGTATAAAATATATATTTGACGAAATATTAATATACACGTCACGAATAGTCGTAACTTTGAAAATGTTTCATACGACACACATAATATATTCGTAAAAGGTGTCTACAAATGATCGAATATTTTGATGAACCTGTGCGTACGGAACACGATATACGGAAGCACGATAGTCCCAGCGTGCAATTAGCGACATGCGATCGGAAAGAAAGAGTTCGATTAGCGCGAACGTACGAGCGCACTTGGCTCGGTGCCCGCGAAAATTTACCGTGTTTTAATCGCGCTGCTTCCATTGTGTCCAGCTTGATTTTGTTTTCATGGCGGGGCGTTCTCTTCGATTCGGAGTAATTAATTGCCGCGCGATTGAAATAAAATTGATTTTCAGTTGAAACTTTCGAACGAACGAAAGATCTGGAATATTTGTTTCGAACAATTTGTTTGAAAGCATCGTTAAACGATAGTTTGAAACTTCAAAGTGGCGTATGGAGGCTGTTGCGACGTTCGGTGGTACGTGGCGATAATTCGATGAAACAGCGCTGGAACGAGCGCTCGCGTTTTTCTATAAAAGCCTATCCCGAAATTGCCACCGACACCGAGTCGTAGAGCGATAAATTTATCCGGGATGGTCTCCTTCCCGTGTGGACGAAACGACAAAAATAACCCCGTAGCCTGCTCTTTGCGCTCCAACGAATGCATAACTACGGAAGGATGCACTCGTTTCTCGAAGAACGCGTTTTGTTATCCGTTCGATCGTTTAACCACGAATCGATTTCCTTCCTTCTTCTTCAACTACTTATTACTCGTCGTCTCTACGAATGCCTCGAAATACTCGTGTTGCAGCGATTTAAAGCCGCGAGCAAATCTATCGGTAAAGAATTAATTATTTTCTTTCCGATACTCGATCGTCTTGGACACGCGGTAAAAGGCGTATAGTAATTCGTAAAAACTGGACCTGTAGGAAATCGATCGTCGAATAGTTATTCCTTCGTCAATTTTCTAACGACCTAGGCGTGCAGTAAAGAATTTATGGCAGTCTATGAAAGCTGCGGCGTTACGCGTTACTCGATATTACGCTCATAAATTACGAAGACAAGAAAAATATCGCTGTATGAGAGTAATCGTACTGCCCAGATCGTATAAGTGCCAGGATAGCCTGTTGCGTGCACAAAATATGTACGTCTCGGCGGTGCTCCTTCCAAAGAAAGTTTCATATTAAGCAAACCTCCGTATAATTATTTCAACCCTTTCGCAGTGCAACACAGGGGAGACTCGGGCAAGCCGTCAAATATAGCTCTATAAATTTCCCGTTTGTAACATCGTCCTACATAATGTATACCTGTTCGTGTTTAATATATACTTATTAGCTTTTCTTATACGAAGATGAAATATTTTTTAAATTGCATACATTTTTAATCAAATACACTTTGTATTTAAAAAGTGGCGGAAAAAGTTTCGACGAGATAAAGGGACGACTATCCTTCGAATCGTTCGTCTCGGATTCTTCGTCGAAGGGTTACCATGCCACGATACACGCTCCGCCGGAAGCATAGTCGTGAACGATTTTTAGATTGATCGGAAACCGGAAGCCGGTATACACATATACACACAAGGTTGCTTTGAAGCTCGAAACGTTTACAAAGCCCGTAACGCGATCACGTAGAACGAAGAAAAAGGATTTCGAGGTCGTTACATATACATACGAGTATATACGCTGAAAATTAGTTATCACGAAAATTAGTCACGATACGGTCGTCCATTTGAAGCATTTCAAAATCCAATTTCGTTTCTCATCGCGTAGAGGCCAGTCGAGCTTAGCACCGACCGCGAAATAAATCGCTTTCGATAACTTTCTTCTACAAAAGATTCGTCCTTGCGCGCTCTTTCGAACGAGAATACGCTGAATAAAACTGTTCGCTATAATAAATGGTGATATTGTCCGCGAAGAAAAGTTTAACTCCGGCAGTGCAGACGGCATACGCGATGAAAGGTGCGTGAAAAAAGAGCCGATGAAAAGGCTATTATATTCGATTTCGAGGGAGCCGATCGGTCCTTTTCCATCGCCGCTACGCTAGAACCTCGTAATGAGATTAATTATCAATAACGAGCCTCCTTCACCGAACGATCTATTATACCGGAGTTATAGCGGAGTCGATATCGTTAAACTGCCTCGTCCGCGATATTAGTCGATGGTTTGACTCGCTGGCTTTCGTTGACATACTTACATGTATTATATATATTTAAGCAATCTTGCATCTTCGTGAACAGAAGTAAAACGATGGTACTAAACGCGTCAAATATTCGAACGAATATTATACTCATTCCGGGTATCTTTACACCTTTAAATATCCGAAAGTAATGGAATATTCGCGACGGAAAATTTTTACGAATACGTTACGCGCTTTCGACGGAAACTTTCGAAATCTCGCTGTCTCTGTGATATTGTTCCTCGTTACGTTCATCTCTCCAGCTGGATTTCTTAAAAAGGAGGCAAGAGAGTACTCCACTGTCATCGAGGCTAAAGCTCGATCATTTTGCAAGGCAAGAAAGCGGTAAAGTAGTCGGAGGTAAGAACAGGGCAGAACAGGGAATGTGAAAGACAGGGAGTAGCTTTTGATAAGTAACGACGTAACCTCTCGACGATCCTCTTCCGCGAGTTGCTTTAATATACACGACTTGTATAGCTGTATGCTCGGAGATAGGGAAAGAGTGGTAAACATTACCTCGAAGAGGGAAACCGGTATCGTTCTTTCTACCATCGTCTAACCCGCGTTCAACCTCGTAGACGACCTAATCCCTGATCTCGAACCAGAGTTTTACAAGAAGCGGAGTACGATCGGCGTAGCTTTTAAGAGGATCGATCTTAACTCGATCGTCTGATCGTTTGATCGTATCGTGCCGTGTCTGGGCCGCATTCCGAGCGGTTCTCCGAGAGAAACGTAGAAATACCGTTAAATGTAGACGATTTTCGGTAAATCGGCTACTGAGCGTAAACGACAACGCTTCCGTGAACCGGTAACGTCTGTATGTCGCACGTGGCACGTGCCAGCAACGATTATTACGCAACGTGGGAACGATGAATGAACCGAGAACTTTACGGTACGTTGACTTTCACGGGAACGACCGACGTCGATTATCAATCTTCGATGCGCGCTCGTTCCGTCGTTCATTAACGTCCAAAGTCGATCGAACGAACGTACCGTTCGATGGGAATAAATCGATCGTAAGATCGCGCGTGCGAAAGAGCGATCGAAACGACGCGTGCTGTCTTTTTCGTTGACGAGTGCAATTAGAAGAATTCACAGGCTAAACGAAAGAGAAGAAGAGAAGGAGAGAAAGGAGCACCGAGTATCAGGATCGGATACCACGGCAGACTCTTAGAAGATAAATCGATCGAAACTTCACTTCGTCCACGAAATACGCGAATTTATGAAAACAGAGTTTCTTTTCTGAGATATCACGCTATATTCGATTATATTCGAGAAGCTCGACTATATCGATACGATATTTTAACGTCCTCGATACTTTGAAATTACAACGAGCGACATTTTGGAAATATCGGAGAGGACGTAAACACGCGTATTTAGCTCCAATACGAAAGAATGGGTCGCATGGTCCATTTACGTAACGTGGAATATTAGTAAACCAAGTACGGAACACGTAACTCCGACAGTAAGCCAGTTTACACGAGGAGAACTTACGACGTAACCTAATCCGATTCAAGCTGCAAGTACTGCGTGCAAAATGAAATCGTTGACGCGGAGGTGAGCATGAATTAATCATTGGGCGTACGCACGCTCGTAGGGACGGAAAGAATAAAAGTAGAGCGACGGAAAAGAAGTTGGAAACGTTCCATTAAATCTGTTAAACCCCCTTGACAGTGATAATCGTAGGTGAACGCGCGATAGTCACACTTGTATCGCATCGTTGGTATTGCAGAAACGAAACGAGCCTCGTTCCTGCACGCAACGTTCCTCCGCTCACCGCGTACGCTTGTTTCAGCGCAACCACCTTCTCTCCACCATCCTTCGATCCCGAATTCTCTCGTCTCTGCACCCCCTTTCAGCTACTCCCTTTTCCCCGGAACAATCTAATCTCCAGCTATCGATCTTAATTACACCCCGACTACTTCTCAACTACCGCTCAACAGTCACGTTTCTGGCATTTCGTTTCGTTAAGAAAAAAAAAACTAACGAGGTTCCATCGGAACGTCCACCGATCTCGTCTGTTTTCACGCGAATCCACGTCGATTTTCGATACTCGATCTTCGAAAGATTCGATTTGACCCACATTTTCTATATATCGTTTTGTTCGATCGTAGACAAGACGAAACTGATAATTTTCACATATATCTGGTCGTTCCGATATCTCGTTGTTTCGTATATTGTATTTCGTGTTTCTACGTATAGTAAAGTATGCCGCAACGATCGATAAATGAAACACAATGAAACGCACACTGACCTTTCTGCTCCAATCCTGGTTCGACGTTGGCGACTTCCAGCGAGCGTAGATGCCTTTCGAAAAGTCAAATTCACCGGACACTGTAAACTACTGACACTCGCGGTTCTTCTGTCCGACCGATCTTTACATTCTTACCGGTGCTATTGGTCTACTCGTTCAAAATAGCCGCAATGCGTTCGGGTCCAAGTAAAAGCGAGTACCAAAAACGTATAGAACGAAAGACAGTGTCGCTAATATATAGCGTCACTCGAATTCTCACTCTTATGATCATCGCAGATGTTTCGTGAGCGAAACTTAGAATCCTACGAACTCGACACGCGGTACGTCTTACGTCCAACCGAATGGACGAACGACGGAGAAATCTCGATTGATCGCTCAAAATTCGATACCAATGTCACTGCACGTGTGATTCGTCCGCACTGTGTCGATCGTCGATACTCCGGCTCGATTCACCTTCCAATCCCGGAAGTTTTCTCGATTCCCCGTAGTACGTACGTATTTCGGCGATTAAGATTCGAGAACGGCAAGAAGAACCGATCGGGTTCGAAGCACTCGCGTAACTAGGAAGCTATCGGTCCGAGTCTGGCAGCCGTGTGACTCGCAACGCGGTCGCAAGTGGAGAAACGAGCAAAGAATCGAGCGAAAAATCGAAAGGATCCGACGCGGTACACGTCCACGCTTGCTCTGACCAGCCCGGCGCATCGAATGTACCACGCATCTGCGCCGCGCACTTCCTCCCTTCATTGGCTCGTCGAGCTCTATCCTTCCCCCACTCCTTGCGCTACAGGGGTTCTCCTCACGCTCGACACCACCGCCGATTCTACTATTTTATCGACTTTCTTTTCCTTGCTCTTCTCCTTTTTTCCGGATAACAAGCGAATCTACCTGTAATCGAATTCCTTATAGTCCCTTTGTATTCTGTTCCCGATAGTTTTTAAGCTGTTTTCCATTTGTCATTGTTCGATATTCGTTTCAGCAAAATAGTTACATCGTTTCTAGTATCGACGTGGAAATCTTAATTACGCGTAATCGAAGTTACAGCGATTACGCCGTAGCTTGCGCTCCGCGTTTTACACGCTCGAGCTGCTTGAACGCGGAATCGAAAAAAATAGGTGATATAACGATGCGATGCTTCCAATAGATTAATATATACTCTTTTCTTTTTTACAAAAAGTGAATGTATCGCATACCGATACACAAGCCACGCTTCTCGAACGAGTTATGAAATTAGCGACTCGTGAAAAGGCGCAACCACCCATACAGTCGAACTGGTCTATTCGCCAGAAGGAACTAGGCTTGTCATTGGTTAGGCTAAATTATCTTTGATGATCTTGTTTCGTGTCCAACTAGTTTTGCGTGTTTATGATAATTATGTTCGTTTGCCGAATCTAACGGTAGTTTTTTCCGTAAGACGCCCACGCCGATTAATCAACGGTGGCGGAGTTGCTTTTCTACTGTTATGTCATTACGAAGCCATTATGTCGTGTACGTTCGTTGGACAGTACCAGCTAGAACAATCGATGATATCGTATACATACACTTGCGAGTGAAACTGTACAAGTATCAGAATCGTTATATTTAACGATAGCAACGTGCTTACAATTAGTTTACTCGGTAAATTGAACCGTAATCTAAACTAGGAACGTGGGATCGTCAATTATTTGGAACGCTTGCTTCAGGGAATAGACGCAACTTTAAACGCCAAAGTCCCGCAAGTGTGCAATGCACGGACGAAACTGGAAAATGGTGTAATCCAGTCAACCAACTACTCGTCCGTGGAAAACATCGTTGAACTTTTTCAATTTTCGAGTTTCGATGTTGAAACAAATACGTGCATGCATATGTACGTTTGGTAACAAGTATGCGTGTACTACGTATGCACAGAAACGCGTTCCTTTTCTCTGTTTTCTCTATTTTTCCTTGGCGAATAGGTACTCCACAAACGTTCGTACATTCGCACAAACGAAAGAGCGTGTGTCTCGAACGATCATGTTCGACCGTTTTTTACGTTCGTCGTTGGTCCTGAAAACTCCAACGTTTTTTCAAACACCATATTTTTATCGTGGATACGAGATGGGAGCCGGTATCCTTCTTCGCTCCTCTTTACTTTCCCTTCGCTCCTTTGCTTTCTATGAACCGGTCTTTACAGTTCTTATCGATGACGTTCATACCCGGAAATCGATCGAGATCGGTTATTCGAGAAAGAACGATAACAATGTTGCGAACGTGGCAATAATTCGTCGATCGAATCGAACAAGATGCAAGTAGATTAACGATATCTGGTTGACGATAGTTTAAACAATTCTATTCTTTCTATCGAACAATCAATCGTTCTTCCGTATTTGGAAAAATCATTACATTCGATACGCGTACTTTGCCCCATTGTTGGATCATTTTCAGAAACGTTTATTCACCCCAGAGATATTCACCTGTAATAGCATTTGCTCTGGTTTACCCTGTCGATTCCATTTCCTCCTATCAACGAAGTCGATCCTTAACGTCCGGAACGAATTTTCATCGATAGAAATATTTCCGCCGCGAATTATCGATACCGTGTCACAGAGTCTTTTCATTTAACCTTCTGCTACGTTTTACATTTATGAATTCAACTTGTACGAATGTTTCGTCTACATCGAATAACTGATTTCATGGTAAACGTTTAAACACGTCAATCGAGTAAATGACTAAATTGATACTTGCTACGGACATTGTTTGACTCGGAGTTGTAAAGGTCTTTTGAAAATCCCAGAATCCCGGTTGAACGACATTACGTCGAAGCAAAGAAAGTAATTGTGTGCTGATGAGGGTCGGAATCGTGAGTAACTCTTGGTTACGAGCCCGCAACGGGATTGCTAACATATTCATCCGTCTCACCTTTTGCTTTCACGCTGCTAAACCTGTCTTTCTCAATGTGCACTCTCTCTCTCTCTCTCTCTCTCTCTTTTCGTCCCCTTTTCTCTAGCGATATTGACCTTAGCGAGTAACAATCGCCGATAGCACCTATCGTTCCTATTTTATCGAACGTATCAAAAATCCTTACGTGAAAAGTCATGTGCCAAATTGTGTCACGCTTCATCCTTCTGTTGTGATATCGTGGAAAAGCCACGGGAAAAATGCCGATGAACTACAGGTAGAAAATGTTGAAAGTGCTGACGAGCCGGCAAGGATGGAAAATCCCATTAGGCCATATGCCCGTGGCCTTTTGGGACAATGGGTAATTGAAAAGGTGTACGTAACCATCTTGGGCCACTAACAGCTGTAAAACACATACCGAATAATCGAATACCGAAAATCGTTGTATAAAAGGACGTTTTCGCGAAGAGTATAGTCGGTTACGAGTAAGTTGCGAATTAGTCGTTACTCGTTAGTTCTCGAGTTGTTGCGAATTGTTAGCTGTGAGTTCTGAGTGGTGAGTTGTCACTCAGAAGTCCAGTAGTTGTACAAATTTAGTCGTTTTAGTTTTATCACATTGCTACATTAACACGTTGAATGCCACGCCAGTTTTGCAAGGTTTGCACCACGATGAATCTTTTATTACGCGATACGTACAACGTTGAAATATTACCACAAGAATTTATCTCACTAAGGTCACCTGTCAGCAATTTCGCTCGATTCACTTATTTTTTCCGATTATCAATTATCCTTCGCGTTGCTAAATAACTGTTCCATATCGTTACGTGCTGACCTACCTACCATATTCTTATTCGGACCCGCAATAATCCTAAAGAACCCTCGGAAAGTTTAGCACTTTATACTTTACTGCCGGGACCCTTAATTGTTATCAAACATCTTTCGAATAGAAACCTTCCTTAGGGTTATTGTTTATTAAGGTAAAACACGGAGAAAACGGTTTTTTTCCATGTTCGACAGCCACTGCTGGGGGCTTATGTTGCGCATAATAGATCTATATTTCGTGTATAAATAAAACTATTTTTATATGTTTTATACTGCATTAATTTCGTCACATCATCGTAGTAACGATGGTAATAATAAAAAATGTATAATTATCGACATTTGTCCAAATTATGTATTTCTACTAAACTTGGTGCGCCGATCACCGGTGACCCCATGGCATTCAACGTATTAAGGAATAGCTCTGATTAAACAGTCATCGTTCTCTGTTTCGATCACTCTAAATAAATCACGTCCAATAAGATAAAGATCACTATACCATCGATGTTATTATATCCATTGTCTTTCGAGTCCCGGATTCGGTACAAATCGACTCGCGAATCCAAGGAAATAGACAATACTTTTCGAGTTCTTCGTTCTTTAAACGCATCGTCGTCCAATATAGTTACAATGAACAAATTCAGGGAAATCGAATGCTTGGATTTAACGAATTCGACTCGCTGCGATATTCGTATTCTTCTTGAACGCTCTCTTCTAACAGTAAAAAAGACCGAAGACTAAAATATCAAGGGATATATTCGCGTGCGCGTCGAAGCGCGATCTCCACGGTTCAAGCTAAACCTCGCTGGAACTGGGGTATCCATATTTGCAGTGTAACCACAAAAAATCCAATACCCGCGAGTGAAATAATTTTACGGTTGTCGACGATTAAACCAGACGAGTTTCAAATAGATAAAAGTGCTACGGCTTCGTAACTCGTGATCCCCGAGCAATAAAAATACATTGTACGTATTACGCGATATTTTTTCCATTATGTACCGTAAACACGCGTGTCGATTTATCAAAAAACGGAACATACAGACATTTTCAGTGCGGATCGTCTATAGCGAAAAGAAGAAAGGGTTAGAGAGGAAGAGAACAATCGCGAAGGAAGTAAGCGGAAGAATACGGAACAAGAAGAGGATGGTAAGGAAAAAGAAGCTACGGGAGAGACGCCGACTAGGCAGCTGATCGTGATTGCCAAAGTAGAGCCGATTTAAAGGGCAGCGAGCTACTTCTTGCGCGCTGGTAAACTAAAGGACGACTGGCATCCAAAGAACTAGTTGGCAGATGGCATACGCTGGCTGGGATCTTAACCATAGTCCTTGCAGAGACTCTCGAAAGAAAACAAGCTCTTCTATCTTACTAACTTCCTCTGCTCTCTTATAACACCGTCTTTCGAACCTTGCGCGAACACGATCGTTTCCCATTAAGCCGTGCTTACGTCCATCAATTTCACTGGAATCGGGTTTCAACGACTCTGCTACTTCCAATTACTTTCGATCGTGATTCTTCTGTTCGATTCCTCGTTCAACGGGACGAAATACAAATCTATGAATTTCAAAAGGTCGAAGCTCAAGCGACTCGAACGATACCTATTTCGCTATATACGTGCTGGAACGTCGTTGTCGCTTTCGACAATGAAAAGATTCGAGATTTTTGACGAAGAATCGTGGACGAGATCGGATCCGCTCTCCTCGTGTCTCTCCGAAGAGCAGGTGCACCATGCATCACGGAGAACCAGTCTTTTTCTTATTGATCCTGCTTCTGCCCTTTGGACCGTTACCAATCCCACCTGCCGATCACGTGGCTTCCCCCGGACACTCGACCGACTACAATTTGCTTTTTGATATAGCACGTTCTATACGAAACGTCTTCTATGTCCTCCGAACCGAGCATTCGTTCTTTACCACGAAATTTTTCCACACGATCCAGAATCCTCTGTTCTAACAATCGCACCACGTATGAAGAGAAATTACGGTGGAAAGAAGGTTGGACCGTGCGAAAAGCAAAAGTTAATCGTGACCCTTGGCCGTTCCATGGCACTTTGTAATCCAATACGATCAACCGAGCAAACGCACCGAAGCCGCATACGTGCGCGTTCAGGTTTTTTGCAAGGTGCCCGATTGAAGACCACCTGTCGGTGTTGTTCGTCGCTCGATGACAATTTGCCGTGGGTCGGAGAAAGCAACTCGTGTGCAAGTACAAGACCTACGAGAGTCTATTGTACGCCGTGAGAAGCAATTGAACGCGTACTCTCGATGAAGTGTCAAAAACCCAACGCTTATCTTCGCTTATGGCAATACGAGCAACAACGCCCTTGCAACGACAACTTTGCAACCCGTTTGTTCTCGATCGCTCTCGACTCTCGTTGATCGATTAATCAATTAATCCGTTGTTTTCGCTTGAACGTGAATATTGTATTTGCCATGTGAACGTTTTGATATATCAAACGCTATAAAAAATATGCCTGTACCAAGACTTGGATGTCGTTTCACAAAGACAAAGGCAAACGAAAGTTTCGCGTTATCGTACTCGGTAGGATTTTTTAAAGGAAGATAGCGGATCAGGAGAAACTAATGAGAAGCTGTAGAACGATGAAGCAATTCGAATCGTAAACACGTACAAACGAGTTGTCCCTGATTTATTGCGATATCTACTTACATTGCTCGATCGAGCTGTTTGAAAAGGAAGCAATAACTCCGCTGTTGTGTACAATACGCGAATACCAGATTGAATAAAATGGCAAAATAATAGTAGCCCGAAGGGGAAGTAAAATCAACCGAGGATGCTTTTATGGCAATTTTACGCTTTTATCCGATGTATCGTTATGAAAAAGAAAAGAGAGAGAATAAAAATAAAAAGGAACAAGTGGAACAATTACTGCAAAAAGTTCCTTTATTTTAATAAAGCTCTCGCTGTTCCTCGTTCATCCCGCGATAGAACAGATTGCATGGTTTTTCCGAGTTTCACGGAATTTTGTTTGAAGAAAATGAGAGAGAAAGAAAAAGTATGCTTGTTGTTGTTCTCCTCTTTCTCTTCGTGCTTTTATAAATGAACCTCGTGAAATATAAAGTGTCATTCGCAGAAATGTAACTGGAGCAAACAACATAACGATACATAGGGCAAATACATGCAAAGGACCGCAGTCACGCGAACCAGATAAGAATACGATCGCGATTAGGGTTGCAACGAGATTCGAAGGATCGTGGCGCGATTGAGTAAATCTGCTCGATAGAATCGCACAATGCACGTAACAAATATCATAATTAACAACTTTATTTCACAACCACGCAATCGATATAATAAAAAAATATGCAATCTCTAGTTATATAGTAAATTAGTAAGTACAATATTTCAGAGTAAAAAATTTTGTACTTGAAAAGTTTTCATAATGAACGGTGTACAAGGTTTTTGTACTCGTTGGTCGTTCTTTTACCGAAATAAATGACTCCTATGTACATTTTATAGCGTATCATCCTCATCATCCGTATATTCACATTCCTCTATAATTCTTGTGATCTCTGCGTCGTGTTCCCGAGACTCGCCTTCGGATAAATGTGATTCACCTTCCATAAACCTGGCAAACCTAGAAGCACGTGTGTTAAATTACGTTACATTCGCGAATATATTATCGCGACTGTATCACGATTAATCTTCGTAAACGCACACCAGCTTTTAACTAATACATAATATAATAACCTTATCGGATCTTTTAATATTAAAGTCGTTTTCCATGGATTACATTTAGGACTAACGCAATATTCTTTTAGCTCGTTCAACGCTTTGTTCGTTTCTCTTATTCCTTCTTCACGATACTGGTCTTCTGTCAATAACTTTCTTCTCTCAGGAAACATGTTCATCCTGATTTCGAACAGGTGTATACATGTAACATACGGTGTTGCTTTTCTAAACGATAATACTAATGCTATCGTTATTATTACCATCGCTATCGCTACTACTATTCTTACTATTCTTGTTATGGTTACACACTACTGTCTATCGCTATTAGCAATTATCAAAGATCGCTATTCATATCAAACTCTAGCTTCGATAAGTATAATGAAAATGCATTCAAAATATTTATCGAATATTTATCAAACAATTAAAAGTGATAAAAATGGAATAGGTGAGATAGTCTAATTGACCTTTATTTTATGTGTCCTTTTAACCGAAATAACAAAATGCTACGAAGTAATATAGAACGATTTATTAAGACAAATTAAAATATTAACAATAAGTATAAGTAATGAGCGGAATAGCAATTATAATTGATATCAATCCACAGTGGACAACCTGGGTCGTTCGTGGCTGAGGTGAAATTTCACTTTTGAATGTCTTCGACGGGAAGGGAGAATACATAAAAAAAAATAAGAAGTAAATGGGTCTTTAAAACCGACAAGAATTTGGTGCGAATCACTTTGTTCCGAAGCAGATCAATATTTTAGAAAGTAAATAATTCTTTCTTTTCTTGCTCTCCTACTACCATGGAAGCTTTCTTTTTTTTTCGCCTTGTATGATTGCTGTAATACAAATGAAATTGTATATCAGAGTGTAAGTATTAGTGCTGCGTATAGCGACCGGCATCCAATGCTGTCACAGACACATAATTATATTCAGAATTCACCGTAGTAGTAGTAACAACAGTTTTTCACAAATATCTCGCAAACCAAGATCGACTGCCATTAATATATATAGGAAAAGGTCTATCAGTACATTTCCCGTAACATTTTGCAATAAATATACCGGCTTTTTTCTGCATTGTTGTTCCAAAACTCCTCCAAATTCAAGTTTTAAAGTATATTACACTTCTTAAACTCATCGCAAATGTACATATAGTTTTCTAAGAGATCACCACAAGAGGTTCAAAGTCATGCAATCACTTTTTTTTATATCTGTATATTGTACAAATATTTATTTTTTAATAAATTCCCATCTTTTTATAAACCTTTTTGCGAATTTCGATTTTTGCTAAGTAATCCTTTAAACGTTCGACTGAAAAAGCTATTATGTACTAAACTAGTGGTTTTGATAAACATCACAAAATTTTGTTCAGATTTTTTTGAAAGTCAAGAACAGTAAAACAGTAGAACAGTAAAGTTATGGACATAATGACCCAGATTGCCCATGAAAGCTGCAAAAAATATGCTTGTCCACGGGGAGTTAACAGACATTTTTAATTGTAACATTGAAAATATAGATATAAGGAACGAACGATTAGATAAAGAAGCAATATGAGTAACACTGAAAGCAAACACCGAAGCAAGCTTGCTAAAAAGCTTAATAACGCTGATATCATCGAATAACTTACCAGTAAGTTCTGCCTTTTTGAGTTAATACAGTAGGAGATTTATAAAGTAAGAGAATTAAGATACAAAAAAAGGCTGATGCTTCGCGTAAATAACTGCTATAATACATGGTAATCAATCCTATTATCTAAGTAAACGAAAAGAAGAACATTAAATGAGAACAAGCGAACGTTGAACCGTTAATTTTTTCAAACGCATTAGTCTACAAACCTGCAAGAACCACTGTATAAGTCTTTTCGTCCTAACATTTGTAATTGGACCAAACCGATAAGAAATGACGAAACTGATGACAGACGTGATTAAAATGTACCACGCCACCCATTCCCTATACTGCACGATGATTAGTTGGGTATTTTCCCATAACATTTGAAATAGATAAAAACTCATTGTCCAACCAGTGAGGACCGTGATATACATCATCTTACCCTTAAATTGTGTATAGACATTAATTTTTAAAAATGCGACGTAGCAAACTACACGTGTGAATAAAACTTGTACAAAAACTATTTACCTTTAGTAAAAATTTACTAATGAAGTACACTAAAATTATAATCGAGGTGGTGATTCCAAGCATTATACTGATCAAATAATAAAATAGAGTATTTTTACTGAGATTATAAGCGCCCAAAAATAATGCAGCGCCTGCCATCATCATTATTAATATGGAGCTATCGGTACCTGTTTATACAAGAATTTAAGCGCCTTTCATTTATACCACAAAATATTTCTTTGCTTTGACACACTCACGTGTTTCTATCATGATCACTGTATATTTGTGCAAATTGGAGGGATGCACATATATACCAATACATACATCTTCGAAAGGATTAATTTTGAATTTTTTATTCTTCTGTATGCTAAATATATTAAAATTCCAGGATCTATGATTGTCATCGTGCATTTGCATTACTTCTTCAGGAGTTTTCCCATTGTAAAGATCATAGTTTTCTATATTTGTTCTTAAGTAGATCTATAACGTATAAAATACAACTAAATGTAACATCATAGAGATGTAGATACATGTTTTACATGAATTCCAAACTTATTTCTTACTGTTAAACTTCCCCACATATATCTCACATGTTTTGGTTTGGCGCTATGACAGAAAGTTTGTAATCCAGGCTTGTTATTTTCAATAACATCTCCTGGCTTTAAAAAGTGTACTAGAAAGGTCAAATAAAGAAAATTAAACAAATAAAAGCCTAGGTATCTCTTTAGAATTTATTCTTATCGACAAAATATAAGCAAAATATGAGTAAAATAAAAGGCTTTCAAAATTAAATATTTTTTATAACGTAAAAAGCAGAACGCCAACAAATAACAATTGTTAACGTTTTCATGAGACGAATAAAACAAAATTGAATTGTTCAGTGAAAAACTGTTATAAATATACGAATGTTGCTATGACATAAAAACAGAACAAAATTAACTTTTTCCCTCAATTTTCATCCGTATCCTTTGTCATCAAAGTCAGTATATTTTATAATACACATTTTATAGGTTACGGTATTATAAGTTAATATGGCTTACTTGATTCCGTAGTTGATGGTGATTCTGTGTACACACAATGAAAAATAAGTAAAAAAATAACTGCACTTAACGGGTTTACTATTCCGTTGTCCATTTTATAATCGAGCAAAAAAATAACCAATATTTTAACCTTAATCTATAAGTACTATCTGATTCTACAGGATGGAACAATACTGAATTTATCCGTAAGTGTTCGTTTGAAATTTCAAAATCGAAATAAGCGACTTTCGATAACACTGATTCAAATATCGATGCTATTCTTTCTAATCTAATCTTCACTTCGTCAAATTGAAAATCGCGCGAGTTTACCGTATAATTCGAAAATATCACAGTATGCCAAATACGAAGAGAATTTAACGTCCGAATTCAAGTACCTTGGACAGACTTTTAATGAGTCAATTCATTTCGGTACAAGGTATATATCGAGTGATATTACGTTTGTGATAAATTGTGAACGTCGTATAAATGGATTTCAAGAAATAGCATATATTGAAACTAAATACTATATTTATTTACATTGATTTCAGTTGGACAATGTGGAAATCAAATTGGTTCAGCGTTTTGGCCTTTGGCGTTACACGAGTACGGTATACAAACAACAAATACTGGGATGAATTTACTTAAAACGCAACGAAGCCACATTAAAAATATGAGCGATTTGTCTGATGCGTTTGATAGTTTCTTTGTTATACCTGAGAATACACGCAATTTATGCTTTAAAAGTATAACCGACTTAAAACGAGCTAAAGTCAAAGCTAGGGTATAATATTTATGTTATGTTATTTCTACACAATTACAGAAAAGTCAGACGAATGGTTAAAAAGATTTACACCGTGGATTTCTTGGTATGTAGGCAATATTGATAGATATGGAGGATAGTGTCATAGGAGGGTTAAGGAGAGGACCTGTGCGTGACTTGTTTGATCAGACTTCCATTGTAACAAATTATCCAGGCTCTGCGAATAATTGGTATTTATCTTTTGCTTTCTTCGATTACCTTGGTATATTCTTGGACAAAACAAATATTACAGATATATTTTGTAGGGCTGTAGGTTATCATACCTATGGTACAGAGTATCATGATAAATTAGAAGATACTATCAGACGTATGGTAGAAGAATGTTCTAGGTTACATGGTTTTCTAATAATGCATTCTCTTGGAGGTGGTACTGGTTCCGGATTAGGAACAGCTGTTCTAAAGCTACTGGCCAATAATTATCCTACTGTAGATAGGTATAAAATATATAAATGTCTCTTTAAGATTATTTTGATTACAACGAAGAATAATATTTGACATCATCATTATCATTATGATTTTTATTATTACTAGCGTTATTTTATTAACTTTTTAGTAGTTGTTATTGTTATCATTACAGACTAGTATCTTGCGTATATCCAATTGTTATGCAAGATGTTGTTACAGCTCCATATAATGTATTGTTGTCAACTCGAGAGCTTATAGATTATGCGACTTGTGTATTTCCTATCGAAAACGAATCCCTTTTGGATATATGCAATGCACAATTGAAAATAAAAAGTAACACAGATCAGATAAACTATAATATCTCGTGTAAACCATTTCAAGATATGAACAGCATTGTTGCAAATATGCTTCTTCATTTAACAAGGTAATTAGAATAATTTCACAAATTTTTATTCATAACAAGTAAATCTTATGAAAATAGTCACGTTTTTCAGCGGATCTAGGTTCCCTGGCAATTTAAATATGGATATGAACGAAATGGCGACGAATCTTGTACCGTACCCAAAATTACATTATATATTTAGCAGCGTTAGTCCATTAGCATTATCAGCGCCGACGATGTGCAATATGCGAGAAACAAAGTACATATTAGCTTATGATATTATTGTATAAGATTATAAAAACGTAATCTATATATGTTCTTTAAGGCTAATAGATGAAATATTTACCAATGCATGGTCACGAAATAATCAATTGATTAAAATAGACCCGCTACGATCAGGTTCTATGATTTTAAGCGCTGCACATATCGCTAGAGGAAACTGCCCCGTAAACGATTTAAAACGAAACATCGAGAGGTAAATATCTCGTGTAATTTGTCGATAATGCACTTTTTTATATGCACTGGGAAATCATTGTATGCAATATTATATTTGAATTTCCAGATTTCGGAAAAAAGTTACGTTCACAGAGTGGAGCAACGAAGCTATGAAAGTAGGTTTGTGTTCTGTACCTCCAGCTGGGCACTCAACCTCTTTGTTGAGTCTTTTAAACTCTTCCTCGATGATATCGTTATTTAAAAACATAATAGAACAGTTTACTAGACTGTATAGAAGGAAGGTAACGTTAAAACGAGCACGCATACATATACAAGGTGGACCTTCGGTATCAGAAATGATTTTGAATTATAAATTGTTGAAATCTTAAAAAATTATAGCCAACCATATAACTTTTGTAAATAAAAGAAAATAATTAAGGCGGTCAAAGTTATCGGTTCACCCTGTATATACAAACACGAAACTTATAAAGTAAGCTTGTAGAGTCATACCGATTATGTTGCAGGCACATGTGTATCACTACACGCAAGTATGCGGTTTCGAAGAAACACATTTCATTGATAGTAAAGAGGTAATCTCAAACTTAATTATGCAGTACACAGAAGTGCAAAGCCAAACTCAGAAGAATATTTCTCGGTTACAGATCGTTTAAATTCTTAGATTAGACAATTTTATTTAACTTGATCTATACATTAACAACATGAACAGAAAGCAATAAAAATATATTAACATAGCATATCTATTAGCAACAACGAAATTACGTTCCGTTCATCGAAAATGTACAATTTGCGCGAGTTTATATCCATAGATTTAGAGAAATTCGGAATACTTAGTACGTTGTCTGTGTACTACATATGTACGTAGCAAAAGCTTCTGAAAGTCGAAAGTCGTTCAAGAACCAATCATCTTTGGATATACCCATATACATAATATTTACTTATATCGGTCGATGTTTTTACGAAACGACATCTTAACTAGCTGGTATCTGTGGCAAACCAAATTCGTCCACCAATACGCCATCCTGGAATGAAAAAATTCTCGTTTGATGTAATTTTTAAATAAAATGTTTCCTAATATTTCTCCGAACGATAGAATAGAGAGCACGAACCTTATTTCTGACTGAGCTGGCGCCAGGTTCTTTGTCAGGAGCGCTAGGTGCCTTGATCGCATCGTCTAAGAAACTGGTATCTTCGTCGATGGCTAAATCGTCTCCGAGAGCTTCTAATTCGGCGGCTAGTTCATCCTCGTCTATATCCGGCATGCCGTAACTGCGACCCAACGCTTCTTGGACTTCATCCGCTTGTTCCAACATATCGGACAAGTCATCTTGGAGATCCTAAGATGTGCATTAACTTATCGTCGCAAGTTAGCAAAAAAAAAGAAAGGAAAGAGATACAATAAACAGGAAGTTGTTCTGAAAATACCTCGATCTGATCTATATTGATATTTTTAAACTCTTTTTGCATTTGTTTAACTCCTTCTTTCATGGCAACTACAGTTGCCTGAGTATCTTTTAGTGTTTGGGTAGCATAATTTGCCTGTTCCATGTTAAAGGCCTGTTGACGCAAGTTGTCCACCTGTGTTTCATACATCTTACGCTGCTTCAGGATGCGTAATGCCTTAGCCTTAACCGCATTCTTCGCGGGTCCTTCTCTCATTTTAACCATTTGATCTTTGTATTTCTTCAATTCCGCGTCCAATTTTGCTATCTTCTTCTCCGCAGTATCCGCCCTGCTATCGACCTATTACAACCATAAACGTTAATTATGTGTTATAAACGTACAAATTGTGTAGATAGCAACGTAACCTCTTTAACGATGCAACGAAAACGAACACATACCCCGGCGATACAGTCGGTGAGACTCGGCGGTGGTTCTTTCGTTTTAGGTCGACCAAAAAGTCTGTTCATTTTGGCGAATAAAGTAAAGTAAAGGTAAGATACGATTATCTCTTCTTCCTTCTCTCCTCTCCTTTATTTCTCTTTCTGTTTCTCGATCGTTACTCGCCTTCAATCGAAACGTCAAGCTGACTGACTCAGCGCAGTCAGTTGCTCCATCTACTGTCACGTAGCACGTTTATCAATGTACTTTAGTTTTGAGCGGGATTTCGGCATTTCTGCTTTTAAGGTAAAATATAACAAAATTCAAACGAGTTATCGGTAAATTTTTATCCATCTATGCCGTCTCCTATCTGTCATCCAATTTTTGTGAACAGATATTATAATATAATACGTTGTCGATAGTTTGATAACAACATTATCGCCATTATCAGCGGTCTATTCCGATTGGCTGAATTCTAATCGACGAATAATAAGATCCCCGTTTCATCGATAAAGATTACAATTCGTTGGAAGAACGAAACGTTCTCGTTTTATTAGGCGGAGTAAAAGAATTTCGAACGAGTCTTAGAACGCGCACTTATATCGTTCATGGCTAGACGCGCTTAACCTGAAATCAACGAACGAATGTTGCGAATGTACGGTGATATGATATGTTACAACAGTCGGGTTATTTATCTCTGTCGGTAAGTACACAGGCACGTTCCGCAACTGAAGGCGGAAAGGTAAGTTGAAGAGAAAGGTAACAGAGGAAGGGGAGGAACCAAGGCGCTCGCGTCGAGCAGGTATTTGAAAATTCAGGTGAATTCACGGGGGAGGCCGAGAAGCCTAGTGTATGGTGCGGTGGAAAGAAACGGAGGGTAGATGAAAAGGATCGGACGAACAACGACGAGGATGGTTTTCGTTGGCGACCTCGGTAGCGGTGGTGGAGTCGATGGCGACGGTAGAAACGATAGTGGAAGTGGTAGCGATGAAGGCGGTGGAAGCGGCGGCTGCGGCGGCGGCGGCGGCGGCGGCGGCAGCTCGAAGGCGAACGTGAACGCGCGTGCGTGAGCGACGTCGCCGCGCGACGCAGCAGCGACGTAGCGACGACGACGTCGACGAGGACGAGGACGAGGACGAAGCGGCGGCCGAAGATCGCCGAGCGGACGGCTACGCGGAGAGACTACGGCTGGCATGGTGTGGGCCGCAGCACGGCCACAGTGTTCCAAAAGTCGGCACCACGCACGAATCGTGTTACGCGCGACGCAGAGCCACCAAGCTGCGTCGTCGAATCGCGCTCGGCTGGCCTCCGATCGAGTGCTCCGTCGAGCGCAGCCAGGGAACGCGAGTAACCAACAGCTGGCTGCTGTCCGATTAGAGATCGATCGAATCGACGACGACGACGACGACGAGGGCCGGAAAACTCGAGGCTCTGTTTGCGTAGAATCGTCGGCTACGAAGACGACGACGACGTCTTATCGTTGTAGAAGATCGTGACACGTGAACGAACAGAAGCAGTGCCGTGGGCAAACGATAAACCGCGAGTGATCGTAGTACTCGAATTGCCAATGAGAAGCAGCGCTAGCTCGAACGAAGACAAGCCGAGACGACGGTAAGTTCGGGCCGTATCGTCGATAGGACGCGCGGAATCACGGTGAAGAAGACGAAAAGAAGAAAGGGTTGGCGAGAAGGAAACAAGTTGGTCCGATTCGGCGATAGTATTGGAGTCAAACGAGCGCGGAACCGTGGAACCGGGGAATCGTGGAACCGGGGAACCGTGGAACCGGGGAATCGTGGAACCGGGGAACCGTGGAACTAGCGGAGATCTCCCTGGCGCGCGATACGCACAGTGGCCGTACGTCGTGAGTCGTGCGTCGCGAGTCGCTCGACGACTGGGTCGAGCGATCGGTAATCGGAAGAATAGTCGCGATTAACGAGGACGCGAGTGTGTCGAACAGCGATACGCGCGCTGCTTCTCGCGCGGTGAATTTCGACGCTGAACGAATCGAAACGATCGTCTATCCTTATTGCCGAGATTCTGTGTTTAGTGGTAAAACGCGTATTCGCAGTGTGCCGCGTACACGATACGCAACGATCAACGACGACCACGACGACCACGACGATCACGACCACGATCCCGGCCTCGTTTCGCGTAGTACTACGGTGGAGTGTGTGTGCGTGCCTCTATGGGTGAGCGTGTATGTGTGAAACGCGGCTGAAGGAATCGACAAATAGTCGCACTGCAAGACGGAAGGTCGCGTTGCTTCGCGCGTATACTTGGGAGAATTCCAACTGGATAAATTCGTCGTACATTCGTGAAAAGGGTAAATTATGCACGCCGGAAGCGGCTGAAAAATACCGGAAAAAGACGTTAGACACCAACGAACGAACAAACGTCGTATGGACGGTAGTTTCGCGCGAACGACGATGGTCATCTCATCGAGCGGGCGGTCGTTCGATAACTAGCAGAATGCTACGGAAGCAAAGTTGCTGGCAAATTACACGGGCGCGACGCGTCTTTGTCGTAGTTTAGCTCGGTTTCCACGTTATTTGGCGAACTGTCGTGTGCAAAAAAAAAAAAAAAAAAAAAAGAAAAAGAGGGAAAGAGCAGGAAGGAAGGAATCGAGGAAAACGGCGAAAATAAGAGAAGCCAAATATCGGTGTAGTTCGCACAGCTTCCGGGCTTCGTGGGTGTTTTTACGCGTACGCCGTGGATCGATAGTTGTCTCGCGAGCTCTGGTCGACGGGTGGTCGACGACGTCCGTGCCGACAGCCAACGACTCGATTTATCTCGAATCACAGGGCGAATTTTCGAAAGCGAATCGGCAAACACAGATTCTAAAAGAATCCGTATTGTTCGACAGGGGGATCCAAAAGGAGTTGGTCGGCGAAAGGGACCTCGATACGATCGACAGGATACTCGTGGATCTTGGAACCCTGGCGATTTATGGGGGACTTTAGCGCGACCAGCCTCTTCTCCAATAGTTTGTCCAGTACGACGAAATCTTCGATCGGTAGCAATACCGCGAGTCCCGGTGTAACCGTAACGACATCAACGATGCAGGACGATCTGTTGATCGAGAAACAAGCCAGTGGCAAAGCAGCGCCGCTATCGCCCAGTACTGGCCTGGAGGCCGTCGCTGGACTAGAAAAGGCGAAAGACGCGGTCGAGGTCGAGAGTATCGCTATCACGCCGACGACGCCCTCCTCTACAGAGAAAGAGATCGCCTGTAGCACCAGCTCGGCGCTTCAGAGTTTCTCCGAAGCGGCCAGAGTGCCGAGCTTGTGGTCATCCGCTCCGGACGACACCGGTCTTCACGCGTTACCGGTCAACGGATCCATCGCAGCGTTTCAGAACTTTCCGACCGGTGGTCCGACCGGGTTGTTCGCTGGTACCGGTCCAACCGTTTCGGCCGGTACGCGTCGCGCTATCACAGCTAGTCACAATTTCCCGCAACAGCACGGTAACGCGACCGCTGCAACTACGAGACACGGACTTCAGGTCTCGTCCGCTCAACAACAGCAACAGCAGCAGCAACAACAGCAGCAGCAGCAGCAGCAACAACAGCAGCAACCGCCGCAACAACAACAGCAGCAGCAGCAACAGCAGCATCAACAACAACCTACAGCCACCTCGCATCCGGGAGTTTACCTACCTGGCAAAGGTTACGCGGCTTGGTCCGGTGGCCCGCAAGCGCCTCAACAATGGAGCGCTGGGCCGCAAGCTGCGGCGGTCGCGAGTCCCGGCCTTTCGCCCTGGAATCGCGGCAGATCGGTACCGAATCTTCCTCCCCTGCACTCGTCCCTGCACGCCGCTGCTGCGGTCGCGGCAGCTGCCGGGCTACAGGGCAGGAAACCGAGTCCTACGTTTCCCGGTCATCCGGGACCAGCGGCTCATCCCTCCTGCATCAGCCCCGTGAAATTTCGAAGAAGCACCTCGTATCCCGGAAAAGGCAACATGTATCCGCCTCAACCTGCGCCAACCTTCGAAGTTACCACCGCCGAGGACAGAGATTTGCTACAGCTGCCGCCGTTTCAGCAGGTTAGAATCTTTATCTTTTCCTTTGGCTTCTATTCTTTTACTTCGAATTACTCCGAATTATCCGACTTGGGATTAACCCGTAACGCTCGACCTAATAATACGCCGATCCAACGTCTCTGTCGGGATCGTCGAGCGTCTTAAGTTCGACGAAGGAGAGCGATCTTGTCGATTCCAGAGCGAATGGAGTTTTTATTCCGTTATCGATCGTTCACCACCTACGAGAAAGGTTACCGTAGCGGTATATGGTTCGCTCGAAAAAGTATATACCGGTAGCTTTGGCTTCCGCAGTTTCGTTGGTGCACGCATTCGATGCCAGGTTATGCAACCGCTTCGAGACATGCATTTAAATTTAGACGGTACAACGGCTGTTTGAACGGTTCGCTCTCTGTGAACGGTGCGACATGGTTGTTCTTAAACGGAACGTTTCGTTCCTCGAAATTCGAGAAACATTCCGAAACGTGGTTCGATCTACTCCGAAACCGACCTAAACCTCGTCTAAACCTATTCCGATTCTCGACTCTCGTCGATTTCGCCTATCAACGATCGAGAATTCGTTCTTTCTTCAGTTGTTCGATTCGTTTCGTCGTTCGTGCTGGCCCAACGTAGCTACGATGAAACGGCGAAATGTACGAAGGTGTGAGAGGTTAGAATGGCGCGTGATGCGCGAAAGCGCTCGTAAAATATCGGCTAACAACCAAACGCATCGTTGACGTAACTTTGAAATCGAATTTACAGTATTTAAAAAGAAACGGAGAGAAGAACTTTTCCGATGTACTTATTTTGTTATCGATGTCTGACCTAATTCCTTTCCTGCGTGGCAGCTCGAACAGCTCAAACAGTGTCTAGCAGAAGTTTAAGCTCAGCTATTTTAGCCACTTGTCAAAAATAGACCTGCATACTATCCGGGAGAAATGGCGGATTCTGTTATGCGAGCTATTACCCTTCGCGCATCTTCTTCGACGGTTATATTTAAATTATATGCATTATGATACTTATAAATTCTGTACTCGCGTTTTCTACATCACGTACGAACGAACGAAATGGAAAGAAAGAAACGAGAAGAACGGGCCATAGCCGAACGAAAAGCTGAAATATCGTAACGTAAGGATAGCGTGTAAGATTAATTTCGTTCGTCGTTAGCTCCGTCGTTTGGTATAGGAAGGTTCTCCTAATCTGTACCAGGCATCGTAATCCAATTACAACTTATACGAAACCTAGTTAAAATCGAGGTTCGCGGTATTGTTTCAAGTAGGTCGGAAAACGCTTTGGAATTGGTTCCTTTCTTCAAGAATATGTATAATTATCTGTATATTTGCATTCGTCACGATCGATTCGTTCATTCTTCGTGTTGGCGTATTTCGCGACATTGTTCTCGATAAGTACGCGTGACGTGCATTTGTTGTACGTAACGCCGTACGTTCGTGCTGTCTGTTTTACGGCTCTGGATATCGACCGTATTCTACGTGGAAACTTCTGCTCGATCAGTTTTTAGCGATCGATCGTATCGGTATGCTGATATTTACCGAAAGGTAATAACGTTGTATTTTCATCAAAATATCATCCCTTTGCCGCGTTTATCAATTGGGCGCGTTCGAACCAACTATATCTACGCACGATGAAACGGATAGAAGACGAAATCGATGCTGAAACAAATGTCGTTCGTTAAAGGGCAAAACTAGATGCACACGCGATAATCCGATCGTCGGATATAGGAACGTACGTGGGACGTTCGGACGTCCACTTTCCTCCACTATGATCATCTCTCTTCTATCGTGACCAGCTAAGTAATTCGCTTTGTAATTCGTGAAACTATACAATACAATAGTTCCACCACTATGCATACTATAGAATATAGAATATAGCATCATAGAATTTCTATTCTTCCATAATATTTTATCACAGATGTAACTTTTACTCGATAAAAGTCTGACTAACGCGTTAATATTCGTAAATGTAATTATCGTAATCCAGTAGCGCGTGTAGGTTACCGCAATTGAAACATATATTTCGTCATTAATTTTACCAGTTCTTATATAATACCTGTTCGCTAATTAAAATAACCCTAGCATAGGCTTCGTTTCGTTCTCGTATCGTTGATATTTTTTCTTCCCGAGTTCCAGATACACCACGTTTCCTCGTTCTTTCCTTGTCGCGTTAAACGCCGTAACGATGCCTCGTAATATTCAACGAGTCGAATTATTCCGTATACGATAGAATTTTAAGGCGAATTTAAGTGGAAGTTTAGAAGGTGATTGGAATAGCGCCGCTACCGTACTCCGTATCTACCAGTAAAATAGACGATAAGAAAAAAGCTGGCTGTGGGTAGTCGATCGAAAGGAGGTTGTACGCTAAGCTGGCAATGTGGCAATATACGGCGATACGCGAACGAAGCGATTCGTCGAACGCAACGGAGTGAAAAAATACTCGGGCTCGAAGTCCGATAACTCGTCGGTCGTCATTCACCTTGGAAGCGAATCGGGGCACGTGCTCGTAGACCGGCTGGCCAGCCAGAGCCAGAGCAGCAAACCAATCGAAGACGAGCACCGATTACGCCTTGCGTCTCTCTATTTACGCGTGCGCCCGATTTACGCGTGCGTTTTCCCCTAAATTCTCCGCGGCTCTTTTGCTTAAAACCAGGCAGCGGATCTTGCGTTCGAGGGTCACGGGAAAACTAGGCCAAGTTCCGACCACGAGTTTGGCCAACGAGCCGATCGAAGCCAGCGTCGATTCGAAAGACGTTAAACGCGCGACAAGATAAAGTTTTTTATTGACTTTACCTTGACGCAGTGCCGTTACACAGCGGCGTCCGTGTACGTATATCGTTATATATATATATATATATATATATATCGTTACGAAACACGTGTACTACTCTGACGAAACGAAAATGCAAGCAACGCCGGCCCTATCTACTTGATAATTCTTCCATAAGTACTTCCATGCTATCACGATTGTTTCGCAACCGTGTTATGCGCCAACGAAACCAAGAAATCGTGTATCAGCGTCTATTCGTGTTTTGGTATTTAACCGGTATCACGACGTAGTACGCGTATCAAAATGTAGGCGGAGACGCGTAACATCTGGTACGCCAAGTGCACGCCGATAGAACAGAACAGGCGGGAAACTCGATAAAAGACGATTTCGGTTAATCGGTCGACGGGCTTGGGTTGATTGGGAATACGCAATCCCGTGGAATCGTCTGGTTTATAAAAATCCCGTCTATGGAATCGTACGCAGAAATGTCGATAGCTTCGATACACGCCACGTTCTAGCTAAAAGCGTTAATCGCGTCGCGTGGTGGCCGAGAGTTTTCGCCAATTGGTCCTTGAAACAAACGCTAAACCAAGAACGTTACGGGTCGCCATATCGAAAGGCGCGATACCGATAGCCAGCGCAACGGGATGTAATCATCGCGAGTTAGGTTGGCATCCGCGAACCAAGACGCAACGACGATCTTTTTCGACTAATTCCGGTGACGCGGTAATATATCCGGACGTTAACCCAATTTAAGATCCCTCCTATTTGAATTCGGGACTGCGCCGGTGCGGAGTGACCCGACCCGGTATGAGGTTTATAGGTCAGTCCGGTTTCGCGCGATATAGATTTTTCGCGAGCCAGAGCTCGACGGTGTCCCGCCCGTTGCGACCTCCTCGGAATCCACGCGTGCACCATCGACCGACTCTCTTCGTCCACTCGCCGAATCCACAGCCAAGTCCACTTCTTTCTTTCTTTCTGCTCGCGAGCGCGCACTTAGAGGACCGATACGATGAAAAATTATGAAGCTCGTATCGATCGGTTGCGTTACACAAGCTCGCAGCTTATGTAATAAAATACGGCAAACTGCAAGGCGCGCGACCCTGCGGCGCTGCCAGAGGGTGTGCGCGAAACTACCCGCTATCGAACGCAACGGCCGACGTTACGCCGTTACTCCTTCGTCGTTACCATCGAAAACACGGAACGCAGCTTTTTCGAATCGAAGCTTTCGCCTGTAAACCGTGTCCTCGACTCTCGACCGATCCGTAGAAACGACGACGTTATTTCGCTCGCCAAACTGACTAACGCGTCTCGTCAGCCAGCGTTCTACGTTCGTTGTTATCAAAAATTCACGGTGTTTTCGAGATAGAGAATAAATGTACATCTTAATTGCGAAAATAATGGAACGATACTCTTAAGAATAGAAACGATCGAAGATCGAATCCAAATTAGGAGTTTCTCTTCGTGCTATCTGTTTGCGACAAATACGTTTACGAAGATAAGCTCCGTATTTTGAAACGTTAATATTAATCGCGTATCTAGATATTGCGCAGAAAGTTAGCGAGTTCTCGGTTACCGAGAAGCTCGTATAAAGGTATCGGAATCGAACGATGGAGAGAAAGCGTGGTTAACCTTGCACACTTTATCGGCTAAAAACGCCATGTTCATATATATATTTATATATATATATATATATATCTCGTCGATAAATGGTAATTTTGCAATTAAGCAGAAACTGGACGAGGGTGTAGATTGCCGAGGACGAGCAGACGCGCACTGAACAGAGCGAACATCGACGGCAGCGCTCTACCTTTTCCGCCCTTCTGTCGCCATCAATTTACCCTCACCATCGACTGCTTCCACCCCGTCCTTTCCCTCTTCTCTTCTCATCGCTTCTTCTTTTCCCTTCTTTACCTACCTCCACTTTTTGAATCCCCCCTTTTTCTCTCTTTCTCTCTTGGAAGGCTGTGGTGTTCCTTGGCGTGTCTCGCTTCGTCTTACCGTGCCCTGCCGTGCCATGCCATGCGGTGGCGTAGCGCGCTCTGCCGCACCTCTGCTCAGCCCGTTTCCACCGACGGTGACCTAGTTCGCGACAGGCCGCTGGAATCGTTTCTTCCGCACATGCCTCGGGATCCAGGTTACACCGAGCTCGTGCCTCGCCGCCTCGCTCGCTCGCTCTGGTCTATTCGAATACGAAATTTCGATCGACAGCGTGGATTTTCAGCCAAAATTTGATCAATAGCATCGATCGCTCCAGTTCTAGCGACATCGGTCAATATTTAATATAATAGTAATAGCGGAATCTTCGATTCTCAAACTTTTCCTTCGAAGCGTCGATTATCGAGATTTTACTTAAAAGCGTCGACGGCCAAATTCTGCGTAGTAGCAAGGATCCAGTTTCCTTCTCTTAACGACACAGTCTCCGAATTTCAACGTTGTTTCTGTCGATATCGGCGATATAGCAGGTGCTTGGACGCTCTGTATCGCGTTCTCATTCGTTGCGAGGATTCTCTCTCGGTTGAACACGGTCTGCGTTTCGTCTCCGACGTAACAAAGCGATAATTGTTTCTTACATGGGTGCACGCGGTCTAATGGATATCCCGAGGAAGACAGAAGCGAGGAAGGGGTTACGCGCTTTCGCGCGTCGTCCAGGTGGAATATAGTCGCGTCGCGCGCGTTCGAGAAAAAGAAGAGCGCGTTTTAGAGGATAGGAGGCGTCGGGGCGCGGCGAATTACGCGCGTCTGGTTCGTCGAGCGAAAGAAAAAGAGATTGCACGAGTACAAAACACGCGTAGAACAACGGCAGCGAGAACGGTCGCGTCTAGACCGGCGGGATGCACGGAAATGGCGGAGTCGAAGATGTATACGCGTTTGAATACGTGCACGCGCGTATACACTCGCTAACAATCCCTTTCACGCTTCTCTCCCTTTATAAAACCCACCCCCTTGCGTGATCTTTCTCTCTTCTTCCGAACGCTCCGAAATTCTCCACGCAAGAGCGTCGTCGTCGTCCTTGCCGTGCCTCTACGACGACTCTTTGTTCGTTGGCTCGCAGCATC
Organism: Bombus vosnesenskii; assembly: GCF_011952255.1. Taxonomy (NCBI): domain Eukaryota; kingdom Metazoa; phylum Arthropoda; class Insecta; order Hymenoptera; family Apidae; genus Bombus; species Bombus vosnesenskii. The sequence continues at coordinate 1,087,736 of NW_022882959.1, read as the reverse complement.
CTTGTCTCGGAGGGAACGACGAGGCCAACTTGTACATCTTAGCAGCGATTTATATTTAAGTTACGCAGGAGATGATATCGTTCGGTCGTATTTATGGTAACGAGTAATTAAATTCGATAGGAAGGAGCTAGCGCGGCATAAGACGAAGGACGTGGCAGCATTTTGCGGGTCGTAATCATTGGAAGTAGGCCAACGTTGTCGCGAGTACACACCCTGCGATCGTATAGCGCAGAATCCTAGTTCGAATCTGCTCCGTCTGCGACAAACTGCTGCGCGGCCGTGGCGCATTCTCTTTGTTCTCCGGTTCAATCGTTAGAGCGAACTTTAAACACGAACAGATTAGAAAAATTAACGTTCCACGCTAGTCGCGAAACGATATTTGCTTTCGCTCTTGAATCGAAACGAATCGACCAACACTCCGTGTCGTTCCCTTTTTCGTTTCTTTCACGACACGCGACTCTCTCTCTCTCTCTATTCCATTATATCGTATCTACGTTCTATTAACGTGCTAGAACTAGAACAATTCTCATAAGAATTTCATAGATTCACAGTGACGCGTTCTTACCGTAATTAGCAGGATCTACGTATTCTTAATAATCGTTATCTTTTCGGAAAATATGAAATCAGGTGTTCTATATTTCTCAAGATTTGCGTCTAGGCGATAAACTGACCGCGATATCGCTCGTTAAATAGCATCTCTGTACTGGTCTCGCGAAACGTACGGAAGAAAACAAAAACATAACCTAAAAACACTAACCGATCGAAGCTAAAGTAGAGGGTAAAAAGGGAAGAAAAGGAATGTATAGGTAAATGGATAAGCAAAGTTAAGAGGAGAAGCAGAGGGGTAACAAGTGGAATAGGGGTGGTACAGTGACGGAGCCTGCACGGAGGTTGCTGTCGACGCCCTGCCGTCGCTTCCTGGTTTCCCTATATTGATTTTCCAGCGTGCCTTGCGTTAGACGGAAACGGAGCGACACGGCCAGAGGGAGAGGAAAGGTTGCTCTGCGCTTGTGCTTGCACACGGATGTGTGCGCGTGCACGGAAATCGGCTAGCAGGGTGCTCGTTTGGGCATGTGTGGGTGAGTGTGTGCGCGCGCACCTCAGTCACGTTTGCAGCAATGTGTGGGCGGCCTTAAAACCAAAGAAGGGGAACTAGGTTGGAACACGGCAGTGTTAGAGAGTCGGTGTTCACGTAGGAGGGTGGAGAAAATACACCTCAGAGTTCCAGGTAATACGAAGAAAACGCGAATGCGAAAAAAGTGGGGCTACCTTTGCACCTTTCGCCCTGCACCAACGAACAACGATAGAGAGAGAGATACGTGCTATATGCACACAGCACGGTGTTCGGAAATGCGTGGACACTCGCCTATTTCTGTCAAGATGTTCTTTAATTAGCAAAGCACGAAGAATTTGACTTTTACGATCACCGTGTCTACGTTTAAGAGGATACTACGAATCGATCAAATCGATTTCTCAAAGTCGGCAAAGTCGGTTCTTTAAGCTTGTAAGATCGTTTCGTCACTCGACAAACACTTTGTCTTCGGATTCTTGGCATAACGTAACGGTGGATCGAGAGAATTAATTCGTACGCGCTGAGTTGTAACGTGTATTTGCCAGGACGAGTAAACAAAATCGGGCGAATTTACGTCGCAGCCCGATGTTCGATATTATTCGCGTGCTTTTTAGCTCGATTCTCCTTCTGCCTCGTCCATCGCTTCGCACTCCTCTCTCTTTCGCATATTTTAGGTTCCTTCTTTCCGTTCTTGAATACTTTCGCTAGCCGCGTATTACTCGCGATCGACCGATCGATCGATCGAACGAACGTTAAATACCGACGTTCGGAATAGACATTACCTTTGACTTTATAGCGATAGATGTGCGATGCGCGGTTGGTTAAAGTTTCGACTAAACGAATTCCCTATTTCGCGGAGCGGTTCGTGGAAACGAAATAAACAGCGCATTCTGCTATGAAACGAGTTCAGTAGTAAAGGACGACGCGTGGTCGGACGCTTCACGATCGATTCGCTCGCGAATGATTCTAGGACGCGTGTAATCGTTGCTTTTCCTCCGTTAATCGTTACGTCATTTTCTCAGGCGCGTCGTGCATTCACGGTCAACCAATACTCGCAATAATAAATCTCCTTCCAGACGTTTCCTCCTTTTCCGATAAATACGACTTGAACGTCGAAGCCTGTTTATTCGAATGCCGATCTTTGCCGTGACCAGCGGCCCTTTTCGACCGAAGCCTTAGGAAGGAAATCGCAGGAAGCCAGACGATACAAAACTGACGTATTCTCAATGACAAGCGGAATCTCCGAAACAAAGAATGTCCATTCTATCTAAAAGTAGGGACCTTGGACTACGGCAAGCTAAATCGTCCGTTTGCGCGTAACCTTCTCCGAGGAAACTAGACTCGAATCCATAACTTTGCTTCTTTTCTCATCTCCCTCGTCCTTCCTTTTCTTCTCGTCTTTGGTTACTCTATTCATCGGAGAGCGCGACATCGCTGCCGGGTAAGTTTTCCATCGAGGTACTCGTTCGTCCTCAAAAGCCCTTTCTCCGCGAGAGAGGCTCGTTTCGATGAAACGCGATAACGAGAGACGGTGAAAAATTAAAATTCGTTCGCTGTAGAAATTGCGAGTCGAGCGAACGCCTCGCAAGTCGAGTTCGCGAACGATCGGTTTCCCGTAGTTGGCGAAACGTTCGAAACGATTCGTCGGCCCCTTCTTACGACCTGTTACTAAATAAATGGACAAACCGCCCGATTTCCCGCCCGATGCAAGCTAAATAACGAACAAATTTCGCTGTTTTTGCAGGATCGTATGACGACAAATGGCAATTCACCGTTGGACAGTATGAGAACGTTGGAGCATTACTTGAGCGACATCATGCGAGGTACAGCGGATACCTCTGAACACGTGAAAGGTAAGTCGATTTTCCAATGCTCGTAATAAAAACGTAGATTCGATGTTTGCGAACTTCGCCGAATAGAAGACGCGATAATCCGCGAATACAGAGTTATCGTTCGAAGAGGTTGAAAAGTTCGTCGCAAGAATCTAACGAGAGGTTTTGTCTACGCGTACACGTACCAGATACGATCGTCTCGATGTCTCTTCGTAATTTGATCAAACTCCGTCTCAAAATCGACTACGCAAATTGACCAAATTTAGTCTTCGATGGATACAACGAAAATGTAACGGATACGGGAGAAGGAAAAAAAGTGGAGGAAATACGGGAAGATTCGGACGACGGTGCGTAACGAAACAAGTTGTCGAACGTGCATAATGCGGTAAAAGATGGTCGATAGGCAAAGATGGTAGATCGGCGCGCGGAATGAGACAACTAGCTTTCCGAGCAACGAGAGACCAACGAAACAGCCGCCGAACCGACCACTTAACGCAGACCAACCCTTCTCGGCACCCTCCACTCGACGCGACTCTACACACTTTACTCGCTCTATCCCGTACACTCTGTGCGATTCGACGCGACCGTATCTACACGTCCAGCTCGAGCTTCGCGAGCCAACATAGAGACCGAGCCGAAAGAAGTAGGAAGGAGACCGGCAAACGCTTTGCGTCTCGCGATGCTCTGCCTCTCGCTTCCCTTCTCGTTCGCGATCGCGCTTTCTTTCTCGCGCCTACTCACCCTGTCTGCGAGCTCCGACACAACCCTCAGACAAGCGGTCTCGCGCCTACAGTCAAGGGCAAGGGTGGTATCGCGAGACCTCTTCTTCCTTAGTGGTGCGTCTACACACCGAAACCGTACGACGCCACCGACATCGACCACCGGAAGGACAAAACGCCCGATGTCGTCGCCAACACTCGCGACGACACCGCGCTCGACATCCCACAGCCACGGAATTTGTTCGTACGTCTTAAAGTCGACTACTCTGGTCGTTCTAGCATGGAAACGCGCGCGACAAGAGGATTCTCGCCGAGAAGCTTCGTAGGATTTAGCAGCTTCTGGAGAAAGTGACTCTCCTCGTTGACTCGTGTCGCCTTGGTTCTTCCAGGTCGATAAATTTGCCTTGCGACGATGCAGCGATTATTTATTCACCACGAATTACGCCCTCCTTGCTCGATAATTTCGCAGCTAATAATATCGGCGAGTCGACGAGTCGCGAGTTACAGGTTATAGACTCGTGGAAACGACTCGTCGAGTTTTGCGAATGACGCGGGAAGCTTCGTGAAAGATGAAACGATACACGGCGTACGAACGTAGTAGCAGCAAGAACAGGCGTAGAGAAATATTTTGGCCAACCTACTTTGTTCCGATCGCGTAATTATCGGCTCCCTCGGAGACCATCGGAGACGTCCTGTCTTTCCTTTTTAACTCGCCGCAAACCCTTACATAGCCGTAATTAAAATCTCTTCACGATCGAAATACCATCGGAAATAACGATCGGCCGGGGACAAGCTCGCGGTAACGAAGAATAGATCGCGACGATAATTTCCGATAGAAATTTACGCTTCGACAGAGGGCGGAGAGAAAGAGGATGGCTGGAAGAACAGAGGAGTTATAAGGAGTAACCCTTTCGCAAAACGGCGTCTAGTCGAAGATACTCTTCGGTGAAAAACGAATAATAGGGTTGAGAGCTAGGATGGGATAGCAAATCGCCAGAGTGCGAACCCGTCTTTATTCTAGAACAAAAACCTCTCTTGAGGCATTGTAAGGCTCCGTTGAGTGGGCGTGCTTACTACGGCGCCATCTTTAAAAGTGTCAGCATGGCACTTTAAACCACACCAGTAGGTCAAGTCTCGGAAAATCCGAGTGCAACCTCGAGACGGCAACGATAGCCGGCTGTATACGCGTCGTAGCCATCTTTCGGACCAAACGAAACGCTCTTCGCGTCCTCCTTTGTTCTAACCGCGACGTGCGTGTTCCTCTTGCATCTAGCAAGATGCCGAGGAAACGCGGAAGAATCACGGCTTAAACTCAAATATACGCGTATCAGCGATGGCAAATTATTCGAGCTTAAACTCGCGTGGTTCGGCTTTGCAGACTTCGTTACGAAAGCACGAAAGGAACGATCAAACGCGCGTTAGAAGCTACATCGAGAGAACGATCACGCTACTCGGACTCTAACGATCGCGTGTTCCGCGTCGATAAGATCCTTTCGAAAATAAGCGGATCGATTTTGCGTTATCGCTGCGTTTTTATACTGCATCGCGTCGCACCGTGGTTAAACACGAACAATGCTTAAGAATAATTTCCTTCCGCTCGGTATTTTTACGGACCAAGATTTCTATCCATTACGGGTGAAAACTGTAACCCGTTTAAATCGGTTCGGCATCGTACGATGAAAACAATGTCCCGCGTGAGCGAACGTGTCCGATTGATAGGATCGCGTGCTCGCACTCGTCCAGATTATCTGACGGCGAGTAGCTAGCGGTTAACCAGCGGCCAACTTTCCGTCCTTGAACGACACGGGCTTTACGATTGCATTCTCTGACCTATATATCGCGCATACGTGTACCGTGTAATCGGTTAGTAACGCCGACGGGATTCATAGAGGGTGGTTTTACGCCGCGCTCCAGCCATCTAGGGTTTCATTGGATCGTGGCTTTCTACCCCTCGTTCCCTTTCTATCTTCCGCGCACCCCATCTCGCTGCTGCGAACAAACGCTACGCGTGTAATTGAAAAGGTGAATGGATAAAAAGGACACCGCGTAAATACGTAAATACTCGTGCTCTTCTACTCGAGATTCGATCTGCGAAGAAAACGAGAATTAATCTCGCGATGCAACGTTTCGTTCGTTTTTTCTTTCCTTTCTTTCTTTCTGCGTGTTTCTTTTTTTACTCTTTCCCTTTCGTCCTCTTCTTTGTCAAAGACGATGCGTAATTTAGTAGCGAGTTTTTGCACACGAGGTGAACCAGTGGTGCGACGATATCGTCGAGACTTTACATATAGCAGCGACGCTGTGAGATTTGGCAGCTTCGTATTTTTAAATAGCAAGTTGACCCGGGATACAAATTTAATGACTCGAGACTCTAAATTATCTCGGAGTTACTAAACTGTTTCGTTCATAGACCACTAAGGATCCGTGTCACGAAGGATACGATCCTATCAAATCGCGAGATCGCGTCACAAGTGTGAAACAAGCCTTACGTAAAAAGCAGGCGGAATCGACGAAGAAACGAGGAGAATCGCAGAGCTTTTTCTTTACAGGTACTACGCTACACAGCGTTACAGCGTCGACACGAACGACGTTCTCGTATCGATCCTGCTGAATCGACTCGACTGTCTTTCCGCGATTCTCGACCTTAATCCGTCCAGAAAAACGAAAACCAATTTCTCGTCTCAGCTAGGTGATAGAATCGATCTGCGTTCATGGCGAAGAACCAGCGACGATCCTTTTGTTGCGTCGCATCGGCCACGAAGCTTTCGTCCGTTATGAAATGGCGCCGTGTAGACGCGATATTGGCCGAGAATATGCGACGATGTCTCGAGGATGCGGCCGCAGCTATCGATCCAAGTCCATGTAAAAAAAAAAAAAAAAAGTTGCCAGGTGACCACGGCGAAGGTGAAACCTGCTCGTTCTAAATATTCCATTCGATCAAAGTTGTCCGATCGTTGGCGAGAATCGTTCGCATCTCGAGCAACGCGGGCAATTATGGTCGTGCCCGTTATCGGAGAAGTATTGCTGCCACGTGTTTATCAAAGTACCAAAAGTAGCAAACAATTTCCGAAATAGTATTCTCTCGTACGTCGCGGAGTACGATAAAGCGGTCGGGTGTGAATTAGAGATAATAATCTGAAAAATGAAGCTGACGTCCGATAAGACGGTAACGGTGCAAACAATAAGCGTATAAAGCGATAAGGTCCGACTGAAAATAGTATTCGGGTCGTGTGGAAGGAAAAATTATTTTACCAACGAACAAACCCGACGATCCTTTCTCCCTTTTCCGTCTCATACAGTTCCTACTATTCCTACAAGTTCCTGTCTCTCGGTATTCTCGTCGATAGTTTTGTATATTTAACTCGGAAAACGTGGCAAGTCCGAATACTATACCGCTGCACACGGTGTACTGTACACCCCTATATATATGCGGAGGGGCTCTAGAAGTTAAAACGAAGAAACGAAGGAGAATGTAATATATTACGAATAAGTTTCCGTTGCAAGAGAACCATACACGCTCGTCGATAAATAACGTATTCGCACGGAGTCGTAAATCCCGTGAATGACTCGTGGAATTCTCGACTCATCTATACTTACCAATTTGTCAAGCAGTTTGCGTTGAATCCGTGGCGTTAATACCGACCGAGTATACGCTTGACGTGTTCTTTGAACGACGCTCAAGCTGGAAAAGACGCGTACCGCCATCTCTAGGCGGCTCGTAAAAGGAATCGTAAGCGGCTCGGCATCGCGCAAGCGTACGCTGCGTTTCAAAATTTATTTACAAAGCGAATCTTCGATAATACCGAAACGGTGCGACGATTTAATCGAAATTACGATGTTTTCGAGTTGTCGATCCGTCAACGTTGGACGAGTTTATTAATCGAGCGTATAGACGTACGCGACTCGCGTCGCGTTTGATCTTCGATCCTCGATCTTTCGATCTCGGGTCATCGATCAACGCGGTGCTGCGTCGGATCGATCGTGTGTACCGCGTAGCGAGCACGCTCCGTGGACTAAGCAAAAAAAGGTTTCTTTAGAAACGTTATACTCGGAGCTGACAGTGCAAAATGGCACAAGGGCTTATTTAAATTCGATCGGAATTGGCTGGTTGCCTATTGACCAACTGCCACCATCAGCCGCATTGCAGTGACCTGCAATGTTGCTCTTCGTACGTCGTATTCGCGCGACGCAAAGGGACTTTCGGCCGTCGTTACGCGCGTGTACGCTGGCGCACGAAAGCGTTCGAACGCTCGCCGTAGAAAATTAGAATTCGTCGAAATATTTGATCATTAGTCGCGTTTCGTTACAAAACTTTCGTTACAAAAATTTCCAAATTTTTCGTATTTCAAACGCGCGATGTCTCTACGTTTCTACAATTGTGCGAATACTTTCGCGAGCCTCTGTACTCTCGATTACTCTTTCGATGTTTTCGTGCACGTTGCGTACTACGTACAAGCTTTTTTACCTTCTTATTTATAAAAGGACGCATTCTTTGGGTCTTTCGAGCGTGCTGCGTGTTACGTGGTGCGGCTTTATTTTATTTCCTTATTTATAAAAGATCGCATTCTTTGCATCGTTCGAGTAACTCTGTCCGCTTTGAAAGTCGATCTTTAGCTTCCACCGATTCGATCGTTCCTTTCTTGACCATGGTCAAATTATAAATAAACACGCCAGCATCCAGCAGCAGTGGCAGTAATAGTAAGAACGGTAGCAGTAGCGAGCAACCCTTTGTATCTTCGGTTCCGTGCCATTAGCGACGTATATTTAAGCCGCTGTACATACTGTCGACGAAACAAAGCTCCGCAAATATCCTGAGGGACAAAAGGCTTACGTCAAAGAATAAAAAGGGTAAAAGGGTGCAAGAACGAGAGTGGATGAAAGCGGTTGGCGGGCGAACGAACGAGCGACACGCGCGATCGCTGATGCTACTCGCTCGGGGACACCTAACAGACTCTTTTCTCGTCCTTGCACTTGTAACCTATCGAGCTTGCATTTTCCGTCTTACGTCGCTCTTTAATTCCTACGCAATTACGCGTCTATGGTATTTGACATTTTATTTCCCGATCACGTAATATCTACCATCCATCGATAGTTCTTATTTATCGAAGCGTGAATCGAAACCATCCTACTGACAGCAATTAAATATTTTTTGTCGTCTCTTGAAAATTATTCTCCGGAACGAACGTCATTATTCTCCGTCTATTTCCTCTCTCTCTCTCTCTCTCTCTCTCTATCGCGTTCGACCGCTGTCGGTCGAGCGACTCCAACTACCCCCGTGCTCCTTCCTCCATTCATAGACTCGACTGATCTCAAACGCACAGTTTTCGAAACAATTAAGCGAACAAATGCGTTCGTATTTGTAGCAACTCACCGCTCGCAAATACTTCTCCGATGACTAGCGTCTTTCTATATTTATGCAATAGGTCGTACGGAAAAACGTAAGTCGTTCGTCGTAAGATACACGACAAGTCGACGGGGAGAACGATCGTCGGCTGTCAAAGTCAGCGACCAAAGTGGCCGCAGTTTCTACGTTTCTGTACGCTTATAATTCCGTATTGCTGTTTGGCGATGGAACTGGTCGCTCGAGCACCGTCCAATTATTTACAAAAGCGAAGAAATCCTTACGCAATCGTTTCGTGTATCGTGTAGGAAGAGTCGTGCGAGAAGTAACGAACGTATAGTAACAGATAGACGCTTAGATGGATGGATGGATGGAGGGGAAACTAGAAGGAAGGGGGAGGGTGAAAAGGATCGACGAGCGAGGATAGAGGGGAACGAAAGAAGCCTTAACGAATAACGAAAGAATGGACATTATATAAATTCAAGGATACCGTGTACGATATCAGATATCATGTTCGTTACGATATTTCATTGAAGGCGTTATACGCGTGACGCAACCGCAATTCGTTGCAACGTGTGCGTCGTACGGAGCTCGTCTGTGGCGTTAGCTGTGATAAATCGAAAAATATAGAACGTTCAAGCGAAGGAATAGGAAACCACGAGAAACGAATCTCCCGCAAGCTGCTCGAATCGACCCACTGTTTATTAATTTTTTAATTTCGTTACATAAGCGCGCGATCGATGTTCGATTCTTGAGCGACAAACGATGACAGCAGCGATGGTAAATTCTAAGGGAAATTCGACAAACGTACTTTCGACTTATGGTATCGATCAATGTGGTTTGCGAGAGGCTCGAACGACTCTCGGGTAAATTCGTTCGAATCGTAAAGCGACGAAAAAATTAACGAACCAGAGTTAGAGTATCGCGAGCACGCTCGAGCGACCGTACTTCTCCTCTAGCTATTAGTCCACCGGTGCCGGTTTTTCGGCGTTTCGTTTTATCCCATGGAACGTGATAGTTTTTATCCTCGACTCGTCTACGTTCCTCGTAACAACTTTTTCCTCGGCATCGACAGACTCCAAGCCAACGAGACAATTGGTTAATCGTAAGAAAAAGAGACGGAAAAGGCCTTTGAATTTTTTTAGCCGCCGTCAGGATTGGATAACGGTAACTTTCTATTTGGAACAACAAACGTTTTATCGCGTACAGAAAACCGAGTATCTCTTCGTCACTGCGTGACTCTGCAACACGAACGGCAATTTGTATTTTCCTTAAGGAATAATAGTTGCTTCGATACGCGTACCTTGAGAAAGAGCGATTGAAGCGTACTTCGAGATTAGCGGCAAAATCGCACGGTACGATTAACGCTGTTTGTCGCCTCGATCGTCGACCGAACATTGTTCCTTACGTAAGACGGCCAAAAATAAAACAGCTAGTTCTCGAAAGAGAGAGGCAAAGCACACCCGGTTGGTAATCAGTTCGATACATTTCAAATTCCGTTCAAATAGATCGTACGTCGATTTCTTGATTAAAGATCAAGGCGATAGCTTATTACAAATATATATCTATATATTAAATACGCGTATATTTATATTTAAATATTTATCACAAGCATATACTTATACAGGGTGGTTGGTAAATGGTGGTACAGGCGGTAGGGGGGTGATTTTCTTTTTTTTTTTTTAATTTTTCCATCGACACAACGATCTGCAGTGAGATCCGTTATAACGAGATGCGATAAAGCGCAGGCGTACCGAGCGAAAATTCAACGTCGATTTTCTCGAAAACAAAGCCTCGAACGAAAAATTGTTATTCCATGTTTTCGACTTCTTTTTTCGCGTAGAATCACCCCCTTTCCGCTTGTACCGCCAGTTACCAACCACCCTGTATATAAATTATAGTTTTATAAGCACATCGATTTCTTCGAATTTCTCCAAGTTGTAAGATTACGTTACCTTACGATCGATTGTTCGCTTTTGGATCTCTTTAGCATATACGCGTAATCGATGAAAAGAAGAAGGTCGGCTAATTACGCGGGAATTGGCTGAACGCACAGAGTCGTACGATCGAGTCGAGAGGTCGAGTCGAAGTGGAAAGGAGAAGCGGAAGAGACGACGAACCAGTGAAACGGAGCAAGCAATGATCCATCATCGCGTGTATCGCCGCAGCTGTTTTGGCAGTCAGCTGGTCCGGCCGATTCGTGTTCGCATCTTGTACTACGGACTACTTTCGTGTCAGCCATTCTTCGCGCCGAATCTACGATAAGGCTGCGTGCATACCAAATTTTCCCAGTCGTCCTCGCGACGATCCATCGTCTCTCCGTTCGGACGGATATTAAAGATTCATTCTCTGTTTTTTTTTTTTTTATCGAAAATTGTCGAGATCGACGAACGAGGAAGGAGAAGACTACGGCGACATTGCGTTAAAAGTTGCCTCGTATCGGTAAAAGCCGCGAGAACTTGTCCACTCTACTTTCAGGCTAAACTTCTGTATCTCTAATTACCGTTCTATCGATCCTTTACATAGAATTTACAACGTGCTTTCCAGCGATAGTCGCGTTTTCTCGATATCCTTTCGCCGCTTCCGAGTAACCCGGGCCCTACCGCGCGGTAATTTAGCGAGCAATAACGTTAGCGAATCGATAAGCGAGACATTGCAGATCGCAGATTTCTCTTTTATAATTTCACGATTTTACGCGAAACAGGCTAATACGGGTCCCGTATAATACGTATCTGCCGCGTTATGGGAGGTCCCGCTTCGCATCCACGGGCTTGCCACCTGTCACAATAAACAAATACATAAATTAGGATCAAGAATATGACACGCGAGCCTTCTTTTTCTTCGATATCGCGTGTTGGTCGAAACACCGAAAGGCAGGCTTAATGGTAGGGAGATACGATGTGTCGAAATGCAAATGGGACCAGTTTTCCACAACTCGGCGGGATCTTGGATACCCATTATGCATGCAGCCTAAAATGCTCAGGCGGGATTGCGTGCACGTCAATGTCGAAGTCGGTGCTGGAATCGAAGCTTCCACGTTAACCGGAGCACGAGCCCCCATCAGCCAGATATGCAACGAGCAAGCTAGTAGCGTAATGGCCGAAAGGCCGAAAGGCCGAACGATGAGCACACGTCCACGTCTAAATTTAGATGCGCTCGTGCTGCTTACTTCCGCTTATTTTAGCTTAGGGGCCAACCGTTTCGGCCAAGGAACGTTCCATCCGTTGCTTTTCTCCTCGCCATTTCCTCTCAACGTCGATATCTCTCGACGATCGATATTTCCTACGTTCGAGATACAAAGTTGCGAACAGGAAGATCGCCAACGAATTACACGTTCGGCTTGCGGTAGTTTCTCGGTTCGTAAAACGAACCGAGAAACGTGGAAGCGCGTTGGCGTCACAAAGCTGGTCGATGAAAAGCGGATTTGCTCGTTTACGACGAGATACGTTTCGAAATTGTACGAGTGCAGTTTCTGCTTCGTGAAATTCCATCGTGCCGTTGCGCAGTTCGATCGAGTGGAGTACCGCGCAGGCGCGCGCGTGTTACCTCGTTTATGCATGCACTAATTTTCGCGATCAAGCTACGTACGCAAATTCCTTCGTCCCTCCTTTGGCCATTGTTTAGAGTTTTCATTAACGATGGTTCGATCGGTGACCGTTGCCGAGCTGTTGCCAGCTTATTGGTTACGAAATACGACGACATTGGAACGTCGCGCGATTCCAAGACGCGGAATAACGCGAACAACCGAATTGACTTTCTAATTTTTCATATGTCCCTGCATATGCACTTATTCGTTTTCTGCAATTATCCTTTAACGGCTGTGAAATAAGAGCGTTCGTGTACGAATGGAACGATTTGCCGTGTTATTCGTCGCTCCTCTTTCATTCGCTGCTTTCCGCCGTTGTTCGCCAAATCTCTTAATCGCTCGAATATTTGCCGAACAACGAACTCTTCGAATTGGATCGGCGATGATCGAGCACGAGGACCTATACCACGCGCGGCTCGTCTCGACGCTGAACGATTATGTAACGGCTATGCGTCACAAAATGCCGACACACTGTGTCTACGTATCGGCGTGGTACTGGACGAACCGCGAGACGAGCACGAGCAACCGCGATCGTGTCGCAACGAGCGCGAGCGCTAATAATTCTGCCGTTTAACCTTGAACATCGATTAAAGTATCCTTCGTATCGGTACACCTCTCGCCGTCGGAACAGCGTTACATATAGATATTACCACATGTGCACGCTGTTTGCTATATGCCTTGAACCGTGCATAATCGCTTAGGATCGATGCAACAAATCGGAGGTGTTTACTCGAACGTTTGCGATAGTTGGGCGAGTGGTCGGCTTCTGCAGGCTGTATTACGCATTTGTAGGTAAATCGGCCGATGTATTTGCGTAACATTCGTCGAAAAATTATTTCCCATCGATTCCGCTCATGCACGAGACTAATCCAATCGTTCAAATACGTTTTAGGTATCGATCGAGTATTACGCCGAGTGGATACGCTTAAGTACGTCCGTACGTATTCAAGGAACGTTAGGTTACAGACATGTTACGTAATTATTCACAATATCGTGCATCTACCAACAGAAAGAAATCGTAACGATGACGAAGCTTTATCTCGATGGAATCGCGATATGCGTTCGCGAGTCTCGAAACACTTTCATAGACGCCTGTACGCATATATGCTTGCAAATGTTATCTTTTGGACGATTCGAAAGGAAGGGATGGATGGATCGCTTGGAATTCGGAATGCGCGAGGTAGTAGAAAAGGGACGTCAGTGGCGGACAAATTCCACTCGATTTCGAGACGAATTCGACGCGTAACCGAAGAAACCGACGAAGCGCCGAAACAACGTTCGCGTATTTCGCGATATCACGTGGATTCAGAAACGCTCGTATAAGCAGCGCACTCGTGAGCAAACAACCTTGAGCGTATTATCCAGTTCTTCCACGTCGTCGTCGTTGTCGTCGTTGTACAAGCTTGGACGAAATATTAGAACATTTTTATTATTCTCTGGTTGCCGATGCAGTCGTAATCTTCGGCGATAATGTACGCGCAATTTGTTCGTTGATTGCCAAACGACCGCAAGATCGCGGCTCGATCGGTCGATACGATATTCAGCTGCCATTCTTTCTTTCATTTGTATAATACGGTTAAGGTTACGCTCGACTGTCGCCGTATATATTATACTTAATTTCGAGATTCTTCGGATCGATTAGATCCGTTTCTTTCGACAAAGCGTTGACCGTACAGTTTCGATGGCTCAATGACTGCGAAAATTATTTCCACACCGATATATTTGAACAGCGTACGAGAAGAGAACGCGACGAGTCCATATTTCCGCTAATTTCTTCGTCTCGATAGGGCGCAGAAATACGTATTTCGAGGATCAATGACGCGCTTGAATTCGAACAGATGTCGAAATAAGGGGTGTAAACAGAGGATGAAACAAACGAATAAATAGAGAAACGATGCACGGCTAGATAAGAAGTTACGTATGTACATCGACGGCGATAGATGCACGCGCTATACTAATACGTTGATGCGACGTACACGCTTGTTTTTGAGTCATCGCGTCTCAATGCTGAAATATGAACGGAGGCAACGCGACTATCAAGGGGTCGTGCGCACTATATACGCACGTGTGCGTATAAGATTACCTATCTGTATATCAACACGCATACGTATACATACACGCGTACATACGCGCAACAACATATATCTGTTCCCATTTTTGTTTCCATTACATTCGTACAATATACGTCGTATAGCTTCCGCTTGTATTTTTACACGCACACGCGTGCCCCGTCCTCCGTCTTCCATTTTTATCTTTTATCAACTTCTCTACCCTCGATCGTTTTTCACACGAACTCTGTTCAAACCCCGTGGTAACCGCGAGTTCGAGATCGTATTTTGAGACGACCGAGCCCGTTTTTTATTCCTAATGGCTGGATTTAGGTACAGGCGAGATAACAGATTCGGATTTATCGATAACTCGTTTTACGTTTACGATCGCGATGAAATATCGAACAAACCACAAAGCGTCAAATAGGACGACACGTAAGGTTTACATCGGGGTATTCGGGACTTTGTTTACGTCCCTGCGGTACGAGTCTCTCGCCTCTCGCTCTTCCATCCACTTGCTCATAGTACGTCATCGAGCCGTATCTCGCATACATCGTTCGAACTCGCTTTGACTCGCGCCGTTGGTTTGTCCCTGACGCACTCTCTCTCTCTCTCTCTCTCTTTCTCTCTCTCTTTCTCCGCGATCGCACGTGTACGTGCGCGAAACTGAACGTGTGCGCGTGGACGACTCCTGTATCTCCTTTGGTCGTATAGTAGCGTTTCGCTCGATGTGGCTCCGATGGAGTAGTGGTCGGGTAGCTTCGCCGCGGCGCCATCGATCCCTTTTGCGCGCGTGCTCCGACTCTGTCGCGCTCGTTCGCAGACGAACAGCGGACACGGACACCGGCGCGCGAGAACGCTACCACATACACGCGTCGACGTGTCGACACAGAACAGAGTGGAAGCGGTAGGTGCGCACACACCGCGCGCGTACATATATGTCCGCATGGACTTCGCCTCGTCTCGCCGCTCTTCGCCTCTCTTCGCCTCTCTTCGCCTCTCTTCGCCTCTCTTCGCCTGGTCTCGCTTCGTTTCGTCCCACCACGTTCGTTTCGCCGCGCCTCGCCGCACCGCACCTCCGCGCGCTACCAGCTTCCTCCCACGCCTGGGGGCCGGGGACCATCGCGGAGCGGCCATTCCTTCAGCGAACTTCAGACAGCGCGCATCATACGTCGTATTCACGCGCCGCGCAATCGCAGTCGGAAACGTAACACACAGCCGACCGTAACCGTAACCACGCCTTTTTCTAAAAACAAATAGCCGGTTGTGTCGCGTACGCTCGTTCGAAGCCGACGGAGCGAGTACCCGAGAAAGAAGCGGCAAAGTGCGAAGAGAAAGAACGACGATCTGTTTTCGAGAGATCACGGCCGAGGGACGTGTTGAATCGAAGCAAAGTGCGCGCGACAACTTTTCCGTTCGTTTAACTGCTATCGTATAAACGAACGACGTAGCAACTAATACTCTCGCCTCGTCGGCCGTGACATGTGCTTAACTCTGTGTTAATCCAGATACGCTATTTAGAGCTATTCGTCTTTGGGATGCGATACGGCTAACATAGTAGCGACACTACGTGTACTACATACGTGTTTGATTTGGTTGCGTGTTCGGTGAAATAGGAGGAAGGATAGTGCGGAACAGCAGAAACATACACGGAGAAAGAGAAGGAATACAGAAAGAAAGGAGCGAGAAGGAAGAGGGTGGGTAGGGGAAGAAAGAAAGGAAAAATAGAAATAAGAATAAAAGTGCGCGGTGGGTAGCAGTGTGGAATCGAAGATCGCCCCAGTGTGTGCTAAGTGACTCGATAGTGGAGGAGGAAACTTTATCTAGGGTTCATCGACAAACGGTACCCCGGTACTCCGGTGCTCGGCCTGGCTGCTCGCGCCCGTTAGTGTGCCGTTCCTGTCCGTATGTGTGTTGTGCATAAACTCGAAACTTCCGATGCTCTGATCACGTCCTGTTGCGTGCAGTCGCTCCGTGTCACCCGCGTAGTGCCGAATCTATCGAAAATCAGGAGGAGTCGTTCGCCGAGGTGAGGTTCAAAGTGCGCGGCGACCATCGCGACCGGGCCGAGTGGACGGACCGGGGAACGAGTTTAACGACCAACCACAGCAGACGAAAACGGAGTCGAAAAGATTTTTGGTCTAACCTACGAATTACCGTTAAAACATTCGCGTTAAAAGATTCAACGACTTGATTGAGCGACCGTAGTCGCACCCATAGGAATCCATATAGCGGAAGAAGATGTTTCGCGCGTTCGGCGCTGCGCCGGCTGAGACACCTTCAACCGCCGACATCTGGACTACCACGTTCCCCAATAAAGGTGCCTATATTACGTATTTGTCGAGTATACAACTTGTCGTAGGTTAGTCGCCGTGTTGAACGAACGATCGTTCGTACTCGCTCCATCCACGAGCGAGACTAGGCTCGTGCGTCGTGTCGTGCGTATGGCGTTCGAAGGTTCTCTCGAATTTCGCAAAGAGGCCGCGCGGGGTGATCACGGGTTCGGAGCACGGTGACGCAACCACACTCCGTGCAGCCTGCCCGTTTTCGGCTCGAGCCGAGAGTTCGTCGACGCGTGTCCCGCCACGTGATCGCACCTCGCACCCGCGTAGCCGCGCATCCTGCCTCTCGCTCTTCGTCGTCGCGAGCGCTACGTTTCTTTTTTTTTTTCTTTTTTCACCGCTCTTTTTGTCTCGAGCTAATCCCCTCAACGTTGCGTAGATCCTTTTCGGGCTACTCCCTTTCGAACAAGTTTCTTTTTAATCTCGTAACGAGTATCTATACGCGTGCTTTATTTTCTGTAACTACGATAGGAGTATATAGGCAAGATAGGCAAGAGACGGTATATTACCAGAGGATATCAAACGATGGCGCGTTGGGAGTAAGGGAGGGGAAGTTGATAAACAACATCAAATATACAGACTGTATATACACATACACAGCTTTCAATGACGATTCATCGATGACTGTGCCCGTCGTAACATACAAATACTTCCCGAGCAAGGATGAAACAGTGCGTTCGAAAATTTCCATTCTGTTCTTTATTCTTTTTTCTTTCTCCTTGTTTATGTAATTTGACGCAGAACATGCGTTACTTTGCTCGTCCATCGATGCCCATGATAATCGATATCACGTTTTAATGGCAACTGCCGTGTTTTCAAGTACTTTCAAATCAGAATAACCGAAAGAGAAATCATTGCTATTTTCGAACGGCGTCGAGTCGAACAAGTCGATGATGGGTGATGATAATCGCGATACCAAACGCGCCAATGTGTAGGTATGTATTTACGCGTGCACGTGGCAAAGAGGGATGTCCGTGTCACGCACGCTTCTGGTATCGTAATGAATCGTTTCGTGTCGTATCGTGTCGAAACGCTTGAACGGTCTCCATTGTGGATTTTCGCGAAAGGACGTCCTTTTAAAGTTTAAAAGATTCGTCCCTCAGGTACGTCAGGCACAGGTACGTGCCACGCACCTGTTTCACACTCGACCCCGCAGGAAACCACGTACGCACTCTGTAATAGAAACGAATACTATTGCAGATTTTACGAGACACGTTAATCGATATTACGCTTACTTAATACGATCGTTCGTCTTTCATTTACGTCATCTCGTTTTTATTCAAATTGTGCGACTCGATGTTCGTGCTAACGCGCGTTAGAATTGTACCGTTATACTCTATGTTCAAGATTTTGCTGGTGAATTGTTGCGCGTAAGACAGGTATTCGTGAAATCGTACAAGCGCGATATCGATTCGTGGCGCGAGTCGCGATTTTTAGCTCACCCTTTATTTCGCTCGCCGATAGAGTGCCTTGACCTGGCCTGACCCGCGCAATTTCGCACTCTACCCCTCGGGAAAACCTCTCCCTGTTTGTACTTCGCGCTGGAATGCATTTTGATCCAGGTTGCTTACCCCTTCGCGTCTTCTTTCGCCCGTTTTCTTTGGTAACGCCTCACCGCGGATACATTTCGTTTCCTTTTCTCTCTACCATTTTTTATTCACGCCGTAATTATTCCAGCGTTCTACGCTATCGTCGCGCTATCGTTCAAACGTTCAGGTACAAGAAACGAAGGAAGATCGAGATCGAGATATCATCGTCGAAGAACCGTATCGTTTATCGTGAACGAGTAGATATACGGAGAGACCATAGAAAAATTCCACGTTCTTTGCGTCGAAAGATTACGTCGAAAGATTACGTCGAAACGAACGAATGTAATCTTTCCTCGCAAGCTTTTCCCTTTGATGTTTTCTGTTTTCCAAGAAAGCGCAGCAAATCACGGAGATTTTGGAAAAAAGTTGGATCAGTTCGCGTTTCTCTGTATTATTCCGTGTGTACGCGTATCGCGATATTTGAAATGCTGAGAATTATTCTGGCGGATATTGTTCCACAGGTCAAAGCGAACGCGTTAGATTCCAAGCGTTCAAAGGTCTGGTAACAGTAGGGTAGTCGATTCGATGAGAAATATGCAGAACGAAGGGGATCGTACCGACCTTAACTGAAAGCTTTGCTGTTCTAGCTGTATATGTAATATCGGGCTATCGTAAATAGACGATCCCTTGCCCGTCGAATGTTAGACCCGATATCTGTACATTACCCACGAGCTATCGTTACACGAATGTTTGACGATTCATAGTTGGTTCTTTGGCGCTGAACAAAATGCCCCTTTCTCCTTTGCGCTGTTTCTCAATCACTTGTCCCTTGTCGCAACAGCCTCGACCGACTTTCGAAAACGAGACGGACATCGTGACCGTTCCTTGCAACGTTTTGGCTAGTTACGATCGGGTCGAATCCACTGTCGAACGTCGCGAACACGAATCTATGGAAAACGAGCCGTTGTTCGTTGACGAACTTGGTTTCGTCGATGGTTAACCGATCGATCAGAAATAAATCGTAGCAGACTGAATTTTTGCCAGATGGGATCTTTCGATTCACGCTCGTTCGCGTCTACCGATGAATCGAGTTACATCACCGAGATTTTTCCTCCTGTTTGTTCGCACGTGTGTCTTTCTCGACTCGAAGGTTACAATTTTAGAGATCCATCCGTTTCCAGAAACTTACATAGCAGGTATACTTACCTCTGACGTTGCTGTATCGTCGACTGTATTTCGCATTTCCGTTATCTCGTATTCCTTTGGTTCACTCGGCGATTACGACGTTACGTAAGTAACAATGAATAATTATATAACTCGTACGTTTTAGTGCACGTGTCGCGCATAGGCAAAAAGAATGGTAGCGTTCGAAGACTCGGACGTTTCGTCGATTACCTGTATTGCGATTATCGATGGTGTGACAATGATTTTACGTAATTTTACCAATAATAATAATAATAATAGTAACAATATAACAAAACGATATTACAAGAATGATAGGATAATCGTCGCAAGAAAAATTAACGCTGATTTTTAGAATCTTCCGACGAACGCCTACGTCGTTTACGATTTTACGAAATACGCGTTCCTTTCGCGAGCTAACTATGGATCGTAATAAACCGTTCCATTAAACCAACTCTTGTTTCCGTCGCTACCAACGGCAGCGGCTTGTTCCGCAAGAAAGTTGGTCGTGTCATCGCGTTTCCATTGATGCGCGAACAAGCGAAATGTTTCGGTGAATTCGTGATCAGCTGGATGTATGCACCTTGCATTACCGTTGACCTCTTTTTGCGTAAACCGTAACTTGGAAATCTACGACCTACATCCCAACACACTCGTCTATACGCTTTGAAAAGAAAGAAACGTTGTAGTTTGATACATAAAACGTATATATCTACGGTTTTGCGAGCAGGATATTCGATGTTATCGCGAAACACCGATAAGATATCGATTTCCTTCTTTAGCAATAACGCCGACGTTTCTGTTTCAACATCTTGATAATAAGGCCGCGCGATTCAGCGAACCGATCGTGTAATCAAAGCGTTTTACCCGACCAAGTTTTCCATAATTTCTCTGCCGTTTCGTTTCGTACAGCTTTCTTGCAATTCGTTACAATCGCATCGTACGAAACGCGCACGAAATACCTGTACGATGTTTGCAACGGTAAATTACGTTTTGGATTGGCACGCACAGCGGCGTTCTTCTAACGCGATTCCCAACCTTTCTCCCCCGCGTTTTACGTGCGAGTTTTTGGAGCAAAACGAACAGATCTATGCCACACACGCGCGGGCGCGCGCGCACACATATGCATCGACGAACGCTGACGTTACAGCAGCGTCATGTAAATATTAACCACGTATTAGCAGACAATATTTACTTATCAATTTACGCGATTCTTTGCTTATTTATTACCTCTGTATTTTCGCTTTTCGAGTATTTAAAACCTCTGACAAATACGAGTGGCAAACTCTAATCACCACGAATTATATAGCAGTCGAATTAACATATATGTGTGCATAACGTTGTTTGTCGTTAGAGGAGTAGATACAACGTTTCTTTCAGATCTTAACAATTCCCTTCCTCGCGCTATTTATTATCACCAAGGTAATTGTAATTCAGCGTAGCGAGGCCAATCGACGTTGAATCGTTTTATCGCGTAATTTCGCCGATTAACGTCAACCCGTGCGACCAATTGGATTTTATTTATGCGAGTAAAAGCGCGCTATTTTTCCACGAATTGTGATATATTTTTGCGCGCGCGAGTGGCATCGATCGGCCCGGCGAGAACGAAAAAATATGGAGAAGGAAGTACAAATATACGTGGAACGTGGAACAGAAGCGCGAAGCAAAGGTGAAGAGAATTCGTCTGGATGGAAATTTCCATGCGTCGAGTTGGGCGCTAGTCGACTGGTAGTTTCGCTGTCAGCGTCGATAGCGTCGACTCGTACGTTCTATGCGTTATCGAGCGATTTTTCCTCGATGGCATATTCACTCGGAGATAGAAAAAGAAAAAACGGAATCAGTTAAAAGGCAAGATAACGACAAGACCGAGAGAAAGAGGGGAAAAAGTTATCGGGGGTGAATCGTAAGCGAAGCAGGTACGGGCTACGCATGTCAACTGGAGGGCATTCAACTATCGATCGCATAGTTTCAGCCACCCTCCTGTAAGCCGGATCCGACCTTTTCTCCCGACCATCTCTCTCTCTCTCTCTCTCTCTTTCTCCCCTTCTCGCGTTGCTCACTTTTTCCTCTTTTCACGCTCTCCTGATACTCTGCTACTTTTTCCACGCAAGAAAATAGAAATTTGGAGAAACCTCTCGGCAGAACGTACCTCTCTCTCGACGATTCTCGTCTGTCGCGTTCCAGTTGACATTTGTACGAACTTGTCGGAAGTCAAATTGATCGACTCTTCGCTTTCAAAAAGTTGCCAATCTCGAGACCTGGCCGCCTAGGTTCCTACATTTAACAACGTATTTATCTCGACGAATTTACTTATCGCGAATAGTCGCAAATTCCAAGATAGATTCGAAAGAGTGGAAACGTTCGTGGTGGCTGTTTCTCTTCGCGTTTCAATTTACCACCTCGATCCGCGTACCTTCCGCCAAACCATATATACGACTCGTACGAGAAATGCCAGCCTGGAACGTACGGTTGGCCGATCACAGGCGAACTCGCGTTTTCACGCGTAAAATTGAGAGTTGCCCGATCTTGCATAGAGCAGGCGATGGCACGCGTTACTTTCTGCGTAGAACAACCTGTCAAACAGCGTTGTTAATAAACTATGCGTAAACGAATCGCAGAGCGCCGGAAGTAGGAGAAAGCCGAGTCAAACGCACGGACACCCGGACGGAATCGCCGGCGGAGAGAGGGTCGTGGAAACCCTTATATGCGGGCCAGCTGATCGGCCGACTCGACGCACGTGCACGCGACGCGTACATGTCTGTATGCGTACTACGTCCTGGGGAGTAGCACGACCGGGGAACAGCGTATACGGCAGCCAAGTGCGTTTCGTTAACGACGCACGAGTAGTACCGGGCCATTTAAATTTAGCCTGGCTCCTCTCTTTCGCCCACCCCACCTCGTTCGAATCTTCCCCCGAGCCTCGTCCCCTCCGTTCGGTCCCCGGAATTACCCGCATCCCTCCGCTCTGCTACGGTTTTTCGACGGTTGCCGACCTATTACCGAATTACGATTGTTTCCTACCATTTTTTAACGCCTCCTCTCGCCGACCACGAACGTTCTTGGAATTCGAATTTTTAGACGCGCACGCTCTTGGTCGCGGATAGAAGATTCCAGCGTTGAGCGGGTAGATAGAGTCGCGTAGAGACGCGCTACTAGTCGAGCATGGTCTAGCAGTTCATCGGTTTGCTCGCGAGGACCGGAATAGAATCGTAACGGAGCGGATGCACGGGGCGCTTGCATTCCGTAGATAGCAAGTCTTTTTCTATTTCGAACGATGCCTAGCGTTTCTCAGGCGTTAACCGTTCGACGCGAACCAGATTTCGTCCAAACTTAGGATGCGAGACCGACTCGACGAAAAAAGAAAATCATCCGTCCACGTTTATACCGTTAATCGGATGTTTCTTCCATCTAAAAGCACGTCAAATCGATTTCTCTGGCGAGAGAAACCAAAGATGCTTCGGTAAACGTCTGACTCGTGCGGATTTTTTCGTCGTTGCTTTCTCATCCACTGCTTTTGCTTTCGCTGCACGACCGATTAACGAAACGGAGCTCGGTAGGCAGGAACCTGCCAAAAGTGGAAGGGATCGACCGTGGCCGGTTAACAAGGCGATAGGTAGCTTCTACGTGTATGCAACGCGTTCAAATATTTTCGTGAACCATCGTGCGTCATCGTCTTGCGACGAACGACGAGTTTCTCTTGGGGCGACTCGTATAACTCGCGTACCAACGAAATCGAGGAATTCGTGAAGAACGGAATTCGTTGGAAGCTGGCGAGCTCGGTCTCTGGACGGCTCGTATAAAAACGGAGCAGCGTGTGACTCGAAAGAAGAAAGCAACGTAAATTGGTAATATTTATAACTACGGAAGGAGTTGAAGAGCGACGAGGACAAAGCGAGAGAGAGAGAGAGAGAGATAACGAGGCTGTATATTTCTGCGGTATTTGAGATGCAGGGTCACAAAGATTATGTAAAGTGCACGGCGATTGTTGGGACAAAACGCGTCCAACGACGCGTATAATGTCGCGATAAACGTCTACGTAAATATCGAATTTACGTGGAATTCGCCTTTAATCTGAAATGCTCGACTGGATCGTTTCGCGTTCTACTTCTTCTGCGATTATTAATTGGTTATCTTTTCGTACTCTTCTCGCCCGTTCTCCTTCGTTTCGTTCGACGCTCGAAACCAGCTATTTGCGTCCGTCAATGGCGATGATAACGATATCGCGGTCGTGTAACGAAGAATCGCACGATTCCATTCGAATGGAAATTCGTGCGGAGAAAGAGAAAGAATTTTATACGAGATAGAATTTCACGCGCACGTGCGTTCGTTACATATGCGCAGATCCGATCGACGCTACTCGGGAAAACTAGGTAGTTGGGTGTTGCGTCCATCGTCTGGTACGTAATGGCGCGAGATATTCGAATTTCGTGTAATTCCATTGCACGTTCACCTTCTTCCGCGTCCATTTCGAAGTCGCTCGCATCGCGCAGAACGCGGATCATGCATTGTCCGCGTGTAACGGAGCTAAATAGGTTAATATGCACATCCGTATCGTGGCTCGCGTTATGTCACCGATGCCAGTCTAATTGAATAGGCCGTGGTCTAACCGGTGTCTCGAGATCGTTCTAAAACCATCGTCTTCGCTGTCGTGTCGCAGCTTCGAAATACGAATACGATTGTCGCGGCCAACGTACGCGCGTACGTACGAGCACAGAGTGTACAGGTGCGAGAAAAACGAATAAAAATGTCGCGACTTTGCTCGCGTTTCGTCCACAGTGTGAAGCAACAGCGCGGGAGAGCGAGAGATCTCTTTTTTTAAATTGTTGGTACGATTCGAGGCCAGAGCAGCGTGCCACGAATAAAATCGTTATCTAACACTTTCACCAAGTAGACGTCGTGACAGGAACGATCGGAGATCGTGTTGCGAGACACGTCAAAGTAGAATTCCAACTCGAACCGATTCAATCCGACTCGACGATGCACCATTAACGTACGAACGCTTTTCATATCTCGCAGGAACTAGTATCGCGAGAAGCCGAGTAGGTGGGGATACAAGTAAATAACGTACGTAATGCGTGGTCGACCTTCGTGGAGCGTACCGCTGCGATCGAATCATCGAGCAACGCGTTCGCGATAGTAAAACGATCGTTGCTGCGTTACGATCGCGTTTGCCAGAGACGCAGCGTTCCGTTTCTACCAGGAAACCCCGATAGCGACGATAACGCGTCGATTCGTCGATCGTATTCGTAGGAAGATCAACGAATCCATTGTTTTCGTCGTTGATCGGTAAATAGGATTTCGATCCTTTAGGCATTTCTAGATTTTCGTAAATCGTTCCTCGTAAACGGAAAGAAAGGATCAAGGTAAACGCAAGATCGGTGCACACACACACACACAGAAGACGCATGTACATTGTCGTTCGTTTGATCGTTCGTTTGATCGTCCGTTGACGCGACAGCCGTACGAAAAACGTTAATTTTCCAAGGAATCTCGATTCACGAACGTTCCTGCCTGGATTTCGTCGAGGCGGAAGCAACGGTGGCGAACGTTCATTTTCGGATATCCTGGTTTTCGACGTACACGACGTATGTAACGCGAGAAGCGATCGAGCGCTCGCTTAAATTCGCCGGTCGAACCGACCGATAGTCGATTTCGATTCCATCCGAAAACCGACGTTCGTTTGCCCGTGGCTTGCGTAACGTAGCATCGATTTCATCGCGCGTTTCAGAAAGCCTCGAACAATCGATTCTTCGCATAGCGTCGTTCCGTGTCGCAATACGTTGCGTGTTATGGCTGCCACGAGCGCGAACGGGAAACGGACGTAGGAAGAGAGTAGTCGGTCGCCGAGTCGCCGTTACGCGGCGTAATTCTAATCTTTTCTCAAATACGACGTTGAAAAATGAAAACGCGCGCGAATAACGCGCTGACACAGATAAGCAATAACAACGAATAGAGAAATCGTCGTCTTTCGGACCTGTGACGCGATTCTTCGAATTCGACGACCGCAGAGAAACGGAAAGCGCAGTTTCCTACGATTTAACGCGGAACGAGTTTGAAAGCGTGTGAGTGACTTCCTTTAAAAAGAAAACTGTGACGCATTTCTTGGCTATATCTGTCGAAGCTGATAAGACGTTAGAATAAACGTTGATGTGCACCGGGCGGAAGGAATTCGACGCGATAACTTTTTCTCCAAGTCCTGCGCTGATTTATCGTTGGATCCGAGATGGAACCTGCGCGTTCTTCGACTCGTTTTATCATCGATCGGTCGCTCGCTGCGATTATCGGAAACCTTTCGAGGATAAATCTCGACGGGAATATACGCTTTACGTAATTATCCGCGTTGTATAAACGTGTAAATACTCGACCATGTTTTATAGAAATATGACAGAAATAGATAGGCAAACGTCCAACGTTCGCGATCCTAGTTTCAGCGAAACGGACGAGCCAAAGGAAACGCGAAAGGTCGATGCACGTTTAAACTTTTGCTTCCCTGACACGGTACGGATATACCGCTATTCGGTTCAAGTTGCAAGACAGCCGCTAGCTAGCCGCCAACGTTCTACTCTATAGTAGTACGTCGTAGTACAAAGTCGCCTTGAACGTTCCCGCCATTTTGAGCCGCTTGCAACTCGACGTTTTTCCTCTTCTCTCAGCGAGCAACCGTCGTTTTATAATGGCATTAACGATATAGGACGAAATTTATCGCAGCGTATCGCCAACTTTATCGCGTACGTATGTAAAAATTTAACGCGATACGAAGGAAAAAAATATTCGTCGTGGTTCGGTTTTTGCATGTTTTCCAGCATTCCTTAAGTATACGATCACCGTACGATCATCAAGGAACACCGTGTATAATCCGTGTACAAGCGAGCTTATTCGAAGGTCAAAGGTGTCGTTAAGTGCCAAGGTCACGATCAGAAAGGAACGTGGTCGAGATCCTGCGTTAGATACCCGACGTTAGGAAAAGTCAGGGAACAAGCTCCGACGTTTGTAAAATTTATCCGCGTTTCAAACGACTAACCGTACGTGTTTGTATCCCCGATCGGTAGAAATATATCCAACGCGATGTTTATTATTTAAGACGAGCGGAGAAATACGTTTGCGCGACGCCACGTTCTTTGAAAGCGAATACGCGGTTAGACTTTGAACACGCGAAACGAATAAACGACGCGATTCCTTCTTTTAATTTACTTATTTAGCACCGGAGCAAGTCGCTACCGCGTAAAATGGAGCGGTATGCTGAAATTGATAAGACCTTTATCAAGCGAATCGTTGCCATTAAAAAGAAATTCGATCGGCGAATTCGAACGCCAGAGGGAAGAAGCTCGGCTCGGCTCGAACCAGATGTACGTACTCGCGCTAGTTACTTGGTTCCGGTTAAGTTGGTAACTGGCAGAAATATCTGGTATGGAAAGCGAATCGTTGTATACCATCGTGCCACGGAGTCTCGTTTCGCGTTTGATTTCGCGCGGGTGACCAAACTCTGCTGGCGTTGCGCAGCGCGGCGTAGCGCGCCGCCCGGAACCGGTTTCTTCTACGAGCTAACGTCCGGTTGTCCGGTTGCATTAAACTACCGCGATTTTGAATCGGTCGCAAAAACGAAGAGAAAACCATCGGTTAGCGCAATACCGTGTGTCGTCGATTTTTGAAAATCGTAAAAACTTTGTCCGGTTACGCATATATGTATATATATTTGTCGCCTGACGCACACTTTAACTTGGGAAACTTGGAAGGGATCACGAAGATTTTCAGCCGGGGACCGCGAAGGAGAAAGCGTCGAGAAATTTGATCGGATCGACGTGTCGCAAGACCAAGTCGTTTGGCAAAAAATCAAGCCGTCGTGGTTTTGTGACGCGCCTTTTCGCGGGATGGAAAGGCGAGCCGTTCGCTCGAAACGCGACTATTGTGTTTTAGAACTCGTGTACGTAGGTCGGTAAGAAACTGAGAGATTCGCGGCGAGTGAAATTTTCTTTCTTCGCTTACGATACCTCCGATAAATTTCAGTTGGACTTTTCGTCGAACTTTTCTATATAAGTGCTTTTCTTTTCTATATAAGTTTTTACGCCGCATGAACCGCAGCTGTGCGGTCATCAGCGGCGACAATGTAGCCAGAGGGAAAGAGAGAGATGCGTCGCTTAGATTTTGCTAAATAACGATACGTCTTTCATAAAGGAGAAAACGCTCGAAACTTGATTTTTATCGCACAGGTTCTCGCTTAAAGTTCCTTTGATCCGGTATTTGATGCGAGAGTAATTGGAAAAGAAGACTCTACGGGCAGATGTTTTCGAATATTTTGCTTGTTACGCTCCGAAGGACGGCTGACTGGAGCGGGTTAATTTATGTAGCGTGCGATCGAAAGTTGGTTAATCCGTGAAGTAACTTCGATGGGGCTTGTCGAAAGACGCATACGTATACGTACGAGCCAGTCGGAAGCCGGAAACCTCGAGAATGGAAAAGTCGGTATCGAACGCTTTGTCTCTTAAGAGGCTCGAATTTCCTTACGCTTGTCGTTAGATTTCTTAAGGATTTTTGCGATACGACTACTTACGCGGTATTTGCGCGACTCGATCGTTGGGTTACGGAACGAACATCGGATACCGGAGGAAAGCGAAGAAAAGAGAAAGAGCTTTGCGCGAGAGCGGGACAGCGGTGTAGAAACGAGGAGATTATTGCCGCGGCGCCGACTGTGGCAACAGGGAAGTGTCGCTCGCGCAACGAGCGTCCCGAATATACTTGTAGTGGATATTTTCGATTCGAGCCGATTGCACAACTCTCTCGGCTCGACAAGCACGCGCGTGCTCCTCTGCGTACGGCGGTTGTTCGACGGCGTCCTGCATATACGTACAAGTGCGTACTTCGACTTGCTTCTACGTCTTAATTAACGTTTCTGCCTTTTAGTCGGCCACTTTCGAATTACGATCGAGCCGACTAGGAGTCGCGACTCGTTTAATCAACCTCGAATCGGAAGATCCGGTAGGTGTGGAGTTGCCGCGTAAATACGCGAACGCCAATCACACCGAGCGACTTTACGATCCCTAAAGGAAACTAGATCTCGATCGGTAAGAACGGAAACTGTCGAAAGAAATTGCCCACACGTTGGTCGACTCGCGAACGTTCGGATCTCGTTCGGTTCGCGCGAGGTCGAAGGGAACGCTCGACCGCGCGCAATCTCGAAGCGACCGGCAAGAATCAGGCAATGCGGTCGATTTTTATCTTATTCGTCGTCCGAGTACGTCGCAGCGGCGCAAAGTCAAAGTCTGCGGTCGCTATTATTACCTTCTCGTCGAACAGCCCCGTGTTTTACCAGCGTAGCGCGTTTCAAGCTTCTTGTTCTTCTTCTTGTTGCTCGTTTGCTAGCGCGTTACAGCTGCGAAAGAATTATGTAACCAGCGTCCACTAGACGGAACGTCTTGACGTTCGATCGTCAGGAGGGCGGAACGAGAGTCGAGTAGACGATAGGTCGCAAAGCGGCTCTTTCTCGCGAGCTTCGCTCTCGGACTCGAGATCCATCTTCCCTCCCGACGCGTCTAAATCGATGGCGACACTCGCCAAGGAGATTGGAATTCGCGTGTTTGGTTTACGCGACCCCTTCCCTCGATTTCACGGCAGAGACGTAGCGAGTTTCGAATTATCGAAAGATCGATCGCCCGAAAGAACCTTCGATTTCGTTATCATCGATAATATTATCGATGACAAAGTTCGATTTCGTAATTAAAATTAGCTGGTCGTTGCACAATCTTGGTTATTATCATTTACGTTATATACGGTTGGTATAAAGTACGTGAAAGACGTCAACGCGGTAAAAAATGGTAGAAAGAAAAAGTAAGAAAGGACGCGTAAGAAGGACGTGAAAAATGAAGAGCGTCGTAGATGAGAAAGATAAATGAAACGCGTTTTACGAGATTTTGCGAGATTTTGCGAGATTTTGCGAGATTTTGCGAGATTTTGCGAACGCGAATCCTCTACG
This sequence comes from Bombus vosnesenskii, assembly GCF_011952255.1. Taxonomy (NCBI): domain Eukaryota; kingdom Metazoa; phylum Arthropoda; class Insecta; order Hymenoptera; family Apidae; genus Bombus; species Bombus vosnesenskii. The sequence goes on along the minus strand of NW_022882959.1, from coordinate 1,058,121 downwards.
TAGCTATTAATAGCGCCACGTTAACGGTGCAACATCGATCTCTCGAGCCCTATCGAAGCGCGTAATACAACAGAACGTACGACTGCCGCGTAAAAGTAGTCGAATATAGCGAGACGTTAGCGGAGATTCCTTGGACGAAGACAAGAACAGCATCGACTCAGCGAACTACGCGCGTGTCGATGTTATCTGCCGGTCGAGGAGTCTGGAAAGCCGCAAAACCTCGCACAGAGGGCTTAACCGTAGATTCGAGTTGCCGGCGTTTTCTCGTTCGACTTATTTCGTTTGTGGTTAACGGTTAGCAGTGTCGCGTACTCGATAAGCCAGGCAACGCGGCGGACTTTTTCGAAACGGTGAAACCGCGTCTGATCCACGTGTCCGGCAACGGGCTTTCGTGTCGCTACTTACGACACTGTGCAACGCGATCTCCGAGAACCGCACGCGAGCGGTTCGTTTTCTTTTTCTTTACCTTTATATCCTTGCGATACAATATCCCGGCTCGTAACTTCACGCGCGCGTCTAGCGTTACCGCGCGTGGATGCACGTCCAATACGCTCGCACGTCCAAGATATGGCCGATCGAGAGACGCTCGCAAAAGTAGTTTTCTAGAATCGAACGAATCGCTCGGTTTCTCCTGTTGGGGCAAGTTCTCGCCGTTTTCAGAAGCTAAATCGATCGACTCGACTTTTTATCGATCTCGATCCATCGTTTTCGTATCTGTCGCACTTGCTTTCCTCCGTGTACGTGCCACTACGAATTGAGAAGATACTTTTCAATTTATAAAGTCGATCGATGTGGCTTCGCTTCGTTCGATCGAACCGACGAAAACCAACCGAAGATCGGCTTTTATCGTAGAATATCGATCGACACCACCAGCGATTTCATGGAAATGCAGGTTTAATCGAACCCACGGAACTTTTCTTTGTTTCAGGATACATAAGTTGCAATGCCAGCACGCTGCAATCGCTCGCGCAACTGCACGGTGAGTGAAAACTGCCAGTCCGTTCCTTTTTCTTTCCTCTTGTCTTCGTTCTTTCGTTCTTTTTCTCTTTTCGCCGTTTCTCGAACGTTTCGCTGATACTTGCGGCGTGCCGCGTCTCGCTACGCTACGCCACAGGAAGATTCCTCGAGAGAGAGAGACCAGAGCCCGTGGTACGCTCAATTAAAATTTACGCTTGCGCAACGCCTTTGCAACAGGCTTGTACACTTTTCTGACGGCAATCAAGGAAACGAAGCCCTCCTCCGCGACGCTCGTTTCCTCCTTCTTCGTTGCAATCGCTGGAAAAGGACTGGCTTCGAGCCTGTACTTTAGTCCGTTGGCCTCCTCTTCCAGGGATATTCATAGTTTAACGTTCCGCTTCTTCTTCCCTTCGCTCCTTTATCTCCTTTGCCACCACCGTTGTCCTTTAATCGCCAATTTTCCTTCCTTTCGATATTCTTCGAAGGGAAAAACACGGAGCACTGGCTCCGTGCATTCGTCGTCGAAGCGTCCGACAAAAAAAAAAAAAAAAAGAAAAAATCGATTCTCAGCGATCTCTCGATCGAGAAGAGCGCAAAACGACCACGGGGAAAACTGGTATTTAGAGATAGGATTTCCTGCAAGTTCAGCCACACAGATTTCCTGTGTATTCCCATGGAACAGGTACGAGCGTACCGACGCATATAGAAAATCCTATCTTAACCAAGGAAGAGAGTCGTGCTCTGATTCGCGCGTCATCGAAAAGCGAAGAATTTTCTACTACGTAGCGTCGTATGGTTCTCGAGGGTTTACCAGCGGACAGGCACGAACTAAAATTACACGAACATGCACGGAATCGGCCGCGTGACAGACATGCACCGAGTCCTCCGCTGATGGGACGATTTTCTACGTGGAACTTCAAAGCGTGAAGCGCACGCGAAACGCACAAGCGAGAACCTATTTAGAGCATCGTGATGTACACGCGTGCCGATAAAAATCGATCGCCCGATCGCCCCATGAAAAAGCTAAAAAGAAACGCGCAAGAGAACTCTGCTCGACCGTTCCGCTGTTGTTATCACAGCAGCTAACGAACGTATTTTCGCCGATCTTTACGGAGGAAAACCGATAAATACGTACAAAGCAGGATCGCAAGGTGAAGGCAGCCGATTGTACGTTAAACGAATACGGCTGCTGCACGAGCCATAGCTACCGAAACATTACGTAAAAGTAGATAGATCAATTATTCGGATAATCCAGAGCACGGAGTTTGCGCATGCCTGAACGGAATTAGAGTTTTGCTGGCGAAACGAACGAGGCTTTCCCCCGAACGAGGATCGCGATTTAAACGTAAAGCTTGCATCGCGCCAAGGTCACAGATATTTCATCCAGGCGTCTAATAAAGTCGACCAACCGCGAAAAAAGCGATTTCAACGAGGTTCGATAGCTGCGTATTTTTTCTAGTCTCCTTGCTCGCATAATGAAACGGAACGAGTTGGTCGCTCGTTACTCGACGAGTCTACCGTACGAACCGGAAAAATTCATTTCCCGTGTACGCTCGACCTTTGTATGCTACAACCTGTCCGATTTCTCGCTAGGAAACGTTCCGTTTCGCGGAGATACTCTGCCGGGATATTTCCTCTCGCCCCGCGACATTCCTCTCGCGTTTCTCTGTTTCTTTAATCGAGGTAAAAGAGGGCTACGCGAGATAAAAATCGTGATAAAAATTAGCGCGTCGATACTCGATATTTTCACCAGCGGAACGCTAGTCGACGCGATAAAACGCATCGAAGCCAAGGCGTAAGATTTTCCTTGTCCCACATTCCTAGCATCCTTGGCAAAGTTTCGCGTCGTTGACGTTCTTCGTTTGCAGGGTAAACCTGCTCTATACGGCTTCTCGCCGATAAACTAAGTACAAACTTTTCTTTCCTCTTTCATTTCTATACGGAGCATAGCATTCGCAGAGCCCACGTATCTCCATTACCGTGCATAAATATCTCGACAGTTTCGAACGATAACAAATGGGCAAAACTCGCTCCAAATACTGATTTTGACCATCTGATTTTCTCTAGTCTCCAGTCTTATCTCGGACGATCATACGTGATTAAGTCGATATCGATAATATCGCTTTATCGATAGTACCGCTAATGCACGCTAACGTACATACGTATACAGTGATACGTATGTAACGTACGCTTTCGATAAAAAAATCCGTGTCCTCGAAGGACGATATTTCTCGAATATTCGGCGAACGGATCTACGAATATCCGATGGTAATCAGATGCTCTAACAGGATTACACATGTTATTCGCCGGCATTCGTTGAATTATTCTCGCTAATGGCCAACCGAGGTTGCTCTTGAGATCGCGTATAGTCCGTTGAACGACGGAAAAAGCAATTTCTTGGTCGATTAAAAGCAACGATTATCACAAGGAAGTTTATCGCGGAGCGACGCAATTAGGGGTAATTACCGGGGAGTTGTATTCGCGTCGCGCGAATCACGCGACACCAATCACGCGAGCTACTTTTACCGGAGGAGAATAGGGACGCAACGTGTAACGCGATCATGCGCCATTGCAAGAACGGGCGCACGTGCGCCGTCTTCTTCGTCCTACGATCGTTTCGGCGTGCTTCTCGTTCGAATCGGTGCGGAATGATTCGCGAGACCGTCCTTTTGCGATCGTAAACTCCATCGAACCGCGGACTCTGAAAGAGAATCGAAACAATCGTCTCCTTCGCTGCTGACGTTACACGCGGTAGCTGCGTCTGCCGAGAAGTCGATAATTTTCTCGTAAAGGAGCGTCCTCCTCGGTGTACGCGAATAGTTTGTCCGTCTGCGTACTGTTACTGCGTACTGCCAACATATGGTTACATATTCGTAAAATACGGCTGTCCGAGGCGTTGCTGCAAATATTTCGAGCGCACGATAAGATATTTTTCAGGTATCGAAAACCGGCGTTTTGAGAAAAAAACTGCGGTTTCGAAAACTCGCGGGTCCTTCTACGAGCGGTGTCCACGCGACAATCGTAGTTATAACATACTTTCGTTTTTTACTAGATAGCTGTCCGCAGTTCGTCAAGGTTTTCACTATCCTTTGCAAACGCGTCGCGAAGATGGATCGCTTTATTTTATAGAGTTTGAACCCTTCGATCGGAGTTTAAGCGTGTCGCGAAACACGATGCAACAAGGAGACGGAGAAGAGAGAGAAGAACAGAGAGAGAGAGACCGGGGAGACCTGTTTTCAAGACCTGCCTTAACGCGTTGTAAGACGCGTCTCGTATCAAGAGCACTTTCGCGTTCGACGTTGAGAGACAACGGGTGATCAAGAACGAAAACAAGCTTTAAATATACATCGTTACGACGAAACAAGGTTCGGAAATTCAGCTTTGGAAATTCGTAAAATTTTATCGTTCTGCCGTAACACCGGTTCCGCCATCCTGTACTGTTGCGAATCAACTGTACGACTCGAAGCATGGAACAAAATCGTTTTCAACGACGGTCGACAAACACGCGATAACTGCGTTTCCTGATCTCTTTTAGCTTTCTTCTTTGTTTGCGAGTCGAATTCTTCGCGTTGCCTCCTGGAAACGTGGCGAGACGTTCCGCAGCCTCGCTTGCACAAGACTTTGGAAAGGTCAAGAGTGCAGCAGGCGTTCCATGCGTTCCCTTTCTTTGTTGGATTATACACGGTACGATTCGCAATATCGCATCGCGCCGAGTTTCCAACGTTCGATTACGTCGCTTTTAAATCCGTATCGTCGTTAATGTCTTTGCTTTAACGCGCTTTTGAAGTATAGCTGATTAATTGAAAATTTCTCGCGCCGGTAAGCATCGTGCGTTTTACGACACGACGAATCGTCGTCTCTCGCGAAGCGATTATCCAGCGTAAAAATACGAAGAAGAAGAACGAGAGGCGTAAAACCAACGAGAGGAGAGAAACCAACATCGAAGTTCCAGATTTCTACGCTTTTGTCGTACTCGTCTATTTTACTTGCGGGACAGACCGACGATATGGAAAGAAGTTAACGCGAGATACGCGAAAAGGAGGAGAATCTTGCGATTTGTTGGCGTCGCGTGTTTCATAGAAGCAGCGATACGCGTCAAGGCTTCTCAAGCGCTACCGATAACCACGAGCTCGGGTTTGTCGACGAATTCTACACCGACGGACGTTACGTTTGTACTTTCGAGCGTCGAGAATATACTTTTATTCGATTGTTGGCCAATACGCACGGAAATACTCGCAACACGGAGAGAGCGAAGCCACTCGGACGAAATTTACGACGGATTGATTTCACCTTGCTACGCTCCATCTCAACTGAGAATCTATCATTTTTCCATTGTGCTATTATTACGCTGTTGTATCGTTGGTCGAATAATCGTCGCATCAGTGATGTTTTATATATATATATATATATATATCTCTATGCCTTAACGTTTCCCCTAGGTGTACACGTAGCTAGACGAGGTTTCTATGTACCTCGAGCAATTTCACAGTCGGCGTGCTCACCCTCTCGCGCGTCTCTGTACTTCTCTCTTGGGATGGTTAGATCGCGGTCTATGGGGTTGACGAACGGCGACCAAGCGGTAGGAGGAAGAGGAGAAGTCGAAGGAGAGTGGGAGAGAGTGGCGGCGGAGGGCGAAGAAGCGGCGATGGCAGAGTGGCGTACGAGGCAGAGAGACGACAAGCCGTCGAGGTCGACGGAACGAGAATGCAAGAGGGCTGTCGTAAAGTTACTGGCTCTTGAGACGCGCGCTCGTTAATTCGCAGGATTTTCTAAGTCGTTAATAAGCCCATAATTGCAAATTTTTATAAGTTGCGCTGGCAAATGGAAACCTCGAAAATGGTTATGAAGGGTGCGAGGGGGCAAGGGGCAAGGGACAGGAGAAGGGAAAGGAAAGGAAGGGTTAGCGACATAGGTAAAGGTGGTGGGGAGCAGACGAAAAAAAGGGTGGAAGAAAGGGAGACGCAGGGTAGGCTAGACAGCCGAGAGACCGCGAAAAGAGAAGTGCGAAAACGTGGCGCCCCTGGTAACGTTTTAATTGCTGCTTTCTCCCCGATTACCATTATCGCCGCGCATCGTGCGTCCGTTGCGTTACGCTCGCACGCGTTCCCATTTCCTCCAGCAGCTTCGATTCTTGTCCTTTCGTCAGACTAATCGATCGATCTCCTTCTTCCAGTAATTAATTCTCCATTTTCCTCCGATAAGATCTCATAGAATGTTCGCGTTCTATCGCTGCTTGTCTCACCGTTATCCGGAGGTCGCCGAAACGAAGGAGAATCGCCAAGAGTATATCGCGATACGAAAATTACGATATAGAGTTTTATAATCACGATACCTAGGAAATTCATCACGACGAAGAGTATCGGAGGATTTCTCGATGGATCTTTGCAGACAATACAGACGAGTACGTATCTCTTGGCGACCCGTTTGAATCGGCTTCGACCGCCGGAAGAATAAAATCCTTCCGAGCTTATCTAAAATTAAATCCATTGCCCAAATAAGAAGGGGGAGCGTATCTTTGCTAGGAATTCGACCGTAGCAGCGGCACTCCGTAGCAAGCTGGGAAGAACGCGATGAGAGAAGAATGGCCAGGCATCGTTCATGAAACAACATTCGTTATGTTCTCCCAACAATGAACGATTATTACGGTAATCCCTGCTCTTCTCGTCTATTCGACTTTTCCCCTTTCGCTCCTCGAATCGAGTCAGATGCCTCGCGTGTCCGTGCCTTCGTTCTCCTACGATGCTCCCCGTTTTTGCCAATTTCACAGCGATCGTCGTTACGTCTCGATAGCTCTCCAAATAATTTCCATCGCCGAACAATTCAAATAGAAACACGGAACGACGTATGGGACGAGGATTCCAAGAAATTACGACAAAGGATATTCCCGGACGAGCCGGCTGACGTTCCGAAATTTATGAAGCTCGTATCGAAATGGAAAATCATGCTGGCAGAGGAGAGTCGTTTATCGCGCAAATGCGCTTAGAACACGTGCCGCCGTACATTTGCATACGACTCGTAAAAAAATTCGTCACGTCGCGTGACCAACTGTCTATTTGTCAGCTCCCTCGTCGAAACGAGCAGGGTTTGGTTGCCCAATAAACGATTGCGCGTCTGTTCTTTTCCTCGCGCCTCCAAAAGTAGTTAGACCCGGAAAAGCTGGCCGAACGTACGTTGTAACGATACGAGACCGTCTCTAGCCACGCGATGTCTATCTGACAAAGCGTCGAGGTGGATTAAACGTGTCGTTGTATTTAATAATGCGACGAGTGCATGAATTTGTAATAGTCGGTGTATTAGAATTCGTACAAGTACAAGAGATAGTGTACGCCAGTTATAATCGTCACTCGCTCGATACTCTTACGCCGATCGCATATCATCGGATAACGATTCGACTGTCCGCGTTCGTACATCTATATCGACGGACATTAGCATAAAAAAGTTTAAGTTCTTATGTAACTTTGGTTGAAGATTACAGATAACGGCAATAACAATCTGTCCCGCTTTCGTTTGCCTCTAGACCTTGTAAACGAAAACAACGTTGGTATTCAAAGGCAGAATAATATGGGCCTCTCAGATTCGAAATTTCCGTTGACGTTTTCTACGATCACGCGGCGCTACAGCGTTATTATAAACGCGGTCGTTGCCACGGTAGAGCCAATTGGAAACAATTCGTAGCCTGTTACCGAAACCCCTTTATCGAACGTTTATTTATACAGAATTTATAGGAAAATCCGATCTCTTTCGGTACTTGCGTTCGTCACGCATACTTGATTTATTCGCGGAAAGTATCGTGCAAACGCGCAAGCTTTATCAGCTGCGACGCATCATCGTGTCGTTGCGCTATTGGAGCGGTAGGTTAGCGCGATTCCTGCGTTTCCTCTGTACATGTCGCAGCTTACGTGCCAATGGGTGCGCGTCTCCGCGAGAAAAGTAAAGGAGAAAATGTAAAGGAGAAAAGGAAGAGGAAGAAAAAGAAGAGGAAGAGCAGGAAGGAAGGAAGGAAAAGAGAAACGCTGGCTTACGACGAGTCGACGCCGAAAGACCAGGAAAGCACGAAACAAGCATAAGGGGAACTGTTTACCGACGATGGGGTGCAGTAAAGAGGCGGTGGCTATAGAAGGTCGTTCACCTCGGCTAGCTTTCGCGCACACCCGTTTCTTTTTCACCGCGTTCTCGAATGCGGGTCGTTTCGTTAGCGACACGACCGCGAAACGCAAACAAAACGATTCGTCGACACGTCGTCGAACGTGTCCGTCGCAAGCTTGGTCACGGCGTGGAGATGTCGACGAGTTGCGCGACTTCGCCATCACTCTCCCGATTCTGAAATACGCACGCTGCGTTTGATATATTTGGCCAGGAATGTAGAACGAAGCTCGCACCTTGGTTACCTGCCAAAGCTAAGGTATCGGTGTAGCGTGTAAAGGCTGACGAATGGAAGGGAGAACGTAGGTGGAACGGGCACAGGGGGGCAGCGCTACCTGTAATATTGATCCATAGAACCTCCTAGCGTCGACGGCGTGCGTTAGAGGGATGTTCCCCATTACTGTTGCTGTACAACCGAACGAAAACATCGCCCCTCGTTTCAATTTTGTTACACGTGCTACGAGCCTCGACGTTTTCCACATCTTCTCCCCTCCCCCCCCCCTCTCTAACGATCGTTCTTACGAACACGGAAAACTACGTTTCCATTATCTATTTTCTTAGCTAATTTTGAAAGCAAGAGCGGCTTCTCGCGCGTGCTTTCTAACCGACGTGTTATTTTTCCTACAGAAGACAAGTTCTCTTCTTTTTTGTTTAGACAATCGTTTAATTTCGCCATTTAATTTTCAGCCTGTCGCTTCATCGGTCGATCGATTACGGCGAGTGATCGGAATCGACGAATTACGATACATCGGAGCGAAGAAAGAATCGTTGACTCTTCGCTGTAATCGCGTACCTCGTTCTTTTACGTTGATGCGCGTGTTTCTACGCAGCACGTGGAATATTTATTAAGACACAGCGTGAGCAGCGAATACGAGCGATCCGCTAAATATGGCAGTGTTATCGCGTTTAAACGAATCGTCACAAATTACTCGCATCGTCGAGAACGTTTTCGCCACGCTCGACCATTCTCTTTTATAGACATGGAACGTCTGTTTTCTAGGAAAGCTCTTACTCTGCGACTATCGACCAATCGAATAAATATAATTTCAGTCAATGGCCGCGTCTTGCCGTGTTTTCCGAAATAATGCGTGCCAGAGGGTGGAGCGCGAGGGTGAGAGCACGAGCACGAACACGAGCACGGCATAGGCGCAGTGCCTGGTAATAAGGCTGCGATTATCCGCACAGATTATTCTACGGCGAACCGGTCGCCATCGTTCGCCTCCCTCGATCTGGAACCCTCGCGACTCGTGTCTCGTGTTTCGTGTCTCGTGTCTCGTATCTTGTGTCTGTACTTCGTGCATATAGACGTATCGCGATCACACGCGTGGATCAATTTATTTCCCTTCTCCGTGGGCTACTTGAAACACCTTGCGCCGTTCTTCTCTCTCGCCATTCCCCTTTTTTTATAATACAATTTATTTGTCGAATAAAACGTCGATCTGCCGACGTTTCACCGACGCGTGAAACATTTTTCCACTGAATTTTCAAGATTGCGATGCGTCGTAAGTCACGTTTATCTTTGCGTCACGCGTTATATCTTCTTAAAAATCTGACACTTTATTTTGATAAGAATAAACTTCTTATAAAGCGTACGACGACTTTCTGGACTTGTACGTATCGTACAAGCGAGATTATGAGCTGAAAGAAGAAAGAGCGAAAGAGAGACGAAGAGACGACGAAAGGCGATAAAAAAGAAATAGGAGAAAAATGCGCGTGCAACGGAGAAGGAAACTCGGCCCTTTGCTTGGACAGAATCGATGCGTTTGCTCGCGGTTTAGCGATAAAAGCTGTTAAAAAAGATTAACCCTCGTGGCGTATACGTACGTAGGTACGTATCACTCGGAAGAAGAATAGAAGGGCAAGGGACGCGGTCCCCGGTGTTCCCCTAACTCGCGTGACATCGTTCTACGATTTGCAGGGCAGGCGAGCGTATCGCGCTCGTGTCCCGATCCCTCGAAAATGCGTCGAAAACGAAACGTTTTACCCTCCGCGATCAAACCTGCTGTCAGAGTCAACGGATGATCGACGAGGAATCGGATAAACCGGAGTTAGTAGAAAAAGGAGGACTCGCGACTTAAAATCTTCTAATCGATAGGTCGCGCCGCGTGCGCGTGTGCCGGTTACGCGATCTCGTGCTCGAAACGCGTCGATTAAATTTTACTTCCTGTTTTCGTTTCTACGAGTCGTTGAAAAATAATCGCGTACGTTTATTCGTTTTCTACATTGGTCGCATTAAATTCGGCAATTTTAACCTAATTCCGGTAATTGGGGGATCAATCTCTCGAACATCGCTCGTCGTAATGCTGGTAGAACGTCCAAGATATTAAAAAATCATTCGTCTTATAATAATTACGCCATTGACTTCTACAAAATGTCTTTCGTCGATTCTCGTCTCTGAATTTAACCGGCTGTCTTTACTTTCGTTCCCGCCGTCTCGAACTTATCTCGTTCGATCGTAAAATCACATTGGAATCGGTAAATCCGCCGAAATATACTTAAATACACTCGCGTTCCCCTCCTTCGATCTTCGTGTCGTATATGTACGATCTTGGATTCTTTAATCCGTTAATAGACAAATAAAATGGCAAGTTACGCGTAGGATATACCGCTGTGAGCCAGGTTGATTAGGACAGGAGATCCTAAGAACCGGGTGCTGTTGGAGGCCCTTGCAGAGCTGGCTCGAGTAATCGATACTGCACCAAACCGGGAACGGGTAAAACCGAAGGGGTGGGCGAGGCAGCACGATGGACACCATGTGTCCTCTCTTATCCACCTACCGAGCAAAGAATCGTTGCGATTCTATCGGAAAGCCGATTCCTCGGACAAACGACGATCGACTTATTTTTCGAGCTATACGTCCGCCTGGAAGCGGATAGTTTGGCGTGAAACTATCGATCTTGCCGGCAAATGAAAAAGATAGATGAAGATCGAACAATAAGACTCGATTGTTCCGCTCGACTGCGCGTACGCTTTGTCCGTTTTCTGTTTTCTCTTTTCGCGACAGCAAGAAACAAGCGGTTACGTTTGCCCGACTATTTTGCATTCGTTATCGAAACGAGAATTCGCCGCTAGCAATGGCGACGTTCGTTAGAAGAGCGAGATTCCCGGTCAGAAGAAGATACAGTGAGTTTTTCTCGGATCGATCGGAAATTACGCGTGGCATCGGCCCCGATTTCTCCTAACCGTCTTGTTGCCATGTCTATGCGTAAGAATCGTCGCTATGCGATGACGCTCAATGATATCCAGGTTATGACGATCGCAAATACTCCTCGACCCTTTATATTTCACGCAGTCCAACGCGAATCCAAGAGCATCGATCTATTTTCGGAGCGAAAGCTCTACGGATCAACGACTTCGATTCGTATTCGCGTTTTCTCGAGATGAAAAGTTGGACGAAAGCGGCGAACGAAACGAACGTTGCAGGAAGCTTGGCTCGATCGCGCGATCGTGGTGGTCGATATCAAACGGAAAAGAGAAGAGACGCGACGTTTCAAACGAAATAGTTTTTCTCCTTTTAATTTCTAATTAGCGGGCTAATTTCTAATTAGTGGCTCGAAGATTATGTCGGTCAATACGATCGAACAGTTAAGATTCGACGATCCTCGGCTTAAAAATAGTGGTCGAAAGAAACGAAAATAACGAGGGATAAACGTAGCGCGTCTATGGTTGCAGGCAAATCGCCGTTCTTTCCAAGTCTGGAGGATCAGAGCGGCACGCTGCTAGAAGATCCGAACGCGGCGAGTCAGCTCGATGGCGTCGGTGTTGGCGTCGGTGTCGGAGTCGGAGTTGGCGTTGGAGTTGGTGTCGGTGTCGGCGTCGGGGTTGGAGTCGGCGTCGGTAGCGGCATAACCGGCTCTCAGACCGCACCGCTTTCCTCCCCGAGTCGGAGCAGTCCTCACAGTCAAGGTAGCGAGACCGGAGAACGCTTCTCTAGGAAGGTGTTTGTCGGTGGTCTGCCACCGGACATCGACGAAGGTAAGCTTTTTGTTCCGTGATTCGCTTCTTCCATCCGTTCGTGTATATCCGTTGGCGAATCGTCGTACGGTTTAACGGGTCGACGAACGTTTTTCTAACTGCTCGTTGTCGTCCGGTTTCAGAGGAAATCAAAGCCAGTTTCCGTCGTTTCGGATCGTTGGTCGTCGACTGGCCCCACAAAGCGGAGAGCAAATCCTACTTTCCACCGAAGGGCTACGCTTTCTTGCTTTTCCAGGTAAGCGAGAAACTCTCGCTGTGTTATGCTCCGAGTAATAATAAACCGGCAGTTTGGCTACTACGAAAGATGGAATTCGATTTGCTTGTTTTACGTACGCGATACCACGAAGCAACAAAATAGTACAAAAGCAACAAAAGATCGACACGATCGTGTATCGATAGTCGAAAATCGCCAAGATGGTTAATTAGAATCTCGAGTAACGAATAAAGAGATATATTAACTGGAATGTTTTCGTTGACGATAGGACGAAGCGTCCGTGCAACAATTGATCGACGCGTGCATTCAAGACGAGGAGAAATTGTATCTATGCGTGAGCTCGCCAACGACCAAAGACAAGCCGGTGCAAATTCGACCGTGGCGACTGAGCGACGCGGATTTCGTGCTGGACGCTTCGATGCCGCTGGATCCACGAAAGACGGTGTTCGTCGGTGGTGTTCCACGGCCGTTGAAAGCCGTCGAGTTGGCGATGATCATGGATCGACTCTACGGAGGCGTGTGTTACGCCGGTATCGATACCGATCCCGAGCTCAAGTATCCGAAAGGAGCCGGCAGGGTCGCTTTCAGTAATCAACAAAGCTACATAGCTGCCATATCGGCGAGATTCGTTCAGTTACAACACGGCGACATAGACAAGAGAGTAAGTAGCCACTCCGAGCGGTATTTTCGGTCTAACCGATTCCATCGTTTACAACTATTACTCGTTTATTTTATTTAGGTCGAAGTCAAACCATACGTTCTGGACGATCAAATGTGCGACGAGTGTCAGGGACAACGTTGCGGTGGCAAATTTGCGCCGTTTTTCTGCGCAAACGTTACCTGCCTACAGGTAAATTCTTTCACCTCGTTATACGTCTTTCTTCTTTTTCCCTTTATTTTCCCTGCCGCGTATCGCGAGTCAACAACGACAACAACGACGACAACAACGACGACAACAACGACGACAACAACGACGACAGCGTCAACGACAGTGACGATGATAACGACGGCGAAAGCGAAAACTACGAACTGACGCGAGCAGCGAACTACGAAGCCCCTGACGAAAAAACTGAAAGCAACGGCGCGCGAAACGCGCATTCTCATTTGTTGTTGTTGCAGTACTATTGCGAGCACTGCTGGGCGACGATTCACTCGCGACCAGGTCGCGAGTTCCACAAGCCGTTGGTGAAGGAGGGTGCGGATCGACCTCGGGCCGTGCCGTACCGCTGGTGTTAACCCCAGCTGCGTTGTCCCTAATTATCTCGCAACCCTAGCTAATTAACTACCACTTCTACGTACCAACTTCTCCTCCCCCGCCCCCCCCTACGAGAACCTTCTACCGCCCGCCGCCACCCACCCTTCCATTCATTCAACCTCCCACGGCCCGTCCGACACTTCGTCTCACCCTTGCTCACATACCTACCTGCATCGAAACACAGCCCGAAAACCGTTATTATCGCTACTACCCACTGATCGTCGGTACTATGGCTATTCTACTACTATCGCTATTATCGCTATTGCTATTACCGCTCTATCGCAATCACCACCATTACTATTCCACTATGAGTTACCTTTGCTCTGCTATCCACCGCTACATGGACGTGTTTACCGGTTACACGGCGAACAAATCAGTCGCCATCACCACCGTCACGGCCATTACTACCATCACACATCCACTACCACCACCACCACCACCACCACCACCACTACTACCACCACCACTACCACCACCACCGCCGTCACCGCCGCCGCCGCCGCTGCCGCCGCCGCCGCCGCCATCATCGTCTTCTGCCAGCCGATGCGTCTCGACGTTACCTTTTCGCACCGACGACCACTTCGATCTTTCGTCTCCGAGTTTGTATGTGTGACACTCAGCGCACCAACGATTCACCACGAGGAAAAACGGTTTAGCAGCGGAGTAGGAAGACTCGTCGACGATTCGTCGGTGCGTCGGTAATACACGGAGTGCTGCGCGCTAGTTCCGCTTTATGACAAACGAACGAGTCGAGGCCAAGAAGGAACAACGGACCGTCGCCCTAAACGCCTTTCGTCCGACCGAGAGATGGAACATGCGTTAGTTACCGATATCGATATCGACGTATATATATATATACATACACACACATATATATATATATATAAGTTACGAATGCGCGTAGGCGGCCATAATTAAAAGCTCTCTCGTACGGAGCACGCGTTGGACGCGTCCGACGAGAGGTTTCAATCGTTGTTCGCGCTCGCGGATCGTCTCTTCCCATTACCGACTGTCAAACGGGAAGATTCGTTCCAGGTGTTCCTCTTCCTCTCCTTGCCTGTTCGCTCGTTCCTTTTCTCGTAGCGCGTCGGCCGAAGACGGACGACGGATCTCCTCGTCGATCGATCGCGCGTCGGGCAGAGGCGCAGAAGCTACCACGAGGAACATCGTTCTCCGTTGTCCACCGATTGTCTATCCGTTTTTTGCGAGCCGGAATCCGGAAACTTTCGGAGGAAACCGGAATCTTTCGCGCGACGAACGTGCGCTTTCCACCTTGTTCATTTTCTCCTCCTGCTCCTCCACCTCCTCCTCCTTCTTCTTCTTCTTCATCTTCTTCGTCTTCTACTTGCTCCACCTCCTCCTTTTGCGATCTCGCTCGTTCTTTCTCGTCGAACAGGCCAAGGCAATCAGGAAAGGAAATCGGAGAACGAGAGGAACGGAGCGCCGTACCGGGGCAATTGGTCCCTTTCTTTCGTCGAGCGTTCTGTGCCACCTCGAGAAATCGATCGAGGCAGAATCGAGCGTCGATCGAGGTAGCCAAACGGCAGTTTGCCCTCTCCTCGATGGAAGGATGCGACCGTCGCTTCGAACCTGACCCGAGAGGTGTACGAAAATATATAAGGAACGTACGAGTGTGAACGTGAATCGAAACGGTAAGAGGTGATAGCGAGTACCTGATTCGACGTGAAACCGCGAGGATTAAGATTGATGGAACGCGAGCACGAGAGAGCAAAAGATCGCGAGGGACGAAAGCGAGTAAAGGAAATGATTGGAAAGAATCGGAAGAGCGTGTATGCCTGTGTGAATGAACGACGAAGAGGAGATGCGGATGGAGAGATGAGACGGCAGAGCGACGGAAAGAGTTAGAAAATGGTCGATACTCGCGAGCTGGTAGATGAACGCGGAAGAGTGATATAAATATAAAGACGCAAACGTTTCAAAATGAGCCATTCGCGTTGGACGTTGAATAGGTAATGAAAAACCAACCACGCTTCGAATCGCTGTGTGTCAGATAATTATCTGTATCACACGGTCTTTAGCTTTTAAGAACTTATTAAATGTTACATAGGTGCGTTATATATATATATATATATGTATATATACGTTATATATCTGTATGTATATATAACATACATATATATACACATGCGTTTCCCGCGTGAAAAACGTGACGTTGCGCTCGTAGACAAAATATTTGAGTAAAATAAACGATTTTTTACTAATTAACTTATTTGAATGCAAGAAGTAAGTAGCAAAAAGTATCATGGGATAGAAAATAGTGGAATAACCGAAAGAAAGTGAGACGGAGGTGAGAAAATATGCCGAGAGTCAATGGAAGCAAGAACGAAAGTGTAAGAAAAAGAATAGAATGCGTGCGCGTTTGCCTGAGTGTGTGTGCGTGCGTGCGTGCGTGCGTGCGTGCGTGCGTGCGTGAAGGAGAGATTGCGAAAAAGAGACGAAACAAGAAGGAGGAGGAAGGATAAACAGGGGGCTTAGGAGATCGAAGTAGAGAAATGGAATTCGAAACGGACGTTGAAAAGACGATAGTCCAATTCACTTAACGCACGATCGCGCGTTGAGTTTGCTTAACCGTACCAGATCCTCAGCCAATACACGAAACCTTAACCGAGCGACCCTTCCAAAAATGTCTCAAACGACGGGAGGAAAGAAAACGATGGTACAGTCGGTTACTCGTTTTCAAGAAAATAAAAGAGAGTACAAAAGGAACGGTCGCGTCGGCACTCGAAAGTCAAGGAAGGAAAAAGCACCGAGAGACCGAGAGAGCGAAGAAACGGGAGATTTCTCGCGATCGAAACCAGTCACGGGACTAATCTCGGCCGTGAATCCGGAAACGATCCTCGAACCTGGTGTTGGAACGTAAACGATTCTACGTACCTGGGCCTCCGCGTTTCTTCTTTTCGAACAACGAGCGGCGAACGTCTCTCCATTGGATCGGTGTATTTGGAGTAAGTCGATCTCGCGAATATACAGTAACGCTCCTTTGCAGGGCGGACACATACACACACACACATGCACAGACACACATCCATAACACGTACGCGTTACAATTTTCTCGACGGGGAAGAGACGCAGCGATCGAGCTCCTAGCAAATTACTCTTCATACGTCCGATATATAGGAGATCCGAAGGAAACGCGTGCAAAGATTAACGTTGTTTTCGCGCGAATGAACGCTAAGTCGATAGGATAAAATACGAAGAAAACTGCACGGGTTTCTGCTGTGTAGATGACCGATCCTTCTTGTACCGATACGATCCGCGTTGAACGGCTGTCGCGATGCACGTTTTCTCGATCCTAACGAATTTCTTCGCTCGATGTATATAATCAAACGCAATGATGCAATCGACGTAGTTCAAATGAAATCTCATCTCGACGGAGACGCGTTATTATAAGTTTTATTCTTCGAAGGAGGAACAGAGGACTTTTCTCGGTGGTAATCGCCGGCGTGTCGCTTCCGACCGTGTCCAAGTTGCCACGCGTTAACTTTCGTCCGACATCCTGGCCCGCAGCTATCATCTTTCATTTTCTTCTCGATAAACGGATACGAAGCAGTCGGTGGTTGGAAAAATGTTCGCAGAGGAAACGAGAGTGGAAAGAGAGTCGACGCGAATTTCGGACAAGGATGCAACGGTGGAAACGACACGGATGGTTATCAGTATGCAACGTTATGTGTTCCGCTTAATAGATGGTCGTTTTATACGTAGCAGCACCGTCAGTTGAAACCATAAGCTCGTAGATTAACCTCGCACGACGAGTATCTTTAACGACACGTTTTCGCGTGTTACGCATTCGTAAAGAAAAAATATACACGACACACAGACACGTAGGCACATACATACGCGTACACGCATACCTACGATATCACAAATTTAGTCATCCGAGAACGAATCGATAAAAATTAATCGTGGATTAACCGATGCGTACTTTCGCGTACGTTTAGGAGGAATGAATAAACAAAAGTAATTTCCACATCTATATATACATATATATATTTACATATATATTTATTTTTTTGGTACTCTTTTTGTATATACGTGTCGCCATAGATTAGGTGACGTCTAGGATCCACACGAGGTACGAGATATCCGCGTGAGAGAACAGAGCGAAAAACAGAGGGACGAGAAGAAGAGTGTACGAGAGAAAAACGAGAAACAGAACGAAAAATCGATTGTCTGTACACACGTGTGTATGAATGCGTGATAGAAAGAAGAAAAGTGCATGAAAGAGAGATAGATAGAGAAAGAGAGAGAGAGAGAGAGAGAAAGAGAGAGAGAGAGAGAGAGAGAGAGAGAAAGAGGGTGGGAAAGGCTGAAGAAACGAGCCACGTTAACGACGATCATCTCCGTCCCTTCGTTCACACGAATTATTCACGATGCTCGCATACACGCAACTCAACTCAACGTCGAATCTTGTAAACCGATCGGCTATTACATTAACGTAGGAAAATATTCGTGGCGAGCATTCGTGTTTTACACGTTTATCGATCTCGTTTGGAAAAACGTTGGCGGACACAGAAGGTATTTCGACCGTGTCCTAGATCGGTCGACCGGCGAGAATAGTTGCGATGGAAGCGAATGGACGCGTTTATTTCGAGTAACGATTAACATCGTTCGTGCCACGCGGAGAACCTTGTCGAGGTCTGAAAAAACCGAGCGAGATTTTTGTGAACGAAGGGGCGCGGCGAGTGAACGGCGAGTAGGAAGGAAGGAGAGAAAATGGGGGGGGAGGGGAAAGGGTGAAACAAAAGGACAAAGGAAGGGAAGAGCATTAGTTAGCGTAATTTTGTCGACGCTCGGCACCGTTCTCGCGTGGACGAGGAGCGATGAAACGCGGCGACTCACGCGATTAAGAAGCAAGCGCTGCGATTCACGCGTCTCGGCAGCGTCGCTATCTCACGGATAAATTTATTAAAAACGCATATACCAAACGCAGCGTATAAGCGTGCATATATGACGCGGTGCGTCCAGATGGTTTTCCAATTGCTTCGATGATAAGAGAAACACGTTCGACTCGACGATTCGCTTGCCCCTCCGATTCCGACGCGTCTCCTCCGTTTGTTCCTTGACTTTCGGTCGCGGCGCGGTTCGAGAAAACACGCGTGCAATTCGTTTATTTTCGTCGATCGGTAACGATCGTAACGCTGCCTTTCGTTTATCACCGCGTACACCGTGCGTATCGTTTCCACGAAAGATCGCTCGGGGATGAAAGTTGGAAACGCGACGTCGGCCGCGTGCGTCTCTGTACGCGTCGAGATTCGGTCGTAAATCGATCGGAGAGATGGAAGAGAGGGCTGGCGAAGAATTTTCGAGGTCGAGAGACGATACCGTTAACGACGGCTTCGAAGGAATGGGAAAACCTTTGATCGCGTTGGCGCGGCTACGAAGCTACCGCGGCTCATATATATACTAGGTGAAAATTTGCATCCCGTAAACGAGCACGAAACGATACGCGTTCGAAAACGATTTCGCGCGCGACCCCGAGCTCGTACACACCGACACACGAAAACGAGACCAACTCTTAGACACACGATCTCGTTCGTGCACGGACACGTTCTCCCCACTAATCGATCGATATAATCGTAGTGAAACTTATCTAGGTACCAATTCACCTAAATCAATTGATAATTAAAACAAAGTATATATATATATATTCATATACATATGATATATATATTAATATATATTATATAGAAAGTAGTATTGTTCCGATACTCGACAGCGAGCCGAGTATTTGGGCGAGAATCGAGATCGAGATTTTTCTAGACAAATTTTTCTAATCGTTGACGAATGCGCGGCGTTCCGCCGTTGAATCGAGCGGGACGTCTCCTTCTATCGATACACTCGCGTTATCATGCCCCGTAAAACAGAAATCTCGGCTCGTTTGCGCGTTTTCACGCCACGAACGACCGAAACGAACCCGGTATCCGTGCCAGAACTATCGCGCGATCTCGACTAAACGAATTTCTTCTTCTTCGAGCGTTTTTTGCGTTCACCTGTGTTCTGACACGGATCGTACCGATTTCGCCGCTCGCGCGCACGCGCGCGGGCACACACACACACACACACAAACACAAACACAGACAAAGGCATACATACACGCGAGAACGTACGTGCGCGTGTTTCGTACGCGAAACTCCAGTCGCTTTTCCTCGGATGAAAACGTTCCGGCAGAGTGTCGACGTCGGCGTAGGTTCGCGCGAAATACCAAGTACTCGAGACAATGACCTTATCAGACATTTTAACGTTCGCTTATCGATCGTTGGCAAATCAATGTGCAATTTCGAAATTTCCGTGCCTAGGTAGGTGGGCAATATCGATGAAAGATTCGTTTTGTTTCGCGCTCGATCAACGAACCGCGAACGGTTGCTCTGTGCACACTCGATGCTTAGATCAATTAGAAAATTTTAGTTGACCGTTATCGGGGATATTGCCGATATACGAATTGAGCAGCGTTTAGGTAAAATTATTTCGCGAATGTTGTCGAGATTCCACGCGTAGCGGATAAGTGACATATCGCTTTCGAGCACGATCGACGGGACGGCATATTACGCGCGACTCGACGAATTTTTACATTTCTCTGCTAGTCGGCAAGTCGCGAAGAAAGAAAAGTCGCCGAACCGCGAATCACGAAAATCAGATGGACTCGCTGCTTGACGTTTGATGTCGTACGAACATCGCGCGCGACTGCTGCGTTGAAAATAGGGGCTGAGGCCGCGAGGAAGTATGGATAAAGGGAATAACCGCGACTCTGTAGTCGCCTATAGCGAAACTTTATACGTACGAACGTGCACGCGTACACACGATGGAAACGCAAGTCTGCCGGCAATGGCACGCTAAGAATTTAAAGCAAAGAAGAGAAAAATAATAACGATGACGATTGATAATAATAATAATAATAATAATAATAATAAATAATAAATAATAAATAATAAATAATAATAATAATAATAATAACGATAATGATAAGCTACATTTCGCAGCAAAGTTATTGTTTGAGAAAATCGCCCTTAAGAAAAAAAAAAAGTAACAACTACAACAACTACAAGAGTAACAAACAATATGTTAGGTATGATTCTTCACCTCCTTTGTAATATGTGTGATAAAGCATAATATATAATATAATGACAATTATATATATATATACATACACATATATATGTATATACGCGTGTTTACATGTATATACATATTTGTGTGTATATATGTATATGTATATATGTGTGTGTGTGTACATGTAGGTACAGGATATAAAATACTAATATATAATTGATAATAACGATCGAAATATTTAATATATTCTGATGGACTTGAAAAAAGAAAAGATAATGGATGTAAACTTGAAATATAGATGTTGATTGCGCGACACGACAGTAGCGGGATGCAAGAGAAACGGATAGGAAAATCGTGGAGCGTGGAAACGCGTGGAAAAGCGGAGAAGCGGAAGTTTCGAATAACGAAAGATATCGCGATGCCGACCGAACGATGCTTGCATAAGCACAGGCGCGACGTAACGCGTACACTGTCGTTCGTGTAATGCGCACGAGTGACTCAAAAACGGTATGGGTTACGAAACAGCATGGGAAAAGCGAAAAAAAGAAGGAGGGATGAACATTTTGGGGGAACGAGTAACAATGGTAGTCACTTACGATAGATTTGTATTTTTCAGTGTTGAAAAGTTTTTTATACCGCTGTTATATTCTTGTCTAAATATCTTAGTTCAGAGAAAATGCGAGAGACGATGGTCGCGTCTTAGCTTGCATGAAATTATATAGGTGCGTCCGAATACACCGAATACGTGCGTGTGTATGCGAGAGAGAAAGAGAGAGTGTGAGAGAGAGAAAGGAGGGTTTAGCGAAGGAAAGGAATGAAAGAAACACGGAACGAGTGAAAATGGCTTCGATAGATGTAACGGAGAGAGGAGACGAGAGAGTGCGCGTGAGAAAGAAAAAGAGAGAAAGAGAAGCGAAAGTCGAACGAGCAATCGAAAAAGCACGAACATCGTGTACAACGTAAGCTCCAAAAGAGGAGGACACGATGTACTCGCCACGAATCGACCATCGAGATTTTATTTTCAACGCGATTTATCATGGTGCGTACAAAGTTGCACTCGATAAACGTCGAATAGAACCGGTGCAACGACGTTTCGTTGTCATCGTCGCGAACAAGCGCGGAACGATCTCTCTAGCTTGATTCGATCGTCTCAAAACGATTATTCGCGAGAGAAAAACCGACGATAAGAGAGAGAGAGAGAGAGAGAGATTGGGAAGGTAGAAGCGTCGTGGGTCTCGGTGATCCTTGGCGAGTGGTCGTTTGTCCAAGAAAGAAAAGGCGTTCACGCTTTCGAGACTCGCTCTGCGTAAACCCCGAGAACACGAGCGAACCGACGACGATTAATGGCGGAAAAGCGAGATTGTAGCGAGCGCGTGATACCAGGCACGAAACACGAAGCGCCAAACGCGATCGACCAAGTCGATCCTACCTCTAGTTAGCTCCTGATATGCTCGAGCAATCCTATTTCTATCTACCATTTTCCACGTACAATTTTATCGATCGATTTATATTTTTTTAAGCGTTACGATTTTTATCGCTCTCGTATTGTATAGATCGCGTTCGAACGACTAGCGTTCGTTTAGAGGCAATTTGCAAATCTTATTTTTCTCGTTTAATCTGTGTTCTTGCTGGACTTCCCGACCACCTTCCTGTTCATCGCGTTGTTCTTTCTACACGCGTCTTTTCTTTTCTTCTTTTTCTCTTTTTTTTTTTTTTTTTTTAACTCGAGCCATACCTCGCAGATAAAACGCGGACGATCGAAGGCGACGGACTGCGGAAAGTTCGCGCGCCCACGAAACGATTCCTTTCCTTCTTCGAATTTGCGAATGACCGATCAAGTACGTGGACGACGGCGAACCTCCGTTAAACCGTTGCGCGGTCTTCTTTCGCTCCGCGCGAAAACGCATCATCTTTCGTACCTTCGTATTTTGTTCGTTTTCTCTTTTCCTTCTTTTCGAAGTCCTAGCGAAAGGCAAGCGATCGTTCAGTCGCCTTTCCTTTCATCGTTCTCCAAATTTCTCTATTTTTGTTACATACGATATACGTTCGCTACGAAACGCATTACTACTAGTTGATAATGTTTTTAACGCAATCAATATAGTCGCTGTTATTTTTGCAATTGTCATTATCGTCATTACTATTATTCGATTACTAATTATCATTACCTTTATTACTATTACTATCATTAGCACTATTACCATTATTATTATTACGATTATTATTATTACTGCTGCTAATGCCGCTACTACTACTACTATAATTATTATGATTACGAAGACGGTAATGTTATTGCTGCCGTTGCTATTGCCGTTGCTGCTGTTTCTGTTGGCTGCGTCTGTTGCTGCTGCTACTTTAATTGCTAATTGCTTTCGCTGCTGCTGCCGCCGCTGCTGCTGCTGCTGCTGCTGCTGCTGCTACGCTGCTACTGCTGACTACTACCACTACTATTTTCACTACTACTACTACTACTACTACTGTTACTACCACTACCACTATTACTGCTACTATTACTACTACTACTACTACTAGTAGTACTATTACTCTTACTATTACTATTACTACTACTACTTCTACTACCACTACTACTATTAGAGTGTCTACTGTAGATGTACGCATATATCTGCATGTACCAAAGAACAGTTGAACATATTTGTACATCTGATGTATACATGGACATGTGCACGTTAGGAAACGTACAGATCGGCACGCGTACAGAGAACAAAAGCCGGTAAGAGAGTACTTTCGATGCGAAAACCAGAGCGCAACGACAAATGAGAAACTCGAGTCTCGTTAAAGCTGGAATATCCTGTAAGCGTCAGGCATAAATGCGATCCGTAGATCGTTTGGAAGTAACGTTCTTGGAATAATTGCTTGTAATATACGCAAGCATCGCGCATCGATCGAGATCTCTGTCCAAGCAAAAGTGGCCGAAACCGTTGGTCCGACGCCGATAAGGAATTACGTCTTTGCGCGTTGCCTTCGATACGTCAAATCGTATCGCGATCTCGGGTCAGCAACGCGATCGTCGATCGTCGAAGAATGTCCGCAACGCGTCGACTTGGACCGCTCGAAGGATCCTCCGAACGGACGATCATCGCTGCGATCCGTTCTTCGATCCTCGAGCTACGTTCTATGATCGATCTCGCACAGGTACGTTGTCGGCGTAGCTTCCCTTGGAAGGATGGGCAGCGTGTCTGACCCGAGGTCGAAGGATCGCATCGCGTCGACGGGCACCAGAGTGTTTGGCGTTGAAAAAGAGACGGCGTGATACAGCCTTCTTCGATAAGAAAGCCGAACATCGTATTCGTTGCCACTCTACAGTCACTCGCCTACAGAACGATTTCTGCTACCCTGTTCCTTGGCAGCCGGATCGTAGCGCGCCATCGATAGATTGTACGGGGCAAAATACGATCGCGTTCGCGGTACGCGTGAACCACGCAGCTACAAACAGTCTGGATGCGTTCAATGGAAATGCGGTACAGCGATAAGTTCAATGTATGTACGTGTATATGTTTAACGGAGACACTTAGAGCGTAAAACGTGATAAGGCTATAAGACAGTATAAGTTTGGAGCTGGGAGCCGTGCAATGTTGTTATCGGACGAATGAAAGCGGACGGGTATAACAGTAGTAAGAATGCGGAAAGAGAGAACGAGAGGGAGTGCGAGAGAAACGAGGAGAAAACAATGGACAAAATGGGAATTTGCCAGGAGCGAAAGTTATCGCGGAACCAGAGGAAAGAAGATATTTTTTTATTTTTTTAACGAGATCTTGGAGACGAGAAAGAGATAGAAAGTTTACACGCAAGAAAGAAATAGCAAAATGGAGGGACAAAGTGGCAGGCAGAAGAAAATCGAGTAACAGAGGGCTTGCGTGTGTGCGTGAGTGTGCTTTCGTGTTCTTTGTTCTGTGTGCGTGTTTATGTTCGTACGTGTGTTCGAATGGTCGAAAATGTATGGCGGAGCGTGCGAGCGAAAGAGAGAATGAGAGACGGAGCGCGGAAAATGGAAAATACAGAGCTAAGTGCATCCCAGAGGCGGGCACAGTGCATGCGTTTTTTACGTAGAAATAGAAAGTCTGACTGCTTTTAATTTGTGGAAATTTTTACGGGAAATAGTTAACGTCTCTTAGATATTAAAGAAAAGTTGTTCGAGTAAAAGCAAGCTGAAAAAAAGTGAAAACGTTGAGAAAACCACAGAAAAAAAAAAAAAAAAGAAAGAAAGGACGAATGAAATTTACAATAGCGACGATGATGAAAAAGAAGATTGAATTTTTTAAATGTCGTTTCGCCTTTGTACGTATCTTTTTATGTACATTTACACGTCGACGTTTGTTTTTTATCGTAAAAATTTCACCATTTGTATTCGTAAGTTATCATATAGGAGACTCCTGTTACTAATACTACTGTTTACTTAAGATAGACCCTTATTTCCTAGCGTATAAAACGATGAAAACGCAAATTTCTATATAATTTTGTAATATAATCGATGCCGAGGATACGAATGAAATTAGAGGAAACTTACAAGTGCAACTTAAGTCTTAACTTGAAGTTACCAAACTGCGAGGTTTTCATACTCTCGAAAGATATAATTTTTTATTAAAGCAATTTTTTGCGGAGCTCGTTTTAATCGATCATCTTTATTTTTTTATATATACCAGTGGTAGTATTTTCTGCCCACCTCTGGGTAAAAACGGCGTACGAACGAATAACAAAAAAAAAAAAAAAAAAATGTCACTCGACGTCTGTCATGATGCAAGACGCGATTTTACCCCTTCTTACACTGCATTTCTATTTTTAATAATGTATGCTCTTTCATATTTCGCTGCATCGGAATACGACACGATAGCGTCGCAATAAATAAATCTTTGTCGCGTTTTGTAAATAAATCGTCGAGGGTCGCGTCTTGTATATCGACGGAGGTTTTCTTAGGAAAAATATCGAAGAAAAAGAGGAACAAAAAAAAAACGAAAAAGTAACCAAAAAAAAAAAAAAAAACGAAGAGAAAAATGATAAAAAAAAAAAGAGGAGGAGAAAAGGCGAAAGCAAGAATATTACTAGTCAATCCTCGATCCACGAAAGTTGCACGGAAATTACGAAACGAACGAGAAAACGTTTTTTATTTTCGATTCGTAAAAGGAAAAGACTTTCTTTGTATCTCGATCCCTGAATTTTTGATAAAAACCAATAGGTATTATTAACGCGATTTAAATATGTGTCCTACTGATTTAGAGACTATTTACACGATTCGAGAAATCCTTTTTGTACGTTATTTCTACGTTCACCTGTAATTTAACATTGTCCACGTTATTGTAGCGAATAGCGTATTGTATCGTTGTATGGTGATCTTTATTTTTAAACACATTTTTATTATCGTTGGTAACGTTAAGGGTACTTTAGCTCGTCTGTAACCGAGGAAAGTTTTCAAGTACTTTATTATTGTATTTGGATATAGCAACGTTGACTTGGTTTCCCTTATTTCATATTTTTCTGTTTTGTTAATGAATTTCTATTCGTACTACGGTTAAATGCAAATTATGCATACTTCAACGATATCGTTTCGTGTCTGTTTTTTTTCACATTTCACACACTTTTGCATTACGCTTGCCATACACATACGGTTAAATATACACACACACACACAAACACACACGAATACAGACACTCTCACACAAAATACGCACATACACACGTAGCACATCCTTCTCCCTTGCTTCCTACAAACTCGTCGAACGATTCGAAGCCCGATACAACCGAAGGACCTCGATCGAGTGTACGACAGAAGGTACTCCCGTGGTTACATTCGGTGAAAGTTACGTTTATATATATATATATATGTATGTGTATATATATATACTCTGTCGTGTAATTTTTTTACACATATCTATATAAAGTAGACGTTAGTGGCTCGGAACTGGCACGAATCAAATCCACGTTCGACTTTTACGCTACTTTTATTCTAACGAAACAATCTTTCAACGATAATAAACCGAGAGAGATCCGTAAAACGCGATCGCAGGTACATCGAACACCGTGTGGTCCTTCGAGAAAAGACAAACGAGGTGGACTTGATTCACCATGCAAGTCGTACGTATACACAGGTTTCTTGTATGTTTCCATGAAAACGAAAGGAGCGAGCGGGATAGAGAGGAGGAGAGCGGAAACAATGAGAGAAAAAAAGGCATAGGAAAATAATAGTTTTATCGTTTGGTTTGTCATAGTATTAAAGTTAACGTTAATGGACGATCGATTCGATCGTGGCTCGAAAAGATCGATGTGTCCGACTGAACGAACGACGATCCAAGTGAACAGCGCCTGAGAGGAAATCGCGCTGTACGTTTTAGGATATTGTACACATTACGCTTAACGTAACTTTAAGTAAGTAACTACGCTTAAGTGAAACAAACCACTTATTACTAATTTGATGGTTGCGCTGGTTCGTCTCTCTATTTTCGCCTGTAGATTTATATAAAATAGTTACACACACTCTCTTCGTCGATAGGCAAAGCTCACGGATGAACGAAACGTATCTTCTTTGTCTTTCTATACGATACTTTCTTCCATCGAGAATCTCTTCGATAAAGACCATTCGCTCTATGCAATCACGGTCAACGATTTTTTACGCGAAAAAGTGGACGCAACGAACAATCGTCTTTTTTATTTTTTTTTTTGGAAAAATTGCCGGTCGCAGAACGTTGCACCTTCGTCGCTGGACTTGATTCGGTTCAGTTCCCCGAGACTCTGATAGATTTCGGAACGCTAGCGTTCAGGTAGAACTTCGCTTCGGAGATAATTATTTCGAGAAATCCGAGTGAAACCACACGAACGAAGCAACGATCGAAAGTTGTCGTTAGCGAGCTCGTCGCTCGACGAATTTTACCATTCGATGGAAATCCTCGGTGCAAACCGACCGCGTTCTCGTTTCCCTTGATCGCATTCGTTCCGCGTATTCCACGTTTTCTCGGATTTTATTACGAACTAACCGATCGTTCGTTAAATATAGGTTCATCGACTTGCGTACGAGTCGACGTTTTTTTCGTAGAAATTTCGACGAAAGAGAAAGAGGCAGAACGCGTTCTCCGCGTTCGTATCCCGCCGACACCGTCTCCACAAGTTCGACTAGCATTTTTAAACGAAATTTAGTCTCTTTACCTTACTCGAATCGATTTATCGTGTAAGAACCATTCAACTACTTTTAAACGCCGCATTTGTGCGTTACGTTAGCATTTAAGTACGTCGAAGCAATACTACTATGTGTATGCGATATATTTCTTACGTCGAGACGTTTAGATCCGACTTTTTTCTCGTTATCGAAAGTGCACGAGATCGAAGTTATTCGAACGAAGAGCCAGCCAGGACTCTTGCCGCGAGACAAGGCAATTCGCGACTTTTTCTTTTTCTTTCTCTTTGTGTTTTTTCGTTTTCTCGAACAAATCGAGGGTCGCGCGATTTTCTGCAAAATCATCGGAGACGGATATTCGGGCAGAGCGTCACTCGGCAAGATAGAGAACGAGAAGACGCGATATCCTAAAGCTTATCTCTCCTATTGCCGATCATGTGCAGATCTGTTTGTTTTTCCGCGGACACGTGATTACGCGTCGATCGATTCCGGTAAAAGTAAACTCTAGCGCAATTTCGCGTCGATCTACGCAAAGGATGTCTCGAATCGAAGCGAAGTTACAAAACTTTCTTTAACCCGATACAAGGTGGGGAGATTTCGCGAGGTGCTAAAAGACAAGATAGATCTCCGTTCTCTTTGTCGCAATTACGTTCGAATTCACGCTGTGATCAGTTCCGCGTACGATCGGATTCGAAAAATTTTCTTCGAATCGTTCGGCTCTCGTTCGAATGGCGGAAATTGGACGAGAGAGAGAGAGAGAGAGAGAGAGAGAGAGAGAGAGAGAAAGAGAGAGAGAGCGTGCGTGATATCGTGGGATCGCGATCCATCGATAGAAAGATCGCGAGAGATAATTGTAGCTTAGCCAATACAACGCACGTACACGATAGAATTTATTTTTTTGGTCACAGAGTACCGTTCTAGGTGCGTAAGTATATCGATATACGTTTAGTGCGAACGACGAATGAGGGATTCGTTGTCAGTGAGGCGAGCGAACGAAAGAAAGATGAGCGGCAAAGCCGAAAACGCGGCAAGAAAAAATCGGTTTCGAGACAGAGCGAGAGAGTGAAAGCCAGAGAGAAAGAGAGAGAGAGAGAGAGAGAGAGTGTGTGTGTGTGCGTGAAAGTGTGTAAGAAAGTTTTTTGAGCGAGCGTATAATCGCGAAGAATGGAAAAAGAAAGCTCGTGTGTCGGGGGTGCTCGGTCTGTACGTATATGCATGTATGCCTGTGTACGTGTACACGTGTGTACGTGTGAAGATGCGTGATGCGTGTATATGTGTTTGTGTGTGCGCTCGCATACGTTTAATCGCAATTGATCGCGCGACGAATCGTTGGACGCGAATAAACACGGGAACGAACGGCGAACACGCGCAACGATCGCGACGATCGCGGCCGGAAGAGGAGGAACGCGCGCGCGTCGTTGATCGGTAATAGCGACGGAGTGAGTTCGAGAGAATTGCGAATGTTTCGCGTCGATTCGAGTTAAGGCGAATTCCTTTACTCGTTAAACGATGGATGCATGGAACGACGGCCGATTCGATCGGCGAATCGGTAAAACGGCATTCTCGAATTCACCCGTGAATTTTCAATGTTACTGGCACTGGTTCGCCTTCGTTTCGCGCGATCCCCTTATTATCGTTAACTAAACTTTCTATATTTCGCGAACACGAATCAACCTTGTCGAGTACGCGGCTCTATGTTCTTTTAAAACTTTGTAGGCCAAGTTTTTAGCGATTTTTAAAGAAAGAAAAAGACGAAAAAAAAAGCGAAAAAAATATATATAAGAGAAAAGTGTTATCGCGCGAGACAACTCTTGAACCGAGATACGAGGGACCGCGTGGAACGAGAGGCAATCCTTCCTTTTCTCTTCCGATCGTATATACATGTATATTACGACCGAATCGAACGGTCGTCTAGAATCTAGAGAGTTTAGAGAGGATTTCGGCTGGCTCTCCGTAAGCTTCCTCCGTATTGTTTGGTTCAGAAGGATCGGGACTGTTTGTACTACGTCCACATCGCAAGGTACGGTGTGGTCACTACATATTGTGGCATTAGTAAAATTAAGATCACGTTTAGAGAATGAAGTGGATACACGTGTCGTGCCACGTAGCGAATATTCGATCTGTTGTACTCGTATTTTCATCGTTTGCTTCTTTTCCATCCGCGCCTCTCCTATTCCCTGCTATTCTCTATTCGTAGCGAAATCTTCCTCCTCTATACGATCCTGTCCCAACGAAAATTTCCATAGAATCGCGTAACATCCCATAGAACCGGTGAAATTAGTTCGATCGATCAAAGTTACAAATTTCCCTTCTCCTCTATTCCGATGTCGAAAATCACGATAGATTAATTTCGCGTTGATGCGGGCAAACGACGACGATAGGAGTACAGCAAAACTCACTTTGCGCTGATATACGTGTACATGTATGTAATGTGATCTTTTCGGGGAAGAAAACTTAATTAATACGTAAGAATGAAAAGTTGGAAAGATGAAAATTCGGGAAGTTATGCGAGGATCAAGCGTGTATGTACGCGTGCAACAACGTAACTAGTTTGCGAATAATGGATAATTAGCACGCGCCTAAATCATTCCACGAGGCGTTCCCCTCCTATGACTACGGAGGACGAGCGATCGACACTCGTTGGAACCGGCGGCGATTAACAAATGGAAGAAAGAAAGAAAGAAACGAAAAAAAATGGAAAAAAGTGGAAAGAAAGCGTTAAAAAAGCGACGACAAAAAAATGGGAAACACACATACACATACACACGAATAAAAAAAAAAAAAAGAAGAAAATGTAATATTAGTAGGGAACCGTAATTTTTCATGCTCGTTTCTCGATCACACTACTCTAATTACCCAGATGTAATTTGTACTGTGTAACTATTACTATTTTTATGAATTTTTGTACATTTTTCTAATTATTTTGTATGATAATCCTTAGCGGAAAGAGTGGCGAGTCTGGCACCCAGCATCCCCTAATAGAAATAAAAGTGTTCAAAACGGTGGAGACAGCGTAATCGATATGTTGGAAAGTGACGAAGAAGGGAAAGGGAGATTTCTAATACGAGACGATTACGTTGCGCAATTGTACGTGTGCACGTGTGCGAAGACGTTCTTTCTTTTCTTTTTTTACGGGGTTGATCAAGGGTGTCGGAATAGAAAGGATTTCAAATTCGATTTATATAGGAAACAAGCGAAACCAACAGAGGGATTTAATGCGCGTAGATCGTTTCAAAGGAAAGCCACAGTTATTGAATAGCGTAGTCCACCATTTGTCCGTGTAGTTTATCTGCTCGCCTATCTATCTGTCTGCCTGTCTGTCCTTCTGTCTATATCTATGTCCGTCTATCTGTCTATTGTCTATTTATATCTATTTTTCCGTTTAATTTCACGCACCTTGCCATTAACGAATATCGAAAGTCAGGATATAGATATAAATTAGTCGCGAAGAACATTTATTATCGAGATATTTGAATACTGTACAATGCCGAGAGAGCGAGTGCAATTTACGAATGTAAACGTATAATTTAGGGAGAAATAGACAAGCGAGAGGAAATAATGGGAAAGAGAGAGAAAGAAAGACAGGCAGACGACACTTACGAGAAAATAATGGTGATGAAAACCGAAAGCCTCGCGTATAAACGCGGAAACCGAATGTGTGAACCTCCTTCGTAATTTGACAACGTGTTTGTTATTAATTATAAGAATATCACCTTTTCTTTTTGTCTTAAATTTGAAATGCTATCAAATAGATCAATTCTTTCATGGAACCACGATTTCTTTAATTTCTCTCAACCCTCTCTTCCTAAACCGATCCTATCCATTAACGAAGATCGATACAAGCAGCTAAGTAAGCATTAATTTCTTACTTTATTTCTCAAACATTTTTATATTTACCTCAAAATATTATTATTTTATTTACTGTTATCGTCATCATCATCGTCGTCGTTATTATTATTTTCATTTCTATTATCATTATCAGTATTATTGTTGTTGTTGTTGTTGTTATTGTTGTTGTTGTTGTTGTTGTTGTTGTTGTTGTTGTTGTTATTATTATTATTATTATTATTATTATTATTATTATTATTATTATTATTATTATTATTATTACTACTACTACTACTACTACTATTATTATTATTATTATTATTATTATTATTATTATTATTATTATTATTATTATTATTATTATTATTATTATTATTATTATTATTATTATTATTGCGTTTGACTTTCACCTATTACAAGCTTTAATTGACAAGCGGGTTAGGAATATAAATAAAAAAGTAATAATATACTTGCCTTGGAATATTTACGATACGTCGATAAGCGTAGAATATTCTGAAGTGATTCACGAAAGATTTATTGATTAAAGAATGATACATACGCTTTTTGTCATTTTAAATTCGTATTTGAATACATATAATTCAAATCTTCGATGATTCAAAACTTCGACCGCGAATTGCGTAACATATCGAGATAGGTGTCGCTGAAGCCACTTACCACGAAAGTACATCATTAACGCAAAGTAAATAAAAATTAAGTGTTAAATATCGAAACAAAAGGGAATTGTATTCGATATGCGTATTACGAGTATACTATTGTACAAGGTTCACAATATCCCATATAGATTTCGTGGGTATGTACAAATCACTCGTTTTGATAAAATTCTAAGGTTACCTTTTACTTATTCGATCACTATACATATTTTTTTTATTATGTCGTGACAATTCACTAATAAGTACAGCATAAAACACATAATGTAGTGTCTAATACGGTGCTGTTACCGCAAAGAAAATATCATTTAAACAAATTAATTTCTAACCTACCGTAGCACTAGGACCTAAGGTTATATTTGTTGCAACTGCATTATCGTAAACACTATTATTAGCAAGAATTTCATTTAAATATTATATTTTGTACAGGAAACACGGTATACGTAAAAAACCAACATTGAGAGATATTTTTCAATTCAAACGGGATCTTGAAAGGGAAGAAGCGAATATGTTGATATTAAGGCATCCTTATCTTACTACGGAGCAATCAAATGGTCATATGAGTCATCTTAAGCAAGAGAAGATTATAAATCTGATGACAAAATTCAAAGAAGATGCAAATGCGAAATTTAACAGAAAAGTCACTATCATGGATCGGTTAGGTCATTTGAAAGTATCCGAATCTTGGGATTAGTATTTATTTTCTAATTAGGTACAATTTGTTTGCT
This sequence comes from Bombus vosnesenskii, assembly GCF_011952255.1. NCBI lineage: Eukaryota > Metazoa > Arthropoda > Insecta > Hymenoptera > Apidae > Bombus > Bombus vosnesenskii. The sequence continues at coordinate 1,025,168 of NW_022882959.1, read as the reverse complement.
ATTTTGTTAAAAGTAAGGAATTGTGTTAAATAAAAATGTATGATGTATCTACAATATAATTGTACAAAAGCTAAACATAGTATTACGTTAGGCTCGGTTTTATTTAGAAGTTCTAAAAAAATAGATTATAGAAATACAAAATGCATTATAGAATTCAATATCAAGGTCCTGGTATGAGAATTTCATTTAAATAATTTTTATATGCTTTCGATTCATGGATCTACGATAGTTTCAGTTTTGAATCTAGTCTCTAAATCCTTCGGTTTATTTCTTATCCAAACAAATGGATCTTGATCGACCTCCGCTTCTGTTAGTATGTTTCCTTCGTGCAGGAAATTTGCAAAATCTGCTGCTACAGGATCTGCTCCGATGCTACTTACGGCGATAACTTTACCATCTTTAATGTAATATGCAAAAAATTCCAAGTTCTCTAGGGAACCATAAATTCTTACTTTCTCTGGTTTTCCGTATCCTGTGGAATTTTCAATAATTATCATGACGATATAACGTTTCATCTCTCTTTTACATGTATTATATGTAAAAGCATAACGTACCGACGTATCTATAACTCTTCCCGAATAGCGTTGTCCAGAAAAATGGTATGGCACTTACAGCGGTAGTTTTACCACATATATTTAATGCTGCTATTTTACCATGGTAATGGGCCAACGAATAGTGGCCTATTGCAGCTGAAATGTCATCGGAACCAAATAGCGGCGCATACGCTATATCACCACCTGCATATATGTTTTCAACGCTTGTTTTCAAGTACTGAAATTATACATAGAATTTTATGTTTCCTAAATTTGATACTTCGATTCATTCACTGTTGAATAACAATCTACCTTATCCACTACGATACTGCCATCTTGTAACATTTTGATAGGAGTATCCTTTATCCAATCTGTATATAATTTAGATCCAATTCCAATGATCACTATATCAGCAGGAAGGGCTTCACCATTGGTAAGTACAACTGTACCTACAGCATTCTTATCATCATCTTTTGCAACAAACTGTGTGATATTACGTTCAAATATAAATTTAACACCTTGAAAAAACAATATTGATTAGTTTTTACCTAACTTGATACAAATCAGATACAATATAGCACCTGGATATTATTGATATACTTTAGTACCTTGTTCTTCAAACTGGCGTTTGATTCTGTTACCAATTTCTGTACCAAAAACTGTTTGTAATGGAACTGTAGACCTTCCTATGATGGTGACAGATGCACATTTATTTATACAATAAGCAGCAGCTTCCATACCAATGAAACCTAATCCGAGTATTACAATATGTTTGTCTGATGATAATTTGGAGGATATAGCGTGAGAGTCTGTGTAGTTTCTTAATACATAAATGTTAGATAAATTAATAGGTATATCAGGTTTTCTGGCCATACTTCCGGTACAAATAAATAGATAATTGTACGTTAATCTTTCGTTATTACTTAAATGAACAACATTGTCATTTGTATTTAATCCTGTAATGAATTTTATTATAAAATTTGATCATATTTTATGCCAAAAAAAGGATAGTTTGTATTAACTTTTTCATTTTTTTACCTGTAGCTTCTACACCAAGTTTGGTTTCGATTTTATGCTCTTTGTAAAACGAAAGTGGTCTCAAAACTGCTTTTTCAATGTCTATATCAAATGTTTTGGATACCTTTACCCTATCATATGGCACTGTGTTCTCCTTACAGACCATAATAATATTTCCTGTAAAGGCTTCCTGTCGCAAGCTTTCTGCACAAATTGCAGCTGCTGGACCACCTCCAACTATTACGACGGTAGTATTATTATTGGGATCTTGTTCACACATCTTCTTGACCCTTCTATTGAATTCTAAATCCTTACGCCTTGCTTTCACACGTACAAGACCACTATCATCCACGTTTACCTGTTTGATTAAAATATAAATTTTATTTTATCAAGATTAAAAGTTAAACATATATGTTCACTAAATTACTTGGTAACATGGTAAAGAATCCAATCCTGGGTAATCTTCTATATCTCCTGTTTTGATGTTAAAACATGCACCATGCCATGGACACCTTATTCTTCCATCTCCTAGCGCTCCTGTATGAAGTAATGCTCCGTAATGCGTACATTTTGTACCAATAGCATGTAATTCCCCCTTTTGTTTAATCAACAAGACTTTTGCCCCACTTTCTCCAAGTGGCAATAGTTTCATTTCATTTTCTTTGATATCCGTTTTATTACACACCACATCTTCAACATAGTCATACTTCTCTGGTTTACCTAAGCAAATATGAATTATTCAAGTAAAAAATCTACTTATATCAATTTGTAACTGGAATAGATTTAATATTTTTCTTTTTTTATTTAATTTGGTAAAATATTTTGAAATATTGTAAATGTCAATATAACTGCATATTGATAAATTAATTTCATTAGATTTTTCATTAGATACGTTGGCGTGCAAATGGCAAGTCCTTAACTCACAACTGCAACAACATTTTGCTTTATTATGCGACCGCCTAATATCTTCGATTTCATTGTTACACTCACTACAAATGTGAATTTTCCTTTTCTGCAATTCTGACATTCTTCCGTTATTTATTTTCCCACTAACGTGAAATATTGAGTTAAACGATAGTTTCGTACATTGTTTCGCAATGAATAAGCGCATACTGTCAAGTCGTTCTGCTATTATTCACCGCAACTATTCGTCAATGTTACTTAAACATTTATAGATTAGTCATTAAATGAATTGTAACTTTAAAATGGACCTTCTGTCATAAAGAGAAGTATAGTGAAACTATTTGAAGGTTTCTTCAAGTACACGCACACATAAAACCATTGATGTTGCAAAACAAGATATTGTAACACATGCAATGCATTCTGTCTTATTTTAATGTATTGCAACAAATTATCGTGTCTAGCTTTTTAAACATGTTAATACATACGGAAATATGATTAGATATGTTAGATGTATTATCTGATATCCGTAATCATTTATTATCGAACGTAAAAACCCATCATTAATTAGATTTATCGTATACGAGAGAAAAGTCGATATTCTGATAGCAACTACGTATATTTATTTAAATTATTTACATATATAAATCACGATTGTTAGAATTTCATATATAAATTGCTTAAATTAAATGTAGATAATAACAAAAAATTCTTTGTTAAAATATTCCAAGTTAAAATTTTCCTTGTTGCTATAAGGAAACTTTGTCTCTTGGTGTGCATCGAATAAATAAAAACACCAATATAAAATCCCACATATCATTGAATAATGTCATGTATAATTATGAATCTATAACTTAAGAAAAAAGATATGTAGTTTTCACCTGTCTTGGCGGATGTGCTTGACGTAGCATTAGAGCTCCGTGGAAGAAGTCCTTTACAATTATTTCCACCCATTTGTGCGTTCAAGTAATGCCACTCACGGACGGTATCTTAACTGCGTTATCGTGATATCTATAAATCATCTGACTACTTCGATTCCTACAATTACTCATACTTACATCGCTAAAGACAGTTTCAACTACGGCGATCGACCTTGCGCTCTACTACTGGTAAACTATTTTAGATAAACTTTCACTTATTCGTGGAACAATAGATTAGAAGTTATCAAGACACTACTTCGACGAAGTTATTTTAAAACCTGTTAAAAATTGTAGTACATTAAGACATTAGCGATAGTTCGTTCGCATAATATATTAAGTACTTAATTTAAAGAGAACTTTAGATTAAATATTATTGCTTTGATTATATTTTTAAAAAAATATTAAAAAAATATTAAAAACCAACTTTTATATTATCCGAAATATAAATATTTTATCATTAATATTATATAACAGTTTTTATTTATACAATATAGTTTAGTTTAGTATTTGTTTAATATATTTTCTGAATTCGTAAAATAAATTTAAATATTATAATATATAAGCTGTTAGTTTTAAGAGAAGAATACGAACATACTATCATTTTAACTTCATTCGACACATTATGACGGCAACTTGTTGCAATGATTCAGAGAGCGTTCATTTTCGCTTTTAAAGGAAAGTTGAAATCGATTTTCGTATAAAGCGATGTTGCGCATATGCGATATGGCACGAACAAATGATATAATATAGATTAGCTTGCAACAGATGTGAAGGAGTCGGCAGCTAAAGGCGCTTTTCCGCGGAACGCCGATGGAATTTAAACGTTGATTATCAGAAACGTCACGCATGCGCAGAATAAGAACTTTCTTGTCTTCCATGTTGATTTTTCACAACTAGACACGACTTCATTTTTAGACGATATTCCCTAGGCGTTTGTATATGAATATCGAGAGCAGTTTATACGATCGTGGTTACAACTCAATTTTCGGGCGGTTTTTCCTAGGTTCCGAAATATTATATACGTGTCGAGATCATGACAGATCACAAGACTGGATTATGAGTACCGCTCATAATCTAGATGATGTGTTCGTACATGGTATTCACTATGATATGATTTTTATATTCTTTAAAATTTAGATGAACCTATCTCTTTTTAATGTATAAAAGTAATACAAACTCATGGTTTCATGGTCTTATAATTTTGTTCGAAGTATATTGTAAAAAGCAATACTGCCTGTAACATGTATTAAATCACTAATATAGTAAGTTAGAGAAAAATCACTATAGAATTATAATAGTAATACTGTACGCTATTCAGTATACATAATATGATTGGCGAGGAAAGTATAGTACCTTGTTGAAATATATAAACTTTATAAATATATACTAGAAACTAGCCAATAAAAATAGAAATAGCAGAAACAATTACGCTGTCATGTATAGCCTAATTTTAAAATCCAATGAGTTTTTAAAATAAATTTAGAGAAATAAAATCCGATAACAAATTCGAAACAATTTCAACAGAATATTCAGTAAAACTAATTACTAAATGCTAAGGTTATAAATATCTAAACCTATCAAACGGTAGTAGACTGACTGTCAAAGCACTTGCACCGTAGTGCAAAAATTCGCACATTCCATTAGTATTATTCGATAAATAAATTGTAAAATACATTAATGTTATAAAATGAGATTGATTTGATTTTCTTATACGTCGTAGAAAATAAATAATTTTAATAATGCAAACGATATATATCTTCATAAGTTTGTTAGTCAGCGTTTCATCGTTAGCTCGTGGGGTTAGTATATCTTCCAAATTTTTATGATGTTTGATATTTTATCGTGTTTTAAACAGCTACTAAAATTTTAGAGCGAACTCGATTATGACGGCTGGTTACAATTACGATTATGGCACGCATTTAACGACGAGCCAGAGCCCATTTTTATAGAACGAGGTAACGTCACAGTGTCAAGTGTTCGTAGCGGTGCTTCTGTTGTTGGACAAAATGGATTGTTACAATCTCATATAAACGAATTAAAAAACCTTGCTAAACATGATGGCAAATACAGACTTAAAGCAGTAGCTCGGACCTCTTCAGGAAATGAAATAACATTTCTAACTTCTGTACCTGCGGTAATCTTATTCCTTTGACTATGCTTTCACTTTATATATACATATATATCTATATATACGACTTATAATGTTTTCTCCACGCGTAGTGTTATCTTCTCGGTTCTGATCTTGAAGATGTTATAACAATTTGGCTGGATAGCGCAGCCGAGCCAATAGTTGTGAGTGTATCGTCGCCTGGTCCTTGTAGTACAGAAAGTCCATTTACAAATATGTGGACAACCAACATTATTGTTAAGTATCCTGATGGTGGACCAGTTCCAGACACTGCTACATATATTCAAAAACTTGAACGTGAAAGAGAAGCAAGAGAAAGAGGAGATGCGAAAGATAACAGATCTTTCCTTGCAAGATATGTAGGTTTTTTTGTTCTAAACAATGTTTGTATATTTAATTTTTTCAAATTCAGTTTATATATTATTGCTTTGAATTTCAGTGGATGTACATTGTCCCTGCATTAATTTTTGTTGTTCTATCATCCGCAACAAATCCAGAAGCTGGGGGTGCAGGAGGAAGTGCCCAAAGACAGTAACATAAAGTGTATTGGTGCCTCGAAGAGTGTTTGTGCGGGAACCGTTTATTTATAAACTTATAATGTACTTTCATAATTATAGTTATAAAAATTATGATTGTATCTTTTCCTGAATAAATTCTATGATTTAATTAAAATTTTTTGTTTATCTTTTGTTTTATCATTCCAACTAGTAACATGTAGAGCGAAAATTTTGTATAATGCAATATACATGCATTAGAGTGCTATAATACTTGTGAAAGTTAGCTGTTATAATCATATAATCTTCCTATATGTACAGTTTACTATATCAGGTAAAGTTCAGACAGGTAAGGCAGGGAAAGATCAATAATCTGCCACCCAATGAACAAGGCCACAAACTGTTACCATTATGCATTAGAATATGTGTAGCCACTCAAGCTGATCTTAAAATGGCAGCGTTTTCTCTAAATATTCAAAAACACGTGGAGCCTGGCCTTGTAACTTCCGGTAAATTCGATGGTTCTCATGCTTGCCTAGCGGCTGCAACTTATGGTGGAAATATTTTGGTACACAGCCCTCATAGACAACCACAAATAACCGGCCAAGACCACGAACAATCCGACAGAAAAGTATCTTGGAGCGGAGAACTCGCGGAACTTCAGATAGGAACCGAGGTATAATTAATTAAACAATTATAAAGATACCAATAAAAACTAACTTTTACTACGAATTAATCAATATATATATGTATATTATTAGATTACAGCATTATGCACTGGTCGACTTAGTGATGACGAGAGAGATATTCTTCTAATTGGAACTGCATCTCATATTTTGGCCTATCACATAGAAGACAACTCTGATGCTTTTTACAAAGAGGTACCGCAATTATTAGACTACAGATACTTATGCATTCACTTGAAATTTAAAGGCGCATAAAGTGTATATAATACGCAAAAATACATAAAATATACGAAGTATATTACTTGTTATAATATTTAATGGATGATCTGTACTTAGGTTTCTTAGGTTGCTTGGATATATGTAAATTTGCATAAAAATCCGAAGATCACTTATCATACTAAAACTCAAGTAAATTATATTGTTTTTATTAGATGTCTGATGGTGCAAGATGTATAATCGTTGGTAAATTAAGTTGGCTTCCAAATCAAGTTGCAATCGTTGGTGGCAATAGTTCGATAACAGTTTTAGACTCACAAGGCACAGAGATATTTTGGACAGTACTAGGAGGTATTGTAACTTCATTAGCTGTTTTTGACTTCGATGGGGATGACGAAAACGAGGTAAATTGTAATAGGAAATAAGTCTAATAAAAATCCTTCTCTAATAAATACAAACAATATTTAGTTAGTCATTGGGACCAGAGATTTCGAAATAAAGGCGTACAAGAAGGACAGTTTACTCTGGGAAGCTAAAGAAACAGCTTCAATTACCACTCTAACCGGCCTACCTAATAGAAGATTCGTTTATTCAGTAGGAAATGGGACTCTTGGTGTCTATGAAACGACTCAAAGACTATGGCGTGTCAAGGTCACTCTAAATTACAGAATACAAGTACCAAGAAAGAAATCAATATACGATGATTGAATGTAGGTCGTAGGAACGTTCGTTTTCATAAATTTTTCAGTCGAAGCATCGGGTGGTGGTCACGAGGAGCTTTGATTTGAACGGAGACGGTGCACCGGAAGTCATAACTGGTTGGAATAATGGAAAGGTAGACGCAAGGTCATCCAATAACGGCGAAGTAATTTTTAAAATTCAATTATCCGCCGGAATAGCTGGAATCGTGGAAGCTGATTACAGGAGAATCGGCAAATCTGATTTAGTCGTAGTGTCTTCTATTGGCGAAGGTAGAATAGAATGTGTATACCATATACGCATAGAGTGATAGACTAAAAAGATTGACAGGAAGATTTTTCGAATTATATTTTAGTGCGCGGCTATGGTTCCGGTTCCGCGATGGATACTCCAGAACCTGGCGAGGCGATGCGCGATTTATTGGCGAAAAGGCAGATCCTCCAAATGGAGCTTAGGCAGAGGGCCGCGTCTGTTCCGAATATGTTCCATGGAACGAAATTGGCAGTGAGCTTGATGACCTGCAATGGTGCGGCTCGTGTTGCCCTCGCGTCTGGGCCTGGACTTTTTGTAAGTCGATCGGTTCTTGCATGAAACTAATTTCTGTCTTTTTGAAGTGTTCTTTAACGCTTTCACGGTACAATAAAATAACGAAGAATTCGGAACGATCGATGTAGAAAACAATGATTTCTTTATCTTTATAAAATCTCTCATATTTGTAGCATCAAACGTAAAAGATACATACATTCATCATTTTTAGACGAAATAAATTTTAATACTGTCGTACATTTACTCTGCTCAAGATGTATTGCGCGATAGTTTTCACCGAAGGAGTGTTCGAAGGCGAAACTCTCGTTGTCCATCCCAGCAGACCTAGAGGGGAGCTGGAAATAGAGCTTCGTCCTCCGAAGAATGCCCCTGTCGATATGCACGTTAAAGTATGCGTTGGTCCAGCTGCTGCAGATTTGTTACAGGTACCGTATAAAGCAAGGGGCATTTACAAAACATTTTACCGCATAGTATTCTAGTACAGCAGAATTTCATTTATCCGAACGAAATTTTAGTTCCCGGTTAACTGAACTTTTGCTGGTTGAATTCATTTACCCAAACGTGAGCTCCTATTATGCGAACAAAAGATAGTTGATGAGATCCTATTATATTACACGTATAAACTGTTTATCGCCCGACAAATTCCGACGAACGAGGTTTTATTGGAAATTTTATTTCGATATATAAAACAAGTTCAATTTCTATCCTGACTTCTTTACTCCATTTAAGGTGTTCGAAATGACGCGCCAATTGCCGAGATTTTGCATGTACCAGATCATCGAACGGCCTGCGCAAATAGCGGAGGACTTTGCGAAAAATAGCGTCACAGCCGAGGTATTAGTTTTAATTTGTTGAAAATTCACATTTATTTTCATCTGCTTATTTTTTTAACTTTTCTACGCATCCTTCGAATAACTATCACCGCTGCTATACAGTATATCTATTTTTGGTTAATCAGTTTGCGGAGAGACCTCAAAGAATCGCTCTTTGGTTGAATCAAAGTCTCATCCTTCCGGAAGAGTTCGAAATTCAGGAAGACAAACCAAACAACGGAGGTATTGAAATGTGGCTTCGTGGCATGAGAGACAACAAGATTCATTGTTTCATGTCAGACGCAACGGGAAAAGTAACCGTTCAAACAGAAGATTCTACATTTGCTGGCGACATTATTCAGTCGTTAGCCTTGTACTTGGGCCTTAGAGAGCTTTCTTCCGAAGTTTCATTTCCGGCTGAAGAGAAGAAGATGTTGGACGCCTTGGAACACGTCAAAGGTGACTCAAAGTAATAATTAGATTGCGAATATATTGATACAAATTCGTATTTTCATAAATATAATTAAAAAGATGGAACATAGGCTTAGGTAATGGTTGTCCTCTTTATGTGGATTTTCGCATCTTCAAGTTTCCCATAAATGCGTAGAAATCCGCAGTCCAACGATAAGAAATGATATATTTTATGGCTTTCAGAGAATATCGGAGGATAATTTGTTTATTTGTTGCAGAGTTAAAGGAGATTGATACCAGACTGCAAGCAGAGGCAGCTAATGAAACAGTTTTACTGAAAAATATTATAATTCGCTTGGAGGATGCAAGAATTCTCGAGAATATCGATGAAATGAGAAAGAGGCTCGTACAATTGAAAAATGTTAATGTCGATTTGATCAGGGAACATGAAATCAGAATGAAGAGTTATAGAGAACTCACGGCGAATTTAAAAGAATTAAATCTCGGAGTGCAACGTGCAGCTAGATTAAGAGGTGATATTTTTTATCTTACTTTTGCTTATTTTCCATTTGCTCAAAATAAAGTGTTATTAAAATTTGTATTACTAGTTGGGAAAAGTGCCTCAAACACAATAGCCCGTTGTAGAGCAGCGATCCAGGACGAGAATCCGAAGGCTCTCACGATGGCGATAAGACACGGATGAATTCAGGGGCGAATTTACCTTGACGCTAATGTCACTGTAAGCGTTGGGTCCCGGAACGCTATGAGGACCCCAAAAGAGCTCTGCAGGGTTTTTACATCTTCTAGATTGCGTGAAAAACAATTGATCTCTTCAACAAACTGGCTTAAAATGGGAGTTTTCAGGACAGTTGTTTCGAGGACTGGTCATCGCGTCGTGTCGTCTGTTAATTAACGAGAACCAAAGTGGAGGAACTTTAAAGCGAAGTTCTGAAGCTCGAAACTCGAAAAATAGCTCTGGTCGTGATCAAATTAGTTCGAGAAATTCGTGGGAGATAGGAAAGTCATAGGAGACGGAATCATAGGAGATAGATAGGAGACGTCTCATATTCCAGGAATTTTTCGAGGTTGCAATTTTCGAAAGTTCTAAAAAATCCCGAGAATTTGAGGTGATTTTTTAGTGTTTACATGCATTGCCTTGTTTATTTATTTTTTACGTTCGTTTATTCATATCCTCAATGATCATGAAATTTTTCTGAATTTTTGACGTTTTACGTATTCTAACTGGCGAAAATTACAAGGAGAGTGAGAGGTGGACAAAGTTAAAGATGAAAGATACGACATTGGAATTTGCTTTAGAAAATCTATTTATTGATTGAATTTGAGAAATTATACAATAATCTTTACAATTAAATATACATTGTAGGATATGTAGATGTTAATAAATATAACTTAATCGTAATTTGAATAATCTATAATTCATACTTATTTTTACGAAATAATTATCGTGCAAATTTTATTTCATCGAATTTCTTAACATCAATATAATTTACAGTTAAATATATACTCGACAAATACCAGCAATAATTTAAATACATTAATATCACACGTAAGAGAAATATTTGAGGTACTACACAGAACTTATCGATCGTTTATTTACCGCTTAATCAGCAGATTTTTCTTTAAACTTTTCATTTCTATGAAACATATAACGATTCGAAACTCCATATTGGCCGATAGTGCATTTTTAATAAATTGCGTTAAACCCAAAGATAAAGCAGTCCAAAAATATCTCTCACTGACATATTTGTGGTTCTTTGGCTTTTGATCATGTTTCAATAGCGCATATTGCAGTTCACTCAGCACAGACTAGGACAACGAATATGTTATCTAATAATCTAAAAATATAGTTTAAAAGTTTAAGATCTAAAAATATATCGCAACGTGTGAAAAGGTTCTAAAAATATTTCTCAAAGCGAAAAGATTCCCAAAATATTTCTAAAAATGAACAAAATACGCCTTTACAATACAATAAACGATCACGATACTACAAATTGACAACGAACAGTCGATATTTCTCAAAACTCGAAGGATTAGAACAGGAGCTTTATTAGAAAGCGCGTAGTTTTAAGCTGTAAGCTTGTGTTCGCTTAATGAAGGGTTCCTCGAACGGAGATGCTGAATCTTCGTTTGAGCGGAACGGGCGAGGGGCGTCGAAGAGCGTCCAAGGTGCCGTCAGTGGAGGCTCTCACCCTGAAGGAATTTGTTTGCTGGCCAGAATTTCCCGGCAATTCCGTCAACAGCTTGGAGATGTCGGTGAAAACGGCCATGACCTGTCGAATAAAAATAATCGAGTCAGTCCGCTGCTATCGTTACGTAACCTCGCGGGATTATCTGCTCAACCGCTATGACGATTATATTTGATATATATTTTTCTCTCATAAAGTACGTTTAAAACCAGTCTCATTATCGCTCATGCCACTTTTTCATTTGTGCTTGTGCGTAACAGTTGCGACACGTGTAGAACAAGTTATAGACCCCTCTTCTTCTTACCTTTTCTTGCTCGTACATCCACCTGAAATTCTTTCAAAGAAGAACATATGGTATCGTCCATTGGATCGTAACATAATTTTGGTCTGTTTCTATATTTATTATACTAAGTGTCATAGCGTAAGGGAAGAATATTATTGTTGTATGGCGTTGAGATGACGCACTGTGGCAAAGCGGAAGAACCATGGAAACCATTCAGAGTGCCGAAAGGCCAGAATTAAATAAAATAAAATAAATAAATAAATAAAATATATTCGTTACAGAATAACGCGATAGTCTCGTTAGAGCGTTAACGAAATTTCGAGATGTTTCGTACAGCATACGTAATATATTTTAGACTCTAAACCGTCATGGTGATCGTTACACGACGTATTCGTGGTTCTTCGAGTCTCGATCGATTTTTAATAGCGCGTTGCGTTTCGTTCCGACGTTTCTCGAACGTTACGTTTCGCTTCTTCGGGGCTGAAACGATTTCAGGCGTGTTCCCAGCCTTGAAACGTAACAGAGTAAATCAAAATCGAAGCTCGGTCCTCGATACCACGACCGCGCCATATATCGTTTCCACCTAGTACACATAATTAATTGTGAAACAAATCTTTAATTACGATAGGCACGTTTACGATACCGATAACGCTGGAACGATCGTTTCGAGATGGCCGCCGTATCGCCCGCGTTCCGCCCGCTCCACGATACAGATTTTGTTTACCACTCTGCGATCACGCGTAAACGCCATGACCGGTTTCCCGGAGAAGTAAACAATCGTTTTAGAAAAATAACGAGGCTCGCGATTAGGCTCGACCGCGGGATCGATCGCGACAAAGCGATCGATTCGCCAACCGCTTGGTTCTCTCTTTCTCTTTCTCTCTGCGTTCTTTCGCCATTGAAATAGACGAGTAATAGCAGAACTCCAGCTGAGATTTCCGATCGACGGGGGCTTTCTTTCGCGATCGATGACGTGTAACGTTACGTCAACGATCTCAATGTCATATCGTCGCGTACGAGACTCCACGAATATTTAACTCGTCGAGATATCAAACGCTTGTCTGCCGAAGCTTTCGTGTCGGATGACGTGGTGTTGTGTCTGGCTGGCTCTCTACCAAATTTTAGAAAATGAAGCAAGTGCACGATCGTGACCCTCCATCGTTCGAGGAAGAAAAGGAATTTTTGAGGATGTTCCGAATGAATTCGTATAACAGATATGTATATCAGATTATATCGTAGATTTGGAATTTATCGAACCATTTGATCGAACGAAGATTACAGGAGAAAAACACGATAAGTACATATTTTCGTCGACTTCCTCGTCCACTAATTTCATTTTACGATTACAGGACAATTTGAATATGACATAATCGAACATGAAAGCAACACGTTGCTTCTTTTGTAATACTAGCCGATAAATTGAAGTTTATGAATTTATTTTCCAGGGTTAGTTAAATAGAATTTTAAAAATATATGCGAGCTTCTAATACGAGCGATGGTATATCGCTCGGAGGAAAGATCGTTACGAAACGAAGTGGCATTTGTGCAATGAATTTGTTATCTCGTAATTGTTTACCTTACGAATAGCATAGATAGTAATTTACAGGTCGGATGGCCTGTGCCTCAGTCCTTGCCATCTAAGGTTAAAGGTACGGCAAAAGAGTCAATGTCAGTGTTACGTCAAAAGCTCGTGGTTTTATCGTAATAGACGCAACGCCGCACCGCGCAATGCCCTGTCAACGACTACTGACTTTTCTAAACGTGCATTTACACAATTTTCAAATTTTTTCCCCCAACACGCGTTCAAATACGACAATTTTATTTTACATCGCTTTTCATTTATTTTTGCATCGTTGTTGTCGTATTATCGACTTGCAGAGTCGATATCGCGTAATGTTACACTTTGTAATTTGCATGGTTAAAGATTTAGCAGATACAAAGCAGTATTTTTGATAAAAATAATGTCGCTACAAGTTGGTTCGTAACATTTCTAACATGGAAAATGTCATCGACGTAGTACCATGTCTTTTTCGAGGTCAGGTTAAAGCGCATCGACGCAGCATTGGCAATGGATCTATTATTAATACGCATCTAATTATGGAAGGTAAAGGCCAAGACGAAGGGTGCTCGGTATACGAATAATTATTTTCATGGAAAGAAAATACAAATTTTGGTATTAACGTTACCTGTTCGACAGATTCTCTGACGGAAATTTCATGAAACGCGTGGGCCTCGATCTCTTCCGCCCTTTGACGCCCTTCTGCCGTAGAAACTACCCTTTCACCAGGAGTGTACGTTAAATCTGCTTTATTCGCTATCAGGATTACTATCGGTGGAACCTTTCTAGTTTTCCTCGCGTGCGATACTAGAAATCTGAAATAAATATCGGGTAAGAAATACTAATTGTAAATTTTTATCAGACAGAATTGTAGATATTTAAAGATATATTTATGACGCATAATGTAAACAGTGAGATGCGATTCTATGCGAATTTGTGGTAAAAACGCTTTTTTAATTCGGAACGAACGTTGATTGCGAATATTTAATAGAATATAATATCAAACGAATATTTATCGTAGAAGAAAGATTGTAGAGAAATTTACCACGAGCATTATCTTTCAAAAATTCCGTGAGAATTTTATAGAAAAGATATTTTTCGTGACGTATCCCGTGTAATGTAACGATCAACGATTTAAAAATAGCTAATTATGTTCATCAGTATATTCGCGCGTCACTTGACAAATTATATTCCCCTTCTTTGATTATTAATTCATTACGCTTCTTTATCAATAGAAACGTTACATAGACTAAACACTGTTATTCCAATCAGTGTTATTCGAATCGGAGCGATTAATAAATTTTCTTACCGAAGACGAGATGTTTCGTCGAAGCTGACACGATCCGACACCGAGTAAACGAGGACGATAGCATCTGCCCACCGTAATTTCAGCTCGGACGGAGGTGGTAGATATCCTGGGGGATCAGTTATCTCCCACGCCGCATCCAGGAAACTGTCCACTTTGTAAACCCTCTCGATAGAACAATCGTACTCCCCTATATACCGTTTCGTCGCGAATCGCACTGCCAGGGCTATCGATCGTCGATATGTTAGTGTTTGCCAAAGATAGAATCATCGCGTAATATCGATCTCACGTGGAGACCTCGAACGTTTGAAAATTTGGAAACTCGAGAAATCAGAAATTTAAAAATTCGGAAATTTAAAAATTCGGATGTCTGGCAATTCGAAAATTCGAAAAGTCGACAGTTCGATAATTTAGATTATTTGGAAATTCGAAGATGTTTAAAGATTTTGGAAAATAAAAGATTTGGGAATTTGAAAATCCGACAACTGGAATATTAAAGTCGACTGCCTGTAAAGTATCCTGAGATATTTGAAATATTATAATTCTTAAATTGGATTCTTACCGGTTTTACCAACGCCCTGATGTCCCAGTAGGATTACTTTGACAATTCTCGGATCCCTGCTAGTGAGGCCAAGATTCCAAGCTATCGGAGGGCTAATTCTCTTCCTCAACGACGTTGCTGGCGGACTGAATCTCTCCATGACTTAACTGTCACTGAATTCCCTCTGGGGTGTCTCATCGATTATGAAGCCTCTCTTTTTCCCGCTGATATTTAATAGACGTGTTTATGCACGCATTCTTCCTGCTACCTTTTCCTCCGATCGATCCGCAAACTGGTAAACGAACGATATTCGTTTTAATTTGATCGCAATTCCCTCTCTCTCTCTCTCTCTCTTTCTGTGTTTGATCTTGCTTTCTATTTACCTTCATCAGTTCTTCCGTTAACCGATTTCTCTCTCTTCCGTAATTGCCAATTATTTTTATATTACGTTCTGCATTCTACATTTTATTTTATTTTATTCTTTTTTCTCATATTATCTTACCGCTTCTTAAATCGCTATATCTGTGTAGATTCTTTGATTTATTTAATTGCCAATTATAATACACTGTCTTGTTTTTTACAGACGCTGATAAGCAATTTGTTTCGTAAAGGAACGAATCGCATTGATTTATCCGATGTCTGCTATTCCCAGAAGTTAGTTTCTAATTTATTACTTTTATTTTTGCTCGTAGCGAGTCCGGGACACGGACAACGTCCAAAATAGAAAGTTTATCAAATCTGGAATACCGAATTCGTTCGATAACCAATTATTTGGGTAATACGGTTATACAGGGATCGTACGATTCCGTGCGAGCACGCGGTTCGGATTCCGCTTCAAGATTATTATCCAATGCGTTGCTACGAATCTCGTATTGAGAGAGCTAAAACGTCAGTGTGCGCTTGAACGGAACACGCTTAAACGAACAAATTGTATTCCACGGTTTTCACTCGTTTTCGCACGTAGAATAATCTACCGAGTATTGTCTGCTTCTACCTGGTCAGTAATTAGCTTCGTTCACACGTACTAAGTAAATTTTCAAATTGAATTTTATCGACGACGAAGCACCGCGTAAAAAACCTTTCATTTCACATCTTCCGTTTATTTTTTTCATGGAATCACTTTCTTGTCGATCGGGGGATCGTGATCACCGAGACAGCCTGTGTAACTCGCTAATTTACTTGTCCCTCTCACATCGATTTCCTCGTGCTCGATCATCGAAACTGTCACAAATCGATTCAGTGACATTAAATGGTCCAGGAAGTTTCGAGGGACGCACGTGAATTCCATTTTCAAACTTTCTCGGTCAGTGCGTTCACGTGGTGGCAGGATATCGGGGAATGCAAAGGTCGTTACATACTGGCTTAATCAAGATACGCGATATCAGTGTCGCTGGGTCAAACGTTCGAACAGCTGGTTTCGCAATTCGCGGCCCTCCTCCTGGATGGAATAAAACCGGACATCGCGGCGGCTGCACCCGCCTCAGCCGCACGATTCTCTACTACGACCTGGCTACTGGTCCAAGAGACCGGCACGCGTCCAACAGTTGTTATTACTTTTATGTAAGAGACGCGGGGCGGCTGGCCTTTTATCGCTCTCGTTGCGCCGTCCCGCGCCAATGTTAGAACAAGCGTACAGAATCAGTGAGTCACTGGCGTTTCGATTTCCCACCGTGGTTTCGTGCGGTAATTCCAATAGTTACCGTTTAAAACAGTCGAAACATTTACCATGCGAAACAATTTCAGCATTTGCCATAGAAAATCGCGAAGGCACGTTCAGACTATCGATATTTATCGTCGATATTGACGAGAATGTCGAATATCTGGAAATATCGACAGTCTGAACGCCGAGTCTTTGTCCTACTCGAGCAAGTAAATCGAAAATATACTTTACAATTTTTTCATATGACGCTTCGTTTCTGAGAAAATCGAGTTTGAAGATTTGTCGAGTATACCCAAACTCGGCTACGTATCGATTTGGTACGAATAAACGGCACGAACAGCGAGTAAACGATTCAGGGCCTCGTCTTCAAGAAAATAGAATTTGGTTAAGAACTGATCCAACGCACGATACGCTTTCAAATTTATTTTCCTCGGAAACAAGGCATCTTACGAAGAAATTGTATTCTACATTTTTGACTTATTTTCACGCGCAGTTTAAACTATCGTTGATCGTATTCAGTGCAGATTTAGTCAAGTTCAAGTATACTCGAGACAGTTTTAAACTCGATTTCCTCAGAAACGAAGCGTTACACGAAAAGAAATGTATTCTACGTGTTCGACTTAGTCTTTCGCGCAATGTCATCCTCCACCCGGTTATATCGCACGTTATCGGACACCCTGCATAAGACATGTTCAAATTTTATTAGAACTGCGACAAGATACGACTACCGGGATTATATCAGCTTCGAAGCTAATTCGACAGTGTACGAAGTTGCAACGTATTAGCTAGAAGTTTCAAGATACACGCTGGAAATGTACATTTAGTAGAAAATTAGTATGTAACACGAATAAATCGCGTTGAACGTACAATTAGAGCTATCTATCGTTAAATATCGAGGATTGTTAACCCCTTGCGGTCGGTGTATTATTCTGGTAGCACTATCAACTAGTCGAAGCAGACTGTAAATACTCGAACGAATAATTGCCGCCGTTGTAGAGACATTGGACGACAAAGGCTTAAATAGAATAGCCGATCGACTGCCTAAATATTTCGATGTACGTTAACGCATGAAACGTATGTTCGAGTTTCCTACTTTTAGCCATCTTCGTTAATTACAAACTTCGCCATTCGAATCGCATCGAGCAAACACGGACTCGTGTAACATCCAAACACTGGACAATCTCTTTGGCACTGAACGTCCTCAGACATCGCACACTGTACATCTTGGAGCATTCACGCAGTAGTTATCCCGCTAAACATCGTACAGCTTTAAACATTCAAAGTGTAAGCATCGAACAAACACTTTAACATACACACGACGCAATCAGCGTGATCATCCATTCAAGTTGTATCGAAGTTTAAATTTCATTGTCTATTAACTAAACACGATTGTTTGCTTCGGTTCCTCTCTGTTCGCGTACACCGTGGTTGAATAATATATCATACAATTACTCGGAACGCATAGCTCTGGTCGAGGACAAATAAACAACGTCAAAGGCAAATACAGATCTGTCACTGCGAATCGATTCGCTTGAACGACGTGAACGCGCCTGAATCTTCACTGGCGGCCCCGATGTCACTAGTCAGCGAAATGATTTAGGCGAGTTAGGCGGCCAGCAGTTTTCGGGCATCGTACGAAAATATACGTATCCGTAATCACGAATCCGGATTCCGATTTCCAGGAATCCCTGGTCGATTTCTTCTAAGCGTGTCCGTGTTTCCTGGTATACCCTGGCCGGCCATTGATAATCTAAATATAAACGCCACGAAGTCGGCCGTGTAGGAGGAAAGCGTGCCGCTCCCCGGCGTGACCTCATGCGCGAGTTACCACGGGGTTATCGTGCGTGTAACTCGTGTCCCTTATCGGTTATCGTTGCCACGGCGGCGCCATCACCGTCGAAAAAATGTGCCCGCCAGTTTCACCGGCTGATTCAAACACGGAGAACGCCGCTCCCTAGGGAATCGACCCTTCGAACGTGACCCGTGACCCTTCGTTCTTTCGTTTCCCCTTCGGAGATGTATTCTTATATCCGGGATAAGATAACGCGATATTTTGTACGATTGATCGATCCGAAGGGAAGTAAAGATTGGAGATTACAAAGAGGTCAGTCTTTCCTCACTGTTTTCGATTATGGCAGACGTTTTAGAATAGCCTACACGAGGCCAGAAGTTAACGATACTTGGAGGTTCTAGGGGGTTGAAGATTATGAAAAGGTTAAATTTTTTTTTAACTGTTTTGAATCGTGAAAATTTGTTGACCAGATTCGTTAGCCCGTTCCCCGTTTAATCGGTTCACCAGGAGGAGACGAGCCAACTCGTTACTCAGATTGCCAATCCCGTGAGTATTTCTTTGTTTACCGATTCGCGTAGCTGTCGTTTTGCTTTATAAATAAATTATATTATATTCGTATTTAAGGGCTGCGAAGAAGTCTTTGGCTACCAGGCTGAAAGAGATTGCTGCACGAAACTGACGATGAGATTGCGTTTACGAGTCGTAGAACAGGTGCCAATTTTTCTGCCAGATCGTGGCCAATATCGAGGGTAGGTACAGAAACTTTCTTCTACACTATCTTATGCCTGTTATAACGAAATATTTTGAGCTCTCATTAACTCCGCAATAAGACTCGATTACGATTATGTCGTGAAAATGTACATAGAAGCTACGAGATAATATTTGGTGGCAGTGTATGTCACAGAGATCGTAAAAGTATTTAAAGAGTCGATTATTCGTAGTATCGACAGGCTAGGACGTTCAAAAATTCGTGCGCTGTAGAATTATTAGCTACTTTATACGTAATAGGTTAACAAAACGAAGGTGAAGATTAAAATCTGATCAAACGATGCGAGTAAATTGGTAATATCGGCTGATCGATAACGTAGAAAGCGTGGGAAAGGGCGCGAGAAATATCCGTGTATTTTGCAAAATTGTAATTTATTAATAAACTTTTGTAAAGGAAAGATCTCGATAATGCATATTGTACAAAAAGATGGTAACGAAAAAAAAAATTGAAAGAAAAGAAGGAAAAGACAGATATCTGAAACTTATTTTTAGACAAAGTTACATTCCGGTAACATCGATTTCAATAGAAAACAAGTTATTTATTTTCCAGATAGACCGACTTTGATCGATATTTTTAGTAACTTTATGGTTTTCCTGCTTTAGTAGGATACTGTTATCTAGCCATACGGATGTATGTTCGGGGCCTAAAGGGATCCAATTATGCGCACATAATTTCTGGGGTCACTCGTATTTCGTGACCCCCGTTGTATTTCAGCCTGATGTTTGTTTCTTGTTTTTCACCAAACCCCATGGTGGTCTAAAAATATTGTAAACTGACCTTTGGGTGAATATCTCGAGTCATTGGCATCTACGTTTCCTCACTTGCAACCGAGCTACAAACCATAAATCAGATAACGTAGTCATTCACAAAAATGTTTTTGTGAATACAAGGACTCGATCGACAGATTAGTTGATCGCTCGATCGTATTACCCTGCTCCGATCGATGAATTATTAGTAGGACGACCGACAGATCGATAATTTCGTAAGAAACGTAATTTCTGGAACGATAGAGGACGCACGCGATTTCAGTTAATTATGCATCGCAGCGATTCTCTCATAAAAGAACCGGAAATAAACTTTATAGAGGCGTCGCGTCGCAACTGTTTTCAAAGCGGTCGTGAAGTCGGAATTTACAAGCTCGTAAATCAATGCTGTGACGAACAAGAGAGTGTTAGCAAAATAATGCCTCGTCACTGGGTGGTCCTATGATAGATACTGCTTCGTGGAAATATTAAACAGCCTTGGCGAAACACGATTCGGTAGAAACGCGGCGTGGAAGTAACGCTTACTCCGAAATAAAATTTCTCAAGAGGCATTATGGGTCGTTTATTTCGGAAATGGTGTTTCCCTTTGTTTCGAAATATCGAGGTGTTCGCGTTTCTGTCGATTGAAAAATCCTGTCGAGGTCTACATTGTTCGTCCATTTCTCTATACGTTTAAGTAAGTGTAAATTCATTATGCGAATATACTTTTATCATTTACATTACGTTCACATAATATTTTTTGTTTAAATTAACTAGACCAATGTGTTTTTTCAGAGTCACGAATGGACCTGCGCCGCTCACGAAATAAACGATCTATTTATTTAAAAAATAGAGATAAGATACATAAAAGTTATAGTGGCTTATGAAAGTATTTGCAGACTTACGGATACTTTTTACGAACATATCATGTACGTTGTACGATATTATTTAACAATCCAACTTCTAATTTATGCTATCATTTACGAGATAACGGGGGAATGAAGATTTTTAATAGATCTTTACTAATCGTAGGTAAATCTTTCCTCTGCAAAGAAGTTCCGACAAAGCGATCACAAGATGATGGTCTGAAACAAAATTACCAACGCACGTATACCTCGTAAGTACATTCATGCCGCATGATTGCTTCTTGGCAGAGGCTTCTGCAGCGGAAAGGTTAATTTCTTGATATTAACTCAAGCAACCAGTTTAAAGTTCCGCGTGCGTCCCGCAGATTACTCAAATTTAACCCAATTAAGGTTCACCAACAGTTCACACATAAATCCAGTTATTTTAACGAAGCGTTTCCAACATTTCTATAACTCTGTCTAGTTATGATCAGACAAATTTACGTATACTTGACAAGTTATGTAACTCGAGTGTCTGGAAGACGAAACCTCCAACGTTACTTTATTATTTTTGATCTTCTTGCTCGAGCCATAGAATCTCTCTGGCTTCGATCACGTTACCACGTAACGTAAATTATTCATTCTCGTTCGTAATTACTTATTCGAGTCGCTTAAGCTTCGACATCCTAAAATTCAATCTTGCTTTGTACATTACGCGACATCGCTAGTCCTTGATATAATAACCAGAGAACGAGAAGATATCCTGTACTTCGGATCCAACGACGAAGAAATATAGAAAACGATAATATGGCTCGAATAACCCTGTGGTGGGTGATCTTAGAAAATAGGCAAGAGAAGTTTACTACTTATGTGTTGCATCTGCGAACAAGCCCATTTTCACAGAAACGACGAACCATCGGTGTGATTCTAATTGCACGCGTTTCCCGAGATACTTTCCGTGACCTCGCACGAATTTCATCGGGCGATAGGGGAAGGATCGTCGATCAGCGTGCATGCCGTGTACCGACAAATTTCTCTCGTGCGTCTCGTACGTAAAAAGGTCCATTACCCGTGCGAGAATAATTGCGACAATAAAGACTGCCGGTTTCAATTATAACGCAGCTGACCATTAACGGCCGGTTTCCAACGCTCGCGACCACACTCTCGCCTTCTTCGCCAACCTTTTTCTCGCCATCTCTCATTTCCAATTGATTGACCTCTGAACCGATGTGAATGTCCAAGATAGCGCGGCCCGTTCCGTTCCGTTCTCTATCTCTGTCTCTGTTTTCACCAGGGGAGAGAGCAAAGCTTGGATGTGTCATGCACCTTATTGAATATCTCTGGTGTTTGTCCGCGAGAACGGCCATTACGTATGAGCGCGTCTTTTATGTATATAATAATTGTTGCACTGGCTGCCGAGGGGTAAAGTTTCATGTTTAAATATAGAACAATAACAGAACGAGAAGCGGATGAGAACAGCGTAATATTCCGAATATTTAGTCGGCTGCCGCGGAAAAAGCTTCGATTGATAAGGAGGAAGAGCCGAGCGAGGCCGATGCTCGATTCTGACGGAACTGGCGGCGCTCGATGGAGATTTCATTGAAACGCGTTTCTTCTATTTTCCGCGAATGCTGGTTTCGGCTAAGTGAGAATAGGTCTCTTTTCCGAAATTATAACGTCCAGTTAGGTCTTCTTCAGGAATAACGCAAATCAGCGCCGAAGAGATTCTGCGATAAGGATAAGCCGATGGTTTCAAGACCAGAAAATCAAGTTTGATAGAACTTGGTAGCGAACGAAAGTTTTGCTAAAACACTTTTCGTTTACTTTCGACGAATGCTGGTCTGCGTTAGGCTTAGGTGTGAAATTATTAGTAGCGGGGCTATAGAAAGCGCGAAGAATTTAAGAATACAAAAATTTGAGTCGTATGGAACTTCATGGTAGCTGGAAATTCTATTACGAGTTTAAGTTCGCGTTAAGACACCCATTACGAAACGTTCCTTCTATTTTCGGTGGATATTGGCCCGTGAGCCGTTCTGACCCTAGAAACGACTGTGCTCGCTTTTAATATACCAAATCGTGTAAATATAAATAAGTTCGTCGAGTAGCCGATTTCGTATGTATGCTATTTTGATGTCAATGCGATTTGCAAAGAGAGGTGCCGTGACTTTCATCGATGCATTTCACAGATTAGTTGGACAAAAAATTCGAGTGGAATTGCACAACGCGTGTAATTACACGCGAGAGGCGCATGTTCCGCGGAGCAACGTTCAGGGTGTGTTTTCTACGAACCGGTTACGACAATTGTGTAACCAATGTTTTCTCAGTCAAGCGCTGTTTAGGTTCAACTCGGCGTATTTAGCAGGCTCGGGGTCTCCGGCTCGTTAAGGATCAAGCATCGAAACGCGATTAAACGTAAACGCGTAAAAGCGCGACATCGTTGAAAAATATAAATTACAGGTGGTCGATCATTTTGTAATTCCATTAGCACTTTGGCGAGACACGTGTGTCATGATCATATCGGTATAATTTGAAATCAGTTTGAAGATGTATAGAAATTACGAGATATTTATCGCAGAAATACATATATTTAATAAAAAGTTAGTATACAGCGTGAGTAGTTATTTTAAGTATATTATAAGTGTTAAATATGGTCTCACCGAATATCGAGGTTTAAATGGATAATCGATTACTTAAATATTTTTGCGATCTCCGCGAAATGTACATATACTTGTGCTAAATATCTTGTTATTTCTATATATGTGCCGATGATTACGAAAGTGGTCCAAGTTACGCATTTCTCATTTCGAGATATTTCAAGTCTCGCGTTTAACGCGTGAACGAAATTCTGTTTAACGACGTAACAACCAACTCGATTCTACAATTCCTAACCCTAACCCTAACCTTAACCTTAACCTAACCCAAGCAACTTAATCTGACACTTCAATTTCTACTACTTTGCGAAGATGATTTCGGATGATTCAAATATAAATAGAAAAGTCGGCTTGCGTAAAATCGAAATGATGCGAATTGCTACTCGTGAATCGCCATTGATATTCGATCGCGTTCGTTCGAAATCGAGGGGAAGAATTAGTATTTTACTTTTTAAGATACCGATGTAAGACAAAGGAAAGAAAATTGAATTGTTTTTTATCTTTAATATCAGACGAAATAAATGCACGTTGTATGCTGGTATTTTTATGCAAGCTACATCGAAGTACTTTATTAGAAAAAAAAATTCAATCGAGACGAAGAATTACGATCACATGGAGCAAATTCCTTGGTGATAAAAAAAATTATGGTCGCGCTCGTGAATGAAGTTCGTCACGACCGTGATCGTGATTCTGCGATCACTGTGATAAATCAATGTTAGCGACTTCGCGTGCCATCTTTATTTCATAATCACCGACACACGTATCTTCAAAGTGGTTTGGGCCAGATTTGTAGTTAGTTTGTCGTCAGTTCATAATCGTGATCAGACTGAGAAACGTTTATGCAGTCTCGTATCTTTACAAATTTAAAGGATGGTATTCATGTAAATTGCGTTACTTATTAAATATCACAACGAGTAGTATGCATATATTGCGACATATTTTAGATATTCGGCATATTTTCGCATATTATCTGCGACCTGTGTATTTCTTGTGTCCTCGGATTTCCCACAAGTGCGTGAAAATCCGACTTTCACCACAGTGCTAATGAAATCTGAAAATATTTTATATTTCACACACGATGTGGACATAAAACTTTTCTATGACAAGTGTTGGAGCATTTTCGTGAACCAGTGTATGTGTCTATCGACATAGCGAGCAGATGCTATGCGACGCGAAAGTTTTCCGACCGGTATAACGATAAGGGTGTCGTCGACACCACTTCGTTCCATCGACACAGCCAGGTCGATCGTGGCGTCTGAACTTGGACCTCGACGGCGTAAATCAGCAAAACAACTATCGACAGATTGCATCCATAATTGTATTTTTATACTCGGGTGTTCACGCGCTGCTCCCCTAGACAATTTGTATCGGCTGCTCGTCGAGAAATTCCTTGATCGTACGTAGAATCGTTACCAAATAGAGAAACGGGACAGGACACGGTAAATGAAATCTTCTAAACAGATAACGAGCAATTATCGTCGCGTCTTCTGTAGCGATCGACGGAAACTCTGTCTTTGATCTTCATCTGCTCCTCACCTCCGCTATGGATGTTCCTTTTTCTGTTTTCGTCGGGGATCGATATAAAAGCGTTATCAGTGATCATTTTCGTAGATTTTTCTGAAGCCTTAGGATCCTGTTTTATAGCATGAATTTAGTAATATATTCGGTAAGATCGGTACTCGAATCGATAGAGAGACAAAGATGATTCAAAATATAAGAAACATTCATTTTTCTGCAAAGAGAATACCAGCGAGAACACAGAAAATAATAAGATCTTTCTTAACCGTTTTGCGTGGCTCACTTAGTTGCATCCTCAAAAGTAAGAGCGCAAAAATCTGCTATAAAAATGAAACGTGCAGACTCTGATTAGAAAAAACGAAAGCTTCGTTGGAAGCTAAGGGTAATGTTCCGATAAGTTTCATAGCCACTGTACGCTCTAAAACTGTATTCTCTTAATTCATTCACCACAGTCGACTCTGAAATGACCTAATCATACAGCTGACCGGGGGTTAAGAAACCAAAGACCTACGAAGACCCCACGTCTGAGGTGTCGCGACCGATTATTTCGGCGCAGCCTGAAAAAAAGATGGACAAGAACGAGTCAGGTCCTGGTGACAAAATTTGCTCGGTAGATTTGCGTGTCTGCCGCTTATTAACGATAATCACGATAACGTTGTGTGTCAATCGTGCAGAGGAGCAGCGTCAGTCGGCCGACGACGATAGCTTGGCCAGAGGTCAGGCCGCGTGCACCAATGCCTTGCAACACTGCGGGGGGCGATGTGCATGAGCAAGGTGCATGATCAGTCAACGACAATGAGGTAAGTACGGATGGTAACACAGATTAGGATGATCCTCGACGAACACTGGCGGAGACCTACTTCTTCCACGTGTCTCTTTCGCGGCTCTTTCTAGCAACGCACCCTCCCCCACCATCCTCTGCATAATGCACGCATCCGTCCAACGAGTCAATTCAGGAAGCTTAGATCGTTCAGCTGTAGATTAGTTGAACCGTGCATTTGAACCGCATATAAAGCATCGTTTGAATTACGGCATGTTACTTTTGCTAATTAGTAGACCGTGCATTTCCATCCATTTATATAGGAATTTCGAAAGTGTAAAATTGCTAAATTAAATGGGAAATAAGATAAATAGGATCTTAAAAATAATAGTATCGAATGTTAGAAAATAGCAAAATTCGACGCTAGTTTTCAATTGGTAGATGTAATTTTTTCTACACACGCATGGATCTCGAAATTAAGAAATGGAATTGTAAGAGTTTAATTCTACGATTATTCGAAGTTTAACCGTTCTTAATAATCAACTCGAGGACACGTTGAGCGGACGGATCGGTGCCAATAAATTATAGAGTCTAATTCGAAGGGTTAAGGAGCGAATGATTTATGATCGAAATGGAAACGAGAACCGGGCCACTTGTTCTTAAATTCATCGATTAAAGGCGCAGCGACAGCGGACAATTGCAATTTGGCCTGGTGTCAGCCAGAAAATTATTCCACCGCGTGCATTGAGACTAACGATCAGCTGAATTAGATAGAGTTACTGTGCAATAACAGTGCACTAGGTTAATACAACTCTAACTCAATGAAATATCACTCTGTCGGGTGATTAGACCGAAAAGTGATAATACGATCGAATCACGCTTAAAAGGATATATTTCTTTTCGAAAATTTGTCAACGTAATATTTTATAGTTTTATGGAATAATTGGTAAATAATTCTCTAAATTAGGAAAGGATCTTTCGAATTTTTAAACGTTTGGCGTTATGTTGTGTTTCGATTATATTAATCCTATGATTTAAAATATTTTCACAGAAAATATCTCGTATTTTTATCGAATAATTTGCGAATGATTCCTTGACTTGCGAAAGAATCTTTGAAATTTTTAGACATTTGAGAAACAGTTACGTTAAGGATGGATTGGAAGATTTTTAAAGAAGATATTCGATATCTCTGTCGAATAATTGTTCAAGTTGAGAAAGAATCTTGTAAATGTCGAGTCGGTTGGGAAACAATTATGCCAATTACTGTTCAGCCAGAGGCACAATCATGTTTCATCGTTTAACCAGGACCGAACGAGGCAATAGGTGAATTAGATCACTAAGCTGAATTATTTTCGCCACTCACTCTGCTCTCGGTTCGCTCGAGTTCCGTCCCATTCGATTAGTGTAAACCCTACTATTAACCTATTGAGTCTGGCCTATCGTAAATGCTGCGTGTTAGGTGCTCGCTCTGGTTCACCGTGACTGCCCTCCTAAATAAAGAAATGATATTATAGTAGTGTATGGTTGAACCGTGTCCTCGTTGCTCGTTTGACGAAATACATAAAAATACGATCTATTCGTTCCTTCGATCCCTTTCCTTTCGTTTCCTTGGAATTTTGCATTTTCATCCTTGCCCTATGTTTGACAGTGTAATTAGAGTAATTATCGCGATTCTTTAATGTCTTGAATTTCTTTAACTCTTCAAACTTTTACCACTAAAATATTTCGTTTCTTCGGAATTTCGAATTTTCTTTTCTACTTGACGTTGGATATATTTCGTAATTAAGAATATCTGGTTATTACATAGATTTCTGTAACTAAAGGAATTGTAATTAATTAAAAAGATTCATTCACGTTCGAAGAATTTGATCGTCCTTCGTTACATTTATCAACGAACGTCACAAAAATCTTGCTTTATAGACTTGCGAATTTTAACACTCTCTGAATTTCGGCTAGAGAATCATTTCTTCAATCTTTAACATTATACCCCATAATAAAGTTTGCTTTATAATTATCTAATTATATGTAGACAGACTACAGATGGTCATACAAATCCATGTCTTTATAAACGTAACTAAACAAATTGAGTTTGATGTTCGCAAACGGAGATTTCTTTCGTTAAATGTTACAACGAACGCTATGCTTAGCATATTTTATATACACCTTTGCAGATTGTATACATCTTATCGTTTCTTTATATCTCTATTTATCAGATATTCGTGAGCACCTTCTATCTAATTAAATAAAACGTGTCCAAACTTCATGTTTCTTTTCAATATTCCAAATTTTCATCAACCTCCCTCATATTTCAAAATACGTAAGTGTCCGAAAACAGGAAATGACAAGCCATTCAAATGTTTTCTTACACGTACCCATCTTGGTATTCCATTCTTGTTTTAAAAACAAAATTCCTCGATTTCCATCGTAAGCTAATTTACCGTATTCCGTGTATCGCGATTTACGTCAATGATGCGAGACACGTGTGAGCGAGGACGTGCTGACAGGTGGCTGACGACGGTTCGCAAGTTTTGTATTACGACCACGAGCATTATCATGGCGAGTATCATCGGCGAAGCATTTCCACTACAAACGTTCTTACTTACCGTGCGTTCGTTGTAGCCAACACAACCGATCTTCCGTATGATTTCTTCCAAGTTTACCCTACATGTTCAATTTAGATCGTCGGCTCGCGTTGCAGTGCTCGTTTATTGCACGCGTTACGACTTTATTACATCGGCGAGTGCTTCTATGATAACGCTCTGCTCACAGGAGAATCGTCTATTCGAACTTTTGATTACGTGGAAATTAATTTCGTTAGGTTTTATCGGCATTTCGCCGCTTGGATTCTCGGTCGTTCTATCTTCGTTGGTTTGTAAACCGTACAAACCGAGTTTCAAGTTTAGGAAGTTTAATGCCACTTTGTGGATTGTAGGATCGCAGAAAGAACCAAACGTTAGTTGCTTTGTAAATAGAGTCTTCGTCGTATTATCATGAATTTGTATTCTTCGTGCCATACGAGACATACGTGGTTTGGTTAATTACATGGTTTTCTTTATTTGGAAAAGCGGAGCTGGAACAACTAAGAAGAAAGGACGGACTAGCAACGGAGCGATGAAAATAAATAGTGGCGATGATCGAGCTTGTTGATTTCGAAGCTTCTCAGAATTCGTAACTTCTTGTGGATCGAATAAGAATTGTTGTTCTGTTGCAAATACCACTTCCATAACTTTCGCAAATATCTATCTACAAAGATCCAACCGACGCGTATAATTTCGCGAGAAATTGCATACGTGTACGAAATGTCGCCGGTGACTGCAGAGGAACAACAGACGCTGTTGAAGATTCCGGTTTGACAAGAAAACTCACCAACCAACATGTTTACTTCCCCTTCGATGAAGTTCTTTTCTAGTTATACTTACTTTTTTTGCGTCTCGGCTTGTTCAGCCTTGATCCAGAGAATGTGAAAAATATCAGCGGGAAATGGGACGCAATACGATTGGAAGAATTGTAAACAAGTACAAGGTTCGTCGAACAATAATCCAGACCTGGGAAAATACCAAAATCAATACGAAATCGATAATTCTCCAAATTTATCAACTTCTGGAAATTCTACGACGATCGTCCTCGATTTATTTAAATCGTTCAGTCGAACACCATCTTTCTTCGCTGTTAAATATTGAAAACGATAATAGGTCCAGTTCTACGAATTTCACGAATTATAATATACTTTTTTCGATTTCTGCTTAAGCTTCGCTATGAATTTATCGAATAACCTAACGCTACATTTTCAAGACGAAAGGTCAATTTCATTAGATATTATGAAGGAAGACGGCTGACGGAAGAGGTAGAAGAGAAGCAAGACGCGTGCCGCGAGGTCTAAGGTCGGCTCGTGTACGACCTGGAACCGATATGACGATCGAGGAAATAACAATTGACTCGGTATTATCGTGCACAAACGTTAGCCACCGATCCCTCCATTCTGTTCCATCGACGTTTCCTTTGATCCTCGCAACTCTAACGAAGAAATATCATCCGTCGCCATACAAACTTCGCCGGTCTAGTTTCCGCGCAGCTCCGACTGCTTTCCACGCACTGCGACTACCAGAATACGGATTTTTACGCAAATTCGTA
Organism: Bombus vosnesenskii; assembly: GCF_011952255.1. Lineage (NCBI taxonomy): Eukaryota > Metazoa > Arthropoda > Insecta > Hymenoptera > Apidae > Bombus > Bombus vosnesenskii. Next base: position 995,042 of record NW_022882959.1, on the reverse strand, counting down.
CATTTGAGAGTGTAATTCAAGAAATAGAATCTCGATAGAAACTTATTTTATCTACCGTATGTTGCAGAGAGCACTGTATATCTTCTTCGTATATTTTCCATATTTCTTCATATCACGCGCATTCTGTGCAATTTGACACTTTCAAATTTCCTATGTTTGCATGAAGATCCGCAGTCTGACGATTGCTATTCGTCGAATGTATTTTCACGATTACAATTTTTCATTATACTTTGTACTTTTTCTTTTTTTTTTTTAATTGAATCAAGAAAGCACGATGATAAAACTTTATACGAGTATGTTATGCTGTATAGAGACATTTAAAAATTAATTAACACCGTAACGAGACTAATACATGTCCCTTAGCGTGTTATAATCGTGTGTATAAATATAACAAAGCATAAGAAGAATTGTAGAAACTAAGATGAGAAGAAGGCAACGGTCAAGAAAAGAGATCGATCCTGATTCGAGCAATTTACGATTGTTGATTTCCATACAAATTTGAACAAAAGCTATTTGCAGAATACTTGCAATAACAACGTTATCGTTAATTAATGAAATCATAGATAATTTTAACGATTTTGCAAAACATGTGGGAGATGAAAACTAAGAATATTCCATATGCCAAGTGCAAAGTAAGTAGTATAAACCGGTTGCTGTTTTGATTGACCTTCACTGCTCTAAATCAAAGTTTATCAGAACTACAATATAAAGCATGGAAGTTCGATATGCGCAAAATATTTACATTAATAATCAATCAAGGAGCCCAGACAAGTCAGCAAATCGGAATATCACGATCTGTCAATCTTCCTCAATTTTTACATCTCGATTCTCATATTTCATCGTTATATAATTCTGACGTCTTCAAATCATAGCACAAAGGATTAATTAAATTACAATCGCTTCGATCGATCGAACGTTTCGAATAATAAAAAGCTCAAACTATGTTCCAAGTCCGATTATTTTAATATCTTATTCGAGTCCTAGCTTAATCGAAGTCTCATTTCAGTCCCAATCGTCTTTGTCAGTCGTAGTAGATCCAAACTTTCTACAATTTACACTAACCATATAAACCTAGAATTTACATACATATTAGAATGCATCTACGATATCTACAGCATAGAATTTACGATTCATTTGCAATTTAGAATTTATTTACAATATCTACGATACAGGATTCACAGGATCCATCCACGATATGCACGATGCATAATTTTAGATCCATGAAAAATATCTACAATGTAGAATTTAGAATCTATTTATACATAAAGCGATTATAAAGCATGCTGAATTGCAATATACAGCTGTTCCGCTGTTTTAAGACACATTTTCCATTGGACTCGGAGTACTGAAGACGGGATGAAAACATAGTTCAAACGAAGCTATCAAACAGCGCACACCACATGCACGCGATTCATTCATAGACAATTATTGTAATAATTCATTGTATAATGCGGCCACGATATAGCGAGGTCGTAAATCGAACTATGGAATAACTTCTTTCTTCTGAGATTTTATATTCATTAGAAGTAGAAAACCTGCAGCTATTAATTTTTTATTTCAACCACTATTCTGATTTAAGATTCAAAATACAAGAACGAGGAAGAGGAATCGTTTATATAAATATAAACCTTTATTTATTTATATAATTTTATTTATAATATCGCATATACATGTACAAAATTATAATATCCGAATCTAAATTAATCATTGGCTCTTTATTATATCTACATTAGACTGCAAATATTATAGTCCTTATCATAACTATAAACACGGGTTACATTGTGTATTTCTTACAAACAAGCATCGATTCCTAAACGATTAAAATCCATCGAAACAATTATCAACCTCTCTTTTTCATCCTCGCTCGTAAAATACCATAGCACTGTATTAAAAAAAGGATCGTACATTACATGTTTTTTTTTTTTTAAATAAATATTGCTTTCCGAACGAACACGATTCGATAAAACGATTGGTACAGTTTTCCACTTTACGAGAAACAAACACCCTGTAATATCCCGAGTACACTGTGTATATTGATACCGTATTAATACTCTGTATATTATATATTTATTACTCTGCATATCGCATACATTGCATACATAGTTTTTCAACCAAACATCGGAAGGAAACAAAATACGTAGAATGATCCGCACGTGTCGCGCCGGTATCAGTAGTATAACCCAACGACTGGTCAGCCCGAAATTCCAAAGGCGTTTCGCGAATCTGTCTCGCGCGTAACAATTTGCACGTGTCAAAGAACTATCGCCGAGATACATAATACGTACTCGTTTGGTGATCGATGCATACACAAACCGAACCTCGGCTCGTCCTCGTTCGAACGAATCTGAACGCGGAGGCGCGTGTAAGCTTTATCGCCCTTCCCCGCGAGCCACGCAGCCCCGATTTCAAAGTGCAGTCAACAGCATGTGCACGTGATTCTCAATCGAATCGGACCTAGATTCGGCACAGCTGCACGACCGCGTTTCCGCGACGCCGCCGGTCTAGCATTTCTTAGGGAAAAATCGAGCCAGTAGAAAACAGATAGCTTGAAATGATGGACAGCGAAACGATACCGCTGAAGAGCGGGCGAACTTAACCCCGTTGCCCATGGGTTCCACGGGGGGGCAGATCGAAGTCTAAACACGATTATGCAACGTTGTGTAGTCTGGTCGACAGTGTTATTATCGATTGGTAGATTGCTATTGTATTATATGTTTATGTATCTTTGACAAAATTCAGGATGTGAAAATCTATAGAGTGCACAGATGCTGCGGTATCTGTTGGCGTCGAAAATAAGTGCACAATTAATGAAATTAGATAAATAGACGATGTTTCTCCAAATACAGCTTGTTTACGCAAAAATGTAAATATTAATTCGAATTATTCGCTGCATGATCTACGTACTGTGGGACGTATAATAGATAATATACAGGGTGCGGGAAAAATTGTATCGCACATTTTTTACTTATTTCCCCATATAGAATGACATCAAACAGATCGTTTGCTTGCATCCAGTCGATAATTAGGTACGTTCGAGTATACTTGATAAATTTTCAAACCCGAATTTGTCGGAAACCGAGCTTCGGAGGAAAATACCTTCTTATTTTTGCCTAAGGAATCATTTCGTTCCCGTTCCATAACTTTCGATCGTAGCTCGTATAACGCTAGTGTCGGTTCGATTAAACTTCATCGATAGCTCTACCACCTATCCGCTTACTTTTCTTCCCGATTGTATACAGAATTGTCCTAAAATGTGGGGGACAAACTTTTGGAAACGTGTAGTACTCGTCAAAATTAGCAGTAAAGTTTTAACAAACACGAGTCGAAAAACCGTTCGTGTTGGACGTACGAGACGTTTTTTACTTCAAGTAGAATTTACACGCAACGATTCGCGAAAGGTGACGTGAACGTGGTGGCCTGTGACATGGTCGTCTCGTTCACCCCATTTAAATCTCGCAGACTCTTATTTGTGGTGACATCTAAAAACTATAGTGCACGGTAATTCAGTTGCTTCGCAAACTCTATGAGAGAACTAATTCTCCATGAAAAAACATATCGAAGTGTGTGTTGAAATCAACCGGAGACATATCGAACATATGTTGTAGAGATAATGTCTTACTAACAAAAACATCTCGTAACGAGTAGTTTTTTGACCCATGTCCGTTAAGACATGTTTGCTTGTTTTGACGAGTACTACTTACACGATTCAGCTAGTTTGTCTCCAACACTATGCGCGTCTCCAAATATTTGCGGCGTTTTAGAACACGCTGAATGAAATTTTGAAAAATTGTCGCTATGTTCGAACGAAAAATTGTCTTATTTTTTACTCTACAGAAAATGTATTACTTTTATCGAACGAGATCGAAAGTTCGAAGAAAATTGAAAGCGAGGGTTTCCCAGAAAGTAAGGAGTTCCAGAGACAGACGATTCAGTCGCTCTAGGACATTTTTAATCTTCACTTTAAACTAGTTTATCGAAATCTTTTGTTTAATAAATTAGTAAAAGTTGAGTAAAGTAACAAATTTTTCCTTTCTGGAGTGATAATGTACGTTATTGAAATATTAAAATGCAATTTCTACCAAAGAAACGAGGATGGAAGGTATGAAATGGAAAAAATTTATTTTTGGAATGGAAGCATTTATTCATAAAGTTTACAAGAAATCATTAGAAACACCAAAACCTGAGAACTTTCCGAAATCTCTACGGAATGGTTTTGATATTAACGATGTCTTCTACGTTTCCATTCCTGGCTCCTGCTGACTCCGCTGGAGGAGCGTTGAATAACCGTCACAGTTATTTTTAAAAAAACGATAACTGTAATAAGAGGCAGAATAAGTGGCTGTGTTACACTCTTTAGATTGAATTTTTACAAGTACGAGGATGTCGATGGATGTTTTCAAGAGTAAATGAAGTGAAAGATGGTTGATAATAAGGGTGACTCGAGTGGATATTTTCTTGGCAATTTTTACCAATGAAAAATCCGATATTCAACTAGAATAACAAGATACAAGGAAGATTCAATTAAAATATGCAAACATTTCTTAGAATTTCTGGAAAATTCATATTAATTAAAGAAATAACATATCGCTGTAAAAATGTTATCTCTTACACATGTATACAGGGTGTCTCAGCTAAATTAGATCGTCTAAATATTTGCCTTAATTACGATCGTATAAAAAATCTTTCCCGATAAAAGGAAGATTCAATTAAAATATGCAAACGTTTCTTAGAATTTCTAGAAAATCCGTATTAATTAAAGAAATAACACGTCGCTGCAAAAATGTTATTATCTTGTGTACATGTTTACGGTGAGTCTCATCTAAATGAGATCACCTAAATATCTGTCTTATTTACGATTGTATGAAAAATCTTCTCCGGGCAAATTTGTACTATTTCAAGGGACACATACAATGACGGAAAGAAGCTTTTCTCTATATAAAAATTCCTAAGTTTCGTTCCATGAAAAACATACACATTTTAATTCAAAAAGACTACGAATAAATAAAATGTACATTATTAATAAGATTCTGCTATTTTCGTGCTCTCAAAGTACTATTAAAAAAATTAACGCCAACGCAGCAAACGCAATAAAAATATCTACTTATCGGTGATAAAATAGACAGACAGACTGTTTTGAAAGAGCTAAAAAACTTCGCACGCACAATCGTCGTCAATCTACATTACCAAAGAAATTATCTGCTCCGGTTCTGAAGATTTCTTCATCAAAAAAATTCCATCGCTACTCAAGAGGTAACAACCCTTCTGATAACTCATAGAAATCTACAATCTCTCCTTTTTAAATCATTCTACGTTTACTTAATTTATAATTCTTGTCAAGTTTGATACGCTTCGACTTAAATCACAAAATATTTCTTAATCTTTTAAGGTTCCCAAGAATAGTATCCTAGCGAGACATAATCTTTTATTTTTCAAAAAAGAAAGAAAGGAAGAAGGAATCATAAATCTTTTAAATTTATTCTTTTATCACGGTTAACGTCAAGATTGATCAAGTTCAAGCTTGGAAAGTAGAGAATAGAGAAACGTGACAATTTTGCAAGCATTATTTTTCGAAGATAGAACATCGATCGGGTGAAATTATGAAACTTACGGAAAGTGGAGTGGATCGTTCTACCTTCTAAGTAGTTCAATTATTATTTTCACTGACATGCAATATTTTTCTATGTCTCGTTTACGATAGTTGGAGATTCTGCTTCTTCAGTTATTTTATATTACAGCCATAACGAAACTGTACAAAAACTTTCAAAATACCAAAAAAGTGGGGACTCTGATATTTCTAGCGTTAGTTACGATAATACAATATCATTAAAATTATCGTCGCACAGCCGTTCGAGTAAGTTACTTGACGATCGCGTATCAGTGCCGAGCGATAAGCGCTGACGATAAGAAGGAATGTCCTACGTCGACGAATCAGTTTACAATTATGCAAATCCTTACCTGTTTCCTCGTTAATACGATAGATCGGTACTCTATATGTCATGCGATACGTGTCTCACCTTCCTCGTCTCTTTAATCGCTTACGTAGGAATTTCAATAATCCTCTAACGCGATCACGAGCCAGAGGAAATCACTATCGTACGAGAAAATCATTATCGCTCGAATGCACGAGCTGTGCGAATGCACGTGATGACGGAGGCTTGACTATACCATTGATACACGTGGCGTACTCTAATCGCAATGGCGCCTGCAGAATCGCGATAATCAATGAACGTACAAAAATAACAACTCTCCAGTGCAACGTATACAATTTGTTTCCATAATCACACGCAGAAATTACACGTGGCAATTTTTTGCTGCGCTCGAACGATTCGCGCCAGCATGGAAGACACGTCATTGTTGTTGTACATGTTGATAGTTTCTTGTAAACTAAGATACGATACTGTGGCGCGTGGTTCTTCTTTACGATAGATTTCGAGATTTTCGTTGATTATTCAAGATTATTTGATAATTATTGGAAAACGATAAGATTAGATGGGAAAGCTTGTAACGTGAGTTTGGTTTATTCTACGCAAGATTAGGTGAATCGTATTACAAACAATGTTTCAAGCCGACTCTTGCATGATTGTTCGATAATTTCTGTTACGCTACAGATATTTATTCATTTTGTTCATTTTCTGTCACTTTGTTTCACTGTACGACGATTTTGTTGATTCGTACGACGCTTTTTAGCTCGTTCGATTTCATTTTGAATTCGATGGTCTTTATCGTGTTTGAAGATCGTAAAGATTGTAAGAAAGCTTTAATTTTGTGTCGTCCGACGTATTTTTGTAATCGAACTCGAACAACACAACTTAATTATCGATAACACGTTATTCCTTTCGTAATCGACACGTATATCTTAATTGTGTCGAGAAGTTTCGTATTTTGATATAGAAAAATTGTTAATCGTGGAAGGATACGAAGACCACACGAGAAAAACATCGGCCCAGTTTCATCGATTTTCGTGTCTTTCTCGCTTAATCACACGAAATGTAATATTCTAGCTATACGATAAAGGAAATTGTAGGATAATGTTGATAATATAGGAGTATTCAATGGTATCAAATGTAAGAAATGAGAAATGTAACTGTATGTCTACATGTAAGTTATTATTCCAGTAATTTCTGCGAAATGAGATTCTTCCGGAACGATTAAGAAAGCAGCTGAAAATATTGCAAGGTCGAAGCCATAGGAGCTGTAAAACTGATAGCCTGTACTATTCTGGCTATCCTGTCTGCAATACCAGTAATGCAACGAACATAGACGAAGTATCGATGTTGCGAAACCCGTTACACGAGTCTGTTTATAAATACAATATCATTTTTGCCGTTTGCATAACCAGTCGGCAAAGTGATCAGAAATAGACGAACATTAAAAAAAATCACAACTACAATCCATCAAACGATCAGTTTACTTCCTCAACGTTGCATTCGTCTTTCAGAGTTCCAAAAAAAAAAAAAAAAAAAAAAAATTGAAAGACGAGCTTAAAATAAACGAAACAAACGTTCAACTTTTTACTTAAAGAAGAAAAAGTTTCCCGGACACGTTTCAATTACACTGTCGAGGTAAACCGATACGAATGCTGACGACCCGTAAGCCGATACCATCTACAATCACGTTCTCGTTATTTTAGATTGTAGGTCTTTACCAATCGACAAAAACCAAAAGAAAGAGAACAAAAATTGTGGAATTGCTGTATCGGCAGAGTATTACGTTGCAACGTAAGTAAACTTGCTTAAATAAAGGAAAATATTGAGTTTAACCGAACTTACTTATATTACAATGCGATATTATTGCGTATGACGAGAATCATATTCGAGGAAGGTTTGTGTAAACCATAAAAATCGGGATCGAAACAATTGCATATTTTGGTAAATGGAAAAATCTACGTAACAAAGATTAAGCGAAAGAAAAATACATACTGTTACCGTGTAAACAAAGTATTAGCTATCGCATAGCGAAGATTAAACTGGATAAAAGTAAATATTAGAAAAGAAAAATACACAAAACTGTTACACAAACAAAGTCTCCTCCATCGTATAAGACAAATTCAACCGCATTGAAATTCGAGTAGATCAGATAAACCGAAAAATAAGACTCTTCCTTATTCTCATCCAACGAACAGAAAAACCTGTCCAATATTCGTATATTTCACCGGTATCGCCTAATCAAAGTTCAATGGAAGGAATCGCGTTCATAGTGGGACGTCACCTCCTAAATCTCGAGTGGAAACATCGGTCGTTATCTACCCGGCTGTTCGCACCCCCCATACGAGGTTTCTATGAATAGAAACGTCGAACAATCTCTCTGTAGCTGGACGATAATCGGAATTGGTACGATCGTCGGAAAGAAACGAGGGTAGGAGGTCGATCGAGCGTCCCCTGTTTCCCCTCGGCGTGTATCGCGAAAATACGCGGACGTATTTATCGAATTTATCGTACTCGAGACGAAATACAGCGCGATTAACCAAACCGCGACCACCGCCACCCCTTTGTCTTCCACTGACCAAGGAACAATCACATTCTTTCTAAATTATAACGCATACGAAGACCGCAGGAGAAGAACGCGATACGTTTCCTATTTTATCACGTTTCCTACCTTTTTCAGGCAAATAATTTTGAAATTCGGCACATCGTCGATCGATGCCATTATTTCACTTTGGATGCTAAAACGTACGAATTTACGTTTTTAATTTACGAGGATAAATACTATTTTCCTAAGATTTCGTTGTATTTCATGATCTTTGTCTGCGACAAATATTAGACTATCGATGTATGAACAGAATATGGAATACAATAGCGGAATATCGGAACACTAACGAAACTTCGTCGATTCATCGGCTATTTTTCAAAGACAGATCCTAACAGAGCATCTTCAACAAAGTATCTTCGTTTTGCCTCGTTTAATCGTAGAATGAAACTCGAAACTCAGTGCATCAACGAATATAAAATATCACGCTCCTTCCCTTAACCTTCGTATCTACTCACGCGTTACTTTATCCCTCCGTCTCCTGGCACAGATCTTACGTACACGTGTTCCAGGTATCTGATGAAAAATCGAGGTTGACCTCGAGGAACTAAAAACACTACAGACGTTCTATGACAGTTTCACGCGAATCAGTGATAAACTTGGTATTTTACGGTCGTACATTCAATTGGACGACGGACGTAAGAGATAACCAAGTTCACCTGGAGAATATGACTAGGCTAGCACGTTCGGTTCCTCTGTACCGGCCAAAGAAACGTGACAGAGATCGAGCGATCTCGCTCCATCGACCCCTTCTCTCGATCTACTATGAAGCACACACGAGGACGCGTACCACCAGCAGTCCGACGTGACCTCCCCCTTCTCTATGATCGCGTTTGACGCTCCGCCACCTACTCCTCTGCTGATCTTTTCCCCTCCTTCGAGCTGCGCCTCCTTATTGTTCCACTCCTCTAATCCGTGAAATCTAGAACAAGAACCGCGTGGCGAGGCTAGCCGGTACCAGTGGCACCGAGGAACTCGGTACCAACGGAGGTCTCATCTTCGGGAACGAGAACCGCGCTCCCTCTCTTTCTCTTTTTCTCTCTCTTTCTCTCTTTTTCCTCTCTTTTCGTCGTCGTTTACGATACGACCACGTTGAGCACGTTCTCCGATAACGAGCCCCACGATCGGCAAAAGTGCGCGTATAAAACCGATCCTGGTCACCTGGAACACCTAGTCCACCGGTACACCGTGTCCGGAACACATCGTCTCCGTATCTCCGAAGATCCACGTTTCCAGTTTAGGATCTCCGAATCGAGCAACTCCTCGAACATTCGATCGGCCGAAGAATATTTGTAAAAGTTTCGTACAGTTCGAAGAGTGGACGGATCAAAGGCACGTGTCGTGTTTACCAGTGAACGCGATACCTTTCGACCAGCTTTCGTGAATTAAGGGAACGACGATAATCCGTCACTGTGTCGTTCGACTGGTTACCAGTGGGAATTACACGTAGCTGTCTTTTCGAAGAAGCGAAAGTTGTACCATTCGCAATGCCACGAAGCGGTTGCCGCGCGAAAACCACCATGTTTGGAAGAAGCAGAGCGAGGACGATAGTCCTGGTCGGCCTGATGTTGCTCACGCTTCTCGACACGGTTAACAGCACTCCTTACAAGAGGTCCTTGCTCAGGCTATGCTCGAAAAGTCTCAGCGACGCTCTGTACCTCGCGTGCAAGGATCGAGGTTACAACGAGCCGTTTTCCTACAGCAGCGAGGATAGTCCTATGGATTCCGTGGGCCCGGGACTCGCGGAGGAGTGTTGCTACCATACGTGCACCTATACCCAGCTGCAACAATATTGCAAGCCGGAGAAGTCCAGTTCCGTGGACGCCGTGTGAGTGGATGTTAGTTTCTCCTGTTTTTCTTTTGGTATTTTTCTACACTGTAAGCTACGAAACTTTGTACACGCTATTTTCCTTGCTGCGCCGCTTCTGCACGACGGTTAGATAGTTATTTATCGGTTGATCGACTTTTCGACGAGTAAATTGATCCCTTCCCTCGAGTTTCTGGGTTTTAGCCGGACGAATTATTAAAAGTTTGATAGTTACCAGAGGTTTCGAAGATTTCATTTTTAGACATGGTTTTTGACAACCGTGCGTCTTTCTTTGGCGCGAACGTTTCTTCTCAGTTTAGTTTTCACGTATAAATCACTAGATTTCTCATACGCTTTATTCTTTATTCGTAATTTTGCATATTTTCATAATCTTCGATATCAGATTCTAGAAAACGAATCTTTTCGTAGAAAGTGATAGTACTTTTCAGTTACGATCTTTTGCTTTTTTCTTTGTTTGCGAAGCGTTTGAAACGTTAATCGAACATTTGAAACTTTAATCTATCTGCTGCGGCGCAGTTAATTTTCTCCTTCGACCAAATTAAAATTCAATTCAAGAGACATTCGCAAATCTTCTGGTGGTTTCATCGATGGATCGATGAAACGAAACCAGGGGATCAACGTTATTCTTGTTGTCGATTATGGTCGCTTACCTCAGACTTTGTTAACCTTTCCAATAACATTATAATTTCCAATAACACCTCGTCTTTGCCTTGAGGACCAATCTTCGCCAGACGTGTTTAAATATTCAACGCGACGATCAATTTCTTTCCTGTCTTGGCCGGAAATCATCGACTTCGCGGGATCTAGCCGATTTAACTGTTAAATTGACCCGTTCAACGTCTGAATATTCCATTATGCAAAGATTTTTGCAACAACTTCCAACCTTCGACTCGCCTTGGGTTTTTTCCAGTGATTTCGGCTGCAATTATCGGCCATGAGATTAATTTCCCAACGACCTCGTTAACATTCCAAGTTCGAAATAGCTTCTGCGACTCAATTTCTTCTTTTACTTCTGTTATTTATTCGTATATCGTGCTTCAGTTTTATTTCTCTTTCGATGCGCTCGTTTATCAATTTATTAATAACACAAGGAAGTTGTTTTTCGCAAAGATCGTCTTATACAACGAGATGAATTTAAGGGAAAGCAACGTTCAATATTTTTCGATGAAAAAATCGACTTTACGATTCCGAGTTTCTAATTCTAGTCGATGAATTACACGGGACGTAACTCGGATGTATATTTAAATCGATCTTTGATAAGCCAGATCAACGTTTCGACTTTATCTTCGAAACATTTAGCTCAGCTGTCGAAATCTCGATTCAGATATCGTCTATTCAGTTCATCGATCCACTCGTTACCAATATGAACAAATATAATATTTTATTCTTCACTGAAAGTTATTCCAAATCCTTATAAATTAGCAAAAATTTGAGACAAAAGTGTATTCACTTTCTAACGCAAGTGTGACAAATCAGAGCACCCGATCGATTTGCATTATTTAATTTTATTTCAAAGAACCATCCCGGACCAAGGAATTATCTCAAATAACTAGCAAATATTTTCAAAAATTTGTTTAAAAGATATCTGTTCGATTACCAATTGAATCTCGATAGATCAAAGCAGTATCCGAGGTAACTCTCTGTGCTTCCAAAAACACCAACGAACTATCATCGCGAATTATTATTGAAATTATACCCTTAAGAATTTATTTGACAAAAATCCATAAACCAAACGTATTAGAGGCACTCGAAGCAGCATCCATAGGTCCCAATTCGTATTCCTCGATCACGTCAAAGATTTTAATATATCTTGACGGAAATTTATGCAGAAAAATACGTATTCTGTCACTAGACCAAGATCGACAGATCAAAGCAGCACCCATAGGCAGAATTCGTAGCTCGTAATCGGCATTCCATCAGTCATTGGCTCGAGTACGATGAGAATCGCGAAAAGCACCTATTTAACCGCCTGCCATCGGCGAGCTGTTCTTCCAATCAGCTACTTGTTATTCTTTCGTTCCTCACGATAGAAGGGAATTCATCTCGGTGGACTTTACCACGTCGATAGTAGGTGGCTTCGCGGAGCCGTGGTTATTAGCCGGTCCGGCCGGTTCAATTGTCGCAGAGAAACCGGGAGAGACGAGGACAGAAGGCTCGAGAGCGGCGATTATCAGCCGCTCCATGATAATCTCTGTCGCTTTTCCTAAAGTTCACGGTTGCGTGGAGTGGCCTCAGCCAGGAAGGTTAGTCCGAAGTACTAGGACGATCGAGCGCTATCTCTTTCGTCGCTCGATCTACAGTTTTTTTTTCGCGTCTATCTTGTTTCAACGATCGATAAAACAATCTTCTTCGCCTTTTTATTCTCATTCTTTTTCAATATCATCTCCCTCGCACTCTTCTCAGAAGATCTTACGCGCATGCGTGCAGCGTTCAAGCAGCTGGATTATCGATTTCGCGCCTATTGTTTATCGCAGATGTGACGAGGTACGCGCGAATCGAGTACTATTTCGAAACGTGAACCGCCGAGGACAATGAGTTGAAATGCAGCTATCGCTTCGATCAACCCGTTAATCGGGCGGCTGTTAAACCGTCATTTTTAGATTCTTAACAACTTGGATATAATATTCGTAGATCTTCTATCTTAGAACGTATCGCGTCCTTCTTGCTCGAAGCAAAGTCTATTGTAATTTATATTTGCAAGGTGAAATCCATTTAACTGATATTAATTTGTTATTCACTTTTAGCTCTGTTACGGTAGAAGTTCTGCTTGAGGAATTACTCGATGACAGGATTATTGATGGAAACGCAATGTTTTTATCGACATCGTTGCGTTGGTTTAGGTTCGTTTGTCAAAATTGCAACGAAGTTGCTCGCATCTTTGGTTATTCGGTAGAGTTCGATTTTTACGTTGAATTTTGTTTGACGGAATTTAGGACCGATTGGCGCTATTTCGATGGCTAAAATTTATTTCATACAGAGTGAACCGTAGTTTAGATAAAATTCTGTCTAATATATTTATTATGTAACTCTATAATTTGAAATTGTTTGCCGAGCAACTGATTTATTTGTTAAATCTGTTAGAGCAATTACTCTTGGTTTTGACGCTCGTAAATCTACGGTTGAACTTCGCGGAGAAAGCTTCAGACAACGAGGCGATACTTTCCACCGTGATCGAGCAACGTTAGATACTTTACAGCAGCCCTAACATTCAATTTCTCACTACTAATTGATAACTATCGCAAACTGACGGACGCACTAACCAATTCTAGCGAATGTGCGATTTTTTACTCATTATTTTATCGCGTTTATGCTTGTGACGTAACGCGCCATCGCATGATTATTATTATCTATCAGTTTAATACGAGAAAAATTATTTTATGTTGTATGAATCATATTTTAAGCGAATAAGGAAAAGGAATCGAAAAATATGCACGTAAGTTCCAGAAAATGAGAATGTTAAACCTACGAACGAAATAAATGAATTTGAAAGGTTCGGTATTTTATAAACGAAATGACGAAAATAAAACGTCTATCGCCGCACGAAGTACATCGATAATTGTTATATTTATCAGTTGTTAATAATTAAGTATCGATATGTGCCAATCTCAGTGTCTTTCATCACTGGTAACATATTTACTTACCAGCTTATATCAATAATTACACTAAAAGTTTATCTGAATATGTAAGACATTACGTTACATCACATTATAATTTTCAACTGTTTCATTTTTATATAATATCTATATCTTGCCGTAGTATCTTTTTAACGTAACTCGTTATCAGGCGTGGTTCTTAACCTCTTACATCCATTTCTATTTATTAGAAGATCGAAACGTTTATTTCTAGCTTTATAGGAAATATAAGCTTAATAATAATTATGCTATAATTTGTTTCCTCTGTTAGAACTCGCGTACCTATACATTTATGACTGCATTTAAAAGTAGAAATATGATTATACGATATTCAAAAATACATGGAATATTACAAATAAACTACCGGTTATGATATCTAGTCAGAGTCTAGTTCTTTAATTTATCCTTACAAGATCGTGAACCTTCCATAAGCGCTTGCAGTGTACTCATCGTTAATGCATTCATCGCGAGTACAAAGAATTTTCTTGATGTCGAATTTCTTTCTTTTCGTCGAATTTGATTTCGTGCGGTTTGCGAATAAGATTTAGTATCAAAACTCGATCGTACAATCGCTACGCCGGTGTAACCTACCTGTCTTTGAGAAAAGATTTTCTTACGTTTTATTTTCCATTGCATGGTCGACTTCATCAACGTCTTCTCAAACTTCTGACGAAGAACATTAATCGTAATTAAGAGTAACTTCGGTTGACTCCTCGTCGGACATGCACACATTGAAACACGATAATCTCTTCATGAATGATTTCTTCCACTCTAACGAGTATACTCTTTACAAGAAGTAATTACAGAATATAAAAATTCGAAACATCTCAGCGCATGAGAATAATCAGAGATTTCATGCAGCGAGTAATTTATGGTAGCTTAACAAACCTCTTTATTCATTAATCAATCATCTGTCAAATATCTCACTGACACTTTTCTATTTCCTCCTTTACAACTACGAGTATTTCGTACTTCATGTATGTCCGGCAGGTTCATTGCTCGAACGAATTAAGCGTATCGGAGAAACAAGGAAGTAAATGAATCTGCACTTTCTTGTTAATTAATCCTTCCAATATAAAGGATGGTTATAATCTTCCTTCGAATCTTGTTCTTCATAGTCGTAGATTTTATACTACATTATTTTATTACTATTTTCAAAAAATGATCTTACGGTAGAGTTTTGTAGCTCAAGAATGTTACACGTATATAATGTTCTTTAATGTGAAACGATATAATGATATATTTTAATATCTGATTTACAATCTATGACTGATCCGGAATTTAAAAAGTAAAGAACATTACACGTAACATCGTTTAACGAATTAATAATAAAAATAAAATACTTTTTCTCAAATATATGGACATTTTTCTCGCATGCGCATCTTCGTCGCGATATTCATCGTGTTCTGCACTTATCGCGCTTTCGCTTCTAACTTCCAAGCTAAGATACGAAACAATTCAAGAAATAACGTTGCCGATTTTCATAATTCGCCACGTTTGTTTCTGTCTTTTACAGAAACAGCCCGGTCTGGATAGAAAAATACCCGTACCTGTCCACGAGGTCGGCAACCTCGTCGTCGTTGGAAGAGAGATCGAGGTCGGACATCGACTACGTCCACGGTACAATTAAATGTAAAATCCACGGGTCGAAGGGAGCACGAAAGAAGGGGGCTAACATGGACCGTGACGACGACGCCGGCGGCTGCGACAGGAAAAACCCGTTGAGAAGGCATCGCGCCGGCCATTGCGGCTGCAGGCATCGACGACAGAGGCGTCGTCGTCTTGGCAAGGTATCTACCACCGTCGCGAACTATCGTTTCCCTTCTTCCTTCGAACATTTCTATCTGAATTTTTAAATTAATCTGTAGGAAATAAATATTTTCTCTGGATTAATACCGTTCAACGAATCAGCAGATTTACAATAAAATTTCCATAGTGTTACAGAATTATCGAATTATAACAGAAATTAAACGAGATCCAATAATAAGCAAACAAAGATGATAAGGGATTAGATCAGAGTCTCGCGCTGTGTTTGCATTTATTTCCCAGTCTGACGTTCTTATCTTCAACGTGCAATTTTTATCTTCTAAATTACTTTTCTCAATGGTATTTTGCAAACGATACGACATCATTACGATATACCGTATAAATATCACGCGATAGTCTCTCGAGCGATTTTTTTTTTCAAATCAATCTTACGTCCAATAAAAGAGAAAAAACACGGAAAGCCGAAATTAGATTTCTCATCCTTTCCTAAAAATCTTCTTATTACCCAATACATTCTTAAAAAGCACAAATGTCGATAAAAAATTTACAACTTGATATAAATTTTTATCTTTGCGATGCTGTATCGCAGAATTTATTGAGCGATAGCTTAAAATGTTATGTAATTAATAACTGATAATCAGACAAATTCTCGAATTATAAAAAACTACGAATGTTTGAGATCTAGGATTGAATAACCGGTTCAAAGAAATTTCTACTTACATGACAGTTTGAAATATTATTCAATTAATAGATCGATAATCAAACAAATTGTCGATCATGAAAATAACGAATATCTGTGTTCTGAGATTAAATAATCGGACTGGCAGAGATGTTAGGCAAACAGTTTCGTACGTTATTTAGCTAATAATCGATAATCGAGGAAATCGCTAATCGTTCGAATTCCAGACGCCTGTATTTTAGAATCGGAGAACGAATTTAAAGGAATTCGTAACTAATAAGAGTTGTTATTTCTCGTTGCAGATGCTAGAGAAGACATCGGGCGTGAAATCGGGTGCGCCATTGAAAAAAGAGGTAGAAACGGAGACAAAAACAACGACCCGTGAGGCGCCATTTTGAAGCACCTCTTTCATCTTAGCATCGAACTCTCTGTGTTCTAACTTCTTTCCTCCTTCGTTCGTGCACCCGTCGAGACAGTCGAAGAGACCACGAACTCGAAACAATCGTAACAAACAAAGAGAGCTAAACGAGCAAAAGGAAGAAAAGCGCGAGAGGGAACAAAATATCTAAGGAAGATGAGGCCAATGGACAAGAAAGCGTGAGGAAGCTGATCCAAGAGGACAGAGGCGGACGAAAGAGAGCGTGCAGTCAGTAAGATGTCTAGTCCCATAAAATAGTGAGAAATTGGTCATTGTATTTTCTGGAGTTGCGAAGGAAAAGAGATCAGAGACGAGTAAGAGTAAGTCGTTCGATCGTCCTCCCTTCGAATCTACGGCGCGAATGGTCGACTTGGAAATTTACAATCTGATCTACTCTGCAATTTTTAACATATTAGTCGAGTAAAATTATCCAAATGGATAAAAAACAGGAAACGAAAAATATAAAAGATGGAGAAATGATACAAAAGATGGAAATAAGATGGTCAATTTTCGGTGGATTTCTCGTATATGGGCCATCGCATCGCTTGAAAAACGACGCTCGATGTCTCTGGAAGCACTGCTCGTGACGCGGAGTATCCACATTCACGAGTAATCGCGGCTGAATCCGAAAAAATGGAGAAGCTATACGTATGTAATAAATTGGGAAAACCGATCCGGGCCATCAGTCGCGCGCGATCTCCTAGAGAAAGACTTAAATCCAGTGTTGTAACACGTCTAACCTAACCCTATACGATAAGTGTATGTATATATATTTTTTTGCTCGATTTTTTCGTTTTATTTTATTTTATTATTATTATTATTATTTGTCTTCGTGTCTTTCTCGCTCTTTTTTTTTTAACGAGACGCATACACACACATACACAGAAATGTACATACGAGAGATAAGTTTAGTCGGACTCGTTCGCGATTCTTTCTTTATTTTTTTTTTTTTTTCTTTTATTTTGTTTCTCCGTTTCGTTGCTCTCGTTAAGTTGCCGGTCACTTTCAGCTCCCTTGTCGAACAATGATCTCACTAGTATTAGAGCTAAGGAATTCTACATTTAATAAATTAGTGCTGAACGAACTAGTCACTAAGGACGATGGTAAGAAATACCGAGCAACCGAGAGGCAGACGAAATATGCGAGGCGATCGGAATTTTCTCGGAGAACAAAGTCAGAATCGCGATTCCTTTTTGGATGATGAGGTTTAGGTGGAGAATTTCTCGCTTCGTCTTTATTTGCGTGTCATTTTGAATAGAAGGAAGTCAATCTGGCCTTTAATATCCCTATTGCGTTTAATCAATTTTACGCGATTTAATCGCATTCTTAAATTTTAATGCAGATGTTTCTTCTTTTGGTTTTGTTGATCGAGATAAAGTTCTAAGATTTTGACGAATTTCCATTATTATCTGATACGATAGGAGGGTTAAACGAATCACAAGAATAATGGAATAAGTTTGATAATAAAACAAATGAAATCTTACAATTTACGTATCCTATGATTATCCTATTCGATTCAATTCACTAACATCATTAACTAGTAAATTATTGCGAATAAGAAGATGCGATAGCGCGGTATCTTTCGCAAATCAAAGAATTCGCTTCTATAGAATGGAGCTTAGATTCTGCGTGACTCTGCGCCATTCGACAATTTCCAAAATCTTACAATTTAAATACCGTAACACGCAATTACCGCTTAACTTCACGAACAGTGGAACCAATTTTCCAATAAAATTGGTCAGATTGACTTCTGAATAGTTCGAATCGCTTAATACAATTATGTAAAAGAGCAAGAGGAAAGCTCTCTGAATTTTTCAGCCTGGACAGCGTTAATTCTTGTTCTGCATGAAAAGAAGAGAAACTGTTCCACAGCATTGGAATTATTTCGAGGCAAAATCGAACGATTTAAAAATTTGTTTAAACTGTCGAGTTTTACGAAATATCATTGCGCGAATATTGCGATCCGGCAAGAACAAACTCGACAAGATGAAAGAAGAAAGTGAAAGAGAAATGCAATTGTGTATTGCGAATTGAAAGACGAGTAAATAGGTATGTAGATATAAATAAACGGATATATATGCGATAGAAAATAGCCGTGTCGTTTAACAACGTTCAATTTTGCCTCCGTACTGTATAGTGAGATACTCGAGGCACGCTCGAACGGTGCATAATAATTCGAGGGTCGCGAACCACCAGATGTGTTTGACGTCATTCGCCACTAGTTTTCAATTGTATTAGTTAATTTATTTAATTCGACTCTCGATTCTGAACGCTCGAGTGTGCCATTTCAAATTCTACTGTTTCAAGAGTATACCTAACGGGTAGCGTATACGGACTTAGCGAAGTATCGAAAGAAGTATAGCGAAACGTTTGAAAAATTCTATAGTTTTAATTATTTGTGTCTCTATTTTTTAATAAAAAATAGAAAAATGTGAATAATTATTATTATGGAATATATATATATATATTTTTAATATTAGGTGTGTAAATTAATTCGGTGTATCTAGACTTAATAAGTTTTTATAGGTAATTATTTTAGATTTAAATATTTTCCTGTCTTGTAAATCTCTTATAAATGTATAAATATCCTTTAAAGGAGCACCGTTCGTAACTTTGCCCGACAATCTTGAATATAGATTAGAAGATTAAAAATTAACATAGAAATTATTTTAACGATGAAATTAGTATTATATTCCTAAATAAAGCATTCAATAAACTTTCGTCAATATTTCATCGATTTAATTTACACGCCTATGTATTAAAACGCATGAAATGCGAATAAGTTTTCTTAAATAATAAAAGTCCAGATGTAACATATAAAGCATTGATAAGTTTAGTGTAAAAATATTAGAAAATTCATTATACTTCTTCCACCAAGTATTCGTAAATATCATTTCACAAGCGCATTTATGTACATAGTTTCTCATTTTCTCGTCACTCATGTTCAACCACTGTAAATAAATCGTACATTCGCCACGGGTCCTGTATAACGAGAAACGATTTAAATATTTATATCAATCGAATAGTTACTTGTTCGCAATCTCATTCCTCCTTCCTGTTCTGTCACGTCTATCATAGAAGATTGCGATTCATACGAGACACGTGGCGAGTTCTTGCGTAACCGGCTTGCAGATAGCGATGGGATCGATTTTCGCGTGCTGTCAGAACATATTCACGGAGATTGTTGTCCAGTTCTATCTGCTAGAATTTGCATAAAAAATACACGAACGCTTAAACTGACACATTTTTGTTCGATTTTTTTTTACCCTTCGAGATTTTTCATTACTCATTATTTTACCCATTCATTTTACCTTTTCTCCTGCTCCAAAATATTTGACAATTATAATATTTACAATGAACAGAACGATGTATCTCATTCTTGCGATCTTTTAATCCGTACTCTTTCGAATCTTTAATCAAAATCCGAGGGTGCAAATCCAAAATTCAATTTGAAAACGTGGTTTCATGGTTGATAGTTTGATACCCTTCTCTTAAATATCTACAACTGGAAAAATTATTTCTAAGATTTGATGTTTCCCGGCTTTTGCATCGCACAAAGGGCGAAGAGGCTCCCTCGATGATAGATAATCCGATATAACTTTCAAGTAGGTGAAATTGGAAGGAAACGCGATACCTTTACCTGACGCTAGAACTATCAGAATGGTCAAAGTGAGAAATTTATAATTCTTCGTAGAAATTTTATACATTCCGACGATTTGAACGATTCTTTTGCAAAATATATGAATAAAAGCTTATCTTGTCCCTTGCATTATAATTTCATCGTATGCTATCCATTTTGATTTTTTTTTTATTACAAATTTGTTGTACTTCATCTTTTATCAGTATTTCCAGTATGGAGTCATAATACGTTTGAAAATCTCGAAACCTATAATTTCTACGATGTTTGTTACGCAAAAATTGAAGAAAGTGGTTTTATAGTAGATAACGTTAATTAATAAATACCTTTAACGTAATATATTTGATAAAAAATAATTAGTTTTTATACAGCCTATCGCCTAATTTTGAAAAACCTAGTGGAAATTAATAGATTTCAAAGGGAACGTTCGCCAAGTGTCTTTTGTAGAAGAATTATTGTTTCTGAGAATGTATTTTGGCGCATCTTGTGGCAGATTGAACCATTAACAGGTCACGTTGATGCCAACGTGTCGAACACGCTAGTCGCGCACAAAGAGCGTGAACGAGCACAGCATCCTCGTTCTCTGGCCAGTAGAAAGATGTTCGAGAATTCGGTCTTTATTAGGCGATCTCGTGACAGATAACTCGCGGCACTCTGTGGTGCTTCTTTAAAATCAGAAATCGCTCTTGTTAGCACGCTTGTAGTTAAGAATTATTATCCACTTGTTACTCGAATCTGTAATATCTACTTTGGCCGAGAAATACGAATTCCTATAAAATAAGGAGAAAATCCTGGAATTCGTAGAATTTAATAGTCGTCAATCGTATTCGTTCCCTAACGGAGATCAACGCTATAAAGACAAGATATTAGGCATTTAAAAAAATTGAATCTTCGTGAAATATTAATATCGCATAAACTTTTTATACAAGGGAATCGTGGTTTGGTTTGAAGTTATTGAAAATGTATCGATTGGATCAAAGAGCGACTTTGAGGAAAAGAGGAAACTTTCACATACAGATTCGCTCAAAAGTTACAAGACTATAGATATTTGTGTATTTATAGAAAATGTAAGCAAAGGATCGAAAATGCACCGAAAGAATTTTTCAATTAGTTCACGATAGAAATATCGCGTTAGAAGTCGAAAATACCGAGAAAGTATTTTCATCGGTTCGATAATAAGAGAGCTTGGAAAGATTTGCATAAACGTTAAAAATCCAATATTCTTCAAATTGCACAGCATAAGTTCCGAGAATATAGCATACTGTACACGCTTTCCTCTCTATAAAACCAGAATTTATAAAACCATAACCTTCAACAAGCAAAGGCGGTATTAATTATTACGACGTGTATAACGGCCGTTTCGAGGAGTACTGTACAGATCCAAAAATACGGTCTTTGAAAGCGCGCGAGACCACACGACACGCGTCGTTCTAGGCGCAGAAATAAACTTTACGACTACTCGCAAAATCTGTTTCTCCGCGACGTAGGGATATAAAAGAAAAAGAACAAAAGAAACGACGTCTTAGACGAATGACAGAAGTGAAAGAAACTTTTATTATCCGAAAGATTTACGTTTGCTGTATGTTCGTTTCGATCCCATCACTACCTGCACGATGCCCATTATTCCGGCAGCTATTAACCGCTGCACACGGTTCGCTTGTAAATTGGATGATAGTAGCAAACCCACTACGGGACATCGTTTCTCTCTCGCAATCCTCCGTGCGAGTGCACTTTCGGCCACAAGCACAGCGTGGAATGCAGTCGACAAAAAACGAAATAAACATTGTTCGATCTTGATCTTATTAGTCGATGAATATCATCGGTCTTTGAGTAAATAATACGTAAGTAAATAATAAATGTGAGCAACAATTCCCTCAATGATCGATAGAGGATTAGTAAGAATCATCAGGTACATCAGAATCTATCGCTCGATAGTTTTATTCTCGTTTGTCAATTCTCGTTAAATAGAAAGACGCGTATAATTTTAATTTCCAATTAAAAACTCCACTTCCCTTCTTTAAAGAATAAAAAAAGAGATGGTCCAAACCGCGACTGTAATTTTTATCGTTCCGTGTCAACTAAGTTTTGTTCTGCTACAAACTGTTACGCTGTTGTTAATTTTTTTCATGAAATTCATTCGTAACCGCGACCTGATCGAAGAGTGAATTTCTGACGCCTATCCTAAGAAAATTTTAAAAGTAACACAAACATTCTGTTCTTTGTGAAACGCCAGCACGATATCTGACGGAACGGAAGGGAAACAAAATGATTTCTGCGTGATACTTATGAAAGAACGGTAAGATTGTTCCTGGCATCGGCGCTATTTACTTAAACGTCACCGCGTGTAGTTTAGACAAAGAGGTAGCCATTCAAGACATCTCAACTGAGCCAGAGAGCAGAGAAAACACCTCGGATCCCCTGATATCGAGTTCCGGGAAAGCTTTACATTGTATCCATCTTTTGATCTTTGCCCTCGATCCTCGTTGAAATGTCGCACTGCGAAACGTCAGAATGTGGCCTGCTAACATGCGAAAGTGGCCTCAGGACGTGCGAACCTGTTCCCCGAACGTTGCCCGCCAATGCGACCTCCGAACGCGCGTATCTAGTGTGCGAACATGATCTGTGAACACGGCCTACGAACCGGGTCCGCCGACGTGGCCTGCGAGCGTGCGAATGTGACTTGCGAACATGCCAACGTGCATACCTAATCTGCGAACATGGCCTGCGAACATGGCCTGCGAACCTGATCCGCGAACGTGGTCTACCTGCGTGCGAGTACGACCTGCGAACGTTGCCAGTGAATTTTTATTTTTGTTCTCGATCGTCATTGGAATGTCGCGTTCTGCTAAGTATCTGCGAATGGAGTGCATACATGGCGAATCTCGAAACGCGCAAGATCGTTTAATTTTTCATCCAGAATCTCTTGCTTTCATAAAGAATTCATCCTCGGATCATTTCATTGATTAATTCGAACGTACAGATTTTTGGTCGCGAAATTGGCAAGTCAAATTTTGTATTAGCCTCGTACACACGCATTGTACATACATGGGCGATGATGTATTAATTTTGTTTAAATGTAATGATTATTTGTAAGTCGTAAATGGTGTTCTATTATTCGAATGGAGATAAGTAGAGTATGAATCAATGCTAGAGTGTCTCAACCCTTGAGATTAATGGGATATGTCTGAAGGCAATTTTCATAAGGAACGCTGAGAGCGATTATAATTTTGAAACCACGCATCGAGATACACCTGAGAGCGAAATTTGTCGTTCAATTTTATTATCCGTGTAAATGATTAGCGTGCAACTGCCCGAAAGAGCTTAGATTATCACTAAACTGTGGATTTGTGTGCAAATGAATATTTTTATGAACGTAGTTTTCAAAATGGAAAAAATAGAAAATTGAAAATCACGACTTAACAAATGATTCTCACAAGTTCGATTATAAACTCCCAAATATTGCAGAGTAATTTTCTTTGCAAATTCACCAGTGTGTTTGCAAAGGTTAATTGCATTCTTTTTAAATGCAATTGAACGTTTATTCGATATTTATTTGTAAATATAGAGCGTGTATTTATTAAATGCAAATGAAACCTGCCTTTTAGCGAAAAGTGATAACTATTCGTATTTATATTTCGATGTCGTAATACCGTAATGCGTCTCGAGGTAAAATTATGTTATGTCTTAAAAAGTTTGAGTATTTTGCTTACTTCAGCAAGAGAATAAGTACGTAGGATGATCCGCATTGTTGCGATATTCCAGTTGCGTTCCACGATTTTACGACAAAATATTTCAAACAAGAGCTCAATTTATAATGTAAACGTGAAAGCGTTACGATGCAAATAAATGAAATATGTTTTCGAAATTTCAACTATGGTAATTCATTTTTCATTCGAAATTAATAAATTTTGTCTCAGAAGCTTCGTTATTGAACTATCAAAAACAGCCTAAACATTGTGGCGATCTACAAATAAATTACTGTAAATTGTATAAATAAATTTTTGCTTCTAGTTAATTAGTCGAGGAATCTAAAAGCTTCTAAAGTATTAACATCTGTGAATAATAAACGAAAATGAATAATACGATGGATAAATGAATAATAAACGATAATATAAAGAGAATGTATGTTGATAATAATTCAATAATAATATACGAATAATAAATACTGATAACAATAAATAATAATGGATGATAATAAATCAATAATGAACGCTCTTATCCGTAGGAACGCGTTACTTCAATTGCAATCATCCAAAACTCGAATGGCGTCATAATTAATACGTAATAATAATTCCATCTATACCCATTCTTGACCTCAATAACATTTTTAGTGACGATAAAATGATAAACCGAACACAAAATCCAACTATCCAATTAAAACAAACCCGATTGCAAAGTCGGTCTGGCGACACGTTCAAGCTGATAACTTTCTCGTTAAAAGTACGAAGGATCGTGGTTAATATATGGAGTAACCGAAAGACCGGCGAATCGACGATCTCGCGTTCTCGATCCGAGGAAACAGCTGTTTTGCTATTTGTTGGAATTTAGTCGAAACGGTATCATTGGTGGACATGTGTCAGATTCGAGTGGCGTTATTCACGACGATGTTGCTGGCAATAGTCGAGATCTCGATAGCCAACACGATAAGCCGACAGTCCTTACAGTGTAAAAACGTCGCCAGGGATGCGATTATGAATAGCTGCAAGGGAGAAAGGATAAAACGATCCATGGGGAATGTCCAGCTATTACTTCATTATCTACGTAATGGTAATGTTCCACGCGGTTGTTTATATTTATATCGGTAGGAATTTTTTAATTTTCTATCAACACAAATCTTTGAATATTCAATTTTAAATATCGAAAGTTGAATATTTAAAGCGAGTTGAAAATTATTTCTTTTCTCATGCAACAATGTATAGTGTATATGTATTTTCTTCGTAATACTTTACCAGATCGGGAATGTAAAAGATTAATGAAGCGAAAATCGATTTCCTTTACAGAGAATGTCGAAGTTTCACGGCGTCCAGAAGATCTGCTCGGCTTCAGCTTAAGCTCCGACGAATTGGAAGAACTTCTGGACGAAATCGGCTACAGAATGCCCAGAAGTTCGAAGGATCGGAGCAGGCAGATCTTCCAAAGCGTTGCCATGAAATGCTGCCCGAATCCGAAATTATGCTACGATAATCCAGGAATAATTCCTTGCATGGGATATTAACGACAACCTTGCAGTTCATTATTTAACTTTTTTAGAGTTTAGTAATGAATCGCGAGATTATCATTGATATGCCATGCGAGAAACTTTAGTAATTTTAATAATTTTAGTACGAAAGAAAGTTTAGTCATTTTTGAACAGAAAATCTGAATGACGACTGTTATACGATCGATCGTACTTAAATTTTCAGCTGTGCGTTGAGAATCTTTGAGAAAATAAAGTACTTATTCGCTAAGATGTTGTGCTTTGTCTAAAGATTTTGCTCACTTTGTTCGAGTCAATATAAATTGTATTTAATTGGAATTTTATATTCGCATAACAGAGGAAGGTAGAATTTTGAAGAACGAATGGTTAACCGAGATAATTGCCGGCTTAATACAGTTTCTTATCATTACGTCATTAAAAAACGTAAGAAATTCGAACATATATGTATATAAGTAATCGTACACTTCTTGATCACGTATTACAGTGTTTAACTCTGTAGGAATTTGGACAAATTGATCGACCTTTATCGTCGATTTATCTTTTCGCAAATTTCTCAATCTCGCTGTCAGCGTCGAACTTCTTAAAAGGTAAACCAATTTATTTCCACAAGTTTATTCATTGCGAGAAAATGATGTAAATACGGCGAAACTGCATCTATCTGAAGGTAAACCGTAAAATCGTAGCCAATGGGAAGAATCGATTATTATTATAGAAACTATCATCTAAACTACTAGTCTTTCTATAGATGCAGTCAAATAAAATTGCAAGAAAAGCTGGACGAAAGTAACGTTTACGACATTCCCTCTCCTCTACATTTCAATTTACAGAGTTAATTGAAATTGCTTCAGGGGCATTAAATTATATGCATAGACCGTAAAACGACGAACGAAATACCAATTACCAGAGGAAACTGAATCGCTCGAAACGGGACAATAGCTCGTTCAACTATAGAAAATGATTCGGGCGATCGAAACAACAAAGGAGACGCCGACAGCGTGACGAACGCGAAGCTCTTTGTGGCAATAATGAGTGATATTCCCGACGATCGGGCTGAAACTCCGTGAAACTACGCCAATAAGAGATAAAAAAGGACGGTGCCGATTATGGCGGAGAGATGGTCAGAACGAGTTAAACGCGTGTCTGACCCCCTTCGTGCGTGCAACGCCCGGTGCAATAGAAGTTAATCGAAAAAAGTAGGTAAGACAGAGACGAGAAGCAATTGAGGATCGGCTCCGGCGTCACGTCGAGACGCTTGCAATTAGCCGGCGCGCGCGCGATCTAGCCGCTAATTTCGTCTGACGCCATAAAACCGCTTCATCGAGCTGGAATCTCGAAAAATTAACAGCGACCACCAATGGGAATTTCTCTAATCGTGTCTAACGAGATCGATTGCTTTCGCTGGTTAATGGTTTATATTAGATTGTTTCAAAACATTCTTTCGTTTTATAAGCAAATAATAGATGATAGATTATCCATTTTTTGTTATTCACCTATTATTTCCTTATAAAACGAAAGAAACTTTTGAGACAACCTAATATCTACGCTGACTCGCAGAAATATTATGTAAATTGTCAACATTTGCCATAGAAAATTTGTATGGCTACATGTAAATGTATTATATAAGATATTTTATTGGTACCTGAAACGATGTGTAACATATGATACAGAATAACGTAACAATATAATATAAAATTATGTAATACTTAGAGTATTATGAAGTTTCATTAATGTAATGATTTCATTGAATATTGATGTTTATTGATGTAATGAATAATTGAAAAAAGTTTGCTTCATATTACACAATTTGCTGTTACGGATGTGTACTTTTAATCCGTATTGAAGATATTAGCCTGTTTCTATATAGATCATAATCCGATTACGATTGGAATTCACCCGAGTATTTGTTTTTATTCTTCCGATAACGAAACCAGGTACTCTTATTACAATAAGGTTTGATTGATTTTTCTAAGCCTATTAGAAGCTTTTATACTTATAATTCTTCTTTCAATTTGATGCTTTTTTTTAATCTCTTCAACTTCACAAAAATAATATTCGCAGCAAAATGCGAAGAAAACATAAAACGAAACTGGTTTCACATATGTTAAATGGAAAATTTTTAAAGATATATGTCATCCTCAATAAAATTCTACATGGATGTTTATTATTCAAAGAGAAAAATACGCCTGTCAATCATAGAGATCTGATCACGTATACATATATGGTAATGTGTCATATGGTCATCTTGTTTATCAATGAAAAATGCTGTAATTATTCGAAACGCAACATAATTATTTTTTAATATCCTATATAAGTGATAACGCGATTATGCAATAGCCCCGAGCGATTCTATTTGCAACAAAATGACTCGAATACCATGAAGCAACATAATATCCATTTTTCTTACAAGAATTAGATCGTTAAATTTTTGTTTCATTTTTATTCTCTTTAATAGTGGAATTGTTCAAAGTATTTTTATCGCGTGTAATACTTCGTTGGTGAAGTTCGCGAACGGGTTATTCGCTTATTTGAACGCAGTTGCAATCTATTTAGTTCAGTTTGTTTTCTAGGTCAGTAGTGCTCCACTTGAGACAGTTCGCTAATCGAGATAGTTTATCTTTGAAGGAAATAAATTAATAATATTTAGTAACAATGTATCTCGTTCGATTAATAGGTTAAACGCTTTATTTAGTAAGTATACGCTTTACTTCTTATTTTTTTCTTCTGTACTTTCATTTCGGAATTATTTGTGGGAACAATTTTAATTGTACATTTTTTTTACGAATCTTTGCTTGAAGAGTAAACAAAAACAAGATGCAAGTGAATACCTGCTTATTAACAGAATTGTAATTTAATCAGGTGGTTCGATTAATTATGCAAGTTAAGAAATTTTCAAAAAACATTTAAATGTTTGTAATTTGTAATACATTTATTATTGGATATTTAAATTTATTATTAGATCTTTAGCAAAATTTCGACTCGTACGAATTTAAAACACACATTTTTAAATGTGCCTTGACAATATTAATAATTAAATTAACATACACTTTACTTTCATATCTATCATCTAAAACAATCGTCTCATTAAAATTAATTACAATTGAGAAAATGACGTGTTTAAATATTTTCTGTGATCAGTGACATTTAATAATTTTTTAAGAAGTACTAACAATTCAATATTACGTAAGTATAAACATTCTTTACCGTGTGATTTACATACAGATTTTATAGAAACATTTCTTCGTACATTTGTGTTAAAGCATGATCGTTCGTTGTTTTAAACTCGAAGTATTATAGAATTAAAGAAGAATGAATGACAGTAAATCTTATATTTGCACAAAAACAAGATATAAAGAATATTTTAGAAAAGAAATAAAATGACGAATTCAAAAATATGTGATCTACGTGGAAAGCGTAGACCGTGGCGCTATCTATTCCTAATTCGAATAGTCCCCTTGTGCAGGGGTTTGACACGTATGCTGTTTTCATTGTTTCGAGATTCGTATAAATGTCAGTTGACCAATTGAAAGATATTGTTGCTTTTTGTTACTGCACGATTTTCTTTTGATCAGGTATGTCAAGCTCAATAAACACAATCTATAGTATCGTCTTCAATATGGCAAAATAGAGGTATAGTGGAGGGCAACCTAACCTCACTTTCAATGTATTTTCCGAATAATATATCACACGATCATTTTGATTATTCAGTCGCAAATTATACACAGATTTCTTAATTTGCAGGTCGTAGAAGAAAAAGTTTTCTGACATAGTGTAAAGTAACCGCAAAAATGAGTACTATTGTCGAACAACCTTGCTATACTTTGATAAACGTTCCAACCGATACCGAACCATTAAACGAACTGCAGTTAAAACAAGATCTGGAGAAAGGCGATGTTCAGACAAAGATCGATGCTCTTAAGAAAACCATTCACATGATTTTGAATGGAGAACGCTTGCCTGGACTTTTGATGACTATCATTAGATTTGTATTACCATTACAGGATCATACCATAAAGAAACTGCTTTTGATATTCTGGGAAATTGTACCCAAAACTTCTCCCGATGGAAAATTGCTTCAGGAGATGATTTTAGTTTGCGATGCTTATAGAAAGGATTTGCAGCATCCTAATGAGTTTGTTAGAGGATCGACTTTAAGGTATAAATATATCGATCGCTTTACTTTAGTTGTTGAAATGCTAGACTAATTTAAAAATATGCTTGTATATTTCAGATTCTTGTGCAAATTGAAGGAACCAGAACTTTTGGAGCCTCTGATGCCTGCGATAATTGCGTGTTTAGAGCATAGACACTCTTACGTTAGACGTAATGCAGTCCTGGCTATTTTTACTATTTACAGAAACTTTGAATTTCTTATACCAGATGCTCCAGAATTAATAGCAAAATATTTAGAGGGAGAACAGGATATGTCTTGTAGGAGAAATGCATTCCTAATGTTGTTACATGCTGATCAGAGCAGAGCATTGTCTTATTTAGCAGCTTGTTTGGATCAAGTGCCCAGCTTTGGCGACATATTGCAGTTAGTTATCGTAGAATTAATTTACAAGGTGCATATATTTTAAACAAGCTCCTACTGGTAGTAAAACATCGAATACCAAATATTAATAAACGTATATTTTTATAGGTTTGTCTTGCAAATCCGTCAGAGAGAGCTCGTTTTATCAGATGCATCTATAGTTTGTTGAATTCACCCAGTGCTGCTGTACGTTATGAAGCAGCTGGTACTTTGGTTACACTCTCCAGTGCTCCTACGGCGATCAAAGCTGCAGCTTCGTGCTACATCGAATTAGTTGTTAAAGAAAGTGATAATAATGTTAAATTGATTGTCTTAGATCGTTTGATTGCAATGAAGGATAGTCCTGTTTACGAGAGGGTCCTTCAAGATTTGGTAATGGATGTACTCAGGGTTCTAGGTAAATTTCTGAAGACGAATAAAACTAGTAACTCAAAATATAAAAAATTGATTAAGGCTTTAATTCATATTTTAGGTTCTCCAGCATTGGAAGTTAGAACAAAAACATTAGCTCTAGCGATGGATTTGGTAACAACCCGCACAGTCGAGGAAATGGTACAATTACTGAAGAAAGAAGTGCTTAGAACAGCTGGCGGAGAACACGAAGACGCTGGTCGATATCGACAATTACTCGTTAGAACACTACATGCTTGCTCTATCAAATTTTCGGACGTGGCGGCTACAGTAATTCCAGTATTAACAGATTTCTTGTCTGAGAATAACGAGGCCGCTGCTACTGACGTTCTTGTGTTTGTTCGCGAAGCTATTCAGCGATTTGAAAATCTCAGACCACTTATTGTAGAGAAACTGCTTGAGGTACGTATTAAAGAAGTAAAAATTAACAAATTTGTATTCGTTTCATATCTCAACAAATCAATTTTTAATCTTGCGTTTTATGTATAGGTATTTCCACATATACGATCGGTAAGGGTACACAGAGCAGCGTTGTGGATTCTTGGTGAATATGCAACGTCGAAAGAAGACATAGAAGCTGTACTGAGTCGTATACGGGCTGCTTTAGGAGAATTACCATTATTGGAAGCAGAGAATAAACGTCAGTCTGGTGAGAAATCAACAGAAGATGGAAGCGCACAAGTTACACCAGCACAGTTGGTCACGTCAGATGGCACATATGCTAGTCAGAGTGCATTTAGTGCGGCGTCCTCACGTAATTATTTATTACCATTTACCTAACTACTTTAATATGTTGTTGTTTTTTTCACTAGAAAATGATTAAAATATTGATTTTCTTCAACAAAAAAGAAAACATAGCATTTATAACATTTATTTTTCTAATATTACAGGAAAGAAAGAAGAAAAACGCCCAGCATTAGTTCAATACATGATGGAAGGCGACTTCTTCATAGGCGCGTCTTTAGCTACAACCTTAGCTAAATTAGCGCTTCGTTATAAGAGTCTTGAAATAGATGTGCAAAAGAGCAATCGTATACAGGCTGAAGCGATGTTCGTGATGTCCAGCGTAATGCAGTTGGGTCGTTCGGGTCTCCCTGCTAAGGCAATAACGCACGATGATGCAGAACGTTTGTCCTTATGCTTGAGATCACTGGCTTCCCCGACGACACTTGTGCAGAAAGTTTTCACAGAGGGATGTCGCGAAGCTCTTGGTAGAATGCTGACAGCGAAAGCTGAAGAAGATTCACAGAATCAAAAGGTTTTTTTTTCAAATCTATCTAATATATTCTTCCTTAATTCTTATATAGTCTTGGTCTCAGTACTTGTGCAAAATTGTGCATTCTTTTGTTCACACAGGCAAAGGAGAAGCCAAGTAGCGTTGTTCAAGTAGACGACGCGATACAATTCTTACAGTTGAGCCGTGGTTCGGACTTGGCAGGTGGAGCTGGTGATGTATTCGAACAAAGTTTGAGTGCTGCTGTCGCTGGAAGACCCGGTGCTAGTGGAGATGCGCCAACTCCCAGTGCTTTGAGCAAGGTTACCCAATTAACTGGCTTCTCAGACCCTGTTTATGCAGAAGCTCTTGTTCATGTTAATCAATACGACATTGTACTCGATGTATTAATCGTTAATCAGACCGAAGATACTCTGCAGAATTGTACGTTAGAGCTTGCTACGATGGGTGACTTGAAACTTGTAGAGAGACCACAGCCTATTGTGCTTGCTCCTCGAGACTTTGCAAGCATTAAGGCAAATGTGAAAGTGGCATCCACAGAAAATGGAATAATATTTGGAAATATAGGTAATTAATAAAGATTCGTGCTGCTACTTTGTTTATCAAAGACATATAAGAACGCGAATTCATCGATTTTCAGTCTACGACGTGTCTGGCGCGGGATCTGATAGGAGCGTAGTGGTGTTGAATGACATACATATCGATATCATGGATTATATAGTGCCAGCAACGTGTACCGACTTGGAATTCAGACAAATGTGGGCAGAATTCGAATGGGAGAACAAGGTGTCTGTAAATACGACGTTATCAGACTTGAGGGAGTATCTCGCTCACTTACTAAAATCTACAAATATGCGCTGTCTCACTCCAGAAAAGGTACTGTACTTTAAATTTAATTTTTTTTTATAAATATGTATATATACATTTTTTTCGTGAAACTTTAATCAACTTTAAAAATAGTGAAAAAAATTGTAGCAAGATTCTTAAAAAAAGGAAACATTTGCATTGTCATTAACGGTGGCAAGCAAAACCTTAAATGTCAAATTTCTAAAAATAGGGGAACAAATATATTTTCAGGCCCTTTCTGGACAGTGTGGTTTCATGGCAGCGAACATGTACGCGAAATCGATATTCGGTGAGGATGCACTGGCGAATATGTCCATCGAGAAGCCACTGAATAAACCAGATGCCCCAGTGGTCGGTCATATCCGTATTAGAGCGAAAAGTCAAGGCATGGCGCTGTCGTTAGGCGACAAAATTAGCTCTACGCAGAAAGGTCCACAAAGCAAAGTGGTGCAAGCCGCTTAGAGAGTATAGTTACTTGACCTATGGTGTATCGTCAGTATTTAAGTTATTTCTAAGGTGAAAAAAACGCGTAGCCAATCGAGTTTATTCAAATGAAAGAACACGTAAAATGCTGTCAAAATGGCAGTAGCCATTTGCCTTCGTCAATTCCATCATTCAAAGTTTCTTCGAACGTCACGATGTTGAGATATATTTTATACGATTAGTGCATTAACTTATGCATTGTTTTAGTTTTGTTTCCTCGTGTCCAGCGCCATTGAACCACAACACCGATTGTACCCGTGAGCGAAGAAATATATACATATACGATACTTCAGCTGTACAAGCTTGTATTTTATTCCGTTAAATTGACATTTCTAATACATACACATATTTTTTAAGAAATAAAAAATGAATACTTTACACCGTCCTTTCGATGCTGATTTATTATCTCCTCTACGTATGTCGTAAAAATGTATAGTATACAATTTGTCTTTTTAAAATATTGGATTTAACAGTTTACTTTAAAGAATATAAAATGAAGTTCAGTTCATATGCCTAAATGAAATTTCATAAGCTATGTTTCTTTTATATTATTTATTCAGTGTTTCACAGCCAGCCACCTCTTCGAGGCGACCTATTATTCGATACTCGTGGTGATCGAGACGTTATGTCCACTAACTTTTCTTTATCCTCTGGCATGTTTAAATTCTTTTTCGGACTCAGCGTAGGTTTCAATCGTGACTTTATCGTTTTGCCATCCGTATGGGCAGATAACGTCGATTCTGTGTCAGTGTTAGGTTTCTTCATGGCCCTCACTGGTGAACCGTATAGAGACTGGGGATTGTTCATTGCGTGGATGGGGAGTGCCGATGATGTTTCTGTAAACACACGTATTATTAAAAGAAGAAGTTCATTTCTTCAAATGGAATCGTAACTACTAAATTAAAAAAAAATAGAGAAATTAATTTCACAAGTCGCAATAGAAATAGCTTACAGGATTTTTATAAAATTTTCTACTCAAGTACGCACAAAGTTTAATGGAAAACAAACATGGAGACATAGAATAAAAATATATCCATTTTTTTATTTTCATTTACGAACATTATAGATATTTGACTGAATTTCTTTTTATACAGAGGATCAACGAAAATATTTATTTATATTGATTTATTATTATTATTTATTTGAATGAGAAAACAGTTCCCTTGTATTGAAAACATTTATAAGAGCTTTGTGAAAGCAAGTAGTATTGATTAATTCTGCTATGAATGTAGTAATAAAACAGCGCTCTTTAAATAAAAATAACAAAGTTCTTACCAGTCGATTGTTGGTAGGCCGTGGTCGAAGAGTTCGCGGACTTCCTTTTGACGACTCGCGGTGGCGTACGAAGCGATACTGGTGGTGCAATCTTAGCGGGCTTCTCATCGACATAGTCCATTGACATCACGGGCTTCGTCTATAAAGGAAAGCAACAACCCATTACGTGACTCCCCTTAGACGGGATCCAAACATACGCGCGTGCAAGGTACGAACAAATTACAATCTTTGAATTAAGAAACTTGTGTCTTATAATTAATTATATAGCATTTTATAAGTATTTAATTTTTTCATGATATATTAAGAAAAAATTAAGACTTATTAACAGCAATCGAAGATTTTTATAGAACTTCTTCCTTTGAATAATGAATTTGCTATTGGGAAACAATATTTTCCGGAATTTTCATAGGTTTTAGTTCGAGTTTCGATAAAAAGAATTACGGAGATCTTGAATTTGGAGAACTACTACGAATTTTCACAAAATCTTTTTTTTTTGGCTTTATATTCAAAGATTGAGGTTTAATATTTTGCAAGAAAATTTACTAAGTTAATTAAATTCCGTGAAATCCAAAATTTTCCATTGGAGGATTAACAGGATTCTGCTCAAAATCGTTTTTGATTTTGATACTCAAATATAAAGAATTATGCTTCATTGAACTTCAGGCTACTAATCTATGAAAGTTTAATTAACTATAATCGACAATTTAGATTATAAATAAATATAGAAACGGATAATAGATATATCGACATAAATAAATATGTAAGTATGTAAATTTTTATTTATCTAAAGTGTTAATACGCAAAGTGGTACTTACTTTAACAACAGCTTCATTATGGTTTGCCGTGAGAGTAAAAATCGGAGGTTCGGTCAATGTTTCATGCGGTTTCTCTTCAGTTTCGACTATATCCTGAAGAACATGAAGAATCGTCGAAGCTGTGCTTTCAGGTAGCTCTACAGGCGGCACAGGTGGCAGGGGGCTCTTATTGTTTAATCTCTGTGCTTCTTCCATGGCTGCTTTCAAATGCAATTGATTTTGAAGAGACGCTTTGCTGTTACTTTTACCAATTTGAGAGCTTTTTATCGCGCTGTCCACGACCTGCAATATTTCATTGATTGTCTCTTCGCTCACAACGAATCAAATGTTAATTTCATTACGTAAGTTCAAACACGATTTTCACCTGGCTCCAACGATGATTAGCAGATTTTAATACGGCTAATTTGGCAATCCTTTTCCATCTGGCGATGTTATCTTCGTCTTCATCCGGTTGCTGAAGAGAATCTACCTGTTCTTCGGACTCCGTACCCGAGACAGGAACTGCTACCTGGAAGTCCTTCATCAGCTGGCGTTCCCAGACCCTCATCTTTTTGCCTAGAATGGCTGATTGTTCACAGGAGTGATGAGAGTTAGTTAGTTGTAATAATTAATCGAAAAGTTGAACGAGTCATTGAAGTTTTCAGTAAAGATTTTAATCGATCGTAGGAAAAGTACTTTACTTATTTCAATTCTTTTATTCTTATAAATATTCCATATTCATTCGTATTGTTTATAGATATATTCTTATTTTGTATCCTATATTTTTTATTTTTGTTCTAGAATTTCCTTATTTCCTCATTTGTCGTTTTTTTTGCCAATACTATATTTATTATTCAGCAATTTATCAAACATCAACATTTATCAACATTAAAATTTCTTTTCTCTTAAAATCCTCGAAATCGCTTACTTCTTTCTTTAGTATCAGCCCCAGCGATATCCATGCCGTTCCTCTGTAAGATATCCAGCAATTCGCATCTCCAAGATGACAAATCTGATTTTAATTCGTGAACATCGTCCTCGGTAACAGGATCCATTTCGTGTTCAGAATGCGAGTTCACTACGTATCGCCATATCAGAGCTCTCATCACGGCTGCGTACCTGATCAGAGCAAACAAGAACGTCGTAAAATTCGTAAAACGCCATGGTAGATATGGTAACTCTTAGCATACTAAGAACTCTTTCATCCAGGAGGATTATTAAAAGACTATAGTCTCTAACAAGGAACAATATCTTCTAGAACGTAGTATTTCGCTATTTTTCTAAATCTTGATATATTATTCTCTTTCAATTTCGCCGAAAGCAAAACTTTATGTCGATTGTCAGAAACTGAAATATCAACTGAAATTGAACTATGAATTTTTCAAATAACCCACTGTATAGCTTGTAAGTCTTAGTATTATTATCAATTTGTATTATGCGATGAATTATTGTTAAAGCTCGATTATTACTTAGACTCGTGTGTCCGCTTGCGATCGCTCGTTTCTCTTTCGAATTTCTTCTTCTGCAGGCCGCACAGTCTGAAGAGTAATTTCGGTGGCGGAAGAATATTGAACGGAGGCGGAAGCGTGTCGCCATCCTCGAAGTAGCTCATCCATAGCTTCGTCCGCGCGAACTTCCACTCCTTGTCAGCGCGTTCCTGTTTACATGGCATTTTACGAATCGAAATTCTCTCGTTCTTTCATGTTATGAAAAGTGATTTACCTCGATGACAGCGTAGCTGTTGCTCATCATGGCGATGAGAAGATTCAGCAGAACGATCACGTTGATCACAGAATATGAACCAAACATCAACAGGCCCCAGAATCGAGTGTAAGTCTTGATTCCTCAAAATAGAAATCGACATAACGAAACCAAGAGCTTTTTTAATGCATATTAATCAAAATCGAGAAATATTATTTTACGAATTTATGATTTATTAAAAAAAGAAAACAATAAGATAGATTTATGGCATAAAAGTTGGATGATTCTCTCGGTTTACCTGCGAGTTCGAAGCTTTCTATGCCAATTCCTCCGAAACTAGCCCAGAATAAACTCTGGCACGACTCGAACAGATTGCTGAATCTATCGGAGAATATTATAAAAAGGGTAATTGTTGGATTGTAATTGAGAAATCGGAGAAAATAATTTTTAATAAATGATTGTTGATTACGATGCACGAATACTAGCCTTCTCCATCTTAAACAGGACTCGCTGGTAGGATCCCAAGATGGGTCCGCGATGTTATCGTAGCATTTCCGTCTCTCCAATTCCGTGAAGTACCAAAGCAGTTGGTTTAGGCCACAAGCAAAGGCGAAAAGTACCAACGTGTAGATGAAGAAGAACTTTACGATGTCTATCACCATTCTACCTAAGGATATCTGGAAGGAAACGTATTTTCCAACGATGATACTGTAGATCAAGGACGATGGAGCTCTTTAAAAAAAATCAGAATTGGAAACAAAAAGAGAATTCTGTTGAGATTTTCGTTCGATCGTAGAAGTTTGTAATTTTGTAATTTTAGAAAATTTTCGGAATTTTTCCTTAACATTTTATTCATTTTACGTACCAATCCTTTTATTCATCTTTCTTTCAAATATTTCTGTTTTCTCTATCTATTTTATATATTTCCTTCTTAGCATTGTTTTTTCCAATTTTTAATCGATCTTTTTAATTAAAAAGGTTCACGATATCGGGAATAACAAGTACCTGAAGAGGCCCCAAATGAGGATTGATACTGAACAAATGAATCAGTTTCAAAGCGCTGAAGATGTTAGCGGCTGCGAACAAACCCTCCGCTATCAGCTGAGGATCGAAATCGCTCCATGTTTCTCTCGGGACCAAAGCTGCCATAGGGTTCTGATTAATCTCCGCTCTTTGTTGAAGGTACGCGGCAGTTCTAAGAACCACAGTTGCGATGTAGAGAAAGTTTTTGGTGAAGTCGATGAAATTCCACATGTCTCGTAAATATGCCTTCAAGCCATCCACATAGGCCTTGAAATTTGTAGCGTATTAATTTGTTGTTATTCGATTCTACGACATAATGTGTTAAATCTACTGTTCCAAAGTAAACTCGGTTTTATGCATGTACATTAGTTTCATACGAGATCTTCGTATTCCTTTCTTTAGGATTTTCCATCTATTTCTACATTTCTTAACGAAGCTTAGCAGTTTTTGACAATTCCTAACACGAACGAATTCTTTGCATTTTCGAGCTTATAATTCTATAGAATTCCACGGAATTAAAAACTAAGATGGTTAATGAAGTGTAGCTGTGGCATAATTTCCTCTGGACAGAGATTTTTCAAAGATTCCAAGATCATCTCCAATTTGTTAAACAACGTACATTCGATACATTTTATCATCGATAGAATGTATTATACATCTTTGATGCGGTATATATTTTTTTTATATGAACTCGAAGGCCTATAGTGTAGTGTAATAAACGAAATAGAGAAAAAAGTAGAAAGTACCTCTCTCATTTCTTGCCAAATAAATCCAAGAACATAGAGAACAACTACACCCTCTAGAAACGAAGGGGCTGCGCCCCTTTGTCTCGCTAGTTCCATCTCGATATCCCTTTTTGCCTTCTCGCTGCCGAATATCTTTACTATTTCCACTTCTGCGCGTTGCGACACCAGCATCAAAATAACTAAACAACGATTGTTCATCGTCTAACTTGATCGTTTCATTCCAACAATTATTAATATCGTCGAGACTTACATAGAAAGAACACGTACGAGGCAGCGTGAACGAGAAATTTGACGAATGGCTTTCGCATCATTTGACCAGTTTTCGAATTTGGCGCTAGTAAGTACATTATAGAGTAGAATGGAAACATGAGGGCAGTTTTTGCAAGAACACCGCACTTTTGCCACGTGGTCATACGCCGAAAGCCAGGTAGACCGTCGTACCTTCGATCGACGAATAAGAAGAAGATAATTTAATTTAGAATTAATATTCTGCTCACACTCTTATGCAATTATTAAGATAATTTAATAGTTAACTACTCTCGTAAAAATATTTAATAGATAGTCTGTTGTGTTATTTAATAATTAGCTATTAATATTGTGAATTATTTTAGCGTACAGAATGTATATGATACGTAAAAATATGTAAAATACTCAAAATATAGTATGTGCTGTAATATTTAGTGATCGAAATAAGTCTTTGGTTAGATTTTGCTTCTTTATGGGACCAATAATATAAATTTGTATAAACATCCACAGTCTATCCATTGTATACAGTTAGTTATTTTAACGAACCACTGACTATTCTACAATTTGTGCCATAAGGAAACGAAAACTCTGTTAAGTAACTGATTTTTAGGAAACTGAACTTTGCCCTAACTCTAAAGCTTAATTCAATGACCTTCTCGAGGAACAAGTATCTTTATTATCTTTACTATTCCAAGATTCTTTTGCTCTAGTTGAAAAATTCTAATTAAAATAAAGCTGTAACGTTAAGAGAGATCTCCGAATATCCCTCTTAGTACGATCTCGTCATCTTAATGTCCTCTCCCTTCTCTGCTTCTTCTTTAATTTCCACCTCGCAAAATGATTTTTATGAATCGTGTTTTAATATCAGTAATCGGTTTTAATATCAGTAAAACGTAACAAGAAGGTCTGATAGTTACAGTGTAATTGAGTTCATTGTTAATATACGAAATAAAGTTTGCAAACAGCCAGTGGCAATTTCACGCGGATAATTCAGGAGCAGAAAATCGAGGGAACTTTGTAACGAACTCACCAGATCGCCGCCAACAGTTGCTGCACGTGGGAATGAGCGACGAAAGTTTTCTGCTTATATTGTATGGCCAATTCTAATCTAGCCAGCTGCTTCCTGGTGACTAAGTTCTCCTCATCCTCAGGATCATAGTTGAGGATCGTGTGTAATTCCGTGGTAGTTCGCACTTGTTGCAGCAGATCAACGGCGAATCTAATTGAAATGAAATCGACGAAAGCTTTTAAGGATATTTCCAGATCTCCAAGGTTTACATATTAGAAAGGACAATTTGTAATTTCAAGAGAAATAGCCATATTTTTTACATTTACTTTTTTATAACTGCAACATTTCTATATCGCGTTATTTTTTTAAATATAGTTCTACGTCTTTGAAGAATATACGATGCAACGTGTTTGCTAACGCGTTGTAGAAAATTAAAAATTTAAATTTATTCACGCGACAAAATGAAATATCGATGGACAAGGTAATAACTAAATGAAAGAGAATGAAATTTACCTCTCCACCTGTCGTCGAAGCTTCAGATATTCGCCCCTACTTTCCGGTTCGGCAATCGTCAGTTCGCGAAGTTCCCAGCTTAATTGAAAAGCTGTTAGCAATGGATCTGGCGAGCTGAGCGCTATTAAGCTTGGACTTGCCAATGCTTTGTACTCGGAAATCCTCGTGGACGAAAGTCTCAGTGGGTCGCCTGGCATAAAAACGAATGATAATGTCAGGGTAATATACCTGTTTTAAATCAGATTCGAGTTTCTAGATTTATATAACTTTGACATTTTTATAATAGCATTTCGAAAATTGTTAAGTGATCCTTTTACTTTCTTCTTCTTGAACCCTTAATTGCTACACTGCAATAGAAATACGTTCGTAGCAATGGAACTTAACTTGATCGAAGATTATCTATACGCTTGACGTCATGCTCTACTCGAGAACGAATTATGACAATGTTTATGACTGCTAAATTCGTTTAGAGAAACCTTTGGAAAAATTTATTCTTTTTCTCGTTCGGAGAAGTTGCACGAAAACATGAAAAATAAATCGCGTGACCAATGGAAAGAAATCGGCAATCAACAATTAGACGAAGAGTTTAATTGTAACAACTGTAGCGTTGTTTAGCGATGGCTTATATTTCAACTTACGGTACTTTTATCGAAATCTTCTTTTTTTGATAGAAAAAAGACGTAGAAGTCTTTAAAGAAAGACGAATTTGGGAATTTATTTTATAGGATTGCTCGAGTGTTTTACCTGTGGTCGATCGCAGACAATCGGCACATCCACATTTAATGTCGTGTGGCATGGGCAAAGTGGCACCGCGATCCAGCAACAACTTCAAAATCTCGTAGTTGTTCCGCTGCGCGGCCAAAATCAGAGGCGTGATTTCTGGCGGATATCTCGCGGATGCTGGATCGATCTTCTGCCAACTGTGGATCACATCTTTCGTCGCTACAAATGCAGATCGCATGGATATTTTATAAGAAACGTCAGGTTCGATCGTTTGCTATTTTCTCAATTGTCCACGTGTTTCGCCGAATTAAAAGATTCGATAGCAGGATGGAACATCGATCACTCACAGTTTTCCTCGGCCAATAAATTAGCAGTCAGCAATTCTTCGTGCTCGAGCAGCAACTCTACAGCTTCCACAAATTCTTGATCGATCGCTCGGAGAAGAGCATCCTTCGTCTCCACGCCCATTACCACCAACAATTCAACCATTTCCAAATTCTCTGAATCAATGGACAATGACAAAGCGCCGCGTCCCAAACTATCCACGCAATTTATGTCCAGTGACTTCCCCTAAGATTTAAATACGTTGTACCCTTTTCACGAAATAGAAGTCGATTAAGAAAAAGCATCGATTGGAACAAAGACTCACGTTCACGCTACCCTTATTGGCAAATTGAATGAATCTTTTGACGTTAACTAGATCGCCCCGTTCCACTGCTAATAGATATTTCTTTTCTTCGATGTTCAAAGGCCTTGGAAGATGAACTACGTAGCTTTCCATCTCGTTTGGGGGAGCTTCTACCTCTCTCTCTGTCCTCTCGAAG
This sequence comes from Bombus vosnesenskii, assembly GCF_011952255.1. NCBI lineage: Eukaryota > Metazoa > Arthropoda > Insecta > Hymenoptera > Apidae > Bombus > Bombus vosnesenskii. The sequence continues at coordinate 952,999 of NW_022882959.1, read as the reverse complement.
CCCATTTTCGACTACGGCTTTAAGGACAATTTTCGAAGCTCTATAAGACGAAGAAAATCTTTTATAACACGAGTCTTCAAGCGACAAATATCTTTTATATCCGCTATTGTTGTATTTTAATTAATAGGGGAATTAGATCTTTGGGAAAAGAAGAGATTTATGATATTCGACTTCTTTTACCCCCAATCGCAACACACGAATAATGCGAGCTATCTAAGAACCGAATTTCCACCGATTTTCCAATGCACACCAATCTCCACTAACACGTTTTCGTCGAACCAAAACTCTGGAAACAGCTACAACTCTATCCTTTAATTTATTCACCTCCAAACTTGCGACGATTCCACTTCAAATCCACGAACCTTCGCTCCTTGTTCTTTGTCAAAAAATCTCTCGATTAGGTTCTCCAATTTCTGCACCACACTGTCACAAAGTAGTACGAAATTTTCCACGAAATTTCTTCGTACGGAGAATCAACGACGCTCAACGATTGAAAGAATCATCGATGTATTCAAAAAGAGTCAGGTTCGTGAAGAAAGTTTTGGGAGCGAACGACACTGGCGACAGTCGATTTCGCTTATATAGGGGATGATGGAAATCGAATTACGAGTATTAACCGAGACCCTGTTTATTTGCCTAGTCGCTTAAGGCGGTGTACACACGCGGACTAATTTGCTTATCGATATCTCGTTAGCCACACGATGGCTTGTCAGAGGGTGCTCTCGAACAGTGTCATCTCTGACAGTTATGCTGTGTTTATGGACAGACTTTTGCATATAAAATAATAATAATTATAGTTACTAAATAATTAATAAGCAATAATTAACGAATAATTAGTAATACCGTATGCAATAATAACTGCAACAATTATTATTTTATATGAAAGATCCACAGAGAAAGGGGGAATGATAAGTTTTTACATTTCTCGATAAAAGAAAATTTATTTTTCCATATATCGGGTGTAACAGAACATGCGAGATCCGCTTCTTGAGCTAAAAACAATGAAAAATGTTCGTATAAACACGCTCTGGCTATGAGGTCTTTGTCTATGAGGTACAAAAATTTTGTAAATGGAACAACAGCTATTGAAAATGTTGGGATACCAAGGTTCAGAATAGACACATTGCAACACATTCGGGAAACACCAGGAACCATTCAGAGTGTAACTGGATCCATGACAGGACGTCTATAGGCTTGGAAATGGAAGGTGGTCGTTTTGAGCATCTTCTGCGAAAGTAATTAGGTAACATGAAATCAGAAGAGAAAATTCGCTGCGTCTTATAAACGAAGACAGATAGGACATATGTTTTTAGATGTACAATCAGCTCTGGATGTGGACCCCACGTGTTTCATTACATTCTGTGTAATGTCGCAACTTCATATTTTCTCATAGATATCGTATCAAAGTAAAACGTTTTATTCTTTATTTTATTCTGCATCGTCTTCAATTTTTACTTAGAATTCTAAGTAATATATGGTACATAAATCTGTAAGAAAATGTGATAAAGAAAAAAGGAACAGAGGAATCTTAGAAGACTTCATATAAAATGTTGGAAATTTATTAAAAAATTCTCGAGATAAATATGCGATGGATATATTTTTTTATTTCCATGCCTTGTGTGGCTTAGATATTAAGGGATGAAGTATAAAGCATCGTTAGAGTTATACGATCGGATTACTATCCAAAAAAAAAAAAATGTAATTCTTTAGACGCGTTTTAGCGTCCTCCGTCGTTATAGTCCTGCAACACGATCATCCTTGATATTCTTTTCACAGGATCTTTTTACGCGGATTGTTTGCTCGAATAGCCCCTAAAAGTTACGATACCCTTAACTCGCGAATCTTTCGAATCGATTCGTCCACCGCCGAGCATCTACTGCTCGATGAAACTTAGCACGCGATGAAAGAGAAATTGCAATATTTCAATGAAAGTATCTCTCGATGATCGACGAAATAAATAAATACGTCTCTATACGTATAATATTTACTTCGTCCGCTTAACAAAAGCGATTTGAACGTCAGATTTTCTAGGAACTTCAAACGATCAAAATTCTCCTTCCTTTCCTTTCGTTCTCAAAGTCTTTAAGCTTTTCCCCTTTAGCGTACATAATGAATAAGGATGCATAAAATACTTAGAACGATGCACAAATCTCTTCTTAAGTTCAGTTTCTTCAATTGCACCCATAAAGATATACATTTGTGTGCAAATTCATAGTCTATCGATTAATTAATACGCGTCTTACGATATCCTCGCCAGACGTCATCCAAGTCTTCGCGACATCCTGGAAGAAAGTAGCTCAAAGCAGCGACGAAACACTCGAACGGCATTAAAGGCCGATTATCCGCGCAACCTGACTAGTTACAAATTGCGAAATTCATTAAACTGCACTATTAAAGAGTTCCCTCTTATGGCTTAGCAGGTCGCCAGATATCAGAGGAACGAGGGATGAAAAAGAGCCAGCCAGCTCTTTTTAGCTCGGTTTGCGCTGCGGCTTCATCCACTTTTCCCCTCGTTCCAGTCGATGTTTGCTCGATGGCTAGCGTCCACGAGGGTGTTCAACGATCGTAGATCCAACGCAGATTATCCATCGGCTTCCGTTTATATGCTTCTTTCCACTTCGATCTCGTTGTTTCGAAGAACTTTCTATTGACTATCGAAGAGCTGTTCCGTTACGGATAGTTGCATATCAACGGGTATTTCGTCGAGGATATTCATTTTTGTTTCACGAGGTGATTTCTTGGGAATTTTCTACCGTAGTTGTCTTTTAGTTCTTGTCGTTACTTCGCGTTGCAGTATTAGTTTTCTCATGTTTTTCTCATTATTTTCTCATGTCTTTTCGCGTTTTCAAAACTAATATTTACCGTTGTTTGACTAGGTAATTCTTTTAGAATATTTCAGTGGAATATTTTACAATTGTACTTGTTATTTAAGGTGAAATTATTACACAGTTATTAGTCTTTTCGTTATTATCTCGTTTAGACTTTTGACTTGAAGTACTTCGAAATTATGTTATAACGTTCAAGATCTTGTTTTATTTTACGATTTTCTCGTAGTGTTCGGAATTTAATTTTCCATCGGGTTCTTTTTATTCTGAAAAAATAGAGAAGAGATAACAAGGATATTTTTGAACTGCGCGTCCTTTAACTATCTCCTTTAATTTTGTACGTAGTATACTTCGAGATTTCTGTCACATTTGACATTTGACGTCAGAGCTATCCGCGTTTTGTAGCTTTTCAGAATATTAGTTTCAACCCGAAATTTCGCCCTTAATATTAGTTATTATTAGTAGAATATTAGTTTCGCCCTTCAATCTTAATTTCAATTTCTTATCGTAATTTGTAGCGTTTTATTTACAGTGGCAGATTTGGCAATGAAACGTAACGTGTTAAGCAACTATTATTCTTAGGTTGTTAAATTTAAAAAGAAGCTTGCAACTGAAGTTATAAAGTTATTCGAGGATTGTTGAACGCAAGGAAAATAAATGGACCAGCGGTGCTGACTCAAGAAAACTATGAAATGTCAACAGCTTGGGAACTCGTTTCTCAGGTGCGAAAATAAGACGCTAGTACGAGAAGAGAAAGACTTAGAGCTTATGGCGTTCCGTGAAAACACTCTGGTAATACTTTATACACGTGCTACGTTGCGTTAACTAAAAGAACGTCATTTCTTATTTACGTCAATTGACAATGATCGTACAAATCATAAGACATCGTTTTCTTCCACTCGTGAAAACCTTTTTTTTTTATCATTTCGTAATTTAATTTTGTTTCATCATGTCAATAACATACTTTTCTTTTTAAACACCATGCTACATGACGTATAAATGATTACTGTATTGATTCATATCAATGGTGATATCGATAATTTTTATTCAAAAATATCGACAAACATTTTTAAGACAAAAACAGATATATGTGTAAAATGATAATACGAAAAAGTTTTATGGTTTGTTCGTGAAAAAATCCTAAAGTGATCTAAGAAGTCCTTGATCATTTTTTCTTAAACTCTTGTACCTCTTTTCAGATATTATTCATTCGTTCCTTCGTTTTCAGGATGGGTTCGAGCTTTCAAGTTCGAACTTTTCGCGTGACTTTGCGGAGGTTTTAGTTCCTTGCCCGCGTGTATTTATGTCTGTTCCATTTTCCTGAAACTCGAAGCGTGACTACTATACTTTTCCTGCTAACGAAATTCATAACTTCGTTACGTCGTGACCTATAACACGAAATATATAAAAACAAGAATACAATATAGTAAAATACGATATGCACGCGCAGATAAAAATAACAAAATTCAGAAACATTTACATTCCAATACTCCAGCAAAGTATTAAACGACCCGTGTTGTCTTATCGATAGACTCCGGATATTTCTGCGTTTATGACAAAAAAGCACAGAGTATTCACTTTAATATTTGCTGCGTGACACACATCTTTGTCATTGTTTAATTGCATCGTTTCGTTTGATCACGTGGCCACAATAATTTTTGTACAAAATTCGTAAAATAGAAATTATTATACAAAGCCGATATAAAAACGAGTTTGCATAAAAGTTCGCAATCTACGTATCGATCGTGTCAAAGAATAGAAAACGATAGGAAAGACAGTGTACGAAAAAATAAATAAACGCGTGGATCCTTTCGAATATCGCAAAGAAACTCTCCGATCTTCTTTCAACAACTATCTATAAGGGAAAGCGTTTGGGATTGTTAAAAGAATATCCATGTCGATGAACCTTCTGAATAGACACGGCGGATAAACGATCGCGTTTAACAAGCAATCGATGTCAAGCGATGGGAAATGTATCGTCGAGCGAATCGAGTGAAAGCATCTTTTTTCATCGTTCATTCGGAAACGAACTTTCTTCGTGTCGGAAAAACGCGATCATCGGACACAGAGCGGGAAGGAAAATAACGCGAGAGAGGAACTACGCCTCGAATAAATCTGTCGATCGAATCCAAGCGATCTTCAGTGTTTGCTTTCGTTCCCATCGTTAAATAACGAGACTTCTCTTGCGTCATTAATTTACATATTTGCTTTTAAAGTTTACGATTCTTCTTTACTCTTTGTATATTTCTATACGCGATGGCAATACGTTGTGAGATATTACATTTTACAAGATTCATTCTAGTTTTGGTAATTGGTTCGATTCTGATTGGTAATTCGTTTGGCGATGAGAAGATCGAGAACGATCCTGTGAACTTCCGGCACGTGAAGGATCTCGAGGTAGCTGCTAGTGAACACGAAGGCAAGTAATAGTTTTCGAGAAGTCTGTTCGTAGTTGCTTGGATATTTGAATCGTTATTTTGTTTAGAAAATGGTAAATACGTTTATATACATACTTTTCGAAGTAGCTGGTTTAATTACTTTTTTAAGGTACGTTAAATCATCGTCTGAGAGAGATTCGCTGGTCAAAGTAAACGAGTTTATTCACAATAGGCATTTATTAATTTGCAAAAGCACATTTCTTAAAGTAAATGAAAGCAAATTGAATCTTAATCTCAAGATACGATTCAAAACTAATATTCCTCGATTTACAAAACTATTAAATTAATAATAAAAATTCGTGGCTAATGCTTCAAGCGTTCGAGAGATCAAAGGAATCATTCTTTGTAATTGTCACCTTTGTTTTATTCATTTCTCGATGCAAGAAACGGTAGACTTAATTAATACCGAAATAGAACGCCTTCAGTTACTCGGTGAACCTTAATAACTCCAATTAACACCATCCTTTCATGGAGTTCGAGAATTTCTTGAGAAATTTTCGGCAAAGGGTGAAAAGCTTTATTCGGTAATTAATTCAAACAGGTGGAGAAAGGCAAGAGGAAAAGGGCGGCGGCACCAAATACGAGGAAGATCATCATACCGTTGACGACGAGAAGGGTGACAAGGTACAGCACCATTGTTCGAACGAATTTCTCGTGCAAAATTGTTCAACAGTTTCTACGAAATGCACGTTCGTAAAAATTCTTACCAACGTGTTTCATTAAAAGAAGGATAAAAGAAAAAAGTAGAAAACACGATGTTTTAAGCGTGACGTTTTATTTTGGATTGTTTTTACGTTAAATAAATTGCAGATATTTATGCAAATTCATATCTTCATAGATGCAGATAAATAAAGTGTGTATTTGATTTTTTAAGTTTGATAATACGCGCTTTACTTTCGATATTTCATATATTTTTGCATTTGTACATTTTTTTCCAGATTTTTGCATATTTACACTTGTCAAAAACGCATAAATGTCCGCAGTGTAATAACGGGATGAGAATATTCCTTTTACATTTATCGAACGATTTCGTAGAAGCTTTCGCAGTTTTTATACAAATCGTTATTGATGAATTAATTTTATCGCTCGCTGAAAAAGCCAGAGGAAATAAATTAACACACGAACAATGCATTTAAAGTAGAAAATGATAAAAGAATGCTCGTTGAAATGGTTTAACGTTACGATAAAGGTCATAAAGATGCAGTAACAAGATCCATTATTTCTTCGATATCTTTTCTCAAGAATGATTATTAATACATAAAAAAAATACTTTATTGCGAATTATAAAAGAATACTCGTAAAATGCTTCGATACTACAGGGAAGACTTCCAATAACAATTCTCAATATCAATATCTTCGATAAACGATTGAATTTTATAATTCAATATCAATTATATTACAATATCAACTTCTCGTTAATTTACGCGTTAATGTTAATCAAAAAATCCATACACTTGCGAACAACAGTGTAAATACATTATTTTTCAATCTCCTTAAATTTCTCTCCAAATTTCTCAAATACGCCCAATATCATCGTAATTTCATCATAAACTCGGCAAACCGTAATATTTCGGCGCTAATTGATAATCTGGCTGCAATATCACAGCTGTAACAAATTTCCTTGGGAGCATGCAACACTTCTCTTCTCCTGCAGCCGTACTCGTCATCGTCGACGTCCAAGACTCTCTTCCCTTTTTATCGCCCGTAATATTAGTGTCCACCCGGTGTTCTTAAGGGATTATTTATTATACGGTCGTCGTTGCGCGAACGACATCTTTGCAGAGACCGAACGACGCTTCTTTCTTCACCGGGAAATTCTTCGTAACGACGAGACGGTATTTTCGCCCCTTTGTCCGGTACACGCACCCTTCGATATTGCTTCTCGCGCTCGTTTCATGGGCCGCTGACCACGAGGCAATTAATTCGTCAATGGACTCGTTACTCGTCCAAAAAATTCTTTTCAATATGGCCATTCGGAGAAAATTCTTTGACTTCTTCCAAACCAGTCTCTTTTATGAATTATAACGTTGGTGTTTTCCGATTCTTTTCTGTGATATTTATAGCGGCGAGTAGACCGTGGATTTTTATGAAAATTCGTATCTTTTAAGAGTACGATCGACCGAGTAGATCCTTGGTAGAATACAGTTGTCTTATATTTTATAGGAAGTACTTTGGATATTTTGTATAGTTTTTCCATATTACGTGCATTCCATGCAATTTTGCGTTTTCAAATCTCCTATGAACGCATGGAAATCCGCAGTTTGTAGCAATTTCTGTATCTGTATGGCATTTTGCCCGTATTTGTTGTACGATCGTATTTTTATAACGCGAATGCCTGTTTCATCGATCACGAATGCTTGAAAACAGGGTTACAAGGTCTTCCATGAGTTCGACAAGGGTGAGAAGGGCCACCATGACAACGAGGGCCACAAGCAAAAGTACGACGAGAAAAAGGGGAAAGAGGAGAAGGAACACGAGGAGACGGATCATTACGACGAGAGTCACCATGGCGAAGAAGGCGAGAAAACTGCGAAATTCGACGAGGAGGGCAAACACCAAAAAGGCTACAGCACCAAAGGAGAGCACAGTATTTCTAAGAAGGTTTTTATTTCAAAAATAACAAATTACGTACTTCAATCTCCGTTTAATTAATCCGACGAATTTTCGATGGAAATTCCTCTACGATTTTCCAGTAAACTTTTCAAGTAAGAAACTATACATAGGGTGGATAAAAGTTTCTGAAGTCGCTACGTGGATATCTTAAGAAACATGTAATTCTCTAAACACAAAGAGTTTTATTAAGAAATTATGATACGAGACGAGTGTTGTAGGACGAGTATGAGAAGAAGCACGATTTTTACGACGAGTATCACGAGGATGGGGAACACGAGAAACATGGAGGGTACCACCACGAACACGAAGGCAAGAAGGGTGGACACGAGAAGAAAGGACATACGGACTCTGCTCGTCGCGAGGTTTGTTAAAATGATAATTTCTTGTGCAACTTTTCACATGTAGAAATTAATTGGTTCCTTTCCTGAAAAATTTATCATTTATTTATTTGATTTGTTCGTGGATCAGTTTTAATTTGTCCAAATGGTAAGAAATTGTTACATGATTTCTAAACGTTCAAACGTTTCTAAACTTGTCAAATTTGATATTAATTGATATATCTATCAGCATCGGCATGGTAAAAAGAAGAATCACGAGGAGGGTCATCACCATCGTAAACAGAAGGGTCGCAAGCTCGCTGAAGGCCACGATAGTCATCATCAACACGATAAGAAATATGGAAAGAAGGGAGGACACGAATCAGGGAAGAAATGGTTCGCCAGCAGCGGTCATTAAATTCTCAAGAGATAAAGTATGTTTTCTAAATACGAATTTATGCTTCGAAAGATTAACTCTTCAGCTAGTCATGACAGCGAGTATCCGCGTTTTAAAACGACTCGAAGATTCGTTAAAAAATATTTAAATGATTAACGTATGACAATTTAGAAAACTCTTAATTCGTAGTATGGAATTTAGAAGAAACAGAATTGAAGATTATGGTACGTTATACATACATTATACATCCTTAGACGTAGAAATCATTATAGATAATTATTCGGTAAAATATTAAACGATCTTCAAACAAATTAGTGAAATTGAAAAATCAGTAGCGCAACAAAATATTCATCGTTAAAAATCGATCAAATTAAAGATCACATCGTATAAAAGATACGCATAGAAATCATAATAAAGTCGCAATTTGTACGTATGAAATATTAAGTAGCTTTAGCCCTTAATCCGAACCGAAGTTTATCGATTCACTGTGCACTTTCGCCGTGATGAAATTTTCAAGGGAACCAACATGTCATCGTTCTCGGAACTCTAATGCAAATGCATAAGAACATTCGGAGGAAGTAGTCGAACGTAGAAACAGAATGCAGGCGCGTAAATAGCGAGGCAGGTGTGTGGAATCGTGTATATTCGTCGACTGTTCGAGGTGACAGCAGTAACGAGTGCAAGTTCTGTAGAAAGCAAGACTGTGCTGTTTATGAACGAGATCTTTATTCGAAAAATTACAAAACTTTATCGCCTATGCAAATGTCAGTTAATCTCTTTTTTAGTAAAGTTCGTTAAATATATACGAACAGGCGTCAAGAAACTATCTTTATTAAAAAAAATTCGACTGTCAAAGCAAAGGTTGAATTTTGCCCACTGAATTTTACCGGATTTAATTAAATTCCATTGGATGTTTATAAAATTTCATTAAATTTTAGAAGAACAGTTAGAAAAATATACCAAAAACGTAGCTTCTTTATTGCTCTAGCTTATTACATAAATATTTACAAACTTGTAGCAAAAATGAACAATTCCTTTTTGAAGAAATCTATTTTCGTACTTATGACGAGAGTCTAAACATTTCAAATCAAATTATATATCGTTATACAGTAACAAACATAATATTATGGCTAAATTACGAAAATTAATGTAAATTGGTATTTTTATAAATGCAACTAAAAAAAGTAGAATCTATGCAAAGATATGTTTTACATACCGAGTATTATACCTTGGATATGTTATATATTTTCCCATATTTATGATATACGCTTTTAAATTTTCTACAAGTGCATAAAAATTATTATTATAATTGTTAAGTCATTTTTTATCGAACCTTGACTCCTTTGTCTGTCTTTGTTTACCGATACGTTTCTTTGGATATATTTAATACGTGATATATGACATTGAATATGAATATTTTGAATGATAATACATGGAACCTGCTACAGAAATCCGCATCACTTTTTGTACATGAAATTGTACGACAAGCAAGGGATGAGGAAGTAACTTTTGTAAATCCTTTATGAGCTTTAATGGGATACGCTTGAAACCAAATAATAATAATTCTGGATTATCCATGTTGATAGTATGGTGCAAAATATATCTCTCTGCGCACTCCAACGTTTTGCGATATTTCGATCGTCCAGTTGGATATTTATACATATTTAGCAGTTTTATCTCAAAAGATTCTTAGAGTTCGTTATTCCAACAAGAAGGCTATGTTGCTGTCACATTTCGAAAATTGAGTTGTGAAATTAGAATTACCGAGATTATTGTCGAGGGGAATTCTCGTATAATATATTTGCAAGGAAATGAGATGCAAGGGGATTAAGGGGAATATTCTACTTTTCAATGTCATTATGTTCATTTTTGTAAATTAAATTTCATATTTCGTCGCCTGAAAACTGGCATTCTTTCCTCAGAGAATTATGAATCTACATCGCACAGTTGCAAGAATCGTAAAAGAATTTTTCGACCAAGATCGATCCAAGATCGATCAGTTATATATAGCGAAACATCTGGACGAGTAGAACAAGTCAGAAAGTCGCGTTGGCCGATCAAGCGAGAATTCGTTCTCTCCCGATCTCTCGCGACGATTATTCCGGCGTGAAAAGTGAAAATCTTGGCGTGAAATTGGCCACGGTCCGCTAAAGCGCTTCATTGTCGCGCTGTTGAATGAATACGACCGTAGTATCGACTCGAGATACCGCGATTGTTCTCGCGACAGGAAGCCAGACGCGTTCGCTTATCAAACTCTTCCGTGAGATACAACGTTGATTCACGAATTCAGCAGTTAATCAGTGTGCCCGAAAATGATTTTCTGGTTCATTTCAGGCAATCCTTATCGTATTTTTCTCATAAATTAATTTCTTCTAACGCCGTGAAAATTAACGATCCAGCTGTTTATTTGTCAAATTGGTAACAAAACGAAAAGTAGAAGAAAGTTGATGAAATTACACAAGATAAGCATCGATCAAGCGTTTAACCACTTTTGGCACGCGAATGTCTCGATAATATTAAGAAGCTGCAACAAAAATATGAGATATGAGCGATATGTCGGTAAATATTTTTTTTCTTTTTTTTTTTTTGTATATCACAATATATTAGCGTAATTATAATGGAATTAATCGTAACGAATTTGGACAGAATGGCGACGAAATTTAATAATACGATAAATACGAAATAAAAACATTGGTACTGTGTGGCCTTCACGTTCCGTAACTCTGTTAAAACTTGTTAATAAAGCACTTAAAGATTTTTTGTCGCATAAGAAAATTTCTACCTATAAAACAGCAATGTAATATTAGCCCGACAGACGAATGGACGTTTTTCGAAGTTGTAAAATCTCTGTTTATTTTAGAAATTGGTAAAAACGTTCAAACCTCTTGGATAATTTTTTCTAAGTATTTTGACAACTCTGTTTGCGCACTGCTTGAATATAACGAAGTAAAGTTGTCGTTAATTCACGCGAGTAAAGCGCCAGAGAAATAACGTGGAAATGCGAAGGGAAAAGGGTCGTTCAAAGTCAGACAGAGCGCGTGACCTGTTAAAATGACTTCCTCTGCCATTTTTCATCAATTTATTACTGAAACGTTATAGGAGCGCTATAAAAGTATAAAAGTACTATTTATCATTTTCGATTCGCTCATTCACTTACAAAATTTCAGTGATAACACGCACTTTCTTCTTTTTCTTCAAAAAAATATCGTTCCAACTGATCCGATTATGATTGAAACTAAATTGCACTTTCTCTCCACTCTTTTTCATAGTTTTCTCTTCGTGTTGCGACGTTGTTTCTCAGCCACGGCCGAGCACGAAATAAAAACAGAAAAATGCCGCGATGCCGTTCCTTAAATACCACGCTGCAAGGGCAAGAAGATGGTCGGATCGAATGGTAATTTCAAGACGGACTCGAAGCGATAGCGTTGAACGAGGCCAGTCGTTTTCCATGAATCGAATAAATTCCCCAAGATGAGCCGAAGATTGCCCCTCTGGACAGTTAACGAACACAGTTTTGGAAGCGTACGGGCGGCGCTCGTGGGAGGAACAACGTCAGAAGCTCCGACGCAGCCCTTCGTCGATCTTCGTCTTGCCACTAACGGGCGAATTAAACGTTACAAGTAATCCTGGAACCTTTTCTTTTTTCCTGTCTTTCTATTTTCGCTGCCTACGCGAAGCGTGTCTTCGCAACCCCGAAACACTTTCATCGGAGAATGAAAGCAGATGGAACGGGAAACGGCTGTTTCGCTACGAAACTTTAAAGCGTGACCGTGTCACGCACGAAAATGAAAGTCTAAAGTGCATTTCCAAGTGCGTCTGGATGGACGTCAAGGGCGGCTTTTCGAGAGGGTGTGGAATACGATGGAAGTTCTAGAGAGTTTGGTAAATAGAACATACTTGGAGATGTACATATGCCGAAGAGAAATATGTTGGACGTATTGGTGGGTGTAACTTCGTATAAAATGTTTGAGGTTCTCTTTTCTCTTCTTTTCCTATTCTACTTACTGCTTGCTCGTTCGATATTGTGCGATAAAAATGATATTATCGTGTAATTATTATTCTCGTCTTTTTTACGTCGTTATTAATTAACATGTAATTATTATGATATAAATATTTATTTCTGTAATATGGTAATATAACGAAGAACCAACTGCAATTGTTTCAACATTTCTTTACACGACATCTAGTAAACTGATTCTCTAACTGTTAAAAAAAAAATCGGGCCTGTTGATCGAATTTTAGAAAAGTTACTCTGTCTTGAAGAGTGTTGGCTTACGCGAACATTGCTGTACATATAGTTACATTGCGCATAACGTTTGTCAATTTGTCTAACTATTACACAGTAAATCGATAAAAATTTTGATTTTCGGTTTCGTAAGCAATTTTGCTTGCATATTGATTATTGACATGAAAATTTGACGTAATCGAAGCGAAGTATGATTTTAATTATAGGAACGAGCACACGCAGAAAGGTAATTCGTCGCGTAATTTGAATTAATAAATAATTTGTTTCGGATAATTGTTACGGACGATTGGAAGTGATAACTCGATTGAAATGAATCGCGTGATCGGTAATCGCATCGCTCAACTCGTCGACGACGGTTGTGCATAATTAATCTCGATACGTATACATTTACGCAGCGCAAATCATAACGATATCGTGTATATAATACGTTGGCAGAGTTTTAACGAAACCGTGCGGCACGACGAACATAAATTCGTCACAGGTGATTGCAAAGTAGCGATCGATTTACCGCAACAGCGATGGTTACTTCATTAATCGTTACAAAATGCCTAGCTTCTATCGAAAGACGAGGCTGCAAGATTTTTCTTTCGATCTGGAAGAAAATTTCAGACAAATATTCGATGTAACTGTTTCACACACGTTATTAAGCGTTTGAATATAATATTTATATCGCGTATGTACGTGTAATTATAACGTAAAAAACTATGCTCCGTTTTTAAGTCATGAAAAACCAGAAGACCGTAAACAGTTTCTTTCTCTGTTTTAAGCTACACGTAACAGAAATGCCGTACGATAACTGTCCCATGTCTCTGGAACAAAACGTTGAACAAAAATCACGTGTAATAATCCTGCAACGAAATGTCGTGACAAGCGAAAAAAGTATTTCATCGGATTCTCGTACACAGTGCAATTAAACCACTTTCACGAACCGCCAGCTGCAAGCAACAAAACTAAAAATACGATTTTCCCTGTATTTTCACTGGCAAACGAGAACCAGGAGCATGTCACGTTACGATTATTCCGGTAATTAACAGTTGGCGAGGATTTTACTTGTTTTAATTGAGCAAAATCCAACTAGCGAACGACCAACTAAAAATAAAAAAAAGAATAAAGGAAGTTTCCAAAAGAAAAATTATTACTGGGAATACGATGAACTTTAGATAAAAACGCTGAAAAAGGAAGAACGAGGGCAAAGATTTGTGCAATATCGTCGAATAAGAGATGGAAACTTTGAGATGTTTAGCACGATTCGGCCGAGCGACCATCTTGTGCAACTTTATAAACGGAGAAAGGAGGAAGCTGAAAGATTCGATCGACAAGGAGTCAGGTTTGCTGGCTCGATCGGGTAAATCGACACTTCTAATCGGTGTGAAATTGTCATATCATTCGCGAATGGTTTTCTGTGGTGAGAAATCACCCGATATAATTGCCTGGACCAGGTAGAATTGCAGCTCAGTTTACGTTCTGTGGCCAACGAGACATGGGAGCCCGCGTGTTATCGGCAGTCGTCCTGCTGCTTTTGCTGTTTTGCCTGGTAAAGTTCACCGATATTATAAATAATAGTTTAAAAACTCGAACTCTATTCCCAAAATAGTTAAATGATCAAAAATAGTCGACAATTTTTCTAGGCTGTTAAATATACGTATAGTTTGTGTTTTTAATTGGGGTGAATCTTAGAATCGATGGATAATTAACATTTTAAACGACACAAGTGAAATATAAATTGTACAAAACGGTTGTGTAGTATAAATTAGAAACAAAGAAAAATATTTTACGTCAATTTCAGTACGACGATTACTTATTTTGAAGGCTCCTAGGGGTTTTTGGTGGGTTTGAAGCATATACGTCAGTGTAGGTGAAATTGAGCGAGGAATGCGAATTCAATTTAAAATTGTTTGGAGAAGTTTTAAGCAATGAACGTTTTTCGAAACATCGTAGTATAAACTCGAGCGAATAAATGCATACGATTTATCTGTTAGAGCCTCGTTAAAGCTTTCGAAGGTATAATTTTAATTTATTTGAATGTATTTGAATTTTCACGTTTTTTACGTTTATCCATCTTACGAACTTTTCTGTATACTGTACATACGTATTATATATTATTATTATTATAACAGAGAACGAACGCATGATGCGTGGAAATGTAGAGAAACTGACGAGTTGCAAGTTAGAACGCGTAATTTTAATTGGACCTTTTTTCCTTTATTCCTGCATGGGATTGCAACTCGTTATAGAAACTGAGCGACGCATAAATACGACTACGCGTAAACTAATAAATACACTTTATCTGTGCATTACAATAATTAATATTGCAACATTGCGATTGATAAAATTGATAAAATATAAATTCAGATAGCCACTCGTTCACGCTTTGTAGAAATTTTCGTTCGAAAAAGTTGTCAAACTTTCTAGATGAAAAAACGAGAAAAATATTCACTTTCTCGTGCAACGGTATTACATCCATATATTTTATTCGTTACGTAACAAGCAACTGTCTCGTAAGATTATACTAAAAAGTTTCACACAAAGAAGTAGCATCATGCTTCAACCGTAACCAGACACAATCGATTTTCTCGGTTGCAAATCCTTTCAATTACGAAATGTATCTTTCACAGGGCACAAGATCGTCGATACTAAATGCGAACATCACCAGAATAAGGAGAGTAGTCCCTTTGAACCCAAGACAAACGGCACTTTTCGATCTTCATAATGCTACAAAAATCAACGACGAGATTTTATCGTTAGCAGAGAGCCAAAATGTGATTCCCGAGAAAAATAGCGTTAAAGGCAGGTTGGATGAACGAGTGGATCGATCGAGAATAGCGTTGGTAAACGCTGGTGATGTAAAAGGCTTGGAAAATTTAAAGCATGTTCTGTCTGTCGTTGAATACGAACCGCAGAAAATTAGTAAGATAGGGAAAAGGAAAATTGTGGACTCTTATAACATCAACCCTGGTAAGTAAACTGAAAAGTAAATTTAAACGAATTGTAGTACAAGATATTACTTTCGTATCCTTACTTTTTTAAAAGAGTTTTATGTTTGTAATCGGTAATAATTATATTTAAAAATTACGTATGCGTCTGCGCATGCAAATACACTTATCTAAGTAGAAATACATTTTCATTGAAACTTCAAATTCTCAATAAAAGGAATAACTTCGAACGAGGACGCTAGGGAAAAAATATATAACAAGTTTACTTTTATTTATTTTATATATTTTATATTGAAATTATAAATTTTACTTGAAAGAATAAATTTTTATTTATATCGAAAAATTCGCTTGTTGATTCATTCGACAAATTGGAAAAGTCAAAAGATAGAAAATTTTTCTTCCATTGAAAGATTCGTTCAACTTTCTTTAACCTTAAATGTCATTTCCGAAAAGCAAACTATTTATTTTTCAGATACCATAGTTGCCAGCCGCGAAAGCGCGAGTCCAGCAACTCCGGACGTTACGAACACATACTACGAAGTACCACGAACCGACCATCCCAAGAAACTCGTAACAATACCGCAATACTATTCCAGACCCGACCAAGGCAGCCAGAAACCGCTTAAGATCGATTCAAAATCAAAATCTCGAGACCCAGAGCACATATACCGAGTCACAGTCTCGAAAGCAATCAAAGGAAAGTATTCTAGAACTCGTTCCCCGCAAACTCTTCGATCAACTACACCAAAGGACGAAACGAACGTCGAAAATGTACCTAACCAAAAGATCGCTACTCCTTTGTACAACCCTCATACGTTGGCCGCTGCCCCACAGAAAAATTACTACACAGACTCCGTAATTACTACAACACCTTCCGGCAACGATTCTTATCCGGCAAAAGTTAGTAGACGGAAGAAAAGTCGCAAACGAGTGACGAGTAAACCTGCACAACAAGCAGAATCATCCAGCTTCACTGAAAATACCGAAAATTATCCTAAAGAATTCCTGAAGGCTCGAGGATCGGCAACGAACGAAAATAAGAATAAATCGAGGAGATTAAGTTTGCGAGCCAAGTTACCCAAGTATGATATTGCACCAAGACCATTTTCCATAAACAGATACTCTAAAGAAAGCCAGGAAGACAATTTGGAGAAAATAAATGGTAAAGGAATAGCCTCTGACGAGATCCGAAGCATCGACGATAGAAATATTCATCGAAATACTGCGAAGATAGATAGTAGTCACTCGAGTGGTTACAGAAATTCTTTGCCTGGATTAAATAAGAAATCGCACGAAAGGAAAGATAGTAAAAGCAGTTCGACGATCCGAGTGAACGTGAAAGATGGTTCTCTGTCTACTGATCTTCGAAAATCTTTGAAATCTGATGCCAATAGAGTCGGTGTTCCTTACGAGGATTCTCAGATCTCCGAAGAAAATGGTTCTTTCGAAGATAAAAGTTCTACCGATCATTCTGAATCCGATAGGCATAGTCATAAGAATTCCCAAATCTTAGCGAGAAATGACTCGTTGGAAGACGAGGCCTCTGTCGATCATCGCGAATCTTCTAAATCTGATGCTTCCAAACAGAAACATAAAAATTCTGAAAGCAAATATTCCGACAGAGATGGTTCTTTCGAAGATGAAAGTTCTACCGATCATTCTAAATCTGATGCTGATAGACACAGTCCTTATAAGAATTCCCAAATCTTTGAGAGAGATGACTCGTTGGAAGACGAGGCCTCTGTTGACCATCACGAGTCTTCTAAATCTGATGCTTCCAGACGCACGCATAAAAATTCTGAAAGAAAATATTCCGACGGAACTGGTTCTTTCGAAGATGAAAGCTCTACCGAACGTCGACAATTTTCTAGACCCGATGCTGCCAGACTCGGACATTATAAAAGTCCTCGAAGAAAGTTCTCTGAAAAAGATGGTTCATCCGAAGATGGAAGTTCGACTAACGAACCGACAAATGGTAATAATCGATACACCAGTGGGTCGGAACTAGGTAAATCTTCCGAAGAGTCATCGGTAATCTCATCGAATTCGAATTCTTATCAAAACATCAAAACTCCAGCAGTTACTGTTCATTCGGTAAATCCCATAGTCTCCACTCTATCACCTTACACAGCATCCAAATTACATTCAAATAACTACGTTTACTATCCGGCATCGTTGCCCACTCTGGCACCGGTAAACCAACCTGAGCAAAATGACGCAAAGACGCAAGAAAACGATGAGAAGGATAGTAGAGAAGCTTCTGATGGTGTGGCGGAAGCTACGAATATTGCAAACGACGAAAGCGGGAATTTGAAAAAGGGCGGGAAATATGAAATACAGAGAAAGACAGACGAAGACGAGTATATTCGTGATAGTGAACGTGTATCTAAAGATGTAAAAGATGGTTGGACGAAGGACGATGGACTTACGAAGGACGAAGACAGTTATGGTCAATATGCGCAGAAGTATGACGACAGAGTGGAGGAAGATGTTGCAACCGACGGCTCGCATAATAACGAGAGTCATCAGAGTGCAAAAGAGGGTGCAGCGAGTGGCGACGCAGGTGGAAAGGGTGGTGAAGGGAAATTTGAGAAGGGTGGAGCCACGGAACGCAAGCAAGAGCATCGTGAGAGCGATGATGAAAAAGGGGAGAAGGTAGGACGTCAATGCGATTGGATGGGCTATTAATTGCTTTAACTCGTAATTAGTAATTAGGGTTTTACAGTCACTGGTAAATTTCGAAAGTTCACGTTGGATGGAGATTAGGAGGAAAAACGTGATTAGTCTTAAGTATATTTAATAAATTTTTTTTATATCAATGGCTGAATGTTTCTAACTATTTCGATTATACAGAACAATTATACCTACGCTTTAGACGACATAAAATTACGAGTTATAAAAGTTCTGAATCGTCGAAATTAAAAAAAATTATTACACAGAATTTTCATAATTAACGATGCGCATAGCGAATCGTTCATACTATTGCATTTCCAACTAATTCGATTACGTGTAACAAAATTCTGCGAATTCCGTTATATCCTTCGTAATAAAAATTATTAATGCCTGCGAGTTCTCAGGAACGAGGATTGTTTAAAATTCCGAACAATATTTTCACACCTATCCGTATATTATCTCCTACCGTATCCGTATATTACGTTCTCATATTTCTTTTTTTTTTGCTTTTTCTGTGACAATTTTACGATAAAATTTTCCCAACTTTTTCAGATTCTCGGTAATCAAATTCACAGCGACAAAAACCAATAGCGCTTCGTAGTTCTCAAAGATAGGAATATCGAAGAACTCCGAAAAAAAAATTAATTAAACGGTTTCTACATCGTTAAAGCTATCACTGATACGGAAGTTAATCGTCGTGTGTCTAATTTGTTTTTCGTAGGGTTACAAAAGCTGGCACGAGGAGGAGAAAGCTGATAAGGGTCATCACGACAAGGAACGGCACAGCAATTATTTCGACGAGAAGGATGGCGAAAAGAAAGATCATAAAGAGGAGGGTGAATACCACCAGGAACACGATGAGGGCGAGAAAGGTGAAAAAAAAGCGGCATTCGACGAAAATGGGAAACATCAGAAGGGTTACAATACCAAGGGACAACACTTTGTGCACAAAAAGGTAAGTTTCATATGGGGTGAACTGATCTGTTTTGATTAAATTGAAGAAACTATTTTTTGCCTTTATTTACTTTTATCTAAATAGAATTAAAGGATCGATCAATAGTGAAAAAAGCAGAAACTACGTTTCTGCCTTTATTGTTTCTTGCCCAAATAGAATTTTCTAATTATTTGTCATAAATAATTTTAGGATTTATGTTTAATTTAATATTCTATTTTGATTTGAAGATTTTGCTAAGTAAGGTTTGGCGATTTAGTGTTTAAATTGAAAAAATATTTTTACTAGCATTTTCTATTATCGATCGATCCTTTATTTATTTTATAGACAATTCCCAAATACACGTCGTTGGAATTCTTCAATTTCTGTTTTCACGTTACCTTATTTCCTTTCATTTTACAATTTCCTTTTTTATCTTACAATTTCTATTTCAGGATGAGTTCGAGAAACGCACCGAGTTCTTCGACGAGTTCCACGAGGACGGTGACACGGAAAACGACGGCGAACATTATCACGAGCACAAAATGTCCAAAGGCGGTCACTACAAAGAGGGTCGTCATAATAAAGACGACCACGAAGAAATGCATGGGAAGAAAGGCAAATACGAGAAAGGTGGTCATTACGATGATGACAAAGGTCATAAGGTTGAAGAGGGCAAGGATAGTCACTACGAACATGAAAATATGTATGGGAAGAAGCAAAATCATCATGATGGAAAAAAATGGACGTATAAGAAGGGCGATGGCGGAAATGGGGCTGATAAAAAGGAACATTGAGTTGATTTTCTTTAACAGCTCCAGATATTTTTGTTATTTCTTGTTGATAATTCGTTGTTTGTATAGAAATCAAATACACACATGCGTTTTTAAAAAATACTACAGGAGAATTTTAACGAAACGACACATCAAAAAGAAATGTTTTCATGTTGCAGATCTACGTTGTCTTTAGCCAGACTAGCTAAAATTTTGGCTATACAAAAAAAAAATTCCTTGCGATTTTTTATAATTTTGAACTCTACACCCAAAGTTAAAACTTTCGTACAATTAATATATTTGTATGTATGATATAATATACGGTGTATATATACACTGCTCGCGAAAAAAATTGCGATACTCGTGCAATGTCGTACTTGATTCGACGAACAACTAATAGCGTAACCATCTGGAAGACCCAGAAAGAACTGCAATGGCTCGATAACAACCTGTTACTGACGAAACGAGCCAAAAGATAATTTAGATAAATCGATGAACTAGTCGATTGCTCGTTACTAATTACTATGAAACAATTATTAATTACGAGCTTAAAACATCCCTCTAAATTTCCAATTTAATCATTGCACCTATTCTACGACGTTTGTAAGTAGCATTAAGATTTAAATATTTTTACTAAATTGCATCGTACGAAGTATCCAATGTTCAACAAGTTATACCTCACCAAATTAAAGAAAAGAAGAAACGAAAGATTCCTCCGTTCTCCTAGTTGTAGAACAACATATAAAATGGTACTTACAAAAAGGTAAAAATATTTCTCGAGACAAATCAAGATTTAGAGTCAGATTTAGAATCAAATTAACACTTACCGTGAAGAAAATTGGAAATTTCGTACGTTGCAACCTAATACACGTGCAAATTGTTATACTCGTTGTTTTTATTACGCGATACTTATATGGAGATTGTTAAACTTATAATAAATCAATTAAGTCAAACTCGTAACGAAGTACTCGAACGGTAGAACTTTGACATTTAGCTACTATGGCGAGACTACGAGCTCGAGGCTCAATTTCATTCACTTTAGCTGCACAGACGTGAAATTCATTTGCTCGGTTCGAGCCAGTTGCTCTTGTCACCGCCACTTCCTCTATGAGAAGAAATGCCTGGTGTCTATAAAAAAATGGCCGGTTGCGTGAAACTACACGAAGAAACGGTGTCATTCGAAACGTAGAGAGGAAAGAAACCCTGTTGGACGAAGCTTGTTGCACGGTTCTCTGAAATTGCTCGGCAAAGATGTTCCGTGGGAGGAAACGTTCCTTCTAACTGTAGATTCTCGACAGTCTGACAGGCCAGGAAACGTGGGAGTATTCCGTGCAAAGTTCCTCACTTCGCGGCAGGCTTCTAGAAGGAAATTTGGAAAGTTGAAATTTCGCTGCGTGATTTACGGGATGAATCGTTAGCAAGTGTTAAGTTCGTGTTGTGGCACGAACGATTATTATTATCTTCGAATCGTAAGGGAGAAATATCATAATTCGGAGAATATTATCAATTAACTAATACATCAATTAATAAGTGTTAATGAGTATTAAAATATATCAATACATACTGAATAAGTGTTGGCCTTTCGTGTCCAATTTGAACATAAGGAGCACCGTTATCATTAGTTTGAGAATATTTGTGGATTTTTGGGAAAATTCAAAAATTCCAAAATTCTATAGGATGCATATAATGTGAAAAAATAGGTACATAATGTACACAATACATAAAATATTCACAGTAAGATGAACTTTAATTATGAAAGAATTAAGATTGCGTAAACACGTAAGCCTGATCGTAATAGATCGATCGTTATGTTCAAAGATCATATTCCAAATGAGCTAAAGTTGGAAAATATAACACAAAATGTACAGTCACGAAGTAGCTTGAAGAAGTTGCACGAAATATTAAAGTAAAGCACTTTAGCGAGACATTGAAAAGAAGGGCAAGAAACTGCAAGAGATTATTAAAAATGGTCTATGATAAAAAAAACTAGGCTCGTCGTAAATGGATATCAAGCAAGATAAGAGACACGTTGAAGTTAACAATAAAACGGCCGAAGGCAAGCGCTTCGTTATTTCAAAGAAACGAACAGAATATCTGTCGACTAAAATATTCTACGTGTAGAATGATAGATCGT
Source organism: Bombus vosnesenskii (assembly GCF_011952255.1). Classification (NCBI taxonomy): domain Eukaryota; kingdom Metazoa; phylum Arthropoda; class Insecta; order Hymenoptera; family Apidae; genus Bombus; species Bombus vosnesenskii. The sequence goes on along the minus strand of NW_022882959.1, from coordinate 930,719 downwards.
GACGAAACTTTGGAGAAAAATTGGAAAAGTGCCTCGGTCGTGTCGATTAGCGATCGATCAAAGTTTCTCATGCGTTTTTTCAAATTCTTTTGAAACATTTTTATTATTAGATCGCGGTTGTTTTTGCAAATTGAAATGTGCAGAAACGTATAGAATACGTATAATATACAAGAATATATGAAATATTCGAAGTAAAGTATTATTCATAATGGTTGAAGCATACCAAGGATGTTCGTTTATGTTCTATTTCTTTAATGATGTACATACAAATTTAAATTCGCGTTTATGCTTACGGCTGTCCACTTATTACAAAAGTTTTCAATATTTCTTCTCGATAATTCAATTATTCGTAGTTTAAAAATATCCACATTTAATATTCATTTAACCATATATATATTCGATATATAGCTCCGTAAATCATAGATTATCTTCGAATCGGTGTTAAAAATTCGAAAGTACAAGAAAATAATTTCTTCCGCCACATCGAGCTACTTTACCATCTTTCTAAAGGACAAAACGAGTCGTCTTAAAATCCCCTCATCACCACTCTCCCTTGAATCTGTCCTCTATCGACCCACCGGGTTATTAGTCGTCGCAGACCAAGATCGCGCGAACGATTCCAGCTGACATAGTCGCGGATGTCAGCGACAGGTGATTTACAATCTCTGATTCCGATATCGCGCTCCATCTTCGAATAAGATAAAAGGCTAGCAGGCTGTGCTCGAAAGTAACTCACGCCAACGCCAGGTCGTTGCTAATAGCGCGGATATTCGCTGGTCATTAAATAGGAGGTCTCACGCGACACGTCCGCGGATGAGCCTCGTGTGAAGAAACACCGGTTATTCCACGGTACCATCGAGCAATCGTCACGTATCGCAACGTGAACGATGCTTCGACGCGTGCCTTCCGATTAACAATAGGTAATAAAAATGATACCGTTATCGACCAATCTCTTTTGTATATTATGAGATAACTTGGATCGATGTCGCGCGATTTCTGGCCCGTTCTCACGGGGCGGGTTAACGCGAAAGCGAAATTAATACTGCGTGACGCACAATATTTTGAAGTTTGTTTCGTTAGGATGGCGAATGTATCGTTTCGGTATTTGATATAACAGAGGCTTAAACGATGTGGTTATTTCACACGATTGTAGGAGAATCTGTAGAGTCACAGTGGTGGGTATCTTGCATTTTGGTATCGCGGTATTTTCCTAATTTGCTATTTAAGACGATCACAGAGAAATTTTTGATACTGTTATCGGATATTTTCTATTTTTCTATTTTTCTATCTCGTTGTTTCACCGTTATGCCATTTCGTTATTTCGTTATTTTCCCATTTTTCTATTGATCTGTTTCGTTAGTTTACTAGCTCGCTATTTTCCCATTTTCTTCTCTATCTACTTCGCTATCTTCATATATTGCCATTTCCCGACTTTTCTATTTTCGTATCTTTCTATTTTCCGAAAATTATGGACGATCGATAAAGATATCGGAGAATACAAGTTGTACGTCAAACGTGAATTAGAATTTTTTCAAACTGTACACCGGACGATCGTTGTATCTATTTAATAGATTTTATTTTGTCTGTATCTTCTCATCGCGCACAACTGTCAGTCGGTATTTGACTAGTTGAAATCCGTGACGCGGACGAAAGTAAAAAATTCCTATCGATCGATGTTTGTCCAATAGCCAGCGATAAGATTCAGAAGTATCTATGCATATTTGACTATGTTATCGTTAATAGCGTGAAAATTACAGCAGGGATTTCAATAAGGGAGTGGAAAATTAAAATATATCAGCAGTGTTTTACTTTTTTTATTTATATTTTCGTATCGCGCTATCGAACGCTGGGATTGAAGATTAAATATAGGGACACGAACAATCAAATTGTATCTTTCCCTCGTAGTTATTAATCATTTGTATTAAATCGACCAAAAGTTCTTGGATTTTTCATCGAATAAAAACTAATTCTTCGAAATTTATTATGCTTTCCTATATTTTATAGTTTCAAGAATTTTCCTGCGATCTACTTCTGAACCTTAAATACCACATTTTATAAACTACCCTAATCGAGTCAAAGAACAAAATCTTTAAAATTTTTATTCAGCGATCTTACATGTATTATCAATTTTTGAGAATTTCCTATCGTTCTTCGATTACAATCACGCTAATTTCTCCATAACCAGCCTCGCGATTCTAAATGTTCCATTAACAATAGCATTCCATAAACTGTTCTCCCAAAAACAAATGAGATTTCCTTCCCAGACGAAGAAACACAAATGAGAAGAGAAATAATCGAACGAAAGACATCTTTATTCGACGATTCTTCGTTTTTCCAACGAGTTTCTCAACCTTGCCTCCTAATGAGACGAATACATCGGCTCCTACGTTTTGTGCGCTCCTTTAATAGCTCGTACGCCTACTCGTCGGTCTGACAAAAGTCCATTGACGTATTGTCATGTAAAAGACGTGTCCGCCGTCTCTCTTTCCGTTTTCTTCTTTCTTCGAATCGATTTACACTCAGGCTGAAAAGTTTGCAGCGTATTATGTGATCGATAATATCGCCAACTTTTGCTCTTCAATATTCTCCATATTAAATACCGAAGGGTTTAAGTGGAATATCAATGGGAATTTAGATATTTTACGATACTAAAGCCAACATAATGCACAAATTATGTGGTGAGGATATTGACAAGCGACGGGGATATTGATAATAGTATTGACTGTGAATGTTTGAAATTTAATATTTTAATCGGTATTTACATTGTGATTTGAGGTCTTCGAAATTTATGTCAGTAGCGAGATACCGCAGGTTAATGGATGGAACACGATGCATATTCGTATCTAGTGTTTTTAAGAAAAATTCTATTTTTGCGAGCCATTGAAACGCGTTCTAGTTTATTTCAACGTAATTGAAATAAATAATTTCGACGCTCCGAGCAATATTTTTCATTTGCATATGTTTTGCAGCGATAGATTCACATGTACTTCAAATACAGTTGATGCACATAGCACAACACGCAGTGACGTTTCCAAGGCGAATTTGACGGTTTAATATATTGTCGATATCACCGATTGTTCGGTGCGGACCCCTTTAAGATTTCAGAAGAAATAATTAACAGGTTGATCGTCGATGACGCTTCGTAGGCGTCACGCCTAGTTGCTCCCGAAGACGGATGAGGCCACGTTCGCGTCAAGCACAAGTAGTTTTCAAATGGCGTTGAGAGGTCGACGAGTTTTAAAAAGCAATATTTCAGTCACAATGGAAGTCATTTCGGGCCGGCAGTTAGCGTGTTAAATAAATAAATATTTTATTTAAAATATTGAAATATTTTTATCTCTCTCAAAAAAAAAGAAAAAATAAGGATGAAAAGATATTTTTCGTCCAGAAAAGCACAAGGTTGCAGCAAACTTTTGAGCGAAAGTGTACATGGAAACGAAAACTTTATGGAAAGAAAAAAAAAAATATTTGGAAAATGCTGGACTGCCTCTCTGTTGTTGGCTGCAAGAGGGGATTTCCTAAATCCTGTGATGGCAGATCGATCGAATAAATTGAATAAATTGAACGTTCATATTGAATCGAGTGGAACAAATGGAATTGTTTATTTTTCATCGGATAGCCGCTTACACGTGTCGATGAAATTCGATTCATCGCGGTTGTGTGATGTCTCAATCAACGTCAGACATTTTATTCGACGAATTAAACGCTCGTTGTCACGCGACTATAACGTCCGTTACAGTGCTACGTTATACCGTAAAGTATAATTGCGATACAAAGGATTTCGTTGCGTCGGTGTTAATTAATGTTTTAACGCGTTGCCTAATTGCGATCGACTGTCCAACGTGACTAACGACCAGGTACAAAGTTTCAAAAAGTGTCGAAACAGATGGCTCATGTTTATTATGTCAATTTCGTGTACCCAGTTGCAGTTTTAGTCGCAAGCCTATTATTTCTTTCCTAGAACGTCTGAATTTTCTTTTCGAATATGACGAGTTGTAGGGGTGTTTGTTAAAAGTAAAATAAGGCTGTTTCTTATTGTTACAGAAAAAGTTAATTAAAAGTTAATTGTATATACTATAACCAGAATTAAAGTGTTGGTTCATTGTCATTTAAAAAAAAAAAAAGAAAAAGTTACAAATTTGTTTGATCTTCCTCGTAGACGTCGCGCAAACCTAGTCGCATCTGGAAAATAAAAGTCGACCGATGTCAACTTTGAACTGACAAGCGAGTAACTGTAATGATCGCTCGTCTTATGCATAGCAATCTTACGGTGCATTAATGCATCGCAAGAAGTATATCCCACGCTGTGAAGAACTTTTTCCATAAGCTATCGCCTGCACGAACTATGATCTTCGAATAAAATCAGAAATTTTTCCAAGCGCCATCGTATTCAGAAGGTAAAAGAAAATGAGATGAAAATTGTTGTAATTTATGCGCTTTATTTTTCCTGCAAATTTTCATTCATTGCGCTTGCAGCTTTCGTAACGTTTACGATTCTCTGACTTTTCCAATTATCGTTCATATTTCACAAATTTTGTTTTCTATGAGGTTGCATCTAACTCTGGTTTAAATGGTTGCATTCCAGTTGCGAAGAACGCTTAACGAAGTTCTCATCGTTAATTAGAATTATATTGTGGCTCAGGAAACGTTAGAATTCCTCCGAGTAAGATTGCAAACTATTAAGCCTTTACTTTTAATTAAGCCGATTACCAAAGGGGATTTTGTTGATCCATGCCATCCAAACTTTCGGAAATTTTTCGAAATATTTTCTAGTTTCTAGAAAACGTAACTTCCATGATTTTACTTTTAATAAGAGAAACAAATAAGCTGTAACTTCATAAATGTATACGTAATGTTTCTACTGTCATTTTTACTCAAAAGGAACTTTCTTCGTTGAATCCCAAAGAACTTGATTAGATCTAACTTGTTATTCAATCAAATAACTCTGTAAGAACGTTGGAAAGATAGCATAAAACGAATAATAAAATTACCGAATCGGATAATCTTTGTGATTGTCGTGCGGGCTAGAGAAAAGTTTGCCGTCAGCGGCGACCGAAGTTAAATACGCGAAACGTGGTGAAATGTTTGCAGACAGTTCCGCCGGAAGCTCGCCGCTTTCAGACAAGTACATTAGCGCATAAAAATATTCGAACACTCGTGGAAACCTCTCGCGAATATGTTACTTGCGTTAGATGAAACATTAAAAAATTTCGTTAGTACCATCGTAGATACTCGACTGTCACGATTATACTGATAGAGTTCGAAACAAATCCCAAGATATATATAATTACGGGATTATTTGGTGTAAATGAACATTTCGCAAAGATCTCACAAGTATTTAAACAGTCGAATTTCCATTATGTTGATGTGAACCACAATACTCAATGGGACCATTTGTAACATTTATCACACGATGAAGATGCAAGCTGAAAATGTTAATTTTCAAATTCTCGCACGATGAAAATACTAATTTTCTGCCGAATATATGTTTGCGGTAAATATCTTGTAATCTATATGCATTTTTAAATTTCAGATTTTACCAACATAAATATAAAAGTCACGCGTCTCTTTGCAACGTTGATGTTTCAAAATGTTTTATATAACGCGTACCATATATGCATAAAAGTTTCCTGTGGTAAATATTCAAATACCTTCGCGAGACACTGTGTGCTACGAGATTTCTCTGAGATCGTGAACTGACAGAAAAGTCGTAAATGCCTGGCCACGAGCCAACGTGGAAAGAAAAATCACGTGCATTTGCATGCTTTTTGAGACCAAAAAGGCGAGTTCGCGAACCCGCGCATCATGTAATTTATCCTTTTTTCTATCGGGTGTATTGCTGGTCGAAAATATTTTCATTTTGACGGATGAGTCGTTGAACGTTCGTAATATGAAAGAATTTTTTAATCGAGAAGTAACACCGATTTCAAACTCAATTCTCTCGAAAACAAAAATTAAATCGAACAAGTTCTATCCTACATTTTTTTACTTGTTTTTCAACGTAGAGTACCTTTCTGACCAATTGTAACACGCGTCCTGTGTTACACTGTATAAAAAAGAAAAAAGGAATATCATGGAAGAAAACTCGGCGAATTTTCGAATTGGATTTTTTGGCAAACGAAGCTTTGAATAGGAATTGTTTAGTCCGTTATGGGGATAGTTTATTCTATTTTCATGTATCTTTTCATGTAGAATAAACTGTCCATTTGTGGCATATGTCCTATGTTACGTTCCGTAAAAAAGAGAAGAAAAATGTCATGGAAGAAAATTCGAAAATTTTCAGATTGGATTTTTCGAAAAAGCGGAGCTTCGAATGGGAATAGTTTATTTTACATTTTTCAACTTATTTCTGCGCGTAGAATAACTTCCTCGCCAAGCGCACCACACGTTTTGTAAAGGAGGAAAACGGAATTTCATAAAACGAAGTAAATGGATCTCCAGCTTCCGGTGAATATTATCACACGATAATGACGACACGTGCATCCGTTTCATCATTCAGGACTCTAGTGAAACTCACGTGGTTTTTGGCATTTTCTGTCAGCCTGATGTTTTGTTGCGAGCCTTTCACCGGATAACTGTTCCGCGAATACGACCTGTGTATCCGGCTACGCGACTCCTACGATATTAAGAAAATGATCCACGTTAAGTTTCCGGTTTCCTGAACAATATTTCAGATACGTGTATCAGGTATACGGAATTATATTGAAAGGATAAAGGTGAAATTCAATGTGAAATGAATCATTCGACGAACGAATTCTGGAAAGGATTGCGAAAAGGATGATCTGAATACTTGATAACTCGATTGCCAGATAGTTTAGTCCATTTACAAAGATTTACCATAAACAGTAGACAGACGACGATCTGGATCAGTTCAAACTGTATTCTTACTTATAATTACACTTCTGTATTAAAATATATTTTCTACCTTTACAATTTATCCACGAGTTTCTCTGTTTATACATCAAATAACCTCAACAATTTTTACACGTGCTTACTGTCCACCTTTCGGACATCCATTTTCACTGATTCAACTGTGTGTAGTTTCAAGCTATTTACATTTAACATTCATTTAATGCGATATTTCCAGACTCCGGTTGAGAACTGTAAATCAAGCGTACGCAAAATTTCGGATACCCTGACTAATCTAATCTCAGGCGATTATCCTATCCCTCTAGCAATTCCTGATTTCAAGTATGTATACTTCGTAACTGGATTCTTGACGCAACACTAAAACCGTCCCAATAAAGTGAGAAGCAAATATCCATTCCCCGTGGGCCGGTATCGTTTAGTCGAAACCATCCTACAATTGTGTTTTCACAACCAGCCAATTAAGCTGGACAAATCGCGGATCAAATAGCGCTACGTTTTTAGTTTGGCCGATACCTGAAATATGCGCGTTGACGTATGTCGATTTTCCATGAAAGGAACCCTGTCATCGTTCGTGTAATCCGACGAAAAAACCAATAAACTCGTCGTCGTTCTTTTGTCGACTCTCTTTTTTGCCGGCGTCGGCGTCAAAGGGAAGTGATCGACTCGGATATCCAATATTTGATGATTCCAAGAATTTGACGAAAATAAAAACATTTGGGTAAAATTAGTCATTTGTTCGCAACATCCTCCATATAGATAGTTTCTGTTTATTTACTAATTTTAATTTCATCTTATTCGTCTTAAGAATTCTAGCGATTCGAAGAAAACGAAGGGGTTTGGATAAAGACCTTTATTGTTATCGCTATGCCGATGTTAACATCTACGATCATTCGTTAAATGAAAATAGTTGCTGATGAAGAGGATCGTTGATTATTTGTTAATTTTAAGTCTTCACTGGAATATGAATATTCATCGACTTTAAGAATTCTAAATATTCGTGGAGGATAAAGGTATTCGAACAGAGATATTACAGCCAATTTATTCTGGTCTGGAATAAAGATAGTTTCTGTTAATTTATTAGTGTTAATGTTGAAACTTTATTCATTCTGGTATTAAGCAGGATATAAATGTTTCATAGTTTCAAGAATCGTAGAGATTCGCGAAAGACGAAGGTATTTAAACGAAGATAATTTTTCTTGAAATTTATCGTAGTCTTAAAAACGATGTATATGGAGATTTCGTACAATATGAATATGAATAATTATCGATGTTCGATAATAAATAGATTATCACGATTTAATATAATAAATTTAGAATTATTTGTATGTATAGTTTTGGATGAAATTATTTTAACATCGAAAGAAATGTCTGAACTTTCTATCTGCTTTCTTTTTCCTTTAAATAAATCATAAATAAAACACATCGTTCCAAAATAACTTAAGCCATTAAGTACCAACGTTGCGTTAATGCAACATTTCATTTGCAATTTTTGTTTCCATCAATTTACGTTATAGAACTGTGTTTTTTTAAAACATTGCAGTTATAAAAGAGAATTCTAAGATTCGGTTAATTCTTTCTTTTTCTTTTTCGTTACCATTCCTGTCATGTAGATGTATCTAGATATTACGATGATATTAACATGGACAATATTAAAACAAAATTTTATCTATGACAGCTTTCAAGAACTATGATATATAAAACAGTTCAATTTCAGTTTGGCTCAATCGAGCCAAATTTCCATCACGTAGGTCGAAAGCAGCTGAACTTACGTGAACCTCGCAAAGGTTGAGTGGACGAACCTGTTGCCTGTGCGAGCAACCAGAAAATAGGAAAACACTCGTTAAATAAAAAAGAGGCTATGCGTCTGATAGAGTGGGCGTCTGATGGAAGAACGAAAAGTTAAAAAAGGACGGATATCCTATATTTGAATTTCCTAACGTCATGGACGCTTGGAGGAAAATCAAAATTCCTTGGAACGCGAGATGCAAACGAGAATCTTCTTTCTTTCTTAGTTTTAGAAAATCTTGCACAAAAGTCCTCCATTCTGTCGCGAATGATTTTAGAAAATTGAAATTCCTTGCAATACAAGTTGCAAAGTCATCTCTTTTGCGCTAAATTAACTTTTCTTCGACGGTAACAAGCAATTCGAACTGGTCGTCGAATAATTATCAAACCATAAAATAGCATAAAAATGCACAGAACTGCAGCATTTCTTGAAACGCAATTTCAAATTCACAAGAAAAGGTCATTTCATTCTTAGAAAAGTAGAGAAATCGCAAAATACGACTATACGGAAGGGTAAATCCACAGATTAGGTTACGTTCACGTGCAAAACTTTGGCTTTTAACGATCCTAAGTTCACGAACTTCTCCATTTCAGCCGTCATGCGTACACGGTTGAAACATCAGCATTTAATATTCATTTAGAACATCATTAAAATCCTGCATAACCGTAATAAAGAAAGAACAAACAGAAAGATAAAATCGGATTATTCCGGCGTATTTTGCCACACTCTCTTACTTCGAAGATTCCAAAATGTATTTTATCAAAATGCCTATTCTTAATTCTCCCCTTGCATATAAATATTTCTATTAAAATTCCATATAAAACAACAATTTCCAAAAGCGTGTTTAATCACAATGAAAAGAAGAAGAGATAAAATAAGTACGATAAATAAAAAACAAAATAAAAGAAACGAAATAGAAGCAAATTATTCACACGCGTTTTACCACGCCGAATATCGAACACAACTCACGACAACGAAAAATACTACGTTTCACCATAAATCAACCACCTCACAAAACTTTTTAAATTCGTTTGACCAGAGAAACCTATTCTCGACCCTTTCTCCGTTCAAATCTATTTATTCACTTGAAACGACATTTCCAAAGTTCTGCTTAACAGAGCAACAAAGAACAACGAGGCAGTAAATTAAATATAAGGAATAAAATAGAACCGAGTTGTTCGCACGTATTTTATCAGACCGACTTCGAAGGCAGCTCGCGACGAAGAGAATTGAATGCCGATCGCGAGAAGCGCGCGTATGCGCACACGGTGTGTGCGAAAAAGACGACTATACCAGGATCAAGGTTGGACAGAGAGAGATGGAGATCGAGAAGAGCAGAGGGGTAGTCGACACGCGCGGCCCACGGCACACAGGCGGCTTACACGCGTATAAAGGGTGGCGTCGCGATGCCCTGATCGGCATATCTCGTGTAGACAGCAAACTCGCGGCGCTCGGCATCGTACACTCAACCTCGAACACCTTACCTACGATTGTGAACCACGTGAAACGGAAACGGAGCTACAGTTTCGACTCCCAAGGGAACATCCACCTCGATACATCGTCTACTTCGCTTCTATAGCAACAGGTGAGCTGATCGTTTCTTCGATATCGCGGCTACCGGTGTATTTTTCTTACTATTTGTCTATTTCGTTCGGTGAAAAGATTGTTTGGAGAATTCCTACGACGTATCAGCTGTGAATAGTTATAGCGGTTGAACTTTGTAAGAAAACATTGGTGTTGGGATTTCTTTTTGAAAATAACTCGTACGAGCTGCGAACAGGAATATAAATATACAGGTTTGATTTTGTGACAGAAGATCGATAGGATTCTTTATGAAACGATATAATTAATAGGAATCGAAGTTTACGAGACAAGTTGGTGTTATTTCCTGAGAATTCATATAAGCTGTGCGTTAGTATATAATTGTAGGAGTTGAATTTTTCGAGAAAAAGGTGAGAAGATTGGAAAAGTTCATTCATATAAATATAGTGTTCGAATTTTATGGGAGAGAATTGGAGAGATTGGCGATGGATGGCTTTGGCTATGATGCGATGAGACAATTTTAAAAAATTAGAATTTCGTCCTATGGGTTTGGGTTGAAAATCTAAATACAAATGTGCATATAACACAATATGACAATTGAGAAATAGGAAGTATAGTTTCTATTAATAGTATTTCATTTCACCCGTAAGATGATTTTTAAGTTGTATATTAAATTTTGCTTCTTAACGCTTGATAATGACTATTTGAAGATTTATAGGGGGTGTAGTGAGGTGATTAGGTGGAAAACTGTGATAAGTGATACAATTTTCGTGTGAAGATCTCGATACAATGATATTTAAGGTAGCTCGATGCTTTCGATCTTGAAAAATAGAAATTGTCAATTCTGAAACGTTTAGAATTTTGTTTTTAGATTTAGGGATGATTTGACAAAAATTACGAACTGTAGTTTCTATTGGTTTGGTTTGTATTTTAGTGTCGTATTTGAAATACATTTCAAACACAGAATGCAATTTTTAGATTTCTAGGATAGAATTTCGGTTCGTACATCCGAAGGAAAATGCGAGCCTTGTGAAGAATAATTACCGAGAAATAGAGATCAAGTACAGATCCAACGATGTCAATGTTAAGATAATATTTAACACGACGTGGAAAAAGTCCTTTGTGAAACGATTTAGACGAACGAAAAGGAAAAAACCACAAAAAGGAAGAATATTTCCCGCTACGAATAGAAATAACGCGAATGTAAAGAAATAGAAGGAAATTTGAATCTTCGTCCAGTTTCATCGATCAAATTTTCGTGAAACGTGACGTTCTATTTATCTTCGAATCTATAAGTTTGTTGCGCCAAAAATCGACGGATTCTCTCTTGAAAAAACTCGAGCGTAATTGGATTCCATGGGATGGATACTTCCATACCGTTCCACACAATTAGGATCCCCATGTAATAAAGCGAGCGCGATGTTATAAAAGGGATATTCCTTGCTTAACGCGACGTTGTTCCAGCCGAATACTAACGTTGAGATATTGGACCTGTCTAACGCAATTGCAATTGAAGCGTTCTTACAACGTTTTTGAGACGTCCATTCAATTTGGTTAATGCAGACGTCTACTCCGCGAACGAAATCTCTTGAGAAATTTGACGATTCGTAATTTGCAAGACTACGGCGCAAAGCGGAAACTCTAATCGTTTTAAACGCAGTACAGCGCAAGAAGTGAAAGTCTCTCCCTTTTGATATTTGTAATTTCGTGTGGCATTCGCTAGAATTATCTTACTATGCCAATAGCGTGGCGAATTTATAGAAAATTTATAGAGAATTGTTTAAGAACCATCAGATTTCCAACCTCTGGATAACTCGAGATATTTTATTCGAAAATTTTTGAAATTTACTACTGAAATTGTTGGTGATTTTATTTATTTACGATAGAGTAGAGCGAAGGCTTAAAGTGAAATACTGAAAATTGAAAAGCGGAATATTATAAAAATTGAAAGTCGAGATAATCGAAGTTTGAACGAATGATTTAGATTAGATTTAGTTGATTTAGATTAAATTATGATTAGATTTAGATTATGTGGTTTATCTTACTTCAATTTGCCTGTTCTACATTTTATACGATAAATGTCATTCGTGGTTTGTATCGCGAAGGACATAGATGGATACGGAAATTTAAAATACCTAGCTGTTAGTCACATCTGACTTCACAAATTAAGGGGTGAGACCGTAACATCAATCAGCCAGAGGCAGAAAAGGAGAGAAGAGGCGATTTTTTATTCATGAGACCAACAAAACGCTCACCTGTTGCTCGAAAGAGGAAACTATGTTTTAAGCACGTTCTTGAAATACTAATGAAAGCAGCGTTAGGCAGGAATTCGATAGATTGTTTATAACATTGAATTCAACTTTTCGATAATTCCTCAGTGTATTAAATTTTAATTTCTATAATGTTTACGATATTTCATTTCCCTCTTTGAACGTTCATACTTTCTTATTGAGCGAATTTTTCGTAAAATTAATTAAATTCAAATATCTAATCATCTCTTAATATATTAAGTTATAGTTCTCGATACAATTAGCGATTAAACTTTGATGGTCTCCTAAAGAAACGCGAACGAGCTTATAACACTGACATTAAAAATATTAAATTATATCGTATCGCTGTATTTTCGCTCTCTTAATCGTCACGTATCTTGGAAGCAGCGTGTAGATAAAAGTCGAGTCAATTTTTACTATCCGCACCATTGGGGAAAAAGTCGTTGGAAGAAGAAAAGAAACACGAAGGAAAGTGGACAGAGAAATTAGAACTGTGGAAAAAGTTAGAAAAGATGAGGACGGAGTGCTGGAATGAGAAGCAGTGCCCGACTCGAAATGTCTCCGGTCATAGTAAACGTGACAGACAGTCCGGAAGAATTCTAAAAGTACAGTTGTAAAAAGAGACGACAGAAAAGTTTTGCGAGAACGTACCCATCGGTGACAAATCGCATGGTACAAAAGTAACGTTAGCAGTTTGCTCTTTTCGACGAAGAAATCAAAATGACAACTCGTTGTGCTTTTTATGAAAGAAACGAGTACACTCGGCGAAAACAATTAACCACTGTTTCAAAAAAAAAAAAAAAAAAATTATAAATTGTAATTTTAATCTTTCTTTTCTTTTCTCGTGAGATTGACGGCAACTGGTTCTTTTTCTCGTCGCTTGTAACTGAATCAATTATAGCTGTATGAAGTATAGCTGGTTTGATTTAACGTAGGATACTTCAAAAAAGATTATTCTTTTAATGGAAAACCTTATTATTCCGCGCGCCAAGATTCGTCAAATTACTAAATTACGATGGGGCGCGAAACTTCTGCGAAGGAATTTCTTATTAACACTGGCACTTGAAGAATTTCAATCTCCGTAGAATCCTTTCTTCAATTTACATGCGTATTCTAATAAGTATCGCATTTTCGGCCATCTAATAATTTCATTTTTGTTACTAGCTTCATAATCAGCGGATTACTTTTTATCGGACATGATCATTTTCTGGGACAGGAGTAATTAACGCGTTTTGTTTAAAATTCCACATATAGTAAAGCAATACTAAATTACGGAGAAATAATAAGTTTACATGATCATAAAGAGAATTTACCTACGAAGGCATTCAAATGAAATTTTGTTATTTTAATTGTGTCGCATTACATTCCATACAAATTATATATGTACCTTTTTCTTGTTGATTTCTTAATTTTGACATCACTTGTTGTATAAGAAGTTAATTGTCAGATTCGGAGGTATAAGTCTCCTAAATTAGATGATAAATTTATGAACTTTCGTAAACAGTCAAGGATACATCTAATATTACGACAATCGATATTTTCTAAATGTTCAATGGATTGTAAAAACACATATTTAATTATTTATGATGCGATAACTATTGCTTACGAAGTTATTAAGATTTATTAAAATCATTGTACACATAATAACAAGTTTCGGAACTAGCTTATGAGATATGAACCAGTTGGGGTGAAATGTCAAATGTTACTTTTCTATCTGAATAACAAAACACTTTTTTTTTCCTAAAAGATATTTCAATCGTCGCTTGAAAATGATCCCTCATTTATTATTTATCGCCAGGGCATTTTCCCGTGTTTGCGTGTTTGCCACGCGAAAACATTGTCTTCAAACATAGCAAACGTTTCTCTACCCCGTATAAAAACAGTTGACCGATCGTTGGGCAGATTGTTCGTCAACCCGAAAACGTTGGTGCTCGCGTTCGTAATTATTTCGCTATTCTTTTGCATCACGCAGATAGAATTCGTTATTTGTAAACTATTTTTAGATGTATTACAAATATTTATACTTAAAAGAATATATGTATTTTTATTTTATTAATGGTTTATTAATGGAACACGACATCTCTTTGACCTGTCAGTCACGATAAAAGGTAAAAAGAGTTTCAAAATTTTTAATTATGCGAGGAATGATCGATTTGTTTGCGACGTGTCTACGAACAAAAATTTCTCATAGCCCACTTTGCGTTTGTATAACGGATGACTGACTTGGATAATAAATTTTCGCTATAGCGACAGGCTGTGGAGGCGTCAAGAACGATGCATAATAAAATTGTATGATCCACGATGCACGAATGTTAACTAATGATCGATGTAGCCGCAAAAGACAAACGACGATACAACAAAAAAGTATCTCTTCTTTCGTGACACCCGTTAGTAACGTGTGACGACGTTAAATTCGAGCTTTGTGCCAATGTGAACAAGCATTGATGAGAGTTTGAATAAAAACGTAATAAGAAACAAGATCACCCTACTTTTTTCCAGCCAATGCCGAAGTAATTTGATTAATTGCTCAGGGAAAATAGCGAGTTTAAAAATGAGTTATTCGTTAATGAGAAGAGTCATGGACTACTGTTGATTATTCTAATGACATAAACAATCGCTTGATCTCGCTTCAATTAGTTGCGACAAATGTAAATAAAATTAACATTCGTCGTCCTGATGGATATGCTATAAAAATAAATATTTTCACGAATGTAAGTAAAGAAATGGCATTTAAATATTTAGATTTGTTTTATCTTTTCAATAATGGAAATAATACTCATTTTTACGATTTTTTCATATTGTGTATAGATCTTTTGTATATGTTCGCATATTTATTTGTATATTTAGTTACATAAACATGTAGTCTGCCAGTGGAGAATCACGTGCGTTAAGAACAGCAAGAGCACGTGTAGAATTTTGACAAAAAATACAGATTTTTTAAATCTTTTTTAAAAGAATAAATTTAAAAAAAAAGTAAAAAAGATACGAATGTCGTTGGGTGTACCTTTCGAAATCAGAGACGAAGAGTTTTTCTTTTAAAACATTATTTGGATAACGAGGATAACGTATATAACGTATTTTCACAAACGTATATAGATAAATAACAATCGTTTAGCTTTTATAATCACAGTACGATTAAATACGAGATTTGTATCGTTCGAATAATTACTACTGAATATACACACCGTATATGGGATTATTCTCGTATACGAAAAAGGAAAACCATTTTATTTCGATGCAATTGAAATATAAATTACCATAGGAATCGGACAAAAGAGGCACATACATTTTTTTGAAACCGTTATCGCACTTCTCGTTCTTCTCGTTTTTCATTCTCAATTACTGTATTCTCGTGGTTGTTACTATGAAATATATCTACTTATTTAATTGATTATTTATTCAAATTAATTAAATCATTTGCACAAATAAATTGATAAGTGACAATTGACCATCGGCATTCCTAAACTGCAATGATATATATAATTATTATTCTTGTACATGAGGTGTCAGAAATAATGAAATTGCTTTAAAATTTTTACGGAGAATCAGATAATTTCCCCGTAGCCATCGGATAGGTTTTTTAAATAAGTTCACAGCGTAATACTTATGGACCTACCAATACTAATACTAATAATATATGGAGGAAGAATTTCATGTTGAAAAGTTAAAGCTTGTGATTAAAAGAATTACCTAACGAATATTGTAGAATTGGAAACTACGATTTCGTTCGAATAACTATTCGAACCGTCGGAAAGTTTTACGGTGATATGTTTTTAACCGCGCTGGGTCATCGAAAGCTGTTAAATTGATTCGGA
This sequence comes from Bombus vosnesenskii, assembly GCF_011952255.1. Lineage (NCBI taxonomy): Eukaryota > Metazoa > Arthropoda > Insecta > Hymenoptera > Apidae > Bombus > Bombus vosnesenskii. Next base: position 914,436 of record NW_022882959.1, on the reverse strand, counting down.
AATGTCACAAGAACGTGTCGCTTCGATTCGAACAATTTTACTGAAAACATACCACTCCTGTTACTAATTAGAAATATATATATATATCATTAAAAATCTACGAATAAATAAATAAAAAATAAATAACGATAAAAACATAGCGTAATACTACATAAGCAAAAATAGTAGATAATTCATTATTTAAAAAATAAAGGAAGATAGTCAAGAAAATTCTCTCACAGCCAGCGGCAACATTTTTATTATTCCTCCGTTATTTCCAGACACTTATGTTCCCATAAAAATGGTCCAATTAATATGCACAGGATCTTTCTTTAGTAAATATCCTCTGATAATAAATCGTTACTCCCATCAAACTTTTTAGCTCTAAGTCAATTCGATACGCCCGAAGGATGTACCTCTATTTAAAAAAATGAAACAAAATGAACGAATACATAAATTTCTAAGAATAGACTTCTAAACGTAAAATTTTTACACGAACTCTTTAGGTCTCAAAATACCATATAGATCTTGAAAATTTCACAAGATCGTTATTTAGAATATCACTCAAACTTTCACCGTAATTCGTATTTCAAACAGAATTTAAAACAAAAGGATCGGAAATTCATTAGCAGCGTTCAGCACGAGTATCGACTAACTCTTTGACTAAAGTAAGATTTTTTAATTATCTCGACGACAAGACTAAAACTTCGAGTTCCTCGTAATATCTTCTTTATCATTTACGGGCGTCACTGGTTCAATAAAATTGATATCGAAACTTTCGTTCCATGGATAGCAATCGCCTCTTCTTTCGAGGCCACGGAATAATCGAATGCTCCAATCGGACGCGAAGTTTTCGTGCTGTCCGAGTTGTTAAGATTCTAAGAGAATATTGGTCGAAACTTTGATCGCACGTGATAGAAGTATACAGTGAATGCCTTTTGACTCGCTACAAATTGTGTTACAGATCTAGAAAACGGATTTATTTCGTGATCCTGGCGCGAATCTTATACAAGTCCGTGCAAATTGTTACGATCGATCTGTTGTGGTGTGCGGAGAGTTTATGATACGATCGAAAAACGTTAGAGCGACGGAGAGTTTACCAGAGTCCAATTCTTTCCTTTTATTATTTTCTTCCAGATAATTTACAATTTTTTTGTGAGAACATTCGATGAATTCGGAAATATTGGAACATTTAAGTAGTATAAGTCAACGATCTCAGCTAGTACAGGTCAACGTTAGTACGGGAACGCGTTTGTAGGTTGTGCAATTGTTTAAAAATGTCTTAAACCGTAAGAATATTTACTCGTTTGCTTTTTATTTTCTTCTATCAATAATTTAAATAGTTTTGGAGAATTTTCTACGAGTCGTAATTTATTTAATATTTTTTATTGACTTCGTAAATTACTAGGATAGTATTAAGCAAGATAATACTTTTCTAAATGTAATTACGTGAACTGTCAACGATAAAGATATCTATACTCCAAATATTTATACTACAATTATGCATATTCGAAATATTTATATTCCAAGTATAGCATGCATCAATTATTTATAAATATTTATATACTATATCTATCTATCTATAGTATCAATTACGTATATTTTAACTATTTTGTTCCTATTAAATATGTTTACAAATTTTTAGAAATCAAACATTTTACAAGTGTCTAATTTGTATGTGCAGGATCGCTTTCATCAAAATAATACAATCACGAAGATAAGTTTTCTTTCATCGCGACAATACAACGCTTCAACAAATATTGACGACCGCACATAAACACTTATTACAAACGCTTATTATTATCATAAAATGATCGTAAACCAGAGAATAACAGAACATAAAATAGATCGTGTACAATATAAAATGATCGTATATCGGAAAAACACGTAAAATACTTTATGTCTATGCGTCGATCAATATCAATTGCTACTTGCTACTTCAATTTAGAATTTCTTTATCTCCTAATTTCTGTTATGACATCCTCGTAATACGATCGTTTTCGCGCGTTTCCATGAACATTGTGTCCCAAACGACGAGAAAACGAGAGCAGTGGGTGGAGTAGAAAGGAAAAGCACGGATCAGGCGAGGTTATTAAAACAGCGTTATTAGCGAATCTTTTGTAGCTTATAAGCAGCGTGCAGAGCACAGTTATTGCTTATCTCGCGCGTATGAAATCTGAAAGTGGGCTAATCAGCCTGCCACGACGAACCACTAGCTCACGACAACTTTTCAGTTTACTACCAGTCGTTTAATAACAATTCTCTGTTTGGTGCTGCGTGGCTTTCTGCTTTAATATGCGTCGCTCTTTGATAACCTATGTAAATTGCTCTGTTCTCGCGATCGCTTAAGTAGCAAGGATTGCTGTTCATTTCGCGATGAATAATTCGCAGATTTTGAGAATTTACTCGGTGATTTGTCAGTCTAGCCATCTTTCTCTAGATTTTAGTTCAACGCTGTGAACTGATTTTATTACAAATAGAAATGATTAATCGCAGCTTAAATAATTCTTGGATCTCTCGAATCGATTTAGCCATATTTTGTCAATTTATGTATTTTTCAGGTGGCAGATTATAAAAATTCAATTGATTATTTTGGAATAAGCTATCGTTATATTTCTCGCGTTGATTTAATCGACGAAACAGAATTTTTATAATGATATGTAATAAATTTTTTTAATTATACCTCGTTCTACCGATCATTTCGGAAGAGATAATTCCTGGCTTCTGTTTGTATTTATTCAGCGATCTTTTAGTTCTTTAGAATAGATTAAGTAGAATTGGCTTCGTAACATTGGCTAACTTCCGTAACTCCGATCCTTGACCCATACTACTTAAATAATACCTCGAGGTATTAGGATTGAGAAAGATTAAATAGAATTTGTTTCATGACATTGAGCAACTTCACTAGCGGCGATCGTTGACCTATATTACTTAAATCTTCCAATATTATCCAATATTATCCCCAACTTTTAAAATTTTGAATTCTCTATGTCTCAAAAAATTTAAATTTAAATGTGTTTAAATTTATCATATTCAAAATTGTACAAAAATTGTTCCTCAGTTTTCCTTTTTCTCTCGTCCAGTAAATCGTATTATCGCGTAGGATTACCAGCAATTTATTAATATTCCACGTTCTTATGGCTGATCTCTCTCTATAAATGTACGTTAAACGGAAAGCTTGACCCAATTCGATGACACGATTTATGACCACAAACACGGGTATCTAACAGTTTCGAATGCGAAACCACACTTTACCGTCTCGTCTTGTGTTCGAACTGTGCTACAACTTGGAAATTCTCTGCCATAATGTAGCGGTCCCTTGTATTGTATTTCAATCAGACGCATCAAGAAAGGAAACTAGCGAAAGGCGAAACTACTCGTAGTTTCCCCTTTTTGCAACTTTGACGAAACTTTCAATAGTAATTTCCTTTAAAATAGTATAATCTGGAACTTGGATGAAACTCTGGTTATTAGAAGCGTCCCTCTAATTATTATAATATTTACCTTGTACGTCTCCAAATATTAATACTTATAGAATCTTTGTACTATCTAAATAAAACATTAGAAAAATTATATCAACGATAGGATGTAACTGTTTCATACTATTGTCCTAAATTTTAGCATTTGTCAAAGTTTCACATGAAATTACGTTTTTGTAAAAACTATATCGGTGATGATGATGTTATCACTGGAAGTTTTTCCGCAATTGCCAACATTACAGAACACAAAATTTAATGTAAGAAATTTGTTTCCCATTCTTTCAAATATTAATAATACCGTAAAATACAAATAAAAGATTAAAAATTGCTGTATCGAATACAACAATCTGTCTCTTCGACAACAACGACAAAGAACTTTAGATTCAGATACCAGGCATAAATTCGTATTTAGAAAATACAAGATTCTTTTTAGTCGATGCTTAATATCGAAATTTTCAATGTCAAATCGTCCCAATGATTGTCGGTTTTCGTCCAAAAACCATGAAATCGCCCCAAGTACGAAGAAGTTTGCCGAACCCTATTTATTTCTAGAAATGAATTAAAATGGTAATTCGTCTCTATAAATTTTAAACATTACAGTATCCCATCGCCGAGATAAAATTGGAAATCTGACATTTCGCCTCGAAGAAAGTAAAAGAACAAAAGTGCGGAAAGAAGCGATATTTGGTCCGTTAACAAGATCGCTATCACTTTCATCGACAACGTCGTCATTGATAATGATCCACCGCGCGTGAAATTCGCCTTTCGATGCAACGTGACATTACGATTTTTATGATTGCTCAGCTTCACGGTTTCATCGTCGTATCGTTCTTTTCCGTATTTCTACTTTCTCCACGTTACTTTCATGACGTGCTTCGCGTAAAATTTACTGACCGTGTCTCGATATCTACGTCAACTTGCTCCAGCTGTCCGTCTTTATTCTTTCTCGTTATCGTGCTGTACAGTGTGCTACATATACAGTGACTCGTGCAATTATGATCAAATAGTTGGAACAATCAAATTTACAAAGAGACACGATGATCGTCTGCCTTTTCTCTCTTCGATGCGCAAGTTGCATCGCATCGATTCCATCAAAATAACGTAGGTGACCTAACTATAGCATTTTTGTTTTTGCGTGCTTCAGCGAAGAATTTAGAAATTAAAAATTCAAACGATTCGACAAAGATACGAGAAACAAGAGATTCAAACAATTTACGAAGTGGAATTTCCAATCGAAAGTTCGAGGAATCGGAAATGTTGTTATAGAAAATTAAAGAAACGGAGATTGTTACGTTGTTTTGGAATTAGTTCGTGGAACTTAGTCGTCTCTGCTGTACCGGAAGCTAGTGCGATGTCGTAAAGGGCAGTGGAATATGGAAGACACGTTAACAAGGTTTAATTTCACGACATGGGGCGCGTTTCCTCTCTCTCTCGAGGGAGAAATATCGAGAAGCGAGGATAATCTCGTTTCCGGGACGAAGTAGCACGTATACGCATGTACCTGTTCACAAGTCTATCGATGAGATCCATGATAATCGCAACAATAACGCGTCTCAAGCTTTTCCTACTCGAGTTCTCGTATATTGTTCATGGACTAGCTACTCCTTCCGTTTATGTAGAAAGATCGTAAAAATTGCTTTTAAAGATTCAGTGGAACAAGAAAATTCTTAAAGGATCTAGCGATAGGTAAAAACGTTAATGGGATCAAGTAGGGTATATTAGAAAAATGTTGATAAAGGAATAAAAACGAAGATGCAGTTTTTATATTGTGATATAATTATATTATAGTGATTTCATCTAAACGAAATGAAATTATATTTCTCCGCAAATTAAACGATAGTTCCTAAATAATAATGACGTTATACGTATCTTCGAAACAGAAAAAGAACCACTACTCGACCATCAAAAAAGACCTACCCTATCACGTCTTGAATTCCCTCAGGAAAGTCCGTTCATTTGGTCAACGAGACCAATTTCATTAAATCGGATGAAGAGGGCGAAGGTAAGTGGGTGTCTATCAACAAGGGTCTATCGGAGGCAACTTAAAATTTCATTAACGAATCGTCGATGGGTTTGCAACGGAGCACGCGTTAATCGCATTTCCGGTTACCAAGTATATCATAGGGGGTGGCTTCCTGTCGCGAACTAAAAAGCGATCCTGCGTCCAGTCTTCCACTGTGCTTTTCCAAAGCATCCGGTTAAACTACGATTGGTGTAATACAGATGAGATCGCTAATGAATAAGCGACGAAGTAAAAAAGAGAACAAAGTAAAGTAAACGAAAGTAAATAAAACAATTATTAATCTCGTAAGTTCCATCTCCGTAATATCACGTTCGATATATTACGTAAAGCGCTTCTTTATCACGCGTTCTCCTGAAAACAGATTTTTCGTAACAGGGCAATGATCAGAGTTACGTTTCACTTACGTAAGGAAGTTGTATCCGAGAAAGAACTACGTATGCAGAAATTTCTATAAAAAAGCACTATGCGTTAAATATAATAATTTTCTATGAAAAAGAACAGAAAAATATCGCGAAATTATTAAAAATTCGATTGAAATTAAGTTGTTATAACTGAACTGAATTAAAAGCTAGCAAAATAAAAGACAGGAAAATCGCAAGCATCGAACAGCTAACACCGTCATTATCAGAAATAGTTCAAAGAAAGATATTTTGGATTTAAACGAAACCTTATATTTAATTCTTTTGATTTTTATAGAGACCAAATATTTCTCATTTACTAAAAGTTCGAGTCAACAGTGAATCATAGGAATCTAACCAACCAACTAGAACACAACCACAAATTCGTAACAACGTTCTGAAAAAGTATGTTAACTATATGGAAATGGTCAATGACCAATAATAGCAACATGTGGCGGAAACGATTAAAATTACAACTTGGCAGCGTGACGTCTCAAACCTCTGACACAGATGTCAATCAGAAACTCACGAATTTGCCAATGGTTTTCGAAACATAGTCGAATCACTGCCGTTTCAGCCCTGCCAACTGTCGTCCATCGGAAACTTTCCCAAGTGACGATTGAATTAAGCTCGTCGTCCAGTCAGACCAGTCAGACACATTCCGTATGACTCCTGCGCTATCGATCCAGCTATGCGTACTTGTTTGCATATGTCTGCATACGTTGATGATAGTCCATTTCATTCGACCAACACGTACGACCGGTATATAGTTGAACACTTACGTTGCACTGTCCGATATTTAATTGCCGGGGAAACGCGGAAATTGGTCCGGAAACGTCACACGACAGCACTCGAGAGAACTTTGGCAATTCGTTTTTGAAATTGACACGATTTCAACCGACGCGATTTTCTTACGTATCCAGTCGGTGTCTTCATTTCAGTATATTCATTTTTGATTTTTGTTCGTAATTCAAAGAAGCATCTATCGTATTTGGCGGCGATTGGAACGATGCTTGTACTTTTATTTCTAATTCCTTCAAGGAACATTTTGTCGTCGTTCGTTTTTTGATAAAAAGTTGGAATTTTTGTGATCGACTTTGACACGATCTTGTTAAGCATATACGATGTCTGTAAAAAGTACTTGTACGCCATTGTATCTATTATAGTATTTACTTTATTATAGTACTAATTAATTAGCTGCAAGTATATCGAATTCCGTATTATTTAGCAGTACGTGAATGTACGTTGTTTTGTACAATGGAAAGCAGTTAGAAGTCTCTTTAGAAGAGAAATTACTATACCAACGATAAGTTATTACGTTATTAGGAGAGAAACCTGTCACGACGAATAACTGTATTATAGCAAGAAATCGTTTATTTTGTCATACATTATTAGAATAGTTCATTTCGGAATAAGAGACGCAGTAATGAAAAATAAATACCAGTTTGATTTTATGAAAGAAAAAATACGTTCAGAATTACGCATACGAGCGTTTAATGACACAGTCCAATATCTTTTTTCTTCTCTTTCAGATGTAATCGTACCTTTCGATAATTTAATAACAAGAGGAAACTTCTGAATTTTATTTTAAAATGTTTAAAGAAACTCTAATGCCACGGAGTATATAATTACCAAATTTTTTTTGAAGATTAAGACAGTGGCTGTAAAATTGCACTTCTATCACTTTGGAGATTACCATCTAACGACGTCGTAGCTCGTGAACTTAAAACTCGTGAGTAAGTGAGATTTACGAAAGCCTTTTAGGAGTTTCTTCGCGGATTAAAGAAACGCCATAGTAGGAAGGGAAATAATTTTTCAGCAAAGATCATCGGTACAGGTTTCCTCGGGAAGAAACTCCAAAGTATCCAGACACTCGCTTATTTTTGGCATTTTGTGTATTTCGAAATTACGAATAAATCAAACTGCATAATGCGAAGATTTATATTTTTGGATACGACTAGAGAATCGGTACTTAAATAGAGATTCGTTTTGCCTATTAAAAGTAATTATTAAAAAAGTTAAAAACATTAAGAATTACGTAAAACAGAAATACTTATCGTTACACACAGTGTCCAAAGAGAATAGTCAGAACGCGAGAAATATTGTTCGCCTCCAAAGGAGCATTAATGGAAACGCAAATACCTGTCGTAACACAAAACGTTGCTTACGGAAAGACTATTAAAAATAGGAAAAAATGAACACATAGCAGATCTCTCAAAGTACACGCAGCAAACACGTGGAACAGGCTGATTCAAAGCAGCTGGATAATCGATACGAAGCACGATACAAGACACGTGATCGATGTCCCCAAACGAATCAGATAAATCACATCTCGGCATACCCATCTTCCCGTTTCCTTTCACGCCCTCTTTTCAACGTTTTTGCCAGTCCAGTAACCCAAAATTCATCACATTCGCGTGGAAAAGCCATAGAAAAGAACTTTGATGAATCGAGACGGAATGATTATTCAAAGCAATTTGCAATTTTATGGGAACTTCCTATTCCTCTTCGTTTTTCTCGCTTCTCTTCCTCGTTACTCTCTCTCTCTCTCTTTTTTTTTTTACGTGCTAATGCATCTTCATCCAGCGAAGATCGAAAAGGCAGATTTACGCCGGCGAATTAACTCGGCGGGACGAAAGTCCGGCAAATTGATATTTCTCGTGCAATAAAAATACGAGCGTCGCTGTAATTAAAAACTAAATTCATTGGTTAAGAGAGAGTCGAGGCACCTGTTGCGATGCAGACAATTTTATAGGGTTTCTCGTTTATCAGAGTTTACTCTCGAATTTCTATGAAACTACATTGATTATACGTACCAAGTTTTCCAGAGAGTTGTATTTCTATTAATTTGTGGAAATTCTGTTCGCGAATATCGAAGTATCGAAGGATTCGGTCTTCGAATTTCTATTAAATCGAGGAAATCGTTGAAAAATTTCTTTGCCGAAATTGTTGGCAAAGTTTCCTTACGTAAATTACGAAGATCTTACCAATTAACTGTACTAATCAAAGTAAATGTACCAAATCAAGCGTGTGAATGCTATTTAAATATTAATCGTAGTTATTAATACTTTATCAGGAAAAAACGAAAATCAACGAAAAATACTTTCTCTCTAAGTACTTATCCTGGGATTTTTCAAAAATAGAATTACCAATTTTATGATAGAATTCCAAGGCAGTGCACGACAATCTTAACAGTATTTTAGAATATTGAATCGCGTCTCTTCAATACGAGAGATGCCACTATCGAGCTTAAGCGAATTGGAACTCAGTTAATCCGATAATCATTAGGAATTCGTGGTCGCATTTAGGATGAGCGATTACACGTGTTGTTGTACGATACTGAAACCGCGTATCATTGGTTATCTGTTCAATATTCGATACAGAAGTCCACTGAATATCGGTATTTCTTGGTCATACTTGATTACGACTAATGAAAATGATCAAACGTCAAGAATTTTCACAACAACGATGATTCTATTAAATGAATATAAATTTCTTGATCATCGTTCATCTTTATTTTGACGTTTCGTGGAATGAAAATAAAGAATATTTTATTCTTTTATTTATCATGAAGAATATAAGAATACAACTGCAAATATAATATCATGGTCCATTTCTTTTTCATCGTCATTATTGAAAAAAGCGAATATCTATAGCAAAGACTAAGTCGTTACTTCGACTAAAAGCTTTTCTCTAAAACGCAACTGCAACACCGTTGATTCTCAAAATTTCGGATCACCAATTCTCCAATTTTATGGTCACGTAGCAAAATTTGAGAACCTTTCCTGTAAAGAATAGCTTTCTCTGTATTAAGAGAGACGTATCTTTAGTGAAATTTGTCGTTGTTTCGCGCAAAACAATTTTTCTCGAAGAAAGAAACACCATCCCGAAAGGGTTATTAACACCTCTGTACGTTAGAGCCAGCCGATTCGTGAGATTAGTTCTGAAAATATCGATTCGTACGCCGAGAAGCAAGATTTCTCGCGAAGCTCGTGAAAATTTCAGTGGTACCTACCTAACATTTACCAGGACGTTTCATTTCTGTGAGATACCCGTGGAAATTAAATCGGCCTCGATTTAAAGTGGCAATTCCGAGTGAAACGAAAGGCCAACACCGGGAAACTAGGATACGCGTTCCCGGAGCTCATCTCGTTCAATTTACAGGATTTACAATCGTTCGTGGCTCTCGAAAGAATCGTTGGTAGCGTCGGATTTTTCGGCTGAATCGTGGATCGTAAACCTTGATCGTTTTACCATTTCTCGCGTGTTTGTTGTAAAAAGAGAAAGAGAAAGAGAGGAAGACGAAACGGTCGACGTGAAAAACTGTTTTAGTATCTGCTAGCCTGTATCAATTACCCGGTTAAAATTTGATCAATCGTTAAAATATAATAGAAATTTATTGGAACTTCAGTCGCGTCTTTGGTTCTTACAAGAACCAAGACAGTTCGGATTTTTTTAGTAGTAAAAATTTAAAAATGTTACTTTGTCAAATTTTAATACTACGAAAGGCACGATTCTTTGGAAATTAAGTAAGTTGAAAATACTTAAAAAATGTATTATTTTATAGATTTTACTTGACGCGGGATTCTGAAATATACGTAGAAGAATAGATCTTTGAAAATAAAGTATTTTTAAAGTACGTGATACGTGGAGTGGAATAAATATGGTGGAAGCGAAGAACGTAAAGAAATTCGCAAAGGAATATAAATGGAAATGGACCGACAGTGGTCAGAAACGCGAAACGAATATGCTGGAAACTATTGTACTGTATAAATATTACGAACCAGTATAGCGCGAAAATATTTGAACTTTCTATTTCTTTAAAAAATACATCTTCTCGTGGAAAGTTAATATACCAATCTATGTAGAAAACAATTTATCCGAGGAATCTTTTTAAAAATTCCCGAATTTCTATAACCTACTGCTTCCGAGCAAAAAAACTTTGAAAGTTTAATTTAAAACAGATACAATAATTCTTCTGCTAGGTATAACAATACATTGGGAAATATATAATTGATTAAATAAATAATGACAACGACGATATCGAATATCTATGAGATCACTTAACTTTTCCGCGGTGAACTCGTTAAGAGTTTCGGTTTTGCATTTTCGATGTAAATCCGCGTTGTGATTATGACGAAAAGATTTCGGATAAAATCGGGTCGGCAACGAAATTTCGGCAACTGGATTCGGACTACGAAGGTGGAAATTCTTAACAGATTAGATACACGGGAAAGCAATTTTCGAGGCAATGTGTCGTGTCACTTGCTATTCATGATTTGTGAATTTTGAAACCCAATTCGAAATTAGGAAACAGATTGCTTCCATTCCGGTAAAATATCTCCTGATTCGAATGGTTTTCGATGAAACGATATTTGGGCGACAAATATTACCATAGTTGGTTGCATACTTTTAGAAAATACATCCTACAGCTTTCGATAAAAAATTCAATCAAGCGAGATTAAATATAAAATAATAAATTGTCGATTAAACTCTATATTTATACATTATATTGTAGAAATCACGGATCAATTATCTTTATGGATTTATTTACTGTGATTTAAATGCGATATAACTAAGACAACTAAATCGATAATTCACAACTCACGAACTAACAGTTGGCAACTCGTAACAACTCGGCAATTAATGATTAACCAACTCGCAACTCGCTCTCAACTCGACTCGACTCAACTGACGACTCGCAACTTACAGCTCACAGCTCACAATTGATTAACCCGCGACTAATCGCAGCTTCCTCGCTACTGCAACTAGTCGCAATTCAGTCGTAAATACGGTTTTGGTATTCCTAGTACGCACATGTGTTCCACAGACGTGGATGACAAGTACACCTTTTGTAATTAACCAATGTCGTAAAGGGCCACGGGTATATGTCCCATAGGAATTTCCCATCTTCTTCGGCCCGTCATCGCTTCTATTGTTTTCTACCTGTAGTTCACCGGTCTTCTCCTTTTCTCCAGGATTCTTCCCCGATACTGCAATATTTAACTGCATTTCTATCTTTTTCAGGACAGAGTTAAACGGAAAGAGAACTTTACAATGAAGATTAGGACAGGTTTGTTAACGACGAGCGTAGCTTTTCTTTATTTGATCGGGATCGTGGAAAGACCAGTTTTGGCGATGGAAGAAGCACCGCCTTATTCCACGAACCTTCATGATTATAATGCTATGTTGAATTCTATGGAATTTGACGACTCCGTGCCTGACAAAAGAGCTTATACTTACGTTTCCGAATATAAGAGGCTACCAGTGTACAACTTTGGTATTGGAAAACGTTGGATAGACACAAGCGATAACAAGGTAGGAACATACCTAAGAAGAAGATTCTTTTACATATTACGAAACAATATATTTTTCTAATCAAACTTTTCCATGTTAGAAGCTTCCTTTCGAAAAGAAAGATATTATAAACGTGCGCAAATTGTACAATAGCCCTTTTTCTCTCGATATGGCCAACCCACCCATTCTTCTAAGATGCGATTCTACGAAATAATTAAATTCCATAATTGCAGAGAGGACGCGACTACTCGTTCGGTCTTGGTAAACGCAGGCAATACAGTTTCGGTCTAGGGAAACGAAACGATAACTCGGACTACCCTGTCAGATTAAACATGGACTATCTCCCCGTGGATAATCTCGCTTATCATTCGCAAGAGAATTTGGACGATCTTTTGGAGGCGAAACGTAGCAGACCCTATAGTTTTGGATTGGGTAAAAGGGCGACTCATCCGAACAACGGACAGCCGATAGGACCGAAGAGACCAAACGATTTGATGAGCCAAAGATATCACTTTGGCCTTGGCAAGAGGCTGCCCGAAGACGAGGAGAATTCGTCGCAATAGGATTCTTCGCGAAGGATGTCTTGCTCGACGATCCATTTGAATGGTGTCGCCGACGTTTATGGCAATGTAGCTCTAATTCGATGTCGCAGAGTTTTATTGTCAGACAAAGTATATCGATAACGCAACAATAAAGACGCGTTTGAAAGTTTCAACGTCTCTTACATCTTGTTCAGGCTTTGTGTTCCATTTTTATCATCTACCTATCGAATTCTCTTTCTTTACGTCTGATAATATCGGTGGTGGTTTTTAATTTGATCGATGTTATATGAGTAAAAGTAACCGCAGAGCTGGGTGGATCGTTCCATCGTTTGGACGACGGTTGAATCGAATGGAAAAGCGGCGTGTCAAAGTTGGGCAAATGTTATTTGAAACGGAAATAAAGGAGCGTAACTTGAGGCGATGCGTCGATTTTAATTAATTGTTTTCGTTCGAACTTTATTTTCGCGAGAATGAATTTTACCTTATGCCGAGATAATACTTTTTTATTTCAATTAACGCTTTGGAATGTACCAAGGAACGATTTAAATACGGTCTCTGTGTACATTTAAATTATACTTTTGCATGCATATACAAATAACAAACCCAGACTATTTCACGAAATAAACGTCATCTTGCTTTCCTCGTTTCAAGTCCTCCTTTTGATTGTATACTTGAATAATAAACGTGTACGAGGAAGTTTGTGTCTTCGGTACAATTTGCGTAATAGAATCAGAAATCATGCGAAAAATTACTCTAGAAAATATTTACTCGAACAAATATGGAACAAGGTACGATCAAATAATTCGGAGAAGAATCATATTCATCTTTGAATACGTCGAAGCGCAATTATTTAAGAATAATTACAAAATTGATCTAAAAAGGAAAACATGTTATTTAAACGATCGATTTTCAGATATTTTATTTAAACAATACCTAAGATGTCGATGTGGTGATTATTTTTGTATGGCGATGTTTGGCTCGGCTTGGTGGTTAAGACGTTTGTACCAATAAAATGTGTTTGAAACGATCGAATTACGAGTGTTTTGAGATTTATACACATGGATTTGAAAATGCTTTATTAGAAGGTTCATATCGTGTACATTGATTTGTTCAATAAATAATATCGAAAATGCTGAGTAGCGGAGAATCGTTATTAAATAATTTCTATCGTAATAAGTAACGTTCATATAATATATTACGTAATAAATGTAAATTTCAATAACAACGACATAAACTATGTCGCATTAAAAAATAATGTTTGGTGAATAATTTATCTTTGACGATTTCAAATAACAAATGAACAGTTCTTGTGACAATTTTTCAAAATAAAGCATTTTTAGACCTACGAATGTATCGTGTATTCCTTACTTTATTTATATAAATAAATTTTATTCGTTGCACGAAGAGGAAATTCTATAAATTAACAGCAATGTCCTGGAGCTTGTTAACGTTGTTTCAAATAAACTGGTATTTTATCTAGGTTGACAAGTTATTGCGAGATGGAACGCTGAAATGGTTTGTCGTTTCGCTTTCAAATCGAATTTACCCAGCTCTGTATCCCTTTTTTTCATATCCATTTGCGACTATGAATTTAAATAAGGCTATCGTTCATACCGAAATATACAGAAACATCGATCCACTGCAATTGTATACATTCGCTGTACTTTAAAAATCCCTATGAATGTTACCGTTTTACGTAAGATCTCGATTGTCATCAGAATAAAAGATACTAGATACTTGTAGTTAAGTATTATTTTTACAGAATTAAGAATATTCTAGACGAACCTTGTTTAAACTTTTGTCCAGGTGTTTATCCAATAAATGTTCTTCAAAAAGAAAAAAGAAAAAAAAAGAGAAAAGTGATGATGCCTTAAAAATCCTTGACAAACCTTATCGAGGATAAACAAAGGACTTTGAACGTTGAAAAACGCGAATGCTTCCAGAATCATTCGAGATAGACTTCGTGTCGGCTTTGATATCGCGGCTATGCTCGCAATTAGTCTTCCTGCGTATTTCAAAGTTAGTAGCGATCGAATTTCAGTCGCCTATGAAAAGCGAAAAAAAGATAGTTAATCTTATAAAATTCAATTAAAGGATAAGAATATTACATCGAAGATCTCTGGTAATAGAAAATACGAGAAGTTGCTTTTAGACAGCAAGTAACATGAAAATTAGAAAATTAACAAACACGAAAGTAATACGTTTTCCTTTTGCAATGTCCGATTGTTACAAGACACCGTAATATTATATTAAGATTCGAAGTTTAAAAATCGAAAAATTGACCGTTCCTAATGACACAAAGTATAGAAATGTGTTTCTACATCGTCGTTGTAAAAAGATCGTCGAAACTTAAATTATCACGATAAATAGGCCGAGTCTGCAGCAGCTTGCCATAAATCTCTACGCACGCCCCCTTTCAACTCCGATTATTCGCTTCAGTTTCCGATCGTTTAACTCGACGATCGTTCGTCCCTATTCGCCTAAACTCTAACCGAACCGTTTTAATAAAAATCGTTTCTCTCTCGACTCGCACGAAGCTTCAAATATTGAAATTGAAAAGTAAAATCTTCGATTAATTAAAAGAACTTTTAACGCTACTCGTGATAAATCAGTGTCGTTAAAGGAATAACAAGATTTTAATTTATAGGAAACCGTTGCTGGATATCATGAAATGTGGAGTTTCTTACGAAGCTTGGACATTTCTCCAATCTTTGTTAATTATAAAAGTAGTTCTCGGTGTCGAGAAACATTGGCTTCCAAATTTAGAATGGGAAACGGCTGAAAATTGGATTGGGAAACGGATACCTGAATTAGACAGTTACGTGACATTTCCCTTGGATATGAGACACGCAGTGGGAATTGGAAAATCGATCGATTTAAGGCTGTCTGGAATCGATTTACCTAGATCTGGATCTTTGGTCTTGCCCAGAAATGGAAAATTACAGGTAGGAATTAAGAAACACGTGTGAATCAATAATTACGTAAATAACTGACTAAAGACGTATGATATTTCAATTAATCGATGATTGGCTTCGTGATATGAATATTACTAGTTGTTAGATACGTACTATAAATTCAGTTCATAGGTCACCGGATTATATATTATAAATAGTAACAAATTAACGCGACGGTACATTCACAGGTGAAATTGACATTTGTTAAGCTTCATTTTCCAATCTTTTGATGTTATTATTTTGATAATAATTAATAATTACTATTCTAGAAATTGATATTTTGACAACATAATATTATTCTACATGCCAGTATAGATAATTGTTTTTATATTTGACAGGTGGTAGATTTATAATAATGGTAAATTAAAGTACCAAGTTTAAAATGAAATTGATCTTACTAATTGTAAGTAGAATTTTTCCATTCCTCGTTAATTCCCCCACTAAACACTAAACACTAAACACTAAACACTAAACACTAAACACTAACAATAACGATCTTGTTGTTGTTGTTCTTATTATTTATAGTATTTCACGTATGTTTATGTCCAACATAATATGAACAAAAGAAAGTAAGTAATTTCATTTACTGTTATCCCTGTTTCATAACAATCAATCTAACGTGCGTTTACTCGTTAAGTTTTTTCTTTTATACTCGGACGTACTTGAACGTTAAAACTTCTAAAGATCCACAGCTGTGTATTAATATATTAATATATCCTCTTTGTCCTATCGATCGTAAATCTAATTCTTCTGCTTTTGAAAGCAAGATTTAACGTGCAATATCGCAGAATGGTGGAAATAAAATGAGTACGATGCTTCGCCAGTTGCTTCGGTAAACTCAAAATCAGTAAAAATGAAATGGAAACTGCGAGTGCGAGATTTAAATTACCAAGTTTACGAAATTGTTAACCTCTTTCTTCAAAATTTTAATTACGAAATTATTAACCGCGAAGGAGGATGTTAAAGATAGCCATTTTTTAACTTCGTTGCGAACGAGAAAGTCTCGCAAGACATCTAAGTGCATCTCTCGAGGAAAATTAAAAAAGAACGATGGAAAAAACGGTGATGAAAAAGTGGCAGCGATCAAACTTACCCATGCCTTAGCTTAATCTTCATCTTCTTCAGATACCGACCCGCCTACGAAATAATTCCTCGGAAATCCTGCTGGTGAATCAATTAAAGTTTGAAATCTAGCAAATCCAAAGTACTACAAGATCGCTGTTGGCTATTGCTTTCGCGTAGCAATTATCGTAGCAACAATCCGATGGTAATTCATCATCAACAGAATTTCCGAAGAATTATTATGTCGACATGGATGAATAATTATTCTGTAGCTGGATCAGAATTTGAAGAAAATGAAGATTAAGCGCAACACAGGGGTAGGTTTGGCTGTCGCTTTTTCATCTTTACACTCGTTTTTCTTAAATTTCCGATAAAATAACGTTTCTCGTTGCTTGACAGATGCTATTAATATTCTTGACAAATTTTTCGTTCGCAATCAGATCCGCAAATTGCCATTTTTTAAGATCGTCCTTTTATTTTCGTTACAAAATTTCTTTCTAGGTAACAATTATCATGCTTAATCAGTTTATTAGCCAATTAATCGATCAATTATAATAGTTGAGTGAAGCAGGAAAATCAGCAAAGAAAATCAGCCAGTGGTCAAGATCGGGTCACCTATTCTGGGCCGACCCTCAAAATTGGGGCGGAAGTTCAATAGCAGCGCCGCATCTCGAGCAAGTACCATGTCGCCAAGATAACATCGTACTTCCCAGAAAGAATCAAACCTTCAGCGTACTTTTGCCGATGAAGAATATCGAAGTGAAATCGGTGAGAATGATGGACGAAAAGCAACCCTATAGAGCGTGGCAATGGGCAGACATGGTTCACAGTAGAGAGTTCGAGAAAGGAATATTCACAGTAAAGTGCGTCTCGCTGAACAAGCTTTTCATGAAAAATTTACCATGTTTCGGAGTAAAAAATTTGCAAATTACAGGATTTACAATTTTTCAAATGTTCGAATTTCCAAACTTTCCAATTTTCAAGCTACCAAATTTCGACGTTCTTAAATTGCGAAACCTTCCAACCTCCGAGTTTGTCAATTTTTTAACTTTCCAGTCTTTCAGCTTTCAAATCTGCGAATCTTGGAATTTTCAAATAACCCGAACATCTAAATATTCGAGCTTCCAGACTTTGAAATCTTTGAACTTTTAAATTCATAAACCTTGCAAGTTCAAACTTCGTTCAAAACTTCAGAGACACTTGTTTATTTAACTTTCGAAACGCCGCATTGAATTAAACAGTCGCGACTTTTACAAACCTACGATATTCAAAGATGATGCGAGATAAAATTCTACAGATACGTGGGCTACAGTTGCAAGGAGTGTCCCTGCCAAGACGATCCAAATGGCTACTATCTGGAAGAAATTTGTGCTATTGAAAGACCAAAGTGTGGATTCACGCCTTGCGAATATCCCATATGGGTAAATTCGACCAACAATTATTATCCTTTACGCAAATTCCCATAGACGTAATAAATTCTTGAAGTTCATTTTTGAAATAACATTCGAGTGTAGGTGGAAGGTCACTGCTGTCGATACTGTGGCGGTCGACTGTCTTTAACAAACAAAGTACCTCTATCAATGGTTCAAGTATTAACAGACGAGGCTTTAGAAAGATACGCTGAAAAGCTCGCTTGGCACGTAAGACCTACCTGGAACGGAGCTATCGAGGTTTTGATAAAGAAGAAGCTCGACTATTCGGAAATCGATATCTTGGAAGCTACAGAAGACGCAAAGAGAGCGTTGCAAAGTAAATTCCATACGTTACGTTTCTCTGGTTTAATCTTTTCATTTTCTATTCTTCTCGTTACTTCGTTATCTCCAAATATGTGCGTAACTAACGATTTTTTCTTTAATTTAACGCGTCATCGATATCTATTCTCGTAGGAATATTCGCAAGGGGAAATAAGTCAAGCTTGAAAAACGCGGTACTTCGCATCGAGGATGTGAATCGAACATATTGTTAATTCTTTTTATCGTTTAATTTAATTCCGTAGAAATAAGAATTAAAAATATACGGACCGTCCTGAAAATAATCGTACAATCGGCCGGCTAGCGATTCTACGTGGAAAAATAAGTGGAAAAAGAAGAATAACGTTTTTATATTTAAGGCTACGTTTTCGAAAGGAACGAACAAGTTTAATTAAACACTCGCGAGCAAATAGCCGTGTGTTACGTGGAAGTTTCGAATTATGAAACTTTTCTTCCTGCTCGTGTTTGTATTATTAAATATGGACAATGTCACGATTTGCTTTCTGTCGTTATCGTTATCTTATCACTTATCGATTATCACTTTCCTTTATCCTGTATCGAATTTCAATTGTCTGCGACACCCTGTATATGCCCACGTATATTAGAAATAGAATTAAAAATATAAAAATTAATGTTATCGAATATCGAAGAATATTGGAATTAAAAGTATTATCTCAACACAAATTTGTGCAGCTGTGGCCATTTTTTTAGATTATTTTCTCTCGTTTTAATCGTCGTAACGTGTACTTTGAACGAAACAAATCCCCTTTTAAACATTTCGCCATATTAAAAATTGACATCGGATGTTCTCTATTTGTGTAAAAATATGCAGGGGAATATTTAGACGCGATGCAGGAAATAAATTATTTTCCGGCACTACTACGCCGTTTTTCCCCAGAAGCGACCTGGTGTCCGTGCGGATTTCCTCCACGTTAATAAAAAGAAAAAAAGGATATAAATTATTTATTTCTTTCAAAATGGTTTCTACGGATTCCATGAATAATCGTACGGTTCTTCAACGAGACACGGCCTGATAATATCAGTTACTGTATTTTCCACTACATAGAAAACGATTAACCTGATCGACTATTCTGGCTTCATCGACGACGCAACCATCACTCTTTCAAGACATTTCCCCTCGAAACACTTTCCATGTTTAACATTCCCATTATTTCTTATGTTCTTTTCACAAGAAAATATTATTTTACTTATTACTTTTAATACGCTTAAATACTTTACGTTTTATCTACTTGAAATTAAGTAAAACTACTAACTTAAATTGGCGACTGTCGCAAGAAAGTTATAATAGTATAAAATATTCTTCAATTAGCGAGTCGTTAAAAAGAAACTTTCCAACAGCATTAATTTCAGTTTTCATTCATTCTAGATTAACGAAAGTTATTCTTCTTCTAGACAAGGTAAACTTTATATTTTATCAAAGATTCCGTGAAACTTTTTAACAGAATATTTTCTCAATCAACAAGCGATTAAAAAGTGACTTTCAAAGCTTCCTTAGTTTCAACGTCTACCATCTTCATATCAAAGAATTCGATTTACAATAAATAAGACGAATTAACTTATTGCTCGGTTTTTATACAAACAGAGTCTAATATGAAATGGTAAATTATTATCGCGAAATATTAAATCATTCTTCGAAATTAAGCGGAAGAAGAATATTTCCCAATGAGCTAAAAATCCTGAAATTGATTACGAAATCTCATTAACTCTGCTTCCTGACCTTTGCATCGTCTTCGATTCGATCGTATTTTTCTTCTCTCACGGATTTTTTTAATTTGAGAAAAATATGGAACGACACTCGTTGTTTATACGTCAGAGTATTTCTTAAAACATGAAAAATTTGTTTGCTTCTTGCAACAAGAATTTCCATTACAACATTGAAACGTAAAAATGGAGAACCACGACAGATTTAAATCTTCCTTATTTTATCGTGCTTTTCTTTTTTTAATAGGTATGAAAATCGAAGTTTTCTCTGCAGAAGTAACTGGCGCTGCCGTGCAAGATAATCGTATGGCTATTACGTTGGTTCCGTTTTTGGGAATGCCAATGATCGTCCTTCTTCTTCTGTTCCTCTTCTTTTTATACTTTGGCTACTCTTACAGACAGTAAGTACTTAGTATAATTAATTAATGATCAACCTAGGGAGATAATATCCTTTCTTCTAACTCTTTTTCTCATTACGAGGCACTATAACGTCACGATATACAGTCTTTTATCCTTTTTGTACCTTCTGAGAATTCTAAAGTCTCCCGCGGGATTAACTTCGGATAAAAATGGTTTAAGAAATTTATGAGCTACAGCGAGACGATACAGAGAGCAACAGAAATATGATAATCCCTCCTGCTTCTAAATTTACCATAAAAGCGCTTTACATATTTTAACGTAAAAACGATTCATTTATTGTTCAAATTCAAATTTGTAAACTGTCAGTTTCAAAACTTCAAAGTCACGAGACTTCCAAATTTGCCACGTTCTAATTTGCAAATTTTACAACTTTGGGACTCACAGGTTTGCAAATATGCGTTAACGTTAAAGTTTGCAAATTTACGAATTTTCGCCTTCAAAGTTCTCACGATTCAAACCTGTAAACCTTCGGATTCTCAAATCTTCAAACTTCGAACGTGTGAATTTTCGAATCTGTGGATTCACCTTCGTCGTCGTACCTTCGGACCTCTGGTTTCATATACCTGTTAATGTCCCCGCAAACTGTGAAATAGCTGCTGAAACTACGAAAACACGACCCTTTGAATTTTCATATTTTCGCGTTTTCAAAAGATTCCACGTGCAAAGCTAACTTCGCGTTCTACGCTGCCAATTAAGCAAGCAAATGAATGAAAGAGAGAAGGTCGAAGGAAAAGGGGAAAAAGAAAGGAGAAGGCGGAATTAATAAATCGTCGAAAATAGCTGGCCGATGCATGTTTTCGCGAACGACAAACGGAAGCGAGCAGCTCAACGATTACGTGCGACTCGTTGGGAAAACGGCGATGAAGCTTTCTATAAGCTCGTCCCGTTTGACCCTTATATTCCAGCGACACGTGGGTGTCGATGACGAGGATCGTCGAGAGGCAGAGACAACACGGGAAAAGAGAGGAGCAAAGGGAGAAAAAGAAGAGAAACGCGATGGAAAAAGTAATTACACGGAATATGAAACACGAGGCGCAGTTTTCAACTGACTGCGTTTCTCCTTCGCTCGCAGCCCCGTTAAACCGGATGTTTCCGAAATTAACCTCCCTTCGGCATACTTTTAAACGAGACTGAACAAAATGTTTTTGAAACATTTATATGTCTCTTGAAACGTTTGATCGTGAGAACGTTTTGGCGAATCGATCGAAATAACATTGAAAAATCTGACGCGAACCGAATAAATTTGAAAATCGAGAGGTTTGGAAATTTGCAAATTCGAGAGTTTGAACATCGAAGAATTTGCAAGTATCGATAAAATTCAGCGAAAGATATTTCGTCTAACGTATTGGGAAACCAACCAATTTGATCTTTGCATTTATATTCGGCTATGCGAGAAGTCCGCTTACAAAGTTATTAGAAACGACGATTAGTTTACCCATCGTAAACAGAAGTTCATTTTATTACAAATATCTGTTATGAATTCCGTTCGAGTAGCAGAAATTCGAGTATCGATCTCGGTGATTTTGAATAACCAAATCACCAGGGAAACAGCACTGGTTGCTTCGAATTGCAGCAATGGTATCAGTGTTTACGTACGGTAAACCGAACTGCATATTGGAACGTGTGTAACTTCAAAAGTTCTCTTTGCTGTCGATCGAATCATTGGAAAGCAGTACGCTGGTAATACACGTGTACAAAGCGAATGTAGACACCTAATCAAACAGTTTGTGAAATAACATTTTCAATCACCGAAGGAAAAACGAATCGTAGAAGAGAAGCAGAAAATAATATTTCCAAGAGAAGATTAATAAGGGAGAAAAGGAAGGATATCTCTAGGAGATGCAAAGGTCAAAGAAAATAAGCGATAGAGTGTAAATGATGACTTGTGTAAATATAATTATAAGAAAGAAAGAATATAACGAATAATAAGATGCAGATTCGTGAAGCAATCGAAGAAAAAGGAGAAGCAGAAGAAGACGTGGAAAGCGAAAGGTCGAGAAAAGGAAGAAACGGAGAAGTCTAAGCTTTATCGCGTTATTAATTTCTCCAACTACGAATGCAAACTCGTATTCCGCGACTACAGGAACGCTACTGCTATTAAATATTTGTCCTCTCAATCAGGCAATTTATAAAATGAAGTTTCAAATTGTTAGAAGAAACGGGGAAGTGAAAAGAAAACATAAATTCGTAAAGTAACGAACGAAAGGAGAAAAGGAAGAATAAAAATGGAATATTCTTTCCTTATATGCTTAGAAACTAGAAAATAGGAACTAGAAATTTCTGTAATTTAATTAACTCTGTTTGGTCAATGAGTAGCGCTGTTTATAAGTAAAAATATCGTAAATTTGTAGCTTTGAAAGAGAACGTTTAAAGAGAATTTAATGACCCGAAGTGCTGAAAATATTATAATAATGTTTTATATCACCGGTACCTTTTCTCTCATTTGTAATGAAAAATTCTATGTTCTCTAAATAGATTTCAAAATATTCTAAGGCATAACATGTTCTTCCGACGAAAATAGTTTTCACTATTCTTTGAGATTAACAGGAAATATTTCCAAATTCAGTTATCTAAGATAGATGTTTGAAACTTCAAACTTTTTGTTTTAAATGCAAGTAAATTAATGAAAGTAGTTTTAAAATGTACTTTTCGGTGCATCTGACATAAGTCACCAGACGCATTTAAGTATCCAGAATTTTAATCAGACGTCTCGTTATTATTTGCAGTTTCCTGCTAGGCTTCTCGGAGATCTTCTCTTCGATAAGGGATGGAATTCGAGCGGACAAAACGCAGAGTAGCAAACCATTCGGTTTTGCTCGATTCGAAAATAGTGCAGAGAGTAACGTTCAAATTGCCAACGTCGCCAACGAACCAAATCTCGAAGATAACGAAGCGGAGGGAAACGATCCGTCTTCCGGTGGAAGATTCGAAAATCCTCTGTACAGATCGAGAAGAAAAGGGCGCAAGGAGGATGAGGAGGTCTTAAATATGGAAGCTCCCCTCAGTTTATCGACTCTTAAGCGTAAAGTGGATGATCAAATTGAAGAAGCGGATCTTGACACCGATCAATAAAACGATAAAAATTCTCTTGCTTTTCTCTTTTGGTAGAAATTACAGAATTTCACGGCGTAAGGTTATGTTATTTAAATTTAAATATAAAGCAGCTTTTATTACGTTGTAATATAAGAAACGATTCGCTGTATAATCATTCTTTTTCAATAAATGTTATAACCGTTGTGAACGTACGTTATTTCGTACATTTAATCATTTACATCGTTTAATTTTTTTTGAGAAATAAAAAATTGAAATATTTTTTAACGATAAAAAATTCGCTAGAGAATTCAACGACGTAAAAATTTGTTCGTTTCTAAAATTCGAAGGACGTCCAGGAAATGAAAAGAGATTGAAATAATGTTATCAGGAGGTGGAGGTCGATAATTCATTACCAGAATCTTAATTAAAACGCGAATGAACGGTCCATTCAATTGTGCAGGCCTATCAGATTGGGCTGTGAAATGTGATGCGCGAATGGTCTTATTTCGACGGCATAATTAAGTCGGCATATAAGGTAAAATACGTAATTTTTCCATTTAGAATTGCGAAGAGAATTAAACGAGCAAAAGTATTTCTTTAGTAGTTCGCTTTAATCGAATTTCGAAGTATCGGTTACTCGATATTTTGATAAAAACGCTCGATGATCCTGTGAAACCTAACAGAAGAGTAAACCCGATAAGATTGCCAATACGAACAGTGACGTCATATGAAATCTATTATTCCACGTACGTGCAAAATCAATTAGCTGGTGAAGGTTATTTTCGTTTACTATCATTCCATCTATCGCGCCATGTATTACAAGTACTAAGGAATTTGTGTAGGAAGATTAAGAAGGGATTAGAAGACCACCTAAACCCACTAGTAAACAACTTATGTTCTAAGTTAATCCCAAGGAGACTGAGCAGGAAACATCCCAATGAACTAGGACGCTCAATAATCTACGAACAAATGTATTTAACTCTAAGGCACGGACTACTGGGAATACCGTCTACGAACTATTGTTCCAGCTCGTTATATCGATTTACATAGTCGTAACAAAATTGTAAATTATCTGGAGAAGAATATAAAAATAGTTTAGGAAGATCAACTCTAAAAGTGACGTAACGAAATTTGGGAAATCAAGGACAAACTTTCTTCAACACGATGTTCGTTTAAAGGGATTAGTATGATACCGTATGGTCGACGGTTCTTATATTTTGCCAGGAAATCGAACCACGCCAGACGCGAAATTGGACGAGTGGCTAAGAATTCAAAGGTGGAAAAGAAAAAAGTTAAGTCACATGTGTTTATTCATTTGTCATACAACGTTCGAAGTTAGACGAACGACCACGTGCACCGGCGTCCACGTGGCAGCGGCACACCATAATCGCGTAAAGACATTTACTCGTCGGGATAATAGGATAAGTCGTTGCACAGCTAACACGAGGACACGTATACCGAGATATACACAGTTGGTCTCTGCGGATAAATAATATAATGCACGCGATACATCATATATTTGGTGCAGGGCACACAGATGCTGCGAATGTATTTTACGAATCGGTAATCGATCGTCGATTCGCGATAATGAAATCGAGCGAACGTTATTTGCGTGTACGTGTCTGTTTGCGTGTGATCAGCCTGCGGATCTTTAGGCATTTATATTTAAAAGTATGAAATGCGAGAAATTTGGAAGAATAGCAACTCTTAAAATGCATACAACGTGCAAAAATATACGAGATGCCCACGATAAAATTATGATATCTAGTTTCGTGGTACGAATCTCTGTTTACAGATTTCTTCATCCATTTCTTGATCGTTCGAGTGATAAAAATATGAAATTCCATAAATATCCACAGTCTATGGTATGACAATCGTTCCCTCGTCGTCTATTTTGTAGATTCGTAAATGTGTTTGTGTACGTTTTCTTTAGTGTATACATATATTATCTGTTTATATAGAAATATCTTATGTATATATATGTATATTTATATATATATATGTATATATATAACCATTTATATAAAGCTTCGTTTATAGAATATATTAAATTCTTTCTCTCTCATTCTCTCTCTCTGTTCGTCTCTTTCTCTCATTCCCTCTGGATAAAACTGCGTTCAATTGGCATTTTGTACAAGAAATTATACACGATTCCCTGCGCGACAGGCTATGATTCTTATCTAACGATACGAGGCTTCCTCCAGCGAATTTACGTACGTACTCGTGTAATTGTATAGCAGGAATTACGGTTTCCGCGAATCATTGGATAACACCGACGTATAAATTGCGTCTGTTTCTCGCGAATAGGATTAACAGGGACTGTAACAAGTAATTCTTCACATATCTCGAGATTTATTAATTTACATAGACATTTGATCGACTTTGAAACAACCTAGAAACGCACGGATCGAAGAGAGCGAAGATATTCGAGGAGAATGCGAGTGGCGTAGAAGTTGGGCAAAGAGAATTTAGAAAATTTTTGAAAACGGAACGATTCACAGAATCTTGGAAATTGTGAAATTAGGAAACACTGGGAATTTAGAAACTCACAACTAGATGCTTTGAAATTTGAGCGCGTGGGATTCGATGAACTAGAGATTTAGAGATTTCAGGATTTGAAAGCTTGAAATTTGAAGAATTTTAGATAATTGAAAAGCTTGAAAATATGAAACTGTAAAAAATGTCGAAGGAGAGTTTAGATATCCAAAATTTGAGAGTTTCAACGTGCAATTCGAAAATCAACAAATTTGCAAGTCTAGGAATTCGGAGATGCAAAGTTACGGAAACTTGAGAATCCCAAAATTTGGTCATTCGGACGTACACAGTTCCGAATAATTGAACAAATTTCCCAACTTTTAAATTTCTTTCAAATACCAAATTAACGTATCTCTAACTACGTACTGGAACTACATTTATCTGAACTTGTAACGGAACAAACAGTTTATTATAATTAGAGTTGGTATAATAGGAGTTCGCCAACTGTCCTTGCTGCCTATCGTTTCTCGTTCGCGTAATAGCAGCTCGTGTCCAGATAAACGAATTCAACCAGCAAAACTTCAATTCATCGGGCAGTTAAAATTTCGTTCGAATAAACAAAGTTCCGCTGTAATATCATCTAAACCGGAGATACTTTCCATTGGAAAATTCATCTAAGTTCTTCCTATTTGCGAGACCATTGCGACCAACACCCGCTACTTAATGTAACAAACGCCCATAGGTGTCCAACTCTCAGCTTTAATCTTTAATGCATCGATATTACCCCATAAGTACAGGTGTCACGCCACAATCTCGTACCATCGATAGGGTCAACAACTGAAAGCGCGAAAAACAGTATCCCCTTTAAGAACGTTAGAGGCACATCGATCTTTAAAGTCAGTAGGATTCACGTTTGCGGATGTGTTCAGTCAGGCGTAAGTAATTGACAGACGCCGAGTTAACCTGCCTTTTTTACACGTCTTGTCGCTTTTTTTTTTTACCGTGAGTACGTAACACACGAGTGTGCGTGTCTTTCTCGTATTTTTTTTCTCCTAGCGTACTATAAACACACGTGACACTGTTTGATAAACTCATTAATTTTTTTTTCAATCTCTTGGGAGTTTTGCGCGTATCTTTGCTACGATAGTTTTCTCGAGTTTCAATAGAGATCACGTTAATCCGATAACTTTTTTCACGGATCTTCGTTGTTGTTCGCGAAAGTCGAACAACTATATCACTTATTATTCCGGGAGCCTAAGTTGCAAATAAATTTATCGTCGATTACATTTTCGTAGATTCGAGAAACTCGAAGTTTCGGAAGTAGAGGAATAAAGTTAAGAGAAATCGAGACGTTTAAAGTTTCGGAAAGATGAAAATTTGCAAATTTCAATGTTTAGGATTTGAAAAATTGGAAATTGGCAGCTTCCCTAGATCTCGGCTTTCAATATCCGCTTAAAATATGGATCGTGTTTAAAATTCCCTGTTCCGCGGGCTTATGACGGCTAGTCAAGTTGATCGAAGTTCTCGCGAACTTCGATTGGTTGGAAGCCTGGATCTAAGCCAGGAGGAAAATTTTCCGCGACACGTGATCGCGAACTATGAGATCGCAAAATCGCGCGAGGAGCCTCGATCGTGATCGAAAATGTGTTTGATGAAGAAATCGGAGACGCGCCATCGAAATTCCATATACTGGAGCCTTGAATTATTCTGTTAAACGTTCTTCGACCATCTTTGATATTTATTAACACGTTTGATGCCATGTCAGTTAAAATTTATCCTACCCTTTGATCGATTAATCAGGTTTTCCGCAAATAGGAAAGGTCGTCCCTTTCTGATTTTTATTCTCCTTTAATTTTTTTAAATAAAACAGTGATTTTTGAAAACCCATTTTTCTTGCGATTAAATTAGCAGACTTATGGCAGAGATATTTTCTTTGTCGAGACGGATTGAAAAATTTAGTAACTTGTTTAAAAGTTTGCGATTAATTCTTTATACAAAAAGCTAACGTGTATTTAAATTAATTGTATCGTTAAAGGTACTCTATAGAGGATATAAAAATTCTGAAATAAAAAGAAAAACAGAATGTCGATTGTTATTATTACAGAGAAATATGAGTTTTGGCAAAAGAATATTTAATAAAATAAATCCTTCGAGTTTACCTCGACACGTGATAACAATTATCGCGTCACGATAAGTTACCAAATAGTTTATCCAATCTATCTCATAATTAATCTTTCGGACAACCTGTTTGAAATAAAAGATAGAGCTTCCAAATTGTAGACGTAATCTGAGCCTAACACATTTGTTATTGTTTAAATGACCCAGCGAATTCTGCATAAAAATAGATGTTCCAGACGCCGAAGCTCGTTCGGCTTCGAGCTTTAAATAGCCAAGTAAAACAGACAAGAACCGTTCTATCATTTCCCAGAATTTCTCAAGCGGTCCTCCACTTCAAATAAAATCGTTTTTTTTTTTTCAAAAACATACTCCGACATTCGTTTCTTCTTTTACTTTTTATCGATAATACACACGCTGACTTTTACGTGCGTTATGCACGTCACGTAACACAGTGCGATATGTTAGATGGTTGGAAAACTTAGCAGAGATATTACAGCAAAATTTGAAGAAAAGCAGAATGTTCCATCTAGATGTACCGATAATCAAAGTTCTGTTATAGTTTTCACATAATTTTGTAATATAATAATATTTTTAACTATCATGGCACTTGATGCGTTAATAAAATTCCTATGTATTTTAAAATTCAAGAAGATGCAATCGTTTGGAGAATTTCTTCTTCTCGTGCTTAACTGTATCAGCAAGACTTCACGTGACGAAAGTATCGTATTTTCGAAGATCGTTATAGTAATCAATGGCGGCGCTCGTGTTCGAGACAAGTTTTCTCTTAGAACCATTCGTCGACCCTTCCTTTAACTCTAATTCACACGATCGTGAACATTATCGGTGATATTTGTACCCATTAGACAATGAAAATTTGTCGCTTTTGAAATTCGACGATACATGTGATCAGTGCGAGCATAGAATATGCAAAGTGGGGGGCGTGATTCGTTATAAAGTTAACGGATTACCGACTTTTTGTTAAAATCGAAGATTAGATTTCTTAGATATTTTTCGAAGAATTAAGTTTTATACGATTCTTTGTGCGTGTATTTGTAAACCATTGTTATCTCCTAAATTGCAAATCTCTCGAGAAATTTATTTTTGTCGAGAAGTTATATTTTCGATACCGAGTGTTTGTCTTTTTATAAAAACACTTCTTACACAGAAAATATTTTTTTCGCAGAAAACATTCTTCGACTATTCTCTGTTTTTACTTTCTTATTTTTTCTTGAATTAAACTTTTTCGATAAAGAACGCGAGAATTTTAAGAATCTCGAAGGAGTTCAAAAAACAGGAAAGAGAAAAACCCTGCTTATTACGTCTAAAATACAATTCTTCTCGAAAAATATCTGTTTCTAGAGGAAAAGATTCGAATTTCATTTTCCATTTTTCGCTGTAGTTTCTCAACTGTTTGCAATGCGAAAAATTATCTTCCATTATCGTACTACGAATCACGCCGCACGTAATATAGTATCATAGTATAACAGAACTGCGAAAAAATTACATCTATATACTGTGGCGCGTTCTTTGAAGAAATAATCAAAGTCAACATCATTGCACACGTTCTTCTTAAAACCACAATGGTGCGCGAACCATCTCAACAACGTACAGATGGTTAAATAAACGTCTTCTTTTACAAATATAATATACAAATCTATATCTCGCGTGAATGGATCCTAATCTATAAATAAATTCCTAAATATATATATATATATATCAATCTAAGAAATTTTCTCTGAAGAAAATAGACGTACACGATCATCTCGTATTCATTCTAGATAAAATACCACATTAATTATAATCACTCATTATCCATATAATTTATATAGTTAACGCGTTGGACATTTATCGTTTTAATTGTATGTCGTCTTAATATTATATTTTAACTATTCTTCGTTCTCTATATTCGTTTCCTAATTTTATTATATTATTTGGACGAAAATCGAAGAGTCATCATCGCTGTCAAGCGAATACAAATATCAATCGACACTCGATTGAAAATGCACTTACGCTTCTAAATACTTTAGTAGTCTGCGCGAACGCTTATCTATCGCTAAATGTCTCCCTACGAGTTTAACTCTTCGTAATTAAACTGGGTCGTTACTCATCCAAGCGAAATTTTGATTTTTATCGATAGAAATTTTAAATATTTGACTTGATAAATGACTTTATTATACAGCGAAGACATCGATAAGTATCCTAGACATTTTTTACGTTTTTGAAAGTCCAAAATACTAAGGATATTTATCTTGGATGGAAATGACCCAGCGTAACCACGGAGTGTGGAAAAATATAATATACGTCTGCCTTTGGAGGGTTAATCCTTGTCGTTTAATTAAATTTCGCACGTCTTTTGAACGTTTGTTGAAATTTCGTTTGAATCAAAACTCTCTCCGTACGCTTTATCGAACTTTGTGGAATAAGTTATACGAGCCGCTATCCTTTAGAAATGTATTCTTCTTTAAGGAAACTGAAATACGATCGATTTTGAGAAATTTATTCTTTACATTTTGATTTCAATTTTCGAGGTAAATTAGACACCGCTTCTGCTACAGTCAACTTTCCGAGATAAAGTGTGAAACGAACGTTATATGTATCGAATGTTCCAAAATAGGTGGCAGAAGGTTATTGTGTAAGCAAAACTAAATTAAAAATAAAGAATAAATCTTTTTTATTTAACATTTCGTCTTCGAGATAATCGAGTTTGAAAATAGGTCGGATATGTGTATGTTCAGTTCACTCTAAATCGAAAGAAGATGGTATCATTGCTCTGAAGGTTGGGGTCTGCGTGTAAAAATAAGTCGAAAATGTAAAATAATATTCTTCCTTTAAAGTCTCGTTTTCTAAAAAATCGTCGATAGACACGTGCCCTGTCGAGAGTCAACTAAACGCACGTATATCTCGCTTCAATTTTCAAATACGATTTTCTCAACAACGAAGATTCTAACGAAAAAACTTTATTCTTGCTTTCCCGATTCATTTTTACACGTAGAATAACTTCTCTATAGTCACTTTAGAGCGTGAACTTTACGATTTTTGACTCGAATTTCAAGCTCTCGATGTATTACACATTTAGATCGTATAGCGATCGGCCTTTCTCCACATGCTTTCTACGCAATATGTTACAATTCGATGAATTCGATTCATTAGGTGCGATACAATAACAGAAACGTAACGAAACACTTTTGATAGAAGAGAAAGGAGAATAAAATTCGTTTTCGATTCGTCGTTCGCGATGGAAGAAAGATAAGCGAATCAAGGCACTCCCGGCAGAATTGCACCCTCCGCCGACTCCTGTCCACGGAAAACAGGAAGACGAGGCGTATCCAAGGAATATATTTTCATCGCGAATCGTTCTACTCGACTGACGCTCGATCCGCTACACGAGGAAGACTTTACACAGGAATGTAAAGGAAATTGCACTGTTCCCTTGGAAAATGGTCTGTTTGGGAAATAGTCCGCAAGAACATTTGATCCCATAAAAACTCGATGGATCATTCGTTGAAAGATATCCATCGACGAAACGTAAGTTTTCTTCTCTCCCTTTTATAATCGAAGAAAATTACAAATTGTCCAAGGATCGAAGGAAACTACATAGAAGATAAAAGTAAAACACTTGTGATTCGACGATCAGGAACACGTTCTAAGGCCCTTTATCTGGCCACCAGTCTTCGCGAAATCGCCCTTCCGACCACTATGACCGCGATTATAATGTCTTCTTGATAATAAGTCAAATCGTCGGTTTGTAGTTTAACGTTCAACGTGATTTCGAAACGTTGTGCCTACGAGTTTTGTAGTTGAAGAAGGGCTTGGAGACGTTGAAGCTCTTTCAGTAGTTCGCGATTCGTGTCTTCTAAGGCTGTTAGTCGGTCCCGGTAGGAGGAGTTCTCGTTCGTGAGCATCGTCACGCGTCTTTCTAGACCGTCCATGTACTCCTTTTTCTTCCGTCGCGACTCCTGGGCTGATATCTGAAACACGAAATAGCCGATCATGCGTCGAGTTTTGTTCTTCGTTGAGCGTTGGTTACGCTATCGACTGACTCGCTGTTCCGCGAAAATTCCTACCAAGGAATTCCTGTCAAGATTCAAGGAAACAGTTTGCATTATGAGAAAATTATATTCTGATGTCTGTAACGAATAGCTACGTCAAATTTCTGGAAACCAATGCATTTTTCCTTTGTTCCATTCTCTGTCCAATGGGAAGATATTTTCGTATAAATTTTGTTGAAATTAAAGAAAGAATTTCGTGGACAATGTGTTGTTCGTTGTACTGTATAGATAAAAAGGGAATTAAAAAGAATAGTTTCATATAAGAAACAATTATGATTTAGATATAAAATATTAAATACGTAGACAACGTTAAATTAATAGAAAATTAACATTATTAAAAATAAGGTATTATATAAGTGGGGCACGTTAAAAATTGATATGGATAGGAAATATCGAAAACCAAGTAAATAGATGATATTAAAAATTAAATTAATTCATTCACACGGCACAAGAATATCAGAATATTAAGCATGAGAAATTGAAATAGAGTAAACAGTTTAAAATTTCGAAAAAGGTGGATTTGTTTGATTAAGTTTGGTTATTTCAGTGTATATTTGAAGAGTTAAGTGTTTTCTTCAGCCGTTGATTTATAAACGAAAAAAGCTGTATCGCAAAAAAATGACTAGCGACAAAGTGTTTGCTTTTACGTAATTATCGTCGTCAGATTTAACACAGACACAAGATCTTGGGCAAGTTTGTTCTCAAATGTTAATTAATTACGACACACGATTTATCATCCATCGAAATCGAAAATAAAATTAAAATGCAAGCAGAGAACAGAACCTGTCTAGAATCAAAGATTAAGAAACAAATTTTATACTAGGTAGTAATAGATAATTTCATTGAAAAAGCAGCACGAAAGCGGTATAATTATTTCCAGATCGCGGATGTTTGCAGGTTTATGGGATATACAAGTAAAAAGAACATGCGTAATATTCGAAAATACACAGAAGATTAAAAATAAAATTTACTCGTTGTAATATTTAAAAGGTAAAATACTTTGTGTCGCTAAAAATATCAACTTGCATAAACATTCGCGGCCTAATTATTTTCTAACAAATATTCGACATTCACCTTGTTCTTAATTTTCCTACGGACTTTCTTCAGGGACTTCTCTTCTTGTTTCGTCAGAGGCAGTTTCGTAGGCACTGGATATCCCTCCGCGATCAATGTCCGCTTTTCCTCTTCAGTCAACGTTAACACACCCGTCGACCCTTTCTGCAAGATGAATTTAACGCAACGTCACAACCTACGTCCATCTTTCTCTGTGTTTATGGCGTGAATTTTATTGGAATTTATTGGTCTTTCTTGGATTACAAAATATAATTTTTTAAATTGCAAGTACGATCAAACTCAATATATTTCTTTATTCGACCGAACTTATTTGTGTTACGACCCAATATCAATTTACGTAGTGGTTAATTATATATCTTGTCAATCATATATCAGGTCTCTTTCACAAAATTTTAAAAATCATATTTCGCATAAGACATCAGATATTTGCTTAATTTTTAACAAAATTTTCTGTCAAAAGCGATGTACCTTCCTTTTATAAAACTCTTATGAAAGCATGTGTAGAATGTAAATCACGCAATTAAGCGTAAAATACGTCACATAAAATATAATAATAATAATTTATTGGTACTTTAGGCCCATATCTTATTATATTACAAGATGGTTATTGCATTCTCATTTCTAATTTCCTACACAATATTATACTCTTATATCGAGTTCTTAGTTACTCCATTATATCGCTATATTATCATTTATTTCGCATAAAATATTTCGCTCATTGACAGAATGAATAACGAGGCGCCAAAAAACGAAATGTAAAGAAAAATATGATATATTATAGGCACTATTATTTACGCCATCTCCTTCCAGTAAATAAACTAGCGCTATGAAAATGCATACTTTTTCTGAGAATTGAAAATTTATCGAGTATTTATACAGCGACATTGAAAAATCTGCAATGAAAATAGAAGAAATCGTTACTACCGTTCGTGACATAGGCTCGCTTATAACATAAAAACATTTCGTAATTACATTATAAATTTACTTCAAGATTGTCGACTATCTTATAACTCGAAGTCGCTTATTTTGCATATGCGTCTGAAAAAAAGTGGCGTTAATTAAAAAAGATTCCAGTTTGGCTCACCGGTTGACAGGAAATCAAGGGTGTGTGTATCGGCTGTCTGGTGGTGTGCGTGCCGTTTGTGATGTAAAGTCTGGGCGTGAGCAGGCCTCTGAGATTCTGTGCGTGCGCGGAGCTCTGGGAATCTCGGCGTTCCGGCGAACAGGAAGCGGAAGCGGTGCCCTCGCTGTCGGAGCTGGCGCTGCTCGGCGGCGTTGGCGGTAGGCCCTGCCTGGACGCGCGTAGATCCGCCTGTTTCTCATCGTTCGCCTCCCCGTTGTACTCTTCTACCTCCATACCCTGTGACACACAAAGTTTGTTTTCTATTAGCATCTTTATAATTCTTAGATGCATCAGGAAAAGATATTCGTAATTTGAGATCAGCGAGTAAGAGTATCGAGCGTCGACGAAATTTTGTTTTTTGGAATAGTCGAATATTCGCTCTTCTGTTTCTTTTTAAATTGAAATTCTATCAATTAAAATCGTAATTACATAGGAAAACGAAGAATATGGCGTGTCAAGAAAAAGCGAGAAATTATCGTGAAAATCTACTAAATGTTACGTTTCTTTTTGCATTTTATTTGCATTTAGATGCACTAGAGTGTAAAAAGGGAAATTCTCGAACTTTAAACACTCCATTGAGACGTAAAGAGATAAGAATATTTACAAAAACTTGCTTCGAATAAAAACGATAGAAGTTCGTTCAAACAGAATTAAGCGAAAAGTATTCATGTGAAAGTCATTCTGCTGTAACAATTACACGTGTTAAATTACGGAATACCTAACACGTGTCGTTACATCTATACTAACATCGTTCCACTCTAATAATTAGCTACGTTTCGGTATTTGACGTTATCTGTTGGAACAAGTGTTCGCATACGTTTACGAATAACTACAAGACACGAACATTCGCGCTTGAAAGTTCCTTCATCGTTTGAATAATCGTCGTATTATATATTGTTAAGACGAACGTGTATCTCAATTTTTAATAATCGTACGCTTCGATCTTTGCGTTTACAAAACTTTATCCGCCTCTCATTTAGCAACATGTAAAAGGGGATACGTAGAATCGACGAATTCCTTGAACATTTGACACATTCCCTTGCGCACTTTCACGAAAAGAATTCTATCTGTAAGAATTCTAGATAGAGAAAATATGGAAGTACCTGATAATATTCCTCGTCATCCTCCTCGCTATCGCTGGTCTGCGACATGTGGTTTTTCGAAAAATGGAGACTCTGAGGAAACACCATGGTTATCGTGTTTTTGTCGTCGGTTATAGACGTTTGACAAGACTCGGAAGGACTGCTAGGCGCGCTGATCGGTTCACCTTTGATCTCTGTACACTCCACGTCTTCAGGTACTACATTGTTTCTTCTCTTTAGGATAATCGTTGAGGTAGACGACGTGGACGACGACGAAGGCAGCTCGTCGCGTCCCGACGCGGTATTCATTGAGATCGCCGGGAAACACTCCTCCTCCATATCTGCAAAAACAAAAATATCATCCGTTCTTCGCTTTACTTCGCATTTTATTCGCATAAGACGATCGTTTCCGACAACTTTAAACCTAAATTATCTCCATCTTCGTGTGTTCGCACGCTATTCCATACGTATTCTTCTGTACACAAATACCCAAGTATATAGGTACTATGTATCAGTTCTAAATATTTTTCTATCCGCCATTGCATTATAAGAAACTGAACAGGCAACGCCAAGGTCCGAAATTACGTGTGCAGATGTGTACAATGAAATCACGACGAGCAAACGGATCGCGACAACCGCTATCAGATCCAGTCGTTACACGTTACTGATACACCATTGAACAATACGATAATACGAACTGTGTCGTCTCGAGGAGTTAATGGATCAACGACGTACACAGGCTGCATAAACGAAACTGACGAGACACGTTGATGACGGCAGGATATTGCCAATAGTACGGGGTTCCCTGAAATTAGCAGCATTATCAGACTCCTGTTACACCTGTAACGTTATATCCTCCTCTATCGGAGATTCTGCTATAGCTTTCAAGTGTATTTCAAGTGTATCGTGCATTAGCGTTACCCCGTCATTCGCGATGCACCGTAATGATGTCGAGGAAGAGGTTCTTAAAAGTCGAATGTGGGAAGGTGAGGAGGTTTCTCGCGACTGATAGATGTGCCGGTGAATGGAGGTGCAAGTATTAGTAGGATCGTAAATTGTAACGTTAGGACTTTGCGTTGTTGAGAATCCTGGTACTGAGAATGGATAGCGTATAGTAGTTACGCTACAACCTTAATATTTGTTGGATCTGCTAATGACGACACTAGATCTTTTTATAGCACGCACTTCTTGATCGCGCGTGTTTCTGTGAATTTGCATTTTTATGAACACAACCAGAGAGATCGAACCTTAGCAGAAATGTGTCTTATCTATGGAATATTATAGGGATTACTATGCTGCGAGTCTGTATGCGTTTATGAGAAATTTGTAGGTGTAAAACCGCATTGGATACGTCCAACGACTACGTTGGTAAAGAAAGGTACACAGTTGGAAATAGCAACGAAGCTGTAAATAGTATTAAGATTTTGTTAAAAATTAAAGTTGACAGTAGTGGAGACAATAATAGAATTTGCAGTTGTTTACTACATACGGATGTAGCAGTGGCTCTGTCTAGCTTTTCTTATGATAATGTGTGTGACAGATGAGACAATTTTTTCTAACTGACAAGTGTGTTCGTGAAGATTCTTGGGGATATTAGTGGAATTAATATCAGTACTGTTATCATTATTGGTATTAGTATTATTAGCACCAGCGCTTTATCGAGTTAAGAATTGTAATATCAAAATTTTGCTGTTGGTGATATTAGGAGTCTTTGTGGCTTACAATTAGATTCTCGTAATTTTTTAACGATAACAACGATATTAAAATTTGTTGCAACTGACGCTGGTAGAAGTAAGATTTCTTGGATTTAATACAGTTACTAAAGTTTCCCGATTTTGCTAAGATTACGAATTGTATTACATAAATACTCTCTGCCGATATGGTTAGAGGTCTTAAGATTTACCGATAATGATATCAGGATCTACTGTAGGATACACTCTTATATGCTATTACGATTATCTAAGATTATTTGCAGTCACGAGCATATTATTGGATTCACTGATAAAACATTAAGAAGACACGATTAAGAACCATCTATGACAATATGCTAAGAAACTAACTATCGGTGAATAAGATAAAATCACAAAGTATGTAGTATATAGATAAAAGAATTCATTAGTAAATTTACTCGATAAATCTCGACTAATATAAAAATATATGTTTTACCGAACAAAGCAAAAATCTGGCCTTCGTATCTCTCCTCACTCACGAAAAGTGAAACAATCACATCGAACGATATCTTGCAAGAAACCATTCGACTCTTATCTAATATATTTTTCGGTATCATCAACGAGATATTCGCATTTCGAAAATATTTACGAAGAATCGATTTTTCTACATCACCTTACGTAATTATCCCAAATAATGAATTTGTTCAATGAAATCTTTTCATTAAAAAATAAACGATCAACTACTTGGAAATCCAATTAATCGTTTTATGAAATCGATTTATTATCCCTTGTCTAGCGGAAGCTCGTTTTTATCAGCAGTGTTGGATATCCTATTTTCTGCATCTATGTGGCAATAAAAAATAAGATTGATAAAATAATAAGATGTAAATATTCGAAGATTAACTATCTTAAACATTAGATAAAGATATCGTAGTTACTAGATGAGGAAATGAATTCTTTCCAACTGAATTCGCATAACTTATAACTGCTATTGGTGCTATTAAAGATTTTGTAACGTTAACAGGGCTTCCTGTCGACCTATAAAAAATTTCCCAAAAGAGATTACAACTACAGTCCAAGTTTTCGTGTGCTCTTACCATCGATTCTGCTTCGAATGTCCAACGATTTATGATGATCCAGATTAGTAGAATCGATGGAGGAACTAGTGGTGGATAGAGAAGCGCCAACCCTATCGGCGGACGATCCGGAATTAGGTGTATGGGGGTTGGCACCGGGTGTCGCGGGGCTTGGAGGAGGACTCGACGCCAACAAACTATAATTGTGCTCGGACTTGATCGGTCGTGGACCTCCGAGGGCGGCATCCGTCATCAAACGATCCCTTAACACAACTCCCAGCGAGGATTTATCTCGCACGTTTAACGCGTTGCCCCATTCTTCCTCTTTGGCTCCCATGAGAACATCCTGGCCGAGGCCCTGCAAGCAGAACATCGCTATGTCACAAGTTCGAATTTACGCAAATTCGTATCTCTATGAATATAATTGAAAAAACGAAGGCTAGGCAGAAATTCGTGTTGCCTGTTAAATAACCATAACGCAACTACGTTTTCAACACGTTATCATAGTTTTGCGTGTTACGTGTACTGTGCACATTTTTGTACCTAATAGACCGAGCAATTAGCTAACAATACGACTGACTTAGGTAACATTGTCAGAAAGAAGTGCGCAGGTATTGCATAATGTCTTCGCAAGATAAAACGTATAAAACTGGCGCGCTAGTCAACGAATCGAGTTAATTTCCGAAATATTTTTCAATGCGACTGTAATCTTTGAAATTTGGAAAACCGGTTCGAATTTACGAGGATCGATGAAAAAACTGTTTCCGTTTAGATTTTAAAGAAAATTATTAGGCGCAATTCATGGCTCGGGCTCCTCGAGCGACTGTAACGATCAATAGTGGAAACGGATGGTTTGCTTTTAAGAGGATAATTAATAAAAAATCCTCTTCGATTATATCTCGATATACGCATACTTCGATTCGTTGCGGCGCGAAGGGAAAATACATAAAATTCGCGTAAAATTAACGCGTTAACGCGTCGTCGACCGACTACCTTACGCAAAAGCTAACAACTGAACTTTGTGCATAAATACACGAGTTCACTGGTGACCTGTCGACAATGCGTTAAGGCATAACCCGGTTAACAGGTTAGAGTCTCGATCCGTCTTGGAAGTCTCCGATCGCTGGAAAGGTTGCTCGTCTCTCTTGTACGCTCGCTGGTTGCCAGGCACATACGCGGCCAAGCCAAACCAACGGAGGACTCGCGGTGCGAATCAATGGACGGGGGGAGCAACGTTCGAGGCTGTCAATGGCTGCCAGTTGTCTCATTGCCGAAGGTGTCAAGGACCCCGCATCTAAAATTGTACGTGCTCGTATCCCGAAGCGGTCACGCTTGCCTCGACCAAAGAGAAGGGCGCTAGTCGGGCCGGTCAAGTTGAAGGCCGAAGCTGCCAGCAACGGGTACAGTCTCTCTTCTTCGCCCTTCTTCCCACCAGGCCAACGATCTTACAAGTGGCCCTTCCCTTGAGGCCCTTCGCGCTCCAGCAATGCGGAACTCGACAACAGTCAAGGTCAACGCGCAAGGTTCCGCACTTTTTTCCCTCTTTTACCGGAGAACCATCGAAAAAGCTAAGCCGAGCAGTGCTACGCCGTAATTTAAAAATATTTGGTTGTTCGCACGGCAAAGTGTTTACTTTGACTTCGTCTTTTGACATTTTTGAGCGTGTCGATTTTTGAGCGCTCGATTCGAGCTTGTCTCAGGCACTAGGTCGTCTAAAAAAATATCGCTTTATCGGTGAATATCGAAATAATAATAGGCGCGATGTTTTATGTTTTATGTCGCGTTAGGATCTACGATACATCCTGGTCTATTAGCTTTCTCCGTCTCTCCGCAAGTCGCACGTAACATAACTAAAGGATTCGGTTCAATTTTTGACATCTTGCCAACAAACCGCAGAAGTTTTGCAAAACGCCACTGTACGACTTTCCGAGACATGGAGAAATTAATAAACCAGATGTCGTACATCACGTAAAACGTAAAATATCGCTCATCCATTGCTTGTTAACAAAGCGAAAAAATAATCTTGGAGAGAACCCAATGCTCTTCGTTTTATGAAATTAATCGATTGGGCAAATAAGCGGCACGGCGCAAGGAACTGTTTTCACCGAAAGCTAAGCTAAGCCGATCGAAACACGACTATCGAAACAAATATTTTGAAACTTTGTGCATAGCGTTGCATAGCTTAGCTCCGCCTTCCGGTCACTGCCCGGCTTCCCTTTCTTTTATTTTGTTTCGTTTGCAGATTCTGTTACGCATAATGGTTTATGACCGAGTCGAGGTGATGATGAGTTTTAGGTTTTATGGGAGAGGACTTTAGACGCAAGATTGTTGGGTTTATGGGATCGATCGTTAGACTTTTAGACCCAAATGTTGAGTTTTTGTGGTCGATTGTTTTTATTTGTTCTAAGGAGGTTTGAAGATGTTTGCCGACTCTTTAT
This sequence comes from Bombus vosnesenskii, assembly GCF_011952255.1. NCBI lineage: Eukaryota > Metazoa > Arthropoda > Insecta > Hymenoptera > Apidae > Bombus > Bombus vosnesenskii. The sequence continues at coordinate 873,671 of NW_022882959.1, read as the reverse complement.
CTTCCAATCAACGTATATTTTGGGCTACCTTTTATTTTTGTTGAACTATCCTATATCTTATTTAAGTTTCGGCGATTGTTATCGTACGTTGCGGAGAAGGGTCGGATTTCTTTGTCAAATTTCCTGAAATTTCTACACTCTCACGATACCGTCTATTTCCTCCGATCACGATAAAAGTTTCTAACGATAGCTGTTACCTTTCCTCATGAATATTAAGACGAAGCAATAGGAAAGTCGAAGCGAAGATTCTTACAGGTACTTTCTACGATACTTTTCTTCGACAGAAAACAAAAAAGAAAATAACTTCAACCTTCTAACTCCAGCTACTTTTACGAAGACATTGAATGCTAATAACTGTTGCAGAACGTGTTATACACTTGAAAAATCGGACGCTGAACCCGAAAACAATCGTTGAAAAGGAAGGACAGTTTCGCGTGAGATTCGATAGCTCGGCTGTCTATATCACGGGTGAACTTCTATTATATCTTGCTGATAGGTTGCGAAAGTCTCGACACGTTTTGAGGTGGATACCGTTACACGTGATTGCGTTACATGGTTGCAAGGGGAAAGATATTCTCAGCCTCCGCTCGAAAGTTGATACAATGTGCTCTTACTAAAAGTGAACGTCCATACAGGATATTTCAGAGACAAATTATCCGGCAGTGACGAAACAGTTCCTAAATCGAATTACTCGGAGAAAAGAATTAGCTGTATAATAACCTGCAAAAGTCTTTGGCCAGATAGATCGTATTCCTACACATTCTTCGTCGCGTTCAGTGGACAGTCTTTCAACGCTAGAATCGGCAAATTTGTCAGGATGATAGATTTTCGATTTTTAGCCTTTGCAATTGTGAAAAAGACGTATGTGATGAAATAAACATTGCTTCGAATATAAACGAGTAGACGAAAGTCATGCAAAAGTTACTAGTTTGTTAAAGTAAAGGATCTGAAACGCATTTTAATAGGTTTGATAGTCCTGGTATTAAAAAGAAGACGATTAATCCAACGAACGTTCAAACAATCGTGGCACGGACGCAATTCTATTCAAAGTTCTTCCGTATCGTAATTCATTTGAGTCGCGTCGCGGCTTTTGCTCTTTCTCCTCGCTCGTTATGGGTCGTTTCTCTAACGGACGGCAGAACAAAGCCGGTGATTTTCCAGAAACGAGACAATTATTCTGCCCTAGACAATTAGCAACCAACAATCTGGGACCGTGGCTCTAGCTTCGCGACACTTTTTCAACGTGCTCTTCCAACCACAAAGAATTCACTATATGTTCTTCACCTATGCTTCCACTTTACTTCGTTCGAAACATGGGACATCGAAGACCATAAACGAAACAGTGGGAATAAAACAAAGACGCGAACTACAAAATTTTCTTCGTCTTTTGAAGTAGCTCGTTATGGCAACGTCTTTCCGACATGCTCTTTTAAACCATATCGATCGGAAAGAAGACCCTGCTATTTTTTCTCGACCAAGAAATAGCGAAGGAAGAAAAAACAGGGAGAGAAACGAACGAAACTTTGTCTTTCAAACTATCTTCTCCCAGCTTCACGACACTTTTCCAACGTTCTTTTCTAATCGTTCCATCCGCGAAAAAATTCTATTTCATTGGATTTTACTCGATTAAGAGAGGAAAGAAAATGAAAAAGAGAAAATAAACCAAGAGACAGAGAGGAAATGAAATACGAGCGAAGAGAAATACGAAGTAGAAAATTTTCTTGGTTTTTCAAACTAGCTGTTTCCAGTTTCTAAAGGAGAAATGTTGAAGCAACCGGTCGCGTTGCCAACTGAGAACTGACACGTTCAACGACTGGATACGCGAGATCTGTTGCGCTTCAGCAATGCGGAACTCGAGCCCAAGGTCGCGACACCACTCTTCCTTTTTCATCTCCAACGATCGTCTCTTTTCAACCTGGTCTCTCTCCTCTGGTACGCGCTCCTTCTACCCCCGTCTGCTTTTCCGTTATGCTTCAGTCGCAGCATCGCCGTTTATCCAGCTCCTTACACGGTTTCACTTCCGCCGGAAGTCGCTAACGGGTCATTTTATCGCGGAACTCGGAGATAAGGGTGCTTCCGCAGATTTTTCTTCGATTTTGAACGTCGTTCGTCTCGATTCTGTCGAGTCTCTTCGGAGGAAATCGGGTTCCGGTTTGAAGTGCATCGACAGATAACATTAATTTCGTGCTAAAACACGTTTTGAGTCTGTTGAAGCGTTTTGAGTTTATAGGCTGTTACGTTGAAACGAATCGCGAACTGCAGGACGATGTAAGGGTGAAATTTGAGGAACGTACCGTGGCTTTATGAATTTTTATATCGAATTTAGTTTGTAATTATTATTTGAAATACAAATTTTCTGGAATATTTATAATATTCGATATTTATAACGCTGCAAAGTACAAAAAATAAGTTTTTGGACCATAAATTATGGAAAGGAATTTAATCGAAATAGACTGACTTGTCACGTTTCAACAATTTTCGTTAACTCAGCGTACTATTGTTCATAAACGCGTGCCTTTGATATCGTTCGCTGTTTAACATACGAAATAAATTAATCCATCGCTATTAATAAAATTATAAATTATAGTTAGTTGCAAGTACGTAGCAACTATCTTTCAAATTGAACAGAAGCTTGATTTTACTACTGACATCGACATCTTGTTATATCGCAGACCGTTCGAACTAACCCATTATCAAGCAGAAGTGCCAATTAAACATCACCTGTTCTTTTTCGAAGTCTGTTCGGTAATCCCCAATTACAGTTACCCGTTAACCAGTTGGCCAACACTTAAGAACCAATTTTAATTGTAACTTTTCATCGAAACGCATCCTTCGCTTCCATTGAAAATCAAACTATAATACATGCGATCGTTCTAAATTAGTCCTAAATATGGTTTCAAATTTCTATTTCTATCAAAAAATTATTCGCATTTATTAGTAAACTTTTTTCATTTCTATCAAACAACTATCAATTTTTATCGGCTCCCTATCACTTGCATAACAAAGCAATGACGTAACGAGGTAATTTTTATAACTTTTTATCTTCGATTTCTCGGATAATTTATCTTCAGCGTCACTTTGTAACCATAAACAACGTCGAGTTAGCCTCGAGAAAGTAATTGTTACGTCTATCACAGTAGTTTCGACGTCGATATTAATTCGCCATGGAGCCGTACGGGAAGTGCAAGAGCCGACGGTGTCGTAGCTCAGCAATTTTCTCCGACAGTTATTTCGCTGGTTCAGCCCGTTCGTGTCAGTGCCTTCGCGAAACCGTAGAAATCTATGGTTGCTAACTGCTAATTTCCGCTTCGACGTTGCGACAAATCATTTTTCTTCGGTCGCGGTAAAGCGATTCCTTCGCCAGCCCCTCGAACGGACGAGCGACAGTCACGTTTTCGTCCAACCAACTGTCGTTCCGATGCTCGAAGAAGCACAGTAATAGTAAAATCGTGAGATTTTATTTGAAAAATAGAGAAACTGCAAGTTTGACGGAAATTAATTACGACAATCGCGAATAACGCGACATTGGCCTTCGATCAGATGTCAATAAGTATAATAATATGTTTGGTCACTGTTGATACTCTATTTTATTCAATTCGTCTATGGTTTCTATAGAATACATGAAATACATCAAACGAATCTCTTTTCGATCGTGACGCTGTTATTCGATTCTTAAACGAACGATTGCCAAATTTGACAAAAATACGTGAACGCAGTTATCGATTATAGAAATATGAAAAGATAGTAAATTTATAGCTTTCGAAAGTAGCCTAACGTGTATCAATATGTTATAAAAAGTCAAATTACCAACAGGTTTCTAAATTTGCTTACTGGATGCGAACCAATGTAGTTTATACATAATTAATTAGGAAAAATTCAACATACGTATATTATGCGTATATCCACTATACGCTATCAACATGTAATACGATAATATACTATACAAATCTGTACGAATGTAATATTTTTGCAAAATATCTAAAACGAAATATCCATCGTAATATTTAGGAAGAGTCTCTATTTCACTCCCTCGGTTATGTCTAAAAATATAAAATCGCATAAACAACGGCTGACTGCTAATGAACAATCGACGTTGTCTATCATTTTCGCAGCGATAAGAGCCAAGGATACATCAGCCATTGGAAAATTGACACGAGCTCGTCACATTTCGCGAATTCCTACGTACGTTTTTCGCAGCTAACCATCATCGTTTTCCTTCTAATGGAAGTATCGATCCACCAAGGTGTCATATGTTATACTATAGGTGACCATGGAGGGCCTAGTTCACGTAAAAAGTCGATATACGTTCGGGTCACGTTCATGGTTGCTCGAAAACCACTGCTATCTACGTTCTACGTCCGAGTTCCAAGCAATCGATACTTCCATTGCAACTTGTACATTAATTATTGTACAGATACAAATCCAGTACGACACTGGGAAATAAAGAAGAATTGTCGGAATTGTGGCGTCGCAATGAATTACGATCTTTTCAATTTCTATTAATTTATCCGATCGACGAATTTTTTAATGCGGATAATTTTAAAGATAATTTTCTAATTCTTATGGTTTTTCGCGATGTGTACGCGATACGAATTTTGAGAAGAATTTTTAAGTCGTGTAATAATATCGCTTGACAAATTTCAAATCGTTCGTACTTAAAAGTAAATGTACACCATCGGATTAGAACAATTGAACTTGAAATATTTTTATTCGCGATTGAAAAAACAGGAGATGTACGAAGTGTATCCGTAATATCGTAATTAGTTCGTGTTATATATGTTTATATTACTGCCTCGATTTTTTATAATATTTTTTCTAACAACATATACCGCAAGATGTATTAATCGGATTAAATGTTTGTTTCCAAATTACGAAATTTAATCCTCGACTAGCGATATCCTAGAATCACAGGTGACACACGCGATAGTTCGGGCTTCGGTTTAAATTAGGTTACTTAACTTTAATCTGTATCCTGTACTTTACGCCGTATCACCAATGATAATCTTTATCGTGTAAAATGCAGAATATAATTAACAGAACCTAATACAAGCAGCTGTGTGACACCTATGACCCCACGACACTGCTCAAGGTCGAGGATTTAAAAAAATCAGATTAAGCGTACTATATTATTAGAATATTTTTTATTCCCTTTTGTTCGTCTGGTATGCTATATCTAACTATTTCACGACGGAGCAGATTTTTAATCGAACGAACCATACGGATGAAACAGTATTTAAATCGAGCTATTCTCAGCTTTCAGTGTCTAAATTTCAAATAGAGAAACGAGAGATCACGTCGTTGAGAGGCTTGTTTTCTTCGTTTTCAATTAGAAAATTATCGAGATACGATTACTGAAAAATAGTTAGAGATATGATTACAGAATTATCGAAATACATTTATTGAAAGGTCATTTGTAAGATACGGTTACAGCACGAAACCATAACCGTGGATATTTACCATAAAATTGTCGGTAAACAAATGAAATTGTTATCTTCGTTAAGCACGTTTTGTACGTGATCGAACCTCCGAATTGAATTCCCTCTTACGAGGGCGATATTATTAAATTATTAAATCTGAAAATTAATAATTATCTATTTGCTTCGTATGCTTAAACAGATTGTTTAATCGAATATACACCGATTGTTTAATAGTCAGGCAAGAAATAAATACGCGAAGTGCCTTTGTAATAAAACAGCCGTATGAAGAATTACGTTGCGAGTAGAGAAGTTATCAATTGATTTGTATAATCATCGGGGAAATACAGAAAAACGAAAGAAATATTACACGATATCATTCTACGAAACGTTTATCATACGTTTAATTATGTATGTAACACTGCATGCACAATCGTAATATTGAATATTTCAGAGATCGATGCAATAAATATTAATATGTTTAAGTATTGTGATCGTTTAAATTCACATTTTTAAATTTAAATATTTATGAACCAATTAATCCAGAAGATCAAATATGCGATATAATTCGTTTTTTATATCTGCTGGCAAGAAGAAATATCATAATATAAACATGATTTTGTTCTGTATTAGTACTCTATTTTTATCTGGTCCTGTGAAATGAAAACCGGTTTAAAGTTCAAAACGGGCATAAAATAAAAAGCCAAAAAGTGCTGGAAAACATTTAAAAGTTGGGACTGTAAAAAAGAAGTACAACGAAAACCGGTATTTCCCGTTCAGAAACAGGAAAACAATCGCGAATTTGCAAGGAACGAGGCGACAAGGCGTGCAGTTATGCCAAGTATCCGACAGAATTGACCTTTCTGTTCGCCAACTCGCTGGCAAACTCTAGATGTATGGAAACGATCGTAAAAATCGTGGTCACCGAGCGAACATAATTTACAAACTTTTGGGGAAGACGACGCAGTTGCTAACAATGATTCTCATCGAAGTCAATTAAATAAATTCTGGTTACTACTAAAATAAATTTCATGGAAAAATTGTAACTAAACTTTATTATTAAAATACCCATTGCCAAAAATTTAAAAATTCAGATCAACGAATTTAAAATTAAATAAATTTGGACCACTACCGAATTAAATTTCCAAAAAAAAAAAAGATTCTAAAAATGTATCGCGAAGAAGCTCGTCGTAAAAATTGAAGTCAAGGAATTTGGAATTAAACGAATATTAAATTTCATAGAAATCAAACACACGAGTACAAATTGAATTCAATCGTCGCCTTGATATCAAAGGACCGTGTTACAGACAGCCTAAATTACCTCGCAGAAACTCAGCTCTACTATGAAATCTAACTAAAGGACAACGAGCCGAATATTTAATTTCAATTACCCAGATGTGGCTATGAAATAAATTATTAATTAAATACTAAATTCGGTGCTAAAAGATTCTACAGAACTAAAAATTAAACATTTCTTTCGTCTGACCTACATTTTGGCTTATCTGGTTTTAAGAATCCGGTTTGACAAACGAATATAAAGTCGCCGGCTGTAAATCTACCGACGTGATTATATATTCACGTGCAATAAAACGTTTCGATTAAGCCGTTACGATCTTGATTGTTAGTTCTCGATAATGTTCGCGTTCGTTCGTCACACAGAAACGACTGGTTCCCTTCTGAAGAACACCTTGCATGCGCGACCAAATATCCAGAGTTACGCAAAAGATCTTAAACCGACATTAAAGACTCCTTCGTGACGAACAGGTTTCCTTTAGGATTTAGAGATTGTATATTTACTTAGTCTTCGAAGACACGGAATTCCAAGTTCTTGGATGCTTTGGATTTGGAACTTTTATTGCATTACATTTAGAACGTTGAGAACTTAACGGATGTTGGAGTTTCAACGGAGAGAAATTAAAAAAGGGAGTTAAAGTTGGTAAACTACTGAAAGTTAAGTTCTCGGAGAAGACCGGATATTCTCAATTTGTGCGATGAAAATTAATTTTTCAAAGCTACGAATTGAAAATTAACGAGTAATAACTTGTTCAAATCTACAAATTTAATTCCAGTGATATCTCTCAAATTTTCAACAAACTCATCGAACATTCCCAAACATCGGTGGACAACGAAATTCGCAAATCCCAATTCCCGCCCAATAATTCAGCCCAACCTCGCGCCTTCCTAATTCCATCAACACGCCCGTCTTCGACGTCTTAAATCCTAATCGCCTAAAACCTCTGGAATTCCAAAGGGTCGAGGAACTCTAGAGCAGAAAGAGAGCCAACGATTTACCAAGTAAGTAAATCTGCTGCTCCTAAGTAAACCTCTTGTAAAAGTTTCCACTCGTCCCGCAAACGTAAGTAGTATCTTTGGTTGGTCGAGAATCTACGGCGACCTATAGGATTCTAGTTGGCAGAAGTCACTTTTACCAGCGTGTACCAGCCTCGATGAAGTCACGAAAAAAGGTGAACGTCCTCGAGTCCCATCGAAACCGTCCCGTCACTTAGCTCACTTCCCCTTCTCTCCCTTTCTACGTTCGTGCAACTATCACGAGCAAACTACGGCGAAGACGAAGACGACTGGATCGTTGAAGATGATGAAGACAACGATGACGACAGATCTTCTTTCCCGTGGTATGCACGACCATGTGGCTCGTTTCAAAACCCGATGCCCTCCAGTGGACAGGTACTCGACTGTGTATACCTGTTCGGATAGACAAGTAGACGATACCAGGAAAGTCGAGAAACTCTAGAAACCTTGAAATACAACCGAGCAAAGAAGGAATATGGGTATCTGGATACTGCGTGCCGGTTTGGATACCGGAAGCACGCTTCACTCTATGGATTTGGAAACGCTCGGTTTACGGTAGCTGATGATAATTTCGAGTGATCAAGAGTGGTTCGAATTTCGCGCGTTATGTTCCTCGGGTCTTTTTTCGTCGAATTTTATTTCTCTATTGTCGATAAATTTTGTGTAACTCGAGGAACGTACGAAAGCTCGCAAGTTCAAAGATCACGGCGAGATTAAAGGAGCATCGATCACTGATATCTTAACGAGCTTGTGATCGTAGAATTTTTTTTATGGAAGGATTAATTGAAAGGAAAACTGTTTGACGTTAAGCAGGGGAAAAATGCTTCTGAAAATAAATTTCAAGGATAGTTCGATCACATTTTACGTGAATCACTGTATACTTCCTGATTGATTCATTGGATTGATCATATCGAATCACTTTCAGATTACTTACAATTTAAAACACGTAAATATACTATAATACGTTCATTAAAAAACAGAAGTAGTAGAAAAGCCGACGATTGCTGGATAAAACGCGGTAAAATCAATTATCCTGCGTGAACTAAGCGACAAAAATAGTTTGTTCGAAAACAAAAATTATTATTATGATACTGTCTCTGATACACCAACAAGTATAATATTTATGAGATTAATTGGATAAAGATGAAGCTTGGATTAGCTAACGTTATATGATAATATAATTTAATATTATTAAATATTCATTAAATTATTACTGTTACGGCAACGAATATAATATATAATACGATGCTTGTGAAATCTCAAAATGTTTTATATAACACGCACGATATAGACATAAAGATAATTTCTATGGCGAGTGTTCAAACACTTTCGTGAGCCAACGTAATATATAAATTTCGAAACGGATTGCCCAAAGAGCACACGAATCGACCATCCAATTCCTGACGTAGAAAAGATCCACAGGTTCAGTTCGTGACGAAGGAACTGGTCACGCATTCTAATATCCTCGTAACATCCTCGAGAGGTTCTCGAATGACGTAATCTCTCCCCCTGTGGGCCCCTATGAGCTTCCATAGGGCCGCGAGCCGCAGGTAGCGCCCGAAAATGCCAATGAAAGCGGCTCACATCGATGAGGTACTCGCACGATGGAATTCGGAGTCGAGTTCTCACGTAACTTGGGGAATAACGTACGCCTCGATTTCCTCTCGCGAGACTGACTCGAACACGCGGTCGATCGAGGGCATAGGATTCAACAGGTAGCCGACGCCTCTAGCCACGGGGATTACGCGATTTACACGCGGCTCAGCACCCAAGGAAAACGCGCGCCGTATTCCACGAAGACGCCCCTAAGAAGATCAACTTCTCGGCGGTTTGATTTTACATTCGAACGAAAGTCGCTCATGGGCGAATGGACGAAAAAAGTAAAAATGACAACCTAGAGTCTGTCGCTGCTAGACTTGCGTTATTGTTATTACTATTTATTTTATTTAAAGTCTGATCGAGTAGTATAAGATCATTGTTCATGGAAGTCGATGATCTTTCGCTGGGGCGGAATCGATGCGAGGATATCGTTATTATCATCGTCGATATTATGTTCTTTTCTTTCTTACGATTATGTGGATAACCTCAAGAGTGTGGCACGGCAAGCGTCGCGTTCGACAGGAAAATTATTTTCCAATTCGTACGTATGTGTCGGTTAAACATGTCTTGATCTTATTCTAGTTACCACGGCTTGTTCTCGCGAAGTCTTTATTTTAATATTCTTGGTATTTGCCTTTTGTTTTTGTATTTTCTCAAAGATGCTGTGATTTTGATAGTACAGTAAACTTTACCAGAGAAGATCTTTCGAAGGATTCTCGAAGGATGAAGGAAGAGAGGATTTTCTTCGCTACGCAAAATTCGTGAGGTCCCTCTTTTAAGAGTTGTATCATTTTGGAGACTTGTTTGAAATAGACGAATGGATGATTGAACAGAGAAGAAGAGAAAAGAGTCTAACGGATGTCTAAAGATCTACGTAAATTTGGGGCGATTTCCTTTTCAGTATTTGCATTATTCGCTTCTATCGTTCTGTTCGAGAAGTGAGAATATTTTGTTCGGTTAACGCAAAGAAGGAAAAGTTTTCACCGCTGTGAATGTTTTGTTTGCATCTGGTTTTCCGTATTTTCAGTATCTTGATAGTGTTTCGGTATTTTTATTATTTTGAGTGTAAATAAAATGAAATTGGAAAGGAGAAAACGAAACCTGGGTGAAAGGAAAAGGGGCGTTCTTTTTATCTTAACTTTATAGGGACCCTATTTTTAGAATTTTATTGCGCAAATGTATCCGACACAATAAAAAAATGTCGCACGTTGCAGGAAATGAAGAAAAGTACGACACGGTTTTATAAATATGCGCCTCTTTCAATGCATTGTTACGATCTACGACTTCCGTCTTCGTGGGCGTTGTTGTCCAGACATCTGTGCCTATGTATACACGACTTTTTAATTACACCAGCTGATGACAGCAGCGATATCCATGTAATAATTATTCGATCAACTACGCTGATAACAAGAAATTTTATCCATTCTCAGAACCAATGGAAAGACCTACAATATTATTCCCTCTTTCTATTTAAACGAACACGTTAAACGGTACTAACTGGACATTTCAAGAAATCACCGATGCTGTTCGACTCGTCTGACGAGGTTAATTAAATTTGCATACGTACGAGTATCGTTTGTTTATCGCGATGCTAAAATTAGATGCGAGAGAACGCGGTATGATTCACGAATAAAATAAATACTGGCAATATTATCATATTGCAAAAATCTAGGAAAAAATACCGTACGAATTTTTTCCAAATTAATTACGCGTGATCGAAGAAACTGAAAATGAAAAAGTGAGTTGCAAATGTGTGTTTACATTTAATTTAACATCTTAATAAAGACGTTCTATAAATAAAAGTTCGATGAACAACGTTCATTGCACGTAAAGTTTAATAAACAATATATTGAATGATATCATTTCGAAAATTTGTAAGGAAACGAGGAATTTCCAATATATATGTATATATATAGATTGGTCGTGATTCACAGACGAGAAGTGAAAAGGAACGTGCGCAATGTGGAATCGCAGGAATGTATTGTGCACGCTATTTTCTGCATAAGGAATATCGCTTTCAACGATAAAACGCCTCGAAGCGTTTCTAAATCGTCCTAGAAAAATTGTTTGGCATTTTCATGCGCGCATCGACACACTTTAGCAAACGATATATCATTTCGATAACAGTCACGATATAGATATCGAGTGATAAAAACCGCCTATATGGAAGCAAAAATACAAAAGGAAAATTAACAACATCCGAAAGACATTGAATCTAATTGCAAAATGTTACTAGAATTTTAAATTTGTATCGCGAAATTAACCGAGCGAATTTATTTTGCGTTTTCTCTTGAATCAGCTAGATATAATTAGTCGATCTAGCATCAGAATTTTACCCACTACGACTCCAAATTTATACTAAAACCTTAACGAAGAGAATCTAGCCTGACTTATTTGGAATTTCCTATAACGTGAACAATTTTTCGAAATTTTCACTAGCAAATAATACAGAGAGGCTTGAAAACAGGGCAAAGAATGCCAAACAGTTCAAAAACGTTATCAATGACGAAAATAAATGACATTCTACTAGCATTGGGTCGGTGTGTAGAGTTGATAATGCTAAAATAAAACGGATCGTAACTTCGGAACGAATCCAGCGAAATTATTTATGTTTGAGCGTGCGACGAGCGATAAGTTACACGCTGTAAAAATTATCTGAAAACGCATTCGTGCCTTTCGTTGCTTAGATAGCTCAGGACGGATTTAAGAAACTATCGCGACCAACGGTTCACGATTTATCGCGAGACCTCTATTCGAAACCTCTAATATCGAAAATTGCAAACAATTTTACAGCGAGAGGCATCTCGCCAGTTTCGCCATGAAATTTCAATGCTTCGTTAACTTACTTTTATTCGTTTATATTCAACTATTGTAGTTAAGTGCCACTTATATTCATTTTTATTACTATATTAGCCTTTCACCCATTTCTGCTTATTTCTACTATCGATCATTATAAACATAACTTTTCTACCATATTTGTAACACAGACATAGATGTATGTAGCGTGTTTGAACATTCTATTCGTAGAGTAACGCAAGTTTCGCAAATCACTCTCTTAAACAGCGTCATAATGCGTTAATATTTCGTTATTCGCTAAACCAGGAAATCCACGTTTTAACTATGCGTTTCGCGTTGGGATCTGGCAAATCTTCGTTAAACTGCGCTCTTATTAATTACCATTATCACGCTCGCTGCTAATTTATGATTATTATTCATTACGGTGGAAAATAAACTGGATGTTACGGGTGGTTAAAATATGTTAAATGCAATTACGCGTATATAAGATAAAGATTATATTGTAATCTTTGATAATAAATTTTATTATCTTCTACGTTCGTAGACACTTTCTAAAAATATGAAATACGAATTCCTAATATTAAATCTCTCTTCGATAGGAAAATTTGAGAGAAAATACGTATGTATGTAATATAAAATTTCGATCATTTCTATCAATTTGTCTTATTTGTCATTATTGTCTTTTTTTTAAATATCGCGCTGACACATGCGCAGATCTTTTTCCAATCAAAAAGCAATGATCTCGAAACGACATAAAAATCGAAAAAGAGCATCGATCGTGCCGACAATTACCCTCTCGAAGCAAACTACTTTTCACTAAACGCTGGAAAACAAGAAGAAGAATGAAACAGGTTAAACGGTTTTTTCTACCCGGTGTTTCGTGTCTGCCTTTTTAACCGTGGAGGCGCATGTTTATCGGTCGCGTGACGAAAAAAGAAAGAAGAGAAACGAACAGTTTGCATGTATACGAGGCGCGATAAAACGAACGCAAAAATTACGCACTCGCATGTACATTCGCAGATAAGGTTTTTATCGCAGGTGGTCTTTCCGTCGCGTCCACTGCTCGACTTTTCCATTTTCCTCGAAATTTCGTCTAAAAGGTGTCAATAGCTCGTAACTATGATTTCAGTGATCTTATCAGCCAACTGGTTTGCCAATTATTCGCAAGAGTGGTTTCAGTTTGATGTTTGCGACGATGAATTATTTGTGGAAACTTTGGAATCGAGAATTAGTCGAAAGAATGTAACACGAACTAAATATAACGAACGAACATAATATGTAACGAACTACATAGTAGTAATAGATAATAAATAACAATAGATAAAGCGATAAGTGAGAAAGAAATAGTGTACATTGCGAGGGCAATATTATATACAGTTACGAATAGTTTTAAGAATAAAAAAATAAAGAAATCAGGGATAAGAAAATCGTATTGGAAGCTTGGTTTTGGGGAAAACTGGCAGGAGGTTATTCCAATAAATATAAGTTGCAAACGAAGAATCGAATTTTAGCGAGCGAGAGTAATCTCCGCTTAGGTTCTGTTTTATTGGTAAAGATTTGACTCTACCTAAAAAGAGCAAAACGATCTATCAAAATTACATCAAAAGATCTTATTGGAATTCTAGAAAAAGACGTTAACGTTGACGAAACTAGGCATAAAATATCACAAAAATAGTTGATCAACGCGGTATAGTAATTTGCAGTTTCTCTGCCAAGTACGTACGCATTTATGCAATTATCCTCGAGCTTTTATCATTTCGTCCTGCCTTCTCCCTTACGACACACTAGTATACATGTACATATACCTGTATATCGATGCGCGATAACGATAATGTATCAACTATATCGTGGATTAGAGTAGCGGTATCATAAAACTGTGGCGCGGTTCGTTTCGACGTTAGACGAGACTGAAAATATCAATCGTGGGATTTCTTGATATCGTAATCACGCTTGGATTCGACACATGATGCAATTCATATTTTTTATTCGTTATACATATTCGTTCGTATTACTGAGAAAATATTATTTATGCAAACCACGAGTCGAAAACACGAGTTAATCGCTAATGACAAAACATTCTGTCAGTTTTACGACGATCTTTTCACGAGAACGATGCGAATCTATAGACAGAAGTTAGATAACTTAATTTCAGAAATACCGATTTATTGATCTTCTGGCTTATGAATATTCTTCGAAATCCTATCGAACTTCGATCAGTCAACGACATAATTTCAATCGTCACGTTTATTATGAGCTGATAAAATATTTATTAAGTCGATAATAGAGAATATTTACACCAGCAAATATCCATAATTTAGCAAATATAGTACACAGTGTATAAAATATCTAGTAAAAGCAAGTAGCAAATATAATGGTACTTTAACTCGAGGACCTAAAAGGTTGATAAAAAAGTTATAGATATAATAACGCAACGTTGTAAATTTATAAAGCTAAAAATGTTATAAAATATAAAATTCTCGCAATGCTATAAAATTTCTATGAAAAATTCGCTTTGTCGATTGTACGAAACGATCGATACTACAACGACTCTACAAAATATCCGACATTTATATTAAGAAATCAAATAAAGCAGTATTCACTGACTCGAAAATATTCCACGAGCCACGGAACGTATTTAGAAATCCCACCGTCTCTTTGCACATCTCTCTATGTGGAAATTAATGGAATCCAGCTTGTCATTTATCACGGCAATTTCACGTCAAGGTGAAAAGCGAGAAAGTAAGGTTATCATTCATTCTCCAAGGTCGTTTTACTCCGTAAACGTTTCGGCTCTTTCTCGGAATAATTTTTATCTCAAAAACATTCTAATTTACCTTATACTCATTGCGATAAAAAGCTTATTTAGCATTAAGGAGATAAATTTTCGGTATGTGCAACCGTGCGAAAATTGAAGAATATTTTGTAACATTTTTAAAGGCAATGGAACGTGGAACAACCCCTTTGACTCGTTCGATGAGAGCTGGTCTAAGTACGGCAATCGTAGATTGCTTTATCTGTTTCCTCCGATAACGCTCGAACAATGGCTGATAAAAAAAGGAGTAACAGAGGAAAATACCGTGGTTATTAAGAGAGGAAGCGCCTCTATTGAATTAGATCGCCCGTGTATTTTAAAATCGTGGAGATAAAGGGAAGCGTCGTCGCGCTTTCGTATGAAAATAAATTGAATTAAAATAGAAGGAAAAATGGAGAAAAATCGAAGAACGAACCGATTTCATATTTTCAGATTTCCAATTTAAAGGTTGCTGAATATTTCACTTTCTAAATTGTTCGGATATTATCGATCCGATGAGTTTTTGACGACATATTTGCTTCCAACATTAACGAATCTTTAATACGTGGAAGCTAAAATATGAACGAAGACATTGTCGTATTATCGAATTCCTAAGCTTCGTGTTTTTCCAATTATCGTCTCACAATTTCAGAAAATATTTAACAGAAGTTCCAACTTCTTCAAATTCTTATCTATGGAGACTCGAAAGACTAAAACTTTTCGAATCGGGACACGTTGCCTGACAAATAGCACGTACACTTTTCACTCGTGATAAATCTATTTACCTCGATGATATTAATAAATGATTGTTATAAAAAATCCATGAATCTTCCACTGAAACGTTCAGTATGAAAATTAATATGTAAATATATACATCGATTAATCGAACAAATCATTCGATCACTGATGGTAGATCGAATGTGAACGACCGAGTGACTTTACTACTCACAGTGTCAAGTTTAAAAATGTCTTTTACAATATCTAATATCGAATAATGTCATAACCGCAATTATTTATAAAAAACGAAAGAGTGGCAAACGTCGAACCTAAGCAACAGTTATCTAAATAGACAGACACAGCTATCGTAACGTCCTTGCAAAAACGTTTACGGTTAACTATCGCCTATGTAATACGAGACGCCATTTTGCAAAAAAAAAAAAAAAAATCGTATATTCTTAGCTGGACGGAATATAATAATACTCTTTTTACTGCAGAAAAAACGAAGAAGATATTAGTATAGTGGAAACGTACAATTCTATCTGAATGTTCAAGTGCTCGATCTTTGAAATTCTTCAATTTTTCATTTTTTCAAATGCTCTAACTTTCCATTTTCCAAGCCCGAAAATTACCACCGTTTCGAATCTTCGAATCTTCGAATCTACGAACTTACAAATTCCCAACCTTTCCAAGCTTCGTAACATGAAAATTCCCACTTTTATAACTTTTCGGAGCTAAAACGCGGAACTAAACCACGTGCTGTTACCGATTCCAAACACAAAATTACCATTTTCTTCGCTTCGAGAAACCAATTTTCATTCTATCTAATATTTACCATTTAAAGCACCAATTCGTATAAACTTCCCACTCGATATTTGTCGCTAAAAAGTTCGGCAAGAATGCGAAAACGAATAAACACGATCCACGAAACGAAAGGGAGCATTACCTTTTTCTGTTTCCAAAGGAGGAAACACGAAGATACCGGACTTTCGAGAAAAAGTCGATCCACGACATCTAGATCGTAGAAGGCAGCGAACATTAGAGGCCACGGTACGGTGAACTCCTCGTGAACAACCTTCATCCTTTCCAATTTGTTCCTACGGGTTGTACTGATGCGTGACAGCGATCAAGGAAGCGAGACTTGCGTAAAAAACGCGCGTACGGCCGACGGGAATGCTGAATGAACACGCTACCTCTCAACGAAACGAGCCGGGACCGTTTTCCATTCCAGCCTCGGTTTCAGAAATTCAAGGAGACTCCGAGTTATGGTAGTATAGTAAATGGCTAAGGTATTTCGTTAGCGATTAAACCGCGGATTTTTATCCATACGTAGGAAATTTTAAAGTGTAAAAGTGCACAAAATGTACGTAATGTGTAAAAATATGAATACAAAATATCCAGAGTACAGTACTTGGTATAATATTCAGTGGATGAAGCAAATTCCTACGTACATAGTATACAATTCAATTTGTTTAATTATTACAGGTTTATGAAAATATGAATTTGCATTAAAATTCGCAGTCTAGTAATGATGATTGAGCGGTGTTGTAATATTCTGAATATCTAAGATATTTTAGTATGTAGTAGATAATTTAAAGATTAAAGTAAGCACATGATAATATCGTTAATGAGATTTGAGTATTTTCTATAGCTAAGTGAATTATTATCGAAGAAATATGATTTCATATATGTATGGAAAATGATTTTGTGCGTGCGAAACTGAGAACAATGAGTTGAGAACAACTACTGGAATATATTACAATATTCCACCTGGTTAAAATATTTCGGCAATAACGATTCTGGATCAGTAAATTCTAAGTTATGCTGATATAGTAAATGGTTGAAATATCTTGATAATAATATGATTAAAATATATTATTTACGTATATTACGTATATATTAAACGTTTTGAGTTGAATCAATTATTCGAGAATTGTGAATTCTATCCTATTTCATTAACGAGGAGCACGATTTTAGATAAGGGAATCCTAAATTAGCGATACATATCGTTAAGAGTAAAAATTGATGGTTACATCGTAAGCGGTTAGGAATATTTTTCGTTGTAGGTGAATTATTAAGGAAGCGTGAGTGATCATTTTCTTGATATAATTTTAATAAAATAACACATGGAAAGTTAAGAAAACGAGTAAAGTAAAGTTGCTAATTTAATACTTGCGATTTATCTCTTAATAATTTTATCTAAATTCAACTAGTAAATTCCGAAATATTAGATGTCACAGCGAAAACCGATTAATAAAGTCACAGCTACTTCGTAAAGTATACTAAAGATCAAGGCTACGTGCAAAAACATTTCCTTCTTTTCTTTTCTTTTTTCCTTTTTTTTTTTTTTTGCCAATGGACACATGTAGATAACGACGTAACGGAATTAATAGCAAAACATGGATTATGCACGGCCTGAATAAATAAACGATAACAAGTGGAGGATGTGCAACTTTATCGCTGGAACGATACCAGGAAATGCATTTTTTAATGATTCACGCTTCCCCTTCGACTTATATACACTTCTTAAGAATTATATAATTTGTCAATAAAATAGCTTGATTTGTAAACGTACAGTTATAGAATACCAGTACGGATTTATACAAACGTTTATCAGTGAAATAAATCAATTTTTGAATGTCTATCTACAGAATTCGACTTTAGATTCATACAAAAAATTTGTATATTATAATTTCTAGAATTCTGTATACTATCATAGAATTAATCGTTATTAATTTATTTCCTGAGGTCGATCGACGTTATATTAATATTTTATTACGTACGATATTACATAAACGCGGAGACACATCATACTAAGAAAATTCTTATGATTCATGACATCATTTAAATCGTTAAAGCAAAGTCCGAAGATCCAATCTCCTGAAATATTATACGCTCCATAAAATTAAAGGATCGCTAAATAATCCAACAGATATCCATTTTTGAAACGTTGCAACTTCGTGAAAAAAAGAAATTAGCAATTTAGCGATCATTCGATTTTGCGGACGAGTGTATTAATTAATAAACATTATACGCGTCAATGATACGATTTTGTTTTCTTTGTTCTTATCATCTTACGAAAGTATGATATCGGAATTCGATAGTGCATTTATTGTTAGTGTTACAAAACAATGTAAAACATGATAAATCGTGACGAACGTGTGGCATCGTCACGAAATATAAACGTTAGAAAGAGAGTGATTTCGTGGTATCGCGAGTGTAGCTTCCTTCTCAGCTACGTGTTTCCGCTCGTGAACTCGGTACACGGTTGCTTCCGGTTTGTGCACCAAAAGCCAGCGAACCACGACACTCCTAGTGGTGGTTGCCACTAACACGACGTTATGCTTCGTTCTATCGCGAGGCCTAATTAGATTAGATACTTAATCAACGGTCATTGTATAGGGAAGACACTGTTCTCAGAGTCTGGTAAACGTATGAAATCGAAATCGCTTCGATTTACGAGAATAAAATCACAAATCTATGAAAAGAAATAGCTAATAAAAATCATTTGGCGAAACGCTTTGACGAGGTATTAAATAATCATTGTCTATATTCATTTCATACAGTGATCGATATTTTGTGCAACTTTTATTATATTTATATTATTTAGAGTTTCTTATAGGCAAATATTTCCAAGTTTCGAAAAAACTCGATTTCATAAATAAATAGAGGAAAAAAGAAAAGGAGATTTTGTGCCATTTAATGTTATTTTATATTTTGCTTTACGATTCGATATTTAATCCTTACAACACTATTTACTATTTTAGTCGCATAGCATTCAACACGGATACTGAATACTTCATTTAATCTTGTCAGAGAGTTTTACTAAACGATTTTTTTTAACAATCAATGTTTTCATAGATCTGTAATTTTATTAACATAATAATAACACAGATAGTAAATATTTATGAAAATGGAAACAAAAACATTTTACTTTGTTACATACCGCATATCATTGACCGTTAACGAATCTAAACTATTATGTTCTACAGAATATATCCTTTGCAATATTTATAGAGTTGCACCGTTAATCGTCACAATGAGCATTCTATCAGAATGTGAGAAATACCTACTTCTACGCATTTCCTTCTTTAAAGCTTATCGTCCAACGATCGTTTTTTAAAAGCTACGTAAAGAAAAATTGGAACACGTTGATTTCATGAATAGATGTAAGCATTTTTAACTGGAATTATTATTTGCCTTTCTGATATATTTTTGCCCAAACCGCCGTGATTATCCCCACTATAGTTTTAATAAGAAATATCAATTTACAGATAGACGGTACATATTTCACACGAGTTGTGAAAACAAAATATTCCTATTATCATTCCAAAACATACATTTCCACAATATACCCATTAATCACAAGCAATTTCAGTAATTATTTTTAATTCCTCTTACACTACGTATATATTTACATCATAGCAAACGTGCATTTCATAGAGGTCAAAAAATTAATTAACCAGTCGATCGTCAATTGTACCAATAAGCTTCGATATTTAGTGAAACTATCTCTGTCGCTATTTATATGATTAAGGCAATCATCCATACCGCATACTAATTTTTTAATAAGCGTATGTCTGCGACAATCGCCTCGTAGCTCTTATGTACATTACCATAATCATTAATAACAGTCGTTAACGCTAATAAAATTTAAACAATTTCTATATAACTCACGCCATTCCAAACAAACCATAAACTCGTAAAAATGTTCCATATAAAATGTTCAATTATCATTATTAATTTTTTCAGTCAGTACGTATATTTTATAAACTACTTAGAATAAGAAATTTTCCTGGCAGTAAATTTGAGAATCTTGCGAATAAAGAAGATGGTCAGACCAGCTAGCATTTCGCGATTCCTCGAACGAGGTCTCAACTTTGCTTTTTAAAAATTTCTTTCAGGCTAGTCGAGACCTAGTTCAGTCCCAATGGTGCTTTAAATATTATATCAGGGTGGAAGTGAACATCAGGAGTGTACGACGTTGAACTGGAGCACGACTTTCGAGGCGATTTTGTTGCCGCCATTGCTTCGGACCGTACGATCCGAGTCCTTGGCGACTCGTACCCTAGTTTTACCGCAATTTAGTACATGTGATACGTCCCACATCGTTTTAAATCGTCACGGACCAGCCGCTTGCACAACGATCGCGTTAAAAATAGCGATGTCAGAAAACGACACTGTAATTGGGAGAAATCAAAGAAACAATCTTTGATCCCGTGCAGACATAACAAATCGTCGGCACGTTAGGAGGAAGATCCCGACCAACGAGGCTGATTTATTCCAGAAAAAATTCTTCGAATCCTCACGCTTGTCACGAGTTCCAAGGAGAATTCCACTAGTCATATAGTTAACTATTATTTTTTTCTAAAAGGACCATTTGTGCTAGATACAAAGTCTGACGATGTGGCGATAAATTAGTCACGGTTCTCAACTTGGAATAATGATTTTCCTTTCACGCCTTTCGTGGAATGCTATGCGGCTCTTTGGATATATTATATTAAGAAAGAATACGTGCCACTATTATGTCTTAAAGACGATGATGTAGAAAAGAAAGTAACAGATGCTCGCTTCGGTCGTCGTTCAAAACATTAGAATTTATAAGTAACTTTTTGCAATATTCAAGCGAAATGAATTCCACAAACAGAATGATTCTACGGAATTCAAATAGGAGGAAGATAGTACTATTAGATCGCGTTTGAAATTCAAATGCATTAGTCGGTGAAAAAAAAACATAATTATAATATGCACTACTAACTTATATTCCTCGTGCATTTAACGTCCTAACCGCATGCATTTTTATATAATATTAAGAATAAGATATAATAACAACGAACAATAACATTTAATAATATCAATTATCAACGATATTTAAAGATACATTCATGAGATCAACTTCTCCTAGCGTTCTTCCCACATGCAGTGCCAGAATCTCACCTTCAATGTCGCAGTGTATAAAAAGGACAAACGCAGACATAAAAAATGATTGCAAGAAATAAACGCGCATATGGTCAAGGCGAAAAGCTTCGTATCGGCTCGGTTGCCAACCAAACCTTCTTCCTAACAAATCTCTGTCCGTAATAGAAATTGAAAGGCAATCTGTGCCTCCGCGATGGCTCGTCATATTTGGGGGAGGGGGTCAATCCCCTTTTACTCAATTACGTCATCTCTCAGACGGTACTGTAGAGGCGTATACTACTACGCTTTCCAGCGAACCGAGTCGTTAAACTTAACGGTGACCACCGCGGGGAAAACCTGCGTCTGTTGTTCCGCGCAACAAAGGAAAAGACGAGACGAAAAAACCGAGAATGGTCTGTTGGCGAAATTTAATTCATAGATAAATTCCAATGTAACTCGTATTTTATATATCGAACTTCAAAATCTCAAAATACAATAAATTCAGGAAAATTTTAGCTGCAATAGCCGGAGATGGCTTTGCATCGAGTAAGTCCAATAAATGTTCTTGATCCAAATTGATCGTTACGATAAGTCCAGGCATTAATCTTCGGACAAGTTTTTATACAAGTAACAGGGAAACGATTCCTGACCTATATTAAATCAATTTACGATCGCTTGCTATGCCTTGCATTAACACGTAGAAAACAAAATTTAGACAAAATAAAGTACTTCGAATGACGGGGATTTAAATACATAAGATAAGGTCTTTGTATCAAATTCTTTCGATTTGGTTTTGCTTTCAAGTTTTTATCTCCAGTAATAATTACAAACAGAGTGGCTTTCCTACGTTTGTAATACTTCAAGCTACAAAAAGACCCAAAAACCATATATTATCGTATTTATATATAAATTCTGTAAACCGTATATCATAGAGAAAAAGAAAAGAATTAAATTAGAACTTTTCATAATAAAATTCGCTAAATATACACCTGCTACTGTATATCTTCTTCGGTAGTAGTAATTAAACATTTTTTACTGCTTTTAATAGCTACTATATGCCTCTAAACTTCCGTTAGAACGATTCAAAACCCGTTCTTCCAACCAACTATGTACATATTATTTTATAAGAATCTATGAAAAAACAGACACTCGTTAACCCAGCGATCCAGAATTCGCAGACACGATCGGTTATTTTTACAGACATTTTTTACGACACCTTGTTCCATCGTTTCACCTAACGTTATCGCGATTTTTCTTTATTGCGTAACGAAAGACAAGAGGCAAATCTTTGTCTTTTCCGTCAGAGAGAACACGTAGATGGTGCACGGTTACGGATGGTGCAGTGCACCACACTGACAGTATCTTCGTAATCGCTCTTAATTAAACTAAACTAAGGTCTTAGTATTAAAAAAATCTTTTGCTCGTTAAAAATGGAAAGAAACATAATTCGAGATAACAATGTGACACACTTTGGCTATTCGATATAACGTAATATACGAATACGTAAATTCTCGTTTACCTTTCAATAAAAAAAAAAAAGAAATATAACGAATTTGTTTTTCTTTGAGCCTGTATTATATGAAAAATATTAACTCTGTTGCAAATATTCCTTATAGTAACTCGTGCAAGTATTTGAACACTTACTATAAAAATAGTCACGTATGTCACGTATATACTCGACTGTCTGGTGTAAGCGTGTTACATAAAACATTTTGAAATTTCATTAGCGCTGCATGAGACACGACTATCGCGATTATATTCGTAAAATTTCAATTCGATCTAAAATCGTATCGTACGCAGAAGTTGGAAAACGTTTACTGCAAATGTACATATTTGATGAAAAATTAGTATACAGCACGAATAGCTGATTTTAAACGTATGATAAGTGTTAAACATCGTCCCACTGAGAATAAAGACTTACTGATACAATGTACAATCGACTGTTTCAATATTTCGATGATCTCTGAAAGATGTACGCTTGCATTAGCATTGACCACAAAAAGTATTTACACTTTTCCCTTCTTCCGAATGAAATATATTTTGATCGCGTTCTACATACATTTCATTTTCATAGAATTAAATTTTTATACTCATACTCTTAAATAATACGAAATTTAATATACTTGAAGCCAATTGATCAATATATGATACACGCAATAACGAATAGCAATAACATTCAAATACTTCTCGTAACTACCGTATAGGATTATGATAAACTATAGCTTGGTTCTTGATGGGTTAACAAATTAAAAATCATTTACTACGATAGCAAATTCACGCATAACCATGTCGTTAATAAAGATTCCATGCTCGAAGGAGCATGATCGTTAAGGAAGGTTGGTAGTAAGGAGGCACCAGGTCAAGTGGAAAGGAAATTATGCGATGAATATTCGATAAGAAGGTAAATTTCATCGGATCCTGTCAAAGAGTAATTAGCAAACGATAATATAATTGGTCGGTGAGGGAAGAAGAGGCGTCGAGAAGGCGGTCAGTGACTAATATAGCTGTAAACACGATGCAAATGACGTAACCATGCGAATCAGGATGGATTGTATTGGACAAATAAACGTTCGTGTAAATATTAACTCGACGATTACCGCACGTTCCCTGATTTAATTCTCTCGATTTTGAAATATTTTCTGAATGGATTTGGAAATTAGAAACGGTGACAATTATGAATGAGGCTTTAAATTTATGACGTAAATAAATCTCTGTCTACCGTTTTCTGTTGCAAATTGTTGTTGTCCATATAATATCCAATTCTTTATTTTCGATCAACATTTTACTGTTATAGCGCTTGTTCGTGATAAATATGAATCGATAGTGTGGTAAACTTGTAGCATAAATTTCAGCTTCTTTCGAACATTCTCCTGTCGCGAACTCTTTTTTTAAGTAGATCAACGTTCAATGTTCAATGTTCCATCTACCTGGAATTGAAACTCCTTCGCTGAAATCTACACGTAAGTCATAATTTTATCAAAAATATCGATAGTTTATATAATTATAAATTTTTAAAATAACGATAAAAATGTTTAACGACGTAATCGAAATGTAATTCTTTCGCTTCCCCCGGCACTGAAAAATGTAAATGTGGGAGCGTAAGGTGCGACAAGCTGTTTATACAGGTGAATAAACTGACATTAATATGTGCAGCCTTTTACACTCCAACATTAAACATTTCTCGTTGAACGATATTATAAAATGAATACTCGATGTAGATTTAAAAATATTTTTATCATCATGTGTACGAAGAGTAACCGAACCGTAACGAAACAGCTCTTCTTTTCTTCCGTGGAAACTTGAGTTTCGTAAAATAATTACGACGAGATATTCCATTACAATTACGTAAGTTCCACTCTTGAAGGTAAAAATAGCGTGTATAAATTAATTAAGAAGCTAAACAGTTGCCGAGTTGAAACATAATATTAAAACGCTTATTGGATGGGTCTTAAACGATTTACAGGGCTTTAAATGTCAGGTTTAATTAAGAAGCGTCTAATATCGGAAAATAATTGAAAAGTTTGAAAGGCCGCAAATTCAAAAAGTTGAATATTTGAATAATTCGAAAATCATAGAATTAAAACTTTCGCGATTTCACAAAATTTGATCGAAGGCACCAAAATTTTCAAGTCCTAACATTTCGGAATTTGAATATTCATAAATTTCAATATTCCGACATTCTTATATTTCAAAACATTTTAATTCTAAAATCCTACAGTTTTTAAATTGCGAAATTAGGGAGTTTGAAAATTTAAATACTGAAGAATTCCAAGTTTTGAGAATTAAATTAAAGAATTCGGAAATTCGCAATCTTTACCTAATACAAAATAACTGGACGTTCAAGTAACCATCGCAAAGAGTCAATATCATCCACTTTAATTTCCTCAATTGAAATTAACCAACATACTTTGCCACGGATAACCTAACCCAACGACTTCCTCTTCTAAAACGTCCATTACGCCCAACGAATCAATACCAAAGATACTTGCGACCGCCTCCAGAAAACGTAAGAAGTGAAATACCTCGATTCAATCTCTATTGTTCATCTACAGGAACCGCGGTAAACTAATTACACGTTAACAAGCTTTGGCAATGCAATCTGTCAGCAGAAGCAGGAAGCAGAAATACGAAACACTCGTCTTACCTATTTTTCTTCGACACTCGTTTCCTCTCGTTCGTTTACCTATCGAAAACTTTCTCGTATCGCGAGGATTCAACGCGTGAGAGAAATGGACTATATCCATCCTCGTGCGAGTACAGGTAACGTTCCTGGCACACGTACTTTGCAAACACGGTTTTCGTACGAGAAGTATAAGAATTTTTGGTAGAACAATGTCGGAAAATTAAAGGGAAACTGCGATGTACAATAAAGCGAACTTAGTAGGAGAACGATCTTCCAAACCTAATTGTGATATACGATTTATTGACGAAAAAATATCGGTCACCAGGGCTGCCCTGTTATCAAATGAAAGAAAATCAGGACATTTTTGTATATGGCAGTGAAGACGAAAATTGGCTAACTTTAAAGTTTATACGAATTTTCTTTCATCTTCGATACAGTACAATCCCCTGCGTTCGAACCTCTATTACATAAATATATTAAAAGTTAGATACGTCATTGTATCTATTATTTTGTTGGTATTCGTCAAATAATATTTTATTGTCGTATAATCTACTCTACGTATAATACGGTACAGGTTTTCGCTCTATAAGATACCTGTTAGATACCTGTGTATAAATTGTATACCCGTTATGCACGCAAATTATGAATAACAATCAGAAGCAATAGAGAGAAAATGAGGCAAAATAAACGACGATGTACTTACCGGTTCGGAGAGATAGGACTCCCACAGTTCCCTGAGATCGCTGCTTCCCACGTCGTAGAATTCCATGATCCTAAGCTTGCTCGATCGTTCCTAGTGTCGTGCCGTTGCCAGTCAATGAATTGCCGTATAGTCTGCCCATGGAGGATAAAGAATATCAGAAGAATACGGACACGATCTCTCCTCGAGGATTCATTGTCTTCCAAGGATACCGGCAGACCGACACTTTCTGAAGGCAAAACGTTCGAGAAGGTTGAACGATCGGTGTACAGTAGCATTCAAAAATATTTACATGCTTTATCTTACTTTTGATCTGATATCATTTAATTAGATAGTTTAATTGAACTACTATCTTTAATTGGAGAAAATGAATTTCTTATACAGAACGTTTCAGCGATCGTGACACGATTATCGAGGAAACGATTCTACGCGAAAAAATAAGTAAAAAATGTAGAATAATAATTGTTTATTTTATTGAATAGAACTTTCTATTTGTATTAGGCATTCTTTTTTAATAAGAATTTTCTCGGAAACGATTATTCTATATTTATTTTTTTACGTATACCTTCCTCTTATATAAAGTCACAGCCTTGCCAATAGTCTACACGATTACCAAGGCGCTCTATATAAATTGGTTATCCTGCGCAGAATTCAGATAGTCGAAGTCCTGCTGTAGAATATTGCGACGCGAAGCAGTAGGAAAGTGAACATTTCGGAATTCTCACTTCTTGTACGGTCTGTTCTATCACATGAGAAACTCTTTATCTTTGGATTGTTTGACTTTTGATTTCTAAACTGTGACTCAGATTCTTTTAGACTGATGGAAAGATTATGATAGACGGTTACCTCAAGTTGATGAGATAAATATATAGAAATAAATAACTTTTATAACTTTAAAATACTATTACGATATAGTAAACCACTAAATCTTTCCGAAACTAATTCGATAATACGTCTTAAATCATTTTTCTAATATTGCTGGAACCGATAGGAATACAGAATTCTATTGAAAATGGGACTGCATTTCTCGTTTGAAAAATTATTTCACAGTTTTGCGTTATTAGATTTCCCATAAATACAAGCATTCGCGGTCTATTTATAAGCGTGTTTCTGTGATTGGCGTTATCTTGTCTTCCGCATAGTCAATATAGAATGATCGAACTATATTCGATCCCAATTAAGTATGGCAAGTACCATTAGTAATTTCGAACGGTCGTTAATTTTATTCCTACGTTTTCCTCTTTTTTCCTTTACCTCTATATAGGTCAATGACAACACAAAGAATTTCTACGCTAGCAAACAGTTTCAAAATAATGATAGTAGCTGGGAAAAATATTTGAACACTTAGCATAGAAAACTTACACTCGAAATTTTACATTTCATTGAATTTCGTTTCGTAATAAAGCGTGAAAATGTTTCGTATAATATATAATATATTCGTAAAATGTTTCTACAAATGTTCGAATATTTTCGTCAGCAGCTGCATATATCATAAATTCGAGTAGAAATAATTATATTTTTATAGCGACGTCGAAGAAAAATCAGAGAAATTGAACGAACTATTGTTTTCACTCGTGTCTCTATGACATGGAGAAGTGCAAATCGGTTGAATGTGAATCGTAACGTTTGCGAACACGATTTGGTATTTAATATATTCTATTATTCTATCAGTGCAACACGATGCAACGACTGTACCAGAGCTTGTATACTGTAACGAGATCAATGGACCTGTCTGTATGAGTTAAGTACATATGTATATATGTATAGTGTTCTCGCGGAGAGAAGGAGAAT
This sequence comes from Bombus vosnesenskii, assembly GCF_011952255.1. Classification (NCBI taxonomy): domain Eukaryota; kingdom Metazoa; phylum Arthropoda; class Insecta; order Hymenoptera; family Apidae; genus Bombus; species Bombus vosnesenskii. The sequence goes on along the minus strand of NW_022882959.1, from coordinate 845,532 downwards.
CGAACGCGTTGCGAAATGAACTGCGATGCGTTCGCTCGGAAAACAATGGAGAATTTCTTTAAAGACAAAAGAGTATCTTTGCTTTACTTTTAAAAGAGACTCGTGGAAGCTTCATTTATATATTTATTTCGAAATTTTGATTTCGATCTTGATTTCGATTTTTTAAACCTTCTTTTACCTATCTTTTAGTCCTTCTAGCCTTCGTGATACTAATTGTCGGTTATCACATTACAAATTCGTAATTGCAGTCGTTAACAGGGTTAAGTATCGAGTTAAGTATATCGTTCTACCGAATAAAGGAGGCATGAGAACGAAAGGAATTACGGCCATGGTTGTAAAAGAAAGAAGGAAGGAAATTTCCATAGAGTTCCCACTGTAGTTTCTTTGACTCATATTCTACACAGAGTACTGTTACTCAAAATCCTGTTGAGCGATAATTTTCAATTTTAGTCAACGCTAATCAGTTTTCTTTCGTATAAGAGTTTCATAGTATAGCGATGCAAATACGATAAAAATGTATCATCCTGCATATTCTCAATTAACTATTTCATTGAAATTTTATTAATGTCATCTATGTAATATATATTCATTCATATACATTCATTATGAAGATGAAAATGTAAAAAATAAATTATCTGTAATTTAACAAAACTAACGACACAACAGAGGAAAGAAGAAGCCATGAAAACAATCGCGCTCAAAATTACACTATCGACAACAATCCAGATTTCACGAAGAAGAAGAGTTTCCAGGAAATGAAACAAAATTTCCGAACGGTAAACTCCCAACGAGTGCTCGTTGTGGCATAGCGCGCTATGTTTACACAATTCCGACAATTATCAGCAGCTGCGGGTACATTAGCGAGGTCTGTTGTTCTTCCTGAGCACACGTTACTAAATGTGCGTTAAAAAAACGATCGTATAACAAACTTTTAAACGGTATGTATGTTGGACTCTTCTTCGATCGTTCAACCGATCCGCCTTACTTTATCTCTGTCCCGCCAATAAATTTGAAACCAATCATCAGCCTCGTATTAATCGTGTCCGACCTTTTACTCAACTGGGAAGAGTTCCACATGATCACCGATATCAAACAGAACCGGTATATTTCAAGGAAACACAGTTGAACATAAAAACAGGTTCGCGAAACTTTAACGTGAAAATGTATCGAGCGATGGCTCGTAACTAGAACAATCCAAATTTCGGTCTTTTCATATAGTGGGATCCACCCTAGTAATCGCAACATAGTGGAATCGTTAATATGCAACAAAAATACAAAAAAATATCTGTTTATAGAAAAAAAAAGTTACAGTAAATAAGAATTCATATGTTATAGTTAATTTACGTTACGAATATTATTGGCTATGAAAACATTTTTTGGTTATCACTAAATACCGTCGATAACGAACATTTTTTTTTGTTACTTCCGACCATCGTAGCTTTTCATTCGCATTATCGATAATTAGTATCTCTCTAAAAGGAAAGGAACCAAAGAGTTGAACTTTAGCAATTACCGCAATATAATGGTTATTTCATTTAAAATATTTAACATGTATTATTTTACTCCTGTAAAAAAGGCAAACATGGACATAAGTGGTTTTTGCTATGTACCTTTTAATTATTTTAACGAAAATAATTTATTGAACAGGTACTTACGTGTTATGTACATATGTACGTATCTTTGATCGATAGCAGGATCGAGATAACGAGCGGTAACATTTTTTCCGGAACACGAGCGTAGAGTATGATAGATACACCTTTGATTATCGTTTGAACGAAATACTATGTCGTTAAATTTTTTACTCGCGTTTTTATAACTACGAGGCAAACATAAAATCCTCATTTCTTTAGAGATTGAAACGATTCGAAACATTTAGTAAAGATTATACATTTTTGAATGTTATTGATTTTCTTCTAACAGAAAGTTCATACAATTTTTCTACTCCAACTTACACGATGGTTAATTGAAATGATAACAAAGTTTCGAGAATTAAACTTAGCCGCTCGAAGTTGTACATTTGCTAATTTTCATAATTTTCTAAGTAATCTTTATGTTTACTAATAACTAGTAATTTTTTCTGTCGAAAGCTGATAATTCTACAAACGTTCAGAACACTACCCATTACTATTTTTATTGAAAAACTCTTAGATACTTATTTAGTCTTTTACAAATAACTGAAAAACGAAAGCAATAAATAGTATTCAATTTGTAATAAATATCAACAGGTGTTCTAATACTATTGATACGTTAATGTATGTAAGTAGACGATTAAAAAATTACATAGTATGTATACATATGCAGAAAATTAACAAATGAAAGTATATATGTATCTAGAGGGTTAAAAAGTATATGTATATAATACATACGTAACTATCAATTCATATGATGTTATAGGAGGTTTATTAACGTTTAATAGCTATCCGTCTGCTACTCTCGTCTGATGAAAAGGTCATGCTCGAAGTAGAATTTGTATCATGATGAAATTGTCACGTTTCGTTTTACGATATTGCAAAACAGATTGGCATATACGTGAGAGATTCGACTGCCTCTTTGTATACAAATATTTGAGCAACATACGAGATAACGTTTTGAAAAAAGCATCGGCAACTGTTTTATCAACGTTAACGCAATGCCGGTTGTGTGAACCGCCCTTCAACGCGATACAATGCTTTTAAACCGAATCAAACGCTCCCCTCCTACCCGCATTCAGCTTCCACATAACGCACCCGGTATTATCATTAACGTTTAGTTTCACATTCCCATTAAACACCACCATGTCGCACTCTCTATCCTCTCGTGAACTCTATTTCCATTATAACCGTCCTTAACATGAGAAAATATTTCAAAGACATTAACACATGGCCGACCGTGCGAATTGGGAATAACACTTTTAAACTCAAGCACACATAAAACACACAACGCCCAAACAATAAAATAACGATCGTTTTATAACTCGTATAACTTTCACAAAATGCATGAAAATAAAAATATGTTTTAAAATTTAATATTCAATTGAAGTATGGTGATGTTTAAAACAGAAATTTTATAATTTGACAACACGAAATTGGCAAACATATCAATTATATCCTTTTTTTAACACTAAAGAGATTCAACTAAGGTTATGTTTGTTTTTGAAAATAATTAACTAACAAAAGATAAATTGAACAAGACATACATACGTTTCTTCCGTCATTTCAATGAAAAATGACTATCAGCATCATATTTTATTCTGAACTATATTGTTACAAATGTTAAAAATGTATCTAAACATATATTATATCGGCACAAAACGAACGCGATGTATGTATCACTAAGTAAGATGAACAAATCTTTCCAATTGGCCTTACAACAATATATTCTAAAATCAATAAATTGTCTATATGTTAACATACATAAACTCTGTTCAGGTAGTGCCATAAATAGAACGCAATTGGAAAAATAAATACGAAAGTATTAAATGAAGATAGAGTTACAGCTGGATTGGCGCGACAAGTGGTTGTTCAGACTGATACACAAACAAATTCGACGAAAATAGTACAATCGTCCTTAGTTGTGAGTAATTTCTACACAAATCGTCAAGAGGATTACCCCTTCGCCTACTAATACACCCACTCGATGCAATCGAAATGCACCAGATGGAACGAAGTACCGGCTCAATGTGACCGACTTGCACGCGCGTACACGTGCACTCGATTACAAGTATATTTGTATCTCGATAAACAATCCATTTGCAGAAGATATATAACATACGAGCTAATACTTACCGAAGAAAAGCTGGGGAACCGCGAATTCCCGTTGGTACAAGGAAAAATCACCCCGATGGAACGAGTAAAATTACACAAATATCTTGAGCGTAACAGAAAGGCCACAGCACTGATCGAACGGAACCCGCACTGTACCATACGATGCACTGTTCGCAACCAAGGCGCCAATGAACATGCAGGAAATCGGGACAGCGGGATCGATAGCCAACACCCGTACACCTATGAACGTATCGGGCCACCAATAGGTTACACGAAAGCAAGCTCTTCGCCGTAAGCTCGCCGCCAAACACGGATGACCTGACCTTCGATCGGTAAAGTCGACTTCCGTATAAACCAAAGACGGAACGATACACGCGCGTTCACGTTCTCCGCGTAAATGCGCGATCGGTCGCACGTGCTGCCCGGCCGAACCCTCGCTTGTTCTGTTCGTTAACCAATCAACGCGGACCACCTGTTAGCAGCGTACTGAACTCCCGTAGCACGCCGCACAGAGAACGATGCGCGCGCAACCGTTCCTTTTCCCGCTCCGTCATGGCGGCCAGTAGTTTGAAATCGGGTTCCACCGGCTTACGTGCGTCGCGATAATGTTTGATAATTGTGCTTTGCGTGTGCAGTGTAGTTTGGGTCAGATTCGAAACGATTCATTCGGCAGTGGAAAATTGTGTGGAGTGTTGAGTGTTTGGGAAGTGACTAATGGAAGAAAATTTTTGGAAAGGCGTGGATTGATGGAATGGCGGATAAGATCTCCTTGGACAATACTGCACCATATTTTTATAGAATTATTACAGAACAGGGATAGTTCGAGCATATTCCAGTAACTGTAAGTATATTGTTATATCTTTAAGATTAACGAGACTCGAGTATCGTGATATGTAATGTAACATTTCGAAAAGTTAAGACACGGGTAATGAAGTATCTGATCGTATTAACCTAATAAACAATGCTTAATTTTCCGGTTAATGTTTATTATCGGGAACCTGTTTAGTGGTGTATTATTAAAATTCTATTTAAAATGTAGTTAGTGATTGCAATTCATGTTGTAAAAATACTCGTATTCACGCTGGTATCGACTTCAACATGGATCCCAATGTGATGTTCACGCACATGGCGGGAACATTTAAAAATTCAAAAGTTGCAGTACACCAAAATTTACCAAGTACAACAAACAAAATTTAAGTTTCCGTTGAATGTATAAATACTCAAATTGAAACTATGAATTTAAGAAAATATTTTTATAAAAACAAAATGAATTTATATATATATAGTAATAAATTCATGTGTATTTAATTTAGGTTAATGAAAATAGTATTATTTTTCGGAGGATATACTTACATTTATTAACAAATTCTTTACACATTTAGGATGTAGAATTTGAATTGTATACATATTTCGTAATATAAACAATAATATACATGTTTTTCACAGCTTAATATTTAATATGTAACATGCAAACATAAAACAAAATAAGATATAAAAATATACATTTTATTAGATTTATAATATTCTGTGTAAAGATAAAATATAAGTTTAATAAAAATAAGATATCGAGAAGTACATTTCACTGGTTAGGAAAATTCCAATAACGTTCTCAATTATTTTGAAATAAGACCTTCTATATTAATATAGCTTAGATAGTAATCTAGATGCAAAAATTATTACCCGTACGATTCTTTTTTTATTTCCATATACGTACAAGAATTTTCAATATTCACTACAGCATAGTCTGAAGGAACGAAAAAACAATTCTGAGTGATTGATTTGTATTACATTGCTTAATAATAGAGTAACATCTTCGTAATATTGTGATAAGTGTATGCAATATCGCTATGGATATTAAAATTTCTTTACAAACAGAACTTACAGGAATTATTGAATTTAGATAAATGCCTTTGTTATCCGACAAGTTAAGTTAATTATACAATGAGTGTCTACAAAAATAATTCTCTTCACTACGAGGTAGATTCTGACAAGCATGTTCTTTATTCGAATATCAATTGTACATCATGCTACTATTGTGCCCACGCCAGTAAAAAAATTATATTCTTACCGATCATAATTTATCTTGTTCTAACCTCCATATTTATACTTTTTATCAGGTACAATACAAGGCTGAACAAAATATGATTATGTAATCTTTTTTCATTTTTTTTTTTTTTTTTTTTTTTGGCAAAAGAGATACTATTTTAGATTTTACTCCACTTCTGCCTCTTTATCTTTTTTTTTTCGTTTGTTCATTTCAATTATATGAACGTAGATTTCGTTATAAGCATTATAAAACATTGTAAATAGGATGTCTTTGAACAAAAACAGAACAAACACAAACATATTGTGCAACAAACATTTACATAAGATGTTAATATATACACCTTTCCTTCGAGTAACGTTATATATGTATTTATATAAAGAATTCAACAACAATCTGCCTCAAACGATTGATAAGAAAAAAAAAAGAAATGAATTAAATATAACGATACAATTTGAAATCATTCATTGCATTAATAGTCGTAGTGATATAGATTTATATATAAATGAAAATGATGCATCGCTTTTTTCTCTTATATGACAAAATATATATATATATAGATATATATATAAAGGCAAAAATTATGATAGAAATGAAAAATTTTATGCGATACCCGCCGCATAACGATCATTCAAAACAAGTAGAAGAAACGCTTTTTAGAATTCTTTTTTCAAAGCGGACCTCAATAACGCACTGCGCATCGATGTTACGAGTTTTTCAAGTTCTTCAACCTTCATCTTCAATATCCTATTGTCCCGTTCCAATTCGACCGCTTTCTTCGCCATCTCAGTTTCTTTCGCTTTTTTATTCATACGTGACTTTCGCGAAGCTTCGTTGTTCTTCTCCCTGGACTCTCGATAATGCAAAACAGACGTTCGATCGTCCGAGTCTGACTCTATGTAACGTTTTCGCTCTATTCTCTCCCGTCGCGCTCGACTATAAGGTTTCTCTATTTTGTTGCTAACTGATATCCTCGTACGTTCCGCCCTCCTCGTTGATACTACTGGTGCGTCTGAAGAAGACGAAGTTATCGTTGACGATGGTGTTCGATTTCTTGTGCACTCTGGGACGATAGTCTCGTTCTTCTCCGTTTTCACTTTCACGCTAGTTTGTGGAATCGTTGTGGATAATTTGGAGGGTGACCATGATTTCGATGCTACTGAAGAATCTGTTGAAACGCTACCTTCCGGAGAATGCATTTCATCCTACAAAGCCGTATACGATATTTTATTGAACATTGTTTTACTTAGTCAGTGTTACTTTTTTACTTATATGATGTTAACTTTTTTTGCATTTGAATTACACCTGTCAACTTACATCGCAAAGGTACGACAATAAATCGAACGTATCCGATCCAGTGGTTTCCACTGTTCGTAATACATCCCATGTTTCACGTTGATTCTCGGTGGAATCGAATGAAGTCGGGCAAGCATCATTCAAATCAATTTCCTCTATATGATATCTGGATTGGAATGGTGCACTAACATCTGTATTATTCTGTTTGCTTGTATTTACATTAGTTGATCCTTTTGATATTTTTAACCACAAGTTGGATGTGTTTGATTCTGTTGGACTATTTTTCCCCTCGTATTTGCTAGTTACATTTGATGTAGATTGCAGGCTGTGACAACTGTCGTTTAAATGTTCGGTTGTCTCCGCGGTACTCATTTTCACGTTCCACTTTTCTTCATCTGTTACACTCATCAAATCTTTCAATACCCCCTCTTCTGAAGACAAAACACTGTTACCCTCGTATTTCGTACCTATAAATTGCAATGTCAAAATGAAAGGTAACATATATTTCTTTCTTAATGCAGATATTCATGTAATAGATAAATACTGACCTGATAGTTTAAAAGTAGGTGATTCACCTGCATGAAAATCGCATTGACCCTGGAATGGATCCATGTAACCGCTTAAATCTTGAAAGTTCTCCTCCCATATGGAGGATGCTTCTTTCTCGGTTTCTTTTGTTACATTCGTTTTTGGCTGTGGGAACACCCATGGCTCGTTCAACAATTCTGTCTCCATGGTCGGTGTTAACAAAGGAACTGTATCCATTTGTGAAGGCTCTTCCTCTGGTGGCCACGATCTCACGCCACGAGAAGCAAATGACAGGCACGGCTGACGATTGCATGGCTTTGTTACCTAGAATATAATTTCTTTAAAACTTTATTACCACCACTTGGTTCTTCAATGGAATTTTGTTAACACCTAAGAGGACACATACGTTAAACACGCCTCCTTTCTCAAATGAAATGTTGCTGGCTGTTGGGTGTTCGTAAACAGGAGGGATTTTGGATACCTATGAAAAAGATCAATATTTTCACATTTACGATACATTAGGACTTCCCATACACTGGAATTATGACTCTATTAGATAGAAAAATGATACTTTGAATACCTTTCTAATATTAAAACAATTTCCAAATGATTTTGCTTTTTATGCTACAAAATATACGTCATCTAAATCATATAAAACAGGCAGTACATTCTGATACCAAATTTATGAATACGTAGATAAAAAATATCGACAATTCCATCTATAAAACATGATTACAAACCAACAAGGATCTAATTTATCAAGATAACAGAATTAATATTTTGCTGAAAAGATAATATTTCCTATGTGTTAAGGGGATCATACGAAATGTATTAAACACAACATTGGGTCTTAATTCACTGTGCAATCAGCAGACAGAATTTATTGAAAACACAGTTAGACATTTAAACCAAGATCTTTAAACCAGGTATACCATATTCGGGCAGGTCTGTTGGCAAAAAAATCAAAGAAGTTTAGTAGTTTAATATAATGTACAAAAACAAAACATATGAAAATATAAAATACACATTATATATATACGTAACTACAACTAAACGTTTCTTTACTCGTGCAATATAATTCGATGACTAAGTATAATAAAAGTATACACATTTCTAAAGTCAATGGAGACATAGAGAATACTCTTGCTATCATTGTTTACATGCCACACGTACACAAACGTTTATGTACATGTAAAACATGCATGTGCGATCTGATTTTTGATTTTTCAATGATTACATACTTATTAAACCACGGAGTAAACGTTTAGTGTACTGTTATTCGCGCAATATCGGAGCAAAGAGTGCGATTCGATAATCGTACATTTTCAAACGCGTTCCGACATCAAGCCAATCGCGTTTCATTTGTAGGCAACAGCCAATTTTTATCGTCGAGTCGCTATATTCTTTGATATTTGATACGTTGCTTATCGAATAGAAAAGAGATGGAAAAATATTGATAGGCATGAACATTGATAATTATCAATTATTTTATATAATTCTATGAAACTACAAGAACTATAATCGATAACTTGTAATATAGTATATAATATATATACATACAATGTAATAACATAGCCTTAAACTTCGAATAAATTTTTATTATTATTATTTTTATTAAGCATTTGTTCATTGAAAAAATATGCTCAATTAAAAATTATGAAGTAACTAACGTAACAACAGATAAAATATACAATATCGTATCTAAGAAAAGCCGAAATTTTCCAACTTTTACGAGGAATACTAAATAACATTTGTTAGTTTTGATATGAACAATATCATGTATTACTATAGATTGTCAATACTTGAATTGTGTATCAAGATACACATATATAGAATCAGAAAATAAAAATACCAAGATTATCGATTGCCATAAAAAAGCCGTCGATAAGAATCGATATGCCGTCGTTATTTTTCTACCTCTAGGACACGCAGGGAAAGGAAACTTCCATTCTACGTTGCTAATACTAATCTCGTTACGTAACAGGCAGTCTCGACGCATGTGACTAAATTTTCGCAAACCGGCTCACGTTACGGCATTATTCGTTTGTACTACGTTGCGGTGCGAAAAGCGAATTTGCGCAGAAAATGATCGAAATCAGTCGCGTGATACACACGAGATATACAATGACTCGGGACCTTTCTGGAATACTATATTTTGCACAACAGCTAGGACGTATATAGGCGAGCGCTACGTCGTCCGATCGATTCGCACTGTTTGCTACATAGTTGCGGCGTAATTTCGTGTACTGCCAGTTCAATAAATGACAAAATTAGCTCGATCTATGGTTATATAATGCAGATAGACACGGCGGCCAGATCTAACGTATAGGCAGAACACGATAACTTGAAATATATCACTCACCCTCCTTGAAACAATAGGTGTTGTACCTTCCACTTGGAACGCGAGAACTATTTTATGTACCGACAATTCTAATTTCTTTGTGGAATACGTGTTAATTCGAGAATTCAAACGATTTCGTACGCAACTCGAGCACTGATCCTTCGCACTGACACACCTCTCCGAATCTTCTTCGCGGAATGCGAGCTGGAACGTCGGTAGTGCGGGATTAAACACGTCACGGTACCAACGCGCCGCGGATCCGGTGTCTGGTTGAACGTCAGATGCTAGAGCACGTCACTTTCGACCAATCTGAGCGTAGATGAGCACACTAGCGACCAATCGTTGCAAAGAAACGCTGCAGTGGGAAGAAATCTGACACGTAGATTCGATATGGGACCAGGGAAGTTCCAGTCGATAATCGTATTTTTCCACTTTTCGACACTCGTAACTTAAGTCGCCCTACGACTAAAATTCTCCCATATTCTATAGTCATGTTAGGGAGGTTTGAGATTTATTTTTGAACGAGAAGTTTGTTTGAAGCGGAAAGTAATGTTACTGCGTATAAAGACGAGCAGAAAGCCACTACTTATGTAAATATTTGTGTCGCTCTTCTAGTGACATATAGTGTGAGGTCTGTTGCATGATGTAAAAGTATAGGTTCGTTCGAGCACATTGAAACAATGGTTACGTGACAACGTACTAGGTCAGTTACATAAAAATGTGATGTATTTGTTTTTTTGCGGTATGCGACTAATCTATTTTGGAATACGCCGCATTAATAATTCAGCAACTTTATCGTTGGAGTGAATCAGTCCCGCGAAGAACGTAACGTGTTACCAGATGGAGTTGATGGTACGTGTTACGTATCCACGTGATACGATTACGAAAATGGATAATATTTGGAACTACGCAACATTTTCATTTACGACCATGATCACTTTGTTTATTAATAATTTATTTTTTTTTATATTATTAATTTAAAAATAAATACATTAAAAATTTGTTTAACATCATATCATAGATCGTATAATTAATATAAGATAAACGATGCGATATAATAAAATTAATTACGTGTAATTAATCACATTTAATTAATGAATCAACTGTTTCAAAACTAAATACACATAATATTCTGGACATTTTAAATACATTAGGAGTTACGTAATGATTAATCGCAATGTTTAATGATAAAGCACAATTATGATGCAACCTCTTACGAACTGTCACTATAGCGAAATACCTATAACAAAATTTTACACTTTGGAACGCCTGCGTTAAACTTATATCGAAATGACTGGAATCGAAACAACGAACAACTATTCTGTCGATCAAACAGTCAATTCGTCGTTACTCCTCCATCCAACGTACTAACCCAAACCACAATGAACAAACAAGAAAAATAATATTCTCAAAAAAATAGGGAAAAATGTAGTTGAATACAAGACATCGTAATTAATCTATTAACTCGGCAATCATACAACTGGAACAAAGCAAACATAACTCGTGATGCATAAATTAGATTCCACGGATTTCGCAGACCACGTAAAGGTAACACGATAATTGTCGTAATTATGAAACAACAATAAGTGGCTTAAAATACTTTCAGTTGCTATTGGAACTGATGACAGGCAATTCTAAGCAAGGTATATGAATCACGAACCTGTTTAACTCGTATACGCGTATTAGCATCTTCCTATAATTTTGCCAGTCATATTTTGCTACGTTTTGTCCGTCGATAGAATCGGTAAACCACGAAAACAAGGACTATATTATCAGCTCCGATGAATCAGATATCGAGAACGAAGATAACGACAAGACAAATGAAAACGAACAGAATTTTGGAAATGGACGTGATTACGACACGATTTTTCGCTTAAGCAAATCCTATGAAGATCACGCGAGGAACACGCGAAAACACTTAAAGCCGGACACGCGTAAAGATGCCTGGAACGATTTTGTGTTCGAGGACAAAATGTACAGAGTAATCCCTTTAAGATTGGACGAAAAAATATTCAAATCAAAATACACAACTTCCACTAATAAGAGTCGATTCAAACAAAATGATAAATAATAAAAAAAAACAGAAAAAACAATATCTTGTCGTAATATTTATTTATATGGTAAATTTTATTAATCGACAGACTGTAGATATTCGCGTAATTGTAGCACATTTAAAAGTGGAAAAATGTACAGTATGCAGTAACGTAATATCCAAATTAAGATATTCATTGTAACGTTTGATCAGCGAAATAAGTTTTTTCCTTAGTTTTCTATTTTTAGTTGCTTTTTTAATTTGTTTAGCCCTCGCCGTTCCAATTACGTTCACAAAAAATTATGTTCCCGTTTATCGAGGTTTTTATGATAAAAATGAACAGTAGCTTGGATTAATTGAAATCCAACTTTGATAAATATAAATCCACCTAAATGGCGGGATAAGTAATACAGAAGAGAAAACGGTATTCTAGCAGAATATATATTTAAACTACAAAATCCAGTTTCAATCCATAAAAATTAATCCAAACGAAAGGATAAGTAGTAAAAAGGAAGCAGCATTTCTTCGTACTATATTTTATTAAAATCTTCAATTCTAAAGAGTCATCTTCGATCGACGAAAATCGATCTTCAGACGAAAGAATAAATATAATAAAACTACAGCATCTTGTAATATATTTTATTAATAAAAAAAACAACCGTTTGTTAAAGTTTTTACAATACAAGTGAAAAACAGGTTGGTAGGCATGGTTCAATGTACATTCGCGATCAGTTCTTGGGATCGTTCGTTCCATCTTTTCCATTTTTTCTTTTCTTTTTTTTTTTTTGATTGTTTTCTTTCCCCGGTTAATCTGCACGAGTCGCCTACATGCAACGTTTTTATATTACAGCGAGAGTGATACACATATTATCTATAGTAACAAAATATAAATTCGCTTAATGTATAAGAGGGACAGTGAACTTGAAAGGGGAGAGAAAGAGGGGGGGGGGGGGGTTGTATTAACATACATGCACACACTTGCTCCTCTCGTTCGCATCTCGTTATAAATCGTAGGAGACAGACAGAGAGAGAAAGACGTGGAAAGTTAATCGATAGAAAATAAAAAAGAGAATAGTCCTTAACTAGGCTAGGTGGTATTATAAATTACATAAAATTACAACCTCACGCTTAATAGTCTTTTCTTTTACGTTGCGAACGTTTCGTTCTCTCGATTTCGTTGATCGATGTGTTAACGGGTGCCGAAACAACGATCCTACTTTAGAAAAAAAAAAAGACGACGGATCGTCGTTCCAGGACTCGATCTCGTCTCTGGATAAATCGATCAACGCAACGTCACTTTGCATCGTTGTACACGTTCGACGCGAATACACGCGTTCGAGAGGTTCACGCGGGTTCGATATCGACCTCTTTTTCCACGCCGGAAACCACGAATCTCCTCGAACGCGCCACCCCGGTACGATCCTCGTCTGGGAATAATAAATAAATTGGTCTCGACGATGGGACATCCTTTATAAAATCTGCGTAACTAGGATGTACTTTTCTTTCTTCTTTGTATTCTACGATGGTAGAACGCGGGTCACTCGTCGTGGTCACTGGCCCTCGCTATCGCTGTCGCTTTTGTCTGGAAAAATATTTGCGCACCTCGTTAGAACTATTTTTTCTCATTAGTTTCCTGGATATTTCAAAGTTTTGGCTCTGAGGAAGAATGGAACGGATAAGAATTGAGCGGACCATATTGCCCGACTGTGTTTCGCTTTTTTTATTATCTTGGAGCAAATTATTTCCTAAATATCTTCGTGTCGTGATATTCTTTCATAATAGAAAAAAATGATCTGCAACCTTTCCCTTTAACATTTGTATAAGAAGGAATTTTTAAGAGGATAAAGAAAACGCACAAAGAAGTAGATTTTTTATATGTAATATTCTAGACTAATATTTAAGTAACTTAACGTTTAATATTCTATAGAGTATTCTATAAAAATAATTACAACTAATTGTAAGAATAACTGCGGTGACCATTCAGAAAACATCCTGCCACTCTCATGGGATCATGATTCACAGGATGAGAATCCTGATGGATTGGCAGAACGAACGAAAATGGCGGAAGATGCGCGGAATGTTTTTCTGTAGCGTCATTTCTATTTTAATACAGTACGGCAGATGACGCGAAGGCGAACCCAACGACCTATCGCAATTTGACCTTTAGATATAGAAAAGTTACGGTCGTAGGTACCACCGCATTATCTGGACAATTATATACATAAGTATAAATACAGGGTGTTCCAGCTGAAACAGGCTACTTTCATACCTCCGTTGTTTCTAATGATACGAGAAATGTTTATAGCACGGTATTTGGATGCTTTCAATGGAAGAATATCCTATGGGAGGAATATTTGTCGAATTCTTTGCAAGGACACTAGTAGTTATCTTTTTCGTAAGAAAGTATACATATATGCTTCTCAAAAAAGTTAGAGGATTGATTTTTATTATAATTGCTTAGTTTTATTTTTTTAACGATTGTCTTAGAGTCAATTTTTATTCCGGTATCGTACGAACAAAAACTGAAATTTATATTAAGCGTATAGGCCTTTTATATCTGTGCTCGCTTGATCGGTTCGGTAGAACCATTCGCGTAATAGCGAATCTACAATCATTTTGAGCAGCGTATTTCGTATCCGCCGTTAAAAAATCACTTAAAATGATAACCTTCGGGTTATCTTGATACTTATAGGTACTACAATCTAGTAAACTATAGTTACCCTTAATGTGATAACCAGACTGCGAAGTTATCTATGCAAATTGATACTTTTATAGCCACTGATAAGGAAGCGACACTCTTAAATTCTAAATCTTCTAACACGTATTTTATTTTTGATATTTTACACGTATATCTTTACGTTTGTACTTATTCTTGGTTATCTTTGTGCGTATTATGATATATTATGAATGCATAAATATCCACAGTCCAGTCACACGCTTCACGAGTATTTTTACAAATTCTTTTATTATCGAAAAAAGAAAGAAGGAGACACTGAAGGCTTATTTGGAAATGGTATGCCAACCTTTCTTGCCAGGATACGCATGACGTTTCAGTCTATCGTAAAGGTCGTCTTTCGTGCCGTAAATACTGGCGTTGGAGCGTGCAAGACTGTTCATTTTGCCATTGTGCAGACTCTCTGGAAAGAAGACGCAGAGAGAAGTCGTGAAAGTTGTGAAACTTAATGTGTACTTCTCGCAGTGTCCCGTTTTTATTCTCACCTTTCATGTAGGTCTCGTTGTAAAAGTTAGGCATTTCCCAGCCGTCCTCCTCATCGTCGTAATAGTGAGCGTAGGTACTATGGTGGGACGGCGCGATAGATTCCGCGTACGGCGTGGGCGCGCCGTAATAGAAGTTCACTTGCGAACCATTTTGGTCTGTCGCTGGTGTTAGCATCTTTTTAGGTTCCTTCTTTCTGGAAGCTCTGTAGGGAGAATTTATTTTATTTCTTACTCGATATTTCTAGAAGATTGTTCTGGTCACAGAAAATTCCTCGTTTCGTTCACCAATTTATGCTATTATTCGTATACAGCAATGATTTATATTATTATTGTATATTGTTATTATACAGATTACTATGACATAGTCATACATCGTGTATTAGTATGCAAATATTACGGTTCAGATTATTCCTACGAAAGGCAATTTATATTCTTTGTATCGTTATGTTATTATAATTATTTTCTTTACAAATATCCAACAGCAGATTTTCAAATCGCTAATTCACGTACATTTTGAGTTTAAATTTACCAATCGATTTCATATTATCAAAAATGATTATCTAGAAAAATTCATAGATTTCTCGCCTATTTGGCGAAGAAATGAATTTGTTAGAAATTGACGAATATATAGTTCGATCTAAAGAAAGAGTTGATAATTTTGTGGCCCACTAACCTGACACAGATCATCCATACAAGAAGAACGACGAAGATGATTAAGATAACTCCACCAGCGATGCCACCTGTGATATAGAAGAACTCAGACTTCTCCGTACATCGTTTTCCGGTGAAACTTCCGCTGCATCTGCAGGATGGTTGACCTCGCGAATCTTTAAGACATACTCCTTCGTTATCGCAGTAGCCCATGCAGACATCGGTGCACTCGGTTCCGGTTCCATTATATCCTGGCTTGCACTCGCATTTGAAGTCGCTCGTTTCCGGTATCAGCAAGCAATACGCGTTCGCGTCGCAGTGCATTTCCGCGTCGCTTGTCTCGCATGGGTTAGTACAATCAGCTTTGCTGGTCTAATTAAAAAAAAAAGAAGCAAAACATTTTCATTAAAAATACCGAATTAACTCTGTCGATCAGTTATCGGGACATGGTATTATATTTCTATCGACCGTATTTCACTCTGTACTCTACTTATTAAAAATTCTGAAACGCTTAGAAACTTAAGGGTTGAACATTCTGAAATCTTCGAAAATTCAAAATTAAGAATCTCGAGTCTTTCAAAGTCGAGAAGTTAACGATTCTGAAATACTCAGAAACTCGAATTTCTAAAAAATTTTGAAATTTGTAAAGAATAAAAATTATATTAGAATTTACGGTACTAAGAAAAGTTTGAACGAACCGAGTTCTATGTTAAACCGTAATGTTACCGTAAATGTTAAAAGTCACAGTTACACAGAAAACGAAACTTACCGCAGCTGTTCCTTTGGTACTAGTATTAGGAGGACAAGGTATGCAGAAGGTCTGCTGCGGCTCCGACTGATACGTTCCCTTCTTGCACTCCATACATTCGTTCAGCGTTCCGTTCAAATACGTTCCAGGTTCGCATACGGGCAGAGAACATTCTTCTATCGCCGCAGAACCCATATTCGGTGTCGTTCTGCCAACGGGACACGCCTGACAGGCAGCTTGAACTCCCTGAGTTCTGTAACTTCCTCTTGGGCAGGGTTCGCATTTTCCTTCGACAGCCAATTGCTGTCCAGAGCCACACTCGTCTCTGCATTCTTCTCGAGACACAGCTTCCGCTGTTCTGGTAGTTTTTCCCAGGCCGCACAACAAACACGAGAAACTACCCTCGTTAGGTTGATAGAAACCATGGCCACAACTTCGACAAAGACCAGCCAGGTCGTCGTAGTATTTTCCCGCGGGACATTGTTCCTTGCAATCGGCTGCGCTTCGAGCACCTGGTCCCACCGTTACGCTAGGACGTCCTGCTATCACCGGACAGGAACTGCATTTCAGTTGACCTGATTCGCTCTGGTAGCTTCCCACTGGACAGGACAGACACTGTTTCGTTTCTTCGTCGTAATACGTTCCCACGGCGCATGGCACTGTAATTAGGATGAATATGGGGTTAAATACGAGGTTTATGGTTTTTGCTTTTTGGACAATCAAGGAAGACATCCGAGGACATAGGAACTTGATGAAAATGAGATATGCGTGGGGTTCGGCATATTGGAGGGGAATTTAGATGGCTGTTTGAATATTCTGCGTGGGAATGAATAGAGGAAAATTACAGAAATTGAGAATCTCGTGTAATTCGCGTGAACGTGAGGTTGGGTTTGAAGCTTAGAACTTTTAGAGGGATTTAGGCGGGTGTTTGAATATTCTAATTGGTTATGGGCACATTTGGAACATATATAAATACGTGCGTGTTCTAGTCGATGGCGTAGGAAATTACAGTTAGTCTACATTACAGTTAGAATGCGTTTAAATGGATATTTGAATATTCCAATTAGGAACGTAGGTGTTTACGTAAGTATTTAGATATTCTAGTCGAGAACACAGCGATTCAAATGAGGCGAGCGGGAAGATATTCTGATTAGGAAGGAGGAATGTGAAAACGTTTTATTTTTCAAAGCTCGGTCTAATCTTTTTAACTGCAAGGAATTAAATACCACGAGAATTTGCAACAACTGTTTAAAAATCTTTTAAACATACTTACCACAATCAGGTGCCATAACGACTTGTCCAACAGGACAATCATAATCAGACTCCAACATCAAAGAAGCTGGATCTGGCACGGTATTGGGCAAAATATCGTGAACGTCGAACTGATCTTCCTCCAGGATTAATCTCTCCAATAGGGTTTGAACAGTCGCTCTCTCGTTCGAGTTTGCGTTCAAAATCGGGTCGCTATAAAATATGAAATTCAATTGATAAATTGGAAATCGATGAGTGGTCTATTTTAGCGGCAGGCAGAAGGAGAGTATGCGCAAGTATGTACAGC
Organism: Bombus vosnesenskii; assembly: GCF_011952255.1. Lineage (NCBI taxonomy): Eukaryota > Metazoa > Arthropoda > Insecta > Hymenoptera > Apidae > Bombus > Bombus vosnesenskii. The sequence continues at coordinate 827,372 of NW_022882959.1, read as the reverse complement.
CGTTATCTGAAGGCGGAGGTAATCAGGCAGCCTTTCCATTGGTTCCTGGCCAGTAGTGTCACCTATTATCGACACCAATTAATTTATATACCTACGTAATGTTTAATGTCCAACACATCCTGGAATTCTAACGTATTACATGCCTGAGGCAGAATGTCGTTGGGAGGTTTAATCTTCTGTTAATATGGCGAACCGAAGCTGTTTGGTATTTAAAACAATCAATAGTTTCTAACACATTACATATCCGATTTCTATGGATTTATAAATTTTGAACAAAATTCTTCGCTAAATTCCAGACAACGTATATACGTAAAAATTGACAAATTAAATTCATCCGATCATATAAAATAATTTTCACAAAAATATTTGTAAAAGTTTCGTTAAAAAGTTTACTGAATTGAAAAATATGGTCTGTATGGTTTCCGAACGATGAGAAATAAAATATAGTCCGTTAAAACTATTCGTTGTTTAATCTAACAGCTTGGTTTCAAGTCCAGTGTTACGCGATTCCAGTTACATTGTTATTCTACTATCGACTCGTTGGTTCCTGGTAAAGTGTCCCATTCAACTAGTCCGTCGTGTGTGAACAGTTAGTAACAACGTGCATACCAGCGTTTACTTCGTAATTGTCGGTTAGAGTCGACTTAACAGTTGTCAGAATCTCGTTCGTACCATAACTATTTCATAAATGAATAATCACATGGTCGACAGAAACAAATAAAAATAATATAAACGATATTAAAACGACAACTTATTAAAATCGACCATCGCTCGATTCTCCTCTTATAAATACATATTTGACAAGAACGGTTCCTCGTCACGTTAGAAGAGCCGACCTATTTAATTAGTCTAATTAGTTCGAGTTTAGTAACATTATGATATAGATTACGATTATTGTTTCTCCATGTACGATTCATGCATCCGTGATTTTTCTCGGAATGGTAAAATGCTTCATGTAACGTGGATCTTAATATATTTAAAAATGGTGAGATGAATGTCGGATAATACCGAGACCCGAATGACGAGAACACATGTACAATGATACGTTTCGCACGTGGCTTAAATCGAGTTGCTGTGTCCTTACTTTATCGCCGGGAACGAGATCTCCACCTCGTAGGTATCGCTTCCTTGCCGAGCTTGTCTCGTTCTACGATGCAACACAAGTAACAAATGCTAAGTACCAATCATTCTCGCACATCCTATCTGATGTTATTTTTCCATGATTTTTCGAAGCTGTATCTCGATGTTCAGTAGATTATAAATTTCATTGCTATAACTAAAGTGAACGTGATATCCGTTTCAAATAGAAATTTCAGTTCTATTTCTTTCTATTCTATAATTTTTCATTCTATTCGTTTGAACAGCGCGGAGATGTTTGACGTGGAGATACTGTTGGTTGATAGGATAAAATACTTACGGTTCAGCTGGCACTACTGCTGAGATTATGTACGTTCCACCATCCTCTTCGTTCGTTTCTCTGGTGGTGCGTATGCGATGATCGCATTGAACATCGATGTGCAAATCTTTGCATTCGCGAGTTCCTATGAAAGACAAAATACATTCGTTAAGAATTTCTTAGTACAGTACAAAGTATGATATAACGAGGTTGTGGAAGATTAAGCCATCTAAGAGTTGGATTGATTGCTATTTTAAGCTTTCTTCGGAACTTACAACGAGAGTCACAAGTTTTCTTTTATGTCGACTGAAAAATAATTCTATAAATAATTCGTACGTTATACAAAATATTGCTTACCTTCGTACGAATATGAGCAGAAATTCCAATCTCTATTCAAAGAATTCACAGCATCTCGAACTTTCTTCTTGAGCACTCCCTGACCAGCTTCGTTGCATAGCACTGATGTTGGGAAGTTCATTTTGATTCTGAATACACGCTGCGCTGGTGTGGCACCTGACCAATAGATATAACAGCATGATACATAATTAGAACAGCAAATGAAAAAGAAAAACAGGAGAAGCAATTTAACGTTAAACTTACTTGTACAAGCTGGATAGATGAGAGGAAGGGACGGATCGTTGGTTGGTCTCCAGAATCCTTCAGCTCCGCAGGTGTAGAATTTCGGTACTTCTTGAGAGAATCTCAACCCGGGGTTGCAGAATATCTCACAGACCTTGAACTGGCCGCCAGAGCCCCAGTCTTTGCATTGTTGCGTGCCTCCAATTGGATCTGGTAATTCTGGGCAGAAATCGGCTGAAAGATGAAACAAATTATCCCTGAAATGTCTCTGTTTCATAAAAGTCGCGTAATACTAGAAAACACGATTCGAATTGTACATAGAGTTCACCTACATAGTACATAGACCTTGAAATTGCAGCTGGCAGAGTTTCCAGCCTGGTCATAAGCCACGTAACTAATATCGTACGTTCCCCACATTAATGTTTGTCCTGACCTATGTCCATTCTTCTCCTGGATCCTCACTATACCAACGTTATCGACGAATTTCGGTTCATCCCAGCTAACTATAGCTGATCCGTTCTTGGCGATCACCCAAAGGTCGCCTGGACAGTACTCCATTTTCGGTGGAATTTTGTCGGATTCCAATTGTTGACACTTGGTACCGCCGTATCCAGGTGGACATACTCTTTGTCCACAGTGTGAAGGCACGACTCTCTCTACTCCTCCGACTGTGTCATCGTAGCCTGCCCAAGTTAAGACCAAACCTTGGTAGAGGACAGGTTCGGTACGACAGTCACGAACTTGTTTCTGGATCTCGTTCGTGATATGTAAGGCTCGACTCCAGATTTGTACCTTGGTCAGATGTCCTTGGAAGCCTGATTCCGTGTAGCCTTTCGTATTTTCGCTCTGTGGCTTACCTAGCACTGCCCAGGCACTGAAAGATGGGGGTTTTATAAGTTTATGCGTGGTGAAGCGAAGCATAGTTAGATGAAACAAGCTAACTAAGTATGTATTGTAGATAACTAGGACAAGGTACTCACTAAGAAGGAAGAGATCTTCCGCTTCCATAACCTTCCGTCTTGCTGGCAATTAGACCCTCTGTTATTAAGACCAATTCTCCACCGTTTTCACCATTCCAAACTACAGCAACGTGATGCCACTGGCCATCGTTAATCGTTGCATACTCTCTGAATGGCAGATAAACGTCTTGCAGATCGTGGAATAACGACACTTGGACTCCATTGCTGTGTGCCTGGATCATAAGTCTCCTATTCATAGGAACGTGTGGAGAGCTGAAACAGAAATGAAGCAAATAATATATTTCTATTATATTTCTGCAATAAATTATTATTATTAGGAAACTTTAATTTAAATCGATATCTAAGAAAAAAGTGTGAATATGAGCGTCTACCTGACTGAGTAGAGAGTGAAGAATATTCCAGCTTCATCTTTTTGAGTATATTGCACCCACATGGCCACTGTTAGGCTCTTTCTTCCTCCAGTAAAGAATGGAATCACTTGGGCTGCGCTACTGCGCACTGGGTCGCTGAAGTACAAATCGTAATCCACTTGGATAGCTGAAAAGATATTACCAATTATTACACGTATATTTTCATTATTACAAAAATACTATGTATACTTACACTTTCTGCAATCGTCACCAGTCAAGTTGAAAGGACATTGGCAGAAGAATTTGCCAGTAAGATCGATGCACGTCGCTGATGGTGGACATGAATTCTCTTTGCAGTCGATTATATCATCCTCGCACGTTTTGCCTGAATAATATTTATAAGATAACGCTTTGTCTATGGTATTCAAATTTCTACCTAAATTATTGTCTTGTAATTTATCGAATGAAATACCTGTGTACCCTGATGGACAAATACAAGTGAATCCAGCACCTTCGTCAATACACGTAGCTCCGTTCTTACACGCGCCAGCCTGACAAGCGTCATATTCGTATTGACAACCGATTCCAGTGTAGTCATCGGGACAAGTACAGTTGAGCCCAGATCCAAAGTCTTGACAACGTCCATTGTGCATGCAAGGATTGCCAATACAACGCTCGGGTGCTGTTTCACATTGTTTTCCATCCGTTCCTGACGGGCATCTGTTACAGAATATTTTAAATCGTTACAAACAATCCGAATCTGAACAATAACATGAAAATACTACAAATGTCTGCACTTATACATAGTACATGAACTAACAAATCACACCATTCTACCATTATACTTACACACAAAAGTAATCAATGAACAAATCAACGCAAGCCGCATCATTCTGACAAGGATGATTTTGGCACATTCCAACGTCCACCTCGCAATGAACTCCAGTCCAACCTTCAGGACACATACATTTAAACCCGCCGACCTCGTCTCTGCACGTGGCGCCATTTAGACAAGGATCGGATGCACAGTCATCGATATTGATCTCACACGCTGATCCGGTATAACCCTCGCGACAGTGACAAACAAAAGTATTATCCAAATCAACGCAACGATCTGTTCCAACAGGACTGCATGGGTCACTGAGACATTCATCCAATTCAGCTTCGCATTGAAGTCCAACGAAACCCGGTCTACATTTACAAACGAATCCTTCTAACTGATCCACGCAGGTCCCTCCGTTTTGACAAGGTTCAGAGGCACAGTCATCGATAGTGTGTTGACACTGTTTGCCTGTATAACCTGGTTCACAGGTGCAAGTGTATCCATCAACCTGATCGATACATTGGCCATTGTTCTTGCAAGGTTTGCTAGAACATTCGTTGATATTCGTTTCACAAGCTGCACCTGTCCATCCTGGATGACAGATGCACTCGTGGCTGAATAGATTATCTACGCATATTCCATTTAGACAAGGATTTCCTGAGCATAAATCTATTTTCTCGTGACACCGTTTTCCGGTGAATCCTGCAGGACAGTCACAGCTGAAGTCGGCTACTAAATCTGTGCAGTTGGCACCTAGTAGGCATGGTTTTTCAGCACAATCGTCTGTGTTGATTTCACAGCTCTGACCCTCCCAACCTGGTAGACAGTCGCATTTGTAGCGACCTTGTTGCAGCGCTACGCAGGTGGCGCCGTTGTTGCAAGGATTTCCACTGGCTGTGCATGGGTTTATCTGCAAATAGACATTATTATTAGACGTTAATTGCTACTTTGAGCAGCAAGAGAAACTGTGAATTTTTCGATAACGATAGAAAGATAAATAAGGGAACAGTATGAAAAAACAGATATTGAAATGTTAATTCTCAGAAATAGGAGAAAAATCTTAAACTTGGCATATCCTTGATTATTCCAACAATTACCAACTCTAAGATATAAATGGTTCTCAATACTCACAGTGATATCACAGTCGACACCAGTGTACCCAGAGCGACAAAGGCACGTGTAGTTATTAAATCCAGGTTCGTCTTTGCACATAGCTCTCTCAGGACAGGTGTCGTTCGAACAATCTGACTTCTCTTCCTGGCAATTAACTCCAGAATAACCATTAGCACACTGACACCTGTAACCCTGTGGCAAGTCTATGCACGTAGCTCCATTATAACAAGGCTGAGAGGCACATTCGTCGATATCGATTTCGCAGCGCCTTCCAGAGAATCCGGCAGGACAGAGACATTGGATACCGTGTCCCATGGGAACACATAAGCCTCCATGTTGACACACACTGTCGGTGCACTGCACCGGTTTGCATTCTTCTCGTCCAACTGCTCCTGCACCATCGGTGTACATATTTGTCGGACATTCAACGCAGGTGGTAGCTCCGTGTTGAGGTTGGAAGAAGTCCTTAGGGCACTGAGCACAGGGAGCCAGTCCTGTGTCAGAGTACATGCCAGGAGAACATTTGGCTCTGCATCGATCTCGACCTGGAGCAGCTGGCTGGTAGGTGAAGGTTCCTGCTGGGCAGGTCTGGCAATCTTTATAGCCACCAACTGGCGGCTCTCCTGTATAGCTGTTTCTGGGACACTCCAGACATGGTACCAGACCTGTTGGAGAATAGGTACCGTATCCACAAACGGGGACACAGTCGTCTATGCTCTTGGAACCCTCTTCTCGAGTGTATGTACCGAATGGACAGCGTAAGCAGGATCCTTGGCGGTCGCTATTTTGGTAGAAGCCTTTCGGACAGGATGTGCATTGCTTTTGCTTTTCTCCAGCGAATGTTCCGGCTGGACAATGCACTGAAAGTGACAGTAGAGAGAGTTAGAAGCTAGATTGTTTTCAGTTCTTGTATAGGCTAAAGGGGAAACAGTATTAAAGTCTAGTCCGTCTATGACTATAGTTTAATAGCAAAGTAGTAGGGCGAGAAGTGATTCTATGTAAATGTTTTCGAGAATATTTTTTTAAAAATCGAGGATAAAGTAGAGTTTTAATTTAGAAATCTGTGTCGTTTTAAAAACTGAAGCACATTACTGTGCACGCTCATAAAAGTTAGGAAATTGATATCGAAATATACTTACGACACCGTGGGACATCGTTCGTATCCATGTTCAAAACTTCGCCAATGCTACACGTGAAGCCACGAGTGATGGATGACTTTAAAGCTCTAAGAGGAGGACACTGATTTCCAATGGCAGAAACGTTTAATAATGGTTCTATAACTGCACTAGTGGAAGGAACTGATAGATCGAAGATCAAGTTCAGCGTGGAGCCACAGAGATCGTACAATTGAGGCTGACGTATAGCTGGTACGATGACGAGAATGAAGTCCATCTAAAACACACGTCCATATTAGTGATTTTTTTTATTGAAGACTTATCAAAAGCTTCTATACAATAAACAATGTATTGAACCTTGCTCCATAATAATCACCTTCAAAACATTTTCTTCAAGAAGAAACGGTACTGATCTCACAAATGACACGTTCATATTGACATTCACAGCAGAGCAACGTTGCGTCAGGATATTATTCAGATTCATATAATATTGAGACATAAGATCCTGATACTGCGGCAGGCAGGATCTCGAAACAGCGCCATTGGCTCTGTAAGTTACTGCTGCGACCACATGATAGTTCGCCTGTTGTGTATCTACAAAATACAATACATATGCATGTAAAAAGTGATTCAAAGAATGTAGCAGGATTAAGATAAAAAATTGAAGAAACTTACTTTCTGAGACACAATCAGGAACAACGGAAGAAGGAGACCAGTGTTTAGCGACGTCACACGTGAACGTCTTCACAGGTGCACCATCGGTGAAACGGAAGCCATTCTTGCAAGTGGCGATACACTGAAGTCCCTTATCACCAGGAACACACTTTAGTCCTCCATTAGCCGGTGGTTTCAATTCCCAATCGACGCAAGGCGTTGCTTGAACAGACACTTGGAAGTGACAGGATGCCCTATTTCCACTAGAGTCTGTCGCGTAAACAGTAACATTCTCGAAGCCTCCAATTGGTATCACTGCTCTTTCCGGGACAAATGTAATCTTCACTGGTCCAGAAACATCTGTAGCATTGATTCTTCTGCGAGTTTCGTTGAAATTGACGGAGTAACTTTCTTGCTTGTCTATTAACTCTATAACGTAGCTTTGGGGACAGCTCAGTTTTGGCGGTGTCACGTCTGTGGATGACCAAGAAATGATTATATAAAAATATAGAACTTTCTCGAAAAATTTCCAAATTTGTTAACAAGAGAATTACTTATGATTGCTATAAATTTCACATTTTGAATGCCATCATATATAAGGGAACTTTTAAAATTTATTAATTATAAAAGCTTGGAAGTATGCGCCTTTCTTATTTGGTACCAGAAACGTAAAAAATCTTGTATGACCATAGGGAAATAATTCTCGAATAATTTCAATAATAATTCTAATGTTGAAACAGGAAATAGGCTACAAAAACGAAGATAGAATATATGCTTACCAGGTACAGTGATGTTGATCTCACAAATAGCCACATTTCCATCATAATCAAAGGCCACATATTTCACCACAGTATCCTGAAACACCTTCAGTGGTGTTCTAAAACTATGAGGTTTTACTTCCAATCGCGCAATACTTCCACTGTTATCAATAGCCGTGGGTTCAGTGAAATTCACAGGCAATAATCCTCCATCCGTTCCCTTTTGTACCACAATCGGTTGTTGAGGACAATTCTGGAACACTGGTGGTTCATTGTCTACGCAAGGAGAGAACCCATAGTCGTATCCCAACAATGGTTCTGTCACTGGTTCCTCGCAACCCATTAATTCAAACTTCAAACAAGCGTTATCCATATAACTAACAATTCCAAGAATGACAAACCGAGCTTGGACATATTTAGGCAAAGTGATCATCGCCAATTCTCCGTAATTCCCAGGATCTCTCATAGTCAGATTAAAATTAGGGAAGTAGACGACATAATTCTCAATCTCAGCCTGTTTGTAGAAGAACCTAATCTCCGTTGGCCTGCCAACGATGTCATTCGTCACCACACCTTTCACCAAAATTGCTTTTACTCTATAAACTTGACCCAAATCAACGCTGACGTAAGTGAAGGCCTCTTGTTTACCACACCAACCGGTCACTGAATTCAAACGGACGTTCTTAGCCTCGTAATTAGGCCTTTCCGAGGTTGCATTGATGGCTGAGTCTGGAATTCGTCCAGAGGCTAGACCAAGAGGCTTCACGACTTTGCATTCTGGCTCTCGAACGCAAACAATTGGTCGAGGATTAATGAGAATATATCCTGGTCTACTGCAACCGAATTGAACTTCTGATCCTTGCTCGTAGCTCCTGGCTACTTGGAAGCCATCGCTAGGTCGTCCAGGGTCTTCACAAACGGGACCTTCGCATCGGAGGTTCCCAAAGTCCCAGATTCCATTTGCTTGACACCTGACTACATTGTCATGACGATTTGTTTGTCCAGCCAGTTTGAAGGTGTCTTGACAACCGAAGAAGAAGGAAGATTGATATTTGGTGTCCAAATATTGACCGTATTCCGCGCCAGGTGTTGGAAGAGGCTTTCCACAGTCGGCTCTTGGACAGGCTGGTTGATAACCTGATAGCCAATAATCTGGTAGACCTGGTTTCGGATCGTACACGCATTGACGGAAGCCTGAGGTAGCTGTATTGCGCAAATAACGACCGTTGCTGCCACATTTTAGGGTGACGTTTTGTTTGAATGGTACCAGGACGCTGGCTTCGTCGCTGCGGATCACCGAGAGGCCTTCGTTCTTGTCGTCTGGTAGCGACACACACTTGGCATCTGTGGAAATATTTTGTTGGAAATAATAGTTTTGGTTAATCTGTTCGCACGATTCTCAATGATTTCTTCGGTATCTCATTCAGTGATTGTACGAGTATATGTGTGTGTCATTTCCTCTATATATTATACTATCTTTAGTATTGAAAAATGTAAAGGATATTATTTGAACTACTATAGAATATAGGAAACATTAAATAACACAGAAAAAAATTTTTACGTGTTCTTTCAAATTATATCTTGGATAATTTATTGTAAAACAGTATTTTCGACGATACCACTTACATTGACATTCGGGAGTGGTTCCATTCCAAGCTCCACTGGACGTGCAAATAACAGCCGAGGAACCAGACAACACATATCCGAAGTTACATTGGAATCTCACAAGATCACCAAAGTGATGTTTTTGCTATAAACAAAATACAAAATGTAACAATATATACATATAATAATGAAATTGTAGAGGACGAGTCAGAAGACGACGCGAATCGAGAGCGACTCATGTTGATGTTTTGCCTTGGGACTTTGACACCGTCTTGACATACCAAACAAACGTATCGACAAACAAACTCCGAGCAAAACAATGTCGCCGCTGCGCGCAACCGTCCTTCACAATACAATACAATAATAAAATAAAATATTTCGTGTAAAAAATAATATAGTTGTAATACATAAAATTTCATTCTAAGTGAATGTCAAAGACATTATACTATAATTATTCGAAAAGTATACATTGAATTCGAACCTTGGTCGACAATAATTTTCCATTCTCAGGCGCCGATATGGCTGGACACATAACTGGTACGCAAGTCTTATTCTTCTGAACCAAATCTCCATCTCTCTCACCAGTTTCGTGCTTCTCTATGTAAAAACCAGCAGTTCCATTGCCTTTGTACAATTCGTATCCCGTATTACACATACAAGCATAGCTTCCAGGATTGTTTATACATTTCTGGTGACAACCACCATTGTTAATGGCACATTCGTTGATATCTGTACACTCTAAACGAGTGCATCCCATGATTTCGAGTTTCATACAGGGTGCTCCAACGTAATCTTGAATTCTAAATTTGATATAACGTGCCTCGATGGGAACTGGCAAGTTTAGAACAGATAAAGTAGGTTCTAATATCCTGAACTCTACCGGTGTTCCATCAGGATTCGTGTAGTCTTTAAAGGTATCTGTTAGATCATCGGTGTATTGAATTCGCACTGCTGATGTGTAGGCTATGTTTCCATCTACTCTGGAGACTATTTGCGTACGGAAACCGCGGATGATCGTTGGAGCTTTCATGTCGATCATCACCCAGTTTGCGCCTGGTTCGATGTTGTTGCCGCACCAACCATCGCCATTGTTCAGTCGAACGCCCTGAAATTTTCAAGATCTTTTTATATTTGACACAGCGGGTAGCAGTAACTGACATTAGCACATCGCCTGTTTGAGATTCGTTATAAATACTAAACAAATATAAATAAATATATTGCAAATAGTATATATGTTATTGAATTACATTCTAATTTTTCCTACATTTGTTAATTCCTTCTTCGGCAGTAATAAGCCGTGCTTGTAATAAATGTACTTCAAACATTGTACATATGTGAGAATTATACTCACAGTTCTGGTGTAACCATTCTCAGAGCTTGAAACGGTGATAGACTCATCCGGGATACCACCATTGATCAATCCAAGATCGCCTATAGGTCTGCATTCCATAGTTGGAGCGAATCCAGGTTTGCATTTGCAAGTAAACGCACCAGGATTGTTGATGCACTCTGTGGAGGCTAGGTCGCATTGGCTCGATGCACACTCGTTTATATCTGTAGAAAATACGAAAGACGATATTAACCATTAGGGTTTAGGCTTAAAAGATGCTGCTATGAAACATACATTAGTTATGAAATCTAAGTCTAAATCAAAATATTTACAATCCTTACCTTCGCAAGTGGGTACATTATCGAACAGCTGATTGGGTCCACACTGTATGATATTCGACCCGGACAGTTTATAGCCTCTGTTGCATTGAACTCTAGCTTCGTCTCCATAAAAGTAGTCCTTGGTCGTGTCGACTACGAAACCGTTCTTGATCGTGGGTAGCAACGGACACTTTGCACCTACACGAGAAAGTATGGTCAAATAGCAAAGAGATATTGTGCAATCTGTTACAAAGAATCGAATACCCACGAGAACACGTTGGTACTTCGTCGGACCAGGTTCCATTGCTCATGCAGAGAATCACAGGATGTCCGCTTCTAACGTATCCTGGCTCACACTCGAATCGTACAATTGTTCCGTAACTTCGTCCACCTCCATTTAGGATAGTTATGTTGGAGTGCGGCGCTTCCGGAAGCGGAGAACACTGAGAGGCTATAGAGGGAATTAATTAATATTTGATATTTCTTCTTCTATATATACCTAATTTTTAGACTGTTCAAAGTTAATATTTTTAATTCTCCTGTTGCTTCACGGTATTCTTCTGTTTTTAATACTCAATTTCCAAATTGTTCAAAGTTGATAATATTCGAAACTTTAATTCTTTCTTAATAAATCTCTTTATGATATCGAGTCGCAGTCGTGGCAGGAATTAAGGTTCTTATTCGACAAAAGTAGCTTGTATTTACGAAAAATTTAAAGAAATGTGATTTATCGGATATAATACGTTATAAATTCTTTGGAAGATAGATTGCAGTTTTAGACTAGACTAGATTACAATTACTTCCCTGATACAAACTCTTAAAATTATTTACCTAAACAAGATGGCTTCTTCTCCCATCTTCCATCAGCCATGCACGAAATTTTCTCGGTAGGTCTACCAGATGGGAATGCGAAACCAGCGTAACATTGATAAGTAGCCAAACCGCGATAGGTAACATTAGAGGATCCAATGGAGAAACCATTGTCAATTTGCGGTACCGGTCCACAGTAAACTTCTTGACACTTGGGAATGTAGGTAACAGACCAGTTCCCTCCAGGAAGACACTCTGTGGTAATCTTCGCTTTACCAGTGGCAAATTCCTGGCCCAGGGGACAGGAGAACGTTACTGTTGTACCGAAAGCTGTGTCCCTGCTTGACGCTAATGCTCCTTCGCCGGACTGAAGCTGAGGACAATCTAAAAAAATTCGTAGATTATCGTATCAAACAGTATCGTAACTTTTATCGATCTTATACCAGTATGTTTTATTTCTTCTTGTGTCGTGACTCTACTAGCCTAATAATAAATAGTAGAAAATTTTCGTGATAAGACGACCAATACAAATAATTACGAGTAAAAACAGCCATCGTAATTATCTAGAAAATACCGTACAACCTTCTTCTCATTCGAATGTTACCTGCTGAGAACTCTGCTTGCCAGCCAGGACTGCTATGAAGAGCATCAGAGGTGAATCTAACCAACATTTCTCCGCTCTCAGCTGTCAAAGTGATCTTTGGTCTCGTGTTCGACGTGAACCCACTTCCAGGATGCAAACGGAGGCCATTAGTATTTGGGCCATCGTATATCTAACGAAAAAGTTAATCGGTTAATTATCAAAAGGTCTATTCTTTTCGAATCTCTTAAATAAGAACGATAATAATTATTTTCTCAAAGGAAAATCATTCTTAGTTACCTGGACAAAGTCAGTCTTATGAACGTTAAAGCTGATAAACTTCAGGGACAGCGGTCCTCCTTGAGGATTCTTCACCCTGTACAAGCACTCCTGGTTGTTAGGATAATCATTCAACCCGAAAGATGGCGACTGAACCGTTCCATTCCTAGCGATTATCGTAGCTTTACAGCCTTGAGTGTATCGAATGCTGAAGCCTCTTCTTGAGTCACCAAGACTAGTCTTGAGGTAGAGGTACAAGTTACTTCCAGTTGACATGATCACCGTAGGATTGTCTTCCGATTTGCCTGTTAGTCTGGCTATCGGTCTGCTCATTGGCGAGTCACCGTCTCTAATTAGAATGTAGTCCCGATTCATCTCGAGATCCAGATCTTCGATCTAGGAAGTAGAATTAATTACCGTTAATGAAAGATCGAGATGCAAAATCGAAATTTTTCTTCTCATTAGAAACTTAATTCTTTCTTTCTATTACGTACTTCGAGCGACATTATACGACCAGGTTGAGCTTGCAGAATGTACAGACATTCCAATCCTCCAGGATAATTCTGAGGATATCCTGGAGAGGTGAGGACCTGTCCTTGAGGAGTTGCTCGAAGAATTCCGCCGCAAGTTTGCGGTTCGGTTTTCCACGAAGCTCGGAAACCTTTCCTTTCCACCGACGAATCTGTGCTAAATTTGATGATCATGAAGTTCGAGGCGGATACGAATAGTTTGTTGGTGAGTTCTTGCTTGCCGGAGAGAGTCGCCAGGTTCACGGATTTTTCTTCTGTCCTACCACCGACCAGGATCTGTACTATGTCGAAGCTCTTTTCCGTTTCGAATTCTTGGAACTGAACAAAGAAGAAAAAAAGATAACTCGTTGACGTTAATAGAGTTCTCTTACGATTCTTTGATAAAGAGCGCAACCTGTATTTTTATTTGATATTCTTTACTGGCTATCGCGAGCATCGAAATAAAAGAAGAATATCAACATGAGAGCTAAAACGGGGGTCTTGTACCTGTAACAGGATATTATGGCCTTGAGGGCCTTCCAAGGTCCACTTGCAGTTGCTGAGGGGTGCATATTTGTGCGGATAATTAGGGCTCTCGACCACGTCGCCACTGCTGGCCATATAAAACTGGCAATTAGCCGGACAATCTATTTCGTCCGAAAAATCACCGCAATCATCCTGTTTGTCACACTTAAACGCCGCGTTCACACACTTTCCGTTAGAACAGTGGAAAGAGCCTACGAAAATTCACGAATAATATTAACTATAAAGATGGATGATATCTTACGGTGATTAGTAGACCAGACCATGAATGTTTGCGCGTTTTATGGAATATTTAAATATACAAAAATATACTGAAATATACAGCAAAGTTCGAAACGATACGATAACATCAATCTAAGAAGTATAACATTCGAAAATTTAAGGAATATCCAATGCAAATGATAAAATATAAAATACATTTTTTTACGTTTTCCACTTTAATTTCCGTTTTCTCAATTTATATTCAATTACGTGTATTCCATTTATATAATTTCAAAACTATCGTTTGCCAAGTTAGAAATTATGAATTGGCAATTTTCATCACTGCGGTAGGTCTGGTATTAAAAGATCGAGTAAATTTCTCAATTTCTCAAAGATATGAATTTATTATATTATAAACATTCACAGTCAGGCGATTAGGGTTGTGCGAGGTCGTGGAGAAATGATTACCTGCCGGGCAGGCGTTGGCACGGCACATGAAAGGAAGCAACGATTCGCACGTGGTCAGCTCCCACGTTTGTCGGTCATCCGTCAACGCGACGTCCACGCATTCACCTGATTGCGGATTCGGCTGCTTCGACGCCCAGAAACCTGAATACCAAAGCTGTTCAGGCCCACTGTCCTTCTCGTTCGATGGAATTTCGGGGAAACGCGAGGCGCTCGATGAAATGGCCAGGAATTTAAGAAAATTGGTCTAACTTTTGCCATTTTTTTCAATTGGACTCGTGATAGTGTTATTATCTCAAGGAATTTGTTAGAGAACTTTCTACGAAAACGAAGCAAACGACTTTAAATATCGCGTCTTTTTCTATAATTCGTTGGCAAATTTACATTTTAAAATAATTTTTCATTACCAAATTTTGGAATCGACGTCTGATATTATCTCAACTTGCGCGTGTATATTCGTCTAATTTATGTTTCATTTGAAAATTATTGTTTTCTAAGTCGTAGTTTCTTGGTATACTCGAAATAGAGAATTTTACAATTCTTTTGGCAGTCTACCTTCCAATGTCAAATACAATTATGTGACGCGATAATTTTCGATATCCGTGGAACATCGAAAAGAAAAATCGTGGATTTTATGGAACGTAGAAATCGAAAACCGAATTTACTGGTAAGAAGCGACAGAATTCGCGTTATATGAGGATAGTTGGAGGAACAGCTAAAGAAAAGAAAATGTTATGCAAATATATAATACGCCAGACGAGTAAATTGCAGCTTGCACCTGAGCAGACGTAAAAGCGACGGTATCTGGGCATTGTTGTAGGAAAAGTGTGTCTTCGTGTCGTATACACGATGCAGTTCCGCGTTTCCGTGACCCCGATGAAAACCGGCCTGCACGTGTGTTCGATCGTTAGAAGGACGTCAATTCCAGAGCAAACTATCGTTGCCTTGACTCGTCATATTTTCCCAGTGTGCTCTTCGATTAAGACGTACGTAAATTCACATATCAAATTTCACAATTCTTATTTTCGATACAACTAGTATTCCAAATACGTATATTTAGAAATATATGCACAATATACTAGTTGTGCCAAAAATAAGACCGCTGTAAAATTTTATACGTGTATTTACGAAGATATAAATTAAAATAATAATATTAAAAAATATATGTGATATTCTGAATATATAGAAGTATTAGATAGCTCACAAGTATTAGAATCTACCGTTTAATCGTATTTATTGAAAAATTCCAACAAATTTTTCTTAATTCAACGATCTATATCGTAAGGCACACGTGATACGAATTGAGTAACAGATTTATGAGACAATTAGAAAACATAATGGCAATGCGAAGCGTGTAATGTGCGTGAAATACCAATAGGTGTGCTGATACTTATGGCCGCCATTGGATAACGAAAAACATTTTTTCGGTTCATCTATGATCGTACGTCGTAACGATCTCGTCTTCGAATAACGATGGCGCCAAGGAAGATTTAAGAGTCAGAGGTGGAGATGCGTGGAAAGTCGAGCGAAGCGTGATTTTACAAACCGGCGTATTGGGAGACGAGCATTCCAGCGGCCGACTCGAGCGTGTTGGTTCGTAAATCGTCGAGGGAGGCCAGGCCAAGCCAGTAACGATCCAAATGCCGGCCGATCATGCTCGCGGACATGTTGTTCTCGCTGTACGACTCCACCACCATCAGTTCGCTGCCGTACCTGTAATCGCATCAATTCGTCCATCTCTTGCTTCGTTCTAGCGTGTAATGACGCGGTTACACAGGCATTCACCGAGTTTCCTCGCGATGCTCCGTTTTATTTTCTTTCCTCTGTTCTCATTCCTCGTTTCGCAACGTCGACGCGTACGAGTACATAAATGGACATGCATCGAGTCATTCGATAGAAGATTTCGCGGCAAGTTTGATCGAGTGTCTGACGTGTTTGGTACCGAGGATTTTCATGCGTTTGTTATTTATGTAAAATTTTGAGTCAATTTAAAGAAATCTCTACGTAAATTCTCGATAACTGTACACGGATCGGAGTTTTGTTACCTACGACGCTGTAGGTACAGAATCGATCAAATAATAATTGGTAATACAATAATTCGCAGATTTGTCTAACTTCGCGGATTACCAACGAATTTTCATCGATGCACGTGAGACGTTTCAATAGCGAATAAATTTTTTTATGCACAAAAAACGTAGAAATCGTTATCTTGAATTATTAAAGCCAGTAGCACCGAGAGAAACACGATGAAAAGGCTATTGACAATTGATCCACTTACCTCCTGCATAATTCCGCTGCCTTTTCCCAAGAGTGCCTGATGTTGAAGAATTTGTAACAATGTATACCTTTCAGTTCCCATCCTGTGCAAGAAAAATATCAAGTTATATTTCTCTTTACACGATCGTGCCACATGGCACGCAATAACAGAACAAAATTTGTCCTACTCCGAAATTTAGTAGAATAGTGGACGAGTTCAACCTTTTTCCCCCTGTTTTCTCTATTTATCATACTCAGAGGACGTTCATAGTCAGCATCTAACGACCACGAATCTACATTACATTTATTAAATCTATCCCATATCGCAAACCTATCGTGGCTTCTACGATAAGCGTCCTAATATTTTCGCGAACCATTGTACCATTGTCTGATCGATTTACGAGCGAAGAGGTGAAACTTTCGGTACAGGTTCGACGCAGGAAACGCGGTTAACCGGTGACCTGTACAGACAGGGACGGACATAACGACCTCGATCGTTTTTAATGCGATTCAGCGGTGTGTGAGCACCGAGAGTCAAAGGTAGGTCGCTGGGTAAGCGGGTAACACATTACAGAAGAGATTCGCCGAGTCGGCTGAAACGTTTCTCGTGCGCTCGTGTTCTTCACCTTTCGATTCTCGAGCATCGGATTTTTTACGAATTTGACTATTTCCGATTTTCAACAAATTCAACGAGTGTTTGACTTATTAACTCGTCGATCGTTGTTCCGTGTATCTGATACGGTATCACTCTATTATTACTTTATTATTACTAAATAGCATAATTAAATATAACGAAATTTTACAACGAAGTATAATTGCACGTACAAATAGCGTGGTTGATCGAGAGATTCGAAGATATTGATTGGGATTGTCGTAGGTATTTAACGATAGTTTCTGCGTTCAAACGATTTCTCAATGGTTTCTCGATGCCAGCTTGCGTTAGACTCACGGAGAAATACTCGATGCCGGCCTTCCTTTCTTTTAAAAGGTCAAACGGCCATGTTTATACCGACCATGCGGTTCTCCTCGCGACTATTAGCATTTCTTGATTGAAACAAGGCATGCGATATATTTTCCCTGGTACGAACGTTCGCAAATCGTCGTGGAATGTATTAAACGAAAGATCTATGTACGGGATTGTTAACGCTGTCTCCAAAAATATCGCAATCGATCTGTCCCTTTTTTAATCGTTGCTTTCTCTTCTCCTCCTGTTTAACGTTCTCTTTTTCTCTCTTCCTTAAGCAATATTGTAAAATGTAACGATCCATTAGGTCCAAAGATATATATGTATGACACGGCTACGAATTTTGATAAAAAACCAATATCATCCGACCATTATCAATCCAACAAACAACATTTCCGAGAAGATGACGAAAACGTACATTTAATCCCAAAAGCAAGTACGAGGATAACCATATTGAATCTTAAAATTAATCCTCTAGAGGAAGACAAACTTTGATGGAACCGTATTTTCCTCGTTTGTTAATATTAATATCGATATTCGGCTTACTGGAACAGATTTTACATTCATACTGTCATACAGTTTCTGCTAAATAACTCAACAATCTTAATCCTGAAAGGAAAAGAAGGTCCGTATCTTCGTCACGACGATGATCTTAGGCCTTCGATAAATTTTTTTCGCATCGCGATTCAAAGATCGCAGGACGAATTATTCAGGCCCTCGATGATCGAGCATGGTTCCAAGGCCTTGGAGCAGGGTCAGCGAGCTGAAATAAAGTTATTTTCGAAGCTCGAGGAATTCTTGCATCCGAAAGCGGTAGATTCGTGCTCGCCGGCACAGGTCCGGCTCGATCGAACATGAAACATCTCGAGCTCACGCGACAGAACACGGTTAACGATCAAGTAGCTTCATACTTGTACGTGCAACCTACTTAATTGCGCTGCCAGTAACGAGGAAAAGTGGAGCAACGTTGCGAATGGCCGAACTCTTATCCTCATTGTCCCTCGCGTGATTTATTCGCCGTACGCGTCTCGCTTTCGTATTCCTCCTCAAATTTTTTTTTAAAAGAACAACCAAGTTGTGCAACGTTGTGCAGTTCGATCGTGGAAAGATTAAGGTTTCAGGAGTAAGAAAGGAGAAAGCACAAGTACGAGAAGAGCTTCAGAGTGTCGAGGCTCGGCTATTTCGAATTACGAGAACGAGAAAGATTTTGATATACGACTAGGAAAAGATATTTTGATTTATTTCATTCTTTATTGAGATCATCGAAGAAAGAAATACTTTGGTTTCTATTCGAAATGATACTGCAAGTGCATCATGCTAGGTAAAGAATGTATCTGATGGAAACCATTAGCACTGGTAGAGTTCTCCAAAAAGCAGTATGAAATTGCTACGAGAGCAAGGGGAGGAAATAAGAAGACAAGAAAGAAAGTTTGTTCGATCGAGAAATATATCTTTGTTACCTTTTTAGAAGAAAAAGGATGAATAAGAATGAAGTAAGAATTACTAGAAAAATTCTAATCGCTGAAATATTCCGTTTAATGATTGTTATAATCGTTCGCGCGTGTGCTGTTAAAATTAAAAAAGTAATACGTAAGGATATACTCTGCTATTTCAATATATCCCTGTACTGTCTTTACACGTTTCGCTTTTCTGCTTCGATCGTTTCGTTAACGTCAACTGTATCGTGATTATTGAGACAATAATTACACAAATTGCGCAAGTATTTGTTTTCACAATTTGTTACTTAATAACGCAATATTTACCGACAAATTTAAGATGACACGCTACTTCGATGTTCAAAATTCTTAACATATTCGAACGTTTCCGACTCAATTTTACAAAACCTAATAAAATAACGGAACGATATTAACGTTATAATTAACGTATAACAATATTTTATAATATTGATAAAGATAATATTAATTTATAACATAAATTACGTTAAGTTTTCTATTTTCACGAAGCCTATTTTCACCTGCCTTCCCTTTAAAATAAAAAGCGAAATTCTGGCAGATTCGTGGCCACATAATAGGGACCCTACGCCTTAAAAAATTTTGAAGCACAACCTGGTCCACGAGTTTAGTAGTCTACCTGGCCAGGTATAGGACCACCAGGTGCGACCTTTTCAAGGTGACCGATAGTCTGGCCATCAGCCAGGAATTACTTGCTTTAGAAATCGATGATATCGAGAAGTAGTTTTTTAAAGTTACTCACCGTTCGGACAGGTGAAGACATTTGTGGTAGGAACCTGTAACAAAGAAACATAGTAACGCGTTAAAAACGCTTTACGGCGTAGTAACTCAAAGCACTCGACCACTTTAGCCTCCTTTCGTCCCGATAAAGCGACAGGAATTTAAAGTGAAATAAATTTTAAGCTTTCTTATAGAAGTCGTAAGTGTAGTTTCTTGCACTTAGGCTTTCGATATAAAAGCGTATATGAATTTTTGAACGTGCATGCGTGTATGAAGGTAAAAGGATTCATCAAGGTCGTTGGTTGATTTTTTAAGCATTCAATTTATTACTAAACCATTTTGATATTGAAGTTAAGATATCTTCGGCGAATTCAGTCGATCGTTTAATATCCGAGCGGCTCGATTTTTCTTGAAATTATCTTTATATATAGTTTTATGGACAGAGTAGTTGATAAAGTATATAACGAATTCTGTAGATGTTAAATGAGAAATTTGGAGAAAAGTGAAATGCGGCTAAAATACGTCAATCGGTAATTTTTCGTTATTCCTATAAGTTTCGGCATAGTGCTAAACAAATAAATTGGATAAAGTGGATAAATAAATAAGTAAATAATTAAACATCCTATCGGTATATACACAGACATCTAAAATAGTTTATCTTCTTGTTACCTCTGTAACTTTATCGAACATAAACGCAACATAGAACTAAAATTGCAATCGTAACAGTATTTAAAACCAGGAAATCTCCACAGAATCGTCTCTTATTCACCCAATTCCCATCAATATCGATTCGATCCATCTAACGTCACACGTAACAGTATGGACGCATCCGTATCTACACCGTACAGATTTCTCTAACAGAAAAAAGCAATATTTCACACATACCGAATCTAGTAACTCGCTACAATTCCACGTGACGAATGACGAAACCCGAGGACGTTCGTGCCTGAGAACGTGGGATAAAAGTTTTGAATCGAAGCCGGAAGAGCGCGGGAAATACGAGTTACGACGTCGATTGCATAAAAGGACGAGGATGTCGCGACTATTCTACCATACACGAAGAGGAAAGTTCTTCTTATTTGTTGGATTTCTCAAAGAGAGATATTTCCATATTTACCATATATATTGTAAGTTGACAATTTAAGAGTAAAGAAAGGAGAAAAGCAGAGAAGAAAGGGGTGGAAAATAAGGAAGGGTAGAAAATGACAGGATTTCTCATTTTCCCATGCCTTTGTTTAAATTTTGTTTTGCTTAGAAGAATTAAGGCAACGTGTAGCGTTAAAGACTACTGGATGATATCTCCGAAATCTGAAAGAGTGTGTAAGAAGTTTTTGAAAGTTTTTAAAACACAGAAACCTTTAAAAAAAGAAAAAATTACGTTGACTCAGACGGTCTGGTATGCGAACGACGTCAGTAAGAATAGGGTAGCAGATGGAGGGTTTAGAGTCTCGACTTAAAACCTAATCTATTTTTGTTTCTGCTCGATCTAGAATTCGAGCAGAAATTTCTAATTACTAGACGTACTAAACTTTAATCGATTAGATAAACTATACGAACATAGATAAGATACGTCTAACAATTTCTGCAAACTTTAATTAACCCTAAGAAATTGCAATTAATCCGACAGACGCGAAATCTTTTTATAAATATTTTGAAATAGACGCATCTTAAAGCTTGTCGACAAGTGGAATAAATTATCGACGTCCCTAGAATTCTTGAGAAATCGAGCCGAGGTAATACGCGAGACCCCTGTATATCTATCCGCAGTAAAAGAAAATAAGGAAAATCTTACAAAGAGAAATTTCTCGTTGTTCTTATGTTTCCTCGTTTCTCTCTCTTTTTTTTCTTTTTTATTATTTGTCTAAGGCTACATGCACGTCCTAAGGATATCAGTGATCACCCAGTGAGAGGGCTCGCTGAGACAGAACGTACTTAAACTAAGTAGTACCGAGCGCAATATCTTTCGGAGAATCAAGCGGTTCCTGTATTTTTCTTACGCGAGTCTTTCGTTATTTAAAAGTTGTACGAGTACGCATCGAATGGCGCGGATTCGCAGCAGCGAATGGAGATAGAATAGCATTGTTATTCCACTGGAGAAAGTGAAGGAGGCCAATCTAGCGGAGGATCTGTTGGTTTTGCGCTCATCTTCGCCGGAAAGCGGCACCGTGGTTCGTACGTAGAATACGACCGTGAGTTCTCGCGAGTTTTCTTCGCGTACCAGAATATCAGTGACATAACGGTGTGCTGCATTCCTTCAAGGTGCGATGCGAGGCACTCGTGAGAGGAGAAACGGAGGCCGATGGAATTCCACGCGGCCAGCCAACGATCACTGGTATTCGATGCGTCAACGGATCTTTCCATTTTTTCTTCCTCTCGTTTGTAGAATTTTGACGAAACGTTGCGTTTATTTCGGTGAATTTTATTCCTTTCTCTTTGATTTTCATCTTCATTTCGATCATCTCGCGTGTAAAACTTTCTTCGACGAATAACGATCGAATTTTGCATTGCAACGAGACGATAAAAGATAATAATACAGCGATGCTCGCAGGTAGATACTAGGACACTTTGATCGATCTGCGTGGTGTTAAAAAACACGAACTAACGAGCTAATGATCGCAGACAATGAATACTTGCTATTTCCATTTAGAATCGACAGATGTGTACATACGCTATAAAATATAAAGCGATTATTTAGAATATCATCGTTGGTATGTCAAAGTTAAAAGCGTTTAGTAGTTTTCGATATCAATTCGGAAAAATCTTCTCGATCTTATCCGCACCTTCGTAATTAAACGAGCCGAAGATACCGAATTTCTCGACTAACAAAATTCTACCGTATCCGAAGCTTAGAGATATCGATCTTTTCTATTTTTATTTACTTTTAAAAGAACAGCTGCGATAAAAAGTAAAACTCGTAATTGTTCGAAAGAAAAGGACACTTCGTTAACGCGGAGTACGAGATCCGTTCGATAGAATTGAAAAATTAGCGCGAAAATCAGTTATCTCACGCAGTTGGAAATACACGAAACGTTTTCCTGACGCGTCGACGCTTCCTATACTCAAAATGTTGCAACTGCGCACAGTTGGTAACATTGTTTGCGCTTCGGATAGGGCACACGCGTGTACACGCGGCCTGAAATTCACTTTCACCTCGCACACACACTCCACATTCAGGTGCCGAGCAAACGGCCAGCCAACGATGCCAACTCCTGTGGGGCTCGACATGCCAATTACTTCATAATCCTCGGCTCGATTTCTCAAGAATTCTACGCGAGTCGTTGTATAGTGAAACGAGGATCCTCGATGCCCTGCTGGCACACCAAGATGCCACGTTCAAACCGACAAATCTCCATTTAATCCTCGCGTGACGCCCTCGCGTTTGCGTGTGAATGAACGGCTCGAAGATTATACCTTAGACGTATCACTTTCCGAGTAACTTTTATAATACAAACTGAAAATATCGGTGGATATTGTTTTACGATAAGACCATAATTTAGCTTTTAATTTATTACGTTCTTCGATTTGAACGTTTTCTTCGAGAAACGACAGGTCTTCCTTTTTTTTAAGAACGCGGAACTACAACCGCAATGTGCAAAAATCAAAGTGGTTCTTACTTTGATCAAAGATGATCGATTTCAAACGTCATACGTTTAATTCGAATCTTTCATCTCGAACACGTCGTATACGAGGAATTTTATTTGACGGGAAAATTTCAAAAATTTAAACGATTTACGAAACGATGTTCTCGATAATTTTGAAGATACTTTTAGAATTTGATATTCGCGATGGATACTACGATGTATCCGATAAATGAAATTTCCCTCTCGTTAAATGTATAAGCGTATCGTAGTAAGGTAAATTGACAAGAACGAGATAGGCGATGAATTAAATTGTTAAAAATCACGTTGTGACTTCTCGACCCGATTTCGATCGCTCCATTATATTCACTTCGCACGACGGAATATGTTTATACGTAAGTAAGTGTGAAACAATGTAGACCGCGATGTCATCGAAAAGCCATAGCGGAATAATAATCGAGCGCTCACCTGAGACTCCGTTAGCTGAAGATGGCACAAGAGGACGGCGACCCACACGGCCGCCAATTCTCTTATCAGCATATTCCTGTAACAGAGAAGAAAAGAGTCTCGTTTGAACAAGCTGTTCATTAGCATCGACCGTTCATTAACATCGGGGAAAGAGAAGACGAGGGAGATGTGTTTGAGCAGTAACATGATTCGAGGACTATACGCAGACCTTGACACTTTCCAAATACAGTATTTGTATTTAAACGAGGTTGATCTCTTCGCGACACAAAAACTTTATTATAATTAGAAACTATTATGTAAATTTCTTCGTCTAAAAAACATATGGTAGAGTCTCCTGAGAATAATTAGAGAAAGTGAAATTAGTTTAATTAAATGCTCGCAAAAAGGTAATTTAACCTAGCAACAGAAATGTTCAGTCTCGACCAACAGTCAATGAAATAATTTTTCTGCCATGGATGTCTCTAATAATTCGAATTATAGATACTTAATTTTAGAATGTATCGTTTTACTTGATCTTCTGCATTTTACGTGGCAAAGAGCGTTATAATCTTATAGAACGGCGAATAAAACAGACCATGCTTTGGAACGAAGTATCCCGGCTTAAAAATATCGTTTGAGAGCGAAAGATCAGGTATAAGGATGAAACGAAACTGGTCAGTGTTAAATATTTAAATACAGAGTTCAGCGAGGCTCGTCGTTCGCCTACGGAATATGCGGCACATAAAGTCGCTCTATGTATAGGATGTACGCCGGTTCCCATAAAATTCCTTACGGTTTCTGCGGCTGAATTGTGGCACAGCAGTAGCATAGCCTGCCGCGTAATCGAGAAACGTGATAAATCTCCGCAGACATCGGATTATTATTTAATGACGTTTCATTTTGCCGATCATCCTTGGATTCGAACGGGGTTAACGTCGTGTAGTCTGACGATAAGTGCGAGTAAATGGTCCTAGTATCGAACCAGTCTTCTTTAAGAAGTCGACAAAATGAATCAACGAAACGTCGGTTCTAGAGAACGATGACTACACCAGATTCCTGGTGAATCAAATAAACGAACACGATCATTCGATGAAATAAGAGTACTAAAGTAACGAAGAGGAAGACAGGGTAGAGAATTCAAAGTAATCACATCGAAGGTTTTATCATCGACCCAAAAATCCCCACCGAAATAATTCCACAGAGCGATAACTCTGTCAGATCGCCGCCGAATGCAAACGAACGAACGAACGAACGAACGAAGCGCAGCAGGAGGCCAACGACTTGGATTTCTCCGTTGAATCAGCCACGTGAACGGGTGCGTTCGTCGCGAAGGAAGACACACGCTCCTCGGTGAATCCCCTTGGGAACCGTTATACCGCCACCGATAATCGACAGAGTCGCGGAGAGGTGAAGGTGGCAGCGTTTGACT
This sequence comes from Bombus vosnesenskii, assembly GCF_011952255.1. Taxonomy (NCBI): domain Eukaryota; kingdom Metazoa; phylum Arthropoda; class Insecta; order Hymenoptera; family Apidae; genus Bombus; species Bombus vosnesenskii. The sequence goes on along the minus strand of NW_022882959.1, from coordinate 802,096 downwards.
CGGTTCGCTCGAGTCCGGCCAGATTTCCCGCAAGCGTAATCGTAATCTCGTGGCGTGGCCAGCCTAGACGATGCAGACTTCCTGTCGATTGCAGGTAACGGGTCTTCCGGCCCGGTCGACCGATCACAGCGTTCGTTCAGAGCCTACACAATCGCAGAAATATTCGTACGCTTCGAATGGCTGAACGCGATTGACACTTTTCTACGTTAGAAATTGCAAAATTGTCATCCATGCTGACGTATGTTGGAATAATTAAGCTTGGCTAATATTCCGTACTAATATTATCGTATTATATTCGCTATTGTTATATTTACACTATATATATATGTATATACTTATATATGTGCATATGTAAAACGAGCAACGTTAAAACGCCGAGTCAATCGAGGAATTCTAACAGAATAAATATATTTGACGCGCGAGAATCGACGATTAGAGGAACGACCTAATTACGCGCTTGAAGAGTGGGAATCGAGGTAGCAGCTGGTTCCTTTCGCAATGGGTACCGTTAGCGTTATCGAGTGCTCTCTGCCATTGCATTGTCCGCTTCTCTTTGATTAATTCCTTTGAGACGGACGTTGATGTTCCCCGGAGTCGTATTTTTTCGCTGGATCGATGCGAAGTGTTTGTTTCTTGGGTTTAAGATCGGATATAGGGTTTCGTTATCTCATACAGCGGCTACGAAAGATATTTACACCCCATTGTGTTTATTTTATATTAATTACTACGAAATGAAATTTTGTTCCGCATCAAATATACAAAATTTCCCAAATAAAGAAATTACTTGCTCACACGTAGAAAGTTACCGAATAAAGAAACGACTGTGTCCGAAAGAAACAAAGAACACTTCTTAAATTATTATGCTCGTGTATACACTACACACACCCAACTAGAAACTCTCAAAAATTCGTGAAAGCACGTTAATTTGCCTTCGTCGCTGTCTTTTCTATTTGCCTACAGTATTAATGCTCTCATCCTCCCATCCAAAATTCTCATCCTCTAAATTGACAATAAAACGCCTCCCAAGAAGAGAAGAATTCTTCGTCGATCTCCAAGTATTTAGCATGGCGAATATTGGGAAGAAAAGAAGAAAGTAGACTGTAAACTCACTCTTACTTGAAGCCAAACCGAAAAAAGGAAACTAGGAAATAGTCGTCGAGAAGGAATTAATTAGTAGCTCGTTGAAAAACATTTTGTCCTCTTACTTGAAGCGAGTCGTTAACACGTACGACTGACATAGTAAACTAAAATTAATACGAACCATTAAAACTAACTAAACATATCCCTTAGACGTTATTGCAAATCAGATCGTAGATCGCAGATCGTGGATTTGTTTCTTACAATTTTATGATCCATCGAATGGGATAATAATCGGATAATATATAATTTGCAAAAGCGCTAATATCCGAACTTTATAAATATCGACATTGGTACTTATTGCACCGAGTCACGGATATACGATCTAATTGAGTTTTACTACGATTTAATATCGCCAATTAAGGCTCTTATCAAACACTTTATCGGCGAAAGTTTTGAGAACGGCGTGTTACACAAGTTGCTCGGTCTCGAGGTAGCTCGAAGAGCAACAGGAGCGCCAATTGCACGTGCACCGCGCACGCACGCACTGTTCGCGCGACGAGTTGCGGCTAATTGCAGACCCACGGCTGACGTAACTGCCCGCGAGCTCGTGGGAAGCGAGTCGCACACCTACGAGCTCGTGAAAACCCACCGGGTGGTTCGCGAAAGTTTATTACTTTGTCGGCAGCAGTTCATCGCTGCGCTGTAGATGCGCTTTTATGCAACGCCCCATTGTTCGTCACGATGATTGCGCCGAAGAAACGCCTAATAGGACGACCATAGTTGTCTGCGACGGTATGTGTTAATCCTGCGGGTTTCTAGAACGAAGTGAGTTAGATTCGGTGCAACGGTTAGATTTTGTGCTCTTTCAAGTTGCGGGCGATTATGGCTTCTTTGGGAATCATCGGAAGATAGTTTCGCAATTGAAAATCGTGCTGTGTACCGGCTACGAATTCGAACGTAATGTTTAATCCTCGATACAATTACCTAGCTTACACGACCTGATAGAAAATACCACGCAAAATGTTTTGCCAGAGGAATTCAAATCGCGGAGATTGAACGGAAGGTTGTTTCGAAACAAACTCGAAGCTCGGTATGTCGATGTTGATCGTGGTAGATACAGCGACCCGAAAAATTGATCGCTCGTTCTCGAATTTTAAACGAAGTCATCTCTACAACGAGACAAACGAACGAGGATAGGAACGCTCGAATCATCGATCGTATCATTTATCGCACCTTTCGCGTCAAGCTGACCTAAAAATGAGAAATGTAAACGGCCCCGAAACTGAAGGGAAACCTGATACGCGGCAGACTAAATCACCGTCATTTTTCCAACAGCATCTGTTGATTTATACCGGTAACGCGTTAATAGGAGATAGGCGGCTTGGCATGCGATCAATTTTTCGAATCACTCTACATGCTGCTCTTGATACGGGTGTTGATAAGAGCTGGCTCGTAGAAAGTCTCGCGGAAACAAGTTGATTCAGTGCATAATTCGACAGGTTGAACTCGACGGGCAAAGCACAGGTAAAGTGTACGATGATGCAACAGAAGTTTGAATGGTAAATGATGCAAGAGCGAGAAGAATGAGTATGAGAAGAACCTGAAAACGCCGAAACTTAACTATCGCTAATTATGAGCACGAAAGGATTTTAACGTACGTATGATAAGGAGAAAATACCTTGGTTTAATTCTTTATTAAAATCATCACAAAATCTCTGTCGCTTGTTTTATCGATTCAAGATGATATTAAAAAGATCATCGTGATAACTAAAGAATATACGCGACGACAACCATCCCACGCCAATAGAAACGATAATAAAAATGTTCTTTCGAAGATTTTTACGCAAGCGTGACATTTGAATGCTTTTGATTCATAAAAAAAAAAAAAAAAACGTAGACGTATAGAGACATTTAGCGTGATTAGCATTGTTCGTGGAAAATTTAGAGATATCTCTTGGATGCACTTGCTAAGAAATTGTAGTTTTTAGAGTAGAAAAAGAGAATACTATAGACGCGTGTTGCAAGTTGCCTTCACGCAGCAATTAGAGTATATCAAATTAGGAAGGCGTTCCTCTTCGCGTTGTTGCTACGGGGTATTTGCGTTTCTTTCAGCACGAAGCCCTCGATTTACAATGCAGCTCGTTCAATCTTTATCAACTTGCACGAAAGTTATTGAAACCATAAATCAAATAGCAAAAGATAGTTTGGTCTCTGTGTTTGTTTGAGGCTCGGCTGAACGACAATTTTATAAACTAGACAGATTCCTTGACTAAATTCTAAATCTGGTAAAAAATTCTGAATCTGAAAAAAGAGAAGGTAGTATAAATATAATTAGACAGAAGAAAGTTTAAAATCGTTAAACTGCGTGGATTAGTTACTCTTGCGCTAAACATTTGTATCGCATTGGTAGCAATCATCTATTCCGGAGTATATATTACATTTTCTTCTTGTCAAATATAATTTCATCTTATGATGTTATGACACTTCTTTTTTCTTGCGTTATAAATTTCCTATTTTTCCGTTCATTTAAAAAATGTCAGAAATTTTATTTTATCGTTTAACCGCTTCGCAACTGTGGACCAGATATCTCGCGACACGACATTGTTCGTGCGTCTATCTTCCTGTAATTACAACTCTCGCCCTAATAAACATACGCGCGGTATATCTCGTCCGTGATATCGTACGAGCAACATTGCATCGCGAGATATCTCGTCTCTGATAACGGAGCGAAGAATATTCCAACAACGAAACGCTTTGGCTCGGGGTTCGTTAAAACGGATTAGAACAACGTAAAGAAGTGCCCAGGGCAAAACAGACAAATGGAGGGAAATCGCGATATGCGGCTGTAGGTCAATACTAGAAAGTATCCGAATTTCCTGGTTTACCAGCACGAAACGGCGCGTGTAAAAAGCGAGCAACCGCTGCCAGACACGATTCCACCAGCCTTTGGCGTGAAACCACGCACGATTTCGTGCAAGTCGTTATTTCCTTGGATCGCATAATACGATTTATAAGTCCACCCAACGCCATGTAAGATACTAATAAAATAACACTTTATTGGAAACTAGAACAGGTGTTAGAAGGATGAGCGACATTTTGGTGATAATTTGGTCCATAAAATCGATAAGGTCTAAGTACGATTGCTCGTTTTAGGAATTGAAAAAATAATTCATTCTTGAATTATGGTAGGAAATTTTCGAAAATACAGTTTTCTGGGAATTAAGGCATTGTATGTATAATTTTTAAATAGCCTTTATAGTTTTGGTAAATATAAATTTACAATTAAAGATAAGAGCATTTTGATGGTGTTAAAACTAAAGAAACGTGGAACATAAAGAAAATGATGAAAACCAGCGAAACAAATTGGCATATATTTGGATAATTTAGTGTCGTGAAATACGCAACACTACAAATCTGACAAGAAGCAACTGAAAAGTCAATACTCAAAGAAGTATACACCTGATACTCTTTTTACACTTTACAAGTTCTTACACGATTCACGTTTGCACGGTCTTTTTTACACGGATTTTAACACGTGTTAAACCAACTATAGGTACTTCTGGTCTTGTAAAAATTAATAATAACGAAAAAATGAGTGACAGCGTGTAAAACGAGTCTGAGAACTGTAATCGAAAAGTCGATCCTCAAGATCACGAAGATCTTATTCACCGATTATCGCCAAAGTATCTCGAGGAAACTGATTCCTTTGCATAGTTACCCAGCTCGTCGATCTAAGTACCGTTCTAGAAAATCTTTCGCTTATTCGGCCGAGATTGCCGTTCATTAGAGTAAAACGTCGAGACGATAGTTCTCGATGCGTTTACCGATCGAAAGGCGCTCGTATCTACATCCTGCGGGGAACTTATCTCTTCACGTTCGCCGACACCATGCCAAATAACGGTTTCGACGTAACCAGGAAGTGGTGGTAAAACGGTAATTACGATGATACTGGAAACATACTTTCTAACTGGACCCCCGGCGATATAGTTTTAACAGCTGTTACATCGGCATAAATTAGCCGGGCTTGAAGTTTGCATTTGCAGCTGTGCATCGTATTTAATCGGTTCAGAAAATCAAAGTATCGTGTACTCATTTTTGTCCAATTTTTGTTCAATTGCTCGCGCAGTTCCCTGTGATTTTGCAACGTGACCGATCTTATTTCGATACGTATCTTATATTTCGAGTGATAATTTCATGGCAAATAGAACAGGCTATTATTAGCGATACAGACGGGTTTGTAAATGTAAGGTTTTCTTTAAATTGGTTATGAAAAAAATCGTGAGTATATGGCAATGGTTTAAACAAGGAAATCGGTTATTGTTATCGGAGGTAACTTTGTTGCATAATTTCCTTTCTATGCAGTTATTTCTTTATAGGATATCCATTATTAAAATAACCATTATCTCTACAATTTCTTATACTCTCAATCTATTATAACGATTTACCTAAAATCTATCTTGAAAATCATAATAAAGGATCTTAAATTATGTTAAATTTCTTCCTTATAGAAAATAAAATTTCAAAAATCTTCTGAAAAAAATGTTAACTCTAACGGGCCTCTAACGTGTGATCGAAATACCTTTTCTACAAAATCTATATCTATATGTCTATAAAATCGATGAAAAGGACTTTTAAGTCAAAAACGTTTAGTGGAAGAAGATTTCCAAGTTAAAAGTCTTCTTATGTTTCTAATCTTGTCTGTTAAAGTATTTAAAACGCATAGTTGACATAAAAATGTCGTCGAACTCTACGAACACGGCTATCACGAGACGCAGTACCGGTTGGTATTGTTCAGCGACCACTTCCGCCGCCTTAGATGGACTTTCGTCGCGACTTCCGCCCCTGAACGAAATTGGTAATCGATACCAGAAGGTTTCGCGATTCGAAGCACGAAGACGCTGACCTTCGCAGCAGGTTTTACGTAACCTCTTACGGATAATGCTAGATATTCCTGCGAACTCCTAATTGAATTATTTATAGAACGACGTTCGATGTTGTCAATCTGCATTCAGCTCTAAGTACAAGACTCGTTTGGATTCCTTTACCTCTTCGCGATTCTTTTTCTTTCAACCATTATCCTGCTTTACTTTCAAACGACGATATTATTTGTTTTATACTTCTGACTGACAGACTGTTCGAATAATTGTTGCATCTAAGGAAGAGTATCGTTTTCCTTGTCCTTTCGTTTAATCGTTCTTCTGCATCGAAGCATCGCATAATAATTCATTAACGATGGAAAAGTAAATTTTTAGTCAAACAGAAACACCGTTCCAATTATTTTTTCTTCTAACAATCTCTAATATCATAACGGGCATCTATCTTTCCCAGTAGATACTCTTTCTTATTTTCCCTAATATGTAACTGCTAGCTTTCGCAATGCTACAAATTTTTACGCGCAAAGTAGGGAACGGAATGTATTAGAGATACATAACATAAAATGAAACAATTCACTTGCATTCATAGTAGTCTTTTATTTTCCTTCGTTTCCTCTAATAATTTTCTCTCCGATAATTATAGAAATTTTCCATACATAAAGAAGAAAATACGTCTTAATAAACATACAATGAAACATTTCGCTGCAACTATATCTGTTCTACTACACTAACAATTTTAAATATTCTGCCATTATTCGAACTTTTTCCTTTCTTCTTGCTTCTTTTATCTACCTTTCCTCGCAACCAATTGCACTCCTATCGTTATATAAATAATTTCTTTTCTCCGGACCAGTAATCGCGCAGTTCTTGCTTTGCGTCGCTCGAACGACGTTAACGTATTAACGTTAAACGCATCGAATGCATTTAAACGCCGTAGAAACTCCAAGCTGTTAGGAAGTGAATTTAGCGTCCCGTTCGTACAACGGTGAATGGGTTTTAATTTCATTCTCCCATGGGTGAACGAGCAACCGACAAAAGGAAGACATTCGTTCACTTTCGTTGCGGATATTGGCGAACTTGATCAACGTCCGCTTGCGTATCGATATCGTAGCTTACCGCGGATTACATCAAATAACGTCTACGTGGATAATATCCAGTAACGTTATTTCTACGTACAATTATCATTCTAACGTGTTCTCTAAACTTTCACTGTACGCAAGTTCTTTGTTTTTTAATGGGAAAATTAATTTGTTAACGTTTTCTTCGCGCGGGAATTCTATACTTACATTTATTTTGATCGGTGAAAATTCTCGTTCAAGTACTAAACTGATTCACTGTACACACCATATAGGTACGTCATACGCGTATTTCGAACTGCCTCTTATGAACACAGAATATATTAGACGCGTTAAACTTCTAGTTTTATGTTAATCCTAATATTCTATAAATATTAAATATCGTTATATCGATTCATTGTTTATCATGGACTAATTATAGAATTACTAATACAAAACATACTGCGTACTGCGTACGCCTATTTACGTTAATCCCAATACCTGCAATTATCGGCACGTTAATCCTGATTAGTCCACAGACTAATTAATATTTTACGAAACAAACCGAGCGATCTGAAAACGACCTACTAATTCATCTATAAATCTTTAAAAACATACATCAATCTTCTCAGATTTCTCATTCCACGACGATTCCATATGTTGATCTAAATTATTATTAAGAACGTATTAGTAATATTAAATTCCGCGAAAAAAGCAGAGATCGCAGAACGTCTCGCTAATCTATCTGCGATCTATAAAAAAAATTCCCTCAGCGACTTACAGCGATGTCAAAGACGTACTAAAATTATATCCTACGATAAAAGTGGAAAGATTCCAGATCAATTGATCTTTAAATTACAAATCTCTGAAAAAGTCGTAGAAAAATGACTTGATCGGTCTAAATCGAAAATCTAATATCGAAAACGTATCGATATTAAATCCTATAATAAATAACCTACTAATCCCATACGCTATGAATTCCCAAAGACCTACATAAATATTCCAACACATTTCATCCTATAACAGAGCATACACCGTACACTGTTATAATTAAAACACGTAATTGTGAGAGAGCACTCTTGTTTCAGAGAGCGCATTGCCTCGTAATATGCAAATGGAAACTGCGATCAGTCGGCCATTTGTACAGTTCATTGTGAGTCGTTCGCGGTTCTTTGGATGAATGGGCCGACACGTGACCTAATTACCTTACGCGTTATTACCATGTGCACCATAAACGAAGCACGCGTGTCCTTTCGTGGATCACCAGCAAGATCCTTCTCGCGTCAGAGGATGTGATCTAATTTCCGGTCATCATCGATGCGCTCGTGATCGCGTTGTCCGACTTGTTACGTCCCACGGCTAACGGGAATACGGTCGACTGGCATGATTAATAAAAACGCGCTCGCGCGCGCCAGCGTTTAATAATACATCGCGAGGCTAACGTTCGCGCAATTAGAATACCATCGTCTTTTATCAACGGCTAGCGGAAACTAGAGCCGATGTACGACCATGTTCGCAGTTGTTCGATTTCACAATGAGTTTCAGCGTTCTTTAGACTTACAGCTAGTTGGAACGTTGTTGAACGCAGCGGTTCGCCAAAGTCTTTGGTCTCTTATCGTAGATGACTCGTTTCATTTGGAAAAAGCGTTTCGAACGAAACTTGATTTGCCTCGGGGTGGACATCTTGCGACGGTGACAGTTCTTATATACTCGATGGCTTCGAGATTTCAAGGATTTTCTTTGCCCTTTTTAAACGGAACTATACATTTTTCTATATACCAGTCGATGTATTTCCTAATTCTGTAGAAAATAACTCGATTCGTATACTATTTACCATAGCAAACGCACGAACCGAGATTATATTCGTTCTTCCAAATAATAAACGATAATATAATAACAAACAACAATAGACGAACGCCTCAAAAAGGAACATGTTTAATACATTCGTAAATAAGCTTTTCACTAATAATTCAAAATTCAGCGAACGAAGACACCATGACAATCTGACGGATGAACAGGAAGTGAGAAGTCAAAACCGAGCATCGATTGCGAATTCAAGGAGCAACGTCGCCGTATTCATTGGTTGGTTGGTCGAAATTGCTTTTAACAAGAAAGTTTCGCGTGAGTGGCGAGGGTAACGCGAAATTAAACGCACGCACGTAAAAACAGCCGGCTTCGTTGTGTGCAACGCGCGTATAGCGAAGATAGGGTTAAGAAGAGGGCCCCCTCGTAACAAAGCTGGCTCTCCAACTTCCTTCAGCCGTGTTATTCCCACAAGAAAACCTGAAACCTACACCTACTACGAAAAGCTGAATCCTTGCGGTGCGCTCAACGTCTGACGCGTGCAAATTTCTTTTTTAAACGGAACGTTGTACTGTAATTCGCGGCATACATCGTGCGCATCTTGATTTAATAAAATGGTATAGAACGATTCATTTGGAAATTGAAGACTATGGTAAAAACGAAAAACTACGGGACCTTTTGCAATGGAAGATCAACGGATCGACCAATCTTTTTTTTCTTACGATTTATTTCAAGATAGCGTCGTTCAAATCTTCTCTATCCGAAGCTTTGTTTCATGAAATCCTTAGAACGATTTATCGTATCTCTTTCTTAATGCAAATATTTCTTTTTCCTAAAGTTGATTTCATAAAACCTTCGTTTCAATATCAAAGATAATTTTGATACTATTATTTATGTGTCTTTTCCACGACTCGACAATTATTCCTTTAAACTTCGTTTAATAGGATTCTTAGCTCTGCAAAAATTCTCGAATGCGATTTCAATCTTTTCCGTAACTCGAATTATTTCAGGATAATTTCATATAGAGGAATAATTTCAGATCGTAGCTTCTGCAAACATTGTTCCCAAAAAGCTCGAGAATTCTCTTTCCTAAAATCATCGCCGTAGAATTTCAGCTTCCCAAAAACCTTAAACTGTCTACGTACGATTCCTCGACCGAACTCGTCACACCAATTCCCAATGCAAAGTAACTACCGACGATGAGGAGAGAGAATCGAGAGGCCAGAATCGAGCGAGCAAAGACGCAACGTTCTTCGAGCCTCTTTCGTCATCCAGAGGCAAGAATTATTGAGCAAGCGCATTCCTAGTTCCTCCAGCCTTCTAACTTAGAACCTATCCAGCAACGACAGACCAGCAACAGGTGAATTTCCCACTCGGTTATATCGAAACCAGATGTCGACACGTGTTTAATTCGATCCTCTCGTATTCTCGAAGAATTGCATAGTTAAGTAGATCGCGTAGTTAGTAAAAGACGATTCGATGGTGGTCAGATTAATTCTCGCTGAATTCCACGGCGTAATTATCGACTCTAGCAACGTTCTCTACCGGTTGCCCGGTTTTGCTTTTGCTACGTACATATGCGCGTCGACTGGCTCTACCGTTAACGTCGTTAATATTCAACTCATTAGTACGATGAGCTCTACGAGCGCGATTATTGTCGAGTTAGTAACGAACGAGGAGCGACGATCATCGCGAGGGACACCATTAGATATTTTTATGTATGTATTATACGCAACAGAGATAACTGTTACGATTGAAGCGTATTTTTATGCATTTATGGGAAAGCTGAAAGTGAAAAAGTGTGCCTAATAATAAGGAGAATAAAGGTACACGTAAAATGTACATAATAAGCAAGAATATCGAAAATACCCAAAGTATAATGCTCTGTATAATGCGTAACAGAGTAAACCATTTTTCCCAGGATCCATTTTTTTAATTATATTCATATAGATGTATGTTTTCGATCTAATCGCGATTATATCGTTGGCAGAATTCGAAACCGATCTGGAAACGTATATAAAAACCACGAGACATTTGCCATAAACATATAGTCGCATTAGATTTTCGATCGCAACGTGTGTTATACGACACATACGATATATACCGTAGCTACGAAAGGTAATTGCACGTCGTTCTATTCATTACGAAGTTTACATGCTAATTAGTCAAATTTAAGTATTATAGGTTAAATTTGATACTTTCGTATAACTATGAAAATGAAAGAATGTAGAAGCTGACAAGAAAAAGAACGGTTTATTGGAAAATAAGGGTTAATGCAAATACTTCCTGTTGCCACTATACGCGAAAGCATTTTACGATATAAATGTTCCTGATCGACTCTGTATATCATGGAAAAGACCTTGCAGCGATATTTTATACACGAAGCATCAAGGTTAGTGGTTATTATGATTCGAGAATAGATAACGTCACGTTGCTGGTCGCAGCAACGAGCACGTTCGTCGTAACAGGGAAATTTGTTTACTGCTCGTTTAAAATGTCGAGAAGACACGTATAAATGTATAATAAACGTATAAGAGGAACGCCTTAGCGAATGCCAAGCGTATTGTACGGGGTGTGTCGATGTTGTGCCGCGATGCGGTCTGACCACATTGCAATATTATCTTGCAATGATATTTCGTAACTCTGGCTTTTGAGTTTCCGTTTCTAACGTGGTTCGAGCGAAACTTTTCTCTCTGAATACCCGTTTTCCTTGATAATTACGTGAAACCATTCGTAACCAAGGCATAAGGTAATTTAATTCGTTTCAGCCAAACGCGTGTTCCATGCTTTTACGATTAAACATCGTGTTCGGTCGAATTTGTGGCGTTTCCGTGGAATTTATCAGGTTCAATTCTTTCTTCGTCGTTAATTCTAAAGCTTGTTATTACACCATGAGTTTGAATTTTATTTTCTTATATCTCAATGTGATTTGATTATTTTCAATTTCCATCGCGGTCCCCAAAGAAAATTTGACAACAACGAAGCAAAGTGCACGAAAAGTTCGTCTAACAGAACAGGCAATCGGTTTCGCCGATTTCTTGCCAATCGACCGACATACTTGAAATATCCGGGATACGGCTTTCTTGTCGGTTCACGGAGCGGACACGGCTCGCGAATTTACGACACTGTGCTCAGTGTGCGGTGCAGTTAGTCCTGATAGATAGCCTGAATAGCGCTTCGGTAGCGCGCAGGGCGTGGTCATAGTTGCTTGGTTCCATGGAACAGCTATATCCACGTTCCACCGTGTTGGAAAATGTTTAACGATCGGCCGCAAAATCGTTGCAACGAGAAAGCAACGTTGATATCGCGTGGTGGCAAGTACTTGGATTTTTGGCTTTCTTCTTTTCTCTCGCCACTAAATACCTACATACCAGTGGGACTTAACTTTTTGGTTCTGAGATATTTGAGAGTATCGTTCGATAAGTACATACGTACGAAGTAGTTCGCGAAAGTATTTAAATATTCGTGGAAACTTTTTGCGAATACGTCATCCGTGTGTTTTATGTAAAATGCTTTTTAAATTCCATTTAAACGATTATCGCGATCTCGTCGGTCAGATTTGAAACGAATTCGAGAAGTTGCAAGATATTTGTTAGAAGCATACCTACACTCTGTTAAGATTACCAGAGTATTTGATTAATTATTTACTCATCGTATTTATTCATTGCACACGCCGTATACTAAACCACAGTTTGTATGCGACCATCTCTAACTCTGCATGGTAAGTGAGCAAGTAATTTAGCGAATAGTTCTATGCGACATAATATTTTACGAGTATAGTGAACGTGAAGATGTAACGCAGGAATTTTTTTATTTTATATTCTACGGCGAATGGTCCACATTCGGCTAGAATTCGTCCATTTGAAATCATTATGCAATATATAGGTACTTCGAAGAGAAACTTATCCGAATAGAGATTTAAATTCGTTGGTTGCAACGAAGATAAAAATGTATGATATGCTGCCTGGAAGATATCTTGATGTCTTGTAACCCTGAGATCTTCGATATCTTTCACTCGTAAAAACGTCATTGTTAAAATATTACAGCTTCTGTACTGTGTACACGTAACTTTTATAAAGAATTTTTTAAAGATTACTCCGTTCTCGTTACCTTTTCAGAAGCCAGATTATCTCGGTTAACACGTTGACCTTCGCGCCAATTCCATGTACGTAGTTCTCTATTTTCCCACGAAATCTGCGATAGATTAAAATATACCACAGCAATAAGATTTAATTTCACCAAAATATTATATTATATTTCCATACTTTTGTTTTTAACCGTGTTATCTAGGTCGTTCGCATTGTCCGCAACTTTTTAGTCCACAAAATTTATCTTCCTTTTATTATATTTATTTTCGTTATAAAAAATTTAACGACTTGGGTCACTGACGATCCAAGTCGTAGCAGTCAACGTGTTAAAGAATCGAGAAACATAATCGGGCGAGAAGCTGCCATCGAGTACGACGAAACGTCGTCCTGGAACGCGATTCGAAATTTGTTACGCGATTGGAATGTCTTAGGACGATGGTACCTGTCAGAAGATAACGGTACCTTAACCAAGTTACGCCTCGGTTCGCGTAAATTTGTTGTTTAAGTCACGATCCGCGCGTTACAGACCGAATTTTGTCGCGTTCTAGTTAGATTCGATTATATCTTCTTCTACCGTGCATCCTGCTAACCATCGTGGGAAGATGAAGTCGCTACTGGAATTTAACGCAGGACGTTCAAGTACCTACGTTTGTTTTATTTTATTTTACCTGAATTTAGTTTAATTTAACTTCAATTTACTTTATTTTATTTCATTCTAAGTGGAATCTTGATTATTATTATTGGTCTCAGCACAGTTTATTATCATTATTATTATTATCTATTTTATTTAAATTCACATCTACTACCACGTTCAGTGGTACGTTGATCTCGATTAAAGTTAGCAAATAGCGACCGAGATTGAAACGCTCCATATAATTTTACGATTATTGCGTGGAATGTGTAAATAAATTTTAATCGTAGAAAAATTGCTAAGATAGAGACACGGTAATGTACTCCTCGATGTAATTATTTTGTTTAGTTGCATCTTGCAGCGTTGCAAACGTGCTTAGGTTAAATAAATTCCTTCGGTGAAGGGGTTCAGATCTCCAGTATATTTCGAACTTAATCCAAGTAGGTTTATTAGCATTATATTATCAAAATCCTGTTACATATGTCGTCACAAAGATGATCGCAAAATAATTTATATACCTGTAGTATCAAATTAAACCTTAGTAGTAGATCGAAGCTAATTTTTCTTATAAATACGACACGCTTTTTTTGAATTCTATGTCGTAAATATAACTCGATATCGCAAAAAAAGGATTTAACGTGTTCGATCTAAATCGCTAATAGAAAAGAACATCTTTATCTATAAGTCAACGTGAAATTCTGTTCTATTATACATCTTTCTTAAAATTCACGCATTTAAAGAATAATTTAAAGAATAGTCGAGTCAATTACGCAGCGTAAAGGTTGCCGATCTTAATTTCTCCTACATGAATCCTCCGGATCTAAAAATCTAAACGTTAATCCCCGTTAATCTCCGAACAAACAGTTTCATTCTCCTACTTCTATATTTTTTTTCCTCCGTTCGATAATAAAATCAAACGCTTCAATAGCCGCGTTGTTCCGTACCTAATTACAAGAAAAACAAATCCCAATTATCTATAATTACCGCGGCCGATTCCTTCGACGTTCAAACTAATAAATAATTCCACGTTCAAGCAACGAATACCTAAATAAATATGAAAATGAAAGATTCAATAACCTGGCCATTATTGGTGCGGTTATTACGAAAACGCAAACTCCAGCCATGATTAGCCGAACCGATGAAAGAACTTGCTAAAAGAACAATCGAGTGGATGATTCTCTCGTTGCTTGCGATTCAATGCAAAATTATCGAGTTCCAGTCTACATGTTTTCTAACCAAGAGGAAGTCTCAAGGAAATTTCGTTGGGCGAAACAGGTCGATGTCAAACGGTCGAACGAAACCGTAACAAATAGGCTGTTGCAGAGGTTCCAAGACTCGCCTCTAACCGTCTACCCACGCATTCGTCGAGCATAACTCGCCTACCTGGCCTAACCCAAAAGCCACATAATTCCAGCCACGTTTTTTCTTACTACGTTCGTATAGCGACCGGTCATGTGGCCAGGACTAATCTAAGGAAAGCAGAACCAGTTGTACCTGGTCACTGAATTCCAAAGTAATCTATAGCTGGTGTATAGGCGTTTTCACTTGTCCGCCGCTATTAGGTAGATATCTCCGATGGAAAAACGAACGAACAGCGATATCGAGGTTAAATGTGTAGTGTAAGGTGTACAGGATGTTTCACGTAGGCTGGTATGGATGCAATGCCGTGCGAAGGATATGGTAGTTGGAATATTTACCAAATGGGAATTTTGGAGTTTTTAAGCCGAGTAGAAAGATATAATTAATTTTAATTTTGTTATCATTTTTAATTACCTTTGCGTAGGTATTTTCAATTCGTTCGTTATTAAGTTAGATTTCGGATGGAAAAAGAAGAACGAACGACGATATTGAGATTGTTCCAGATAATTAAACGATCGATGATGGATTTTTTTACAAATAAAATAAAATACAGTATGTGGAAATTACGATAAATATAGTCTCTTATCCTTCGTCATTTTCTTTCCAATATTTCAAGCAGCTGTTTCCTATACTTTATATCCCCTTTCCTCTGTTGAATCGTTGCAAATAAAACATCCTGTACGTGGTGTGCAACATTTAGGTCAAGGTAGTAGTATTTATCGAAACATTCTTAAATAATTTGCCGAAAGAAATCATAACTATCTAGGGATTTATTTGTGTTATTGCAAAATCGATGAGATAAATAGGCTAACAATTTTGCACGATATTTTATTATAACATATTCGTTGATTTTTATCGACTCGATCATGCTGTTGTTTCATTACCTCATCCTTTTAGTGTTTATATAAGCACACGACCCGTATACGCGGATGAAGTTAGACGATGAGAAAATATAATAATTTGACAACAAAGATTCTACATTTTTTGCTGATCTTATTATAAAAATTAAATGTCCCATGTTATCGTTCTACGAATATTTTAGAGTTATTTAAGATGAATTTACAATTAAAACTAGAACAACCAGTCTCTGTTATGGTTAAAATTATATGATACGAGAATAAAATGAATATACGTAATTATATTTTAATCTGAATAAAAGTCGACGTTAATTATAACTAGGTACGATATCTACGTGTCTTCACGTAGTAATTGTTAAATTATTATTTAAATTATTATTCAGCCAACATTCAGCGGTACTAAATCTAATTAAATAAATGTAAATAAATATACGAAAACGGATAAAACGAATGTAATATCTTAAGTTGAAATAATTTAAACGACAATGGCTAATAGCGCAGCTATAACTTTCTATCGTGCACGCGAATAGACCAACGAGCAAAGAAACGAGCGCAAATTACGAAGAAGGAAACGGTGTATTGATTCAAATAAGCTTTCCATTTGAGGAGCTAGAGATTTTTTTCCGTTTTTATTAACAAAATTGTAGGCGATTTTCTTAATTCCCGTGGTCGGTCGCGGTATTAGACAGTCTATTCGCGTGGTCAAGGAACGTAGAACGCTACGGGGCACTCTCGGATTTCGTCGTTCGAGGAACGAGCTTTCTCTTCCATCAATTCAGCTCCGCCATTCTTGCGCGACTTCTAGCTCGCGAATTTTACGGTACGCGTTTTATGTTCTAGCGACGAACCGGTAGTTCCTGTTCAGGACGAAAATGGTGGCTACATTGTTCTCTTATAAGGAAGAAATCCGCGAGGAAGGCTATTTTTTTTATAATTAGGAGAGATTTAAACATCTGGCTCGATAGGAACTTGGACCGATAGCAAAGCGAAAGATTTAGTTTGCTCGTTTGAGAATATAACGTAACTTTACGAATACTCTTTTCTTATTTATGCAGAATTATATTTTTTAATGGATCGTCGACGAACTAATTACAGACGGAACGAAGATTTTGGTAGGAATTGAAAATCAGTGAACAAAAGATCGAAAAATTAATTCAAAGTATTTCTACCACTGTCCTAATTTTTGCACTCGTATCCTTAAGTCTTCCCTAGCGCTTAGTTTTATTCACTTTGATGCTGTAAACAAGTTCCACCAATCAGATTCCGAATTTCACGCTTCTCGAATTTTCTGCATCGTAAAATTTTACAGCCAAGATCAAAAAATTGATAAAATCGACGCGCGATCGTCTATGCATCATTTTGCAACAACTTTTGCAAATATCTCTCGCGTGCTTTTTCGATACGTTTTGCTCGATTATTTTCCACGCGTACAAGATAATCCGATCGATCGTTTCCTTGATAATCTGTATCGATTATCGTGTCCTGTACGAGGCCACGAATTATCTCGATATTTACGTACAAGGATACGCTATCGTCAGGCGTAGCTTTAAGGATCGCAGTGCAATGTAAAATTTTATTCGTAGCATTTTATGCTACGAATATTTTTCCAATGGTTTGAAATGAAAATTTCTGAAGTTTTCGATCTTGCGGCGCAACCGAGGCGAAAATGAAAAACGTAGCATTACGGGAGATTTAATGTACGAGCCCGAGGCTTCCGTTTCCACATTTTACATAGCCGGAGTCGATGTATGCGACAGCTCACTGAGCAGAACGAAAATCGCGCGAGTTCTCCGCTGAAACGAAGTCTAAGAGAAGAAATAAGAAGGAACATGCCGTTTCGAATGCTCGAACGCTCGGAATAGAACAAAATGAAACGTCAGAGAATGCGTATCTTGCATTTCCTATCGTTCTTTCCATCCTCTATCAACTCGCAGTAGCGATTATCCTCGTTTTGTCTTCCTCGATACATTGTAACCGAACTGCAGATGTTTATGCAAATTCGTACTTCAGATGCGGAAAAATTGCCATAGTCTTTGGAGTAATTTAATAATGGGTTGTCGCGTATTTTGCGTATCGTTTATTTATTTAAGAAGAAATGTAACGGAATGTTGTGTATTGTCCTCGTCGATCGCGTTACGTTTATCGTATTCGTTTCTCAAAATTTAATCGAATGTTATTTACAGAACTCTGAAACAAGTTTATCGACAGAGAGCATATTTGAAAGTAATTGATTCGATGAATCGTCTATCGATAGCTCATGAATGTTTATGCGAATTCGTACTCACTTTCATAGACACGATGGAAAAGATCAAACGTAAATAGAGATACGTTTCAGTCTCTAAATGTTGCAACAAACAGATTACCCAGTGAAATTCTGTAGTTTTTTATAATAACAATTTCTACACCGATGTAACATTTCAAAATTGAACTTCGAAGAAGACATCAAAGAAAGCGGTGCACTTAATCTTCGGATTTAACTAACGTTAGAACCATCCTTCTTCCTGCGTTCTTCTGCCAACGTCCATCAAAACGAACCATATTGCGGTATATCGAGCTCAGGCTCGTTAGAAACTGTTTCTAATTAGCGTCTTTCTAACTCGACCAAGCCTAACCGTATTACTCGCAACATCCTCATCAGCAACCTAAGCAACATCGTTATATCCGTAACCCTAACTCTACTAAAAATTCATCAAGATTGGCAACAACTCTCAAACATTATGTATAAAAGGATAAATTGAAAGGAATGTCTCAGGATGAAAGTCTCAAGGTTTCATTCTTCGAGCTACGGTCTCAAGGTTTCCTCGAAATCAAAAATTCATCGAAAGTGTCAACAACTGAAACTCATACTCCGAAAGAACAAATTCAAAGAAAAGTCGCACGAAGAAGATTCTAAGTTTCCGATATTAGAACCATTTTTTTATTGAATTCGCTTCAAATTGTCGGTAATTTTCAAACGTTATCTCTGTTATCTGTAAAATAAGTTGAAAGCAGACTCGAGGGAAAAGAGTCGCACGCTCCGAATCGCAGTCTTAAGGTTTCTTAAATTTATCAAAAATCTTCCTACAAACTTTCCAAAAATTCGTGAAAAGTGTCAACGATTCTCAAACTCGCGCGTCAAAGGATAAACCCGAAGCAAAGTCTCGCGACGAAAGTTTCAAGATTCCATGCTTCCAATCACAGTCTTGAAACATTCTTAAATTTCCCGTGAAATTTACCGAAAATATTTCAAAAATTCGCCAAAAGCGTCAACAGCTTTGAAACCCACGCACCGAGAGACGAACTCGATGCAAAGTCTGGCGACGAAAGTACGAAGGTTGCATCCTTCGGGCGAGAGTCTCAAGGTTTCCTCGAATTTCCTGCAGTTCCCTCGTAAACTTACTTTGTTTGTTGCTCTCCTACGTTCCACGCCGCGATCCCTGTCCTGGGTACATGTACACGGCACAGAAGGTCTCCGCGCGAGTCGACGACAATTCACTGCACAAAACCGAGCCTCGAGTGCACGCTTGAAGCAACGAACAGAAAACACAGTTGAACCGTTGGAAAATCCTCTTTAAAATTCTCGACGGCCACAGTTTCGACGCGAATGGCAGAACGTCGATGGAAAAATCGATCTGCGATCGGTCCTCGTGAAAAAGTCTCGGATAAAAAAATGACAAAGGGAAGACGAAGAGCAGTTGGATTCAGGGTCACGGAGCTCTTTCCCTCCGGCCCACCGGTTCGAAACTGAGGAACCCGGTTCTCTCTCTCTCCAGGTGAACGGCGCGAGTCACCTGAGTAAGAGGCTTCTCTCCTCGGGAAGACACGCCGATAGGTTGAACGAGGCGAAGGAGAGAGAGAAAAGGAAGCAGACGTGAACGTAGGCGAGCTGGAAAGGCGGAGGAGAAGCGGACTCGGCTTGACTCGTGGCGTCAACGGAGAAGGCCGAGCGAGACTCAGCTCCTTGTTTGTTTATCGACGATGGAATTGCACAGGGTTGAGTCTCCGATCTGTTTCCATGCGTTTCGAGTATACGGGAAACGATCGGTTTACGCAAAAACGATTGCACAGCGCGGCTGCACTTTGCACCGGTGCACCTATGAAAAAGTTGTACGGTATAACGATAGAGCGTGTTAGGCGGTGCAACATTTTCTTCTATCATTTTTTTCTAACTTTGCTGGCAACAGAATTATAACACCAGTTAGAAGCTAGAAGCAGCCTGTATGGTGGATCTTTTGGTCGAAGAAAAACGATCTAGGAATAATAATTTGAGTGGATGATAGTTTGGATTTGCCAACGAGGTTACTATCCGATCGGTTCCCGTGCGTTTCGAGTTTCGAGCGTACGAGGAATCAGTTTGCGCAACAAGAAGTTCTATCGTACCAATTAGAAAAGAGATCAAAGAAGATGCACCTCGCAAACCACAGCAACTACATCTGTGGAAACAGTCGTGCAAAAGTTTCAACGAGCGGCTAGTAGATGCGACCAGTATGGAAGATCGTAAAAAATTGTTTTCCCGATAGTTTTTTCATTGGTCTTCCATATTTATTATTTCTACTCTTGCACACAGATGCATTTCCTTATTCGCGTTGCATCTTGTTCGTTAACGCGGTTTCTTCGTAATATTTCCTCTCCTCGTATCCATAAAGTTGCCATATAACGTAATAAGACACAGGTACGAGACATCCGACGAGACACAAACTTCGTCTCTCATTAACAAAACGCTATTCGCTTGTTCAGTAGATACACGAGCTGACTCGTTCACAAAATACGACTTACCACGGTGCCGACCAGACATCAAGCTTCCAAACTCTATCGATGATCAACGACCTATTCTATATTCGATCGCGTCGAAAAATCATTTGGTTCCTTCGTCGGAGACATCGACGCTCGCATAAGAAACGTGGTTCGGTGACTCCGACGCGTGGTCGCGTTATTGACATTCTCCGTCCACGTTTCTACATATGCAGCCACTTTATAATTCGCGTCTCCTATTCGCATCCCAACGTCAACTATTCGTATCTTGTAATTTGTAACGTTTATTCCGTCTCTGTTAAGAAAGCGATGCAACGTTACCGATCACCGCACGAACTTGCGTATCACCGAATCGACTGTGTCGCTACTTGGTGCTCCAATTTGGAGTTTCATTGTACTTGCTGCACTGTTTACGTTTCCCTCGTACCACGCTGATATTCGATACAGTCGGCGATCGTGACAGAGTGAAAACTGCGGACACATCGTTTCCGTGATACGGTTTCGTGGTAGAATCGCGATCGTCGTTGCACGTAGTCACGAACGACGTCATAAATAGCCGGAGGCGAGCGGCTCGTGTGCAACTTTAACCCGACCGATTAATTTCTGGCCTAACAGGATACCTAGCCGGTCACTTGAAATACCGAGATCGCGATATATACACGTAGCATCCGCCAGGACTAATTGCATAACGGGCAGCCGATTTTTTTAGCGGTCGATAAACGATGTATAGGAATACGTAAGTACACTCCTCTGCACAAATTGCTACGTGTTTCGTGGTCTTCGAGAAGTTTTATCACTCCTTTAGAAAGAGAGGGTATTTTTGTAAAAGGAAGTCTTCGCTGTATCTTGTACTCGGATAATTTTTTAAATATCCGAAGTTGAAATATTCGAGAAAACCGAATTGTCTTATTCGTTTTAGTAACAAATTCCCGATTTTTTGTCCAGTGAGACAGATCCATTTTTAGCAGGTTTCCTTTACGACCATTGACCGCTGAGTGAGCGACGTGTAACGCCAAATTTGGAGGAAAATATAGCAAGAAGTATAAAGATTAGAAAATACCTGTACAGGCTTCTACGAATTAATTTGCATTACGATATTACACGTAAAAAAATCATTCTCTCCGTGGAATGGAATAAAGTAGCAAGTACGTCGCTCGATATTACTGGTATGAGAGAAAATAGCGTATTTGCACGAGTGATTAGCGAAACATCGTTAAGATCGCAATAACTTAATTTTCGGAATTGATTTTGTGGCTATAGCGCGAGATTTTATTCCGCGCCGGTAAATCCATTAAGCGTCCAACGATTTGACCGTGGTTGTACACGTGATTTGTACTAAGAATTCAACGTAGGTATTTAACCCTTTCGCTGGTAAGGTCGCGCGTTGTCCCAGTTAGGCCGTTACCGTTGTATTTTAGGCGGACGAATGTGCGAAACGGTATGGGAGGATTATGGCGTGGATCGACCGACTTAATTGAGATCGAGGTAAACTGGTTGAATCAGGAAAAGGGATTGGTTATGAGGAGAGTTATTTGCGGAATTGTTACTGGATCGTTATTTTTGGAGTAGTTGGTAATCGAGGTTTCTTCCTAAATCGAGGAAGCAGAAATATCTTAATCCGGATTCTTTTACAAAATATTCTGAAAAGTAAATATCGAAATTAGATTAAAAATACAATTTCCACAAAGATTTTTACATTTAACTGATTCGATTTCAGAAGATGAAACGATCGAACAACGTGATGAACTGGTCTAGCAAATATAACGCGAGTGTATTCGAGAAGTATCGTTTACTACTCTGTTGTATAATAATGGTCAAATGACTCGGCGTAGGTTTATTTTAAGCTCGAAGCGATATCTGCGATAAAATTATCGTCGAACATTGAATTAATTCCAATTTAAATTTTCCATGTAGCAAAAAGCGCATATTAATCGATTAATTTGTTTTTTTTTCTTACAAGTAAAAAGTCGCGAAACGCGAATATTTGTGCCAATAAGAAAAGAATGATTTTTTGAAAAATAACGCTTTTGCATAAAGCTTGTGCAAAAACAAGAAATTAATGAAAGAATTTTCTAAATAAACCAGTCTATTCTATCAAACTCTACTAAATAAAAATTCTGCGTTGAAACCATATGAAAAATACACTTTACATTCTTAACCTGTACTAATTACAAAAATACAGATATCTTTATAAATAAACGATGCAAAAAGATCCGATTTCATTCTGCGCGTCTCGAGCGATCTCTCACAGCCACGTGAACCAATTGCAACGAGTGTAACACTTTTTTCCCAAGCATTGTATTACGTAAGAGAAATGTATTATGGCGCGCTCGCGTGGTCAGTCGTTCGCGACCGGAGCGCGATCATTTTCAAGTTTCAATTAACTCGACTGTGCAAGTCGATTACTGGATGCGGATACTGGGTTCGGAAAGTCGAACATGTCGGATAATTTCGCGACAGAACGGCGAACGCGATAGAGAAGCTCCGTTACTGTTTTATCGGGTCTGTTGCACTCCGGAGGCGTTCAACCCGGCAGCTCGTTGCACGCACGCGAATCACCGTGTCCTGCCGTTTATAAATAAAACGGAACCATCGTTCTTAGGCTGCCTAGCAAGCCAGAAAAATCCGGCGAAGCAAATTGGCCGACCGATGTCACGGTTCTTCGCCTTTCGCGGATTCCGGTTTTCATCTGGGATCGCGAGATTATTGGAAAACGGAGGAACGTTATGGGGATTAAGCCATAATATGGGATGATATGGGACAAAATTCTAAGATGCTTTATACACGAGTATTCGAATATTTCGTATATTTTAAAGAGAAAATGTGACAACTTTGTATGGGTAATTAGAGGTACCACGTTACGCGTGTAGGTACTTTGACTCTGATCTTCAAATCCAAGTTCCTAGATAGATTTATCCATGATTTTTCACAACCATGGATCAACGAAAGTTTAGATGTAACTAGTACGAACTGTTCCAAGGTTCGTAGTAAAAGAGGACTAAAAATTTGTTGATAAAAACTTCGTCAAGAAGCTAACGATACGATCGATAGCAGTCGAGAAAAGACACACAGACACGACGGTAGTACGGCAAGATTTTCATTTCCCCAGAAGCCTGTGCTCGCTGTGTACGCTAAAAACCTGGCACGTCTCGCACCGATGCTCTCGTTCGACCACCAAAGGCTCTCGAACGTGCGTCGATTACGCACTTTCCCAACTTTCTTCGAACGACACGAACAGCGCAGCTGCGAATCCGAACTGGTCAACGAGCAAAAGAAACATAAGGAGCCTTGTAAATCGTTCTTTTCTTCTCTAACCGACGCATTCCGATATACTCGCTACGAATTATTCGAACAGCGACTCTAAACGATTTCCTGGCTATTCACGACCTAGGATTACGTATATTCAAGGAGAATTCATCGTAACGATTCGTGAACGGAACCTTGATCGTCGGCTAGAACGTCCAGTCGAATGTTCATCGCGTCATCTCGCGGTAGATTTAAATAAAAACCCGTGACTCATGTGTTCTGCCATTCTTCGAGACTCGGGCGTCATCTCGAAGACATCCGGCACCAAGTGGACGAGGAGATAGGCAGTTCCTCGAGATTATCGAAGCACCGAGTGTCGCGGTATAATCGGCAATGAGGTGATTCTACGCGAAACAGTTTAATCGCGTTAGTTTATCTATTTTGACGGAAAAATATTTTCTGTTTACTCGTGGTTTCTTTTATCTCTTTTCCTCGAGCTTAAATTAGTTGGATCAAAGCCAGTAGCTTTGACCGAAGAATATCTTCTATTTACTCGCTTACTTAATTCTTTTTCATCCAAAGTTTAGATCGGTTTCAGTCGCTTCGATGAAAGATCGTTTCCTGTTCTTTTCTTTTCTTTTTTTCCTTGAAAGTTTGCCAGATTTTTGATGAAAAAATATTTTTTATATTTCTTTGCATTTTCCTTATCGCGTTTTAACGTGGTACGATAAAAGAGATAAAAACGATATGGTGGAAAAATTGTTCCATGTATTTTATCTACTTTTCTATTTATTCCGATGATTT
Source organism: Bombus vosnesenskii (assembly GCF_011952255.1). Classification (NCBI taxonomy): domain Eukaryota; kingdom Metazoa; phylum Arthropoda; class Insecta; order Hymenoptera; family Apidae; genus Bombus; species Bombus vosnesenskii. Next base: position 777,568 of record NW_022882959.1, on the reverse strand, counting down.
GCTCGTTTTTGTTTGAATTCATCCTCGATTTATTTTTATTCCCACTTGTTATTTATATTTTCCAATCGTCTTTTTTTTTACAGGATTATCGTAATAAGTAGTTGATTGTCTAATTGCATTGCATTCTTCTCTTCTTCGCGCTACGTTTTCTATTGATTCATTGACTTTCCCCAATTATATTTTCAATAGCCATAGAAGACGTGGAAAGTGGAATTTGCGTATCCTGTACAGAAGCAGCTTTGAAAAGCGAAAGAAAAAATGCAAATTTCGCATTAGAAAAATAGAACTTAAACGCTAAAGATCGTATCGACCAGGTACATATAAAAAATAACAAATTTCCCTGTCATACTGTTCGAGATTCTATTTATGACAACGCGAAATAGGCATTCAACGCGATTAGAATGCTCGATAGCCAACAGAATAGAATTTTTCAAAGTAAAACCTGCCCGAGAAATTGCAGCTGCAGAATGCTTATGGTAATTGGAAAAAGCTGTTTACCTTCTCGGCGATTTCTGTCCAGACGAATCTCGTTACACTTTCTAAATCATCGAGCCTTGTTTCGCCACGAGACACGAAGCAATTCCAATGAATTACGAATTTCGACAGACATTATCCAATAATTCGCTTCTTCGAAAGCGTTACCCGCCGTTTATCGTTCTCAATCGATTTCGTGTGAATAAACGTCGCTAATTCGATTTTCCGTCCACAGAGTGGAAAGCCGCTAGAAAATGGATTTAGATAAAATGAAATAATTAAAATCAACGGATAATAATTCAGAGATTGAAAATATCTCAAGTTTTATTTATACTCGAATTTTGGCATCGTTCTATTCGCTAAAACACAAACGGTAGAAAATTATGGAAAAGAAAATCGATAGAGGCTGCGCACTTATAAAATTTCAATTTCGACGTACGTCGTAGTTTCGTAGTAGAAATATATCGAGTCTGTCCGTAATCGTCTCGAGTGCAGAAAAACGTCATAATAGTTCGTTTCTTTGGTCGGTGTCCGACAACGATCGAAGACTAGCCTTTTTAGCCTGGATGGTCGATCAAAAGACGACTGCGTGGTAAGATCACTTAACGCGCCTTCAGGCGAGGAAAAAGTTTTTACGTCTCCTTGACGAACATCGTCTGTCTCGTCTATTCGCAGCGCGAGCTTTTCTTCTTGGTAATTGTCTTTCATTACGAAGCATTAATAATTCATCGCCGCGCCTGGCGATATATGTACGTATTAGGCGCGGCCAGAAGTCTTAACTAGTCGCAATCGGTAATTTTTCGGGACATTGACCTGTCCAAGGCGCTTCTTCGATCGTTATACGCGGCTAAATCGAACTCTGGTTGATGCTCCGCTTTCGTAGAATATTGAAATCGGGCCTGCACTTTGCTCTCGCGAGTCAGTACGCGAAAAAGATTTCAAATATTTTTAAAAACGTGTTCGAACGAAATTCAAACGAGAAATTATATTTATGCGATAACGATTCGGTCACATTTTGTTCGAATTAATATCATATAGCTCACGAAAATATAGAATCTAAGTGAAAGTTAAGAAACAAGAATTGGATAATGTAAATTGATAGAAAAACGTTACATAGAAAATTGCCAATACGCCAGAAAATTAAGATATTCCCGGTAAAGCCGTCAGCGAAACGAATATTATAGTCGCTGATTTATTCGCTGATTTAATATTTTAGAAGTTCTTAAGATATTTCGCTTGATAAATCAGGAGGAATATCACGATTTTCCTTTTCATAGAATGCCGATTATGTTTAGACTCGTTTTCAAATTAGCATTTAAATCGCCTGCTTTAAAATTCCGATTTCTTTTTACGACAAATTATCTTTCGAGGAGATTGTTCGTATTAATCATTGGCGTAGCGATGTCGAGAGACCGATACGTTCTTGAGATTACGTTGGAAATATCGTGACTTACGAAAGCTCGCGATACAGACGATATTAAAGTTTCTGTTTAAATATCGCGAGTATGTAGTTCGTAGAAAACACCGTTTTGCGGAAATGCCACGACGGCCCTCGTGGCCACGATGACGTCTGTTTGGTCCACTTGCTCCGTGTTGCTGAGTCGCGATCGAGATGATCTCGAGACGAGATTCCATTTACCGATTTGTCCGGGTTCACCACCGTTATTAAATTCCTTAGACTGGCTTCTGACTTTTCGGAACGACCGCGTGCCATCTGCGAGCAACGAAATCGCCTTGAAATTGCCTTTTGATGGCTTCTTTAAATTTAAATAGAAAATCGTGCCGAGTCACTGACACGTAAATGCGTGGCTAGGCTGGGTGTGAGCGAAAATTAATCGTCCGCGTAATTAAATATTGCTTATGGAGGGAAATATTATACGCGGAAACGTTTAATATAGAAATAGCAACTTGCAAGTTTAAGACGAAAAGTATTAAGAACACGAAGCAAGGAACATCGAGAATAGAAATAAGCGATAGGAAATAGAATGAGAAATATCAAAAATGTATTTGTAATCTTTTCCGAGTTTCCTTCGAACGGTTTATTAATTCCGCGTAAGATTTTCTCGCATCCCTCCTCACTAATTTTTTTTCTACAATATAAGTCTCGCCAAAGTGTAATTATCAATGAACTCGAGCGAATCAACGAGCCCATTGTGGATCTCGTCGGAATTTCTCCTAATGACCGGGAATTAGCACCTTTTCCATCTGTTCGGTACAGCAAAACTGGTTAATCGATCAAAATTAGAGAGATCGTACCCAAAAAGAAATCATTTAAGTATAATCATCGGCGATCTCGCACAGCAAACGATCTGAAGCAGCGGAGAACGTTAGCTGAAAGAATTCCGCCGATGAGCCTTCTTCTAATCTCCGGAGAACGCGACTCTTTCTACGCATAATAATCGCGAATCTACCTAACTCTGGAAAATTATAGTAAAAACGACTTTCGAGAGTAGACATCAGCGAATTCATGGTATAGATTAACGAGTGCAGAAGAAATTTATCCCCATATGCATTCCTTTAATAAATTCTCTCTCGATTAACTCATATTAGTAGAATCTGCACGATCGTTTATCAGAATTTATCAGGGTTTGAGAGATTTTTATAAAGAAAATTACTTATGAAGGTAAATGTTTAATTTATCAAGCTACTAATAATTATCCTTCCTTAATAAATTGTTCCGCGAACGCTAGAACATGCGTCTTCTGTATATATGTTAATTGCAACTTTGCCTGGTTATCCAGCTAACTATATGTCCAAGATATCATTATAATTAGATTATGGGTGTTTATGCAAATTCGGGTGATTACGACGAACGTAATTAGAGAATGGTACTCAGGATAGAGATTTGTTTCGTCTCTTATAAATATCGTAACGAGTCATTTACTTTGAATATTTTAAATACTTTCACATGCATTCTATACGTAATATGTATACTTTTTATATATTTAAACTTTCCATGGATACACGAAGATTCGCGGTCTAATTACAAAAATGTATGTACGCTTAAAATTAAAAAAAGAAACTGAAAAGCGTCGATTATTAAAGTTACTCTATCTCCTGGGTTCTACTTGTTTACTTAAGGATCCTCTACCGGAGTTTCTAAAATTCTCCGCTATATGGATATTGCGATAATGAAATGAAAATTCGTGCTACTTTCGGATATTTGTCTTTCGTAATTATAGAAGTTGGAGGGACCACCTAATTAACAAATAAAATACGAATAACGTAGCTTCTGACTCTATCGGCGAACAAATTCCGCAAGAGTTTAACGTCTCAAACGTCTGTCAACGCCATCAAACTCGCTCAAACCAGATCAAACAGAGATTAAAAAGAATCTCGCTGACTAATTTCCATAGTTTCGCTGAAATAGAGGAAGTCTTCCGCGGCTGATTTCTGTTATAGTTCGGCATTCCATGGTGGAACGAGGCGCACATGCGCCAGCATGTATGAGAGAATAAAGAGGTCGTCGTAAATGCCCTGACGTTAATTTGCCAGGAGTTTTGTAGGACACGGACTGAAGGCGAGACGAGGGAAGAGACAGCTGTTGAGGCCTCGCTCTCTCATACGAGTTCGTGGCATGCGATCAGCCAACGCGCGTTACACTGCGACACGTATACGTGCAATACACCTGTACACGCCAGCCGGACAACGCGTTTCGAACGGTTTCTCGCACCGGGTCGACGTCCTGCCAAAACTGCCTAATCGTGCCGCTTGACCACGAGGTGACGTGTCGCCACGAATTCGTGACTGACTCTATCGAGAGAACAGGATAGCTTCGTGCTTCGGGTTGTCCGGGTTTTTTGCAGGTTTCATAGATCATCGAGGGATTAGATTGGATTAGGTCGAATTTGGGTACAATTTTTTGGGCAGACGAAAGATTTGGATCGGTAAAAGGGATAAACGGGTACGTTTGAAAATGTTTCCTTCGACCGAAGTTCCGTTAGAAAAATGGGATCGAGTCGAGCTAAGTCGGGTGCGAGTAGAATTTTCGGAAGGCTGAGAACGTTGTCTGGTGGAAGGATGGTTGTGGTGGGTTTGAGAACGATCGAAATTTTATTAGAGAATTAGCGTTCTATTAGCATCGTATTGGATGGATTTTTTGCTTCCTTGCAATTTCTATTAATCGCTGACACAGGACTAAGACCAGACTTAGCAAACGAAGAAAACCAACGATCAACGAATCACATATCCGCCACGCAGGAACGAAGGAAGCATACAGAATGACGTCAGCCTGTTGACCGCTTTCAAAAGACGCGGATAATCGTTGTAATTTGAAAGCTAACTCGCGTAGACCAGCTTGGAATGCGTGGTTTTTACTTTTCGCGAAAAGTGTGCCTTCGATCGGTTACGAATCGATCGCAATTGGAACGGAATGGTGGTAACCTTATGGAGGGAGGGAAATTCCGATTTAGGCGTGCAGCGTGAGCCGCCGTGCGTACGTAATGAAGTTTCAGCTTTTAATAACAGTGCATGGTAAGCGGTCATGCATTGCGTGTAAAATTATCGGATTTCTAGAATTTGCTTTGTGCAAATTACTAGACGATTATCATATTTTCTCCTAATTCGACTGGAGAGCCGCCTTTGTTGTTTCTAATGGGACTGAAGTCTTCTTTACACGCTGACCTTGTTTTTTTAAAACGTCGTCTGTATACGAAGAAGTATTATACGCATAGATAACGTTTCAAGGATGGATTTATAAATTTAGAAGGGTAATTGTTTAATAAAATGTACTTTGCTGCGATTCTTGGATTTACGATACCAACGTAACAATGTGTGGAATATGTTTTTCATTATCAGTCTAATGAAACATGCAGACGTTTTACTATACTGAACGATCAAGGTAATTTTTTCCGTTGGAATATCTTTCGAGGAACGAAGCTCATCTTTAATTTTTCAAAAGCCACAATGCTATTTTTAACGCGTGAAATTTTCCTCGATATGCGCTGTTACAGACTATAGTGTATGATTATATTCGTTTAAACCGTTGTACTATGACAACAACTACGACTATTACTTTCCCAACACCCGTTAGATTCGTTACTGTTTTATACATATATCATCATAGTTGTATGATTTGCCTGCCTTATTAACGGGAGAATTCATTTATCAAAGTTCAAGAAACTTTCGCGATAAAACCTACACAGTCACATAATTAATTAAGATATAATTATGTAGACTTCGTTAACAAATCGTTCCGTGATCATTGAAAAATATAATTTCTGCGAGTACTAATTGCACCTTCGCTTGCTTATCTATCTAAATCTAAGAGATCATTATAACAGTATAGCAGACAAAAGCCGTTCAAGCTAAAAGTTCATAAAACTATCAATTATCAAAGTTGCTTTATCAAAGTTCCTTCGAATCGTAAAACCTACGTGCAACGAACGTATCGCTTAATTGCTATAATTATTAAGAAGAAAACATCAATTATAATTTTATCGACAGATAAACCACATAACAGTTCTTTAAACTCCGCCAGACATCGTCAAACTCAACGAAATCCGCAAACTGATACTAACGTGTTATGTTAATAGCTTTTAGATTTCCTTGTAACGTTCGTAACGTTAATATGATAGTAACCATCCATTTGTTTCATTGGCATAAAAAAATTTAATTACCTTGTGCGACCGATATTACTCGGAAAAATGTCATGGAAAAGAGAAAGAAGTGAGAAATATCTGGATTCGTACGCAATGCCAAGCCAATACAAAAATTGAATTTCATTCGATTGAAATCCGAAACAGAGGAGAACCGACGTTGCTTTTAAAGAACACCGCGAAAAAGAAGAATTCAAAAGTATCTAGGTTATGTATTTATATGCATACGAAAGTGAAGAATTGCAGGTTCGAGATCGTGTGGTCGCGTCGGTTCGCGATCATTTGTATTACGGTATAAGATCGAAGGCGCGCGTGCGCACCGATAGTAGGTGACAATGACGATACCAAAAAGGTAGAGCATAAGTATGCAGAAGAGAGACAAACAGGGCCGATGGAGGCCGTATTCCGAGCGGCAGGAAGCTGCCAAGTGTAACGGTATCGGTGCCTGACTGCTCGCAGCCGAGCATCGCTGCCTTCACGCGTCTTCAACGATTTCACGTGCTCGATGAATATAGGTAAGCCAGCTTTTCACGTGGACGGCATTTTTCATCGATCGCAGACACCGTTTTCCATCGCTTCGCCGTCGCAAGATTATCCATCCGGTTTATGCGCACGTATCAAATCGAAACAAATAAATATATATTTGAAATTTGATCGCAGAAATTATTCATACGCGTTATTTTCTAGCGAGGCAACTTTTCATAAGGTTTTTATTAATAATTTATACGAAATTTAATTAATACGTTTCATTAATACGAAAATGCAAGTACTTTTTGTAATCGCTGTATATCATCGGCTAAAGTCCAGAATGATTTTCCCAATTTTGTCCACCTTCGTTCACGAAAGCTTCCGTATATCGTGTAAGAACTTTTATGCAAAATATCTTTACGAACAGAATCGAAGAATATTAAGCAGAGATCTATATTTCACCCGCTAAATGTCGCAAGTAGCAGCATACTTTGGATATTTTACATACATATAATTTGGGCGTACGAATCCAATTTTCGCCGAGACATTAGGGAAGCTTATGACACAGAGAAATTATTTCGCCATATTCACGGTATCTACGCTTCATTCTTATTGCTGTTTTCATAAGAATCCCTGAAGATTGCAAAAGCCATCGGCATGTCTCTCAGTTTCTCATTATGAAAGTAACAGTAGAGGAATAAAAAGGCAAAGAAATTACTTTGCCATTACATACTTCCCAACTTAGAAATCGATCTCTGTGAATTGCAAGAGTCATCGGTACGTTCTTCAGTTTTCCATTACAACGAAAGACACGCAAGCTTAATCGTGGATTCCAAGCGAAAGCAGGTACCTGTTGATAAAAAATGCGCGTGTAGGGTACGATTAATCATCCGTGGATGTTGTTGCATCTTGTAACGCTGATCACCTTCGCCGAATGCAAACATACCGAATTATGCGAACGTCTTTATCCGAGGAAGCCTACTCGAAGCATAATTTATAGCTTGTAGGTGTCTTTGGACAAATTTATGGAAATTTGTAAATTATTTGCAATCCTGTAACGACGTAGAATCGACATTCCGTTTTATTCGATTCTCGATTCTTCTCAGTTTTAATATATACTGTGATAAAGCCAATAAAGTTAGCTTCTCTATATTATTTCTAAAATAAAAGTAACAACGTAGTCGAAATAAATAATCCATCGTTTCGAATTATTATTTTTCACCTATACTTCAAATAAAAGCTCAAGCCAATTTCTTACGAAAAACGAAGCCAAATATCAGAATATTCATAAAGTCTAAATTAATCTATTCACAATTATGCGACTAAGATTAGTTCAACAAATTTGCAAATCACTTGCGCGATCTAGATTCATCTCGAGTCTAATTTACGTCTATTCTAGAATCTTCTTAACTTCTACTCCGTCTTTGATTCGTAAAGATCACAGACTGGAAGATCGCTTTTCCAATCTTCGTAAACGAGCAACGATCCAGCAACTAACGTCCGAGTTAAATTATTCGAAAAGGAAACTTTCCTTCGGCCAGGCTCGTTGCTCAACAGCTTCCTTGCCTCGCTAATTCCTTGCAAGCGGTTTTTGCGACCAACACACGCGATTTCATTTTCTACGAGGATCAAGTGCTTCGTGCGAACGAGGGTTATTAAAATGCAACAATTTCCTCGTTCCCTGGTACAATTAACCGTATTCCGCGTATCAACTTGCGCCACTGGTATTACTATAATTTCTCTGGGATCCTTCTTTCGAGATCCTTCGAAACTGTTCATCCTTCGTAACCAGAATTTTTTTGCCGATCTTTTCACACGGCTATGCCATTTCCACCTCTTCGATACGTGTTTTACGAGCAAGTACATTAATCGTGGACAATTCCAGCGTTAGGAAAGAAATAGACAGACGACGAGGAATAAGCAACAACTGTCGCGGCGATAAAACCAGACGCGTTTCGATCGATCATCGATTATTTATCTTCGAGTTAATAGACTCCCTTAGAAATTCTTGGAAAAAAGACGTTGGAACGCGTTCCTGTTGCATCCTGGCTATCCAACGTTCTTTCTGTCAGATCTCGAAGCGAAGAGACGCGCGCCGGTTAAACACGGTTGCAGAAGGAAACGAAGCACCTTAGGCGGTGAAGCGAGCAGAGTCAACGGTACTTCTTGGAACTAAATTACACGTACTCATAGTACGCGCCGCGTTGATTACATAATCGGTATGAACGCCATCGGAAGAAAAGCTAAGCGGCGATCGTCGTTCCCTGACCACAAATATGGCTGACTCACAGTACGAACAATCGACGATCTACTTACTATTAGTCGGTCAACAAAATCGTTCTGGCGACTGCATTAAAAAAATCTTCTAATTTTTACTCGTTCCATGTTCGTTGGTACACTGCGAATATTTATGCGTTTGGGAAAATTTTAAAGACGCGGGAATGCAAACAGATACATATAACGCGTAAAAGTACAAAAAGTATCGAAAATATGGTATTTGTTGTAATATTTGGCGAGTGGACAAGTTTGGTGTTAAACGTAACCCACATTGGCTCTAAGAAATATGAAAAATTAATTTCCTCGTAGCTAGAAAATAGCGGCGTTTCTAATAATATCTCGTACTTTATTATCGCGCCCGAATACCAATATAAGTCAACGTAAATCATCGATCATTTACGCTGTACACATAGACGAACATCAGGAGCGCTTCGTAGCGGATTCAGAAACACGACCATAGACTTCATATTGTTCGACCATTTTTCGTCTCGTTCTTCTCCTTTTTACTCTTCGTTCTCCTTTCGTTCGCGCTTCTATTTTCCCCCTTCTTTTTGCCTTTCTTGCGCGCAATCGACGCTCAGGAAGCATGTAATGCAATTCCGAGATCACTGTACTCTCTGTTATTCGTCGAGCTGCAAGCTCGAACGATGGCTGAAACGCATCGGTTGAAACGTACGTACCTACGATTTTAAACGATGTCGGAACGAACAGCTTCCTTTTGATATATTTCTACGTTTGTTTTCAAGCATGCGATGCCTGATTTTCATACGGGTATATGAGATGCACGGTTAGGTGCGCGTGGTGGAGAGGAGAACACGGATGGAGGGTGGTTTTTAAGCATCCAACCGATTATCGTGGTTTTCTTCTACTTCCTTGTTCTCGTTGTTTCAGTTCCTTGTACTTTAAGGCGTCTTCTCTCAGATCGTTTTTCCGATGACCTTTTATACTTTTAATTTCTACTTTTCTCTCGCACTAGTATCTTCCAGTTTTCTCGTCGTTGATATTATTTTTGGCTATCGTTACGAGTTGCTATTATTTCTTAACGTTGTAGTTATTTGCCCAATTCGTGCAACTATGTTTAAAATCTACGGATACGATGAATCGAGTTTCAAGCTTTAATATACCGTCGTTCGATATTTCGACAAATAATAAAAAGTTACTACTTGGAGATTCTATCGAATGACGACAGGTATCGCTTTTAACCGTTACTTTCTTATTACTTCATACATCTTACTGACATCCGTGTACCGTTGTTGTAAATCGACTAAAGCGTATTTGATACTCGTAACGTGATTCACGCGACACTTACGTGTGGTAGTACAATATGTGTACGTAATTATAGCAATATTCTAGGTCAATAACGTTGTGTATATATAGTTACAATTATATTTATCCACATCATGAAAGACAGTTAATTGTTACCCTCTTTATGTGCTCTGACTTCTTCACCTTTTACGTACATGGGTCAGTAGTTGTAAAAGAGTTAAACAACTATGGTTACGGTGTCATACTGACGATGTAACGTCAGATCGCAGGAATCACGGTATGGATCACGTTCCTGACAACCGTACGAATTAGTCAGCCGTAGAATGTGAATGGACAAGCGTTTTCCGTCGTCGAAGGCACTTCGCCAGGGCGCAGTCGTTTGCCTTCAACGGCTGCGACCCCATTTGTGGCATTCCATACTCCCCTTCGCACGTCCCATCCCCTCCTTGCTACAGCCAACCTTATTCGATACTTTTGTCTTCACGCAGCGCTGCCTTCTTTCTTTTTTTTAATTCTGCCTTTCTTCTTTCATCTCGACAGAAGACGTTTGCGTAATTGCGACCAGGCTTCGAGTTCTCTACGATCGTTGGACGAGGAATCGATGGATCATGGGACACGTAGGATGCTGGTAAGGATTTTTTTACGATAGAAAATTGATTGGTGAATTTTCATAGTCAAAGAGATACGCTGTCATAAAAAATTTGTATTTTAAAGTCGAACGACAAAGAATCGCGTGTTATTCGTATCGAACGTTACTATAAATTGGACGATCGATAACTTAAAATCCAAGAAATTAACATAAACTCAGAAACAGGGAAATCTAACGAACCTTCGTCCCCAATTTTCTTTTCAATTATCTTTTCAAGTTTTATCCACAAATAAATTTTTTAATTCTCACAAATAAATGATACAGAGTTCTATCTTATCTACGCTATCCATTATTCAACGTCTTCGCTTTTATACACTTTAGTGCTCTAATTATAACGTAATATTTAAAAGACTCATTTACATTTACTTTTATTTAAAATAGCAAAATTTTATAACATTATCTTTTTCATTTCTATTTTACAATAAATACAATGACACTTTTAAATAAATTACGAAATAAATACAAAGTTTTACAACATTACCTAAATTATTTTGATATGTGAAGATAACGTTTGATTTATAAAAAGAGTCAAGTAGTACGTTAAAGTTTGGCAAACTTTAGGAACAGGTGACAAACGTACGGTAACAGGTTTCGTTGGATTTTTCCAAAGTTATCAGTGGCTTATCGTTTCTTAAAAACATCCACGACATCTCGTTCATCTTCACTGCGTAAAACTCGTCTCTTTTGGGAACCATAATCTCGTCTGTGACCACGGTATCGTTGTTGACGATTCCTGAAGAATATCCCATCGATTTGCACAAACTCGTCAAGTCTTCTTCGTCCATGGTAGGACTTGGGAAACATTCCGTGTACCACACGCCGTAACTTCGACGAATCACTTCTCCAGAGCTATCGTTAAAATGGAAAATTGAAAATTTACTACAAGTGTAGGATTTAATGTCGGATCCTTCGTTTATGAAATAATCGCATAATTCGTAAATCGAATGCGAAGACGAATTGAACGAATATACGAGAATTAAAGAGAAAGACATTTTTGAAGGAAAAATCAATCAGATTTAAAAATACATCTGTGAAATGGGTGAATTTTTAAAGACTAGACAATTAAAGATATTAAATAAGAATTATAAATACCTGTCGTTTGAATGTAGCTTCAACGTTCTACACGTTGCTTCGTCGTCGCCGTTAGGACAATCTTTCACCCCATCGCAAATAAAATCTTGTGCTATGCAGGTGTCGTTTTCGCTTGTTCTATCGACAGAGAAAACCATTATCAACTCTCTATAATTGCGTTTATTTCTAAGTGTTTATTACAGCGTTTATTGTTATCTCGTAACTGAGATTCAGAAAATATAATAGCTTTCGTGTATGGATTTCTTGGTTATATTATAGGGCTACGCTTATAAAATCTGAACAAACATACCGACGTTATTGTTACAGCTCTGCTTCGTTAGTTGTCGCTTAATAATTGAAATTTTATAAAAATGTCGAGTTGCAAAGAAATTCTTACGTTTTGCATTTGAAGCTGAAATCTTTGCAAGAACACATTTCCGGTGATTCGTCAGTTTTATCCAGACAGTGTCGTACGCCGTCACACAATCGCTCTGGCGATGTTAATTTCAGATATTCCGCGCAGGTACATATCGTAGGTTCATCGGATCCATCGTAGCAATCGATTTTTCCATCGCAAAACGCACTTTTGTCGACGCATTTGCCATTTCTACAGCGAAGCTGTGTCTTCATGCAGTCTTAACATTTAAAATATATACGTCTTTTAATCATTCTTTATGTAATACGAAGAAATTATTTTTTCACGCATTGTTTTTTTCTTAATATTTGAATTTTAGTTGGATATTTTCTCTAGTTTTTGAAATCCAAGTAAAATTTCTAGCATTACAAATTTATTTGCCTGTCTTAATGCAAATTTAGAAGCGAACATGTTTATTCTACGCAAACATATAGATTCAATGAATATAAATGAATGCAAGTATCGAACAATCGATGTATATAATAGCCTAATTATTGTACAGCTAAGAGACTCAAAAATTTAAAATTCCTAGAAATATTCAAATTATCGTAGCACTTACTGCAGCTGTCCACGCTATTTTCACAATTTTCTTGAAATTCTTTGCAATATCTCGTGTCCTCGTCTTCTTCTCCACGACAATCCGGAATACCATCGCAAACCCGGTTTTGCGGAATACACTGTCCAATGTTGCATCGAAAACCCGTACAAATTGGTTCCACCGACTGTCTTGGATTATCTAATTAAATTTACATATAATTTAATATATTTAATATAAAATTTAGTACGACGCAATGTAATTTTAATACGAATTCAGTATGGATAATTTGTATAGTTTTACAGGTTTATAGAGTAGAATTTTAGATTGGTAACGTTAGTAGTATTAAAGTAGAATACACATTTACCGATTACTTCCATCAGATAGGGATTTACGTGTTCGATACTCGTCATATTTTGCGCATTTTTGAAATTACAAATTCCTCTGTTATCTTGGAAAACGGAGGCAGGATACCATCCCTTTCTGCCACGACAGAATATTATGCCACTCCACCTCGATGTCTCACTTTCCTGAAGAACGACGAATGATACTCGTACAATCGTTTTTTAATACGAATAAAACGTTATAAAATCGACAAGGATTTATTTTCAAAAATCGTTCATATTTGTTTGTTAGTGAATAAATTGATAAAATTTTTTAACAAAATAAGATTTACCGAACATTCGGAATTAGAGATATTCACGAAGCATCGTTGACAACTTGGGCAATTCTCAAAAATAATTTTCAAGAAAACAGACTTTATCTCGTAAGCTTCGTTCGTTCCAACAGCTATGCAAGTGTCCATCGCTCCTGGTAGATAAATCCTGTAGATATTCGATAAATGTTTATAAACGATTCGACGAATTTTGGCAAATTTAGTTTGTTGTAATTACGTTTTGTTGACGAACAATGGTTGCACGTGACGACCGAAGTGGGCTCGATCTTTCAAGTGCAATAAAATCGACACCGAGTTATTCACATAATGCACCTCATCGATGGTCGATACCTGTTGATGAGGACCGTTTATCTGACGGAATAATCGACCATAACCGAGTACGGCTGCTACATAACTTGTATTCAACCTGGAAATAATTTGCAAATGTCGTTCGTTAAAAACCAGTATGTTAATGTTACAGTCGCAAATTTAAAGTAATATCAAACGAACAAAGCATATTTTTTAATATCTCGGAGACAAACATTTTGTCGTCTGTCGAAAACCCTTGGAAAGAAAAATTTTTATGATTCTATATTATGATTCAAACATGAAAACTCAAACCAGATAGATTCCACGTAAAGTACTTTCAGGCTTCAAATTTTTCAATCTTTCCAAACCTTTCGTCGCGTAGCAAAGAGTTTATCACTTTAACGAGTGAAATTTTGCGCTGGAATTATGCAAACTTCACATGAAATTCCTCGATGCAAAAAGGATTAGACGATTAAATGTTTTTCAGCGAATACTAATCGATTCAAATCCATAAAATTCACACAATTGTACGAAATTCACGTAAAATTTTTTGAAACCTGCGATTCTTCGAACCAAATGAGATCCGCTCGAAATTCTTTGAAACTTCGAATTTGTAGAGTTTTTAAACGTTTGAATAGTCGAAATAGCTTCGATTACCTGACGTTCTCGAGACATTTCGCGGCGGACAGTAACCAGTTCGAGTCCAAGAGCAGCGCCATGCAACGGTAGCGTCCGTCGACAAAGATGGCAGCCAACCAGGGCCACAGGTAGTCGCGGTTTCCGGTTCTATCGTCGATCGCCAAGTGAGCGTACATACTGCCGCTTGGTATCGCTGCACAGTGAATGTAAAGTCCCAAACATGTTTCGTCCTTTTCGTTCAGAGAGGCCGCTGATGAGTTCTCTTGGTACGTGGAGTCCCCTTTGCGCCACTCTATCCTTTCCAGTTGCGAATTTTTCACGACGATGGACTTGGACGACCGAACGTTTCTTTCAACGAAAAATAAATAACTAAATAAGTCTCGGAATCTTTACTCCTATTTCTCCCTCCTCTTTCTTCGTATCGGAAGAATTTTCATTCTTGAAGAAAGATTATTGGATTTGTTATGGAATATCAAGCATCGAACTTTAGCTGTGTCTTTAAGGATGTTGAATCAGCGAACAGCACAAGCGATGGAATTTGAAGTTGTGTATTTGAAACCTTATGGAAATCGTTTGATTCATAGGAACCTTCGGGACCGTTTAGACGATCAATATTATTGTAGATACTATTGCAGATATTAAGGGTTCTCGACATTGTATTGACAATATATATATTGTCATTATATCGACGAGGATCCTGGCTATTGACAGTAATATTGACAATAGTACTGACGATAATATCGATTATCTAAACGCTCCTTTCCACGCTATTCTGGTACTACGTTACGTAGATACCGTGTGCAGGTTTCGAGGATAATCGAAAAATCAAATTCAAGCGTGGAATATAAACTGATTAAAAATTCGTAGAGTTGAAAATATACTTACGCAAGACCAAAGTATTCGCACATATTTTGTCCGATGATCGAGGCAGTAGATTGGTTTTTGTGCATTCTGGGACGATGGCAAGTTGGTTGCCATTTTCCCTCGATGTATCTAGTCAGAATTCCTTGTACGTTTAAAAATGGTCTTCTATCACCATCGAGATATATACGTTGACCATCGGTCAACGTAACTGTAAGAAAGAAGATAAATAAAACTTTAAACTATAGTAATATATTTTTGTATAAAAATGTATAAAACAGTGTATACGTATAAAATGTATATCGAATACACAAAGAAGTTTTATCTTAAAAATTTGGTAAATTAAAAATGACTCACAGCAGTCGAGCTCATCCTCCTTAAACATGCAATCGAAGTTTCCATCGCACCTTTTCGCCATCGAGACGCAGGTTTTACTCGTTTTGCACAAAAATTCATTCTCAGCACAAATTTCTATAGAATAAATAAAGCATTAGTTATACTTAATTGTACAATTATTCTATACTGTATAATTCTTTCCTTTTTAACGGTATAATTAAAAAGGTACAGGACAGTTGAATAATTAGTTACCGCAGTCCTGTTCGTCCGTTAAATCATCGCAATCTACGTAACCGTCGCATATAGCACTTCTTTTTAGATTCTGCAAATAGTTCTTACAAGTGCAATTCATTTCGTCGCTACTGTCTTCGCAATCCACCACTCTGTCACATCTTTTCTCAATTGGAATAGTTTGAAGCAATCTGTGAATTACGATAATACAAATACGATAATATGTCGAAATTGCTGAAATAAATATATTCGTCGACTAACGCGTCTCGTGTTGAATATTTTAATTAAAACAAAAGTACCTTGTACAAGTGAATACCGTAGGAAATGTTTTCGGTGTTAATGGCAAAACAGGTTCAGTGTAAACAATAGTAGAAGTTGTCAAAGTCGAGATATCGTCACCCTTGGATTCCGAGTCATCGTTTTCCTGCTGCGTAAACACGGATTCCTCGGTCGCATTGTTTATTGTATCGTAAGATATTGTGAACTCTAAACATAATTTACATACGAATGCTGTTAGAATGAAAAACTTGTTATTACGTTTTTAATAGAAGTGGAAATGCGTTATTAAAATTAAACCTTGAATATAATCCCGATTTATTAGAGTTAAAATTATCATGACGAAACAAATTACTATAAGAAATTGTGGAAAACCTACCAGTGGTGACGATCTCGCTAGACATCATAAAATTATCTATACTTGGCGTTGATAGTATAGGCTCGAAATCGTGAGTGGTGTTCTCCATCTGCATGTAAAGAGAAGAATGGCTACAATTGACTTCGTCTTCGCCGTTCAAACAATCGACTATTCGATTGCAACGCGCTTCGATCGGTAAACATTTGCCTAGGCCTCCGTCGCAACTGAATCCTGGACATCTTTCCAAAGGAGTGCGCCTTAGAGGAGGCACACCTCGACCATCTAAATATTAAGCATAAACATAATGCACGAAATAAAAATACACGAAAATGTAATATTTCTTAATTTTCTATTTGTTCTACTCTTGTTCCACTGGTTCTACTTGTTCTATCGGGTTTATTTGTTCTTTGCTACTCGTTTTGCATGTATTCGAACAAGAAAATAAAAATGCCAGAGATACGACTCACTGGAAATTTCTTTAATCCAACTTAGGAAATAGCTGACTCTCGCATAGGTTCCCGGTTCATTCGGTCGAGCGCAGCCTTGCCCGTGACTAACTACGCCTGCCACGTACCACTGCGATGTCGAGTACGGATTTCTACGAATGAATGACACGAATTAATCAAATTATAGACTAAACTCTGAATTACACTAGCTAGACTCTCTCGAATAATAATTTCCTAACATTATATGGTTGAATACTTCAACGATGGAGCGCAGCAATCGACGCCATGAATTCCAAAGCAATAATTAGAAACCCTTTTACGAGAAAAATGGTGATTCAACAACGTTAGAAATGTATACACAGCGAAGGTGTATACATAAGCAATCCACAAGGGAAAGATCAGTAGGACGAATAAATAAAAAAAAAATTGTATTTTTGGAAACATCGATCGGTGGATCTGTCAATTAAAAGCTACATTATCTTTAGAGAAATAATCGTTTTGTTTATCGTTGGTCTCTTAATATCTTAGTTATCCTTGCCAATAGAAAAGATGATTTTTTCATTAATTGGATAATCATATACCTGCATAATAAAGGACCACCGCTGTCTCCTTGACAAGCATCACGACCTCCGTGAAGATATCCAGCACAAATGGAAGCGTCGTTCTGGTCTTCTTCGTACTTACAACTTGCTAATATCGGAACTTCTACTTCCCTCAGATGATCGGCTGGAAAATCCAAGAATTATATCAACTTCGTTAGATTTGTCTTGTTACCGAAGCAAATTTATTAAAATTGATATAGTCGCTAAATCAAATTCATTACATTTTTTTTTTTTTTTTGAAAAGCTTGTCATTAACTTTGATACAGCTTATCATTGGACGAAGTTCGTTAAATTTAGTATAGTTTATTCATCAGTGAATCGTACACATTTGTACAATTTAGAGGAAATTTATGAAATTTAGACCGAAAGGAAATGTCTTACGATTTAATCCATATTCTGCAATAGTACCCCAACCAATCGCTATACAAGTTGTATTAGGTTCTGGTTTGTTTCTCCACATGGGTCCTAGGAGATTCGGGCCAGGAAGACAAACTGGTCGCACCCATCGATTGAAACGCAGAGGATCGTCCAACATAATCATACCAATGTCGTTCTGCAGATGTCTAGCGTTGTATTGCGAATACATCACCGTGTACCGTGCTTTTCTGGATTGTGACATCGGCGAGAAAGAATTTTGACGAAGTATTCCCGCTTGGACCTCGAAATATTGGCCTACGTAGCTGTTTACAAATTTAATAGTCACATCGTGAATGAATAGCTTCCTCAACTTTTTTCGAAATATTTATATCGTTTGATCGTACGCCACGTCAATTTTTGGAATGATTCGCAAATGGAAGGTACCAAATTTACGAATAAAATGATACATCGACACATACAAACGACGCTGCTAAAGAATGCAATACGTTTTTATATAATTTAATCTTAAGTAGACGAAAATAAAAACAAATTCATCGAGAAAGTCAAATATCGTGACAAAAAGCTGTTTCTCACAGACATATTCCAGACGACTACGAACTTATTCTTATAAAATGACATGTTTTTGCATCTCTACATTAAAATATATAGAAACAATATGCAGATACATGTACACAAATTACAATTGCTACTTGAATCGCGTGAATTTATTATCATATGCTGCCATACTTTTTATCATTTTTTTCGTCTACTGCCAATGATAATCGTCCAAAAATTGTCAAGCATTCGTCGAAAATCTATTTTTAATGCCTGTACCCTTCGAGACAGTGAGCAGCTGTAAGCACCCAAAGTTCGTTCAGAATAGTACCGCCACAATAAAAAACGCCATCCTTGTAAATGGCCACCAGAAACGGCCAGGCTTTCGGATGACTCGCACGACCACCTACGACGCGCAATTGCGAACCAACTATATCGTCCTGCTTTCTGTCTATCTTCTTACTTTCGTTATCTCCTGGATCTATATTGTCATCGTCCGA
The DNA here is from genome assembly GCF_011952255.1 of Bombus vosnesenskii. NCBI lineage: Eukaryota > Metazoa > Arthropoda > Insecta > Hymenoptera > Apidae > Bombus > Bombus vosnesenskii. The sequence continues at coordinate 758,691 of NW_022882959.1, read as the reverse complement.
TGGCAACACAATTTTCTTATTTTCATTATGTCTTATATCCTCGTATTCGATATAAGTATCATCGTCAGATGGAAACATAATTGCATCGTACATCTGTAAAGGAGCTCGGTCCTCTTTTTCCAGTATGTGCGGTCGTAGAGAATCCTCGTGGGAAAACACGGTAGTTCCGCACGAGAATCGCGGACAACGTACGAAAATCGCTGTGTTCATGCACGAGGGAATTAATTTCGTTTGGTTGTTCACTCGTGTTAGATAGGGGCCGTGATACGCGTTGCCTGGCACGGAATGCACTTTTATTTCGGGAGCTTTCCTGTAATAAAATTTGAAAAAAAAAATCAAGATTATTAGTAACGCAATATCTCTTAAGACGAGTAACCATCTAAAAATGTCGTGTGAAAATTAAAACGAATTGCAGTTAAGCCCAGATTCGTTCAGGGATGAATAGTTCAAATAGCCGGAGTTCGTACTAATTAAAACGTCCAGATAAAGGGAATTCTACTCGACTCCAGAACCCTACGAGTTCTAGAGTTCCAGAGTTCTACGAAGTTCCGACGTTCTAAAGTTCTACAGTTCTACGATCAGAGTTCTGGAGTTTTGGAATTTCAGAGTTCTAAACTTCTCCAACCTTTAGCTTTGGCTTTCCAGTTTTACAGCTCTCGGATATTTACTTTTAGATCTTTGGAGTTCTAAAGTTTCTGAATCGTTTAGTTTTGGATTTCTAAAGTTCTAGAGATCCGAAGGCCCAGAGTTCTCGAGTTTCACAGTTTTAGAGTACTGTGGTTCTAGAATTTTACTGTTCCAAGGTGTTAAACCTCTAGAATATTATAAATTTTCGAATTCTTAAGTTTTATCCTACTTGATTTGCGTGCCAATTTCAGAGATGCAGGCATCCTTGGCCCATGCGTCGATCGGTGGGCACACGGGGTACCATTGGCCCTTGTAGTTCTTATGGAGATATCCTTCGGTGTAGCCGATCGTGAATAACTAAAAAATATGTGTGTATATTTAACAACGTATTATAAAGCGTACCCAGTGTATGTACGTACAAAACACGATATCTAATACATAAGATAACGCGCGATTGATAATATTCGTGAATGATAGGAGAAATTGCATTCGTGATTTACATTTTTTCCTTCGATGTACGAGGGAGTGAGAATATTGCAGTCCGTTTCGTCTTTCCCGCTAGCGCATTGCCGTTTTCCGTCGCATCGTTGGGAAAGCGGTACACAAGTATCAGAGGTATATGGGTTTTGCCAATCGTTGCAGCTAAATGAATTTTTTGGACAACCTGAAAAGCGTAACAGCGTACTTAAGATAGCAGAACATAAGAATTTTACGTTACGAGTTAGTAAAACAGGATCTTCCTTCCACGGATAAAATAGTTCCAATTGGAAAATAAAATCGCAGTATCTGGTGCCATCTCGTGCAAAATATTCACGTTCGTATCGAGACTAAGATGTAAACTGATTTTATGTGAAATTTCAATATCTCGCGTTTGATATTTACATACTGAAACTACTCGTCAGTGCTTATATCGATCACACGCTACAACGAGAGATATCTTATATTTTATACCGGATAATCGACAAGAACTTCGATGTATATGTTACTCCATCGATGAAACAGAGTTCTGTTGCACGCGCATAAGAGGTATAGCATATCAACATTAGCGTCAAATTAATACGAGGATCTTCAAATTGCGGAACGATGACAAAATGATAAATAGTCTTCGAATTCTAGATTCCTAAGATTTTAGAGCGCCGAAATAGAAGTAGAACCAGAGTAGTGGAATTCCAGAGTACCAGAGCACTCGAGTTTCGGGAGTTTTAAAGTTAAAAATTAATATCTCACAGTTCCTGAATTTCGGAGCTCTTAAATTCTAATGATCCGCATTCTTAAGTTGTAAAGTTTCAAATAAAAAATCTAGAGTACCAGATTCTTGACCTTCGAAGTTCGAAAATTCTCAAGTACCTAAGTTCTACAGTTCCAGAGAGCGAAAAGTTTTCAGTTCTAAGCTTACGGAGTTACGGACGTTTAGTTTCCAGAACCTCGAAATTTCCAGGCTAACAAATTTTCAACTTCTCGTATTAAAAAACAAAAATTTATTCTCACCGAAACATCCCAACTCGTCTTCCCCATGCGGACAATCGAAATACCCATCGCAAAGTCGCTCGAGCGATATTCGATCTCTGCAAGAACACGTCCTCTCGTCGCTAGCGTCGTAACAATCCACCACACTGTCGCACCACTGCGATCTCGATACACATCGCCTGCCATCACTGCATCGAATCGTATTGGAAGGACACTCGTCAGAATATCCTACCACATAAAATATCAAAAACAATAATCGAACAAGAAATCATTAAAGCCACGCGGTAGAACTCTATTTATTGGAATTTCATTATTTACCGCCTCCATTTATCGATTGTATCATATTCAAGAATCGTATTTATCGTATTTAACCTTATCTGTTCGTCGTTCCATCTTTCCATTCCATCTTCTAGCAAGCACATAACCCTTTCATTCTCAAATTACTTGAATTGAATTCTAGTTCTAACAAATAGAGTTCTGCTACATCTTTGAAACACGCCCTTACTATGTAGAAATTCCTTGTTGTCCTTCTTCTCGTTAACAAAATTACCCTCCTCCTCTTCCTTGTCATACGCGACGGAAGATCTCTGATACTCGGAGACTCCAGGAATAGCCGGAAACTGGAACGTTGGTGCAGGAATATACGTGCAGTAATAAGGTGTTTTGCTGTTAGAATTGGCGGGGGCGCTGGCAGACGTTTGATGTCCAGGGATAGGTGGAAAATTCAGAATCGCAGGGCCCGATGGACCGACTCTTTGACCGCTGGATGATCCAAAATTACCAGGGCCGGGTTGCGGTGGTAATCCTTGTGCAGGAGTTTGCACTTGCACGTAACCTTGCGTTTGATCGAGATTCTGGAAACCTTGTCGTTCGGGTTGCACCGAATACGCGTACGAAACTCCCGGAGAAGATGCTGGATACATGGTTTCACCTGGACCCGATTGTTTCGTTGGATTGTTATTCGCGTTTGGATTGTAGAAACAGACTCGATGAGACACCCAGGAGATCGTTGGTGTCAGTACTAGCTGTTGACTCGATTTTATCGTTTCCGCCGTGGGGATCATTCCCGAAGGTATTTCTTTGGTTCCTTTGATGACGATTCTTCCATAGTTATCGCGGAAGACCGGTTTGCTGAAATTTTTGCCTGCTGAAATTGAAAACTTTCATCAGACACTTTTGATTCGAAGATTCTTACGTTATCGCTAGGTTTTCTAATAAATTCGTTCGTCGTTAGTGTTTGGGCCGGTAAAAGAAATAGAAAGAAAAAAGAAAAAAAGCTATTCATACGCATCAACTTGGTATAACCAAATTTGACGGGACATTTTCGTCATTCGAACATAGAATGAAGTGATAAATTATGCATCTACCGTTTTCACCTTCCCCTTCCGCTACCTTCTGCTCGTGACCTTGGTTCGGAGGATGCACCGAAGGATGCAGCGGGTTGATCGCAATTTTCCTCACGTCGCCATCGCCTAGTTTGGCCACGTCCGTGGTCCGCTTAGTATCATCGTTTCCGATCGTTTGATCGGTGATTCTGACCGTTGTTTCTTCCGCCTTCGGCGTAGTCGACATGTTGGTCGTTGCATTAATCGTATCCACTTCCGTGGACGCGCTCGTCGCTTTATATTCCGTCGTTCTAGTCGTGGATGAGCTAATGTTAAAATTACCATTTACTAAGAAATATCAGCGAAATTATCAACATTTGAAAAGAAATATTTCTACGAATATACGGAGAGATAAATTCATTCGTTTATTATGGAAATAGAGGAAATTTAATTAATACGTAAAATATTCAAGGTATAGCCCTCTGTACAACGTGCAATAGGTAAAACAATTTTCAACCTAAATTTCATCTCCTTAAGCGAAAAATTCGTAAAAATATTTGTACCGATATTCGCAAAGACACGAATTTGCATAAATAGTCGAACGATACTCACATTCTCTCAGCCGTTTCCAATTCTTTCGTCGTTCGATTCAAATCCCCCTTTCCATTACCTCCGAAACTATCCTTAAAACTTGCCGTAGTCGATTTCTGTACGTTTTCTTCGACCTTGGTCGTTTTCAATGTACCAGCATCCACGAAATCGCTATTCAAATTCTGTTTATCGTCGTCGTGCTTCTCGTCGTTTAACAAATTAGTTACGATATCAACGTTGTTCTTAATCTGACTATGATCGGCGTATTCCTGCATCGTTCCTGCGTCGCTCGTACGAGTATTCGGATCAGAATCTTCGATTAACGTAGTCGTGTCGTTCTTGCACTGCAGACATTCGACCAACTCGACGAATTTCGATTTGATAGGATTCGTCTCCGTAGAAAAGTTCTTGAAAAATGCCTGCAAATGCGGCACACTGCTGTTCACGATGCTCACGATGCTCCACATCGAATCGATCACTTCCTTGCAGTGTTCCATATTCTGCTTACAGGCACTCGCATTGGCATCTTCGCGTTTCCGACGAGATTCGCGCATCAGTGCTATCGAGTGCAACTGATTTTGTTGATCAAGCTGATCCTTGTACAAGTATCGATGCAGACTTTGTAGGGCTGCATTTATCGTTTTCTGTTGTGCAGGGCAGTTGTTTCTTATGAGATTTACTTGTTCGTTAGTTTTCTGTATTTTGTGCGCCGTGTAGATGTAGCCTGTTGCGAATTAAGATATCGTCGTATTTATTTATTTATCGTAGGCGTAATACGGAAAATTTGTTTGTTCGAATTGCTGATTTTAGTGGTCTATTATTGGCTCGTAATTGGTAATTTCAGTGAATTGCGTCAACATAGGGTACAGCGAGAGAAACAGAGAGATTCACGATTTTTCATTGGATTTAAGTGAATATTTTTATAGGTTCTCGAATGGTAGAATATTAGAAAGCTAACCAGAATGAAAGTGCGAACGCGTGAAGTTTGCATCCGATTATTACCGACGCAAGGATTTCTCTTCCGCAAAATCGATATTCACGTTTCTAAATACGAAATCTCGTAATACTATAGGTTCGATTACTATAGGTTATCGATGACTCAGGATTTTTTCCTGAAAAATCGATGCTGATATTTCTCAACGGTTTATTATTCGAGAATGACTTTTAATATCGTTAATCAGACAGATGAGAAACATTTCGAGAGTTTTAATCAAGTCAAAGGAACATTTCGACCTTTTGAAAAGTCATAGCATGGCGAAGCTATTCGTAATAAAAATTCATAGTGCTCTCGACTAGAGCGGTTCATTGTAAATTACGAATCTTGCGCTTCGTAACGAATTAATAACGCGATAAATGATTCGCTCCGATAACAAGTTTTTCTTTAAATCGCATTCCTTACTCCAGCATGCTCTTGCGTGAACCAGATCGTTAAAAAGAATTCCTAAAAACGCGTAGTAAGTCTATAAACTATCAACGACAAATTTATTACGATTCGTCCGTAGTTCCGATATTAAAAGCGTCCCTAATTCCGGTTACCTGGAATTCCAGCCGTGAACGAATAGAACAAAGATTTACACACCTGAAACAACAGCCAAATATATCAGGAATCCAGCAAAAGACAGGATCAGTATGAGGATTAGACTTTGCACCAGATACACTAGTCTATGGCGTCTCATAAATTTCAAATGCGTATATTTGCTCGAACTTCCACTATGTTCCGTCGCACTTGCTGAAATTGAAACGTAACATACGAGATGTAGCGATGTGACAATCGAGATCTGTATCGGATAAGCGTCTCGTATACGCGTGTCTATGTATCAGATTGAAAATAAATAGACAAACAAGACGATTGGAAAATATCAAGGTATCGGCGTACCGCTTTTCGAAGTTGTTAAGTTAATGCAACACTGGTTGTCCGTTATTGGTACATTTTCCAGCTTCGTAAGAGAGATCTTGTACTCTGTATTCATGGTGACGAGACTCGTACAAACCTGAGTGAAAAGAGAGCAAAAGGTCACGTCGAAGAATTTTCTATGTAACTCGCGCGCGATCGATGCCGACAAGTAACACCGATGTTATATAATTTTGGTAATTTTCTTATTTACAAATCGGCGATTCCGTACCACGTTTATCAAGCAGTACGCAGTGGAAAGTACGTTTGAAACATTAATATCGATCGTCGATCTGGATCTAACGATTGGAAATATTCAATTAAAGATGATTATCGCGTTAAAAAAAAGATACAAATTCTTTCATAAAATTATAGAAACATTTTATTTCAGTAGAATCGTATCTCTCGATGATATTTCATAATTCAACGTTCACGTTACGAAGCACTATCGATCTTTTCCATCGATCTGAAATATCGAGTATCAAGTTTCCATCGTGAAACGCGCAATATTTTGCATCGTTCGCGATTCCGGTTTCCGGTACGGTGGTTCTTTGAAAGTATACGAAATAGACGATACTCACATTCGCAAGGTCTTAGAGCGCTTCTCTTCGCCGTTTCTGTTCGATGGATCGCGGTAGGTATTCTCGCCGAAACAACCTCGAAAACGTTTCCGGAAAACTTGCTTCTTGTCAACGATCCGTGCACTCGATGCAACCGATGCACGTGAAATAACTCGATGCTCGATCCGACGAACCAACGATGGTTTGGATCGAACGTGTCAGCAATACGGCTTGGCTAAAAATCGGGCTAACGAGATTTCATCATCGTGATAAAGTGAATGACCCTTTAAATAGGACTATAAGCATCGAACGCTAAATTAGCAACACGATTGTTTTGCGTTCGAATCGATCTTTTACCTTTCTTTCCTTCTATTCTTTTTTCGACGATGGGATCGACGAACGGATAGAAAAATGAACGGATGCGTTGGCGAACGAATGAAAAAATAGACGCAAAAAATTGTAAATCGTAATTGAACGGAATATCGTAATTTACAATCAGATACAAATTGTTCCGACACAATGTTCTGTATCGATAAAGTTACGCAGATTGGTGACGTTGTTTGGTTAGTGGTATGAGAAAGGATAAACACGAATTGGGGGTGAATTTTTTGGTAGACGAAAAAGTAAATGGATGTATGAGTTGACACGAAAATCAGTGGATTTATGTGTAAATAGGGAAAGAAGGGATGTACGAATAAATGAACGAAGAAAGAGAATTTAGTATAGATACTACCGTTTTGTTCCTTGTTTATTGTGAAATCTCTAGTTTCACAAATTGAAATAAATGCTTATTAAATGATAATCCTACTTCTGTTCATTATTTTCGCCCTGTCTTGGGCGTAATAAGATCCCAGCTGTCATCAATTTTCATTAATTACTGTGTATACGTAGGCCGCTGGAATGCACGAGACTTGCAATTTTACGACGGAGAATGTTTCAAATTGTCGTTTGTTACGTCTATATATGATTGTTGCGCGGAAATAGATTTTTCAAACTACTACTAATATTCCACGAATTTTACGAACGAATAAATGTACCAAACGTCCTCACGAGAGATCGTTAACGTATTCGAATGTTCGTGATATTTTTATCCTTTCTCGTGTTACAGGTTTTGCAAGATGAAATATCTTTTTGGTAGATCGTTTTCAGACCCAAATCTTCTATAAGATAACCTTTTATGGAAACTAAACAAATGCATGGATCGGCGTAGAAACATTTATCTTGGGCATCTTTCTTCTCGAAATATAGCTTTCATTTAGAGATTTATTTCACTCTTTAAACATTACAACGAGAAGGTTATTCCGGGAATTTTATATCTTCGATAATTCACTCAGTCTAGCCATTTTTCAATTTCTTTCGAACTTTGTTAATACAATTACAACAGTGTCAATGAAATTCCACAACGTTTCGCATGACGCACATAATTTACTCGTAAAGGACGTCTGCAAGTATTCCAATACTTTCGTGAGCCTTGCGTGTATGTACAGAGCAAACGTGCGAACGGTTTTATACGTTTAGCGTATCCCTGTTTATCGTAATACAGTTTAATACTTCCATCACGGAAAGTGCCATAAACATCCTCAATCTGATTCCATTTGGCTAAATCAAAATCGTCCAAATTTCATTCAAACAAATCTCCTCGAGCGTCGATCTATCCACGTTACCAGCGACTCTATCAATGCCACCAATTCCAAGGTTACCAGTGAATAACTCGCATAGTAGCTGGAGCCAGTCCGATTACGTTGGAATTATTTCAGCCAATGTAATACGAATCATTGCGCAACACGCGATGCTATTCCGTTACTTTCTCCAAGCCAGCACTCAACTAGCTGTACTGTCGATCGATGAAAGTGACAGTCTGTCCTAACACGCCAACTATACACGTTCAAATCACTCGCCGAAATCAGTAAAAAAAAAAAAAGCAGTATACTAAAGAATAGTGAAAAGTTACGAGAAATTTCTTACATTTCGCGCTTATGATAGATTTGAGATAAAATGGCGTACGGTGATCGAATTGTTCAGATGTAATCGTGTTATGCTAATGACGGGTGACCTAGAAACTGAAGAATTTCAAGGTTATCGAACTAATAACGCGAGATTACGCAGCAATTTTCTTTCCTGAGATTGCCTGAGAATTTTTGTGAAATGATTCGAAATGAATATCGTTGAAAAAATCAAAATTTCTTTTCGGAGTGAAAGACAGAATGACACGACGATAATACGAATTCTGAGAACTGACATCGTTGAAAGATGATAAAAACTTGTAGCGATCGGTGAAGAAAGTGACCGAGTTACGAGAACCGGTCTTTTTAATCTAAACTCGAGAGGATGAGGGAAAATAATTGAATCATATTCGCTTCTGTAGCGAAAGTGCTGATGATCTCGGTAAGCTTCCAATGTGTATATTTAAAAATGTTTTAGAACTTTTAAATAGAGAAAATGGAAGAAAGCATACGAATTTTCGGTGTTTTAATAATTTTCTCAGGAACCTAATAATCCAAGCTTTCGGTTCGGAAACTCTGAATTTGTAAGTTTTGCTTTACTGATGAAAACTAGTTTTCTCGGTTGATCCTTTTTCGATCGAAGAATGTAAAAGCAAATAATCGATTCTTAGACTGTAGTAGAAGTGTTAGTGACCTCGGTAAACTTCCTGTTTGGAAGTTGTTTAGAATTCTTAAGTAGCGTTTTACTATCGGGCTTGGTAGTCTACGGTCGATCTTGTTGATTTAAACCAGAGAAGACAGAAAATCAGTGAGTTTTGGTTGCTTTTGTAACAAAAGTGCCAGCAATCCTGATAAACTTCCAGTCTACGAAGATTAAAAAAATGTTTAAACAGACTTCCGTTCTTGGATTTGATTACTTTTACTCGATCTGTGGAAACTCGATCAAACGTGGAAAACATGACAGAAAAAGATGAAAGACACGAATAATTTCTGAATACTTTCGTGACAGAGCTGCCTTAACAGATATTTCTCTATGGATGCTGATTATTTTCAATAGATCTTTCTTCGAGCGTCAGAAAGACGAAGAAACTGATTCGTTCTAATTGTTAGAACCTCGTATTCGTTCGAAGATAATCTTGGAATAATAAAATTATATTTTACGATCTTACTTCAAGAACTTCAAGTTTTTATCACGTTCCTTTAGAAAAATTAAACGCTGAATAGTCACGTAGGGTCCATAGTGCGGTTTATCCTCTTCGAGCTAGCGAAGTATACACAAGAATAAAGATGATAGTTAAACAAAGTGGCACATAGCGATGTATCGAAGTCAAGGAGAACCAGAAACAGCGGAGCACGTCCTTTTTTCATTTTAGATTTTGATTCACCTCGTTTCTCTGACTTTTGACGTTAAAACTTTGCATAATTTCTTCATCGTCCTATTAAAAAACTACCCCTAGCAGAACTGTTAGATTCTTGACACGTTAATCTCCAACACCGCGTTTCGAGATCGTATTAAAGAACGACGTATTTATTAAAAGATAACGTTAAAGAGTGACGTAGGTATTACGAACGAAAAGAAACAAATCCTTCGTCTTACTGCCACTTTCGATGTAATCTCCATAAATCTCTCTTTTTCCGACGTGGTAAAACACGATTGTCAGTATGCTTTATATCGAAGCTTTTCTCAATTTTTTCTCCTTTCTGGAAGTTTCTTATTTTTTTAAAAGTTGCGCGCATCCGGGCATTCGTTTTTTTTTTCAATTTTCTGATTATTCATAAATATAAACGAAGCAATTACAGTAGAATTCCATTTATTCGAACTTGTAGGGGACGAACAATTTATACGACTGCAGTTCGTATAACAGCGGCTTACTAAGATTTCATTGGGACAAACGAGCTTGCGTAAAAATCAAGTTGCATCGAAATCAGCGAAGAGGCAACTTCGCCTGAAATTCTTCCCTGCATTCTGTAGAAAGACACCGGTTACCCAATCTTTCATCTCGCGCAATTTGGCACATCTCAATTCGCTCTTAGCTTGCTTTCACGCTTCATCAATCCCATCCAACGGCCCAACATTTCCATCAGCCTCTCTAACACGCTTCTATATACCTCCACCTAAAACCATATCTACCCCTGCGTCGCACAACGTCTCCCCTCGAAACCTCGAGACACGGTCGCATAGCCAAGCAGCCTCGAAACGACCCTCGAAACCCCTGGAAACGTTCGCCACGCGCTTTTACGCCGGCCAGATAAGCAGAACACTGTAAAACGAGTGTATGAATCCCCCAACACGGTGGAAATACGCGAAGGAAAGAGAGAAACGGAGCGCGAAACGCCGCGCCGGCCGTGACGACAGGAGCGAGACGGTGAGCCATGAGAATAGCCGTGGAGAATCGTTTCCGTTTCCCCTCCTCGAACAACGTCGACCACGCTGCCTCTCAGAGTATATTTCAGAGAGAGCGTTTAAGAGTGTTCGCGCCAATTGTTCGCGGCGAGACTGGCCGTGCAGACCAGCTGTTATAGCCGCGTCTCCGCTCTGTCTCTGCTGATCCATCGATCACCTACGCATTCGATCCCTCGTTCGATCAACGTGGTCATGAGCTGGAGCGTTTGAGCGCGTGAGTAATACCTTTGTGTAGCTGCTAGTTCAGTTCTCTTTGTTTAGTGGATCGTGACGGTGAGTACCGATCGAAGTTGGTTTGTTTCTCCAGCGAATAGTATACGTACGAAGCTACGAAATCGGTATTACGCGATTTTCGATAATCCAGTTTTTCAGATGTACATTGCGAATAATGGATTTCGCTCGATCGGATCCGGTGCAGGTGTACTTGCGTGCTTTGTTGTTTATAACAGTGACAGGAATCGCAAAGCATTACACATAAAGTTACGTAATGAGTATTATACGTATGTGGATGATACATTTTTTGTGGCGACGATCGTGATTGGATAGTGATCTTTTTGTAGGGTAGATCGTGAATTCGGTGCAGATGCATTCCGTTTGCACAAAGTTTGAAAGCGTGTATTATCTCTGCACGCTTTTCTTTGTCACGCGTATTGCGATGAATGAATATCGTTAAAATTTGGTGCTTATCATGGAGCGAGTAGATGCTGTCTTTGTGCAGCAATTTTCTTTGCTATATGAATCGTGATGGACGAATAGCGTCTGCGTTTGCTTCACTTTTGGTAAAAGCGAGTTAAGTTACGAAGCGCTACCTTACTGAAATACCTCATTTCTCTAAGAAAAGAGGATGTTAATTTGAATTTTATGTCGAATGAAATAGAACACCGATGTAATTAAAAATTTACATATGTACGATATAGTATGTATCTATATATAGTAAAATCTGCCAGTGTACCAGCATATTACAAGTTAGAAATTATAATACCAAATGGAATGAATAATACGTGTGTTTACCTCTAAAGTTGAACGAATTAACAAGAGTATTATTATCTTGTTTTTCTCAATTCGTAAGTATTTTTTTAATCTCGATCGTAGTTAATAAATTATGCTCACCGATAACAATGTTTTCATTATGCAATCGACCTGGCGAATACGAATACCTTTATTTCCGAGTACGTTGTCGATCGTATTAAGAAATATCTTTGTTGTCCTTTATCAAACATATACAATATTGTATATACATATACAATAGATTGTAGTTTGTCAAACAGGCAGCATTGCATCTGCACTCTCGTTTTTATTTACAATTCTTCGAACAGCACGTGACACGAATACTCGCTCATTTCGCTGTTTTCTTTCAATATTTTTCCTCGTTTAACTTATACTATTCCGTAACTGCCTCTAATTCTTTTTTTTTATTCTTTTAGAAAATTATTCTTCCAGTACGTACGTAGCCCCACGAGCCTCTTTTGTTGCATATTAATATATCAAATATTTACCAAATCTCTCTCTTCTCAGTTTTATATTTAACAAATAAAACCGACACTAGAATACTCCAAACTAAAACTGAGACTGAAATATTTTTAGTTTCTTAGAACTTTCTATACTCGCTAATTATATTCAAACGATCCATATTTCGACGAAAACGTTTTACTCTCGTATTTTAAATTCAGACCGTGAGACACATAGATATGTCTCGACAAGAGATCGTCTTGTATTTATTTGCGAGCAAATAATTTCTATAATAACAGTAGAATTTTGTCAATACGTGTGTCGTCTTATCGACAAAAAAAAAATTGAGCAAATACAAAAGACAAACTATTAATCTTCCACTCATCGATTAATCCAATATTCTCAACTCCTTATCGGTGAAATCACGACAGACATTTAGAATAGAACATAGATCAAATCTGTACAACTACTTTCTCTTGTTATCGATTGGCAATTAGCATCGGATAAATAAGCTTTTTTCTAATCTTTTCTTATTACGCTATTGTTCTCTGATTCTATCGCAAAGAGTAGTGCGACCGTTGTCAACGAACGAAGAAAATACATCGTATATATGTATGTACGGTGCAAAAGTCTTAAACCATTTACGATGGTGATTTGGTAACGATAATTAATCATAAAATTTCGCGCTAAACATACGCTTTATCCATATAATCATTCCACCACCGATTATACAAAATTCTTGTATTTCGATCTAAAAACGCTTTTGAAGAACTGTCACGACTGAAAAAATAATTAATATGGAACAAAAGCAAAACATTAAACATTCCTAAGAAATAACAATATATTTCGTGTAAGGTCTAGCATCTTTAAAAACATAACATTTCCGATTGGTAGGTGAAATAAACTTCTGCACATATTTAGAGATTATTAGAGAGTGTTTGGCTAACATTCGAGTAGCCCGGTATTTACACAATTTCGTAACATTGCGATAAGGTGACCAGAAACATCGTACGCTTCTCGATTTTACGCAAAGTGTATACATTTACTCGTTTTACACAATCCATGCGTCAGACGTTTGAAACGATCATTCAGTGTTATCGCTTTTACAACGAGACGATAACGCTGTCGAGTATTATGCACGAATAACGACGTCGCTAATCGGTTCTGTCAACTATCGAGAGATTGGAATTGATTTTAATGGATCGACACAGATCGATAAACGGTCGACGACTAAAACACAGGCGCGAACTTTGCTTCCGAACAAAAATAACTTTTGTCTGTCGCCATTGATAATCAGAAATTGAGGATTCTATAGAGATCGATACGATGGCAAGGAGATCTCTTATCGAAAATTCGAGTATATAGAATGAATCTTGAAACTGGGACACGAAAGAAGAGCGCGTGGTTACTCAAAATCTCATCTGAATATGATCGAACTTTCTCCAACGTTTAACCGAATGTATTGTAATTTGTCCAATAACCAATTGAATTCCAGTTGAATTATGTATGAAGTGACAACTAAATTTGCGACCTTTCGAATCTGTCCGTATATTTTGAATCAAAGGAGATCCACTCCTACCGAGAAATTAAAAAATCGCCGAACGTATGGCAAAATATTACGATTCGAACTTGGAATACATACTTCAATGAAAAATTATTACTTTCATAATTTCGATAAACAATGTTACTCGAAAAAATATCAAGTTCGCAAACTTAAGTTGCCAATGTATAATTTGCTGTCAGACTTGTAACAACAACTTGTAATTTTCCAAGAAACGTCCACGTCACCGAACGATCTTGTGTTTACGACGTTTACATCACATCGACTCGACGAGCATTCTTCGTTCTGGAACAGGTGGCCAACAGCGGAATAGAGAATTGAGAGTAGACATAATACCTGGTTCGAAAGGTCGACTGTCGGAAAGTGAAAGCGAACGTTCGCCGTGCGATCGGTGAATATCGTCGAAATTCTGCAGCATCCACCTACCAGCGTTGTGTTCGATCTTGTCTCAGTGTTCATTCACGCGTCACGAGAAAAGGAACGAATTTGTTGGTGGGAATCCACCAGCTGACAAGTATAATCGAACCGATTTCGATGGAAGTCAGATAAGAAGCTTCCGTTCTGGTTAGTCGATCATCAGAGAAATTGGGGTGAATGAGGAAAGTTTGATCGTTCTGTGCTACGATTCGTGCGATGTTAGTAGAAATTGTTACACGGTTTTCACTTTTTCTAGATTCAATTTTAAGTTTCTTCGTGGGATGTTTTTCGAAGTTTCTGATACTTTTAGGTTATCGATATTTATGGAAAGCGACGACTTTCGAATATCGTTCTGAGAATTTTTCGAGTCGATATTCGGTTTCGAAACCGTAATAGCTTCAAACGTTTCGATAAAATCTCTACCAAGCTCGAAGTATTTGTTGGTCATCGATTGTTATCGTCGGTAAGTGATGGATATTAAATATCGTTCCGAGAGTTTGAATATTTTCTGATTCTAACTGTTTACTATGAAGAAATTATATATCGTTGGTGATACTTTTGTAAATTACACGAAACTGTGTGTTTTATTTAAGCGGAGAAGAAAGAATAGCGACGATCGTGTTGCCAAGGTACGACATAGTTGTGAATTTCGATTTAGACACGACATAGAATTGACATCGTATGTCGAAAATGCAACGAACGTTCGGTAATTGGGAAATTGAAGAAAAGAATTGATTATAAAAATTATAGAACGACTGATGTAGATAAAAAGTGCATTAATTTACAATTTACGGCAATAATTTACAATTTCGTTACAGTTTAGAGTAGAGAAAAATTTCATTCATTTCACGATTGTTCGCGAGATGTACTCTCACTTGTATACTAATTATGAAACCAATTAGAAGCCTCGCGTCCTCATTCATGGAATAATACCATCGTTTAAATTCGTTTTCGAGCAACGATTCGTCATCACGATGCTATTAACATTAACTCTTGAAATTTATAGAAAGTCTCACAAGACTCTGTACGTTTTCATTATTGTTTATTTTCCAGTAGCCATCGTCGAGGTAAGGAACCATAAAACCTTCGAGAAATTCTTGAAATCCATCGGTCTTCGATCATAAATATTCGAAATTCTCAAAATATGTTCAAAAGTCGTTGCTTTTCTAGACTGAACCTTAACGATCTAAAAATACTAAAAATTCACTTTTTATCACACTATTACGTCGACTCTCGATCAACGCGACAAGAATAATAAAATGTTTAAAAATCAACTCGGAGTTTACCAAGCATCGATAATCTAAAACTACTAAAACTTCGCGAAAAGATCATCTCTATTCTTTACCATATTTTCGCAATCACTATCAGCAAACCAAAGGTGCGCAAAGGTTCAAGAAATATCCAAAATCCATCTTTTTCTCGTATGAACTCATCTAGTTCTTCGTACAGACGACGCAAATTAAAATATACAGGGTGTCTCAGTTTTATTCCATTGAACAATGGAAAAATGCTTTATTCTTTATTACAAATTATTCTGTTTACAAGAACGTACGATGCTTTGAACGACAATCTCAATAATCGTGACCGACAATCTTAATAATTCGTTACAGCTTGGTAACAAAGGATCACGATGCGTTCATGTAACATTTTTTCCTCGTTTCCGATCGTGGCATACGCTGACACCGTTTGACGGGATAAAAATGAGACATCCTGTACATCTTTAAAATCGTCGAAAACACAGTCCGAAGAAGCGATCAGTAATTTTTCCACAAACACAGAGACGCACAAAGTAGCGCAGTGGGTCATTCACGTGCTGAACGGAGGTAAATCACCTCGCAGTCTCCTCACGATCGATCATCTCGACCAAGCGAGATTCGAATCGATTGTCTCGCGACAACGAAACGTTAGATGCACGCAGAGAAAGGCCTTAATGGCCAGATAGTAGACGTATGAACGTATATAAAGCGAATACGAATATAAAGCGGTACAGTGCAGCGGTTCGAGTCTAATTAATTTGTTTTTGATGAGTCGTCGCGGCCGGGGTATGCGGCCTGAAAAGCCGACGAATTAAGTCGAAACGAAAGGATGAATCATAGAACGTAGGAAGCGAACGAGGTTTCTGGATAATCGTGCTTGTCCCCGATTAGCCTTAATCGCGTGACTGATAATAGGACTCGCGTCGAAAATTCCCACTGGCAAGTGTGCACTATCTGTTATCCGCTATCTCGTCGTTTCGCTCTTTCCCCTTGTAGACGCTCGATGCAAACACGGACGCGATCAGTTGCATGGAAAATTATTCCCGAGGTGCTACGGATCTTCGTTATCTTCTTTGTTCATTTCGCGGTCGAGCGTGTTTCTCTTCGATAGCAGAAGGAGGAAAATCGAATGGCCGATACTTTGCAGATATTTTTGTGAGTCTTTTGCAGTCAGCGAAAGAGTTGATTTTAGGAAGATCGTTTTCAGCAGTGGACTGTTTTGTTTTGCATGAATTTCTTTTGGGATCTTGCATCGAGAGTATTGTGTATTTGTCTATTATGCGTTTCCATTTATTTTTATTATCTTCTTGCGTTCGCTCGTGCAGACTATTTTCTGTTTGTTGAAAATGTGGATGATTCCTTTTGTTATTAGAGAAAACGTTATGCAAGATTTAAGAATAGAATCTTAGAAGTGTCTTTAACGTTAGTTAGGTCGGAGCGGCTACCTTTTATTATTTGCCCACGTTATTTCTTGTTGCTAAAGCATAGATGATCTCTTTTTATCATAAGAAACGTAAATAATCTTCTTCTTATTATTTTTCCATTACTACGTCTACTAGAGTTCTTCTCGTTATTTCTTTAGATTTCTCTTATCTCTCTGTATCGTCGATTATAATCAATCAAATTATTATCGATCTTTATCGTTGTTGGGAGTATACGTGATATTTCTTCGTCATCAGGGACAGAATATACAGATACTTACATAATACATAATACTTGTTTTCTAAAAAATTTTAATACACCTCCAGCTTTTTTTTGCAAAAATTAAAATTCCTCGTCTCTATCAGCCAGGCCTTTCTTCGTCTTTAACCGTGAATAATTTTTAACATTTTCATCCTATCGACTTGCAGAACTTGGCTTGATCAAAGAATGATATTTACGGAAGAAAGGTAAAGGTCACCAAATCGTTATAATAAATGATCTTACATACTATTATAATTATAAAATTATCATTTTTCTTAAAACAGTTATAAAAAAAAAAATCAAGCAACAGCAATATGAGTGAAACACGAGAAACAGTGTCATCGAACCGTGTTAAGTATACACAATAGAACTACTGTTTTACGAACACTTTAAATACTAAGATTCTATCTTTCAAACTCTGGTTTCTCCATTATGTGCTCCTAATGAACCGGGTCACGAATAAAGTATCCATATATCAACTAATAGAACTTCCCTGCCATCCTTGTCATCCGGCATAAAACTTCGTAGCGATTTCTATTGAATCTACTTCCACGATAAAAGTTATAAAAGTCTTCTAACATAAAACCTGTTTACTAGAGAAGAATAGTGAAGATTTTGCTCGTTGAATAGTGGGATTTTTTTGATGTGCTTTTCAGCATCAATTTAAGGTGATGTATGATACAATAGAATTCTTACTACAGTATTTTTGAAACCTTTTGTGGAATGATATCTATTTAAAGGTTTAAGGACAATAAATTTTATTTGTCACTGCCATAAATCTTATTATTCTAGAGTGAAAATTGTATTATTCTATTTTTAAAAGCCTCTTGCGTGTTAATATTTAACAGTTTGTCGCTGTCATATTTTAAATCTTCGATAAAGCTTTTATTATTTTATCCGAAGAACCTTCTACATTAATATTTAAAAGTAATAAATTTATATTGTTATTTTTATTCTTCGAATGCTCGAAAAGAATCAAATATAGAAAAATAATCGAACAGACAACTTGACTGTATAATTAAGAGGTATGAATATTTCCCGTGAGATCGGAATAATTAAAAAGGTTATAGACATTGCAGAAATTATAATTTGTAACGCTTTTACTATCAGAAAGATAAAATCACTGCATCTTATTCCATTATGATTGGACTGCGTCCAAAGATCGAGCGTTTTCTGTCGTCTGGAATTACTCATAAGCTTCTACTTACTAAAATAGAAAAATCAACTGAAATTCGCTGAAACGATGACAAAGTTTTCTATAATTTTGAGACTAATTAATATACTGCGAACGTGTATTTATTTATGTATATAATTTCAGATAAAACTAAATTTAAAGGCAAAAGTGCACAGAATGCGCATAATGCTATAAAACGTACGAAACATTCAAACTATTAAGTTATATTCCATACGTGAAATAAATCTTCTATAAGTTTCATCTCCATAGCTATTTTCATAGAAATACGAATTTGCACAAATATCCGCGATTAATCGATTATAATTGATCATAAAATTCCTGTTCATCGAAATGGTCACGTTAAAAATATCAGAGAAGAAACACTCTATTCTCCAAAAAAATGTTCTTACACGAATCTTTGTATTAATTCTACCGATCGAAATTCTGCTAAAAAAGTTGATCGATTTTACCATGGAAAATTATTAATAATGGAAGCATCGACGATAGAAGATTATCAATTTGACGAGAGGAAATTGTCGAGTGATTCGTGATATGCATATTTCGATAAGGGCGTTATGTCGGCTGCCTCGCGTGATAATTATTATCAAGACAAAGGATCATTCGTGTATTATATAATATGTAATTTCATGGAAGCGTCCTTCGTTCGCTATGTCCTTTTGTCTCTACGAATTCTAATTTTTCCACTATTTTTTTGTGTAATAATGTTTTATTTTGTATTTCATATGTAATTTTGCGTAACATAAAATAATCAGATCACAAGGAGCGTGATTGAAAAATATTGCTACAAAAATATCATATTATATTCATAATATATATTATGTTATATCTATCTATTAAAATTAATTTATAGGTCAGAAGAGATTATTCAATTTTCATATTCGTTATTTATTCTCATTATTATCGAAGAGATTACTTAAATTTCAATTAAATTTGCGTCAGCAAAGCGTCTGTACGCTTTGCAATCGATACATCCATTGTCCAAGATATAACTAATTTTAAATATCGTAATTAAAAATGTCGTTGCGATAGAACTTCAATATCTTATATTAACGAGTACACACGTTTCAAACACCATTGATAAAACATCTATCAATATATTATTTTGTAAGAAGATAGGAATAATTCCAATACTTCTAATTTCTTTACGTTTCTCGTCTGCTAATATTTTTTTAAGTCTCGGTTTTATCCATTCACGTGCTCCGTTTTAAAATAATTGCACTTGAACTCTTATCTGAAGTTGTAAGATAAATGTTTCGGACTGCAAGCAAGAGGATATCTCTGACGCTTGAGAAATGAAGACTCTGGAGGGATTAGTGTGACTAAATGGTAGCGATGACTGTGTGTGTAAATGTGTTTAAGAGGGTGTCTTTCCAAGGGCGATGAACAAGAAGAGGGTGAAACCAAATGGTTTCGTATTTAAAGAGTATGCATTTAAAGAAACTACGTTATTCGTTTGCTAAACCGCAGTCTATTTGAAATACGTATAAACTACTTTATTTTATTATATTAAATTTATCACATTAAATTTATTACGTTGAATCTTTTAGTGATTAGAAACGAGTTAATTTGCTTTTCGTTAAACGATCAATATGGGAAAATTATCGTTAAATATAAGTTTAATCGCTTTTATCCGACGATTTAATCTGACGAAACCTTGTCTTCACGTGTACATGAGTTTTGTCAAAATTTCGTGGAAACGTGACAAGTTTACCATTCGGTATTTCAACTTTCACGATCCTCTTCCTCTCGGAGAAGAAGCTAGGCGTGGTTCTTGAGACAGCTAATAGGCATTCTTGCTTCGACACATTCCGGGTAGTCATGATATCTGTCGAAAGTCCTCTTATAACCTTCAACTTCTTCTGTAGAAATGGAAACCTTTCAAAGCAACAAGAAATTTCTTCAAGAGAGTTCCTCGGGACATATAAATATTCCATCTCACTCCTAAAAATTTAATCGAGTAAGGAAATGTCCTTAATGTTATCAAAATGATAGTGTATGTGTTATGAAAATTGTTTTTAGTATTTTTTACATTATTTCTTAACATTTTTATAGTACAATTTCTTCGTACTTAAATAATAAAAATGAGAAATAGTTGTTTACGATCTAATCTGAGTATAGGTGCCCTAAAGTTATGACTTGGGCTCGAAGTGACATAACGGGTCGCTGAACGTAGCCACGGTCACGGGAGGGACGTGTACCTAACAGAAGTACGGAGTAATTAAATAGCTCTCCTTAAAAACTAAGATTGACCCGAGAGGCGCACAGAGAGGTACGGAGAGGAGTATATAAGGGCAGTACCACTTGGATTGAGATTTAATCGGATTAGTTCTACTTGTACCGTTGACGAGTACGTCGAGACACACCCGAATCTTGGATCAGTAAGTTGAGTTCGACTTAGACTGTGGCAGGAATCGTATTCGTCATCCCGTTGACCGTCGATTCGTTATCCAACCCAAATTCATTGTCATCGACATAGCGATTATCTAATCGTCGCTATTACTCGTTAAACTCTGTAATAATTATATTTGTATCAGTAAAATATCATCTATAGTATCTAACAACGATGGCCAATTCACGCAGACTCGTTGTACGCCGCTAACCCCAATGATAACCCGACATATAATGTTTATTTTACGCATTTTATGTACCATTAAAATATAACATACGTGAAATTTTCTGCGCGAGGTTTATTCGCGTAAAATGTTTTCTTACGAATTGGCGCGTAAAAAACAATTAGGCAATCGAATAATAACGTACGCGTAGAAATATCTAAAAAATCCTGCTTATGCACCTTGCGCATCTTGTTGCAACGATCGACGATCACGAGTTAATGTTATTTCGACATTCCAGTTTGCGTACGCGATACAAACAAACCATTTAAATCGAAGTTCACCTACTTTCTTTCGCGCATTTTCTTTCAGATCATTGATATCGTTACTCAGATACGACAATCTCTAATGTGCGATAATATTCTATGTTGAAACAAGATGCGTTTAACGAGTTTAGTACGACTTGGAAGCGAGGAAATGGAAAAAAATTCTGTTTTGGTGGTATGCTCGCTTATCGCTGAATGGACGATAATATTAAGTCAAGTTGAAACAGCGATCGAAAACAGTGGTTTATTTGATTTCAGCGCGATCAGACTGGCGGCAGAGAAAAACTGAATGGAGGCACCGGCAGTTGGACGCTTTAGAATCCTTGCGTTGCTGACGATATGGCTGGTCCAGCTTGCGGTGCCCGGCGCCATCGCGTCTTACAGCATCGGGGTGGGCAGAGCAGATGCTACAGGACCCGCCGCTGAAATTGTTTTTGTAAGTATCCCGCGAAAGTATCATGTTCGAACAAGTATTTAGCATAGAAATTATAATATGTTGATATTACAAGATGCTCGTTACTAGAGAGCGAATTTATATCTTTGTGCGCGTCATTAAAGAAATAGAACCTAGATAAACATCCTGTTTATCCTCCAACTATTGTCAATAGTATTTTATTTTGCATATTTCGTATATGCTTGCATTATATCTTTATATTATACGCATTATATCCTGTGCACATCCAATTCAATTGTATAGAACGAAAAATAATTCTCATTCGACGGATATCGGTGAGTTGGAACGAATTATGCAACGGAGTTGAGCAATAAACGACCGACAGAAGCGACGCAGAGTCGTGTTCCTTGTATTCGTACAGTGTTTCACGAGGATTGTTTGTTTTCTAGATGGGCTACGCGAAGATCGATCAAAAAGGATCAGGAATCCATCTTCGAACATTCTCCCGCGCATTCATCATCGACGATGGCGAGGAGAGGTTCGTCTTCGTCAGCGTGGATAGCGCCATGATAGGAAACGGCGTTCGTCAAACGGTAATTCCACTTGCATCCTTTCATCTTCCTTCTTTGATACAAATAGAAAAATAAATAGAAATTTTCTGCCATTTTTCGAACACAAAGTTCGCAAGTCGAATCTATCGTTTCGTCTAATTAACCGTATTTATCCGCATCTTTCGTCCTTTTATCGATGATAATTAAAAAAGTTGAGATAGATAAGCAGTGAAAATGTTTTCCATCGAGACATTGTTCGATAGTAATTTAAAAATAAACTCGATTTAAAATCGATAATAATTAAAAAGTGATTTCTAAGGAGATATCAATGAATGTTCGTTTAAATCGAAATTATATATTAGAAAGAGTTACAATATTTTCGGAATCTTTCTTCGTATATTTATCTTATTTTATTATTTCTCTTTGTTCTTCATTTTCGTGTAACATACATTTATGTTTGTACATGCAAGGTATCCTAGTAATCGTAGCATAATAAACAAAGGGAGATTCTACGAAAAAATAAGTGAAAAACGTAAGGTAAAATTTCTTTATGCGACGCTTCGTTTTCAATTCATTTCAAAGTGTTCTACTTGGAAATAAAGTTTCAATAATTTTTACTTATTGGATTTATACAAGTTGTAAAAGTTTGTGTTGCTGATAAAATATGTTGGTTGTTACAGGTGTTGCAGAATCTTGAAAAAGAGTTTGGCAGCCTATACACGGAGAAAAATGTGATGATCAGTGCAACTCACTCGCACTCCACACCCGGTGGATTCATGTTGCACATGTTGTTCGATATTACGACATTCGGTTTCGTTCAACAGACCTTCGATGCTATGGTCAAGGGAATCACGAAGGTAATTTCTTCGGATTAAAAATACCTACACGATTAAATCTTTATCATCATCGTATAACGTTGATAAATTTTATATATTATAGAAACACGTCAATTTTTCATTCTCCTTATACTTAACTATGAATCTTCGAATGATCAAGTTCAATTTACAATCTTGAAGAATGAAATGAGAAAATTAAAAAGCTAATGTTATAACACATATTATAATAGATTTGTATTTCCTATATTAATAAATGTTTTATCATATGATCATCCGATCGATAAATATCGTATAAATCTTACAGAGTATTCAACGTGCTCACTATGACATAGTTCCAGGCAGAATATTCATCACCCATGGAGAAGTTCATGGTGTGAACATTAATAGAAGTCCATCCGCTTATTTAAACAATCCAAAAGCAGAGAGAGACAAGTAAATGTCCATATTTTAACGATCAAATTATTTTTTTCCTTTTCCATGCTTTTCTTTCATTTCATTAACGATTAAATTCATTTTCTAATGTAACAGATACAAGTACGATGTGGATAAGATTATGACACAAATACAATTTATCGGAGCTGACAACAAGCGATTGGGTGTAATTAATTGGTTCGCGATCCATCCAACTAGTATGAATAATACTAATCATCTATTGTCCAGTGATAACGTTGGCTATGCCTCGATTCTTTTCGAGAAAATTATGAATAACGATTCGTTGCCTGGCAAGGTAAGCGTTTTGAGTATTAAAGTTAATTATTAATTTAGAAATAATTTGATGCCATATTAATTCGGTATGGAATACTATTAAGCTACTTAGGAAAATTAAGAATTCATTCGTCTACTGCTTAGCTAGTTTTTAGATAAATTTCTAAGAATACTTCGAGCCATATTTACCAATGGTTTCTCAGTTAGTTTAATTTCTCAGATATGTAGGAAGACATTAGTAAAGTGATTATTATCAACTTTTTCTCGATCCAAGTTGCATTTGGTATTTTTTAATCAATAGATCCATACTCGATAACCTTGGTTCGAGAGTTACAAATAATATATTTTCTCAATTCCTATCCTTTTATATTTTCATAATAAATTGTGTTAGAAAGCAATAACGTTCCTTCGTCATTTTTATCCAATTAAATTATAGGACGAAGAAAGATATAGTTTATACCTTAAAGCCCACAAGAAAACATAATCTCGAGGATTATAAAGGGATTATCCTCATTATCCATTGCGTTATATTCGTTGTGTATATGTACATATACACGTTGCATAATTCTATTAATCATTCAATTTATATCTACAACATTTAAATAATTTAGAGTTTATTTAAAATGTATTTCAAATTGACGATAAATATATTTTAAATAAATATTACGGATATATCTTGTTAAAAATTTCCTGATATATTGAATCCATAGAATGTCGACCTATTATATTTGCGGAATAGAGAGAAAGAAAAAAAGAATATGCAACGACGGAACAAGAAATACATACAAATATGGTGAATTCAGAGAACTTATATATTCAGAGCACAGCTATATTGTAAATAAGCATAATCACCCGTAGCGGATTTCACAGGTTATCTGTATGAAAGACACGCGGTTTATCTCGGAATGTTGGATTGTTCGTATGGTTTCCATACTATAAGCCATAAGAAAGATAAGATTTATAAAATTGAATTTTAGGATCAGTTTCATATAAAAGACATAAAAATGTGATTTATATTTTTCTATCGCGATCTTCGATTATACTATAATTACAGCTCGTACAGTTAATTACTGTTTGTAATCAGCCGCGATCAGAATACAAAATTGTATCGATCTCTAAAATTATTCTGTCCAAATCGACAATTTCCATTCTCTCTCTCTCTCTCTTTTTCTTTATGATTTCACGAGTCCAAGTAATTGTGTTAATACGAAAGAAGAATACAATTGTGGATTTTGCGAGGAGTTGTAACACAAATTCCTTGAAATCAGGGCCAATTCGTAGCAGCCTTCGCCTCCAGTAATCTTGGCGATGTTTCACCGAACACACGTGGCCCGAAATGTGAATTTTCTGGCGATAACTGTTCCGAGCAATACACTTGCCCCAGAAAAAAGGAGATGTGTTTTGCTTCTGGCCCAGGAAAGGACATGTTCGAGAGCACCAGTATCATTGCCAACAAGATCTTCAAAGAATCATGGGTAAGTCATTCTTGTTATACGCTTTTCTTATTCTATATAGGCGTAATTTTTTTATTTGATGGCATTTCACCTTCCAATATTAAAAATTTTACTACCAAGTTCTGCGAATCTTCCTCGTTTGAACTGTAAGCCCTTTTGATGTTAGGAATTTTATTATTTGAAAAAGAAATTTAGATAGAAATTTATTGTAGAAATATCGTTATAATATTCTAGGTACTTTGTCTATTTTAATTCTATCTTTTTTCTTTTATTTTTTACAAGATAAGATACGATCTTATCTACGTCGTTATATATATATGTCGGTATATTTGTTAAAAGTTAATTATACAAGTATCGAAGCATTACTAGATATCGATATCGGTACATTTGATCTACAATTAAACATCACTGAAAACAGAAATAATTCGAAATCTATCTTTGTCACGTGATTATCATTCTACCACATACTGTCAGTCTAATTGTTTCGAAATTACAAGCTGAGTCTATAATGAAAAATTATGGTTCAAAGGCTGAATATTTGTTAGATATTCAGATTGCTAATATACTTGATCGTTAACCGTACATATTAAGTTTCGAGAATCATAAGCGTATCGTTAAAAAGTAAATACAATGGTACAAAATACGTGGACCTTTCGCAAGTACAAGAATTCTGGAATAAATTTCGCGCCACTTTTAACTCTCACTGTAACATAAACGTAAGTAATATAAAACGATTCTACGGAGGTGCAAAATAAATGACCAACGATAATAGAAAGAATGAGCGCAATGAGCATCGAGATTACTAATTACATCGTCGGTACGCTTCTAATTTTGTACACTTCCGTTTGAGAAAATTCGTAATTAGAATACTCGGCTGTTCGTTGATGAATAATAAAATCAACATAAATATTCGAACATAGATACGTATGTAGGAATATAATCTACAGAGGCATATACATATGCAGTAGAGGAGATCATGGGCATAGAAACGCAAGATAACTATCGAATAAACGAAGAAAATGGTGCTGCATTCGGGAGAGCGCTTAATGCGGAATATCGCGATAACGAGATTAATTAAAGATGAAATAAAGTGTCGGTGTAATAAAACACTTTTGACGTTGATGGTTTAGATGGTGTCTGAACTGCTTTTCCTCGATTACGTTTGTACCCATTCTTTCTCTTCTTTCTTTTTTTTTTTTTTTTTTACTTTGGTCAGTCAGGGAATATTAATTTCAAGGAAGCCTTTCTTGAGCGACGAACAGGAAAGATGTTGTTTGTCGAACAGATTCGCGATGATTAAATCATTATTCTGTAAATAACATTCGCTGTGATTCGTATCTTCTGCTTTCTTCTTGATATTGGAACTAGCAGTCTGTAATGTATATCTATGTATATATAAGTATATATCGTGCATAAGTTAACTTAAATAATCATAATTTAAATTATATGACAGAAGTAAGATAAGTACATTGCCGTCTATAAATACAAGGGTACCTACTGATTATTCTTATGGTTATATTACCTATAACCTATTGATTACTTTACCTATTACCTATATACTGGTTATATTTGTTCGGAAATTGTTCTAAGAAATTTTCTCCCCGAACATTGAAAAATTGCGATCTTCCAAATTTTTTGCTCAGGTAGCGAAGCGACAGGTACAATTCTTCCTTCAGAAAACAATGATATTCTTTTCTTATTCACTTATTCACGAACAAATACACAGCAAATAAATAAAACCATTTGCAGCATAGACGAAATGATTGGAAAACAGCAAATTTACAGGAAATAAATGAAAATATTCGAAAAAATCTAAGTAATTAACATTTTCGTCAATTGGAAATCTCGTTAATTAAATTTCCAATCACCTGGTTGTTTATTTAATAATGTAACATAATATTTATTACGAAATATTCGTAAATTTCTTCCCGGTTCTTTCTTCTTAAATAAAATTATAAAAAGTTCCTCGCCTATTAAAATTCTACATTTCTCCCGGTAGTTTCGATCAAACGTCTCTAATTTCTATGAACTACCAAAGAAAGTATAACAAAGTACGATAATTCTTTTTTTAGAGCGTTCAGCCAAATGATTATCAACTCGATTCCCTTTCTCGCGTCCCTGGTGTCTGTTATCCAATCACGAAGAATTTATTTTTCATCGAATTTCTTGGCAAAATCATCGGATAAAACAGAATGGAAAGTTGTTTCGCTACTGTTCAAGTACACGAGCAAATCGTTTTTCGCCCCGAGGCACTTTCTACCGATTAACGAACAGTAAACACTCGTTTACATATCCTCCCGATAATTCGGAGGGTCGTCAGCTGGAAACTCGTTTCTTCGAATGGAAATTTCTCCTGGGAACATGTTTTTGTTATGAGCATTTCTTCTCTTTTTTTAAGTTTCGCGAGGAAGATCAAATTCCTTCGGAGACACTCATATACCTTGGACGATGAATAATTTACCATTTCTTGGCCCGTCTTTTTGGCACGCTTTCCATCTCCAAGCACCTCTAGCGATTAAAATATAATTACACCGCGGATATTTATTCATTTATGAGAAACCTGTTTTCAGCATTTCTGCGCCATTAAATTTCCCATAAATACGCATCTGTATATTTTATGTTTTCGTACCTTATGTTTGTACTGCGATATTTTTTTTACGCCTTCGAAATATCCAAAATATAATTCTCGTTATAATATCTAGCGGATGAAATATCCATTTCTTTAGTTGTGTTTACGACTAAATACCAGTCTGTACGAATATCCGCGATTTCATTATAGAAACCATTTGGAATTAATCGGAAAAGTCAACGTTCGAAAACGTGGATCACTCGAATCGGTTAACCCCTTGCCTTATGATTTAATAATTTACCTGCGATACGTTTACTCAGTTCGTAAGAAATTTCTTCCAAGGTCTGAATTTGAAACAAATTCAAAGGAAATCTTCTCGGGACATAATAAAAGACTTTTGGGAAAAAAAATGGCAGAAATTATAGAGAATGACGGATTATCAACGATAACGCAGCATTGATTAATTATTAATTTATTTTCGTATTATAATATACGTATTTATATAACACGCTCGGTGTTGAAAAATACTGCTCCACCTTTGGAATTACGCATCTCCTCTTTTTCATAAAAAATGTCTTTATTTCAAACAATAATATTTATCTCGATACACTTCGCCGCCTTTTCTCTATTTCTTCGATCGCTGCATCGAAATGCACGGAAAAGAACAATTACGTCGGTTAACGTTGCTTGAACGATTGAAACGACGCGACATGTGCATCGGTAGCAATGAAAATGTCGGAAATCTACATATTATCTATACCATAGATCCTATAGGATGCTGAAATAGTCCTTGTTTTTTAATATTTCAACCATAGTCTATCACAAATTCGATACCATAAAACGAGGGGTTAATCGTCGACACGTCTCACTTAAATAAATTCTTTCTAACCCTGTTCCTGCATTTTTTTTTTTTTTTTTTTTTGTTTCTTCCTCCATCACTCGAATATATTCATACGATTAATAATGATGCTTTTCGTATTCCTCGTAACTATTGTAGTACGCCGGCGAAACGTATTTTGCTACGGGAATTGGTTTAGGGTGTATCGCTGGTCCGACTTTCTTAACCACTGCGTTGAAGCCATTATGGTCGTCGGCAGTGTATTCGACGATTCTGACGCTACCGTCAGGCTCGTTGACGCTATAAGATCCGTGAACCACGTCACCATCACGAACTTCGTGCTGAGTCTTCACATCCCCTGTGTGAGGATCGTGAACGCCATAGTTGAAAGTATATTTTGGATGAGCCTATAATAGAAAAGAAGAAATTTCTATTTATATTTTGTTAATAAATAATTTATTCATAAGTAAGAGTTTCTGTCTGTAATTTTCCAATGAATTTCTATTTTTATTTCTATTTGTATTTATAAGTTGTTGATGATTTTCCGCTTAATTGAATCAAGTTTTCTATTTATAAATTGCTGGCGTACAGTGGTACCGATACCAAGCCTAGATAAAATAAATTCTTCGAGATTGTGCCAATAGATCTCTATTTATAATTTGTTGATAAATGTCTATTTATAATTTTTTGGTAAATTTCTATTTATCATTCAACTATTTATAAATTTCTGTCGCAAAGCGATACTAAATAGCGAATCCAATACCACGAGTCAAGAAAGATTTCATACACCCCAAATTGCCATTAAATTTCTATCAATTTCGACCAAATTATATCTTTCTACGATGAAAAAAATGTCTTTTTGGACAAAGTAAGGAGAGGTCGTATTTGAGATGCGTAATTTCTCGTTTTAATTTTACGTCAAACATCTTCTTGAAACATTAGAAATTCTTTTTGTTTTCTGAAACGAGAACGATATCGAAATATAAAGACGAAATTACGTAATTTCGACATCTAAATTTCTCCAAAAGTAGCTGCCGTGTATTTTGAATGGAACGAAATTTCATAAGCGATTTTCCACGCGACGGACGTTCAAACGATCTCTAACGAGCGATCGTTACGAGAAAGCGTCGCGGAAACGTTCGCGACAATGAGATACGTCGCGGAAGAAGTTCTTATGCCAAGCACTGCTTTTCACAGGCTGGAATTTCAATTAACATAGAGGCGAGGCGAACGTCACGCTTCGTGCTCTAAACTATTTGCGATACGATACGCGATTCCAAGTACAGATGGCCGATAATTAGTATCTTATCTGGTGATCGACTATCGCTGATGGCGTAATTTACTATAACTTGTTTTCTGCATCGTCTGTAATCTGATCTTAATTGCAAGCGAATGGTACGAAAGATATTAAGTTAAAATATTGGTTTGCCTGGAAAGTTCCTTCCGATTTTTAAGGAATTTGGTCGACAGCAAAAATCACGTTGAAAAGTTTTTCGCCGAAAAACCTGAAAGCTTCTGGAAGGATGGAATATTGAAATTGCGTGAAAGATGAAGAAAGGTTGTGGAACAAAATGACAGCTATATAATTCAATAAATAAATATCGAGTCGAAATGTAAATCGAAACGAACTACAAATCTTCGTTTGTTCTTCTGATTTTCTCTTCTTTTTCTCAAAAGCGGTTTTGTAGATGATTTTTTTTGTTTTGTTTTAAGAACAAAATTTTCTACTTTTTCGAGGATATTGTAATTTTTATCTTGCAAAAAATGATCTTCCTTCTTTTAAGAATAAAACTTTTTGTCGCCGCAGGCAAATGGAAATTTTTCTTCCGACAAAGATTAAAGATTTTACCCGTAAAAATTTCGTTCCACGGTGATAATTATAAGGGTGGAATGAACGATGGAATATTTATTTTTAAGTAATTAGTTCGATATAAGGATAAACGTAATGAAAAATACGATTGCTTACATAGTAATCGTGTTCGTGATCAGCATGATGATCGTATCCGTGAGATCCATGATCGAGGGTCGCTGCAACTTGAACAGGCGAGGCGGAAACCGCGTGAACCGGAACCGCTACTGTTGGTAGAACAGCGTGTCCTTCGTATTGAACAGCAGATCCTGAGTATCCTTCTAGACCCTCGTAATCCGCGTATGAGATTCCATGGCCGCCGTCGTAACCGCTTAAGACCACTGCGTGGCTGACTGCAATCGTCGCGCATAAAAGACATAGAATCTGAAACTGAAATTTATATTGACTTCTTAATTAACAATACGACCGTGCTGATTAAATCCTAGTCAAAATTTTACAGAATTTTTCACACCATAGGAACAGCTGTTATAAATTCGTCCAACAATTTTACAACTATTATTTTAAAGCTTATTTTAAATTAAAATGTATAACGAAGCTTCTCTTTCTCTAGAATTCTTAAAAATCGAGGAAGAATATCTTTTTGCGCGTCATTATAAATTTTTCTTTTCTTAAATCATCGGATCAACGATGAAACATCTTTGCCTGCTTCGTGACAATAATTTTAAAGAATCATAGTCGTTTAGAAATATAGCAAAACTCATTTTCCTTTAAAATTTCTTTGGAATTAAGTGACTTGAAATTTAGAAACGAGGCAAGGAATTTTCCTTTTCTTAAAACATTAGATTCACGAAGCGATAACCACCGTATAATTTAGGTTAGCCAATTTTCACGTTCTTCTCTACTATCTTGCGCGGCATAAAGAACAATGTACAATTGCTATCATCGTTTCTATAGAGAAGCTAACAGAGAGTAAATAACCAATCCATTCGTTTCCAACGCATTTGCATATGTATCTTCACGTGCGACCTAATTTTTCGGATTCAGAAAGCTTTCAATAAACGTAAGAAGCTGCCTGGAGTATAGATCGTAATTTCTAAGGGATTATCGAAAGAATTCTCGAGCGTAAGCAGAAAATCTTTCCTTATACACGATTCCTTGCTATGGACGAAGTCGACAACCCATCAAATTAGATTTTTCGATCGGAGGCTCGATTCCCAGGGCACGAGCTATTACAACAATTTTTCCACGAGCACGCAGTATATCAGAAGCTCGTAAAACAAACGAGATTATGGCGGACATTTCATCGAGCTAATATAGACGATGTGAACGCAATTTTAACGATAAGGTAGCAGTATTATGCGAGTGCTGATCTATTTATATCGTTGTAATTTGCTCGAAAAATTTCGAAGAGAAATTCGCGAATGCCGTATGACGCTAACGCAGAATCACGGGTTCGTGACCTTTCGTATCAAAATCTGGTTCAATAATTCAAGTAATAGTAAGAAGAAAATAACTCGGATATCAGCGAAAAAATTCTTGATAAACTACGGAATATTTACAAGATATCGGTACATCTTTTTGTCGATTTTTCCTTGTAAAAATGTTGGAAGAAACGACGACTATTAAATTTACACGGAAATGAATTCTCGTTGAATCTGTAGATACTTATCATGACTGATAATAAATTAAGCAAAAAAAGAGCTAAACACAAAATAAGCATGCTACTTTGCTGTATAAGTAACCAAAAGTCAAGCTTACTGTAACTTAAGATTTATCTCAAATTAAAAAACTAGTACGTTATGTGAAACTCAAAGTCCCGTCAAAAATGAATTTCTGTAGTGTCTTCCAATGCTACATAACAGCATGCTACATAGTATCGTCTAAATAATTATAGAATTTAGAGATAACGAATAAAAAGCACCCTTTAATATAAAACAAGAAAATTTTACTAACGCTATATATAAACAATTATTTTAAATCAATGATAAAACACAACCTAAAACGTTGTATCTGAAGATGGCTACGGTTCAAAATTGATAAATTAAAGTCAGCCCATAACTTAGAACATCTTTGCCGTTACCAAAAGTGTATATTGACATTTATCCCAAATAAAAGACGATCCAAACTCGATCGAAAGCAAAGCAAAGCTGATTCACAAATCACACGATCAACGAGATCAACGATATATTTAGCGACTCGATCTTCCTCGCCATAAACACCAGTTTCCGTTTATAACTCGTCGATCGTTTCGGTTTACCTCGACTATTGGCTAAACGACACTCTCGTTAAAAGTCCTTAGTCGTTAAACGTTTTTCGGCGGCAACAAGATCAACGCGAGGGGAACTTGGAAAGTCATCGTATGGCTCGAGAAAGTTTCTCGAGTTTCGTCTTTCGCGTCGCTTCACGAGCTCTTCCCTTCCCGAGAAAAGTGTCCTTTTTCACTTTCTCGCGTCGACCTTGCTCCGTAAACTAATACGAATCCACGGAAGTAGCTATACCGCTTCCGTATTTCGCCTGCGGATCGTAGACCACAAAACGTTATACAGAAACATATCGACTCTCCGACAAAAAAAAGGATCAAGCCCTTGGTACCGCGGTGAATAGATCTCTCTCGAGGTCATCGTCTTTTCAATACGCGATCAAAGAATCGTATTTTTTATAAAAATGTATAAATGGAATTCCAATATCGAGTAGAGAACTTTTGGAAAATTTTTCATCTTTTTTTTAAAGCGAATGATTGTAAACTTTTACTTTTTTTTTTTTTTTTTTTTTACTGAAATGTACTTAGAACATTCTGTATTCTATCTTTTCTGGTACGAGGAAATGTACTTTTTCAATCGTTCTACGGTATAAAAAAGTATATACGTATACAAAAGTATATAACTTCTTTTTTTAAAAAGAAGAGCTTCTCGTTAAATCGTTTACCGACGGTTTAATTAAGTTTTAAACACTTCCTTACTACATAGAAACTTTCCAAAAATACTATCGAACGACTTCCATCGATGAAACACTCGTTTTCACAGAAACTTCCGTTTAAGCATAAAGAAACCTTCCAAAACCACCATAAATAGAGCTGTCACCGGACAAAATATCACCTGCAATGTACAGCGCCTATTAATAACACCTGTAACTTCCTCGAAAAGCAAGTTATATATCCCACGGTTTACCCTTCTATCTTCGAATTTCTCTCAGAGGTAGAACACACATAAACATCTCTCAACTGGTCGAAGAGAACATCTTTTCTTGGCTGACCATTTGCCAACTATTATTTACCTATCCATTCAATCAATGTGCAGAGCAATAAACTGCCAGCTATAAATATTAGGACGCCTACTCGTTACATTTATCGCAAAACTCTAACAGATTTTACTTTAATTTTAATATTAAATTACTTAACGTTAATATACAATTAATCGATGTTAATACTATTTTACGTTGCAAGGCATGTCGTATGATACGATTCAAGTAACAGATTCACGAAGAAGTGGATAAAAGATAAAAGCAGTGGAAAGTACCTAATTTGAGTTAACGTATTATGAGCGACGTATATTCCAATTATCGAGAGGGTGCAGAAGCAGATAGTACGAAACACGAAAATTAAAGCATAAGCGTACCATCCGTACGAAATAGCACCTACACTATACGATAACTATGTAATAACATCTTTAACCAGTCATACATCTCTCACCTTACACCTTTCCATTTTGAAACTTCTCTCAGAAGAAAAATACGCACAACCGTCCCTTCGCCGTTCCAATCAAACATTATTTCCTGGCCCCTTGACAATATACAGATATTCCAACTATTCTATCGATGGTGCGTAGAACTAGAAAACACGAGAATCGAAGCATCAGATGTAAAGGAATCTTCGAAAGATGCCGCAAACTAACCTACCACGTTAAAATACCATCTGTACCGAACGATATCAACTTCCTTCGAAAACCAATATATCCCTTTCCTTACTATTTCATCTTGAAACTTCTTTCAGAGGAAGAATACGCACAAGCATCCCTTAATTAATCGAACCAAACGTTAGCTCCTGGCTGACCCGATATACAACGTACATTCCAATTATTCAAAGGGTGAAGAGGTCGTAAGAAACACGAGAATTAAAGCAGGATCAACGAAAGAGGCTACATAGATGTCCGAAAGAAAAACTTGCACGGTGTCACGCGCGCACACGGTCCCGGCGGTTTCCGGTTTCCGGTTCTCCCGTCGTACCTTCGGCATTGTGGTCGATGCTGCGTGTCCCGTGTGTTGCCGTGTGATGCGAAAACAGCGCGATACTCACTGATAGCCGTTATTCCGAAACGATGCCCTTATATCTATCTCCCACCCGCGCCTCTTCTTTCGTTCCGGGCAAAAGCCCTCGTCCTCCTACTGCGTTACCCGTGCGCCACGATGCTCCCACCTCGACCAAACGATCCTCTCCACGTTTTTCCTTGGAGGAGAAGAGAGGGTGGCGAGGCGATGCGTCCACGTGCCGGCGAAAGGATGCCTCGGTCTCTTGCGGACACTTCCGGTCGGCCGCGAGGACTCGCGGCTCGAGTCGCGGTTGTCGATGCATCGAGAGATTCGATTTCGTGACGCGCGGTTGCGATTGCGGTTTCGAATGATTTTGAATTTGCATTTGCTTTATTTCGTAGGAATGTTCACCTCTCCGCGTATTTTCTCCCATGCTCCTATGGACAGATCTTTTTAATTTAGTTACGGTATTTTATAGTGGAAAATATGGCGAGAGGTTATTGAGTTATGGAGCCGTCGAGTTCCATGTGGATTCTTTAGTTTGCATTAAACTTGGCTCTCATAATTATCGCGTTTGTTAATACTTTGTATAGGTTATTAGCCGTGACGCGAATTTTACGAAGGACTAGTCCGAAAGATTTTGAATTTGGATAGCTTGTTTCTCAGGAAAGCTAACTTTTTCGAGTACTTTACGCAGGAAGATCATCCGATATGGATTTTTTGCTTTCGATTAGGTTCGGCTTATCGAATTTCTCGTATTTTGTACGAACAGTAAGTTGTAACGTGATTTTATCTGGAAACGTTCTCTGTTAACCTTCGAGCTGTCTGCAAGGGCCACAAATTGCGATTGGACTTCGCTGAATTGCCTCGAATTTAAGATAAATTTTAACTACTTTACGAAGCATCGACAAACGCGATATTTTTCCTCCAAATCAGATTTCGCTCGATGTCTGCATCTTCCACGCAGGTCATGGATCGTAAAGTGATTTATCTTTGTCTTAGATTTATCGACATTTGATTCTTTACACGCGATTTACGCTAGCTTTTTAATAGTCGATTGGACAATCGGACAATCAGTTACACGATATTATCTTTGTTATCCAACGATAGAACGGACAAAAGTTTGTATTTCGACTCGGTTACAAATATTTCGACACAATTCCCAAGTAGGAATTAAACTTTCGATTATTACAGATGCATTTCCATTGCTACGATTTTCGTAATCTATTCCCCTTGAAAAACACGAGACAAAGTTTCAGACGCTTCTGCAACGCGATTCTACAGATTCGCGTTCCACGCGTAAATCCGGTAGGAAGAGAAGAAATTAATTTAGCAAGAAAACCAGCTCGTTGAGAAGGAATAGGCGTGGTCCCTGCGAATGTTACGTTAGAGAATGTCGTAATATATTAGCCGACTCGAAACAAAGCTCGCTCGAATAATAGAGCACAGAGCGGCCAAGTTGCGCCGAAGTCGCGATGCAATCGCAAAACAATCTAAATAATCCCCCTGTTCGCGCTAACGACCCTTTATCTCATTCCACTTACCTGGCTACGTGTGAAGTTGCTCTCGCAATCGCCTCGTTTTTTGCTATTTAACGATTTACCAGGCCTGATGACTCGGAAATACCTCGAAAATCAACAGGATCTTTCGTAAATTTGCTCATTCGCTGCGATCTTAATTCGAAAGAAATTGAGCTCAAACGTGAACCCTTTAGTACTCTACTGTTGCATTAGATGGCTATTAACGTCGAGTTTTTCTACTTTGCTGACGCGATTCAGAGGAAACAGTTACTTTTAATTGTAGATTTGAGGCTAACTTTTTATGCTTCGTTGGGTTTTTGTAATGAGATTTCGTTACGAAATTTTGAAGGAAACGAAAGAAATTTTATATAAGGATATAAGGCTGAATCGTTGGTGTTGTACGATAATTTCCAAGACTGAAGCTTTCGACAACCTGCTGTCTTGGAGAGACGAGTTAACTCGCCATTCAGATTTCTAGCCTCTTGAACATAATTATTTCGTTATTTATGAGAGTCTCCCATTTTGAAACGCGTTGCTTCGTTCTTGCAATATACTAGTAACGTCGTGTTTGCATTTGCGATCAAACTTGAAAAAAGTAACATTTATGAACCTTCCTATCGGACAAATACTAGGTACGTTTAATTCCGTGTAGCTGTTTATTGTAAATGATACTGTAAAAAATATTACATTCGTACAAAAATTACTCTGGGTAACTTAATGAACCTTAAACGATAAACGCCGTTTATAATTTTTATTATGTAAAACTGAAGAGTACAATTAAATCATTTGTTCGAAACTGTCGTAGTCTATTTATAATGTAACGGTAGCAATTTACCGTTAATTTTTAAGATCTTGTTTTTTATTTTCTTCTTTCCTTTTAAAGCGACTACAATCTCTAGCGAGTTTGAGATGAAATGACTTTGTCGAGCAAAGTCTTACGCATCGCACTTGAAGTGACGCAATAGTAGAGTATCCACGACAGAGCTCGTTTGTCTACCCGAACGAATGGTACTGCTCCCTTGCACATTAAACACGCCTGTATAATCACGGAAATGCTTCGTATATGGACGTTATGCAAAGCGACGATTTCGCTCGTTTATTGCCATCAGCAAAGTCGGTCAAGTGCGAACGATACAGAAAAAAAAAAGATATCATTTCCAGTTATCGATAAAAAGAGAAATTTCTACCTGATCTTGTTACGAGCACTCATTCTTCCGGAAAACGTGTTCGCAATCTTGAATTAAATTAATTAAAATGATTTACAAGCTGCGCCATCGAATTTAATATATAAATCTAATATCAATTAAAATTAAATTTTAACAATTTTAACGCTGCTGATCGAGTCAAATTTTGGAAACTTTCAATAAAATTTTTAATTCTGAGATCAAATGAAAAATTTAGCGATTTAGTTCAAAATACAATTGAATTTAAAAATGTGTCAACTGTAATTGAATTTAATTTTTCAATGCTAAATGAAATTATGTTAAACGATTTTTATCAAAATGTTAACGTAAACATATATTTCTTCTTTCGAATGTAACGATATAAGTCATTGTCGATGTGATGCAAAAATTGAGTACAAAGAGACGATGTTGGTATTCAGTGCGTTGATTCGCGAATCGAGATAAAAATTGGCTGGAACGCGGACGAGATTTGGATCAAGCTCTGCATCCTTACCGTGAGTTGACATAAAGATACAGGTCTTTCCACCCTTACGTGATTCACGTACGTGTGTCTCATTTTCAATTCAAATATGAGCGAATACAAGATGGCCTGCCATAGGTCACGTATGTTTTAAAAAAGGAACTTGAATCTTTACAGATTCTATGCTGTAAAAATTTTGCTGTTTGAAATACGAACAAACATTACCGGCAGAATACGTTCGTTTGCGAACAAATCTGGAATTTTAATTTCGAATTTTTATTTCTTCGGAGAAATTTGTATTTTGCATTGAAATTCTGTCGTTGACATTTTTCGAAGAAACTTTTCATTCCGAATTTTAACTCGCCGGATCAAATTTCGGAAACGATGTTCGTATTTCCATCTCGACGTTTGTTTCAGGTTTGAGCTTTCCACTTCGAAATTTACAGACGAAATTGTCGTTCAATTTCAATTTATTTGATGCAAAATTTGGAAACGAAATGTTTCTTGAAAAGTTCCAATCTATAAACTGACAAACTGAAACTTTTGCAACAAAATCTAATTCGTAATACAAATTTTCGAACATAAATTTCAATTATACATCCTAACCATTTCATGCAAAAGGCAATGAAACGTTATGTACATTCGTAACACCTCAAATTCTAAATTTAAATATAAGAATGTTACATAAACGTCGAGTTTTCTCATAAGAATATCGTCGGAAAGAACGAGACGCAACGACGAAAAGGTTTCAAGCTAAAATAGGCTTAAGTGATATATAGTTGTGATTACCAAATGTTCAAGTTACCCCATTAGACGTTGAGAATACTTCGGACATTCGAGATAAGGATCGATCTCTCTTTTTTTTTCTTTTTTCACTAAAACGAAACAGTTGGATGTAGTTCGAACTCGTAGAAGGACCTTGCGCGTGTGAAGACGTACTTTACGGCCAGTTAAAGCAGATAATACCCATGGTCAGGCGGCGTGAAAGGGTCATTAAAGAGGAGTACCTGTTACTCGAGCCATTCTATGAACGACGGATCTGCAAAGGCATTCTTTTAACACCTTTTGTAATCATAAACTTAGGTTTCTTCGCTTAGAGCAGTTTCCATTGAACTTCAAAATTCAGAAGAATATTAAACTACTCTAAAAACGAAAGCTACAAGATTTCTGTTTCAGTATTTAAGTGGAAAGACGGTTTCGCTTTCGAACTTTGCGTTCGAAAATGTGAAATTAAACGGAAATTTAATTTCTAAATTTGAAATCTTTATTTCCAACAGGGGCTTTCTGGGACTTTCCAAAAATCTATTATTTCGTAATTAAGATCACGTGTAAAAATTTCTGGATTAAATTCTCTACGTTGTATAGTTGTATCGATGAAAAAAGTTTCAAAAAGTAATTAAAAAATAATTATAGACAAAAGTTTTGACTTTTCGATTAACTTATCATAACGAGATTCGAGTATTTTTCTTTGTCTTCTATCAATGCAAGTCTACTTTTTTAATTTCGCGACATTTACGTATCGTGTACATTCTTCGTGTTTCTTTATTATGTTTCTTGTATCACAGAAGACATTTATGTAATTTCACTGTCGAGACTGAAATTCGGTATTTTATTATTAAAATCACAAAGAATTGTTCGAAACTAAACTTCTTTGATTTATCGTCGATTAATGTTTTATTTGTATCTTTAATAATAATAAAATCGCGAATGAAGAAATTTGAAGAAGCGCTGCTTCGGATTAATCTCATATATATAAAAGAACTGTGAAACTGTGAACTGGGAACGTTTGAATCATTATGTAATTAAATAAATAATTGTTTCACGGCACTTTTCTCCGCGCTGGACCATTTCCAAATTAGAAAATCTCCCATTCAATATCCCCACCGCAGAGATTTATTTAATATCTGTCACGTAACGTTCAACAAAAATGTGAAAGCGGTTATTTCCGATTGCAAATGAGTCCAGCGACAGTTTCGGAGCTGGAAAAAGGCTCGGGAACTCGTCCTCCCTGTTTGTTACAATTCTAACAGCCGTTAAATCGTGAAAGGTTGGTTCGTGACCGTAATGTTGAAGCAAACACACACACGTCGTTAGTGCCCTGCCACGGTTTTCACGTTTGCCACCGCGTTCACGTTGCCACGCTGTTTAGTATGACGAACAAACTCCAAATGGCAGAAGAACTATTGCGGAAAAAGATCGTCCACTCCCATGATTCCATCGTAACCGCTTTTCGCGGCCAATTTCCGGCCTACAGCGATTTCTGATACGAGATACGACCGAGTTCCTTACTTCCTGTACAAGTTTCCCGTTTTCTTGAAAAAGATCACGCGCCAAATAGTCGTTTCGTGCGACGCTTTAATACGGAACAAATGTTTTCGATTTTCTGACTGTTTAAGATTGATTGTCGCATATATGAGATATTGCATTTTCATAAATTAGTAAGAATTTAAAGCTGTAGTATCGTTAGCGCGTTCACCGTCACGCGAATTTTATTATTTTGCCTATGTCACTACGCTAGATACAAATACGTCACACCACGACAACCGATTACCGAAAAATATTACATCGTATCTTCGCACATCCCTTTTGTCAATGTTACACGAAGAATTCACATCGTTGAAAATTGTCTAGTCTATGAAATTTATCTGATCTTAATCGTTTTACAAAATTTAATAGCAGAATCGGCGTGAGTCGCCTATGGCCATCGCGTGGCAATCAACGTGTTAAGGAAAATCTCAATTCTCATTCCTGAGATTAGTCGCGATATCACGAAATAGTTTGCAACTGGGATATATCGTAAGATAAATATTCATGCAATATGCAAAATATTCAAAGTACCATTATGGGGAGAGCAATGCTACGCGTGGGTCGCTGGTAACCTACTGAAACTTTAGTATAACGTAGCTGTCGGAAGGATCCAGGCAAAGTGCAACGTGAAACGCGAATACTACAAAAGAGAATCCCTTTAGATAACTACTATATTTCTTGCAAAGTTTGTTCACCGAAGAAACAACAAAGTTTTACTTTCTTCTCATTTGGAGAAATTTCTCCAATAACGCGTTTGTCTACTATCTTCGAAATATTATCGAGGTAAAATAAACAGGGGAAAATTACGTAAACGCTTTCATAACGCATACTGACACGACTATTGCAGTCAGTATTTTATGAGTTTCGACGAAATAGAGAGGCTAACAGAACGGTGGACAGTGCGTCAGAACAAATGTTAGCAGTACGATACTTTGAAAAGTTTTAAGATTAAGAATATCCCAGTTTGGACAGCTCCTCTAGGACAATTCGTGGTTCCATATTTAGATTTTGCAGTTTTTAAGGATAAAGTAGTTTTATGGAACGTTGAGTGAATCGTCTAATACAACCGAAGTTAAGGAATTTAAGGTCAGTTGCACCGACTGGAAATTGTATAGGTAATAGCGTAAAAAAGAAAATTCTACGAGTCGGAAATTCGAAAAAGATAAGATAATGTCGTAATATGGAGATCTATAAAAGTTTGAAAAGACCCGAGTGAATGAGTTATCATCGTTTAGTATATACCGGAACGACCAGAAGATTTTATGAATTAACCTTAGACAGTGTTGTAGAGAATTACAATTGAATTATTCCGTGAATTATAATTACAAAGTAATTCAATTACACCATATTCCACTTACGTTATAATTCAATTACACTCGTGATTACAGTAATTAGCAATTAAATCAGCTGAAAAGTTTGAATTATGTAATTTACGTTGTTTTAATCGCTTCGTACTTGACTCACTACGCAATTGAAGTATAACGTAATTAAATTACACAGTAAATTACAGCGTAATTCGATTAGTACAACCGTGGACCTAAACTACTAACCTGTCGTCTGTGAGTTGACGACCTCTCGCCTGATATCGTAAATAACAATGTTACCAGCAATCTCCTCTCTGCTTTGCTCAGTAGCTTCTTATTAAGTTCACACCTACGCATAGTGTTTCATTTTTCTACTACCCTTATTATTTGAGAAATTATCGTCCTGCGTAGTCTAT
This sequence comes from Bombus vosnesenskii, assembly GCF_011952255.1. Classification (NCBI taxonomy): domain Eukaryota; kingdom Metazoa; phylum Arthropoda; class Insecta; order Hymenoptera; family Apidae; genus Bombus; species Bombus vosnesenskii. Next base: position 716,854 of record NW_022882959.1, on the reverse strand, counting down.
GCAACGAAGAATTAATGCTTACGTAATAATAAAGTACACTGCTTTTTTTTTAGGATTAACGAACACTGATTATTATGCAAAGATATACGAAAAATATAAATAGGACAAATTTTGAGACAAACAAATCGATAACCACGAATCCCATCCATATCACAGCCAGTGTCCACAAAAAATTTGTATTTTGCCCATCGAAACGACGCACACGATGGCGAAACATACAGTTCCAGTTTATAATGGTTGTACTAACAGGAAGCGACATTGAGTTTCATTTTAAAATGCCTTCTGAACGTTTCTTAAAAATACATCTCGTAAAGATTTCACATATACGTAAACGAAGTTTCGATTAGAACGAAGTACGTGTTTTGTTTCGTAATCCGACAGACGGAAGGTTAGTAATCATTCTCCATTGCTTCCCCCTAATTCTTTGCGCTCCTCCGGCACTTCGCACCACTGTCGATTGGTCACCGTTGTGATGCAACTCATTGTTTACGAGCGACATTTCAATACAATCGTGTGAGAACTCGACGAAACGTGGGGAAGAAATGTCTCGGCGTATCCTTGGCACACCCCGATGCACCCAGCGTTTACAGGAGTTAGGCGCTTGCTCGAACGAGACCGCGTTTGGCTCACAGCGAACCTAATTGCTATTTGACGTACAGGCACACACAGTGCCCCGGATTTTAATAAATAAACTTCAGAATCTTCGATAGGAAGATTATTCCAAACAGATACTCCATGTAGCCCTAGTTTTGAGGAATTATAAACACTCTATGTGATCTAGCGTTGCTCGCTGCATATTGTTTGTAATTGCAGGTATTTTGGAGTTTTCAAAGGGTTCGTTAAAGAAGCAACTTATTGTTCAACTAGCAATTGACTGGTTTCAAAAACCGAACGTATCTGTCGAAATATAAAGTTTACTCGATAAGACAAATTTCTAAATTATACAGGGTCGCACAAATTGCTCCCATAAAACTCGAGCAAGCCGAGGCAAAGGAGTCCATTGAACTTTCGTCGGCACATACGTCCTACCGTATGTAAACGAGCATTTTGTTCGCTGGATGAAAGAGGGAAGATCGACGATGTTAGATTAGAAGACATTACGTCGCATCGGATTGCTGTTTCGTAACGCGTAACACAGTAAGCAAGTTAAAAAGAAGGTACAGAGTATCGTCGTGCGAATTCTTCTTCCTGAAACAAAATTTGCTCGTCGGAGAGCAAAGAGCAGGTACAACGCTTGTCATTCCAGAGCAGTAGAACGATGGAAACGGAACTTGGAATAGTTGACGCGATCGCATTTGGATTTCACACCGCGTGTTCCAGAGCGAACGAGAGTGAAACCTATTTGGTTGAATAACCGTGTCGTAACTTACGAGGAAGCTCCTATTTTCGATTTCTTTTTCCACGTTTTCCTCCGCTTCTTAATTTTTTCTTACGCTCTCAAAGGAGTGGCACACCGTCGAACAGCTAACCTGTTGTTTTTATGGCTAACATCGAAGTTAGTAAACGTCTGAAATAAATATTATTATATCGCTTTTTACGCTGAACATACAATCTCAGAAGAATGATTTTCTTGTGAGATTAGTGACTGAACTTTTTTTTATTCGTACTAATCATGAATCGTGACAAGGGATAATTTTTTACCCTCTTAAAGGAGTCAGTGTCGAAGAACTAATGATCGTTGTTGTTAGGGAAAACCAATTGCTTGAAAACAACTATTCATACACGTTATACGTCACTCTTTGCAATAAAAACACAATTCTAAAAGAGTGATTCTTCCTGAGTCATTGGCGACTACAATTTTTTCATCTGTGTTAAACTTCACCTATCGCGACGAAGGAATAATACTCTATTGTTAAAGCAAAATTGCACATTATTTTCTGCAACAAGGAAATAACAAGAAAAAAAGAAAAAAAAAAGAAAGGAAAGCGACGTTCACGAGCATTAAATTCGTCTATTTCTTTCATCTTCCCTCAAAATTATAATGTTTGCAAATTGGATGGTGAATCATCCGGAAGTTACGAGAAGCTTACGAGCGTCCACAAAATTGCTCGTAAATTCGTACGTTGCAAAATCGGTTTATCGAGTCACGCGTTGCCGGCTCGCGATCTCGTTTCTCAGTTTTGTCGGTTAATTTGCGCAACTATGGCCCCCTTTCGCCACACGTCTACGTAATCTTTTGATTATCGTTTAATCTACGTTATGTCCATCCTCCAGGTTTTTGAAAGTTTTCGGATTTTAGTCGGTGAAGAACGTGGAAACTTTTTATGAGCACATTATGTATATTATGTGAAACATTTCGTGATTTCGTTAATGTAACTGTAACGAGGCTCGACTATATCAAACTGTATTTTTTCGATATGTACTACAAACGATTTCGCTACATTTTCGTTACGAGAAACCTGCGAGTAGCCGTAAAATCGTCAAAAAATATCGAATAAAGAAACGTTATATCATATATCTACGTGTATCTAAATGAAATTTCAATCGTTCAAAAAAAAATCGACTGCACAGCTAAGTATACAATTTTGAGTAATAATCATAGTACATTTTACATTCAGAGATATTGATCCCTTGAATAATCAACATCCTGAATAAACGAACAAAGATCACGTAGAGGACAGCATGAAGCTTTTACGCAAATTCGATTCTTCCTACCTAATTCACCAAAATAATATATAATATTACGTTCGTAATATTTCACGCTAAAACCTACTGTTTAAACAACCGTAAAGAAGTTTAAATGCAATGTATTGTGCTCGCAACATTTTACATTAAAAATCCTTTGAATCCTTTGAATAATCAATACTTCCAATCAACTAATACAAGTTACGTATGACACACGAAGTTGCCATTCAAATCATTAGAAATACAAATACGTAACAGCGTGAGAATAAAAATTTCTAATATCGAGAAACGCGTGCATCGATCAATGCGTATTCCACGATGCGATAACAACCTTCCTTATCAGTAGATAAGGTAACGACCAAACGTTAGGAAAACGTCATCGTGCAAAGCTATTTCGCGGGCGAAGGATTTTCATCCGCGGAAGCAGAATCGTGTCTCTGGAGATTATAGATAAACAGAATAATAAGGTGAGATAGTAGACGATTGCAAAGTGCTGTCTCAACAGACGTGGGAACAGGAACGTGTAAACACGTGGATCTCTATGCCGGCTCTTTGCTCGTTCCATTTTTTCTCCCTACCTCTCCTTTCGGCTTCGCGTCTCTTCGTGTCTTCGTGTCTTCGTGTCTTCGTGGCTCGACAACGCCCAATCGGCAATCGAACAAGTTGCGCAACAAGAACGTTAAGACTGTGTTTCGTTATTATTTACTTGAATTAATTCCAGTTAAGAACACATATGTTCCGGTGATTATAAAAAATGGCCTAAGTCAAGAATTAACTACAAAATTAATTACAATAATCTGGAACCATCTTTGCAAAGTAGTAGAAATTGTACCGTTGGATTGAGTTGGTCGTTGCGGCGTTAAAGAGAATTCGGTCCATGCGTCGAAAGCGAAACTTTAAATATCTGGGAAGGAAAAATACACGACTTAGGTCATTTACAATCATCGGTATATGTAAGGATTAGAGTGACCCAAATTGGAACTGGGGATTATTGTAACGTGGTACAAGTTGCAAATTTTTGTAAATTTATACCAAATGGAAGTTAAGCAACTAGATAGATAAATTTTATATTGAAACAGAAATTAATCTCTCGTATGGAGCTCGTAAAGACAGTTGTCCATGGAAGAATCAATTTCATAAAGAGTGTTATGAAAAAATATATGTTAAATTGTTATTTACATATTCCAGTATTACTTGTGTATTTGTAACATGTTCGTGATAACATAACTTAACACGATGACATAAGTTAACTTTGGTTGACTTTGGATTCGAGTGTTCTTTCGCATAAATATATTCGCGACCACGGCATAGTCTCTTCGCAAACGTGCAAACAGAAAACAACAGGAAGCGTACTAGTTCCATTTCCTATCAACTCCATTATTCTTCTGCGCCATTAATTTGATGGTGAAGGCGTAACAGAGGATTACGAAGGTGTTGAAATCCAAAATTGGAACGACGCGATACGCAAACGATTATAGCGTAGACGTTCACATCACGAAGATTCGTCGTAAGACAAATCTTAAAATTTAATGTCTTTAATTAAAATAATGTCGTTACGAACAACGATTATGAACGATTAAAATCTTTTTGATTACCAGCGATCGTTATCGACGACGAAAATTTTATTTTGGTTACGAATATTTCCACCATCGATGACGGAAATTTAATTTTTATTTGGTGTAGTTAAAAAGACATGTTGATCATCCATAATGGTTATTCGCATTCGGAACAAGTAAATATAAAAAAATACTTGCAAGTAGAAGTATATATTCAGTATATACTATGTAGTTAATATGTTTAAACGTGAACATGGTTGCAAAGATTACGGATCACGCGATACATCATGGAAACAATTTCGAGATCACACACGAGACGTAGATTCGACAAGCGGTGGGAAACTAGCAGTCTAACGAGGTCAGCTCGCATGGTGCTCCTGTGTGATCCTTCCCAGAAACCGCCACACCCTTTACGAATCACGAGATACACGATTCACGCTCGACGCTCGCAAGGACGATGTCGTCGTTCCTTCCTCGAGAGACCGAGACTTTTTTCCTTTCCACGAACTCGCGAATCACGCTACTGTCTTACCTTCTCACACGTTTATTCATAGCGAAAGGCGTTAAAAAATACCTGTTGCTCTAGTCTAAGTCTGTGAAAATTGAAATACAAATTTTCCGTTGCCAGGGCACCGTTGTATACTAATCTCAAGACAGCAAAGAAGGGATTGATCGATTTGGATTTAGAACGGTTGTGAAATTAGAGCTTGGTAATAGTATCTTTGTGGTTGAAACGAATGAAAAATTGCAGTTTTCGGACGTTGGATTCGAGACTTTTTGGATTGAGATTGAGAGAAACGGAAAAACTCTATATTTTTTATTTTCTAAACGCCTAACGATCGCAAAGTTTCGAATTAAAAAACCCTTAATTTCAAAATCTTTAGTTAGAAAGTCATCGGCTTAAAAATCTAAGGTTGCAAAATCTCTAACGCTTAAATTTTATACAAAGCTTCAACTTCAAAGACTGAAGATTTAAAAACTTCGTATTTCAGATTTCAAATTTTTAATTTCAAATGTGATATATCGAATTCGAAAAGAATTCATCCTATTCCATACATTTATAATGCTTTCACACTTCTCAGTTTTTGTATTCCTATCTACGTTTCATCCTTCGATAACAATTCGATATTTCCTTCACGCTTCACTAGTTATAATTACAAATTAGAAACGGAACTCTTCCGCCTTCAAGGATTCGTCGTACTCGAATGAAATACTCGCGACGTTTTTCCAAGAAACATAACTGTTCATATAGCGTAACATCCTTATACGACTCTTATAGTAGAAAACACGGTAAATGGTTCAATGTCGATCGTAAGAAGGCTCAAGTCATTCAAGTATAGTGCAACTGTAACGCGTGTGAACGTAAGGCCTCCTATGCTCCCACTTCATTACGCACCTAGCGTTTCAGTGAATGAGTATGTATGCGTATAAAAAATATCGGCTGGAACGATTAATTATTTCTCGATAAGATAAATATTTTCTTTGACTACGAAATACGAATACGATGAGAATTTTCAATAGAATGCAAATGAAAATTTTCATTACGCGTGTCTGTTGTTGTTTAATTACACACTGCTTGATTATTAAGTTATTCGATAATGAGTCTATCCTGAAATGTTACGCTATTGCTTCGTAGAGTGAATGCTGAACTGAAAATCCAGTTTTACTTCCTGCTGAAATTTCAATAACAATTATATGGATTATCTTATGTCGATAGAACGGAAAATATGGTGTAATTTACAGATAAAACAAGTTGGGATCAATCACGAGCAGAATAGATATCTGTGATACCGTCCATACTAATACAAATACAAAAAGTTTCCTTCGGGAAAATCTTGCAACATTCTTATCGCAATAGTTGTTTCCATTTCATCAAGCATGAATTTTCATCCTCTTCGAATGACTTTTTCTCAAATGCACAACAAAGAATAAAGTAACACGATTTAATTCGACAAAGATGTTGTTTTGGGAAATTTTGCTATAGCGTATATAAATATTTTCACTCAAACTGATATTCTCAATACTTGGAAGCATGCAAGCCTCGCGTCGTGGATTTTTTAATCGATTAAAGAACGGCGTATCTTTGATCGAAAGCCGCTAAAAAAATCAAATTATCATATAGCTCTTCTTAAATAAATTCTTAACAGAGTTTTATTTTTCCTTGATAATGCGTAGATTAATGTTTCTTCTAATTATCGGTGACATTATCTACATAATTTTTACATTAGAAGGTAGATCAAGTATAAATTATAGTAAGAAATTACAGTAATTTTAAATTAAAATACATTTTAATATTCAGTACATTTTTTAATACTTGTTTTTGCGACATTTGAGCGAGATATCTTTATATGAATAATAAACAAGTAATAAAATATGATTTTAAATTAGTTATCTCAAGAGAGAAAAGGCGAAATTCTGTCTCGTAAGAACATATAATGACTAGATTAGTCCATATTCGAGATGAATTTCATTATATCTTTTGCGTCTACTACATAATAAGAAAATTAGAAAACCTTGAAAAATCAATACAGCTACTAATGTCAACTATGCAATATAATTACTAAATACTTATAAATTCAAGTCTACTTTAATATTTTGAATCAGGAATCTTGAAAAAATGGCCTTGCGTGTCTTGAAATTACATTTTCTATTATTTACCTTAGTTTAGCGCGAGTTTTATCTTTCTTGCAAAACGATCGTTTCGTGACTTCTTTCTACACGGCTTTCTTTACACGGCACGCATCCATCGCTCAAAAATAGTTCCAGACGTATGTACATTCCCATATAGCCCAATAAATTCGTTCGATTCGGTTAATAAAATCAATTCGATTGCTGAGTAGTACCAGCAGAAAAATATACCAACTACAAACAGTTCAGATCATTTATCAATTCAATTTCCAAGCCAAAAGTGTAATCAAACGCAGGCGGCGAAATCCGAAATTTCTGCTCGAAGATCTCTATCAGACGAAATCAAACGAAACCATATAATTCCTTGACATTAATCATCGGCCATTTCCTCGCCATTGGTTCGTCAATGGCGCGAATCGGCGTCCATCAACCAATAAACTTCCTTGGTCCTTCGTGTTCTTGACCGCGTGTACACGCGCGCAACATTGCACTAGCGTAGAACGTAGTGTTAGGTTTTACGTTGCCTGATCGAGGGAAAGTGGCGGAAGACAAGGTTGCGTGTGCACAAAGATGAGATCCCAGATATCGATCCCAGAACAACGCGACGTGCATGGAATCGGCGGATATAGTGGAACTTAGAAGGGAGTCAGGATCGAAAGGGAGAGTGGATTTTCACGGGAGAGAATCGTTAGACAGGAGGATGAAGGGATACGATGCCACTATGTTGGATTAGGTAGAGGAACCTGTAGCATCTGACAACGAATTGGACAGTGACAATTTTGATATTTGTAGATATCGGTTATGGGAGATTTTAATTATTGGGGGTTTGACTATCGGGAATTTCTAGTTTCTTTGAATTGCTTTTGAAATTTTCATAATGAGTTCATTTGGTAGAAGAGCGGGAAAGAAGCGAAATTAACTTGTCCTATCGTTAAAATCACAAGCAAAAGACGGCGATGTTGAAAATATTAGCATACTTTTGCCGTTCACCGGAGAATTGTAATTCAAATTACGTTATTGACTGTTTTCATCGAACAAACGATGAGACGTAGAAAACAGAGAAGAAAACGTTAGGCTCGTAATTAACGTACATTCGCATGCTCTTTAGCCGTGACGCGTCGAGCGAAGGGTCGGTTTCGAGAAACGGGTATTAGCATAATAAAAGCAGAAACGGGAGAACAGTTCGTAGCCAGCGAGGCGGATACGTTTCATGCGTGTTTGGCCTGTACACATTGCGTTGTGTTGCGTTACTTGTTGCTCGTATCGCGATTCTATAATCGTGTTCCGTTGCTTGGTGATTGCAGCGTTTATGGCAGTACGGGGACGCCAAGGAAGTGATCGGACCCCTCCGTGTGGTGCATCGCTACGTGAATATGGTGGAACAGACGGCAGAATACTACAATGAAACCACCAAGAGAACCGAAACTGTGAGTAGTTTTCTTCTTCTTCCCTTTATTTTAGAGTTTTACTAAATCTCATTTATTCTTCCTTTTCTCTCTTCTTCTTTTTTTTTTTTTTTTTTTTGGAAAAAATGAGAAAGTATCTGTACTCGAGGATTTCTATGTTTGGACAATAATCTACGAAACCTTGTTGCACACCCTGTGAGGACACTGTTTCTTGTTAAAATGAAATCTCCGCAAAATTAATATATTCTCAGAAGACGATAAGATACATTTACTTTAAATCTCATCATTCTGTGTTAAATTTCTCGAGCTTTCGTCATAAAAGGGAAATTTCTCGAAAGACAAATTTTGTTCGTAACGGTAGAACACTGTGTATCTGTACGAATATTATCAAGTCTGATAAAGTAGATGTTTCAGACCTTTAATTATCTTTGCAAAAATGTAAGTTTACATAGACATACACAGTCTATTCTATTCATCCACGATATAATGTTAAATAATTTGTAACACGGTAGAAGGACTTTGAAAAATGATAATTTTCAGCCTTTAAGAACCTTCGTTCAGTCTTCAGGGTTCAGGGTCAATTAAGGTCAACAATCAAGGTCAATTAATACAATCGAAACTCTGAATGGAATTCTTGTTCGTCGTGGTTTCTTTGAAAACAATTATTACGTATCTCCTTCGTCTTTGTTTCCCCAAAAATAAAGATGCATATTTTTAGCATAGCAACTGCATCAGAGTTCACAGGCTTGAACGATTTTTTGAACGTTATTTACGAGTTATGAAATATTACGATAGGTTCGTGGATGTGAACCAGCGATGGGATACAGTTTTGCGGCGGGAACGATCGACGGCCCTGGGTCTTTCTCGTTCGAACAAGGCACAACCACCGCGAATCCCATGTGGAATGCAGTCAGAAACCTCTTGGCAGCCCCTACGACCGACGATGTGAAATGTCACGGTGCAAAGCCAATTCTACTTGCCACTGGACGCGTAAGTTTAAATATGTGTCGAAGATATTATTACGAGATAGTGTTACAGCGTTTAGGTAAAAAATGATCCTTATTCGAATACGAAACTCCTTTTTAAATAAATTTCTAAAGATCGTGAAATTAAAAACAAAAATTGTCGCCGCGATTTGTAAAATACCAAAGAAATTAATTTATCGTTCGTTAAGTTCCAATCGGACACTGTTCTTTCCAAAGTTGAACTTTTTAACATTGTATCATAATATTTTTTCACGTAGAATATTCCGAAGAATTGACATATGTAAAAAAGAATACATAATTCCATTTGAAGAAACAAACATGATCTTCGTTTAGCCTCTAGTATCCACCTATAAAACCATGTGCCCAACCAAATCATCCAACTTTATCTGAAACATTTTCCATTAAAATGATTGCTTATACAGTGACCGAAGTGATTGCAGTTACGTGCCTCACCCTATACATCGACAAATCTTATTTCTTTGTCGTTCGACGATTCTAAACTTTCAAGATCTCCAAGTTCGTCTGTTTAATTTCTGAATGATTTGAACAACCTTCAGATGCGTATTCCGTACGACTGGCAACCGAAAATCGTAGCGACGCAGGTCGCGTTGATCGGTAACGTTGTCATCGCTGGCGTACCAGGAGAATTCACAACAATGTCCGGAAGAAGATTGCGAGAGGCTATCAAAACGGTCATGAACGATGCGTCCGACGACGAAACGTCCGTTATAGTCGCCGGCCTCTGCAATACTTACAGCGATTACATCACTACGCCGGAGGAATATCAAGTAACTCGTAGATCATCCTTATCGTTTCCTTCCGGTGTTTTTAGAATAATCTTCTATCTCTTATGCCATCGATATTTAATAATTTGTAGATCTTACAATTTCTAATTTAAAGCCGTTTACGCTCGTAACAAATATCCGTGTCATTTATGATAAATAGATTCGAATAAAAAGGAATTATTACATGGAGGATTAGATTCGAAGCGGTGAATATTGGCATGAAATAGTATAATTTACGAGTACTCTTCAGGGATGAAACGTTGCATCAAAATGTTGAACATTAGAATCATTACCTTTCTATAATTTTTCTTGCTTCGTGATAAATAAAATTGAATAGAAAAGTTTTTGTTAAATATATATCTAAATTAATAGAAAGTCAACTAGTATAAAAATTTATTATAGAAATTTATTGAAACATTATAATTTAAGATTTGCCAACGATTTCTTTGTTTAATCTTTTAGATCCAAAGATACGAAGGTGCGTCCACGATATTTGGGCCCCATACCCTAACCATTTACTTAAAACAATACCAAGAACTCGTCACATCCGCCATTCTTGTAAGTACACCGTAAAAATCTTCCCCCCCCCCCCCCCAAAAAAAATGTTATAAATTTTATTTAAATGAATTTAGCTTATATACAAACTTTTTAATAACGCTAGTTTCGATATGATCTCAGAAAAAGGATGTAGATCCTGGTCCAACGCCTCTGGATCTAAGAAAAAAGAATCTTCTCACGTTCGTCACTCCTGTTCTCTTCGACACCCCAAAATGGGGCAAAAATTTCGGTGACTGTATTAAACAACCGCCGAAACTCGCCAAACCAGGCGATATCGTCAGTGCGGTATTCGTAAGTATACTAAGTATCGATACTAATTTCGTTAAAATGACACGAACGAAATACTCCGTCATAAGCTCGGAACGCAAACTTTGAAAGGGAAAATTGAAAGAAAGATTTGGCAGCAAATAGGCAGATAAACAGATTTGCAATTGATCCGAATTTCCACGCTATTAATTTTCCAGACAAGAGCGTCCAGATATGGAAACTCAACGGACATCACGTGCTGGACTTATCCCATCTTTTCCAAAACATCTAAAGACACTATCATATTTGTAGCTAAAAACTAAGGAGGAACACATTGCGTGTTACTCTGAACAAAGGATTGCGCCTATAGTACATCTGCTCATGAACTGAATAAGGGAGATTGATTGCAAATGACTTAGTAGATAGTAAAAACAATTTTTGTTAGAATAAGCTTCAAATTGAAAACTTTTACAACTCGGAGTACTCAAATTGTAAAAGATAAAACTTTGTGAGTTCAAATCTTGAACTCTAAAAATTGGTATTCCTAACTCTTTTAACTTCTACAATCTTCAGTGTAGGACGCTGCAAACGATCTAATTTTGTTACTATCATATACCTTGTTTGTTGATTTTGTACATTAATATATTTTATATTTGTTACGTTAGGATCCACATTTTATAACGTTCTAAATTTAAAGATCACTCGTAATAAGTCTAATTTAATTATTTATCTACAAAATAAATACTGTTTTCATATATTGTGTATATTGTATCTGCTAGGGCGTTGACAAATTCCATAAGCTTATTATTCATGGAGAAAAAGGAATAGATACGTGGTAAGGAATTCTGTGAATATTACGTCTCATAAATCTGGTCTTATTTTCACCAGGTTGCTGGCCACCCACGTAACAACCTGATGACAGAGAGGTCGTATCTGACGATCGAGAGGCTAAGTGACGATGAGATATGGGTGCCAGTTGCTACTGATGCCAGTTGGGAGACTAAGTATGTATATATTTTCATCGATTTTCATTTTAAATCCTCGAACTGACAAATACGAAAATTTATAACTAGGCTGCGGATTTTTATGCGGATTTTAAACAAATACGTTACATTTTAACCAAACAATCATAACATATTTTTTACCAAAAACAAGAAATTTTCTAATTAAATTAATTGATTTAATTCATAAGAAATTTAGCGGTCTCTGATGAATGCAGCACTTGATCGCTTCGATTTGGAATAAAATACAGGCCATATCTACTTTAGCGTAGTTTTATTTTGTATTAGGTACATGTAGACGTTATATTTAATTCATCGTTTCATTGTTAGTATACAGCTATATTGTATAGGGTGTTAAAAAGAGAGTATACATGTATCAAAATGAAAAAGAATTCAGGAGGAATAGCTTGGAAAATGATGACTCTTTTATCGTTAAGATTCTCTGTATGTTAGACAGTAAACGTGCTTTCACTTATTTATAGGCAATAAATTTTAGCAGTTACGTGACATGTAATAATATTGATGATGTGAAATCAATAGTACAATAACTTTCTCGTCCTATACTATGAAAGACTCAATATCCTATACAATACGTAAGATAAGAACAAACGAATCTCGCAGAAGACGAATTGGTCAATTTCCACTTTTTACAAGTTTCTCGATTTAACATTTCATTTTTGAAAAAATGAATGACTCGTTTCTATAAAGTTTATTACAGTAGCGATAGCGTAAATAATCGCAAATTTCAAGATTAATTTTAAAAGATAATATTTTCAATCGCAACTTTTCTTTATGTTTTTGTTTATGTAGTCAATCGATATAGTCTCTGAACTACTCAGATTATTAAACGTTAGTCGTTAGTAGACTGAGAATTTTCACGCGTTTATATAGGAGATTTAATGATGTAAAGATACGCGGAACACACGAAACAGAAAAAATTCTATTTAGTTCTATTTTTTAAATTGTATTCACGAAAATGTGAACTTGCATAAATATCCGCACGATCGATTTGAAGCATTCTTAACTAAGGCAACGTGTTAAAAATCAGTACCTAAGTCGCTAAACTTCACCGATTGTCCTAGATAGTTACCTCAGCCGCAAACCTCGACCACTTTGAAATTTCTCTTTTCAAATCTTATATTAAATCTTTCTCATGCAATACTAGGAAAAAGTTAGCTCCGCCGCGATCTTCGAATTTTTACGTTCTAATCCCGCTCTCCTTCCGGCGAACGAAAGGAATTTTAATACGTCAACAAAAATCTTTGGCATAAAATTAAAGTAAAGCGTTCTCATATTTTTTCCTCCGGTATGAGAAATTTTTAACTATATAGAAGCACAATTATATCGTAAATAATTCAAAGAAAGTAACGCACTATTTTGAAATATTTCGTATAACAAAAAAAAAAAAAAACATAGGAGGTCCCCCATAAATCAATGATAGCCGGAAAAATCGGTGCGAAAAATGACAAAGGGGGAGGATAAGAGTATCGATCAGCCAAGAGTATCAGGCTCTGACCATCAGACAGGCGAATAATAACGATATTTCTCCCTCCGTTTGGTTGCTGTATCATCCGTACAGGTTCCAGTGGCAGAGGACGTCGATGGTTCTCGGTTCCAGTCAAGTGACCATTACGTGGCAGGTCCCGGAGGACATCAAAGCTGGTGAATATCGTATTAGGCACAACGGATACTACCGTTATATCCTTGGTGGCATCTTCCCTTACTACGGCGTGTCCAACCACATCCAGGTAAATTAAGTACCTGTTGTGAATGTTTGATATCAGGGCTCATTCCCCCTAGTTCTTCTTTTTTTTTTTTTTTCGTTTATCCATTTCTTATAATTGAAATAATAACGCAAACTATGCAATTTTTTAGCATATAATTAGTTTACTATATAATTAATTAGTGGATGCATACGAAACGTTTGCTTTTTCTGTGATTTTTAATGCTTTTTTGTGGTTCTTGCAGATTTCTTTTATTTTTGTGGAAAGGGGAATTTCGTATGTTCACTTTGCTATGATTTTTAATATTCCGTTATATTTTGTCTTTTCACTGCTTTCTTTTCCTTTTTTCTTCTGACTTGGCAAGTTTGAAGCTGTCTGTCTATTGTGCGAAAGAATCAAAACCAATAAGAATAGAATTAACTTGATCGACATAAGGTTGAAATGAAATTAATTCGGCTAATTTATATTCATATTTGTATCTAAATTGAAGTCACTCTTACACGAAACTTAGGCTTAAACTAGGTATTTTAAAATCGAGTTACATTGAAAAACAAACGTTTCGTAACTCGCAACGAGATATAAAAGGATTCTCTCCTCACCGATAATCAACGATACCCTGTGTAATAATTCCGATAATAGATAATTTCATCCAAAATCCTATTTCACATTTGTAAACTTATTATAACCAGTTACGTGACATTTTCCATGGATCATTTCAGGTTATACCTAGTGGCTTGAGCTGTTGCAAAAGGCTGTACTACGAATGACCATGCCACGATATTTCAGCCCCAAATGAAAATGCTTACGCTTAATTCACCACTGAATTTAGGAATAATTCAGCCGTGAAGGCCATACCTATATCGTTGTTTTTAGTTTTGTACAGTGTTGTACCATAATAATATACCGACGTGTGATCTCTTTAATACATAGATACATCAATATCGGATAGAATGTAGAATTAGGTTTTAATTAAATTTAATTAATGAATCAACGTTATCGCGAATAAACGGATAATTTATACAAATATCTACGTGTAATTTATTTATTTTTACTATATTCACGGTAGAATTTCGTTTGTCTGAATGAGCAATCTATGTATAATTGAATAAATGATCGAACAGTTCATATGATAAAAATTCACGCGAAAATGAAACGATTGAATATTGTATTTTTTATAGTGCACTATTTTGTATTTGTTGTACTAAGCTATTCATTTCTACCAAATACTAGTTACCTAGTGATTTCTGAATCGTAAAAAAACTGTGATCAATTACAGACTGTTAATGAAAATATTATTTCAATATCTGAAGTTCAGATAAATGGAGTTTTATTGTATGTAAGAATTCCTACAGATCAAGTGGTAAAGAGATGAATGGTAAAAGAATGAATGACGAAATTAATGGTCGTAAAAGGCTGTCGAGAATACAATCTGACGAGATTTCTTCATTAATTTTTATCGATTCGATTCTCCTTTATTAATTTTAGAACATATAATACCAGCAGCTGAAAATTTTAAATCGTGGTCCGATTGAACCTGTATTGAATAGTATACTCTTGACAACTTTCGTAATTTCAATTCGAAATTAAGAATCGTAAGATTGAAATTAAAATTCAGAATTCATTATTAACAACAATTGATATTCTAACATTTTTTAGATTCGAGATAACTGAATTCTACGTATATCAACATTTCTGTTAATTTTAACTCACAGTGATGTCTAATTTTTCACCTATAGCGTACGTATACTGTTATGCACTAATGATTTATTCTATAGTTTCATATCATTGGAAAATAAAATTGTATATGTATTTGTTTCCTTTTTCATTCATGGAGAAAAATAAAGAACAGGATAGAAATATCAGAATGTACTTTCACTCGATGAGTACAGAATTTAAAAAGTTTTTGCGGGAGAAGGCAGATTTACAACACGACATTTGAATTGGTAAAGTTTTCCCCGTTTTACGATATCTCCTACACATGAAAATGTTGTTACATATACATTTCCATACTGACGACGAAGGGGAAACGATGCTTTCTGCGTAGAAAGCCTAAACTCATCTTGAAGCTCCCACGAAGAATTGCTTTGTACTCCGAAGTTCAAGGTCACTATATTTCGGTAGAATTACGGTAAAACTCAAGGTTGGTGTTACATTCTGTTATTTAACATTCCCTGTCAATTACACAGTTCGATAATCTATTATCACTATATTCGGTTCTATAAGTGGTAAATAATTCGATAATTTTCCTAGTTAAATCATAACAAGTTTCTAGCGTAATTCGTTACCATCAGAAATTTATATCGATGAAAAAACTGACTGAGAACGTCATCGAAGAAGATATTTGAAAATAGGATATAATATTACCTAGATAAAACTCCTTTTTAAGTAGAATGTACGAAAGTTTTTTAAGAAGTATTTAAGTGAATCATAATCTAAAAAGAATACTCAAAAGTAGGGCAGGAGTGTTATACGAACAAAGTTGCAATTTTGTTAGAAATTATCTTGTACGTAGTAAATACTAGATATGAAAGAAATTTAAAATTACAATTATCAAAATTAAGGTTTTTTAAGAAAAGAAGTACACTAAATGATAGTCAAGGAATATATTTAAGAGCAGGATAGACCGTTAAGTAATATTACTGTTTAAGTAATATTATTATTTCGGTAGAAATTATTTCATGTTTCGTAAAAGGTACAAAAAAGACAAGAAAATGAAGCCTTTCCGGTTGTTAAAACATTATAAAAGAAATGGCCGAATATTTCCCAGTTAACTGAACTTTATCTTCATTTCTTCCAAAAGGCCACAGTTCAGTACACATAACAACCTCGCCGATAATAACTGTGTAAGATTAGGCAAAAATAGCCAACGAAGTGGCATACGAAATATTAAGTACGCATTTCAGATATCTGCAACGTCGAGATCGATACAGAAATGTACACGTGAATTTGTAACGCGTCTCAAAGGAAGCCAACGTATGGCACGAAAGTAGAGTGCTATACATATACAAAATTTCATAAAATAAATTTCTCGAAACGAAATTCAATTCGCGAGAACGAAGGGGGAGGAAGCTCTTTCCCAGTGAACGAATTAATTAAATTCATTTGGCTGAATCTTACGTAACATTCCATATTCCAAAGAAAGCAATTTCAGCGAAACGTCGAACTTGATCCTTTCCGTTGCGAAACAGTATCAATATCTTTTACTCCGCATACAAACTAGAATTTCAATCTGTGCTTTTAAATAAATTGATTTGAGATAGCGAGAAATTACTTCGATCAACCTTTCGATAGTTTCGATCGGCTCCTCCTACAAATTGTACGAGTGAATTTGTGCATTAAAAGAATGCTATTAGCTTCTTAAGCGATCGGTATAATTGAAAAACGTGGTCCAAAAAACGCTCGCGTCTTTATATATTTATTTATTGTTTAATTAGTACTGGTTTAATTGTCAATCAAATTTTACCAATATAATCATTGTCATGATGTTTAAAAATGCCTTTGTGATATTTGTAAAATATAAATACGTATAGTTGCGGGAAATATCTCGCAATTTCTGAATCTATTTTCAGATTTCTTTGGAACGTTGCCGATAAAGTCATTATAGGTTCGTAACAATGCTAATGGATTTTTTAAATCACTCAGAAATGTTTATGGTATCCAAGTGAAAATATTTCGAGATCAAGCGACGATAATTAAGGTCTGTAAAAATATACGATATCGCCGTAAAAACGAGAAACTGTCAAAATAAAAGAAAAATCCGATATACGTAGAGTTCAAAGAACGGGAAATGGCCACACGAGTCCAGGGCACAAAAAAATTCTGAACTGAACATCAATGTGGTTCGTTAACAGGTCTCCTCGCGTGAAATGGCCGAACCGAGAAAATAACATGTGGTATAAAAGTGCGTTTAACGAGGAATGCGGTCAGCAATCTGGATTATCGAAGCATGTAAAACTGCCGAGCTTGTTTCACGAAAAGATTCAATTAAATATGCGTCCGGAATCAAGTGAGTTATTTTTCGACTGAGGAATAATAGTAATTACAGTAAAGTAATAAAATGAGACAGATTTTTCACTTTACGTTCCAAAAACGATATTTAAAAGAAGTTTAACTAACTAATACTATAAATCTGTCTTATTCGAAATCCAATTTTACTTGCAATTAAATTTGTTTTAACGCTGTCTTAATTAAATATGCCAACAGAGATTGCTTCGATCTATAAATCAACAAAATTATCTGTCATTTGAAATTCAGTTTTCTCTTTTATATTTACGATTTCATCCGCCAGTCTATCTCACATAAGATTTAAAATCCATTAGCATACGATCTCATTTATAATTGAGTATCTACGTAAATACGTATAGTCTAATGTTTAACATCTATTATTGTAACCTGAGACGCTAAAATATACAAGGTGCCAGTTATCTACTCGAAAACCGTGGTAGTTCTAACATTGCGAAAGTGTGTCAATTACGGAGGTCCTAGGACAACACGAGCGAAGAAAATTGAAAAGTTTAGCACCACCACGAAGAACTTTACAAGCTGTTTATTACGTCCACGAACAGCTTGCACCAACCAATCAGTCAAGGCATTTTCACAGTCTCCTTCGAGAAAAAAACGTTAATATCAAGAATACATCTGGTGCCTCGTCGAACCTACATGTCCCGCATAACTAAAGAAAGAAAGAAAGAGCTAACAAGCACGCAAAACATCATAGTTGTTTTACCAGACATTATTTTATAATTCAGTAAACGAAAGGGTCGAAGATATTTGAAAATCATTTAAACTTCTTCCAGTAAGACAAACGTGAAAGCAGTTTCATATATAACTGAATTTATTTATTATTATCAAAATTTTACAAATTCCAACATAACAGTAACGAGTTTGCTAGTAATACAAATAACATTTTACAAGTTAATTTAATTAACGACGAATAACGTTAGAAAATTTTGCAAGCTATAGGCGAATAATTTTACAAACTACACGGTATACGTTTCCAAAGGGTTTCTCTGCAAAGGAACGTCAGATTATCCATAGCGATGCCATCAAAGTACTCTTGGAATACAAAGAAAAGGGTTAATTACATAAACCACTATTTACATAAGTTATTACTGCTATTTATATGTATATCTAGTTACATAAACGTCCAAGCTGATATTTGTCCATACTAACAAAGATCTCTTCGATCCGCGAAGCAACAAATATTTTCAATTTCAAAGCTACTACACCCAAACTGAAAAAGGGAACCGGAGAAAGAGTTCAATTACACGATATAAACTACAGCCAAACAACTTCCTCGACGGTAAAAATACTTGTCTCGTGCCATTTCGCCTTCTATCCCTCTACTACTTGCTAGGACCATGGCGTGAAATGCCGAGAACCCAGTAAAACTACGAATTAAACTTCAATTTACTCGAACTGAAGCTCAACGAAGCATAAATCGAGTAACCAAGAGGGACTTAGAAACAGCCACGAAGCCGCTAGTATAATTCGTATCGACGAGTTCGCAGACCACTAAACAGCGTCCAAAGAGAAAAGGAAACCAGAGAAGCCAGAGAATACGGAGAGAAATGTCGCCATCAAGGTGTTAAACGACGCGTTTCGAATTCGACACTTGCGAACAGGAGCTACTTGCGTGGAGAATAGCGGAGACTCTTCTTTTTCTACGCTGAAGCAAGGTACGAAAAAAGAACGTGGAAGATAAAAGAATGGGAACAAGTGAAATAAAAAAGCGAAGAAGGATGGTAGAATGTGGGAAAGGGCTGTTTCTCGCGCGAAATGAAGCGAAGATTTAGCAGGGGTTGGAGAAAAGGATTGGTTGAGGTTGTTGTGGAATCCAAGGTCACGGGACCAACTGCTTCTAGACGACTGCCTCCGCAACGACGAAACCACGCAGCGAAATACGAAAGAACGAACAGTGGCTAGTTTGATGAATTTAGGAAATAGAGGCGCGACATTATTATTTTATCGAAGATTAAAATTTAATATCGTATTATATTAGAAATATATAAACGTTAATATATTAGCAATATTTGAGCACATTTTTCTGTTAGTGTAACGTCGTGCACTTATGCACCGATGCACAAATTTACAAATTAAGTTTAACCGGTACCAACGACGCGATGACTCTTTTCCCGAACTGTGTACTTACCTGACCATTGTCGTTTAGCCTAGAATTAGGATCAGAAGAAAGAATAGAGATAGAAAGAAGGGTATTTATTCATTGCAAATCTAAGTGCAAGCAACAGCACGCTGCTGTAGAATCCAGACGGTTAAGAATGAGAAAAATCGCTGTTTCCTACGACTTTCAGCCTATAACTGTAATAAATTTACATTTCTTAAATCTAAATCTCTATCCGATTATTAGCAGACCGCAGGTATTTCTTAACACGCGCCTGTACAAATTCATATGTTTGCAAACACGACTATGAAAATGAAATCTAAGCCGAGATTTATTCTCCCATTTATAATATGTTACAACGATATTTATTTCGCGTTAGATATTTTGATATTTCCTCATCTTACGTGCATTCTGTATGTTTTCGTACCTTTAAATTTCCGCCAGGAAAATAAGTATCCGCAACCTAGTTACATAGTCAATACATAGTTTAAGTGTATTTACTATAATTTATAATTTAAGTCTGCGTTCAAAGTAAATCCGCTGACGCACACTGTCGATTAACTCAACTTAAATAACGATCTATTTTCCTAGAAAAGTTATTAATATTTATAGGTGACTTTGTTGCATAGCGATGACCGAACAGTATCCAGACGGAAGTGTAACAATCTCATTTATTACTGTTAGACATGTGTAAATAGCGTCGGAACAGAATTAGCTAAATGTTCAGTAACGTTATTAACTATCGTTGCTAGTCAAAGTAATTAGAATCGCGGGATCTTTTTATCTCGCGCTTCTGGAAAGTGTCGTTAATTAATAAAAATAATAAGCAATGTCGCATGACGTATTTCGTTTATGACGGTTACTTTATTCATTAGTGTCATTTTACTTCACTTTCGCGTAATTGGTAGAACAGTAGTACGCCACATATCGATTTAATAGATTACGAGAAGTTTAACAATCGTATAATTATTAAAATTATGATACTGCTTTTATTCTTATCTTCGCTTAGTTCAATTAGTAAAAACTTGCGGCTAAAGCAGGATTAAGATAAAGTCAAGATTTTAAGATAGTTGTAAATAAAGATAAATTGCAATAAAAAATATAGATAAATTGTTAGTCGATAAATAATTCTGAATAATTGTTGTATAAACGTTAAAATTATAGATGACAGATTACACTGAAATGAAAAAACTTGTATGCTGTCAAATATTAAAATAAATTTCCATTCGTACTCATAAAGGTTCAATAATTCATAGCAAAATTCTTTAGATAAAAGCGAACCTTATATATCTCGACTTTTGTTTCTTTTTGTATCGTGTTTCCATTTTTTCTAAAAAGAACCTCTATGAAATTCTCATTTCATTTTTGGCTTAATTAAATTTAATTAATAAGAATTTGAATGAGAAATAAAGCGTGCGAAGATTTAATGAATTTTTTCATTTCAACTTAATTTAATAGATAAAAATTTGCGCGTACGGCAAAATTTATCAGGATTTAAGATAATTAAAATTTGTCTATATGAATTTATGGAATGTACGTCAAATTTTCATTTTTGCAATATAACAATTTAATTAACTTTGTTATTTAATAATCCAGACAATTTAAAATCTCACAATTTAATTAAATCTTAATTCTTAGAAATATAAACATTGTTATCGATAAATCATGCATAGGTAGATATCCAGATTCCTTTGGAAGACCTCTTTTTACCTGGAATTTTATTTCAACTTTTAAAAGATTTGTTAAATTTTTGGAGGATGATTCCTAAGCAACTTTCGTGCCGTGAATTTTATCTCAATTTTAAAAGATCTTTCGAGCTTCTCGGAAGACCATTGCCAAGCACATTCGTCTCGAATTTTATTTCGATCTTGAAGAATTTGAAAAACGGGAATTGTCATGATTGATTCATTTCATTTTCTGAAGATTATAAATATTTTGTGGAACTTTAGAATTATTTATAGAATCCCTGAGCAATTTAGCGGAGGATTTATTTTTAAATCGCACAACAATATTACATCATATTATAAAGAAAACGACTGTCACACCTGCTGCGATCGTGAGAAGAAAAATTTTTGGTATATAAACAGAAAAATATCGAACGAAGTATCTGTTGTTATTTCTATACTCGGAGGTAAAAACGTTTATTGCACGCGCTTACAAAAACTAGGGATAAAAACAAAAAAACATCTTAAGCCTATCGATTAAATCTATCGATCGTAAATAGGATTATCTTCTAGTTACTATTTCTTATAACTAACGCATCTGCATATGGATGACGAGCACGAACTCACGTTGTCATTTTCAACAGTATCGATGGAACAGATCAGTCAGGAGTTAATGAAACTTAAGGAAGCCTACAACTTTAGCATTGGGGTACTTAACGTGACAGTCTCCGAAAACCAAGCAATTCGATGATTTCGCGAATCGTTGCACCCTCGAATGGATCACGCCGAAAATAGAAACGTTACACAAGCAACGTTTAATCCACTGGATTAGTTGGCTCGATTTAAGAGCCGAAACATCGATCGATGTTTGCTAAACTTTAAAAAAAGCTTTTTTCTTGTTTTGCTTCTACGAATTTCTCGCTTATCTCGTTACTCCCGGAATATTGAGCTATTTTTTTCCCCACTTATTCGTGTTATCATTTATTTAACGGAGATGAGACCGAGACGTAGCTGCAGTACATCAAATATCATCAGAACAATGTCTGACTGCAATTAGAGCGATCATTGTTAGATGTAATGCTTGTGTTGCTGCAAGAGACCAGCATTTTGAACAGTATCTTCATCTATTAAATAGACGATAATACGGACAAATAAATATAAATAAATAAGCGTAGAAACGAAAACCTTCCTGCTTCTCTTTTTGCGACTTTCTGCAAAAACGAGCGATTCTCAAAATGATTTTCTTCTCTTATTTTATCGGCCTTCTACACGCTCACGAGATTTTACCATTTAAATTGGGAGTGTCCTGTATATTACTTGATATAAATTAAACAATACACGCATAAGTCTACACGATATCGTGCTTTATCGAGCTGCTGATTAATTCAATCACAAAATAATACCATTTAATATATTATTCGATTTAATTATATTACCATTATCGATTAGCTCATATTACGTATCACGTGTAAACTTGTACCACACGAGGGGACTAACATTTTCTAATTTATTCGTTGGTGCCATTTGAAACACACTCGAACAGAGAGAGAGAAACAGAAAACGACGCGATCAACTTTCTCTCTCTCTCTCTCCCTCGTCCCTTTCCCAAATATTTTTTCAAACTTGCTCGTTCGTTCCAAACTCGTGGATGCCCTCTTAAATCCCCATCCCGTACACAAATCAATTTATCCAACAAATATATTCAGCCGAATGTTAAAGAAGAAAAGTAGAAGTTGAAAAGAAACGGACGTGAAGAAGCATGAAATTCCTGCTTCGGTCGGAGACGAAGAATAATGGCAGAGTATTTTGGAGGAAGGGGTGAATAATCGGACAAAAGAGAAGAACGTGAAACGATCAGGACGCGGAAAGAGGAACGAAGGAAGCCACGAGGACGCTTCCGCCGATCGGAGGTGCGCAGAAGCGCCGGTGCTCGGTGTCACGCGCCGCGACGAGGGCTAACGCAGTCGTGATTCGCGCGGCGTCCGTGTCAGTTCGCCGTTTTCCGCGAAACATTCAAAGTGCCACGTTTTACTCGAGCTCGAAACACAGCCGCGCCAATATTCAACTGGTTCTGTGGATCTCTTCAAAATTTCTTTCGCATAGTTGCAGTGTTGAAGGTTCGAAGAAGTCGGAAGTTGAAGGTCAAGAGCGCGACTGCTTCGCTTACGAAAGAAGAAAACGTTGGATAGTTGGAAGTTCGAAGAGGTTGGAAGCTGAAGATCACCGGCCCGAGTGATTTGGTTTTCAGACGAGAAAACGGTAACGAGCACGAGGAAGACCAAGAAATTATTATACTGCTTTCTGCGGATTCTCCCAAAAACTTTTTAAGATGGCTGCGAATTAGAAAGTTTAAAGAAGTTGGAAATTGAAGGTCGGGGGTGCAAGAGCCTTGGTTTAGAGGGGAAAAAGTTTCGCAATCAAGGAAGTCGAGGAAATGATTACAATTCTAAAGTAATATTATTATGCTGTTTTTTCTTTTCCTTTTTTTTTTCTGTGGATTTTCATTACTTTCTTTAAGGAAGCTGAGAAGTTGAAGATTTAAGAAAGTTGGGGACTGAAGATCAATATACCTGAAATAAATATTATTCACCTGTCTTCTGCGAATTTTTACAAAGTTTCTGCAAGGAATCCGACCCTTTAGAGGACAAGATTTATTTTATTTTATTATTATGGATTTCCCTAAAATTTCTTAATGGAAATTAGAAAATCAGTGAGCTGAAAGACTTGAAAACGGGAAGCTGATGGTAAAACTGCCTTGGTTCAGCAGGGAAAGAATTTAAAAAGTCGAGGACGTTGGAACGATCGAGATAACATCGCGCGACTGTTTCCTATGGATTCTTTTGAAATTTCCTAAAAGAAGAACGGTAAAAGCAAGTCCAAAGAAGCTTGAGAACCGACAATTAAAGAAATAGCTGCTCTAGCTTAGCAGGAAAATATCGCCAAAGTCGAGGAAGACAACAAATTGAAGAAAACGGAAAATATTTGTGAAACTATCTTATTCAAGCAGAAGTGGAAGTTTGGAAGTTAAGGAAGACTAAGAAGTTTCGTGTAACAAACGTTCCGGAAGTTAGAAAAATGAGATTGACAGTGGAAGTGCTTTCAGCAGAAAGAGGAGTTTCAACATCTAGTGATCGACAATGATTCTATCAATGATAATTAGGAGCTCGAATGTTTGGAATTAAGTTCGAGTGCCTGAGAGGAATTTGATGTGTCGTTTAATAACTCAAGGAACTTCGTATTAAAAATAAATATCTAAATAGACCATACCTTAAACAGATCGTAAATTAGGCTTCCAGATTAAAGGAAATTGAACGCTTAAAAATAAAAATAAGAAGTTGCAAATAATTATCCACGAGCCACGACTACGTATTTTGAAGCTTAATCTCCCTTAAATCAAGTTCAACGTGCTCTGAGGACCCAGCAAAGTAAATCACACGAGTAAGTTTACCCGAGAGACCACTCCATTCAAGAAAAACAACTAACCAATCTCCAACTTAGTTCGAACGAATCATTTCCATTCTTCCATCAAAACTTCAAATTCTATTAGCGATACAAAAACTCTGACAACTCTCGATTTATTCCACGATCAACTGAAAACGACGCAACCAGCTCTTCAAACAAATCCAAACCGATCTTCACTACCGTTTCTAACGAAAGAGTTTTAAAATTACGATTTAATAGGAATTGCACGATATATCGAAAATGATGCAATCGGTTCTCTGAACCACAAGCAAACTAAATTACACTCGATTTTATTTCCATTAATAACAAATCTCTAAATCTGCCAGTGAAAACGATGGAATCAAGTTTCTGAACCAAAGAAAACCAATCAGTACCAACCCACGTACTTCTATCAAAAACACACCAACGATTCGCGTGGAATGACCAGCCTTCACCATGGATCCTACAACTACCCTGGCTCCCAAAGTCATTTCCTCCGCTCTCCAAACCTATCTCCAAAACTTCACCGCTTTCACCAACACCACAAACACCGTTCTGCCTCTCAGAGACTCTTTATATATCGTAATACCAGTGACCATAATTTATCTGTCGATCTTCATAACCGGTACAATCGGAAACATCAGCACGTGCATTGTGATCGCACGCAACAAGTCGATGCACACAGCCACCAACTATTATCTATTCAGCCTGGCGGTGTCAGACCTGTTGCTGTTAGTCTCTGGTCTCCCAGCAGAGATCTATATGGTCTGGTTCAAGTATCCGTACATATTCGGTGAAGTTTTCTGCGTTCTTCGTGGCCTGGCAGCGGAAACCTCCACGAACGCTTCGGTGCTGACCATTACAGCGTTCACCATCGAAAGATATTTGGCTATTTGTCATCCGTTCTTGTCGCAAACCATATCAAAGCTGACGAGAGTGCTGAAGCAGATTCTTGTAATTTGGTTAATAAGTCTGTTGTTCGCATCGCTACTGGCGATGCAAATAGGAATTGTCCACCATTACAGCAATCCAAAGATGGTGATGTGTACCGTGAAGAGAGTTCTGATCGCGAATTCGTTCGAATTTTCCACGTTCCTCTTCTTCGTGATCCCGATGGTTCTCATTACGGTGCTGTACGCGTTGATTGGAGTGAAACTGAAGAAGTCGAATATGATGAAGAGAAGCAGAGGCAGCGGCGAGAGTGGAAGCTGTAGGCATCATCCTGGAAAATCGTCGAGGAGAGTGCTGAAGATGCTTGGTGAGTTTCATTTTTCAGTAATTCTTGCCAGTTTTACGTCGGTATGTTTGATATGGCATTTTTTAAGCGATCGTTAAAACAAAGCGAAAAATGTGGTAAAGAAAACGTGGATCTTTTTACGAAGTCAACTGATTGTGAAAACAGAGAAACGAAGTAAGTGGGAAATATAGGAGAGGATGAGATTGATATAGAATAAAAAGGAAAAAACGAAAAGAAAATATACTCGATGAAATGAGATATCTTCTTTCTTTTCTAAAGTCGATAGGGATGATATTGGTATAAATATATAAGGAAAACATCAACTTTTGTATAATATCGTTGATATTAATATCGATGTAAAATGTCGATTTATAAACAGGAATTCAAGAAATGGGTTTCTGCGAATGTTTCGAACATTGATCTTAAAACTATATGCGTATAATTTTCTGGGGGGGGGGATTATTGATACATTATTGAGAAGCAAACGAACGAGTAAAATATTATACAAATGTATAATATAAAAGTTTACTGGAGTAGATCTCGGAATGTATCCAAATATTGAAAAATTGATTATATTATTCAGGAAGTAATTACATTACTATGTAATAAGAATTGCTAATTCTCGCCACTCTAAGTAATGGTAATTAATCTTCTAAGATCTGGTCATTGGTAGATTAAATGTTTTCGCAGCATCGTCGTATTTTAATTCACTAAAATACGTTTCCCGAATGCACATAAATAAGTTCAAAGAACATAAAATGATAACCATCGAGGTAACAATTTTGTTAAAAAAAAAAAGAAAGCATAATGAATAGCTCCTTGTCCAAACCGCAAGATTATTTTTCTTAAATCTTGGATCAAT
This sequence comes from Bombus vosnesenskii, assembly GCF_011952255.1. Classification (NCBI taxonomy): domain Eukaryota; kingdom Metazoa; phylum Arthropoda; class Insecta; order Hymenoptera; family Apidae; genus Bombus; species Bombus vosnesenskii. Next base: position 690,014 of record NW_022882959.1, on the reverse strand, counting down.
TTTACCATTTAATTAAATTCTCAGATCTTATAATTCATCCACTTGTTATCAAAGGAAGCACCGATCGTTAAACAACGAAAGAAAATATTTTATATATGCTCATTCTCTTAAAATCAAGAAAGGATCAACAGGAAAAGCTTGATTCGGAAGCCATCCCTATTATTGTCCACTATAGAAAGAGTCAAACCTATCGACTATCAGGTGTCAGCCAGTGAGTTGTTTAAAAAGGGGAACTGAAGGGTAGGAGACGACCTGGAGTTCGATCCTTTCTCCAAGGAAACGATCGTGCAACCAGGAAAAAGGGAAGGAAACATCTTTTGCTGAAGGGTTGTCTGATTTAGATCGAAAGGTAGTAGCACTTAACTCGAATCAGCGCTTTTTCAGGAACGGGAGTTTCAGACCTATAAAAGGGATAAATAAATAAAGAAATGGAACCTCTGTCGATAATGAAATTATCATTTTTCTTAAAAATGTCATTCTCCGTTATTTTCAGTTTTCAAATTCAATAATTCCTTCGTCGTCGCCAGCTTCCAAATTCCATAATTCAGCGTGAAATAATATCTACCTTTAATATTTGGATAAATTCAACGTTAAATGTAAAAAGTCAATGTTAAGTGATTTTTAACTTCGATGTCTTCCATTTTACTTGTAGCTGATTCTTGTTTTAATTGGAATTTATTTTTAGAACAAAATGACACCTTCACGTGCGGGTATGAAAATACATGATTCCAAGAAATAATTTGTTAATATATATCTTGCTCTACGATCTACGATCTAAATTGCAGCAATTTGCGGTAATTATAAACACTTTAACTCGTAATGATTGGTATGCACTTAATCGAATATAAACGGCGTGATGTATCGAAAAATATCGTAATTCGGAGCATAAGGGTAAAACCAAATAATGCGAGAGATATTTCGTGAGGCGGAAAAGAAATAACACGAACGAAGCGTATCTCGTTTAAAAATAAAATTTTATCGAATGAAAACGTTCGAAACGTCGGAAACATCCTTTGTCTCTTTATAACGATAATAAAATTCGTATCTTATAATCAACAGTTTTCCACATTACAAGAAACATTACGTTATAAGAAAAATAGCGGAACCGTGTTCGATCTTCGCTAAACGACCTAATATTCGCTATTCCTTGTTATTCGAACCGTCACCCACAGACAACAGTCACCCACAGAGTTTTCGTTACGTTTCGAAAAAATATAGAAATGAGAATTTCTACCGTGAGACGTCCGTGAGATTAGAAATCCGAAAAACCTCATTAACGAAAAGATACTCTGGTAAACGTTTTGATATATTAGGATGTTCTTTCGATCAAGGATTAGATCGATCGTGGAGGAACGATGCTCGATTCGATTGAGAGGGTTGAAAGTATCAATCACGATCAGTCGTAGGAATCGTTATTCATTTAGGAACTGAAATATCTCCCATTGATCGTCAGTTTAGTTTCACTCGAAACTTCAGAAGGAAAAGGAAATGACGAATGGAATGGATTCGTAAGTGAATTTCGAAGATTCGATCGATGAAATTTTGTAAGTTGACAATTTCTCAAATGATTTAAGACACTTATGATACTAAAACGCTTTGTTAGATCTTGAAATAATCTTAACGTTAACGTAAGAATGTTGATGCGTTTGTAGCATGAACATAACTCGCGTATATACCAGGTTCCATCCCGATATACGATTTTATAAATATTACGAGTTATCGGTAGCACCATGGCAAATTGAAAAAACGCCATTTACATGTTCATATTTTAATACACGACAAATAGTATAATTCATAGCGAAAGGTAGTTGCCTGAACGATTTCAATAATTGCAAAGCTTAAAATTCGTTGGAAATTATATCGGAGAACCGGCAAGTACGGAAAGTATCGTAACGTTAGAAGGCACACGTGTAACGCGCTTGTATTTTATTTAGACATCAAGCCAAATGACAAGCAAAACCGACTGTATTGACGCGGAAAATTTCAAATCGTTTTAGAAATAATAGCAGCTCCTGGTTTCACCCATATATCCAGTTTTCGTTGGGTCTCCCCTACATTTCACGATCCATTAAATTTTGAAGTGCCGAACTCGATGGAGCATTGAACTTTGAATGGGAAAAGCTATTACCTTGAAGTTCCCAAATTAGTAGGCTACTAATGTCGAAATGTCTTTATTAAATTTTGAATCGTTAAGATCTGCTCGCTTGTAAGCGGTTTAATCTCCCATCCATAAGTATCCGGACGCTGTAGAATTGCTTTGCTTCAGTTTCTTTTATGGATCTACTACGTTGTCCTACGATCAAATTATTACAAAATTATCATCAAATTATTATAAACGATAGGTGTGAGAAGACGTACACGCTTCTTTCACGCTTCCTATAAAGTTTGGTATCTCTGTCCTTTGGAGGGATATGAATCATCTAAGATCGATAAACGTTAAAACAGAGCAACGCAGACGTACCGATTCATCTTTGTGACAACTTGATCAATGTTATTTGTTAATAAATATTGCTTAATACTTTCCAAAGATAACATCGAGATCGTAAAACGACGTAGTAACCCCATAAAAGAAAGTGACGCGAGGTAATTATGTAAAGTTGGCAAATACATCAGTGTCCGGATAGTTGTGGGCGTAAGGGTGTAAGTATTAAGAGCTCGATCCATCGACTCGGTTAATGTCAAATACTCGCGAAGGATACAAATTACAAGAATCGAAATCGTTCAAAACTCGAAGAAAGAGAATTCCTTTGCATGGAGAAAAGGATCAATGTCGAAAATTTGCCTTGAATCTTAAAAACGCCAGCCAGTTACCACTATTTTCGTGAAATATCGCCAGAAAAGGAGAATTCCAGAAATTACTTTGTTTGTTATTCATTCGGTACGAGCGTCGGGGCAATTTTTAAAGAACAAAGGAGGAATATTAAATCTCTAAATACGCTGTCACCGACTGTCGACATTGGCAATTTCGCGAATTTGTTCTTCTTTATGGTAAAAGAGTCCAGGTGCATCGAAAGCACCAATAACAACTTCATAAATCGCCAACTGTTCCCACTGATATCCATTTTAACCGATTTACGTCAGCACTGTGATGATACAAAGGCCTTCTGGACCAATCCTCCGACATTTTAACGATACTAGAGCTCGTGTCGTCATAAAATATACCTATGCTCGTATACTGAAAACAGTTTTTGAATAATCAACTTTCAATTTTTAACATTCTCTGCATTACGTTACATTTAAAGAGAAACGATATGATGGAAATGAAATGTCAAGTAAATAGTACGATAAAAATAAATGCCAAACAACGAGGATCAAGTACTAAATAAATAGTAACATAAAAATGGATAATAAGTAACTGTAACAAGAGTTGAGTGAAGTTACGAAGAAATCTACCAACCCACGATAACCTAAAGGCAAGTAAATTTAGTTTGGAGATTTTAATTTTTGAAAAGGGCTAGGTCTATTTCCGTCGAGTGTATTTTATTCCTTGTCGTTGTTTCGCCGTGTTTTTTAATGGCATAATTAACAGTGACAAGTATAATTAATATGTGGGTTTGTGCGAGAATGTGAAAATATCTCTCGAGATTTAGTTTCTCTCGGGGTCGGGTCGGGCTCCCAAAAGTATCTCGTAATTCGAAAGTGTCGGGACTCCCGAGAATTTCGGGATTCTCGAGACTTACACAATTATTTAGGCCGGAATATGGAGCAAAGTAATAGCGAAATACGCGATAGATATAATATTTTATTAGGAAATATTATATCTGAAATACCTTTGCTCCGTATTTCGGTCTATGTAATTTTTAAAAAATTCCAAAAGTCTCGAGAATCTCGATAATCTCGAATTACGAGATACCTTTCGGATCGCACGTCCAGTAACTTGGAAATTCTCTGCGAAATAATTACGAGCCTAAAAATGGAACTATAGCTCGGTAATATTAATAAAGAAGCGAGGATCGTTCTATGGGTTGACATTTTTTTTTTTTTGCAAAATAAACTAATAAAAATATACAAACGAATTGATAAATTGAATAAAATCGCTATCGGCAATCATCGAGACAAACTAGAGTTATCGTATCATTAGACATATCGTTTTAATTGTAATCGCTTACGTATAATCTACGTATCTACATACATTCTTTTTTAAAGATTGATCGATGGTTCCAGCATTAATGACGATATCGACAAAAAATCCGAGACATTGCTTCATTGTAAATTTTTTACCAATTTTTTACTTCTAGAGTTAAACGATCGCTTCATGGAAACATTCACCGATCGATACAGTTGAACGGTTATTGGAAAAATAACTTGTATAAACGCAGATAATTACATATATACGTTTCGATTCTTGGAATAAATCTTGAGAAACATTTATCTCGTATGACAGATTCTCCAATTTGAATACGAATCATCCTATCCTTCGATCGAACGCGTTTAAAATAGCGATCCATATACATATGAGATAATAACAATTATTTTTAGTCTCGTTGCTAAATCCGATCTGCAGTTTCTTTCTGTCTATACTATAAAAATAGAAGGGGTATCATCTTGGAATGTCGATTCCTTGATATCTGTTTTCGAATAAAAGAGAATGATTTTATGCACGCACACGAAAATGAATTACCGTTTCTTTGAGAATTTCAAGGAACGAATCTTTTATTTAATGGTATAAATTTAGCCGAGATTAAAATTACATACGCTAAGTATAAATGTAACATAAATTAAAATGTAAACATAAATTAAATTAAAATTAATAAATATAAATTAGAATTATCAATAATATCATGTTATAATCGTAGGCAAAATGCGCGCCGATCGGTCGAATATAATTCGCGAGCGAACTGTACACCCTTTTCTTCCACACTTACGTGTCTTTATCTTTTTGTATTTTTCATCGAATATTAAATCGATGAAGTAAAGAGAGAAACGAAATATGGATAACTAAACAAGTTGCTGTTTTATACATAAAAGGTTAAACTAAAAGAGTATATGCAAATAAAACTGACAAAAGCATCGTCCAATATAAATATAAATTAGTATATACATGAATATACGAATATACAAATATACAAATTAACATATAAGTTAATATATAAATTGAAATGGAGATTACTATGCAAGATATGTATATAAATTAAACATAAATGTACGTACAAAATGTAACAAACGAAAGAATTGTTAAAATTACTCAGAAATAAAAGCATTGTAAGAATCTTTCCAAATCTCAAACTGTAAAATACTCGACTGTCTCATAACGAGATATTCGAAGTGGAAATACTATAAAGCGAAAATTTCGATTGGAAATTTCGATAAAGCAACGTTCGATGGAAACGTATTAAATGGAAAAGTTTGATCGAGAATTTTCTCATCGACTTCCATCTCGTAACAGGCTGGTTAATATTCGTAGTTTACCAGGCCGATGAGAAATCAGAATCGGAATCGTGAGTTTATAATTGAGCGAGTTTATAATTTATAATTGTACGTCATATACGACATCGGCAGCACACGAAACGCAGAATTCGCATTATTTCTGTAGGTAAACTTCCGGGACGAATTCATAATTCAGCTGTAGAGTCTTTGTTGCACGCTTGCAATGAGTCGTAATAATACGAACATCTTACGGTTCAAGTTCACGTTGGAACTTTTATTTCGATGAACCTTTCGTAATAGCGAAATTAATTGAAAAATACCATCGTGGAAAAAGACAAATATAATACTCAAACGTGCACGATTTTTCGCAGATGTAAAACATCTCGAAATTTTCCATTTTTTCGAATGTTCCATAAAATAATAGAAAAGTCGCTTGAATGGTCTCGTCCTGTTCGTATGTTTTTTTTTTTTTTTGCAAAAAGACTGGTTGTCAAAATGATTAAGTATTGTGCAAATACGATGAATTACTTACCTACTTAACCTGTGAACCCCGTCGTTCGTTAACAGGAACTTGTATAACGAAATTAAAATTTAAGAAAGACGAATCGGTTAATTGGAATACTGGCGTATCTACAAAAATCGTGTTTCCAGACATTCAAAGTTGAAACATTCTTTCTTTTATAGAGTTACACAAACTGTATTTTTAATATGGAATAAAACGACAGCGAAAAAGGAGGACTATTTTACTTGCGGTAAAAAATGACAATAGTTTACAGAAACGATTGTAGAGGCTCTTTTTCCGAATATCGAAAACGAAACGGAAGAACCTCGCGAGCCCCAAACTCACCTTCTTTAAAATAACACTTGACAAAGCCACTTGACAAAGGAACTACGTATCTGTCTACAAACTATGCCTACGACGTCTTTACATAACGATATCTCTGAGTCTTTTCCTTTTATCCGAAAAAAAATGGCAATCGTACGTAGCGAAGAAGCGGCATTATCCGCAGCTTTGCGTAAAATTAATTATAATTTTAATAAAAGGCAACCGAAAAACGTCCCCTCCTATCTTTACTCCGACGTTTGAATGGCTATCGATCGATATACCGATACAACTTGCTCGGATTAATAAAGGAAGCTGCATAAAAGTACCTTCTCTGAAAAAATAGAGCAATTTTAAGGTTTTATTTGATCTTTGAACTAATGAAAAGCCAAATTACCAATAAAAGAAGCTTCGCATAAAAGTTGCTTCTTTTAGAAAAATTACAAAAGGGGGCAAAGAAAAAGAAATTGCAGAGAAAAGATAGAACAGCGTTAGGTATTACTTAACCTTTAAATACTGTCATATCCATGTTCGATTGCGCAAATACTGAACGCGATATTACGATGCACCATGTGTCAGTGCAATATCACGACGATTAAACCTTGTACCTGTCGAATGATCCGGTCGCGGCCTGTGAATTCATTAACAGAGCTGGTTTATCGTGGACACGACGATAGGCTCGGGAGAATCGATGAACGTGACGAGAATAGCGGCTGGTGATCTGAGTTCTGCTAGAAACTGCATGCTCGTCTATGTACGAACTACCTTTTTTCGCTTTTACGGCTTAATAATGGCCACGGTAATAAGGCTATGTAGGTTCAGCTAATGGAAGCGATGCTATATAGACGTAGGAAAGTTTGATCGAGGATTCGACTCAGCCATCGCGGTATACAGGCTGATTCATTGCCTTTAATTTTGGAACTTCAATAACAGTCGCAATGCTACGATTACTTTAAAATGAACAACAATAAGATACGTATTTATCGTCGTGAATGTGTGCAATCAAATCTACCGAGTGCAAGTGATAATAGCTGTAAGACGATTCGACCAAAACAATTCTTACCCTCGCAAGGAAAATAGTTGGGAAATGGGACAATTCCTGGTGTAAAAGCAAGTCGAGAGTATAAAGCGTGTAACAGAACATTTTTGTTTTCGTTTATAAAGTATAGCGAACTTTGCGAACAGAGCAAACTCTGGTTGGAAGCGTCGAATACTAAGGTTCAGAATAGAATAGGCTTTCCAATAAACTGGGTAAACGCCAGGATCCATTCAGAACATAGCCGGTCATTTTGAGTATCTTCTATAAAGATGGTATATAATAATAATATATTTTCATTGTTTTTGAATGTACAGCTCCCGAAGTTCTCTTGCACCCTGTAGCATGAAATCTTCTTATTCGTAAAGTACTGCTGCAGTCAACGACAATATGCTTAGTTTACCCTGTGATATTACAATTTCAACAGATTACATTTTGTTAATGTTGTTGCGTTAAAATTATTTTACAGTATGCGTGGCAAGATTACGTTTAGCGATAGGTTTAGCTGACAGAGGAAACTAAATCTGCAGAAGCTCTATCAGAGATCAACTAGATCACGAACATGCACAATGTGTCCTTTCTTTCTCGACTTTGGGGTTTTGATAGGAGATGCAACGATAGAATCGTTTTGTAACAAATAGGCGGTAAGATTGCGTAGATTTATTAAAATACTATAATGGTAAACGTAAAAAATACTTGTTCTCCGACTTACGATTATTTTATAGCGCACAACGACAAGAATAACTTTGAAATTTTCTCTTCGAAGTAATGGAAGTAATCCTAGAAAGAATCAATTTGTACAATATGTTTTTATCGTTTGAGAACTTTTATGTTTCCCAACTGTTTTGCAGCGGATGATTAACAAGCCTGTGTAACTTACTAATAACGTAGAAAAGTGCGATCAAGGATGATGATACAAGCTGATTTAAAAATAGTTAGAAAATTTTCTATATCGGCAAGTGTATTTTTTTACCAATCAAATTACGCAGAGTATCGTAACAGCAAAAAATGTGAACGATATTTGCATATAGAAGGTAATTGTAAATAACGAAAAATGTCGATTGAACGTTTGTTTTCTAAGTTAGTGTACTTACACGTCTCTTCGTAAGCTATCCTCGATCTGTCGCATAATATTTTAATGATGGCCGATCTAGCCAGAGAATGACTTTACAATTTCAATCAAATTCAAAGACAATAACAAACGAACGAGTATCAACTCGATGTCTGGATATCTGCTAATTGCTGTAATTATAACGCGAGTCGGTAATTTCGATCGTTAATCCAATAAAAAAAAATAACTTGCTCGACCAGAATACGTGCGACAGATGAGAATCCACGCTTTCTATGACATTTAGAGTTTACACGGATTCTGATCACGTCAATGAATAAATAAAGAAAAAATAGGTGAAATTAAATTTGGCCTTGAGTAAAGAGAGGACTACAGATAAACTGCAGATTTTTATGAGATTTTATGCGTTTGCGTGAAACTTAAAGGTGGAAAAATTCGCAAAACGCACACAATATGGGAAAATATATAAAATATCCAAAATATAACACGATATAACTATACGATATAAAAATATATAATCGATATTCCACGGGATAAATCGACAAGGTTAGCAATGGATTAATGAACGTTATTCGATACTGAATTAAGAAAAAAGATCGATTTCCTCGATGGACCTGAGCTGTTTTGGAATTCATGGTTGTAATTAATGTCAGAATCTGTGTAATTATGTTGCAGAGTAACTCGTATCTACATAATTAAATCACGTAATTGTATCAAGTCATAGATCATTTATTATTACACTAGATTATTCTTCACAAAGCCAAGTCCATCATATCGTTGGTTTCAATTCCAATCACTACGATTATATCTTAATTATTTTTATTATCTCTTAATTATTATCTACAAAGCGAATATATACTGCTCGATATATAATACTCGATCCAACGAACAACAATACGATTTTTAAAGAACGTTCCTCCAGTCTTCGGTCTGGAAATTAGCCGTTTCGCTCGATCGACAAGTTTCTAATCCTATCGTCCAATCTTTGGCGAAACTTCACCGGATCGATCCTTTTATAGAGAGATTGTGTTTCTTAAATAGTTATCGAAATCTCCAATTTGAACGAGTTTTGAGTTTGCAACGATAAAGGGAGACTATCGAGGGAAAAATTTGGAAAGGGATAAGCAAGAAACCAAAGTGGAGAATGAGATTCAGCGTGGAGCTGATAGTAATCCAGAAGATTGATGTTTTAAACAGAAGATTTATGTACGTCGCTTCGACTTTATTCGAATAGGATAATAAATAGTCCTATGCCGATTTTCGCAGCTCCAACAAATTGATAATATACTTTTGAATAACCACGATCGTTTCTTAAATATCTCTCAATGTGGTGGAAAATAATAAAAGAAAATAGATCGTAATACGTACAATGACTACCGAAAGCGTTGACACGTTTTACCTGCCGATTAACTCGTTACGAGTATATGGAATTTCGTGTCACTTGGTAGCACTTTCGCGTGGCTATAAAAATTTAGCATTATGAAAGCGAAATATAAAACCTGATAAAGTAGCGTTTCGTTGGAAAATGAGAGTACGCGATACCTTTCGAAGCCACTGTATATCGATTATTAATAAATTAAATATTAAAATTAATTTTGTCGATTAAATTTTGTTGAGATCTACGAAACGTTGAATTCTCGCGAGAACAAGATCTTTTTAAAGCGTTTCTATCGTCGATTCTCCCATCTTATTTACGTGCAATAACGCCATTTGCGATTTACAGCGAACAATCGTCAAATTACTTTAATCGGAGGACAGCGGATATTCGAGCGTCCGCAAACAAAGAATCGAACTTAAATATCTGTTTCAGGGTTGTAGGCATACATTTTACAGAGGATTAGCAGAAATCCAATCGGAAACGACGTCGAACGTAGCAGATGCTCCTTTCAGAGGCACAGCTGCGTTGCATTAAATGCGTTTAAAGCATCGAGTGCAAGGTAGACGAGCAAAAAAGCCGAGACCGTCTTTCCGTCTTATTATCTGTTTTTTTCTTTTTTTTTTTTCCTGTGAATATCACAATGGCCGATATCGACATTTCCTGTTTTACCTTAACGGGGGCTAATTGCGGTGACTGTAGCGGGAGATTCAAAAACGTTCGAGAAACGGATTTTCGTGCATTACGCGTATCTTGAAAATTATCTCGTTTAATTCGTCGCGTTGGGTGGCAATATTGCTTTAAACTGTAAATTTGGAATAAATTACTCGAAACTACGTATGTGGACGTATTTCAATTTACGCTAAGACGAACTGATTCTGCAACGAGCAAGGTTCTAGAATGAAATTGTGGTTCCGTACGTACCTCGCTTCGCTTGAATACACGATCGATGCGTAATTTCTCGAATATAAATGATTAATCTCGAAGAAGCGAATCAATTTAGCTTCTACGTGGCTTACGCGCATATATGACAAGTTTATCTTTTATTTCGTTTCTCTTTATATCTTTCCCGGCTTCCTTTCTCAAAGGAGGAAAATTTATCGTCGTTCGAGAGTAATTGATTTCCTTCCGCTTTCGTTTTGTCGGAAAAGTAGTTTGTATTACTACTCGTTTTCTTGTCTCGTCCCGTTTCGTCGATTACGATGATCGATGACGACGACCTCGATTTTTCCCAATTCCTGTTTCCTTGTGGTCGCTTGCTCTACGGAACTCGATACATCCGATTCGACGTTAATTATTCCACCTATCGATTACAATGCAGCAGAAGTTCCCCGACCGTTTTACTCTCATTACTTTTCTTTCTTTCATATGTCATCATTTCCGTTAGTTAATGGTCGTTTATCAGACGTATATAAACAAGGCGCAAATGCGTACGCATGAATTTCTTATCTTAATCACGCAAAAACTTCGTTCAATTAATAGAGGCAAAAAGCGGCTGGTAAAAGAAAAACAAGTAATCCTCGATTAGCCAGCTTCGCCGACTAATAAGCTCGTTTTATCGATCCGATCGGAGGGGGAGAATTTAATATGTTGTATCTTTGATGGTACGCACTGTTGCGCAAAATATCCAAAGACTTCCTTATTTTTGACAGCAGGATACGGTTTAATTACAGTAGCACAAGTAAATCTTATATATCGTTGGTAACAAAATTGCTTTCAGGTAGTTAACAGGTATCCCGTGAAATACATATCGATATCTGCAGAAGTAAAACAAATTATGGGGCAACGTTTCAACAAAATTTATTTATTTACCCCCTGTCTCTAAATATCTGTACGTATAGTTTCCTCGAAAAGAAAGATTTTTTTCAAATTATACCGCGATTAATTTAAGCAACACTGTATTATATATTTATAGTAATATCGTAAATTATATGAGAATACTTTATTGCAGTGGCGATTCCGATTTCTGACTAACGATCGTGAAAATAATTAATGGAAGATTAATTTTCAAATGGTTAATTAAAAAGTAAAATTGCATCGACTTGTACAGCCGTCGCTACAATCCAGCACAATCGTATTTTTTAGAAATGTTGAGATATCGACGTCAGATAATATTTGACTCGTACGTGTTTCGTTATTGTTCGTCCGACTTCGCTTGCAAACCTATTGGACCTGTTCCGAGCCTTTTAAGGCGAATCTTCGTGAAAAACCGCACGAAAAGTATCACAAACGAAATGTGTGCCCGAAACAGGAAGAAGCCTGAAAACACGGTTTATCTCAACGTCTCAGGAGGAATCATCCTCGGTGAATTTTTAAGCGTGGCGTGGACCGATTTAGGGGCAGAATTTACACGGGTCACGTCTCACGTTTCACAAACAGGATATCCATCCCGTTGCTCTTTGAGCTACGAGCTACGACGAGCGCCACATCCAACTTCGCCGATAGTGTTTGACTTTCGTTTCGATATTGTGGCGCGTTACCTTAGGAAAACTTCTTCCTCGACTAAATGGTATTGGGATCCTGCGAATATGCGCGAAACGTGTCCTCTTCGAGCTTCCGCGGTAAGCTGTTAGGGAACTCTTAATAACGACGGTATAACGATATTATACGATACATAATAATAGAACATATAACGAATAATAATATTTGATACTTTTACGTTTTCTCTCTGTCAATACGTTGCATTTATTCTTTCTTCGATCGTGTCTCTGATAATGGAAATTTTTTAAAAGAAAAATACTATCGGAGAAGACATTTTTTTAACAGAATTTGCTTTGAAATATTGTACGATGTAATTAAGAGATCGTGAAACAATAGTATCTATAACTTCAAGTACGTTTAGACGTCGAATATGAGCAAAAAGTTAGAACTAGATTACATATCGGCACGCGTCTCAAAGTTCGAAGCAACAATTCTACCACGTACGTCAAAGTTTCAGGATAATTTATCTCGACTTTTGCTAGGAATTTTCAAAATTGTTCCATGCGCTCGTTTCATACAGCTTAAAGCTGTTCGATTTATACTTCTCTCTTCTACTGTATATACAAACTTTAGTAACGAAGAGATTATACATTTTCATGGACATTATATTATAGAAGATGCTTTTTTAAGCAGAATCTGGTTGAAAATCTCATGGAATCGGATCGATAGAACGATAGAGCCGAATGCAGGAGTACTTAATCAGAAAATCTGCCATTTCCAACGTTTACCGGTAGCGATGTTCGAAATAATATCGCAGTTCGAACACGCTCCACCGATATTTCTGATCTCTAACGCTTCGCTTGATCTTAGTCGTTCACCTTTATACCTACATTACAATAACATTCGGTAAAAGGAATATGAATAAAATACTGAATAGAAATACATAGCAGACGCGTAAAGCGAGAATAATAAACTTAGAGCTATAAGAACGAAGGGACAAAACTTCAAAATAATGAAATAATGGAAAAAATGTGCGACTGGAGGAGAAAGAAAGGGCGGGGAAGCTTACTTCTGGAAAGAAAGCAAAATCAACGAGCAGAACGTACATCCAGTTTTGTGGATGAATTATTCAAAGGGAGCGTAAGCGGCACGATGCTATGAAATGCCATAACTCGACTGATCTTGACCTCAGTCGCATATCAATTCCAGTCTTTACATATTCTTTGAAAAGCGGCCCGCGCAATATCGCCTCGTAATCGCATGAACTCGTCGAGAATAACGCGCTTGGACCAAAACGTCGCGACACATTTCGATTATCTTCTTCTCCAATTTTGTTCCCCATTTTTCCTCTCCTTCCGAGGCGAAAAGCAACAGATTGAACGTAAAGTAGGAGAAAATTGCGTCGATGATAAATCGTCGCAAATTTATGTGAGTTATGTAAACTGGTTTCCATTGAAATTGAGAAAATGACCGGGATTTTCACACCAAGACTCGAATCGCACCCGTGGAAGGAAGCAGTTTAAACGAAACGGAGGGAAACTGGGTGATACTTCCTCCGACGAAAAGTTTTCTCCTCCTGGATGAACGAGATGAAAAATTTCTGATATTGCCGGACGATATCCTGGGATTTGAATTTTAGGAGATCCTGCATCAATTTTCTTAAAAGGAGAAAGAGCCACGTTCTATAAAGTAGTTGTTCCATTTTGTTTCACCAAAATCCATTTTGATCTTGCTGGATATATCCGTTTAACGCGAAACAAACTACAAAATTACACAAATTACGCGATAGCCACGTACGTAATTAGAGAATTTACGATAACAATAAGGATCCAATTGCAAGATATAATTTTATTTAGAAAGTAAAATTATTAGTTTCCTATTACAATTTATCGCTAAAAAGAAAGAAGAAATAGATCGTTTGGTTGAACAACAACGGAAGAAAAATTTGTTACGCTATCGTAGATTTCCTCTTCTCCGACGAACGATTATTATATATAAGGAAACTTTCAATTATATAAATGTAATATTTTAAAATTAGCTGCAATGGCAGTTGTTCTGGTTTTTAATTAATAATTACGTAGATCAACTCACCTAAAAGATTAACTTCATCAATCTCCTCAGCCACCATTAATCCTACCTAACTTTTACGGTGTTTTCCCTTGCAAACGACACTCGAGTTTCGCTCTAAAAAATAGAGTACTCCCAACGCGAGGATAATTAGAACTTATAAATTCGTTCGCGTAATCCTACAGTCAAAAAGTTTTGATTCTGTCATTGGCTAAGGACCGGATCAACGTGAAATTAACTAGAACTTTGTTTCTCGGATTACGATAATATCGATCTGCCAAAAAAATCGCAAATCTTACACCCTCTGCGATCTGTTCCGGCGAACACAGGAATTATCGCAAACGACTTATCGGTGATGTGTAATCATCGGCGAGGTACGAAACAGACGTGAAATTTACGACGTTCGTCTACCAACCTCTTGCTATTCTAACCATATAAATACTCCGAATTTTTCTATCCATCGCTGCTCCGTATTTGACGCCCGAGGGGTGCGAATGCCAACCCCGATACCACCCCTGATACCAACAGTCATCAAAGGCGAAATTGTGTCTGCACGTGGACTACCCTCTTCTCTGTGGCGAAGGCCAGTGTATAAAAAGGCCTGTACCACTGGCCTCGCGCCTTTATTTTCTTGTTACGAATGTCGTGCGTTACCATTTCCATTGCGTTACCACTTCCTATTGTTACAGTTACCATTGTATCGGTATATTGGTATATCTCGTAGCATATAAGATTGCCAGTAATTGTATCAATCTTACGTTCTTTATTACCGAATATAAGCTAGTTGATATTAACAAGTTCTCAATTCCGTTTCTTTCTGACATTAAGCAAATAGAGACAAATCGAAATTATAGATTCGATAATCGCGAGTTTGAGTTACGCAGCCCCTGAACGATGCAGCACCGAGGACATTGCGAGCTGTACGAACCCGCTGTCACAGGCGTTTGAATAACGGAGGATACTCGTGTGGTCGCGCCTGTAATAGAGGACGTGCTACCTCTCGTTCGAAACCTAATTTTTAATTTCACTGGAAAATCTAGTTTCGAGATAGCAAGATAGACGAAACTCGCTTCTCGGTTATTGGGATAATCTTACTTCTCGATTATAAAAAGACGAGCCATGAGAAAACGATAGCCTACGAGAAACAAACCGATAACAGATAAATCTCGCATAGCTTCCGTAACGGTCTTTCTTGATACCAGTTAGAACGATCAATTTAGAACCTAATATTTCCTGTAGAATAAGAACGTTTTGTATCTTCGTCTTTTGACATTCTTTTCTCCTGTTACGAACGTACGTAGTATATTTAAAGAAATCTAATAAATAAAATGTGGAATTGTGTTACAGTTGCCGTGGTGATAGCCTTTTTTATTTGTTGGGCGCCGTTTCACATACAGCGACTGGTCGCCACGCACGGGACGAACTCGGAGGACCACATGAGCTCGAACAGCAAGTTGGACGAGTTCCTTTATACCCTGGTGACCTACATATCTGGCGTACTCTATTACGTGTCCACGTCGATTAACCCGATTTTATATAATATCATGTCGAACAAATTTCGAGTTGCGTTCATGGTGAGTCACAGTACCCTTCTTTAGGTGTAACAGCATGTACCGCGTAATTAGAAATTGGGTTTGGATTAATCTAGTAGAATGGTCCACTTGATCGATATCCAATTATCCTCCTTTATCTGATGAAACTTTGTTGGATTAGTCGGTCTGGGTTGATTAAGAAACCAGGTTGTATTCGATAGGGGTTAGTTCGTAGTTTGTAAATAATTCAGCTTCTTTCGATCTCTCCAAATCGTAGAGTTTAAACGAACGAATTCCCTTTCAGAGCCACGGTATTAATTAAGAAGTACGGAACTCGATAATGTAAACTGCAACTTTCTCCAATTATGTCACATAAAACGCGTCCAACCACCCGCGCACCAACTTCCACGATATTCTCCAATTCCAGCAATCAGAAACACATTCCAACTCCCACACGATCCCATTATTCCTATATTACGATCGTTCGTAGCACACAATATCCTTTAATCGCCCTACCACTCTCGTTAATCAATCGACTTACACGAATCAAATTAATACAACCAACTCCACCTAATCTACCACTGTCGGCCATAATTAACAGGACACCTATTGATATTTCGTATAAATTACACGCTTCCCGCGGTTTCTATCGCTTCCTTCGTATCGTTTGTTTCTTACGATGGAACTGCGAATGTTTGCGCATTTGTGGGAGATTTGAAAATGTAAAGATACAAGTTACGTGTCCTGGTACTTACGACCGGCAGTATATTCCTATCGACACCGAGTCCCGCTCAATGTCCTGCTGACAGAAAATCCACTGGAACAAATTTCGCCTTCTCCTCGATACTTTGCCCTGACGAATGTAAGAACGCGATCTGCGAACCTGGTTCTCGAACGTGGACTTCTATTTTTGTGCCGAGTCCTCGTTCAAATGTCACGCTGTGCGACCGTCGCAAGCTGCTCGACTACCAAGCGTCATTCTTGTTTTCACAGGAAACATTGTCAAGGAGTTGCAAAATCCCCGGCCTGGCGATTCGCACGGAGCAACGATCGTACTCGAGTCTGCCACGATCGCAGCAGCGAGCGATCGGCTCTAGAAACATGGGAACAGGCGGCACCGGAATCATCCACGACAGCACCGACTGTTCCGGCAATTCTGGCCACAACAGCCTAAAGCAGAACGCTCAGCCATTGGCTGAGCATCTTAACGCGGAGTCGACGCGGAACAACGACGTGGATAAGAAGGGCAACGAGGACATCGACAGACTGGAAGACTCGAAAGAGATTAAAAACAAGGACGTCGGTTGTTACAAGTGTTCGAGAAAATCGAGGCCAGCCAGATATGCCACCGTGAAGCTTTCGAACGCGAGCCAATCTGAGAAGAAATGGTGGCGTTTGTTAAAGTGGTTCCCCGGCTTAAAGTCCTTGAAACTCGCCGGAAGAAGCACGTGCACCGTCCCGGAAAATAGTCCTCTGAGAAGGTCAGAGCTTAGACGAGAGGAGATCTCGATGACTTTGTGGAACGAAACGAACGAACAAAACACCGTTTGAGTTTTCCAGGGTGCGATATCGGTTTAGGTAGAAACGTTGAAATTACGAATGATGAAAGTGGAACTTGGGTCGAAATTAGTCTGTTCGTGATGGTGATGGTACTTGAAACTTTAAATAGATTAACCATCCTCGCTTAATTATCGTTACGATTATTACAAAGTAACTGAGAATTGCGAGATTGAACTTTGAGCGAGTGATCGCAGGTTAGACGTACGAATGAATTTTATGGGATGACGAGAGCGTACGACGATAAGCTACAAAAATATTTTAGCTCGCTAAGCTGATGCTGCAAGGGAAAATGAGACTGTGTAAATGCAAGTAATCGGAGCTTTCTATCTTTTTTCTTTTTTCTTTTTTTCTACGCGAGGAGGGGAAAATGCACTTACGCATGCCCAGCAACCCGTGCGGCCGCTGGATTACGTGGAACTCGGCAAAATGATAACGCCTCTACCCACTGAAAACCTCTTCTCTTTCTGATATCGGATAGCTACACGAGGTCCAACCCCGTAACTGCCATGAGCATTACGTCGGGGTTGGCCTCTTTTGTATCTCCTGGTTTATTTCATAAATAGTCAAGTAATTGGAACCTAACCTTCTGGCCTGGTGTAAATAAAGCAGGCTTCGGATCTTAGTTTTCACATTCAGGAATTAAAATCAATCTGATCTGGTATCTGATCATCTATATGGTGATATGACCTAGGTCGAGGTAAATTTAACTTCGTCCTAATCTACGTTAGATCTGAGCGATAAAATCTAACTAACTTCGAATTGCATCTAACTTAATTTACAAACGATAAAATTTCACTTCTTTTGTTCGCGCTTCAAGTATTTGAGTTTGTAGATCGTAAAAGAAGAATGCTTTAAAAATACAATTCAATGTTGCAAAGCCAACAAATAGTTTTCCTTATCGAGTATTTAAAAGAATAAAAGACCGTACTATATAACGTATAAAAATTGAAATTCGTATAAAATTTGACAAAAACCGTTCGTTTTAAAAAGTTTATAAAGCATCACAGTTAGCTTATCTGTGCAAACTTGTATCTTCGTACATTGTAGTTCTAAAAATCATTAGTTTATTTCATCCACTTCTGCTTGCGTTTTAGACGCACTACTATCCAACTAAAAACACACACACGACTCACCTTCATTTAAAAGAAAAACTAGGTTCGTGAAAACGATTAAAAAATTCGAACTAATCGTCGAGCTAACGAGGTACAGTGTCACTGTGTCACTTTTAACGTCAAAAAGTTGGTGATGTTATTGTAACGAGACGAACTCGTTAATCCGATCGATTCAGAAGAAATCACGAATTCCACGTGGTTTACAGTATAACTTTCGCTTCAATAATTGAGAAGCTTAGCCCAAATGTTTCGAACTTCAAAAAGACTGATCCTTATTAACTAGAGTTTCTGCAAGAAATCACATTTTCATCGTATTTCCCGCTGGTCGATAATTTACCTATAGAAACTTTTAGGCGTTCTACAATATCGACCCGAGATAAATCTCGCTTAATTAAAAATAGACGATTTTCGTTACCGTATAAAAAACAATTAATCTATGGAGAATCAGTGAACGTTACTTATGATATTACAAATTACGATCATTTCCGTTTTCCTTCTTCCTTCGACTATTTTCTCGTTAAAAAGTATCTAGTTTTTTATTTTGTTTCGTTTCTCTTTTTATGGTATCACTGATTCTTCGAAACGATTTAGTATCTACCGATGAAAATAATAAACTTAATGTTGTCTTCTAAAAATGCATGAACATGTGTTGAGAGCGACGTTGTAAGTTTTATTTGATAAATATAACATGATTGATTTGGTAAAAGAGTAACGCGTCCAAAAAATCACAACTTCCAAAGTATTTGAAGAAATTAACTCTAAAAGCGAACTATTTAAAAATAATAAATATCGTTTACTAGAATAGAATAATTATCCAATAACATTATACTATTTAGCAAGGACAACATCACTGTTTAAGATCAGACTTTAATCCTTCTTCTAGTAGTAAACAATACTATTAATCACATTGTAAAAAAACAAAGTTTTCTTGCTAAATAACAGAGTGATTAATTATATTCTATTTCAAACTGTTTTCCTAATGATTGTGCCAATCTTTTTGTATCACTCTTCTAATAAATCGACAACATGTGCATTTACTTATTCCGTTGTATAAACTAAGAATATATCGTGTTGCGTACGTACAAATGATTAATAAATCCAAGAAGTATAAACAAGAAGGAATTGTTGGATCGTGGTCATAAATTGTTTTTGAATAATATACGTATCGCAAAGTGCTTGTCAGATTTGCTATATCCACGATTCATGGCGGATATTTGAAAACATAGAGATTAAAGATAGAGTGCGTGACTGCGAGAGAGCTGAAAAACAGATCTAGCAATAGAAAGAGAACGCTGCATAAGGACCTCTTGCGTCCTTGTCTAATAACCTACGCACGGTCATACAGTAGGTATTTAAGTGTAATACCGATCAACGAACAGCGTCAGCGTACAATACACAAGACGAGAACAGAGGAAGCCCTTATGCAGCGTTCTCTTTCTATTCCTATATCGCATTCAATTACACATGGCTCGCGTACTCTATCTTTATATCTCGATGGTTGAAAAGCATGTCGATATTACAGGTCGATATATGTGTATATATATATATATATATGTAATAAACTCTCGTCTCTCTTTTCTAAATCGTACAAACTCGGGATAAGAGATATAAAAAATTTTGAAAGTTGCATATTGCCGGACGAAATAATAAAATGTCACGAATAACTTCTAGAAATTTCTACCGGTAATATCGCTTCATAATATCTTTTATCATAAATACTGTTGTTTACAATTCTAGTAATATTCAAATCGAGATTTTGATAAGTTAAAATTGACATACATACTTATAACGACAATTTTCTTAATACAACTTTTAATAAATTTTATTACACATTTTTATTTATAACAATAGATATTTATATTATTCTATATATTATATATATAGTGATATTAATAGTATCAATATTAATAATAGATATTTATATTTTATCCTGCAATGATACATAATAAATAAATAAGTCTACTTAGATCGTCAAATAACACGTTACTATCGATAAATCAAATTTGTTAAAATTTGGCGCGGAGATTTAAATTAAGCGAGCCTATACTAGAGACACATTGTATATCTTTATATGTTAATGAACATAGAAGAGGCGTAAATAAGATGAATGGCAACAGAATACCGTCAATGTTGATGCCATAGACTTCGTCATCATATTAAAATAAGCTACTCGTTTAACGGTTCCGTTTAAATCTTAAGAATGTGATATTATTTATTGCATAATTACTACTATATTAGTCATTATAAGCTCCAAAATAGTTAGCACCTTAGTCCTATATACGTGTCATGTTTGTTTCGTTTGTATAAGTCAATGTATTTTCAGTAATAATATTTTGATAATAGTAGGATACAGTCGTAATTCGTTTACATAAGAATATCACCTTTAGTCTCTTTTAACTTAAATTAACTCTCATATTAAAAATCAAAATACCTAAAAACTCGATAGAAATGACACAAAATATTAACATAAATTTTAATTATAGCAAGATTTTTTAGGTTTTGTTGAACTTTAACTATTATTTGGTTATGTTAAACTTATTTTCTAGATTTCTTAAAAATTAGTTATCTATGTATAATTTATTTGAAATCCATTATGAAATTTCTAAAAAAGAGAAAACAAACTGAATATTTTAACAGGTGATCGACCTAGGTGTCACTTGGATGCAATTTTCTAAATCTATCTCTTAAACTGTGTAATATAAATCTCACAACGAGTGAATACTCATTTGCATCTATTTAAAGCGATGACAAAAGTCTACAGTATTTATGTTTCAATCTTATAAACATCTTGTTTTACGTATCATTCTATTTAACTAATTGTTTCTCAATCAAATAAAAAAGAATGTTTCGTTATATATCAGGTACCGCTATGTGCAAGAAATTTATTGAAATTCATAACTGAATTACCGTTTTTAAAAGTAACACGTATTCTTTATATAAAAATTAAATTTCGCGCCATGATGCGAATGGTTTACCATCTAATGATAATTTACTAAAACAGAGGAACAATGGCTAACAACGTCAACACAGGAATTGTACCAGAGACTACATAATCAAAAATACTTCAGTAATTAAAACAAAATACTGAATTACTCCATTTTCAATAATAAAAGATGCCTCCAAAACCTAGAACGGTATATTAATTTGATCTTCGTTTTCCATTACTATACGTTTCAAAAGAAAATATATGTTTTATTAATTCTAACCTATCAACTAAATCACGACTAACAATAACAATAATCACAACTTTACAACAAACGCTAATTTCAGAATGCTAAGAAGCCGACAGCAAATAAAAAAAACGCAGAACCACCAAAACTAACAGATTCAGCTAGTGTTGGCGTAGAAACTAATAGTGGTTTGAGCCAGGAAGCTGAAGATCAATTTGAAGTAGAATTATGCTGGTGTATTCAACAGTTAGAAATGTGTTTGGGCACTGGAAAACTTCCTGAGAGGCAGGCACACGACTTAAATAAAAATATAAATATTCTAAAAAGTAATACTGCACCTCTGATAAGAAAGAGGCAAATAATGCGTAACACTTTAGGGAATTACAGAGAAAAAATGGCTTTGGATGAGCAAAAGTTTGGCAAAACAGCATCTTCTATCAAGTTTATGCCTCCGCCCAGTGAGAATAGGAAATATGTATTTGTAAGGAAGGCTGCTTCTGCATCTACAAAGGAAAAACAGGCTGTGACACATTCTTCGAACTCTAGTGAAAAATATATCGATATTGACAACGTACAACATGTATTTCGATTTAATTTTGAGATTAAAGAATAAAATACGCATTTGTATATTTATTAATGCTTTTATTATTACTATCTTTTTATAATTTTGATTTCTTATTACATACTGCATTGTTTATTTAAGTATTAAAAACATTAAAGTATTAAAAATAAAGATAACATAGCATTACAAATAATTTCGTTAGCCTATGAGTTTTTACCTAATCTATCTTAAATTGGAAATTAATAATTAAAGTTAAAGAAAGAATACGCATAAAAAAATGTTTTCATAAATGATCCTCATCCTACAAATAATAGACATTGTTAGCAACTTGGGTCCTGTGGCGCAACGGATAACGCGTCTGACTACGGATCAGAAGATTCCAGGTTCGAATCCTGGCAGGATCGGTCGAGCTTTTTTTTTCCATCAAACAAATTTTTATTCAACTAAAGATACTACAAATAAGATATTATCGATTCAAATTTCAAAATTATAAAACCAAAGGACCCAAGTATCTACAACGCAAGGTAGAATTTAATTTTCATAAAAAAATAAATAAAAATACAAAAACGCAGAAGTAAGAAAACTGTTCCAAGATTAAATATAATGAAATGAACAATACCAAAATTTCCCAAAACCATTGAAACGAATGAAACAATCGAGATAAAATGATATACTTGAAAACGCGTTTAATAAAGATCTTCGCCGTAAAAACTGGGACATACGAAGCGAGTAAAAAATTCGTTATATAAATAAATATTATGTTATGATATATTTAACAACCAGTAGTAACAAAGGTACCTCGTCTCTCTTACATACTTATAGCGGCAGAACAGCACTCTTTATCGTATAATAGAAGCTATAATTATATATAATATATGTATATAGGATGCCTGAAAAGTCTATCGCACAATTTTATCTGTGGACAGAGGAAAAGTTCCGATCGAAACAACGAACAATAGAACACATGTCGCCGAAGAATACTCTCTCGGTCTTTCTCTCACAGAAAATCATAATATAATACATATACATAAAAAAAAAAAAAAAAAAGGAAACGAACTCTACTACGCGTGTACAAGCCATCGTTCGAATGAAATAAGAATGCTATGAGTTATTATTTCAACGAACATCGTAACGTAAACCTAACGAACGTGAACATATTGTGACATGGATGATTCAATTAACTTCGAATTATCAAAAATAATGCGCACTAGACTCTTTCGACGCCCTGTACAAATATACATATTTTTACAAATTCTCTGCTTTTTTATTTTTTATCCTCCTCACCTTCCATCTCTTTCTGTTATAATTATTTTTATTAACATAACAGTGATATATTGTATCTAGAAAAGATCATTTTTTCTCCTCGACACGATCCAACTGATTGCAACTTATTAAGGACTCAATAATGACTCGTATGATCCCTAAATAGAAATATCCTCTTATTAAAGAAATATGATCTCCTAGAATATAGTCTTATATTAAATATATATAATATATATAATATTCTTTATATATCTATGCATTTCTTATTTAAATAATTATTTCTTTCCCTCTTTTTCTTCATTATCTTCTTCTATTCATATGTTTAACTGTTACACTTGGAAAATCACACTCGATTCAGCGAAAAATTTACACGCCTCTCGATATTTCGAAAAGATTAAGCTTTTTCTATTCTTCTTTATATCTTTTGTTGATTTTTTCATGACTTTTCCTTGATTTATTTGGTCTTTGCAGAGCGATTTTACTTCGGTCGTCTTTGGTAGAAGCACGCGTTTCTCCATCCACGTGGAACGCTCTCATCCTTTTCATAATCGATTTTTTTTTTTCTTTTTAGAGGATTTATGTCCTTGGTTGTGTCTCTCTGTTCCCTGAGTCCGTGTACAACCATTTTCAGTCTTCACTATCCTTTCTTTCTCACCTATCTCGTTTTTTATTTTTAGTTTTTATTCTTATTTCTTTAACGTTGCACTTTTTCTTCACAGCAGTCAACACCCTTCTTTCCTCTTTCAGCTTACACACTAAGACGATACATCGTGACTCGCAGATCTGTTCGTATGTTTATTAAACTAATCGCAAATTAAAGTTTACTCTCTACATTAAACTAATGGATGGAAGTTACTTAAAGAGTTATACGTCATTTTTGGTATGGAAGATGCGGATGTAACAGGTTTGGAAGATATCGGGTTATAAATTTTAAAGTATAAAAGATAAAACTATAAATAGCAACGTTAAAAAGTATCACCAAATGATTCCACGTCATAAAATGAATAAACAAAGTAAGTGGATCCCCTTACTATACGAGACTTTATGAGCTTCTAGACTAACTTTTGAAAACATCATCAAAACACAAATATACATATTATTTTTAAAAAGACACTGATCTAAATGGGGTTCCCACGAACTTTCAAATTGAAATTTCTCAAAAAAGGGGGAAAAATCATAAGTAATAACTGTATTACACATTTCATTTTTTAACGTGGAATCGTCTGTCTGGAGTTTTACTCTTATAGAATTAAATTTAAAAAGCTCTGGACTCGAACATATCCATGAGTCACCGCATAACCAATTGTAATTTGTAATAAAAACCCGTGAAAACTAACACACTATCGTCACGCATGAAAGAATGAAATTTCTTTCGTGCCTCGATGATACTTATTCTCACCTCTTGCTACGACGAATCAACTAAAAGAACAAAACATTTATTTCTGTAAATTATGTGTAAAAAAAAAATACGTGTCATTCAGACAATCTAAATAAATTTTTTATACAATGAATTTCTGAAGCAGCAAGAAGTTGAATCACACGAAACAGTATCGTAGACTACGAAAATAAATCTCAACTACCTTCAATTTCAACGTTTTCTAACAAAGTGCAATTCTCTCCAACTCGTCTATTTCATTACAAATAATTCGATGATCTATTCGTTAATATATCTTTCATAATACACACGATCATTTTATCATTCGAAAAGAAAAGGAAAAACTAATCAATGAAAGTAATAATACGTAAAAAACATTCGTACAAAACGAAAAAATCGTAATGTAATCGATGCATTGTACCATTAATCATTACAATACCCAATGACTTCGATCAACCCTATCTTTTAACATTCTATGTAGAATGTACACGGGTATATGATTTTGTGTGTGTACCACGTGTGTATAAGTATATATATATATATATATTTTTTTTTTCTTCTTGTATATAATATTTTTCTTATAAAGATTCAAGGCTAAAAATTAATGTACAAGAATAGCATGTATCCGATATAATATATGCTAGTGTAAACAGAACCGTTTGGATTTGAGTCTGTGTGTATACTTTTTTTCATATATATATATATATTATGTATATAATTAATAATAATAATCGACGCGTACAACACAATACGTTTACTTTTGCGCCGATACAATAAATAGAGAATACACGCGCCTCTATCATTCCTAACCTCTCCTAACCTCCTTTTTCATCTGAAACAAACGAAGATCCTTCTGTTTCTTCCCCCCCCCCAAAAAAAAAAAAATTGAAACGCGTGTACACCATATTCATACACGCCTTATAAATCGTCTGTTTGAGGCACATTTTCTATGCGTAATTTTCACGAATCGAATTTTTTTTTTTCTTTTTACATAAAGTCTTTACGCAAAGTCGTTTTTGCTCTTTCTCTTTACGCCTTCCTCTGGTTTCCTCTTCTTACTCCCTTCTTTTACCTTTTAATTTCCTCTAAGAAGGATCAGGGATAGAGCGAAGATTAAGAAAAGTCGACAAACACTTTGACGACTTTCTTGTTCTTTTGTTTCCATTTTTATACATGGTTGATCACAGACAACGCGAAGAAAGGAAATAAATCTACTGGGAATCGATCTCGAGGGACCGTTCCATTTTTCGTCGCGTTTTGAGCGGAGAACCTTGTTTTTCTTTTATTCAGTGTTTTCTGTACAAATCGACATTTCCCCGCGACGAGAACGTTTATGAATTAATTCTGACACCTTATTATACAGAGCGTCCCACTGCAAGAAGACACATGCACCGCGGATGATGCCCCGAAATCATTCAATTTTTCTAAATGAAATTTTATTCTATCTTCTATCGTTCGAACGCTACGTCTTGTTTCCATAGGACACTCTGTATACATATACACAGTATCGATAAGTTGATCAGATATTTGCCCATAGAAAATTGATAACGGTTGAAAAATCTAATACAAAAAGGATGATAATGCGTATAATCTATTACAAAATAGTTGACAGGAATAGAAATTATCTATTCGTTTGGTTCTGAAACTCCTCCACTAGGATAAATAATAATATTGTAATCTAAGAACGACGAATACTATTTTTTAGGTTAAGTTCCATCCACATTCAGAGTGGCTTCAAAAGATCAGGAACACGTATTCTCGTTATTTCCTACTTAAAATACTATTTCTCGTAGTGTCGTTCGATGATACGTAACCCTAAGCATGGCATAAAATTAAACGTATCTACAATAATTTAAAAATTACGATAAGGAACAGTGTCGTCTTGGGACACTCAATTTAGAATCCTGTACGAGTTCATCAAAGTATCTTAAATATATGTAAGGTTTACTTCAAACCTTACTTATACTGAAATGTTACTTGCTTACAACAACGCTTAATTAACATTATCATGTTAACCTATTATTGAATTCTATATTATGTTACAGAAAGGAAATTCTAAGAATCTGGGCAATATTCTTTTCGTCGTTATTTCTTCTTTCTTAAGAATCTTAAAGAAATTGAACTATTTATAACGATATGATAAACTATTCTTTTTCAATCCTGGAAATTTTTCATCTTTGATTTATGTAGTGCACTTTTACAAAATACTATTTTGATACATACTTTGTATTTTAAGAAAACAGTGTATGAATCACTTTCATACGTTTTTCGATAATATTGCATTTATATAATTGCATTGCATTATTTCATTGGTCCTTATTGGGTTATACGATTTAATTCTATCGTTATATCTCATACATTCTACATAATCTTAATATGTCAATTGACATTACCTAAAATGCTAAAGAATCAAAGAATAAAACTAAATTCTTTTTTAACATACCTTATGTTAATGATAAAAATCAAAATGTCGCAAAATAACGAACTCGTATAGGATTCAAATAGTTCACAGCTGAAGTCCCGGAAATAGGAATGACGCAATGTGTGTTGCCCGAGTCGATTCGAGCTTCGAAGGCAGAAAACGACATCACATTACGTAAAATGCATACAATGTACATAGGAGAGATACGGAGAAAAGGTGGCGTGAACTTCTATTCCCCGATGACAGTGGTAAACACCTTGGGTCGTTTTCCTGTCTGCTGTTTCCGACGGATCTCCCTAAAGTCCACCTGATTTGTCTCGCAAGATTCTGTCGTAGATAAGTCGTCCTCATTTACGGTCTTCTCCTCTAGTTTTCTTTTCTTGGACCTAGTCACGGGGCCAGTACTGTTGTAATACTCATATAAATATCGCGCGTATCTCGTAAGCTTTTTCGACCTGGTCACCCCATCGTCGTCCTGTTTACGTTTGTTAGATGACTCCTGTTGCACGATCCTTGGCGAATTCGAATCGGAGGAAGAAGACAAAGAGCTGAGATATTCGTTTACTGTGTCTTTGCCAAAATCGAAGGCGCTTGGTTGCGCCGGTGAAACGGAAGTTGTTAGGTTAGTTGCGGTGCTGGGTAGTTGAACGGGCTGTACAGACTGACTGGACGAAGAGGCAGATGACGATACAGAACTAGAAGTAGAACGCTTGTGCAATTTCCGGCGCTGGGCAAGTCTGGCACCATCTACTTCCCGCAATCGGAATCCTTCTGGCTTCTCTGATAGTGTATTCGAATTGTTCGTAGTGGTTTGATCGACCGAAGTGGATACTTCGAACGAACTGGATTCGTTTAACCAAGGATGATTTACCAGGCCACTAGCTGTGAGGCGTTTGCTGGGGTCCACGGTCAACAAGCCTTTGACGACCTGTTTGGCGAGGTCAGACACGTGACTCCAGGATTCGCTATCGAAATCGATCTCGCCTGCCCTGATTCGGGTGGCCAAGGCTGGGGAATCGGTCCCAAATGGCGGCTCTCCGGACAGTAGGGAATACAGTATAGCACCCAGACTCCAAAGATCACAGCTCTGGTCATAACCTTGTTCAGCTATCACTTCTGGAGCTGCATACGGAAGAGTGAAACAGGGAGTATATAGAGGCTCACAGTCACATTTTATCCTGGCGAAACCGAAATCTACTATCTTCACTGGCGAGTCTTCGCTCTCGTCTGCAAATACTATATTCTCTGGTTTGAGATCTCGATGGACCACGCCTTTCGAGTGCATAAAAAGGACCGCAGAGGCAAGTTGCCGCATTATTTTACTAGCCTGTTGCTCGCTAACTGGCCTCGATCTCCTCAATAGTTCTCCTCCAGACAACAATTCCATTACCAAGTACATATGCATTTGGTCCTCGTAAACTTCGATCAGTTTAACTATATTTGGATGTCCCTGACAGGTTCTCAGCAAATTGACCTCTCCTCCACAGTCGACTCTGCGGTTGACAATCTTTACAGCGTACTCCTCCAACGTTTTCTTATGTCTGCACTTATGACAGATCGAGTAACTACCATCTCCTAAGACCTCTCGAGGGTCTAATTCGTAGGCCTGTAAGAACGGGGACTCCTCGAAACTCACTGACAGCGCGTCCGACGCTGAAGGTATTTCAGACTCTGTACTAGCCGTCGTGGCTTCTTCGATTATGTCTTTACTAACTATATTGTCTCCAACCGGTATGGATGGCGCAACGTACGAGTAACCTCTAAAAATTTTGTCATAATTGGGCGGAACCACGGCCGGACTGTCGGTTGCGATCATTTTTGTGAATTCATCCGAAAAATTGCTGGTGTCCAGCTCGTGAGTAATTGTAGGAACGAAAGGCGGACTAATTTCGCGTCTTTCTAACGCTTTCCAGCTAAACGGTGGTGGGGCTTCCGTGAAGAAAGCATGTTCTTTCAACTCTTTGGCGTCTCCTGGACCTCCGCCGAGCCGTTGTCGCGGATCTTTCACGAGAAGACGTAGGATAAAGTCTCGAACCGTTGGACCCATGTGGCTCGGTATCGGTGGTTCTGTCTTTAATATCCGACGCGAAATGTCTTGCTGCGTGTTCTTCTCGCCATCGACCGTAAAAGGCGACGCGCCGGTTAGCAGCTCGTACGTTAGTACGCCTACGCTCCACCAGTCCACCGCCTGCAAATTGATCATCGATAGATATTTAGAATAGAAAATTTTGAACAGATTGTTCCTGGAATTTCAAAACCGAAGGGGCTACTACAGTAAGAAAACAGCACTGCTTTCCAGTAATTCGAGCGACCCGATAAAAACTAACTCGACATCGATCAAAATCAAATCACTTTCTCAAACGTTCTATAAATTCGAAGCTAATATTCGTAGTAACAAATTTGTGAACTTTTAAATACGAAACCTATTCCAATAAGTACAATCTATCATTGATGGAATCTTGCTTTCCCGTTCCCGACAATTCTTTGATTTTTAAATATACAAGATTTTCTAGTTTTCATTTCTTTTATTCGTTATTCGCGTATACATTATACTATCTTTATATTTTTTAATTAGTCTAATTGTACTATCTTTCTCACTGTGTGCTTATACGACGCGATCTTCGCATTTTCTGATTATTATAATTATACGATTCTTCTCACGGTATTTACAAATTACATAAATTCTACTTTATTCTTTGCCTGCAGAGAATGCAAGATTTACAAATGTTTCATTCTCCTAACATTTTATACGAAATAAGAACTACCGAGTGACGATTTTTCTCATTCTCCGACAATCCGATTCCATCAAATTTAACATTTCCCTTTTTCTTTTTTTTTCTTCTTTTTTTTTCAAGTAACCAGAGAAGAAAGAATAACGAATCGATAAAAATGTATCTGACAGGCGGGGAGTACGGGCGCGATAACGAAGTTCCAGGAACGAAGGGAACAAATCGTGACGTAAATTCATCCTGACTTACAATATCGTGTCCCGCTGATCCCCCTCGTACCACTTCCGGTGCCATGTACTCGATAGTTCCGCAAAACGAGTAGGCTCGGGCATTGTTGTCTCTTTCGTGCGGCAGGAACTCTTTGCTCAGCCCAAAATCTGTTAACACGATATGACCTTCTCTGTCCAACAGAATGTTTTCTAGCTTAATGTCCCTGTAGATTATACCCAGCTGCAACAGAAAAGGCAACATTGTACGTTCCATCGATCAGGTTGTACGATAAGAATGGAATATTTTAATAATTTAGCATGTAACGCGCAAATATTCGCAATAGTAAGGGACTGCAAAATTCGAGACTACGTTCGCTTTCGTTTTCGTGTAATCTCGCGGGTCACGGTTGAAGTAGATATCACGTACGCAAATAAGTTCAGTATAAATGAAATTAGAAGAGCGATATAACTAGCAATAGTTCAGATATGGATAGATTAAAAATTCGATCGCTTTTAGTTCGATCGTCAAGCTATAAGAGATACGAGAAACGTATTTAATTGCCTCGTTCCTTTCGATCGACTTTAAGACGAAGCTTAAAATGAAACGTTCGTTTAAACGAATTAAATTATTAAATTAAGAATTAAATCTTTCGATTCGAAAATTGCTCCGAAATGAAATTTCAAGTAAAATCACGTATGCTTCTATTCGATTCTTATATCGGAATTTAAACTGCTCGATTTCTGACAAGCGTAACGAGTCTCCTCGTCCATGCATCGAGTTTCAAAAGAAAAGATCTTTAAATAGACAAATTCTCTTAAATCGATTATTTTAAGATTATTTTAAGTAGCCTAAGTTTTCCAATGTGCTGGAGAAGAACGATATTTACCTTATGTAGATGTTCCAGCGCCAAAATAACTTCACCAATATAGATTCGCACTTCGTCCTCGGTGAAATGTTCTCGCTGATAGAGATGTGTAAACAACTCTCCACCGCTCACGTAATCTGTAAAAATTGGAAATTATTATCGTTCAACGAATTAGACAACACGCCTGAGAACACGATCTTCGACTCGACCGAATCTCTTCGTGAAATATTTATTTTCCTCGATCTCCTCTCCTCGATCGGTGAATTCTTCGAAATTAAAAGATATCGCGAACGTCGAAGAGATTGAAAGGAATAGAAAAAGTAGGAAAAGATAATTGCCTGTAGAACCAGCGAAACGAATAACGATATTTTCTCTATTTATCTTCCGTAGCACTCGTCAACGAGATATTGGGCTGTAACGCTGTAAGGCATGAAATATTCATTGATAAAGCTGCCGCATGCGAGATTTGGAATTCAATCGCGTTCTCCTGACGAATAGAAAATGTCTGATACTATTTTTGGATATTTTGATAACTAGCGATAGTTCTCTTTCGTCGATTGTCCTCCTCTCTCCTTGACAAAACGGATTACCGAAGAAATACTTTGCGCGAGAAAATTAATGCTAATTCGCGTGTTCAAATATCGCTTTTTAGTTGTTTTAGATTTTTAAGAAATGTGCAAACCTGAGGAATATTTACAAATGTCCCTGTTACATCGTAGAATCGTTTCAAACGTAAACGTTTTTAAAGTAAAACTGAGAATTTGTTTGAAGACGTAAGTAGATGTTCTAAAAAGTTCTACATCGTGTCTTTATACTAGAAATTACTGTTACTTCCAATGAAATATCTGCAATATTCTACGATTATTTGGAAATCCGAACAAAAAGATCTATACGAAAAATATACCGAGAACGAGATTCGTACAAAACGTACAATTTTTTCGGAAAAGTTTGCGTTTTAAATATTAATTGCAATATGAATAATTTATTTTCAATATCGGGGCTTCGCGAAACAGTCCATATTTCAAAATCGACATAAACGTTTAAATATTATCGTTAATGAATTTCCATGCATGTAAATTGGAATAAAACGACAACTGACTCGCGGAAACGTGTTACAGTAGCCGACCTACATATTGCGAAACAAAAATAATTCGTACATTGTGATGTCATCTAAAGAAAAATAATTGAGGAGAAGACGAAATCATCGAGTGATTACACGTTTCTACGAGGGAGGAAGGTTGCACAATGTTGCACGGACGACTCAACGATGATGTCAGGATAGCATCTGAAAACCTTCTCAGCTGTCCATTCTTTCGCTTTCTTAGATACTTTTTTTCGGTATGACATACTCGCCACTGTAACGCGTACATAAAGAATAAAAATATTTTACGTAAAGCATAGTCGTGGAAACTTTAAAAATCTTTCATGTCTGGTCTGAAAATGTTTGTCCCGGAGCTGAAAAGGTTTGTTCGTTTTTTCGATAAACCGACCATTTCCTATCCTCTTGGAAGCAAATATTTTCTCATGTACTTTAACATCGCTAATTACTCGTTTTTTCACATCAAAACTTCACATCACGCTTTAAATTGACGTAAGTTATGTACGCTAAAACGCGTTCTTCTCTTTCCAATTTTCCAATATTTGCAGCTGTTAACAAGTTGTACTTAAAATTGTTTACTTGGCGTATAGTGCACTTCCTTTTACGCGTTAATTGTAATTATCGCTGTATAACTACGCTCATTACCGAGTGGCTATATATTTTTGTCGAGACTGGAAAAATTTATCAAAACGAAATACCGTATAGAGCTTTCTGCGCCACGGTCACTAAATAAGTAAGCTTTTTTTATTGTTATCTCGAGAGTAATAGATATTTTCCTATAGAGCGATATATCGCAGGCACGTGCTTTATTTTACACGAAAATAGTCCCTTTACGAAGATTAGAATAGCTATCAAACGATTATTCCAAGTGGCAACCGCAAAACTCAGTTGAATTGAGAATCTAGCGTACTCGAACTTTCCCTATTCCTAACTATATCCCCGTTGTAACTATATCTCTGGCGAATATTTCTTGAATAATTTTCCAAAAAAATAATCTACTTACCTAAAATAAGATGGAGCTTTGCGTCCGTCTGAAAGGCGTAATGCAGCGTAACCAGAAAAGGACTGTCACGAACGGCCTCCAGAACTTGTCGCTCCGTCTTCGTATGCTCGGTCGTCTTCTTCTTTTGCACGATCGACGCTTTCTGCAGGACTTTCATGGCGTAGAGTCGACCGGCATCGGCGCCCGTTCTCTTACGCACGAGGAACACTTTTCCATAAGCTGTGCAAAAGGTTTTCGTTTTCACTCTTTCTATCATGACCCAATTCGTTAGTTATGTCACGATTATTCGTATTATTCGTACTCGAACGTGTTTTTATTTCTCGTCAACTGTCAAACGTTCTTTAAGCGAGAAACACGTTTGTCGATAGAACAATTACGAATCTCGTCTGGATTATTAATCGAACGAAAATTTCGCGCTCAGATCTGCTTCGATATCGTCGCTTTTTCTCTTTCTTCTTTTTAACTTTGGCGTATTGTCAGAAAATTTCGGTGGACTCGGTGTATCTTTGGTTCGGATACACGGCGTGTCGATAAGCTGTTGGTGTGAGAGAAACAAAGAAATTGAATTTGAACTTTTAGATTTTTTAGATTGACGAGTGAGATTGGTTTATCGAGTGGTTTCCACTGATACATATTTCGGACATGCGGAAATATGTATAGCGGAAAGATGAAAGCTAGACTGAAAGCTAGAAGGAATAGAAACGATCTTCAAAAATTTATGGAACGTGGAAAATTATAGAAATTTATTTTATTATTTGAATTTTATAAAATTCTAAGCACATGCTCGTGATAACCATAGTGAAACCATAAACTAGTAAAAATAGCAAAGTTTCGTTAAAATCGTGCAGATGATTTCTAACATCAGCAATTAAATAGAAACGATCTTTAACGAGGTCATAAATGACGAAACTTTGATCGGGGCCGTACAAGATGTTTCGATAACGAGAGTTTTTTAATTCGAAATGGAAAATGGAATGGTTAAATTGTTTAAACCATCGATTTTTATTAAATTATTTAAACTCCGTACTATGCGCATTTGCTAATCCGAATACAAACGCGGAAAGAAAAAAGCAAAGAAAACGACTTTTCTCCATCGTAATTCAATTCGCATGCTTTTACAACGAATACGGTACACTACGCGTCGGTTCGACTCACGCGAAGAATTTTTAAAAACTTTGAATTACATCGGAAACAAGACACTGGCATCTCGTATCATGTATTCCTCTATCGGGTAATAATATAAACATTTATCGAAACATCCTGCACAATCCCGCGTCTATTCTTCGTAACGAAATTGCCGTAATTTTCACATTTCACCAACGTCTTATCGATTCTTGCACGCCTCGCTTATCTTCCGCCCCTGAACCAGGCAAATTATACAAACCCCATACGCCGAAGAAGAAAGCGAAAGAAAAGAAAATTCACGCGGAATCGATCGAAACGATGCTTAAAACTCGTTCTATTTCGCGTGAATCGGCGGATAATAAACGTTCGATGGGTATGTTTATTGCGCTCCGAAGGGAAAATAGTCGCGTCGTCAAGACGCGAGACGTTCGCAATTAAAAATCAACCGGTTGCGAACGCTAAAATGGTAGGAGCGCGAAAAGCTACGGGGGAAAGGGACCGGTTGTACGTCCTACCGTGGACTTTAATCGCTACCATAAAGGATTTCGTTCACGTACCTCCGGTTCCAAGGACCTTCAGCAGATCAAAATGCGTCATGTCTACCCTCTGGTCTCCGCTGTCTGCCAGGTTTACTGTAACAAAGAAAAATAGTTGTTAAAAAAAAGTTTTTAACAAAACTTGTAATAAAAATTATCTTTATTATCTCTCTCTCTCTCTCTTTTTATCGCTTCTTAATGTAACGTTAAGGAACGACCAAGGATTGGAACGTTAGGATACGCGAAAGAGGAAATGGTAGAAGCGACACGTAGGTCGAGAATGGAAAGTGGGGTCGTTCGAATTTAACGGTATCGTAGATCGTATTGTGAATTACGCGAAGTTACGAGGTGAACAACATTCGGAAATTTGTATTTCTATTTGAATAATTTGATATGTTGTTCGAATGTTTCGCGTTTAGAGTATACACGTGTTGCGTATTGGCAATTTTGTAGAATTTTAAGTATCGTAATGATCGTGGAATCATATTTTGCAGTTTTGTTGAATTCCACTTTGCAATTTCGTGCAATTACGCGTCTTAACTTTTCTGAATTACATTCGCAACTTTGTCGAATATTTTCCAGAATTAAATATATATGTATACAGAAGCGAGTATCAGTTATCACTATAGTGATATAAATTGCACTGAAAAATTGATTTATAATTACATATAAATGAAGTAATATTTTATACAGGTGACAATATTTTATTATATCATGAAGTAACATATTATACAACATTTACCGCCACGCTATACATTCGCATACAGATACACACCCTGATTATTAAGAAAGAATCAAATACTATAACAGAGCACTATAAAATAGCGAAACAATATAGCGTAAGAAACGTAAGAATAAGAGCGTAATAGCCAGCTTGTAGTATCCTAAAAGGAAAGAATAAATTATTATAATATCAAATAATATTACGTAACATTGTGTTATTCCTCTCGAGTTGACATTATCAAAACTTGGACTTTCTGATGTAACGTGTTTACAGCGACGATTTTTAACGATTAACCTTCTGTAGTTTTTATCAAATTCTTAATATCTCCATTTTCTCAAAAAATAAAACAAGCAACGAAGAATTTATCCCAAATTTTCGATCGATGCTTACAAACATTCGTCAAAGAAATACCGTATTGTACGAGTGGAATTTCGATGGTGTAATAACGTTTTTTTAATTGTTTTCCATCGATTTCAGAAAACGGACAGCTACTTTCATCGGGGCTCGGTTATCGAAATACTGTTAACTGGACTTTCTATTTGAATGCCTCCAATCGGACTTTCGATCGTCTGAACTTTCATTCCTCGTACTTTCGAATAATCGATCGACTATCTCGATATCGATAAATAAGCATAGCTTTTCGCCTATTTAATTTTAGATCGGAAATAACAATCACGTAGACACTTTTGTGTCGATGAAAGATATGGCTGTTATTGTGATAATCCTGCGGATCTCGAACGTAATAACTAAAAAATACATTTTTCTTGGATCTAACTTGCTATAAGCTGAGTGAGAATTACGTGTTTCAGAATCTAATAAAAGTCGGGCTAAATTTGATTATCGTTAACCGAACACGGTTCTCGTAGAAAACACTGTACGTGTTAAAATTGGAAAATTTCGACTTCCTATTGGAAAATGTTGCACATACCAATGAGAATACCGTAGTATAGAATTCAAATGCAATTTCCTTTTCTAAATAGTTACCAACAACGCTAGAAAATACATGGGTTTAGGTGTCACAAAGTCGCCTCTATAGAAAAAGGATATAAACGCCAACAAACATTAGTTAATCGTTTCTCGACTTTTGCCTATGTCGTCTGTGTAAATGAACGAACAACCACTGAGTTTCTTTACCGAAGAGAAAGAGACGACACGTGCACTTTTCTTTTTCACGAATTTAAACTACATCGACGCGTAAGTTTTCTTTTTCTCCCGAAGAACTTGCTTCTTGGCACTTACAGTCTTTTCTACAAGCACTCTTGGAGCAAGATCGAAAGAATGAAAAATGTATGTAATTTGAGAAAAAAAAAAGATATATGCGGCACGCTCAGTTGTAACGATATAAATATTTCGTAAAAATCTGATTTAGACGGGCGAAATCCGCCAGATATAAGCCCATGAATCCAGTTTCAACGACATTATCTAAATTACGATCTCTGGTCGCAGTACAGGGTCCCAGACGAGTTACAAAGGCAGCAGAAAATGATAGAAATAATAATAATTCAAGGTTCGTGAATTGTTTTTAGCGGTATATTTCCTAAAGAAAATTTGCAAATAAAAGCGAGTCCCCGTTTCTCACCCGATTAGTCTGATATTCGTCCGTTTCTCCCTTGTTCCTCTAATTTGAAAACGAGCATTTTCTTTGGAATATCAATCACAATCTACGAAATAAATAACGTTAGGAAACGTTACACGAGACTTGAAAATGCCGCAGAGTACAAGATAATAAAGATAATAATTCCCATAATTGGCAAAAATGTAGATTTCTTAGACTTCCACGATTATTCGCGCGTGCGATCGCAGGATTAGTAGAAAATATCTTTTGGCTAATGTACATCATTGTAGGAAAATAAACGATCGTGTGCTCGATAAATATCGTCCAAACTAAGCTGAAACAGATTGTATATATTATATTATATATTATGTGAAATAAGATGATATTAGATAACTATGCTTGTCTGAAAGTTTGTAAAAAGGAAAGGATATAGAATAAAGTTCTCATACGTTGAATTCTCAGTTAAATAAATTACATTATTCTCACTGCTGTGTACATTTCAAGATTAATTTCGAATTTGACGCAATTGTGACAGTCGTGTCTCGCTGCAACGCTAATGCAACTTCAATGTAACACACACACACACAATATGAACACGTAAGTATTAAAGCTCTCCATATGCAATACTTTCGCGATCAGGTGTATAAAAATTTAATATCGTTTTAATATTCCAAATGGTGTTATCAAGTAAATTGTTCCTCCAGCAAACACGAAGCAACTCGATAAAGTTCAGATTCCGGTTACTTTATCAAAATTTTATTAAAGCAACATTTGCACTACCTTATCTCCGGCTAATGAGATTCTCTCGATCGCTTCATTTCCTAGAAAGCATTTCGTTCGATGAAAGTGATCGGTGGTCTTTGGCTGTGTAAAGAAACACGAGGTTAAAAATAAAACGTTAGCGTCGATTAGAATTAAATATCGTGGGAGAACAGTCGTCTGCAAACGATTCGATTCGAAATGGGTTCGCGCCTTATCAAATAAAATATGTTTAACAAAGACATTACGGCAGAATCTCGGAAAGTACGAAAGTTGGACAGAAGGAAACCAAAGTATCGAAAGCGACAAAATCGAACGTTTCTTATGTGCAAGAATTTTATCACGATTGTATTTAATATTTAATATTTAATATTTAATATTCGATACGGTATTGTGCAAACTGGCTATTTGTGTAAAGTTGCCATACCATTCAAAGTCGAAAGGCAAAAATTAAATATAAAAAAAAAAAAATAAAGAGAGAAGAAACATCCAATGTTTAATAGTAGGAAAAAATTTGAGTTGGAAGAACGAAATTTATTACAAAATCAAGGATCTCTCTCTCTCTCTCTCTCTGCGATTTATTGCAGCGTTTAAAATAGTCTTTTACAGTGTCTAGCCAGATTACAGATTAAAAGATCTTTGTCGAATAAAAATACGTAGGATTTTAGAAATCCTAATTTCATGAGACTCCATTTCGTTATTTAATCCAACAAATTTTCACAACTGTTTCCTAAATTGAACGCAATATCGCGATAAAGAAAAAGAGAGAAGGGAAAAAGACGTCCGCGCTGGCCTAGCGTTTCGTAACGGAACTAACGCATTTCATCGATTTACGCAGTAGAAAATGTGAATCAATTAGAGCAGAAAGTTAATCGTGGAAGTCAATGAAACTCGTGCCTTTCCGATTATTGGAATTATTATTTCGGCCATTCTCTGCCGTCTGTCAGATTCGTCGACGTTACTCAAAACGGATTCCTCGATGTTGTTGTTCGTTTAATCTCCTTGAAATCGAACACTTATCGACCTGTGAGAAGCAATTTTTCTATCAATCGTTTACGGTAGGAACATACGTTTTTTACGTTTTTGTAAACGATCGGTTAACGCCCCGTTAAAGTATTTGCTCGTACGTAATAATTGAAAAGTAAGTACGTACGCGTAAGAATTTATCTATTCACAAATTCCTGTATCGCATTTGTATGCAATGTATTGCAAATTCGACGCAACAGTCCATCGTCCTCGATGCAAGATATTCCCGAATTGTTTAACAAATTTTCCAACCAAGGCGGACTGAAAGAATTACTAATTACGCTTTAACAACAATTCGCGGAAAAGATTATTAAGTATTTAAATATCCCAGCATATTTTTTCCTCGTTGTACGAGCAATGCAAATTTCAGTCACCACGCAAACGCAGTTATTATTGTTCGAGGTGAACGACGGCAAAAATTTGTACGCGAATGTTCGAAAAAGCTCGAATTGGCTTCGAATCCATCGAAGTAGAACGCAGGACGCGAATTACCAATATACAGCGAAGGCGCGATAATCAAACGAATTGTTGTATATTTTTGAAACTGCACGCGAATTAAAGATACGCAAAGATACTTTAGATATTTCGAAACGGTTTGATCGAAAATTGCTTCGACAAGAAAAGGAAGAGACAAGTGTGGAGCAATGATTTTGATTTCACGAGTTTGGCATCTGTATCTACGCTCTGATTGTCATTTCAAGAAAGCCAGACAAGGTCGACGAAGGTGATTGCAAAATGACGCTTGCCACGGTTCCCGAGTTCGGTTATCGAATCGGCTCGACTACGATCTCGGCCTTGCATGCGAAACGAGAAAAAGACGAAACAGCAGACTTTCTTCTAACGTCTTTTTCACTTGCTTCTTTTCTCCTCGTGTTAATCAACATTGACCAAGTTCTTTTTTAGTCGACGTTTCAGCAAACATGTTTAGCCAACGTTTTAGTAGAAACGTTCTTGAAAATGAATTTAAAACTCGTGATTAAAATTTGTCAGAGTTGTCAGTCTTCTTTAATACAAATACTCTAAATCGTTGGAAAATTTCGACTTTAACGTCCCATCGAAGAAACTATGAGACTTTTGTATCCTCGTCGTTCGCAACTCTAAAATCAACCAGTATGATATTATATACGTATAAAAATATACGTACAGTATAAACGTCCAATTCTTGGCTTTGAGGTCGAATAAACATGTATATATATATATATATACACACACAAAACGATAAATAGTATTACATAATACCGAAGATATGGCGGTGAGAAGCGTATTTAAAAGAAGCATAATTTAACAAGATATAAAAAGAAGAAACGAGGCTGCGAAGAATCGTTCAGACACTGGAAAACGCACGTTTGCGAATCTACAAAGTTTCTATGACAAATTGCGACTCGCGTATGATCGTCAAAATCGCTCCGATAGTTTTGTTTAAGAAGAATTTCAGATCTGCGCCTAGCAATATCGCATCGACTGTACATCGACTCGATTTCCTTCGCCAGAAGCACTTGTTACTCGCAAGTAAAGCAGTTTGTAGTAAAACGATCTGCGGTGGAAACAATCTGATTCGAAGGGAGCGAGACGCAAAGATTCGTCATTCGTCTCGGTGTGGCCAGATCGTGAAATATCGTGCGCACGGTGGTCCGTACAAGATGCGGTGTGCAAAGTTGTACGCACCTGCGGCGCGGCTAATATCGGCAGGTGTGCGGGTAGGCATGTACACAAACATACGCAAATACTGGTCCGCTAGAATGCAGCTGTGTGTTTTTAAAACGAGTCCGCGAAAGGACGAACACACGCGGAGCAAAGCGCAGCCCGGAAGCGTTAGATCGGTGTTCCGTTTAAATTACTTCGAATCATGGCCGATCTCGAACGAACCGTGACTCGGTTCCGATCGAACCGTGAAATATGAAACAGCCTATTGGTACCGCAGCCTTTCCTTTGGCTCACCATGGATAAACCGTTTCTCTGCCATGTCGCTACCTCTCCTCTCCTCTTTTTTCTTAATTCGTGTTTTTCGCTTGCCCGTGATTCGCGTTACGCGAGTCGGTTCGTTATCTAAATTTCATTGAAGACTTCTATCGATCGAATTTCACGTTCGTGACTGTGATTTGTTTATGCGAGTGAGAGTTAAAGGTATCCGAGCGAAAGTGAAGAAAATTTGAAACGACCTTTTCTTTCACTATCCGTAACCTGAAAACTAAGCTACGCGAGACGCGTATTTATACGACGTTTTTTCATTGTTTTCGCGCGCAGATCTACATTCTGAAGCGGTGATATGCATTTATAAATAGCTTTGTATGATATAATGCTGGGAAAACAGTTAAAGTAAGAAAATATACATAGATATAGAGATAATAAAAATGAATATGTGCAAAGGTCAAAGAGACATGAAAAACGATCCTCTATTTGTTTTGAGCCGTGTGTGATGGTGAAATGACAAGAAAATGAAATATGAACGTTTTTCCCATTCGTGTAATTATCAACGTAATTTTGTCATACTACAAATTATATACAAGTGTCGAAAGGTTAAGTATTCTCACTTTCTTTAAACCTCTCGCTTTGTAACAACTACTCACGCTTGTTAGGTTGTCCGAAAAGTTTCTTTCGTATTACGAGGAAACGATAGATGCACAGCATTTTTCTTTTTATATTATTTTATTGAATCGTATATGACCCGCTTTGTTCTATTACTACAAAATGGATCATACATAATTCGATAAAACAATATAAAACAAACCATATCGTGCACCTACTAATTCCGTATAAAAAGAAAGAAACTTTTCGGATATCCTAATGTAAGAGAATTTAGTTCGAAGTCTAACTTCAATCTCAATTACTCAAATTAAGTACTGATTGGCAAACGTAAAAATGCTATGGGATTACGTGCTTTAACGTTATGCCACGTGGCACGATGTTAAATTACCGAACAGCTACTAATTATTTAAACAGTTATTAAAGAAATCATTGGGTAACGAGTTAATAAGTTTTAACGTCGTCACTATACACTCTTAACATATAAATACACAAACATTGATCTCCTTAAGAAGAATATTTTCAGTTTTTTACTTATCATTGTCAAGTTTTTCTTTCGTTGGTTCGTTTACTTTGTCCAATATAAAACGAGACTCGATACCTATACGGCAAAGTATCGTGATTTAGAATATTATTAACGTGATAATTATTAACGCTTAGTGAGAATT
Organism: Bombus vosnesenskii; assembly: GCF_011952255.1. Lineage (NCBI taxonomy): Eukaryota > Metazoa > Arthropoda > Insecta > Hymenoptera > Apidae > Bombus > Bombus vosnesenskii. The sequence goes on along the minus strand of NW_022882959.1, from coordinate 648,038 downwards.
TCAAGAAAGACGAGTTACGGTAGGAGAGAACAATAATCGTTGTAAAATAAAAAGATCCACGATTAAGATTAGATTAAATGTCATAAAAAGAACAGAAAGTTTTGTGTTTCTAAAGAATCTTCGAATATCACAGAATGAATTAAATAATTGATCGAAAGCGATCTTCTATGGCCATTAACACCCTTGATTATTATAAAAAAAAAAGAGACAGGAAGATCAAAGATGAAAGTAACGTAGGATTGCGCTTTAAGAAATGAAAAAATTTCCAAATCATGTCCATCGTACAATGGGCCCTTAATTCGCTTCGATTCGATCTATACAATCGATAGATCTATTTCGATCTATACAAACGAAAAATGTTTCGGATAAAAGTTGGACGATTTCGAGGGGAATGTGCGACAAATTTGACGCGATTAATTTTTTCGTAGGAAAAGATCGAAAGTATCAAAGAAATCGATGATTCGTGAGATATTTTGCATTAAAGATCGAGATACATCGTACAAAAATCTGAAATATCCCACGAATTATCGATCTTGTTGGTGTTTCACTGCTTCGTTAGACAGAATGTTTCGAAGAATCGATTTATTAAAGAAAACAACAGATGTTCGCACAAAAGAAGATATGCATTTGTTCAGACGACAGAAGCGCAGTTTCTGTTCTTTTTTTTTCCTTACGAGAGCCTGCACAATTATATGGAAGAAAAAGAACGTCAAAACCTCGAAAATCAACGAAAAGTGAAATTTACTGCCCTTGAAGCCTCGAAATCGAGTTAAGATCCGCTATCTGTTCGCGGAACGAACGTCACCAGTGATGCTTTCACTTCTGCGCCTTTCGCGCAACGATCCTTCCTTCTTTCCTCGTCTTCTTTCTCTCTTTCCTCGTTTTCTCGATTACGTGAACGCAGTGAAATTTCGTCGAACGTAACAACGGTCCAAAGTCGCGGTGATCCCGCGACAATATCCTCTCCGCTTCTCACCTTCGAGTGAAAAATAACGTAACTTCAACGCGGAACGCGAACGAAGGTACAGAGTGCGGGTTTCGTCAATTCCGCGTAACAAATATATTACGTATCGCTTTGCTGTACGAGCTCGTGCAAATATCTCGTGAAATTTTCGTTGCGAAACGTCTAAAAAAAAATCAGTCGAGGGAAGAAATTGAAGCTTTAATTTTTCAGGAATTGTTAAGAACTGTTCGAGAGTTTTTAAAGCCTAGATCACAGGAATCGTTAGAAAACATTTTTTCGCTTTTTTTTTTTTTTGATAGAAGAAGTTTGGTTGAGTTTTTGCTTTTAAGGAGCTAGTCATTAGATATTTGCTTGGTAAGTATAAGCGTCGTTGTAGAGTATGCAATTGTACATCTATTTATAAGTTGATTACAAAACTACTTATCCGGCGGCTTGAATATTTTGTGCAGGCTAAAAATATTATCTCGAAATGTACAATCTTTGTTTTTCGATGACTAAACTCGACTAAAATAATATAATAATCAATCGATTATAATTTGAGGATGTAATAGAATAGAACGGAAACATAAATAAAGATTCATTGAAAAAGTTTTCTTCTACGTTTTCTATTTCTTCTCGCGCGTAAAATCATCCCCTAGACTCTAGACGATGCTACTGTGTTATGTTGGTTTGATCTACGCGTTATGATATACTGACAATAATAAAATAACAAAATAGATTGGCGTCCGAAGAATGTAAATACGTGCAAAAGACTGCGAGAGGTTCTTCATTTTTCGCCACTACGAAGCATCGAGTCTATTAGAATTAGGTTAGAAGAGATTGAGGTGGAATTTTTACTCAGTGTCGCTCGCCGTGTAGCAACAGGTGTTTGCTGGGGCTGTTTAAATAAAAAAGAGTTCAAGATTCTACGATAAAACGTGCAAACATTGTTCGCCAATAAGAGCCACATTTTTTCCTCTCTTTCTTAATACGATTTTACGGTAAATGAATATTTATTAACTGTTCGTTGTGCTGTTCAACGAGTTATCCATATAAATATCTTTCAATTTCGTTCGAACCCTTGCACACGCGCACACACATACCTGCATGTGCGTGTATGTGTACGCTAAACTAAATAGTTTGAACCGGTAAATATCATAATAAACACTTTGCTTTTGACATTTAACTATATTTTACTATATTCATGTACCACGTGAATTCTGCAAATTTTCGGCGGCTTAAATCCACCCTACTAGATTCATAAAGATCCGCGGTCTGTCAATCGACCATCGGTCAATGAAAGTTCTTGCACGTACGAACGTCGTGTTTTCCAAGAATTTTAGAGCTCGTCCGCGTCGTAACAAGCGAAAATCGTGTCGCGATTCGAGGACGAAAACGACGATCGAATTTTCACCTCGTAGCTAAAAGGGTTTTCGCGTGAAATTAACACGTGGGGGTCCTTCGCGAGCGTCCCCGGCCCTGACTGCCAGCCGAGAATCCATGTCAAGGTAGTAAAAGCGACCACGAGCAAGCTCGAGCACCGTCGACAAGCCTCTAACCTCCCTCTATCCGGATTACGCAAGCCTGTGGATTCGAACGTGTTGCGAACCATTTACCCCTTTGCTCGTCCCTTGTTTTCCACGCTTCTCTTCAAACGTAATTTTACGACAACGATCGTTACAAGTATAAGAGCGCTTGTTTGTGCGTCTGAAGATGCAAAAATACATGGAATACATATATAACATAGAAAGAAAGCAAAACATTCCGAGTACGAGTCCTTACGTGTAATAAGTATTAATAAGAAATCTCGTTTCTATTTCTTTAGTTATCTTCATGATATAACATACATGTTTATTCGAACTTACAGCCAAGAATTGGTTTACAAATACCTATATTTACAAAGCTATCTTATCCACGCGCTTCGTATCAGTCATTCTTTCTCTCTCTCTCTCTCTCTCTCTGTCCTCCCCTCTCTCTCTGTCTATCCCATTCATACTGCGATTTCACGTTCTGCCTGATAATTGAAAACCTTGATGCAAAAATCGGGCGAGTCTACCTTTTAGAAAAATCGCACTCGTTCAAGTTTCACGCGTGCAACGCGTTCGAAACAATTTCTCGACTTAACCAGTGCGATCTTTGGAAAGAAAACTCGACCGTGTCTAGCACTTGCCCGGCATTCGTCTCAAATGTTTGGTAAACTTGGGATGTTAGTTAGTTGCGTGCCGTTTTTATTTCATTATAATTTTTATCCTGGAAAATCGAAATTGAGTTTGAAAATTTGCCAATTATACGTGTACCGAACTAATTGACTCGACGGAATACGTTCAAACCTTCTTTCTGTAAAAGGAGACCTTTAAACGAAACAGCTTTATTTCGATGATACATTATGCAAATTCGTGTTTTCACGAATACCTTGTAACACATATTTCCCCAAATAATTGAAGCGACGCAACACATGCGTCGGTAGCGGTGAATGAGTTAAACGCGAGATTGCCGCTCTGAAAGTTAAAACTCGAAATACCCGTTTGCGCGTGAAAAGTAGACTTCTTTGCAGTTCAGCGCTTCACCTTTTACTTTTCCGAAAGCCTCTTTCTCTCGCTCTCTCTCTCATTCTATGTTCGCGATTGTTGTTCTGCTGTGTTTCGAAAAATCCTTTCAAAACGCGGGCGAGCGAGAATCTTTTCGATGAAAAGAAAAGAAAGAGAGAGAGAGAGAAAACATATTTGCCATTTTTTCCGACGATAAAAGACGAGATTCTCGCGTTTGATCCTCGATGGATGAGGGAGAAAAAGAGGAACGCACTTTCCAGACTGTGTTAAAATCCGGCCGAGTAAACATCTCGATTTAGAAGTTTAGCAGGCGACCGCGAGTTCCTGACATTGTGAAACGATATTCCGAAATTAAAATCGAGACGCGGTTAAATATAGAAGAGACCGAGAAGTCTCGTTCCTCCCAACGGTCGGTTGAAATTTTTCCGATGCGTTGAATCTTAATTGGGCAACGCTCTTTTGTCGGAAATATCGCACAATGTGCTTCGAAGGATTTTAAGGATAAGAATTCTTGCGACATTGCCGATATCGAAATTTTCTTTGTGACAGCGTAAATATATTTTTCCGTAGAAATGTAAGCAATTAGGATGTAGCAAATAGGAAGAACTGTTTCATTAGGAAAATATTTTTATCCAATTGAATCTTATCACGAAAAAAAGTTGGTGTAATTGCAAAAAACTTGAGAAAAAATTGAGAATTTTGTTGGAAGACACTTATGGATTTAATCTCGTAGATGTTTGTCAACGGTAATTGATATAAATTTTGGAAAATAAGTATTTTACTGAACAGTATTTTACCGATTGAAAAGTATAGAAAAAAATATATCTCCGCTGAAAACGAAGAAAATGGGAAAAATGTTTTCAGTGGTTTTCAAACCACAGGAAAATTTGTAATAAAGAGAGTACAAACAGTCGTAAAAGATTCATGAAAGCTATAGATACGGGAAACCAACAGCACGTTGCACTTACAAAGGGTGCATGCAAGTTGAAGGTGAAGGGTAGTCGGCCAACGCAGACCCAACGCCATCACAACACTTTCACAAAGGTGATTTATGATTCCTTACAAAGTCTGTTCACCCTGTCTGCACACAAAACGGAAAGTACCATTCACCGGTAATATATGGTACACGTATGTATCATAGTTCTTTGACCACGCACATTTTCCTCAACAAATTGAAGAGCCTGCAGGAAATTTATACCACTGTCATTGGATATCTTGATAAGTACACGAGCTGACAAATTGAAATTTGAAATGTCTAACAATATTCCTGGAAAACTAAAGAAATTTTATCATTGCGACGTTTTAAACGATTTTTGTCGAATGTAAGTTCATCGAATTGTAACGACACCAAAGATTCAACTTATTTGGGAATTATAAAAATCTTAACTAGATCGAAATCGAAATTCTTGGAAGAACTCTGACGCAATTTATTGAACTTGAGTATTCTTATAACATCGTCGATTGTACGTATTTTTAAAGTGAATAAATTAGAAAATTAGTAGAGATAAATATCCCGGAATATATGATAAACGCGAAGGGAATAATTTACACGGAGAAACGTGTGAAAATTAAAGAAACCAATTCTAGATCGAACTAACAAAATATCGACACAACTAAACTAAAAGCTAAATTAAAAGTTAAAAACTAAAAGCGATCTAATTTATTTTAAAAGCAAGAACTCTTTTTCTCTCTCTCACCCCCTCCCCCTCTTATTCCTAAAAGAGAAGGAGAGTGCACGAGTAAATTGAAATGATAAAAAGAGAAATTCTATGGAATATGACAAAAGCATAAAAAATAATTTAATAAATTACCATTACGATCCTTCAAATATTTATTTTCCAGCTTAGTAACATACGATAAGGTACGATCTACCTTAAAAGTCAGGGCTCTCTCTTGTTTCCCTATTCTTAAAAAACGAAATGAAGAAGGAACGCGTAAATAGCAATAACAAAAACGAGAAATTCAAGGTACATATATGACAAAAGCATAGGGGTAAATTTGCGTAAAAATTGAACTAATGTTCCAGGTTAAACGGTTCGGCAGCCCTCGAGTATAGTCGCGGAAGTTCCGCTTTTGTCTGACCCAGATAGTCGGCATTCACTCGCTATTTCGTAACGGGACCGACTACTTTCTTTCGCCAGACGAAAGGTAACTACACGTGCACTTAATATCACGCGATATATTACCTTCTAAGATTTATTTCAAGTCCATTGTACAGAAACAACTGGACGATATAGTTCTTCTAAACAGATATTAGACCATTAGAACAGACATCAGCCTTTCTGTTACAAAGAAGAAATGGAAATTTATTTACTTATTTAATTTCCCTAGGTATATTATGTCTTTCTACGTGTATTTACTTCTTTCTTTCAGTCTTCCTTTTGAAGCTTTCGTAACTTTCAGTTAGATTTTCATTGATTTTTGTTGCATATTTGGAACAGAGTAGAACACTTTAGGTATTTTTAAAAATTTTATATTATCGATTTAATTGACATAATTATTATATATAAGTAATATTATAAATATAAATATAGATGGAAAGGGTGTTTACGTTTCCTTGAAAATTCCTTTAAATAATTTTTTTAAGAAGGTGAATCGAAATGGTAATAGAATACCGTATGTATTAATAAGAAGAATGGAAGGCTTTAAGTATCTCTTAGATTATTTCTTTGCTAAATATGTTCGTCTGTTTCTTTTTATGACATTTTTTTTATGTTTACGTGAAGCGTGATAGGATGTTGAAACCTGTGTAGTATTATATGAAAAGGATACATATTCAAAAGGATACAAGGATAACATATTTCTATTCTTCTTCTTCTTCTTCTTCAAGCTCCTGCTGTAACTATCTAAGCGGATTAAAATTTGAATAAAAAAAATAGAGCTCTTTGTAAGTTATCTTTTTCCGAGTTCGACAAATTTATCCCTAATTTTATGTTTACGAAGAAAGTGGAATTGTTTAGATATCTTAAAGCCCATAACACTTCTAATGACATTTTGAAATTTCTACGTCAATCGTATCGCTCTGCTGGTCATCGTCTCTGATTGGAAAGTAATACAGCGATTAACCGACGACTAAACCTTCTCATCCTGTCGAACGAAAGAAAAAGAAGAAAAGAAAGAAATTTCCAACACGAGAGAATCTCTATTCCCAAAAGTATCTAACGGCTACGAACGCAACAGATATAAATTAATACAAATACTTTAATACTTAGAAACATTTTGGAGATTATTTTATACGAGCGAAATAAGATTTTCTGGGACCCTTTAATCAACTTCGGATGAGAATAACATTTTACTTCATAATTCTTCCCAAACACACGTAGTCAAACCTAAGATCGTTCTATCTTCGATGATACCTACACACTTCAGAAGTTGCATCGTGAATACTAGACACGTTAAAACGTCTAAAACTGAACGCAGCTATTTCAATACGTACGAAACATGAAAATTAAATTTGAAAGAAGAAAAATGATTATCACTTCCGGCATAAGTGGTTCAGAGATAAATATACTAAATTTAGAAAAAGACATTTGTCATTTTTCTGAGATCTTGAAGATGAATTATTCGCGAAAGGGATATTCGTTCCTCTAAACTGTACCTTGAACTTTCGCCTATTCGTGTAATATTATTTCGCTGTACTTTGAATTAAAAATAATCTCTAAAGCTACGCATCTGTGCTAATATCTTTCAGAAGGTTGACTTACTTTTAACGATATTTCAGAAGTTTCACTGCGAAAATTCGTTATAGAACAAAGTCGTTATCGGTTCCTTCTGCATATTTAAAATTCTACGCCGGCTATTTGTAAATACAAGACACGATAATAACTACGATTTCGCGTGAAGTAGTTACTAAACGACAAGTAAAACAATCAATAAGCGATATCTTTTATTTAGCGACTGACGTTAACCCGAAGAAAGGAAAAGGAAAAATCGTGATGTTTCTTTTCGCTGAACCTAAAGGAAGATCTTTCTTCCTATCTTTGTTTCCGCGCAAAGAAAAAGTCCTAACCAATTACGCTCGTTTTTCATGTTTTATTCCTATCGCAACTTTTATTTCTTAATCGCTTTTTCGTTTCGATAAGCACAGAAACCATTAACGTTTCAACGAAACGTTTAGCATAAAATTCGAACGAGTAATAATTCTTTTATGGTTTCTTCAAACTTGACGAAGTTTTTAATAATAGAAAATACAGTTCGATCGAAAGCAAAGTTTCATGCAAAGTATAATTTCAAAGAACGAAACATCTATTTAGCTGAATGATGAAATGCACGCTTAAGACCGGACTCGCGTACGATTATCGGCGAAGATTGCTATTACGATCGTTCGATTTTTTTATTGAACTGAATTTATGCGTGATAAGAGGCATATAGTACACTATAGTAGACGCCACATTGTCCATATTTGAAAGATAAAGATATAAAATGACAGCGCTTAGTATCGTTTATTTATTTGTGTTAATCAAGCAAAAACGGGAGTATTTTTCAATATTCTACAAGCAAGCATGCAAGTATTTACCGATACACGAAACGAGATAATCGAATCACATTACCAGGAAAATGTTTAGCAGATAACGATTTTGCATTACAACGATTCAAAGAAAACCGAAATTTTCTATTTCAGCCGGAGATTTTCGATATTTGAAGAAAAACATTGGCATTTAAAATAACGAAGCAAACAACGCGACAGAGTCAATCTTATAATATTTACGTATTTAAACGCGCCCTTCTATGCACTAAGCAAAGTACGAATCGTTAAACTGGACATTTTGTATATCATTGTACTTGTACGTAACGTAGAATCCCTGTGCATAGCTAAAGATCTGTGAAATGCGAAAGACCAATTAACCCTTTGGAAACAATTATCGCGGAAACACCGTATTGTTCGATCGTTAGCCTGCGCCTGACAAGGCTTTTACGAAACAATTTCCAATTGGATCGAATAGCGATACGCCCTTCGTGAAAACGGCGAAAATGTCTGTACACGGTCGGTTTACCGTGGCACAACCGTTATTTGATACGGTACTGTGCCTTACGTTACACGCTATACGCATTCCACCGTTTGCCTCGTCGTCGCCAGGTAAATCGTGCACGTGTACCCCCACACGTGCCCGCCAGACGTTGCCCACAGGAGTTTCACCATACGCACGCAACCACCTATGTATTCTTTTGCTTAATTAAAGATGAGATAACAAAGATGTAAGTTGGATCTAAATACGCCGATGAAACAGCGGAAATGGCTTTGGAGGTGGCGTCGAGCGTTACAGTTTGGAGATCCGAAGAAGAAATTTGCATAAATTACATGGTGCCAATCACGACATTTTTTAGTACTTGTTGCGAACGTAGGCATTGATAGAGATGTCACAAAGAAATGGTTTTAAAAGTCTTGGTGATCGTTTGGAAATCGTAGGATGAAATTCGTACAAGTTTCGTAATATCGATCGTAATGATTTTTAAATAGAGATCGTTTCTAGTAATTTTTTTCAATTCGTCGACTACCATGGTAACAAATTTTGAGATCATAAAAAGAAAATGTAAATTCCACGATACTAATCGCGATGAGTTTCGAATAGATGTGCCGATGAAACGGTAAAGAGATCGCCAAAGTATTTTTTAATCCATTAGCTATCGCGATATCGTTCGTTCGGAGACGACAAAAAGGAATTCTTTTCAAATGAAAAAGATATACAGAACGAAGTAAAAAACATCACGCGTCGCGTCGAAGTTTGTAAAACGGTCTATGAGAATACAGCGCTTAATCGTTGAACGCGAAAGCGATGAATCGTAAATAATGGGCGCGAAGGTATTGCGATATTGTAATTTTGTAATACGATATTATAATAAATAAAAATCCGATCTAAACGAAAATCCTTTAAGTAGGTCTGATACCCACGTGGCACTAAACGTACCAGTAATATTATGAAATATTATCCGATAGTAACGGAATCCATTGTGAGTCACCAATGTCCTACGCAACGAAAACGCTTAACTCGAACAATATTTACAACTAACTAACTCTGAAACATCTTCCATTAATGCTAATAGAATTACTAAGAATAACGATATATAATAACGCTAAAAACAAACTGCACAGCAAAGATACGTCCATTTCTCATAGGCCACACTTTCGAATACTCTTACGTGATTTTATATTTTATATCCTTGCCAACAACGATAAAATAGTTAAAAGACGTATATTTTACCTTTCGATAAAACGATCTTACCAGTCTCGAATTCCTAATACGAATTGAGTTACTTTTATTCGTGTTCTCCTTCTCAACGTTGATAACGCGAATAATTGAAAGAAATAACGAAGAAATTGATACTTCACCTTTCAGCAAAACACCGAACCTTTCATCTCGAACTGCAAGTAACAATCGCGTTTTCATCGTGCATCGACAGGACCTGTTTCCCGAAGAAAAAAAGAAAAGAAAGAAACGTGGAAAACGTTACAGACTCGGAATGAACAGGCGACGTCTGATATTTTACAGAGGCCGAACGCGAGCCATCGATGAATAAACGGCACGGGCACAACTGGTACGATATGATAAAGAAGCTTTTCGACGTGTAATTCCCCGTAAGCGAGCACGCTCTCAACAGGAAAACACCGAAGGATAAATAACTCGTTCCAAGGCAAGTTCGCGTCGAGTCTAAATATAAATTCGCAACAAATCAATATCAACGCACAACGACGCCACCGTGGATTCGATGGGCATTTATCGGATATGCAGACGTTCCTCAAATGCACGTTCGATGAACGTGATCGCCGACAACCTTTTCCGCAACTATAAGCGCGACTTCTATCGAACGCTTTTTACGAAACCGCTTAGCTTATAATTAAGTACGTTTTCTGTCCTTATCTTTCAATACGCAATATTAGTTTGCAAGACAGTGGTAAGCGAACATGACGTAAACCGGAGTCTATCCTGTGCCGAATGACGAGAATTGCGATAAACAATACTAATAAAAACAATAAGTACAGGGATATTTCGAATAACAATAACGCGCAAATTTATTTCGAGTATCGCTCGTTTCCACAGACATTTTGTCTCGCTTTCTTCATTTTTTTCCCTCGATCCTTTGAAATAACAGCAAAGTACTAATACCAAATATTTGAGCAGCAGTGTGAATACTGTCGCTAGTTGCGAAAACACAAAGGTACATATACACCAAAGAGTGTTCTTAAACGCGAGTCGCTAAACCGATACGGGCAGAATGATCGAAACAGAGAGCGTAACGTAAACCATAAAGAGTTGCGAAAAAAAAAAAAGCGAAAAGTAAAGTAGCTCGCCGATATCGGCCATTAATTCTTGCGCACGAAGAATCAAGAAGCAAATATAAGAGAATAAAAAAGAAACAATAACAAAAAAGACCAATCGCGTAGCCGTTTGTAACAATCGTCCTCGATGGTCGTTTACTATCGCCGCGTAAACATTCATGCAGATTCGCTTGCGCAAAAACGAGATTACGCAACATCGGTTGCATTAAAGAATTTATTGTTGTTCGTTTCACGCGGATGAATCGAATCGTTCCGAGAACGATCGATTGCAAGGAAGTTTTTCCATATCCTTCTTCGCGCTAATTGTCAATCTCACTCGTTAACTGTTGGCAAAAGTCTTTCTGTTATGTATTTTCACTAACGCTATCACCAGTACGATTTGATCGAATTTCTGAGTTTGATGTTATTTAATGGTGAAAAGGATGCACTTTGACACGACGTGATCGGAAAGAGGAACAACCTATTCGATCCTAAGCAATAAACAAGAAATCCATGAAGTTTATAAAAGAGTTTAAAATATAATAATCAGTGTACTTGCGATCAAGCGCGGAGAACCAAACTATCGTTGATAATAACGGCAGATATTTGTAGTAACAAGCTACGTGCGATATCGAAAAGTTTACAAAATTCGCGATCCAAATCCTATTTCAAGGCTGTCAGGCTAAAATAAAACTATCTATCTGTCTATCCCTAATCTGTCTTTGAAATCGATATTTTTCGGAACAATTAAAATCAATATTTTGGGGCATTGCTTGGCAGCTCGGGAGAAAAATTATTTACCAAACACGTAACGTTGACAAAAAGGATATATTGTAAGAAACAATCGTCGAATATTATTTTTGTAATTTATCTAACAAAGGATTAAAGTATTCCAAGTCGTATCACTTTTCAGATATGTCAAACATTAATGATTCTTAATACAAACAAGCATATAGAATACGAAATATCGAATACTAATGATTTTTAATACAAATAAATATGAGAAATGCATTATAAGATTAAATAGCCACTATGGTCGTATATAATCCAAAGATTACGGTAACGAGTTAAAAGTAAAGAAAAAGTTAAATAGTCAAAGACCATAACCATCGATATTACGCTTAGCGAGCTAAATCGATTAATATTACCCGAGACTTCCGTCTTGTCCTTTTGGAAATATTCCAACGTTGCGCCAGCATTGCAGCTAAAGTTCATCGTAGATTTAAAGGAAGCATTGATACCGAACACTACGCGCTGGTATATCCTTACAAGCATACTCGACCCACCTGCAATGCTGGTGAAACGTTACAACAATTTTTGTAACGTCAAATTTTTTTCACGACTGACAAAGCTTGAAGAGACTAATAAGATATAAAACGCAGAAGTAATTAGTAACTCTAGAACAGATTTAGTATGAAAATTCATCGTAAATTTTCAGAGTACACGTCACAGGATACTTAAAATCCCATGACGATAAAATCGAAACTATACTCTTAACTATAACTTTCCTAGCATAATCTAATCGAAGTAGCACACATCACAGTTATACTCTTTCATCTATTAATTCCCGACCTGCCTATAAAGTCGCATAAAAAGCCCGAAAACTCGATGAAATAAAAACTACGATAACGATAAAACATCCGACGGAATATAAGAAAGGAGAGATGTTTCAGATTTTCATAGAATACCAAAGTGCACAGGTCATAGTGACATTTATCTGACCTTAGGATGATCTTGAAGAGCCCTATATCGCAAACTTATCAACTCAGAATTTTTACGCCTTCCTCTCCCTCTCCCTCCCCCCCCCCCTCTCTCTCTCTCTCTTTGTCTACTTCAAACAAAGTACGAGAAACACAACGACGGACATGTACACCTGTTAAGCAATGCACGCGAGCATTATGTCACAGCATGTCTCCTAGTTGTAATTATACTTGGTAAATTATTAGTCGTTGCTCGTTTCATTGGACGAAAGATAGACGCAGGAAATGCAAGTACATATGTATGTGAAAACGACTGATAGTGGAGGTTGTGTAACATCGACTAACCTTCGGCGAAAGCCGTTTTCGGTTCGATACTTTTCCATCCCCGTGGAAGGAAATTCTACTTCGACGATATCGACCGCGTGAGACCGAATATCAAGGCTGACTCCGTGTCTAGCTCTCAGATATATTTAATGAAGATCCTAGTTCTCGTTGAACGATATCTCTCTTTGAAGCTTCGGCGACCCAGTTTTGTCTGGATAGAGCCGACTGCTTCGTGATTTCTGACGAAAGTCGTGTTCTTTTCGCGGCGTTCTTACATCGAAATTGTCGCGGTTTAATTACGGGGTCTGTGCGTAGGTAGAGGGTTAATACAATAGCCACGAAAGATATTTTTAGATGCCTCCGTTTTCCACCGCGACGTTCTTTTATCAGCCAGCAGACTTCGTTTTTATGGCATTACGTTTTTGCAGTCGTACGAAAGTACTACCGAATGGTACGGAACCTGATATACTTGGATCTAATTTGTTGGTACATAAATGCTGTAACAAATACAATGCTGTACAAATACTTTCTATACTCGAAATTGACAAAGAACATATATATGTCGGATTAAGGTTGGAATTTTGGGCGTTCGATGAACCTTCGCTCAAATTTATCATCGCGGATATAGCTAATGTTTATTGTTACAAATGTAGGCAATACAAGAGGCTGATAATAACGATGATAGGATGACTGGGGATGTCGATGACAACGAATTCAGGTTCGATAACGAATCCACGGTCTACGGTATGACGCGTATAACTTCGCGTACAAGTAAAACTTATCTGCATGAACTCGACAAAAGGCCAAGTGAAACTGCCTTTATATATTCCTCAATCTTTGTTTTTAAGAAAAGCCGTATAATCGTTCCATACCTCTGCGAGATACACGTTCCTCCCGTGATCGTGGCTACGTTCAGTGACCTGCTACGTCACTTCGAGCCCAAGCCTATCGTCGTAAAATGAGATTAGAACATTAAATCTATTGCCTATTTTTAGTACTTAAGCGTAGCTATAGTAAAAGTCTGAACTAGATTATTGAGGTTTATCCCAACATTCCAAAAGGAAAGTTCCGATGTCCTTTCATCTCCGACATATATTTGTATATATGAAACATCGCGTAGTAGCGTCAGTTTGGTGACATTGATTCGTTCGATTTTCGCCATACCGATAAACAACGAGAAGAGCAAGAATATCGATCGATATAAATAAATTCAAAGATATTTAGAATCATTTTCCTTTCAGAACGTAACTCTTTAGTTTCTGAATAACGAGACTGCGGATTTTTATGCATTTGCGATCGAAGATTTAAAAATACACGTAATATACAAGAGTATATAAATTATCCAAAATACGACACCTTCCGCTATAACTATTTATATCTAATTATATGTAGAAAAATAAAAATTTGTACGAATATCCTACTTATAATAAACTTAACGATACTTAGAAACAAATGAATATACAAGTATTACGAAAAATATCTTGTTTCGTATGTGAGAAACAAAATAGTAAATTCCAGACGATATACAATATTTATAAAACTAACACGATTACGATATTTATAGAAACGAGAAAGAAACGTATAAAATAAGCGTTACGAGTATCGTCGTCTATCTCGCCAAAATTAAAAATAGACGAAGAAAAGAAGACAAGAAACGAGAAGATGTAGAAAACGCGGAGTCGACAGATTCGCGATCGCTATTTCATCTTTCGAGACTCGACCATTCGATACGTTACACGTTCCAGCCCGTGGCCCGATATATTTCCACCGCAAAACAGCGGCATTGTCAGCCAGCATTACCCGGAAATATCTATAAATTTATTACGAGACCCGTGGAAATGCATCTGTGCCGGCAACGTTTGCCGAACAAAGCAGAGAGTTATTTATCACTCTCGACTCTCGATTCGAGAGAATAATGCTCGATGCTCCCTGAATTCACTTGCCACCTTTCTAACGATCGTACGATACGCGTGTTCCGATTTTATAAGATGAATAATATAAGACGCGCAGAAGGACAAAGCAGTATTTGTTTGGAACAATAGAAGGAAGAAAACAAACGAGGAAATTCATTTCCTTAACGCTTCGTACAAATAAGGTATGGGCAGAATACGTTTTTAGTCTTTAATTGCTACCGTGAATGAACGTTCGATTTGCTTTAGGGAAATTTCTGTTTAAAATCAAAGAATCGCTAGAATTACGATCGTGGAAATAATTATCTGAGGTAGATGTCTTTTAAGAAGAATAAAAATAAACGTGTCTACTATCTAAGATATTAAACAAATGGGCATTAGAATAAGATTATTGTCCGAGGCACTAAACGATAAATATAGAATGCGAAATACGATTCGGTATGGTTGATATTAAGATTTGGAAAAGTAAATCAAGCCAGATAATCTGAAAGTATATCGTCGACGAGAAGCTTGAAAGCACTTTTGCCTTCCACGTTCCTTTCTTACGATATAAATTACTACAATTACTACAAATTAATACAGAAATTCGTTCGATCGGTTTAAGTGCTTTCAGAATGTCCTCTTCTTTACGATAATTGTACACTGTCGGTGTTATACTTCTAATCTACGTGGTGGAAAGTTATAGATAGTCAAGGACGGTATCTTCTTAAGAAAAAATGTAGCACATTTTTTTTTAATGTAATCCTTTTAGCCCAGAATACTTTCTATCGTAAAATCTATATCGCTTTGCTTCTTCTTTGTTTTATCTTCTGGATTATCGGCAAATCGAAAAGTTTTAATATTATCATTAATAATTAAGAAAACAATGACGATTGTAGATTAGTAAAATGAACGAACCTCTACGTCGACCTGATGAATCCGCGTTTCGCAAGAAACGATGTCATAAACATCGTCGCAGACGAGTGCCGATCGATTTAATTCTTAACGAGATTTCAATCGACGAGACGTTCGAAGAAAACACAAGTGAGAGAGAAAAAAAAAAATAATTCAAGGTCACGATCTACGTTTCGCGAGCGACTTGCATTTTGGAACTGGAGTAATTAATACGTTATAATTAAAAATACAGCTAAGGCTCGTTTTATCATATTACGATTAATTAAAATACCACGAATATAATTCCACCTTAGAAATAAAAATAACTTCGAAATGCTATTTAACGCGACCTTGGCATAAATCACATTTCAACGATAGCATTCGCGTATTTTTAACTACCTTTTTGTCACTAAAAAAGAGCGCAACTATTTTAAGTTCAATGAGCCACTCTTCGTATAAAATATAAATACGTTACTGTTGGACATGGACTTTGAAACGCGGTGAACGATTTTGAACGACCTTGGACAGCCTACGTAGTAAGACCAATGAACTTCCGAAGTGTGTTAGGTGCTTTAAAAAAAAGAAAAGAAATACTATTCCGTTTGAGAACGTGCGAAGGACAGAACAAAAAAGATAAGATAATAACAACCTGTACTTGAAATATTTTCCCGTGTAACGAATGTTATACGTAATTTCAAACACAATCCGATAGAAAAACTATAATTTTATACGTATGTAGGTGTGATAATAAATATAGTTTCGAGATAAAACGTTTCAATAGGTAACTGTATCTTATATCGAAAAGAAATGTGTCTATCGTGTTATAAAATCTCTATTATCGTAACATATAGCCATGAAAACTATTTGTTAGTTGACGCTTCCGTTGTTGTGTTTTAAAAATAGCGAAACGTTGTTGCTTCACGAAATAAAATCGAACCGCGCAAGGTTATTTATTATGGAGTAGAACCATTTGCGCGAAACGATAGACAAACGAAAAAATTAGCCGCTGAATGTTTGATGAAGTCAAAATAACTGGAACAAGACCACGCGAGAAAGCGGTATTTATTATGCAACAGTCTAATAGAATTTTTGAACAGATTAGACTTTTTAAGGTCTTAACCTTTCTAAGATATAAAATTCCTGTAGAATAGTTTCGATTCTTCTGAAATCTTGATGACTTTTCGGAACGTTTCGAGCATTTATTCTAATCGTAGTATAATTTTAATGCTTATAATTTTAATGTTATAATTTTAATAATTTATAATTATTTGAAACGAATAAATTTGAAACGAATAAACGAAAGCTAGATAAGTATTATCTTTCTTACGAAGTCAAAAGCTTGGAAGTAATTCTACTTGACAGTGAAAATAATAATTTTAATATTTTTATAGTGTGCTCAACGAGCAAGTGATCAGCTGTAAACGGAAGTCTCCTGTACCGTAGCACGTGAGATAGGCCAGAGATATTGCCTGTATCTTTGTTTACTCCTTATTCTCTTCATTTATTTATATTCGCTATGTTTTTATATTAGTTCCTTCGTTGCATATTTACATTTACATTTCGATACTATTTTATTTATTATTATTATCGTTGTTATTACGAAAGTATATGTGTAGATCTATGTATAAGTAAAAATCTCCCTTTGATGCAACGTTGATTTGTACGTATCCCCCCTCAGGTCTTTCTCATTGCACTCCGTATGAAATTGTTTTGTTTGTATACACTTTCGACCCAACTACGCTAAGAGACAGTCCGTCGAAGTTACACGGCGTTGGCGATCAGACACGAATAGACCCAACTTCTAAAATTTTTGCCTTTTCTTTCGGTCATCCGCCTTTGTTCTTTCTTTATTTTTCCTTGTCCATTTCTCTTTCATAGAACGTATAAAAGGAACAGAAATCTTTCGCGGCGTAGATAATCGTCTTATCGCCATGCTGCGCGTTTGCATGCGTCCCTGTCGGCGCCACGTGCATTTGTTTACAGTTGACGATCCGACTCGTTGAACGGACTTTATTTCTTTGAAGTAAAATTCCTTTGAAAACTAGGTGAATATTTAATGCCGTTTCAACTTAACAGTCGTTAAGGAATATTTGTGCGTTATAATAATAAAAAAAATATTTCAACCATTTTATTGGAAACAAAGTTTCTCGTCAAAATGTAATTAAGAAATTTTCTAAAAGAGATAACTGTGATAAATATATAGATGCCGACAAGCGTATTCGTATAAAATTTTTGTTTATTTCGTAGATAGATGAAGAACAAGGTTCTTTAAATGCCATAATAATTATCAATTCCAACGCAATTAATACCAGAAAACTAGAACTAAAGTTCTCAAAGCAATTTCTACGATTTGCTATCTTGTTAACGAAACATTATACGAAACAGTTCGAAGCTTTTTTTATCGTCATAATCAACAAATACTCTTCGATCATTCGTAAGTTAACGCGAGATTAAACAGAGAAGAAGAAGAAAAGCTTGGTTTTTCGTTACCGATGTAAATTTCCTCGGATCTGGAGAACCTCTGTTTCCAGCAACGTAACTTTGGAATTCATAGCGAAGAACGTAACGAAGGAGCACCTCGATTACGCGAGAAACGGAACACTTTCAAAGCGAAACGTTTCACAACTGACCACAAATAAAACCCGTGTCATCGTGGCTGCTTTTTGAATCTATAATCAAATGCCAAAGTACGATCTTTCGAACTTTACACCATGATGCGTCTACTTTTCAAAGTTATCAGAATCGAATATTCCAGATTCAAGTAGGTAACTAGTACGAAACGCGCACGTATCAAACCAGATTAAACCGTGGAATGTGAACAGTTCGATTTTCTTTCGTATTCAACGATATCGGACGAATCACCGACGATGACCTAACGTTATCCTATAGCGCGACCCTCAACGTTGCCGCGGAAGCCTCGAAAGATCGCGAACAACGCTAACATATTGTGTATAACCAAGTTTCAGTTTGACGTATTTTGTATTTTTAAATTTCACTTTTAAATCGTCGTTTAAACCATGAAAATCATATTAAACGCGATCTATCAGATATTACACAGAGTACTATATTCCGTATCTTTAAATTCTCATAATTGCATAAAAATCCTATCAAATATCACCCATTAAGTGTTACAAAGGATATTATTCTTCGTACGTTTGAACGGATTTTTGTATCTTTAATGTCACAGTTGCGGATAAAAGTCCGAGACCTAGTCATCGACGCGTACGGATGTCAGTCGCTGCACGGGTGTCCTTCGAGAACACGATGCAGCCGCGACTGACCCGCAAGCTGGACCCAATTGCACGCATCGCCTTCTCTCTCGTCGTCTCTTTCACCGGAGCAAAACCGTTCGGGGAAGAATGCGGATGAGAAAGTGTGTAAGTACGTGCGCCGGTCACGCGTTAGCCGGATCGATGTCCAGTGTGTACGCGTGCAAACCGCGAGAAAAAGAAGGCAAAACGACAGAGAAAAAAGAAACACGAAAGAGGCGAAGGGAGAAAAAGAAAAAACGGAAGATGAACGTACACACATGGACGAGATAGGACGGAAAACCGCATCATGCGGTTAAGAGTGTCTGCCGTCGAATTTCTTCGAGCGGTCGGGATAGAAGTTCACTGTGCGTTTCGCTCTTCGCCTTTAGCCACGAATCTTTCGCAACGAATATTAGCTTTTCTGTTTGGTGAGAAACCGTGTTTGTAAGACTAAGAGAGAGATGCGTCGATTTTAATCTGCCAATTAATAATTAAACGACCATAGTCGGTTACATGGGAAGAAGATTATCGAACTTTAACTAAACAATGAAACAACGACAACGATTTTGTCAACGAGTGGGCAAAATTCAACAACAAACGTAATATTTGCAAAGATTACTCGATTCTATGAAAATTTTATAAAAATACATTGGCTCGAAATTTTTCTCAAATTTCGCTAGGAACGTTCCGAGCGACCCGATAATTCGAAGACTCAATTATTGTTATTGCGTTGGAACCACGGTCCCACGAGTATCCCAAGCTATACGAGTATATCTCAAAGAATAGAGCTCTGCTCCCGAGCTTGCAATTACGAGAGGGTGACAAGCAGGATAAATTGCACCATCGCCTTCTAATCGGTTCACTCGACTAAGATACTAAAGGCACCATCTTGACTTTTCTCACCGTAAGAAAGTTTATTCTTAGGTTCTTTATTGCGCCGAAATAGGTTACTTTCGACCCGAAGAAAAATTAAATTTAAAACAAAACTTCACCCAAGCCTACCACCCACATCCATCCGATAGAACTCTCTCAGCCATAAGGAAATTATTTCCGAAACTTCTTTTACGCCAATGGTATAATTAGTAATTTTCTTTATTTTCGAACCAAACCTAATCTTAAACATAATACGATTCAATTGATTTCAAATCTAGCCGATTTAGCGTGCAGATAATTTATAAATAAACTTTACCAGAAATATTTATACAAGGTGGTTGGTAACTGGTGGTACAAGCGGAAAGAGGGTGATTCTACGCGAAAAAAGAAGTCGAAAATATAGAATAAACAAATTTTTTAATTTTTTTTTTTTAATTTTTCCATCGAGACAACGATCTACAGTGAGATCCGTTATAGCGAAACGTGATAAAGTGCACGCGTACCGAGCGAAAATTCAAAGTCGATTTTCTCGAAAACAAAGCTTCGAACGAAAAATTTTTATTCTATATTTTCGACTTCTTTTTTCGCGTAGAATCACCCCCCTTCAGCTTGTATCTGTATGTCTACTCTGTATAAAATAACCGCAAAATCTCTTTAGAAAATATATTTTAATCGACGAGTTAAACTTCTAACGATCTGAAATCTTTGCTCGCGTCAGTCAAGGAAAAGTACACGTCAGTTGCGGTATGATATCGTTCCTTGGCCATATATTTACTCTCCGAGGTATTCGATATCTCGAAAATTCTGTACGTTAAACGTATGTCTCGTCAACTTGTTCGAAATCGGAGTATTGAATTCGCTTAGGGGTATGTATCTTTTCGAGGTCCGGTTTTAGCTGGGAATATTCTTTACGGGGTAATTTGAGGTGTCTACGGCGTGCAACTGTACCAAAGCATTTTTGCTACGCCCTTCGGACGTTCCAGAATGCTTGGAACATGGTGTTGAGGAGTTGTAACAGGTGTTCGAGTATCGCGAGAGGTTTAAGAGAGCTTAAGATATTCATCTTCGATGTAACGTTCACGTACGTTTAAAATTCACGAAAGATCGTCGTTTAACTCGTTCTTGCGTAACTATACTTTTACTCTGTCGCGCTATTAAATCGTTAACTTGTTCGACTCGATTAGTATTTATGGCAATTAAATTTATAATTCGTTTTATATAAAATAACGATCTATAATTTGAGAGACGAATGTAGTTGATCGAGCGAATATGCGTCGACACGATCGTAGAATGTTCGATTGTAAATTGATTTACAAAAATCCGAATAACAACGAATCGTTGTTGTTTTTTTATTTCGTCGTCGCGATCAGATAACATTTCGGATAATAGCGTTTCGAGTGCACTCAGTTAGCTTTGTTGCAACTAATTTCAAGTACGATCGCAGTTGGAACGAGCGTTACGCGATATAGTGGATTCTGTCTTTGAACAGTTGCAATAATAGAAGCGTTTGGCCCGCGATCAAATTCGGCAATTTCTTTCATCTTCGCGCTGTCGCGTTTTTGCTAATAAAAAATTAATACTTATCGTCCTACTGTTACAGAGAAATAAATAAGGAAAATTCCTATTGCGAAGAGACGGATAAACGAAACATCGTCTAAAATTAAGAGAAGCAAAAGGTAAGTGACTGGAAGATGAATCATCGAGGATCATTGATAATTCCTCTTTTACGAGTAGACACTCGTAAAAATCGTAACGGTGCCCACACGTGATCGTTTTACTTTCTAGGTACTAGAAGAGGGTTAAACGCAACGTTATACACGCTTACAGCGTGACTCACTGTCTCTGTGAGATAGCACGATGCTCACGAAAACGCGACACAACCTTTGGAACGAAGCTCTATGACACGTTCAACGGGACATTCGGAACTCGCCCCAACCTAAAAGTACAGTTCGAGAAAACGATCTAACGAGGCCGTAAATTAAAATATTAAGTGGTAACGCTGATTTATACAGCCACTTGTATAGCGTCTTGTAGAAACGTCTTCTTGAATCTCGAGATGTAAATGTCATTTGTAAATTAACATTTCTCGATAACATGATTTCATTTTACTAAGATATATTACATTCCACTTTCTTTTTTTCTATTTTCTATTCTTTATAACGATCGATAGTCGACACCGTACAATCCTGAACTCGTCTCTTTTCCAACAACAATGGAAAAAATGTATCAAACAACTATTATACGATTTGTAATAATTTAAACCAGCGTTAGAATGTTTATTTTATTCCAAAGTAAAAATATATTATATTTTAGCGTAGGTTTTGCTTCGAACTAATTATTCTACATTTCTCTGTAATTACAACAACTTTTTCCTGCAATTGCGTCCGAGATATTTAGCATAATTGAGTCTCGATTCGTTTAATCAACGCGAAATAATCACAGCGATTGAAAAATACAAAACACCTTATTCTTTTTCTAACTACTATCTCGCTTTACGATCACGATATACAAACATTTTATGTTACATTTCCGAAATTACTATTTCAAGCACCGAAAGCTCAGAGACTTGAACGCTTGGCAAATCGTACGACCTCGTCGTACATCGATTCCACTAACTGTACACCATCGGTCTAGCGACTAATTGGGTCTACCTAATGCGAACACCATACGCTGAGTTTATTTACCAGGATCGTTATCAGAGTAAAGAAAGACAGCCTTTCGGACGCGAATGAACCTATCGATGGAACGATTTTCGATCTTTAGGAGATTCGTTCGCGGATAATTTCGAAGATCGCTTCGCGAGTCGTTAATAATACTCGTAAGTGATAAGAATAGCACAGACCGACGATCGTTTTGCTAACATTTCTGACCAAGAATAGACTCGCTTCTTGGGTAGCGTTATTTCTTCCGCGGTCATGCGTTTATGGCAGCAAGGGTACGCGTTTATAGCTTTACTTAATTCAACGAACCGCTACGGGGATGAGAAAAGAGAGCGAAAGTTTGCGTCGACGTTTCTCGAATAACAAGAAGCTGGATTACCTAAATGTCGCAGCAAGCAAATTATCGACAACTGCGTGACTGTGTATAAACGTTCGCTGAGATCGAAACACGATTATACGCCACGCTGACCGTATAAAGTCATCTAGCCGTATTAGAAAAAATTTGATTTCTTCTTTACAATACAGAATTCGAAGATATACAGGGTGGTGGTACAAACGGAAAGGGGGCGATTCTACGCGAAAAAAGAAGTCGAAAATACGGAATAAACATTTTTCGTTCGAGGCTTTGTTTTCGAGAAAATCGACTTTGAATTTTCGCTCGACACGCGTGCACTTTTTATCGCGTCTCGTTATAACGGATCTCACTGTAGATCGTTGTCCCGATGGAAAAATTTAAAAAAAAAAGATTAACAAAAAAATTTTTATTCTATATTTTCGACTTCTTTTTTCGCGTAGAATCACCAGCTACCAACCACCCTGTATTTCTTACGCTTCGAAACGCTACAAGCATAGAGCAACTTTCAAATTTTCATCTTAGATAATAATGAGGAACTCGTGAGTTGAATTAAATCGAACCTCTTTCGTTGTCTGTATCGGTGTATCCATTTATTTTTATAATACTACGTTAAAAGAAACGCATGAAACATTGATAATTCTAGCGTAAAAAATTGTCCTATATTTCGATGGTGTTATTCCATTTATCTTAGTCAAACTACGTTAAAAGATACGCTCAAAAAATATTCGATTTCAACGTAAAGAATCTTTTCTAGAATATAATAACGACCGATACTCTGATCTCTTGTCGATACGTTGACTGTCGTTTCTTACTCTATTCTCTTTATACACGATCAATCGTACATCAGATCAAATAGATAAAACCATCGATAAATATAGCGAATATACTTTTCTTTGGAAAAAAAACCACGACTTACCTTTGTTCGATTTGTCCTCGTGATCGTCGGGAACCGGCTCATCCAAGTCACTGTCGTCGAGATCGTCAATGACTTCGGTCAACCCGTAACAGGTCTCCGTGCAATGCTCGATGACAACCTCCTCTCCGACATCAATCGTCTCCTCCTCGACGATCATCTCTATGTCACTTCCGTCCTCGAAAAATCCACTTTCGTGCACCGGGTTCTTCATGACGTTCATCGATGAATCACAAGTTCCTGACATAACTTTTCACACTTTTTCGCACAACTTGGCACAATTTTACACTCGTACTGCACGCGCGGTCACTGCACGAAGCAAGAACCAGGAACGGGTCAGCAAAGAAGTCGTTGCATGATCCGCTTCGATGGATTTCTTCTTGTCCAGATTCTTCTTGCCACTGAATCGTAGATTCTCTTCGGCGTAATACTATGCGTCGCTGATCGAACGAAAGTTCGAATTCTTATTCTTCTTCTCTCCTCGAACGAACGTACAAACTCGAATGCCTTCTCCTTCTAAACGAACTTGCAAGCAAAGTTCCAACGATTCCTAGATGCGAGGAGAGACCGCTCGAACAACCTGCTCGGTCTGCTGTCTGTCGAAGACTGAATCATATGCGCCCCAAGAGGTTCAGTCGTTGCCTATGATTCTATTGTGAGTAGGTATACCTGCGAGGTAAATGAAGTACAGTTACAACTTTGTTTGCCTATTATCCTTTACCCGTGACAAATTGCTACCGCAGAATACCGAAGATGGATAGTTTAACGAGGGTTCAGGGTCCCAGGTATAGAAGCAAATTACTACATAGTTTCATCTTTGAGCAAGGTGACAATTAGAATTTTAAGATCGAAATCCTAGGATCGTCTGCGACGAAAAAGGATTTTGCACTAACGGCCCCTCATAAAGAAATAAAATAAAATAAAGGTCTTCAGGTAAGTAGGTAACTGTTTCCTTTTCTTACAAATTTTACTTGCAGCGACCTTTTCCTTTAATTTTTATTAAACAATTTCACCGAGGAGAAACGGTCAGAGTGCATTTTTATGAAAACAACGTTAGACGAAAAAGTATACGAGTTTGCAATAAAAAATTTTATTTGTAAAAAAATTTATATATATATATATATATATATATATACTATGCTACGTACGACGAATAATCTTTGTCGAAAGAATAGCTACTTTTCTTTTTATTTCCAAATATTTTTTCTCGTGGAAGAAGCTCTCGTAAGAATAATCGAATTCCAACGGAACAATCCATCTTCGGATCAATTCTATATATAACGCACGAGTGATGGTCGAGATAGACACGCGACTAGATTGCACCAGGTCGGCGAATAATGCGCTTTATCTAAGATAAAATTATTTTCAATGCGTCATACCGAGTGTCGCTACGATTTCGCGCTTATCGAATATACCGAAATTCGTGCTGAATAGCTTGCCGCAAAGGTCGAAGTGCGAGGCACGATATGATATATCGTTGATCAATCGCGAAAACGACGCGTAACTGGAAAAAATAAAAATGTACTTCCTTAACGCGCTAAGCTAAATCCTGTCAAAATTATCGCTAATTCTATTCTAATTATCCACGAACGAGAAGACGAGTCTATCTATAAAAAAAAACAAGCATTATCTCAAATATATCAAACTATAATTTCTTCGTATTTTCATACGTATGCTAAATTATCATTCGTTGGATTTTTAATTATTGGATAAATTTTTATTTTTACATTTAATATCCTCTCCCTTTTCGATGCTAATAATATACATATCTAATTTTCCCTCGTATCGATTTCTATATAGCAGTACACTCAATTTTTCTTCACTATTTAATACTAACAACTAGCCAGATATCACAACGTATACTTTATTTCGAATATTTCATACACTTTAGCGGTATTTAAATTTCTCCGAGATACTCGCTAATAATTAGATATTTATACAGTTACGAAAACCGTCAATATGCAAAAATGCGAAAAGATGGAAAAATATGTAAAACATCGGAAACAAAGTACATATCGCTATCCCCTTTTATTCGAGTTCCAATTTCTTTATCTCTATCTCTAAGAAAAAGAATTTGCACGAATATTCACAGCTTACTAATAACGCGTTCCCGTTTACCTAAACGATTCTCATTTTAATCGTACTTCTATGATTGACGCAACATTGCCCAAAAATCGAACGTTTCGTACGTTTGGAGAAGAAAGTTTCCCTTTGCTCGACATCGAAACTCGTATCAACCTATCGTGTTTTTCACGTGTCGTCCGTTCAACGTAAGGTAAGAATTGATCGATAGCGTTTTCTCGGAGATCCTTCGGTATCAGCCAGAAACGACCGGATACCCCGGTGAGAAATCGAACGCTCGACATCCGGATGCACGGATGTAATATGGTCATCGTTATCGTAATCGTACGTTTAATCGATGAGACACGACCGATCGATCGACGCGTCCCGTGTTACGAATCGAAAGTTCGAAAGCGAGATTGACATTGAAAGGAAGGTTTAAGATCGCAAGAGAGAAAAACGGTTTGTTATACAAGAAAGAATAGTAAGATGGCTTGATCAATGACTAGTAGATTTTCTTCGAAGTGAAATTGTAGCAAAATGTTGAAAGCAAGCGTAAGAGAAAGTAATCTTGAAATACTAATTTAACCGTGGAAGATAGTTTGGTAGCATAAAATTCATTTATACTTTAACATTCGTTAGAACGGCAAATTGCAGAACGGTGATTAAAATACGTAGATATTTACAATCTGTACGACGTACAAGAACTGAAAGTTTGAAAGCGAAATAAAAATCAAGTCTAAGGAGAACACGTGTTAAGAAATACTTAATTATCGAGAAACAGTAATTCTTGTTCGTCAAAGTGCCCAGTTATAGAATTGTTTAACGCAGGCTTAAATTATCTTAATTCCTAATTTACGATAAGAAAACTACCTGAGTGTACAGATTTAAATATTTTCAAAGCTTAATATACCAAGGGTCGACCGGATAACCAAAAGTATAGTATAATAAAGCTAGAGGCTGCACAATAAAAGTCCCACATATTGCCGTGTAAGGAAAGACATGTACATGTAAAGCGCTTTTAACTAAAATCTGTCATGGCTTATTCTCGGCAGTATTTTCGGTAATACTTTCTATAAACCCAGCACCAACGTTGTACCTTTCCCTTGCTTAGCAAAGTAATAAAGAAATAAATAAAAGAAACTACCCCCAAGGCAATAAACGCGTCAATACAAATCTGGGTAATTCCGTTCCTAGCCATTGTACCGAGTATCCGATTTGAACTACCTGAGACAATACCAAACGTACGAAGAAACAGTTATTTAGCTGAATAGAAGGAACACGAATGCTACGATGAAGAACGTATTCGCAACATATATCTACTCGCGCATTTTTCAAATATTTATCGTATCGACGATAACACTGACGATATTTGATGCTATAATATTAAAAGAAAAATACGTAGAACGAAATATCGAAAAATATAGAATTGTTGCCATGAAAACTTTTAACACGCAAATAAAACTACTGCTAACGATAAAATAAGAAATTCACGTCTGACGTGATCCTATCGATATTATAAAGTAAATATCTAGAATTATTGCTATGGAATCTCCTTAATATACAGGGTGGTTAATATAGAATAAAAATTAAAAAAAATTTTTTTTTTAATTTTTCCATCGAGACAACGATCTATAGTGAGATCCGTTATAACGAGACGTGATACAATGCACGCGTACCGAGCGAAAATTCAAAGTCGATTTTCTCGAAAACAAAGCCTCGAACGAAAAATTTTTATTCCGTATTTTCGACTTCTTTTCTCGCGTAGAATCACCCCCTTTCCGCTTGTACCACCAGCTACCAACCACCCTGTAGAACTACCGATATTAACAAATAACATTTTAACTTTTTATTCCAATGATTGATGCTAATGGTCATTAGTGCTATCACAGTATGTAAGATTTCTGCAGTTTCCTGCGATATGAAAACTCTAGTGTTCATCTATCAAAAGCCGGATTTAACGAGACAAGCAGAATGACAGACTCTACTTCGAAACATCGTTCACATTTCCTGATAATGATTCCGCGTAATTTACTTAAATTACCGTTTTATTAACAGCTATTACATTGCTACAATTAAAATGAAATTTCTCGCTGGATACATTGCTTAACCGTGTAAAATCACGATTCAATCTACCATCGAGAACCTAATAACACTGTCTGTTAATCATAATTTCGTTCGTAGCTGTTTCATTGTCTTATTAAACCGTATTTCATACGTGTAGTGAACTACTTATTACACTAATGGATTCAAGAAAGTTTAGTACGATATAAGAGTTGGAATTAAATTTTTCCAATCACTAATTGTGAAAACTCTAATTTCACTACTATTCAGTTTCTTCTTGTAAAAATGTTCAAGTTGCGAGCATTCTATTTCATCGTATACCGTATCTCTCAATATCGTTATTGCATTAACAAAATTTTATAGAACGAAATATATGTCGGAGATGAAAAGACAGCGGGATTCCCCGTCCGTAATGTTGGGAAAACCCCCAACACACTAGTCCAGACTTTTACTATAGCCGCCCTTAAGCAATAGAAATAAGAAATAGTCTTAATGTTCCAATCTGACTTTACGACGATGGGTTTGGGCTCGAAGTGACATAGCGGGTCACTAGACGTAGCCACGGTCACGCGAGGGGCATGTACCTGACAGAGGTATGAAATGATTATATGGCTCTCCTTAAAAGCAAAGATTAACCCGAGAAGCGGAAACAGGAGTATATAAGCCTCTTTTGGATTAAGAGAGTTAGAGTGTTAGAGTCGTTGGACAAATTGTCGATTGAGCTATCCGAATCGAGTAGTACGTTGATACTTGTCTTCCCGCGGATCGTGGATTCGTTATCGAACCTGAATTCGTTGTCACCATCATCTCGACCATCCTATTGCCATTACTCATAGCCTCTTGTAGCGTCCACATTCGTACTGATAAATATTGACTACATTCGCGACGGTAAAGTAAATAAAGGTATTTGCATCGCACGTGTATATCTCTAGATTTCTCATAAATTAATAAAAATTCACAATCGAATCGTCGATGTTACGTATTCTACGATTTTTAATGATACTTTTCGAGATAGCGTAATAAAAGCTCAGGGTTGTAACATCGATTCTCAAACGTGAAACTATCATAAAATAATGACTAGAAAGAAATGTCGTATCTCACTTATCATCGACGCCGGTTACATCACACCGCATATTCCTCGAAATTCACGTGTCACCCTATCTTTTGCTCTACCTTGACACGCCAGTTAAACGTGATTTAATCTTTCCGAGTTTTCTCTCTCGAATGAAATTTCTTAAATAGAAATTATTATCCAGGTAATAACAATCGTTTATCTCAAACATTTTGAGGCAAAGTTTCAGTAAATTTAAAGTATATACTGTTTATTAAAAACAAGGCTTGCTACGCGTGATATCATACTCTGTGCAACAGGCTCGAATCGCAAAAAATAAGTAAACATACCTGGGCAAAACGGCTAGGGAAGACAAAGTCCATTCCCAATGCTAAGATATTGCAAAACAGGTATTAGGTTTATCAGGTCAGATTGACACGTTCACGCCGGCGCGTACCACCGGTGACTCACGCTTCGACGTCCCATCAGACGGCGCGTACCACCAAAAACGTAACGTTCGTTTGGTAACTAGGAAAAACTGCCAAAACAGTTGAAAATTTAAGTAATGGAAATTTAACGTATATTAATTAAAAACAAAAAAGTAGGATTTATCTTGTTTCATCTCGATGTTATAAACATAACTTAGAAAACAAAAATTCGATAACAAAAGCATACAAATTCGATATTATAAAGTTATTATAAACATGAATACGAGCGTGGCCCCTGCGGCGAGAAACACACATGGCAACGCCGGCGTGAACGTGTTAAATATTTTCTACATAATGATAGAAAGCCATCCGTGAGCATCGTAATTCACTACTAACTAATAGCTGAAGTTACACGTGGCCAATTGTGTTTACATCTACTGACGCGACTGGGCAAAGCATTTTTGTGCGGGGGGGGCTGTGAATCTGTATGTGTGCGTGTATATATATATATATATATAGGTTATGCCATACAATTTTATATAATCATCTAATAAAAAAATTGACGCAATAAAGATATCATTGATCAAATGGTGGTCTCCTACTAAACATCAAATAAATACGCTCGAACAAACAGAATTGCCAAGAAAACATTAACGAAAGATATAAAAAAGTTACGTTCACATGCAGTAATTCGGCAATATTTATTTACGAAACACCTACACTTCCAACGAAAAATTTTTACGAACACGTTACTTTATGCGAAACTTTCTTTTACCCAGATTTATATTTACAATAAATGCCTTGTTACGTCTATACAGGGTGGTTGGTAACTGGTGGTACAAGAGGAAAGGGGGTGATTCTACGCGAAAAAAGAAGTCGAAAATACGGAATAAAAATTTTTCGTTCGAGGCTTTGTTTTCGAGAAAATCGACTTTGAATTTTCGCTCGGCACGCGTCCACTTTTTATCGCGTCTCGTTATAACGGATCTCACTGTAGATCGTTGTCCCGATGGAAAAATTAAAAAAAAAAAATTAACAAAAAAATTTTTATTCTATATTTCCGACTTCTTTTTTCGCGTAGAATCACCCCCTTTCCGCTTGTACCACCAGCTACCAACCACCCTGTATAAATTCTCAGATTCCTTGGAAATCTTACCGATAGAACGGCGGCAAGTAATCGCGTCTCGTTACCAACGCTAATGAAACTTCAAGATATTTCGTATAACTTACATAACTGTACTCGTAAAGCATTTCTAGAAATGTTCAAATACATACGCGAACCGTTTGTACATAGCGATATTTCTTAGCAAACGTTGAAAACTACTGGTCAGAGCGAGCGTCAAAAACAAGCTTCCTATCGGTGATCATTATGAAGTACTATACACAGCGTGCGCTAATTACACGCAAAGTTTAAACCTAACCCGAACCAGTGACCCCGATACACGTATCACGTGTTCCCTGTTCGAACCAGACACCCTGTAACAACGTATTAATATAACTGCCATTGCTCGATTGAACAGTGTATCACGCGAGTATTGGGTTAACCGTAACCGTATTATTCGCGTAGTCGGATACCACGGCCAAACAATCGGTAACTAACCTGCTTACGCGCTCGGATGTACCGTCGTATCCGCTGAAAACCGGTGTACGTCGACTCAATTTTCGCCACTCGGTACAACTTCTTCTCTTCTTTCATTTTTTTTTTTCTCTTCCTACCGTCATCGTCATCGCCATAACCTCCCCTCGCTCTCCCGATGACGCAACACGATTCGCCAATGAGCAAAGGGAGGGGGCAAGGCATGTCAAATCCGACCGAAAGTAGCGTTTCTTCGCAACGAGGCGCGAAAATCGTATACTAAAGTAATTTCGCCACGTGGCTACGAATCGAGATATTATCGAAGTAGTTATCGAGAGAAACGCGATGTTGTATTGAAATTTGTTCATTAACGGATAAAGACATACACTGGTAGCGAAAAGTAATTATGATTCTAAAAAAATTCAGATTTAATAACAATTTTGATTCTTTAAGGAGATCGGATAATATCTCAGGAAAATTCATTGTAACGGTGAACGAATTGAAAAACAACGATACGAACGAGTCTGAGAACAAAAGGATCGTTACCACGTGCTATAATGAAACTTTCTCTTTGTATTTCTGAGCGTTAATACTATATTTTATAACACCTTGGAGGTCCATTTAGAAATCCTAACCTTATTTAAGCATACTTGGTTTGTAGCAGTATTTTAATATAAATGCCGACGTAAATTACGATGAAAATACTATCTTGATGCGAAATAAACAAACGAGTATAGTATCGATATCTTAAAGAGTCAAAGAGATATTCGGGGTTTCCTAGAAATATATCTTGCTCGATAATCGACCAATGGTCTCGTCCAATAGCCAGTTGTCGACTTCTGAACAGCCACTAAACATGAGTGATATACGGATACTTAAACATTTGTTTATTTTAAATAGATACGTAGCACGAAAGGTTTACCGCAAGAAATCAGTTCTAAGAATTTGTGAAGATAGCGATGGACAGTCGATAGATTCGGTGCTATATCAATTTTCTAAGTTGTCATCTAAACGTGACATAAATAAACTATGTTTCGTAATAGTTACAAAAGTTATTATCATAAAGAAAAGGGCCCGTTATATAAAATATCGCAATATAAATCTCAAGTTACGAATTATTAACAGCAGTAACGAATTTGATGATAAAAAATACAAATCTTTTCCAAATAAACTTTGCATACTATAAATTATTCGATTATTCTATTCGATGAAAAATGACAACATCTTATAGAGGGAAAGTTCATAGTCTGCAACCTGCAATTTGTCCACTTACTAATACTATTAAGTGGATCCAGGAAATATTTCGCGATACTGTTTCTTTTTATAGACGAAATATCAAATGGCTTGAACGAAAGTTCCAGCGTGGGCCACATAACCCACGCAGCATATTCGTGACGTTTATCAAATAATCTGTATTCCATGATATTACAAAATCGATTACAAAATCGAAAAGATTATCATTTTAAAGAAAATGCCCTAACGTATAAAATATAGCAATACACCACGATTAATAATACTGACAGACGATACGAGGAAGTATTTTGCGATTCGGTATTCGCATTATATTCACGCGTTATATAGTATACAAAGTATTACGATATAAATAATAATTAACACTCCGATTGACGTTATGATCAAGTACCTCACGGGTCACCAACGATCCATGCAATACATTATACGAAATATTTTGATACGGGTCATCGGTGAACCATAGGTTACAACGTGAAGCGAAGCAAGATAAAAAAAAAATTCCGGCCAGTTAACGCGGTTAACTACCGTGTATTCGAAAAAGTTCCGACCGACCATGGCGCAATCCCTTTCTCTAGTTATGCAGTCGTGTTCCAATTCCTAAGAGTCGAGTCAGGCAAAAGTGTCAGGCCGAACGAAACGGATCGGCCGTCGTTATCCTACTGACACACTTTAAGTCGCGTACCTTGTACGGAGAGCAGGCCTCGGCCTTGGCCACCTTCGCGAATATCTGCGCGATCTGCTCGAACGTAACGTTGACTCGGGAAGAGACACCGTGTGGAAAAGTGGATAAATTGATTAGCCGTGACCACTGCTGCCACGTGTTCCGCTGCTCCAATGTTTTCGATAGACACACTACACACACTCACACACCGTGACACTCGCGAGCCTCGCCCGTGTATACAGGGCACACGGGGCTTCGCGTTGGTATTTATTTTTAAATATTTACTGCGCTTCCAAGGCACGTCACAGTGTTCCCCTTCATCGATACATGGAAGTTTCCACTAGGTGCAGTACCCGGGTACCTAGCACCACAAGAGCATATGGTTTCACGAGGCGACTGCTGCCTGTCTGGCCAATGTATCGTACGACGTAAAAAGGAACGTTGTACTTGGCGCAGCGTGTCTTTTCGCGTGTCACGTTCGATACGCGGCCCCGCAATCATGTAACACGCAGACCTCTTGACGTTTTACACCACGCAGTCGATCGCGCGAACCAACAACTGATAGTGTAACTACTATACAGCGTAGAGGTCGTAAGCGTGTAATACGAATATGATTTTGCTTTTCAAAAAGCTTCCAGTCGATATATCTCGTTTCACTTTCACTTCACCGATATGTTACAAGTACGATGGAAAAACGATATTTGACGTACACGAGGTTACGTAGACTACGTACACGTAGATACGACGGATCGTAATCCGCGGTAAACAAAACACCATACGCACCGGCTCAAGTCCGAAAGCCGACTGGCGGGCCTCCCACTACGAGACCCGCGAGTCACCCTTCACCGGCGACTAACAGCTGATTTGGAAAACACCGAGATCCGCCCAGTAACGGATCAACCGAACCCGGTTCCTTGCACAGTTGCGTAATACCAGTTAATCTTATTTCTCCATTTCAACGAAATCGAATTATCCGATTCGTCTCGTACGCAGAGAAATAA
This sequence comes from Bombus vosnesenskii, assembly GCF_011952255.1. Lineage (NCBI taxonomy): Eukaryota > Metazoa > Arthropoda > Insecta > Hymenoptera > Apidae > Bombus > Bombus vosnesenskii. The sequence goes on along the minus strand of NW_022882959.1, from coordinate 614,339 downwards.
TGAAAAATAAACTAGAGATTCAGATTTTTAACCCTTGCACATATGCCACGTAAATTGAAGTCACTCGTATGGATAACGTGAGAATATGTTCTTGTTTTCAGAGCATAGAAAACAAGAGATTACATTTAAGTGAATTTTAATTCAACAAATACTTATTTTATACGAATGCTAGAAAAAAAGAAGGGTTAAATATTCTATTTTGTTATAAAATTTCTTGGAAAAGTAAGGTTAGAGAAGGAGGATCGCCTATTGACTTTATTACCAGTTTCTCTTAGTAATTTATTGCTCAAATTGTCGACAGGCTGTTTATTGCAATAATATTTTTATCGATCAACGTTCCATTTGCGTCGCGATCGTACCAGAATTTTACATGTGAAAATGCGACTTGGTCGAAATTTCGCGTATCGAGGAGAAAATTATACGCCATGAATCGTAAATATCGTATCCCCACCACGACGCGTCTATCCCTGCCACGCGGTTGTTTAAGCGGCTAGATAATGTTGGTTTTCGTATAACCAAGATAAGGAAGGAGCATGGTTGAGGAATATACTAAAAAGAGTTGGAAACATCATGGTAGAGGCATGCGCCTTCAAGGAACACGACATTTATGATTCATGATATGTATATACTATATTATATCGTTAGGAAACATACCGCTCAAGTCCAACTGTGTAATATTTATGATTATATTAATAAACAGATAAACGTATAGCTCGTAATATGTAAGAATATAATTGACACAAATTGCCGTGCAGTTTAAATGCCCGACCTGCATCCAAAGATAAATATCGATCGTCGATAAACAAAACGTCTATCCGATCGATAAAATTATGTTGTGTATACATCTATTGAAATCTAGACACAAGCATAACTTCCTTTTATGTATTAACTTATTATTAAATACATCCGTATGACTGGTACTTTTATATTGTTACTTTATTACGAAAAGCGGATAAAACTAAATGAAACTTAATTAAATATATTTTGTATGGATAACTTAATTAACAAATTCTCGTAAAGTAGATAAGATTTTAGTTTTTGATTAAAATTGCTCTTACGAAATATCTTTTATTGTATTGAGCGTGTAGATACGATGACCTTGAACTACTGTGAATATGACTATGATGCAACATCATTGCGTGGTGTTTTCTTCAAATTTACTTTGCATGAATTATTTGGCTATGTAATTTCTTCCTGGCTTCGTTTAAATCTGTCTAATTCTCTTGGAAAAAATCGTATTAAAAGATTAAGATATTATTTCGTAACGACGTAGAAATGTTTCACTAATTTGTGTAAATTTATATGTATATTCTTTCATGAAAAATTTAAAAGAAAAAAAATAAAATATAAAGAATCATACCTGTTTCTTAATCATTTTCAAAAAATTTCGTTTGAAAAGTTCAGAATAGGTAATGTGCTTATTTTATATAAAAAATGGTCAAAAAGTACTTTTTGTTTAGGAGTTACTGTTAATCGATACAAATAGAAAGCAACCTACAACTAATACGGATCGTCCAATTTAATTAGTTATATAATAAAGTGTAATATGCATTGCAGAAAACTAATTAAGAAAGGTCAACAGGTTTATTTTAAAATCTACCATATATGTCAACAAAGGCCGATAAACATTTCACTACCATGACCACATTGTTCTGTTTCATCAACCAACAAAGAACATCCAATATTGCTCGCTTAAAAGGCTACCACCTTCTGGCTGGCAAGCCACTAAATTTAGAAGTTCACATATGTATATGTGTCATTTCTGTTCTTTGGGAATCTTGCATCCAAATGCTTCCTTTATTCTCAGAAAGAAGAGAGAATGATAGCCAGTGTGTTAATATCACAAATTTCAGGACCAATGTAGTATTCTTAGAACCTTCGAATAATATTAAGCCTATATGCTACGGTTTACACATTATTTAAAGAAAAAAAAAAAATGAGACGGGAAAGGCAAGCTACATGTATAATGGCAACTTTAAACTAACCATAAAACACTTTAGATCAAATTATCTAATGTTACTTTGTTTTGTAGAAAGAAATTATAGTACATCTGAATGCATACTTTGATCTTTTTGTAATTAACTTTATATCTCTCATATTCTTCAAATCAGACAATCTTTTTGTATCGAACAACATACTGTTATACGACAAGTAGTTTTAAACTTCACACTTTTGATTATAAATTCAATTCTGTACACTGACTAACTGAGGCTTAATACAGACAAAAGAAATCCCTCGTATCATAATTTTCAAAGAAAATTCAAATCTGTCATATATATGCATTTTTTTACCTTCTTGTTATTAACTTTATCAGTCTCAATACACAGGAACCAAATATTAAATAATTAATATTTATGAGAGATCAACAAACACTTCATATTTTGTAAATAAGAAAATATACTTTGTATCGAACAATAAACTGTTCTGTACTGTGTGTACATGACAAGTAACTTCAAACCTGATACTTTCAACTACTAATTTCATTCAATATTTTCTACAGATTATCTAACTGACATTTAAAACAGATAAAAATTTCGAATAAACCACTTTTTAAACTACCATACAATCCCCAAAAATATGAAAGACTATCATTCCTATGGTAGTAAAAAGCACAACGTTTCTTTAAATATATTTACGTCAAGTGACATCAGAGGAAGTTAGTCGACACAGGCGAGTACGTCGTAAGAACGTTATCAACAATTAGTAATCAATTGCACGTTATCAAAACTGAAAGATAGGTGAGATTATGATTATACGGCACCGTGTTGAGACATAAGAAAAAATAAAAATGTTACGTACCAAATGTCAAGACGTGGGTGACCGTGTGCTCTGTGCTGGTATTCTCAAGAATTTCCGAGGGTGGGGGTGGCGGTGGCGGCTGCATGGCGTTCTCCATGTCCCTGTTGCTCGATAAAATTTCGATGTCACTCACGATACAACTCTCGATCTTCTTTAGCGAGAACACATTTCGCGAAACGATACGGGTCGATGATCTTCTGGTTCGTCGCAAAAACGTACGTGGTCTATATCTACGCGTGACACAAGATCTTTCTCTCTTTCTCTAATGTACTTACGACCGTCAAGATGGAATCGTTTTTCTGTATTGCGTTACAATACCGATCGTCTTGATTGTCACGAAGAATAAATGAATCGGTCCGAGAAATGACGCATTGACACCGTGTTTTTACATGATTGCCACAACTTTCTCGCGTCCGTGTTGACGGACAACGAAGACACGCACGTTTCAATATACTGCGCATCCACAACGCGCAATGTACAACACTGAACTGGTTTCGGTTGGTGCGTCAGTACTGTCGACAGATTACCGACCGTGTGCGATATTAAATGCAAACCACGAGAGAATAGAAAAATATGATAAGTTCATTATTGATTTTTTAACTTTTGTGTTGCTTGATAGTTGAAAAGAAATACTAGGGTAAACTATGTTTTGAAGGATTTAAAATTTCTTATCTCATTTTTTATCTCATGATAGTAAGCAATAGAATACAAAATACACAATTGTTAAGTTTAGAGGATCATATGAAGTGTTTTTTTAATAGGTTTCACATTTCATTTGCAGAGTATCACTTTTTGTAGTCATATGAAAGTACTTGCATACTATTAATCATACGAAATTTAATATCCATAGGCCTGATTAATTAATACGTAAATGTTACAATAATAAATAAATGCTGTGCAAATACTTTTTGTAACCATTGTAATTGAGAAAGGGAATAACCTGATATGTAAATTCAAAGATACAAGTCTTTTGAAAATAAGTAATAAATCCACGATGTTTTGTAGGAAACGAATAATACTAGTTTGATTTTTATGTTAGTTTAACTTAATTAGTATTAAACTGGGTAACTAATGTTATCAACATTTTTTTAATGTTCAAGAGGATGAGAAAAACATATTTAATTCTAAATTAAACGGGAAGACAATTCTGATGGGGGATTGATCAACAATACATTGAATTTTAAAATTGCTTCTCTGTAGAAAACAAGCAGTGTAACTTATGTTTCTGTGATTATCAAATGATCTTATCGATTCCAGCGGAGAAGGCATCCCGATCAATTTTCATTAATAAACCGTTTTGTTTTTATCCTTCTCTAGCAATGATAGGGACATTTTTGCACCGAATTACATATGAATGTAATAAAGGAATGCATTTCTTAAGTTCTCATGCAGGATACTCTAATGTTTCGAACAGGAATAATATGTTAATAATAATAAGACGCAATTTTGTAAGATTCATTAACATTAGAACTACATACATAAAATGGTAGAAGATTGATTACAATTTTAAAAAGATGCGTTTTTTTAAATATTGATATTTTTATTGAAAAAAATATGATTACATATATTTATTTATTTTCTTATTCGCCATATATTCATCATATTCTAATTATTTAATTCTAATTATGTATGTATAATATATTTAAGTATATATTAAAGTAGTTCAATAGTTCTAACGATAATGGATATAATTTCAAAAGTTTTATAATGTATATAACATGATTTCTTCATGGTTTTATAATTGTATAATTTTTTATCCCTATACAATTTTTGTAATTTTATATTTGTAATTTTTCAGTTTGTCCGTAATCTTATAATTTTCATATATTTAGAATAAAACTATAATGATAGTTTTTTAATAAAATTCATAACTATGATTTCTCGTCTTTCTATTCATATATAATAATAAAATTACTTCAAAAAATATCCTGTCTGTATTATACTTAAAGGTCAAAAATTACCAGTCATCGCTGTTTACTGGACTAATAGGATTAAAATAATAGGATTAAAATTGAAAGAAGGAAAATGTGAATATTTTACTCGATATACAACCCTTAGCAAGAAGTTTACGAAACGTAATAAAACATGGAGGCGAAACGATGTACCACGATGTCGATCGAAATGAATAAGAATTATTAAAAGTAAACAGTGACTTTATTTATAATAACAAGTCTTTAACAATAGTAGGATGTCAATAAAAGTCATTGTCTAAGCCAGCGTCTCGATGGATTTATTTTTTAAATAGCCTGAGTCTCTTTTACGCTGAATAATTAAATCGTTTCCATGTATTGCTTAAAGATGTAATTAGATGCCTCAGTAGATAATACTTTTTTTTTCTCTAGACGATAGAAGGTGCAAAAGACAATTTTAAAATTTGTTAAATAATCGCTAATCGTATATAGTAAGAATTATAGTTACTCTTCGTTACACTTGGAAAATTAGAAACTTACTAAGCATAATATGTATACTTTTTTAAGACACAAATACTTGAATACTTCGTTGTATAGTAAATGATAGACGAAAAATTAATTGTTAATTAAATCTACTTTGTATCATGAGTAGTGGAGTACATAGTCGGTTTAAAAGCGATAACTTAGTTATTGTAGGTCACACGTATCTCTTCACTTGTTTCAACGCAATATCTTTATATATATATATATATATTGCTACGTTGTTAGCCTTCAATATATTGTAATTGAAACCGTTGAGCAGTATACTCAATCTTTTAGTTCTTGAAATAAATGTAAAATTTTTATTCAAAATGTTTATTGAACTTTTACCATTTTGGACGAAATACTGGTACCATATACTGATTAGTATCATACTTTACATTTTTTTGACATTATCTTATGAAGTGTTAAAAAAGGGCACTATTTTTATTCAAAACAAAAGACATAATTTTAACATTTTGGATAATACCATGGAGCAGTTAGAAGGTAATAATACTATAATACTATTACTACCAGGTTTTAAATTTTTAAAATAATAATTATAAAAAAGTATGCTATTTAAACTGTGAAATTCATTTGTATTTTTATGTAATAAATGTAATAATGTAATAATTACTGATTAGTCATGTATTTTTTTAATAAAATAAAAAGTTATGATATTCTAGACATTAATCAGGAAACACTAGAAAATAGCGATGAACCTGTACTAACAACAAATTTAAAACATATCCCTTATGTATATAAGAGACCCTCTGAAGAAGAGATACTCTGTCGAGCTTCTGAGTTTTATAAAATAGTAGCTGCTAGGAGAAGTATAAGATTTTTCAGTCCTGACCCTGTACCAAAAGAAGTCATACATGAGATAATAAAAGCTGCAGGTACAATATCATGTTGTTACATTCACAAAACTTTTATACATCTGAATCGGTTTTAGGCACTACGCCTAGTGGTGCACATACAGAACCATGGACATTCGTAGCGGTGTCAAATCAGAAGGTGAAAGAACAAATACGTCTTATCGTCGAAAGTGAAGAAGAAATAAACTATAAAAAAAGAATGGGAGTAAAATGGACAACTGATTTACTTCCATTAAGAACAAATTGGATTAAAGAATACCTGACTACCGCTCCTTATTTAATATTTGTGTTTAAGCAAATTTATGGAATTTTACCAAATGGAAATAAGAAAATTCATTACTATAATGAAATGAGCACGTCTATTGCTTGTGGTATTCTCATCACTGCTATACAGGTAATATTGTTATAATACTATAATCTCTTATACTGTATACCTATGAATAATATGAATTAATAATATATGAACTTTAAAACTAGTATGCAGGTTTGGTAACTCTGACTTCTACTCCTTTAAACTGTGGACCTGCCATCCGCAACCTTCTTGGACGTCCTCCTAACGAAAGGCTTGTTGTACTACTGCCAGTTGGTTATCCAGCAAAGGATGCTACAGTGCCTGACCTTCAGCGAAAACCTCTATCTGATATTTTAATAGAAATTGATTGACACATATGTAATGAAAAATTATGGGAAACAAAGTACCTCTGTTTAATACTTTGTCAGAATATTTGCTTACTTATGGGATGATGCAAAAATGAGTACACATAATCATAGATTTATATATATAAATCCTGTTTTTATAAAAAAACTTATATTTGTTTTGAGTATTGTTTGTTACTTATGAATATCTTACATTACACTTTCGCAAATATATATATATATATTATTCATTATAATTATAGAATATAATTTTCCTTGGTCAAAGACATGACTTTCAATCTTATAAAGTTATCCTAAAATGTTCAAAAGGGACCTAATCCCTGAAATATAGCACCCAAAGAAGTTCTATCATTATGTATTATATTCCTGCACTCAGAAAATATTCATGGCACACAATAAGACTGTCTAAAGTTAGTGGTTCAGTTGTATACTAATGTTTATTGAAATTTGCATACAGTTTGTTAAAAATAAGCAATATAAAATGTAAATTCACCATTGACTGGTTCAAACTCAAAAATCTTTATAGACTCATTTCCATGACATCTAATACACACAATTCCATGTCGTTAAGCGACCTTAAAATTACTCGAATAAAAAAGAAACGAAGAGTTACAACAATGAGTACCAAATATCACCATGGTGTCTTAAATTAAGTACATTCAATATATAAAATATAAAAATACTGAGCTAACAATAAAGGGCATATAGAATATAATTTTCTGCTGTACTGTGAGTTTTTTGTATGTCATAGCTATACTGCTAGTAATGGCTGTGTCATTAAGTGTAAAAGCTTTAATATCATGATACATACAGATAAACAGATAGTGTTCTATTTATCACTATTTATGAAACAGATGCTATTAATATCATGTTCTTCCTAGAATATCAATCTTTTTTTCCTTACGTTTGCTTCTTTCATTCACCTTGGATTGAACCAAGTTAATAGCAAGGAGCTAAAGATATTATGAAAACTTGAGATCTCCAAAGTCGTTTAAAGTGTAAGCAGTTTTTTGAAATCCTAAAAGCAACCGAACTTCGAATGTCAATGGCTAAAAATATATTGGCCAGGAGAACTAGGAGAGTATTTATCGATGTTCGCAATTGTCGAACCAACTTATTTCAATGAAAAAAGCAACGATGTTTAACGACAATCTGATGCCGAAGTCCTTGACCATTAAGGTTATGCCCATTAAACCCATTAACTTTAATGGCAAGCTTAAAGCGGCTATTCATCTGTTCTCGATAGAAACATTAAGACAGCCCTTTGACCTTATACCTTCGTACATCTAGTGATAAACGCTAGTTCGTTAGAGAATATAAATACATAATTGTGATACTTTTCATTTTCTGAGATCACCAGTGCCTGAGATAATATAACGCACCATTCATACATTACGTATACTTTGCGATATTTCATCTTATTCAATAGAAACTTAAATCGAAAAGAAAAACAAAAAGCGGAATAGTTAATGCCGCCGACGTTGTTAATTAATAGTTCCTTTTACAAAGGAAAGAAGAGTTCACTTGAAAGTACATTTGCGTTTATCGTAATACTAGAAAGAAGAGTGAGCTTATAGAATACTCTCCTAATTCGAGAACGGCCACTGCACCACAGCAAATAGATAAAATCCATCACTTATTTACGAGACAAAAGATTCTTAATCACGGCGATGAAACTCTGCTATGCACAGACGGCAAGACCAGGAGCCCTCGGGAGGAGACGCAAGAGGTGGAGACAGACAATACATATGGTATCCACGATCACAGTCGTCACAGAACAGCAGCTGATCCTAGTTTGGTTCGCGAAACAATTAATTAGCTTCCAACGATGCCTAACTAACTGGGTGTAGTGATTCGCGATCGTTGCTTTATACAGTTTACTATCTCTTCCTCTTTACGATTACCCTACTACGGTATTCACTTATTCAGATGTAGTCTGATCCATTGTTAATTTTCGATAATCATAAACTTTTTCTTTTCTTTTTTTCCTTTATAAAAGATATTAGTAACGCGTTGTAATAGTTCAAAAAATTTGATAAGATTTAGAATCGTCAATGTATTTCCGTACATCTTCCTCGAACTATTTTGATTTAAAACCAACAATTTTTTCAAATAAATGATAATCATGCGGTGACTGATCTGTTTTGTTTCAATGATCTTGATAGATTAAAATGTTTCAATATGATATACTATAATATTAATTTTGTAAAATATTATCTTGTAATACAAATAATTAATTCTTGAATAAATTTTTCATATTACAATATCAATCAACTATTTTAAATTTATTTAATCAATAAGTAAATTCATATTATTTTAATCATTCTAGAAAAATAAACATTTTTTTTTCTGATGATCACACAATGATAGTTAACGTGTTAATAGCAACAAAAGAATCAACGTAAAGTAATCGACAAAGTAAGGTCTAAACGAAGATAACGTTAACGTATGTATAGAATAAAGGGTATTCGAACAACATTGTCCTTTCGTGACAGAGGAGGAAAATCAAAATAGTTGAAGTAGCTGCACGTGGATTGTTCTTTGTCTCGGCCACGTAAAGTGTAAGGGAAACCCGAAAAATGGTAATGAATACTCACATCGTTGTCAGAAGTACCACAAATGGAACAGCATTTGCATTCGATACACTGCCACCTGTACTTGCGAACAGAAACGATCATGTTCGCTGTGAATTGCAAACAAGTCGGATGCCCTATAACAAGAACGTAAACTAGGTCATGGAACACGCATTTGGGACGGAATAGGATAGCTTTTGGACGAGTAGAAAGGTGCTAGGACATTTATCTTGTGCCGAAGAACAGTGAACTCCAAGCTATCATCTCGTTTCTAATATCTTTTTACTCCATATTCAGAAAGATAAACGTTCATTTAAGAACTGGAACGGAAGCATTTTGTCGAAATTCCAAATTAAGTTCGATAGTTACATTCTTTTTTTTTCGATTGCTCAAAAAACGCGTGCGATAAGATTTCTATGATTTATCACAAAGAATCATGACTTTCACCCTTCCTCAGCACTAAAAACGTCCGGAATAATGATACGTTCTGTTATGTTTCCGCACAGAATGTTTTATTTCATGATATCTGCGATTGTATTCTTTTTTATTTTTTTTTTTTTTTTTTTTGATGTTGCCTCTTGAACATATTGTTATTTTATTTGGAATAGTAAGGTGGTAAGTAATAGCGGTGCGTACCTTGGAATAGTTCACGTTCTTTCTTGCGCAGCACAATATAAACGTCGCGGACCAGCACACTCTCTCCTCTCATTAGTTTACACACACTTTTTTTTCAAATCTTCGTACTCTTTTTCACCTCTTTCACGCTATTTTTCGTTTCTTTTTCTCTCTCTCACTCACGCTTTCTCCCCTTTAGTGCGCGCGGGTGTGTGTGTGTGTGCGTGTGCTATATTTTTTTCTTGACACCCATACACTCACACTCGCGCGCACACAAAATGTACACAGACACACACGCGCACACATGTAACTCATATAACGTATCACATTTGATATATATAATATATATATAATATATATATTTATATATAACTAGCGTTACTTAAATACTAGATTTGTAAGCCTCATGGGTATTGCTTAATTAAAATTGCCTAATAACAAGTCTTCGATCTTTTTTTCTTTTATATAACAAGGAGGAACTATCTCTGCATGCTTTCATACTCGTAATTACTTTTTTTTTTTTAATCTTTCATCCTCTCTCTTATACTAGGTGTGTGAATCTCTCTTAATACGATAAACAGAAGGGTTCATCAAGATACGATAGTGATTCACCTTCAGATTTATTTCTCTCTCGACGCACGAGCGCTACTAAGCTATAAAGTAAACCTAAAGGATCTCGTGTTATTAACCCCTTAACCTACAATGTCGTGTGAGAGACGTGGAACGTCGATCGGGCCAAACATAAACAACACGTGTGAGACACGTGGTACACCTCGATGTTGATTTGTTATTCGCTTCAAGATAGTCAATCTTTCTTGTTAAATGATCAATTGGTAGTGATTATTTATCAAACATCTTGCAAAATAAAATTAGTTGTACCTTATACATGCATTTACGGATCAAGAAACATGTGCGATTTGCACAGCCAAACCGTGAAATGGCACGACGTGTGACCGACCTTATTGTTGTTTATGGCACGCACTACTGGAATTTAAATCGTAAGGTAAGGGGTTAAACACATCTCATCTTCCTTCGCTCTTTTTTTCCTTCTCTATATATATTCTTCTTTCCACTATTTTATTCCTATCTTCACTTATTTTTTTTTTTTCATTTCTTTTCTCCCATTTTTTTTTTTTTTTTTTTTTTGGTAAGACTCGAGAAACTGGCGTCGACGACGTTTTTCAGCAGAAAGACACAAAAGAACTTGCGTGTAACACTTAAAGACGATATAAACCCTAGGTAATTCCTCTGCGTGTGTTTCTGCGCTGTGCAATTCCGGTCGGTTAATCAGACGCACCGTAGAAATTAACCATCTACCCACTGCGCTTGTTTACACGTCGGATGTAAAGGTGATAACAAGGGAAAATGTCGAGTACACGTACGTACGTTACAACTCGCTTGCATCGGTTATTCGTAAATCTATGATAATGATATAACGTTAGCGTTGGAAACCAGCTACTAGTAATGGAAAACGAACGCGCGGATTGCAGTACCGTTCGGGAGTGGTGAGTGGAGAGTTGATTAATTAAATACGAATGGTGACGGCGACGACCTCTCCGCTACGACGAGAGAAACTCGCGGAATATTGTACAAACAATAAAATGACGAATTTTTTCTGTTTTTTTTTTTTCTTTTTCTTTCCTTGTATTCTTTTCTTCTCGTTAATTCTAGCGTTCGAACGATATTTTCTTGTACGAATATCAAAGCTTGTATAAAACTAAGCTATTATCGAGTTTCTAAGATTACGTGATATATCTTTATCTCTTTTTTCTTCATCTTTTTTCATATCGTTAAAACACGACGTATGGTCGAAATGCTGCCTAAAGACTGGAGAAATTCGTTTGGAAAGAAAAGGAAGAATTATCGATAGTTTTTACAACCTTTCTCTCTCTCTCTCACTCTATATACGCATGTTTCGCTTGCATATGTCGTCGCTTCACTTGTTCTTTCTCCCTCAATGTATGCAATAAATATACTCGTCATTTGATGACGATTACGAATGGTAAAAAGGCGATTACTATATTATGTATTACACATTTGCAACGTGAGACGGAAACGATTAATGCCCAGAACGAAACGGAAGATTTTAAGAGCAGCAGATTTATAAATATGTGGAATGTTTACGCGAAAAAAAGTGAAATTGGAAATTGAGAAATTATTTCTTTTTTTAATTTAATCCGCGATTTTTCGTTACGATTCTCGAAAATGCTGTAAATCGATTATTTAAAACGCATTCCATCTATGATTATTGCATTAAAAGGTGACGGATAATCAATCGTGAATTTACTGACACAACTGTTTACTAAACATTGCTACGTTCGTACGAAAAATCAACTTTCCTCTTTATTGTACTTTCCAAGAAAAATGCAACGTATCGGTAGCAAAGATATTAAAAAAGAAAATAATATGATAATGAATTATGGTGGAATCGCAAAAATGAATATTCTTTTTGTGACTTTTTTAATTGAGTATTTTGAACGACAGTACTTGTTTACTAGCGTTATATGTGCTGCGCTCTTATGCTGTGGTATTCTATGGTAATATATTCTGTAAATAGAAACACTCGAAAAAACGTAAAATAAAAAAGGATATTTACAAATTTGAAAAAGTGTAGAAGTATCGAAAAAACATGGTCGATCCTGTTATTCCTTTTGTTTCGTCTTACTATATATAAATATTGTTGCTCTCGTTAAACGATTCACGACTGTGCTGGATAATATCAATAATATAAAGTATATATATAATATATGTATATTGTATATCGTATCGTTTTGTTCTTTAAGCTCTCTTAAAACTTCGCGATCATATGGAACGAACAATTCTCGCGGCAAGCTTCGTTCTTTTTTATTGATCCTTTTTTTATTTTTTGATTTTTGAACGAAACAACGATAAAAAAAAACCACACGATTACACTGTAGTCAAACAGAGAACACAAACACATCTTCTTCAATATGTGCTCTAGTGATACTGTGCAACAGGAATTTTGTTATTTTTCTTCTCTTTTGTTCATTTTTCTTTTTGTTTTCTTTGTTTCTTTAAAAAACTTTCAAACACGTCGATTTCGCGATCTACAAATTTTTTTTCTCTCTTTTCATCAAAAATTTTCGCGTAAATTGTACGATTAATCTTATCGATGATTTATCTTTCTCTCTTCCTCAATCTTTTTTTTGTTCATTCGCATTTCTTTCTTTCCTTCTTAAATATCCAGAGCGAGATTCGTGTATCTTCAACTTCAATTGATTTTTGTACATAGTTAACCTTCCTCATTTTCTATTTGTTTATCATTTTTCTTTTTGTTCCTCTTTCCTCCGTAAAAATTTTTTTATCCCTTAAAAACTAATCATTGAATTACACAATAAATCACAGTTGATCCGTGCAGTAAAGGAATTTCGTGGAAAATTCCTATTACTCAGATGCGACAAGTTGCACCATTGACAAAGTGATGTTTTTGCTTTTCGTGCCTTGACTAGTGTACGTAAAGCTCGTAACCATTCATATTCCTTTCTCTCTCTTTCTCTCTCTCTCTCTCTTTCTCTCTCTCTCTTTCTCTCTATCTCTCTCTCTCTCTCTCTCTCTCTCTCTACCTTTTTATTTTTGTCCGCCTAGAAAACCGTGCAGATAATCGATATCCCTTAATTATTGCACATGAACTACGTTTTAACGATGGTTCCGAACGTATGTCACACAGCAACTAGTTTGTCAACCTAACCTCAATCCGAAAAATAGTATATTATTCTCTTACTTTTTTTTTCAGCACTTTTCTCCATTTTTTTAAATTCCCTTTTTTTTCTTTCATTACGATTCTCTCACGGACAAATCGAATTATCCTTAACGGTATGAAAAATAGCGATCGAATCGGTATGATAACCTCCGAGTCGACGATGGACAATAACAATGATTCGTCTACGAAATTCGTCTACAACGAACAGAAAAGAAAAAACGATCCTTACGATACGGATACAAAAGTCTAGTTCAACAAACGAACGGTTCAACCATAAACGATTGTTAATTAATCGACCATGATCAACACGAATGATCGAACGAACAATGAAGAAACGCGATAATTCCTCGGCTCTTATGCCTCGTATGAACACAAATCGCGGATCGTAAGGAGACACAAGAGATGAAAACGCGCGCTGTTGACCGTGTTTTATGGGGCGATAAAAGTTTAAACTTTAAAATCACTTCCTATTGATGGACTTGACAAATTTTAATCTTGCTGTTCATTGTCGATTTTTCGTGAGAAGAGGAGGCAACAAGAAGACTGGAAAAAGGAGACACGTAAAAGTGGACTATAAAGGAGTAAGGAATATTAAATATTTTGTATATGATAATTCGTTAAGGAAAGAGGTAGACGCAACTGATTTCATACTTCCGGAAGACAATGGTCCAAATAGGCAATTGGAAAATAACACAATAACATTTATCCTCGATATATCTTCTCCGGAAAGAGATGAACAGAAGTCCATTTAAGTCCATCGAAGGGAATGACCGAGCACTATATAAAACACAACGTTCATAAAATATCTTTTTAGCCTTGTCTCGATCTCGTTTTAACGAATAGAAAGACATATAACGTTTTAAAATAATCTTTAGCATAAGATCGTTCCTTAGTATTTTTATCACATTGATATTTCACATAAACAATTCTTTTATATTCTTTTTAAACTTAAGAAAATATAAACTAAAGAAAATATAAATATTAAGAAATTGTTAAGGATCATAAATACGAACGACCTAGAGAACGCTATAAGGCTAATAAATACTCGATTCGACTAACGAAAATTAACTCTCAATTCAACGAACAACGGTATTTCACAAATACTCCAATCATGCCGAACAAAATACTCATCCCCATATACACAGCCGATAGCGCGGGGATTGATTATCGAAAAACGAGAAGAGCCACATCCCCGGCTGCGAATGTTCAATCGACGAATACGATACACGACGATTATCGTTCCCGGAAAACGCTATAGATATCGTTGCTTAAACGCAACAGACCAGGGGACAACCGTGGCTTAATTGTGATTCGTTCTCCGCGTATACTTGCGCTTGATCTTTTCCTCTGGCTTACCTGAGCGACCGCAATCACTGCAAGAGACCAACTCTTCGGAGCCGCCGGTCTTTTTATTTTCCCTAGCATCGCCCAGACAGAAGTCGCAGTATGGGGACGGTTGCGCGGACTTGCCAGCTTTTTTTTCGTTCGTCCCTGGGGTCGGTGGGCCTTCCGTCCTCACCGAGGAAGGCGAGGGGACAGCTGTACCTGGCGACGGCACCGCCGGCAGATGTTCTTCCTTCACGGCTGGTATCGTAGGCGATGCTGGCGCTACCGTTGGCGGTACCGCGGGCAATTGTTGCTGCTGCTGAGGTGGCTGCTGTTGCTGAGACGGTTGCTGTGGTTGTTGCTGCTGCGACTGTTGCGGCTGAGGCTGGGCCGGCTGAGACTGCGGTTGTGGCTGCGCCGATGCTCCCGCAGCGGACGCGGACGGCGCTGCGGGAGAGGGACTCGAAGTACTCGACGAAGTTGCATTCTGACGACCCCGACGTGTACCACCTGATCACAAACCGACCACATACCCAGTTGCGCTTTGCGTCTCAAGCTAATGACCATGCACACTGGCTTAGAAACAATGATTTAGAGTCAATTTCTGTGATGACGAACAGCGATAATCGATTCGGTTACAAGCCTTCCGGTTGTCGGATGTCGGGTCGACAGCAATATCACATTTGATAAGCATTGAGGATTCGTGGCTTTGCTTGGCGAGCGATTGCCGGTTCTGAAATAATTATCACTATCCAGGACAAGGAAATTGTGAAACAGAATCTATTTAGAATCAGTGACTTTCGGATATTTTGGCAGAGTGGTGGAAATTACTATTTTTTAGTAATTTAGTAGAAAAAAAAAAGAAATTGACGAGGAATCAATCGGCTGTACAATTTTAGTTGGCTAAATGTAATATTTTTCACGAAATTTTAGCCGTTGTAATTAACTTGTAATTTTTTAAAGAAATATAAGGATACAAAAATTAGACACTGTACAGATTTGAAGCGAAAGAGATTAGTGAAATAATCTTACGTTTCTGTGAAATTCAGAGAATCTTCACGACAGGCAATCACTTACCACACAAATGACGAAAATTGTTATTTCGAATAACCAGAATCGATCATTCGATGCATCACAAATGTTTTAATGAAAAGAAACTGGCACAACAATAAGGAAACAAATGAAATAATACGTATATAGATACATATAATATATATATATATGTGTGTGTATATAAATATATACATATATATATGTATATATACACACACAAATATAATAATCGTAACAGGGTGCACATATTATGTCAATCCGATATGCATTCCATCACCAAAAAAGAGCAATTCCAAGATTATATAAAGAAGTCGGGATAATTCGAAAGTGTTCCAATGATCAGACAAAACAACACTACACAAACGTGAAAAAAAACTACTTTGGCAACTCATGTAGAGAGAAAGAGAAGAATATAAGACAAACGTATCTCCGTGCGATTTTTTTTCTTTAGTTTTAAGCTCTGCAGGCGCTCATCAAGAGGAAAACTCGAAGCCAAAATCGCTCTTGGAAAGTAAAGCAGTAATAGAAGCAGCAAGCAAACAGAAAAATGAAAAATTAAAACAAACTGTAAAAAAAGAAATACTATATAGTAACTATTAAAGATTAGAAATGAATAAATGCGAACGCATGCTATAGAGAATTACGGAAGAGACGACTATCTCGTCGGGTGAAATAATAAGACGCACACACATACCAAACATTCAAAAATGACCGCGTCAAGGAGCACTACCGATTTCATTAAAATGACGTCGCCTCTTTTTATTTTCCGGTTTTTACTCTTCCAACACACGAGAACATTTTTTGGAAGGACAAAGATGCGAATTGCAGAAGCATGCTATTGCAAAACATTCGCAACGATCGCTGCATTTCTCTTTTTATAATTTCGTTTGAATCAGCCCATCTTAAATATATATAATATAGTTAAATATATATATCGACGAAACAGAGAGAAATCTGAAAAATTTTCAGCACAATAAAGGCAGACATAATTTTTGGTATACATATAAACGGTATACGTATATATATATGTGTGTCAAATATATATATATATATATATTAAAAAGAAAAACAAATCGCCGTTATCATACTGACTTAGGCATATTCTTCTCCGTATGATATTTACGCGACACGTAAATTATCCGAAAAGAGATAATAAAAATGAAAAAAGATTATTGTGCATGAGAGATTCCATATGCATGAAAAACGCTATGGAAAAAAGTGGAAACACAAAAATCAATTACGGCTACGGTTATTTGCAATACATGCATTTGCAATACATGTAATTAAGAAGAGAGTAAAAACAACAGAAGAATATAAGAACAAGAAGAAGATATTATATTTAATTCCATCAAGTTAGGTAAATATTGTTCAGGGTTATATGAACAAGTAAGTAGTTGCAAAAATCGGGATCCAGAGATCAAAGATCATAAGGCATCAGGTAAAAAAAGACATCGGGAGACCAGGAACAAGTTGACGTTTGTTTCTTTGTTTCTTTCTGGGTTGGTATTTTTTCTTTAAAGGAAAGTGAGAAAATTGAGCTGATTTTGGCTCCAACCTGGCTGGTTCGAAGCAGCGGTGTCTGCAACGCTCCTAGGTTCAACTTCGGCAGGACTGGGACTTAGTTCCTTAGCAGGATCACCGGAGGAAGTAGAGTGGGAATGACCGTAATGGTAGACCAGACCAGGTCTGGTTTTATACCGTGCGCTGCATACTGCAAAAGTGCAAATACTGTTTTCCCACAAACCATCCAATGCAACGTCCATGATAAGAGAAATCTTGGTCGACGAGTTGGTTGGACGATATGGGAGGATGTACTTATTTAACCGCCGCGTTAGAAATGTACTTTTAAACCTTTTATAATAACAAAGAACATCGAAAAGATTAAACTATTGTACGACGATATAAAAAAGTTCTTGGTGAATTTTAAGAAACGAGGCGGTTAAAGTAAATCTAGGATAGAAGCTTACAGGTTAGGGACAGCATTTGCACACCTTCCGCACCAGTACATATCCCTATCCACCTACGAATCTATATGTGGACAAGCAGTGAAGGAGTTCCAGCCCAAGAAGCAAAACTAATACGATGCAAGGCTTGATGCTTGTATACTCCTACAGAATGAGCTCGCTACAGTGTGAGCCAGTACATTCTTGCTCTGTTATTGGCAGGTAGTATAGAAGTCCGAAGATATTTGGCCAATTTCGTAAGCTCGACGTGATCGAGATAAAAAATTTCGAATATCGTGAGGTTTCTTCTATCGTTGCGTGATCGAAGCTTACTAGTCGAGACCAAATGTCTTTAGATTTATTTTCTGCTAATCTAACAGGAGTGGTTTCAAGAAGTAAACAGATTGCAGGCACATTCGAGTTAATTCATAGACTTCGTGTCTGGAAAAAGTTCGATCAAATTAGTAATGACTATTATACTCCTTCAAGGTTTGGACAAGCGCGACGTTACACGTTCATGAAAATTATACTTCAGCTAATTTCGATATCTCGTCTCAACGCTACTGTCATAAACATAATCTTACGTGTTATGATAAATAAAAAAAAAAAATAAAAAAATTGCATTAACCATTACACAACAAATATATAATGAATAGCATTTATCAGATTCGTAACCGTGATTGATAAATCTTCGAATGAATGTGAATTTACGAAACGCGAGTTACGTGATAAACTATAGTATAACTTTAGGGGGTAATTGTCTTTGTACAGAATCATACAATGTACTATTTCATAGAAATTTCACACAACCTGGATTAATATATCGTAGATTCTTCTATATAAAAACTTCAATTCTTTTTTATGCGGATAATCAATCTTTGCCTTTCATCCATGAATCATACCATGTCTCTTCATACTTCAACAAATAGGAAAAGAGAAATGGAGTACAAGGTTTTTGATACAAACAGAAATTATACAGTAAGGACTGGAATATGCTAAGTAATATACTGCAATTCATAAACTTGAAGGAAAACAGCAGTCAATACAATACTGATCAATTCCACTGAATGAAAGAGCACTAAAAGTCAACTGTGGAATTAATTTTACGACTAGAAGGGTACCTTCCCACGTTACACAATCAGATTATACTTAGTTCAATCACCATCCCCAAATGTAAAATTATGCGGCAACCAAGACTAAATCTTTAATAATTTATTTCGAGTTTCCAATCATCATCTTATATTAATATAGTAACCTCTGCGTATCTTGTAAAATAATACGTAGGCATCGTAAAAATATAGTTATTTAATAAAATTAACAAATCTTCTAATGCAATGCATTTCTTTTCTCTTATTTCAAAATTAACAACTGATAAAACTAATAATAATTATATTTTTAATGAAACTAGTAACAGGAAGTGGTCATTTGTAGTTGTATCTGTGATTAAACTTACGGTCACAAACGAATGGCTTATCAGTGTCAACGGCATCATAGTTGGTTTTTTTGCGCCCGCGTCCCCCACCCTATATTTAATAAAATATATGCATGACGAATTTAATATCTGCCATATGTAAAGAAACTAAACTATGAATTTAAATGAAAAACAAATTAAATATTTTTCTTTTTTTTTTAACTTCTTCGGTACGGCGACAGTTCGACGTATAGTGTTATTGGCGAGAGTAACGTAGCGCAAGTGTATCGTATGTACATCTTCTATTATTAATTATATGTATTATTAATCTATAAACAAATGGACAGATTAAAACGATTAAATAAATAAACAAAAACACTAAAGGTAGCAACCGTATCGAAGGATATAAGCATAAACAATTGACTGTGTATTTCGTATCTGTTGATCATAACTCACGCGTATACCGAAAAAATTAAATTAATAAAATAAAATGTTTGCATAACTATGCAGCGCCGATCAAATTTACCTTAGTACGTTTGCCCCCAGGACTATCTGTAGAAGATGGGTGGTTTCGTGCAGGATGATGGCCACCTCCACGTGGTTTTCTTCGTTTCCTTTTACTACTATAACTTTCCTCATAATCATAATCACTTTCAGCATCAGGTTCTTCGTACGTGTCCATATCCAACATGTCTTGCTCATCATAGTACCATGCATCTTTACTATGTTCATCTGCATCAAATTATTACACGTCACATTATAACAAATGAAATTTATTTTTAACTTTATTTCACTAATAATGTAATATTATTTATTACCTTTAAGGGCCACTGAATCTTTGCTATCGTCATTTACATGTGTTACAGTTTCTACACCTTCATTACCATCTTCAGTGTCACCTCTTGGTCCTCTTTTTGGATGTAAATAATGCATCAAGTATTGTCGCCGTTTTTTCCTCCATCGTTTACTAGGATATGTATATATCTGGCCATGTAACAAACCGGGTAGTCTTTCTCTTGAAGACATAAATAGCGCAGAGTGATTCTGTGCTACACCTGTAATTTCATATAGTCAAATAACAACAGTAACAATTTTCATCTGTAAATAACTATGCTACATAATTGTATATTTGTAATACTAATACCTATCATTTTTAATTGAATAAGTATGGAGTGCAATTGCTCCAAATATCTTCTTTCAATTATATCAAAACTTTTTCAATAAAAAATAACAAATTCAATGACAGAGTCTAAATGTTTAAATCATTTTTAACAATCATTCGAACGAGGAAGCCTTAAGGATACGAACGAATCATCATTAATTACATTATAGGTATATCATGAAAAACAGATATAAAAATTTTATAGAAAAATTATGATAACTAATACCTGTTTGAGAATCGAGGAAAGGCATACGTAAACGTCGTTCTCTGCATAGTCGGCTATTATAATTTGAGGAATTTTCAATGGCTTCCCTATATGCTGTGTCATTGAGGAATCTGTGAAGAAATCAATAATAGCCATGTAAAGTCCTACATCCTACCAAGAATAAATTTATATTTTACAGTTAAAGAAACACATACCCTTCGATTTTAGACAAATTGCTTTCATTTACAACTTGAATAATTCCTTGTGTAGCCGGCGAGATTGTAATGGCTGTCATTTTATAATAATCAAACAATACGCTCCCAGGATTCTACTCGCCACTTACTGTTCTTGCCGGAAGCAGAGCTCCATATTTTCAGGCATGCGCGTCTGTTTCACTCAGAAATCAGAAATGCGTACTTAACATACCATAGACAACATATAATCAGAGAGGAAATGAAAGTGCTCACGCGTATGGCCCTGGTTGTTCCCGGACTAGTGCTGCATCATACGGCGAAATGCTGAGTTTAATTGACATTAGCATATACAAGAACCTAAATTGAACAAATTAAACGATCTTACATATGAGATCATTTATTGTTGTAAAGTGTTATGAATGCTTTTTGGGGATTTTCTGATAGTACTCATATGAATAGAGAAGTATAGAGACGACATATAAAAGTTTCTAATCTAGAAATCCATTGATTCAAAAGTTCTGCGTTTTCAAAGTTTGGTACTTTTAGCCTACTGCATAACTTACTTTAATCTGATAGCCATTTAAACGATAAATTTCTTATTTATTTAAACACATATTATATTCAGAATAACGGAATCTCGCTTTATTATCGATATATAAATCAATTTGTCAAATAACATTTTGAATAAATGTTATGTACGTGGTCCAACCAATATTACTTGTACTTTTCTATTTCTATAAGACAATATTCAGTTACGTTCATAGTATCAACAAAAATAAACAACGCATATGACAAAGGGGGTCATGGAGAATAAGCCAATTAATTTAATAAGAAATACCAAACTTTAACAATGTACAATTTTTGAACCAGTGCAATGGATTCCTGGACTTCAAACCGTAATTCCTAGATTCAAAATCGTTATATCTTGCTTCCATTTATCGAATTCAAGAAATACTCGATAATTGTATAAAACAAGATCTTTTGCATAATTGCACACTCGTGCTCGTCGCCGCTACGGAGAAGAGGTTCCCCGACACACAGAGAAGCTCGACGGCCCGCCGCGATCGAGTGGTGTAACATGATCTAATGTCAGATATCGTTAAGACAATGTATGTAGATACTAATTTAAAAGTGAAATATTTTTTATTTTTGACTTTTTTAAATTTGAACTTTTACTAACATATTTGTGAAATCTTTCCGACTAAAATAAGTAAGCAAATATGCTGTAAATTACATCGTGTCATTTTAATTACAAAAATGTTAGAAACATATTAGTAAAAGTTTTATTGGTAAAATTTTGAGTTAAAATTCTCATCTTATCATATACTCTATCTAACGAGACGAGGCACTGACACTCGAATTTCACTAATCAGCAGCCAATAGTTGCAGTCGCAACAATCAAATTTTACTACGTTTATTGCCTCGTCTCATTGGATAAACTATAGCAATTTGTAGCTTGCAACATGTGAAGTTTTATTAATAACATTATTTCGATTATGTATAAAAGTTATGCAGTAAAATTTTTTTATGCTCTTTTCAATGAATTTACAAAAGATATTGAAGCTAAGAAAACTGATACCACGATTACATAAACTTACATATATGTATATGTATAAGCTGATATCTTATGTAATTGTGGCTGATATACATCTAATTAAGCGATAATACTCAATCTAATAAATATATCTGCTATTCCTAGTTAAAAGTTATTTTTTATTCAAACAGTACTTCGATTATTAGTAAAATAAGAACAACTTTAGCCGAAGATGCGACTTTATTGTGAAAGATATTATGAGAGATTTTAATGACAACTTTTCGATTTGTGTCGATGTGATTTATAATTTACAACAATAATTTATTCCCAAAAGATATTAGCGCAGTTACAGCAATATGCATATATTGACAATATCTGCAATAAATTACGGAGCACAGCCGTTGAGATGAACATTTCGTTAGTTACAATGTACACTCAATGTTTCTGCTATAATTGCGAAAAATAAAAAATTATTTGTAGCTTCCGAATAAAATTATTTATCGTAATAGCATTTACAAATCATCGAATAAAAAATAGAGTTTGGAGAAAATATATTTCGTTGTCTAATTTATCTCTATGAATAAAATATATTCATGTTTTTGCATAAAAAAAATCTATTTAATAAGAAGGAAGATTTTTATAATAAAATTACAGATTACTTCACAAGCATAAATACATGGATTATATTATACCAAAGTTTGAATACTAAATAAAATTAATTAAATGCAAAATAATCATCTTATGCTTTTATATCGTTATCTTATTAACAAGACTCTTTTTATAATAATATTCTCTTTCAATAAGTTTCTATGCATTATTCAATATATTTAAAAAATGTGATTTTAGATCCTGTCGATCTATATTACACCTGATTCTGTCAGAATTATAGTCTGGAAATAAATAAATATTCTGTCTGTATATAAAGCTTATTTAAAACTTCTCTTCGCAGTTTCTATCCTTTTTCTCTTTGAATACTTTGAATTTTGCAATTAGGTCATCTACAAGAATTTCCCCATGCACCACATTGTCCCTAGTTCGTACATTTACCGTGCCAGCATTAAGTTCTTTTTCTCCAACAACTAAAAATATATTTATATATGTATTAAACACATTAATATTGTACTACATGATACATATAAAGCATTACTATACAAGACATTTCTTTACCGAGAATAAAGTTAAACTGTGCGAGTTGAGCATTTCGAATTTTTTTGTTCAGAGTATCACTTGAATCTGTATCAATCTCTACCATAATTCCACTATTCCAAAGTTTATCTTTTACTTGCTCCGCATACTCATCAAATTGAGAGCTTACTGGAATAACCATTACTTGTCGCGGGGACAACCAAAACGGCCATTTTCCAGCGTATGATTCTGTTAGAATTGCAATCATTCTTTCTACAGAACCCAAAATGGCTCTGTGAATAATTACTGGCCTAGTTCTTTCCCCAGATTCGCTAAAATTTTTAATTTAAATTTGCATTTAAAATTAAAATTCAAAATTTCAACTTATATCACAAAATTAGTTTAAAATCGTTCTACTTACTTAATATAAGACAAATTAAATCTAATTGGTAGTTGGAAGTCTAGTTGAATAGTAGCACACTGATGATGTCTCTTAAGTGCATCCATAATGGTTATGTCAATTTTTGGACCATAAAATGCACCATCCTCTGGATTAAGTTTCCATGGTTCTCCAAATGCATCTAAACTCTCTGCTAATGCTTTTTCAGCTTGATCCCACATTTCTATATCTCCCATGTACTTTTCGGGTCTCGTGGATAAACATAAATTAAATGTGAAACCGAACACGGAATACACGTGTCTCAAAAAGTCAAGCGCGCCAATCATTTCATCTTTAATTTGATCAACCGAACAGAATATATGCGCGTCATCTTGTTGAAAGCGCCTGACTCTAGTTAGTCCAGTTAATGCACCAGATAACTCATTTCTGTGCAATACTCCGAAATCTGCCATCCTTAATGGCAATTCGCGCCAGGACCTGATACGAACGTCGAAGATCATACAATGACCAGGACAATTCATTGGTTTAAGTGCAAAAGTTTCCTTTTCAACATCAAAGGAAAACATATTTTCCGCGTAATGCTGCCAGTGACCAGACGTTTGCCATAATTTACTGTTATAAATATTAGGTGTAACTACTTCTTGGAAACCCCGTTTTCTATATTCAGAACGAATAAATTCAACTAAAGTATTATAAATATAGGCTCCGCGTGGTTGAAAGAAACATGATCCTGGAGAAAGTTCATGGAAAAAGAATAACTCTTGTTCCTTTCCTATTTTCCTGTGATCTCGTTTTGCTGCTTCTTCCTGAAACTTTTCCCATTCTTTCAATTGTTTGGTATCTGGAAAACTGATGCCATAAATTCTCTGTAAAGATTCTGCATTGACATTTCCTTCCCAATAAGTAGATGAACCTTTTGTGATTTTAATGGCCTTAACTTTTCCAGTATGTCTAACATGTGGTCCTCTGCATAAATCAATTAATGGACCACATCTATATACTGTGGTAGTTGGAGTATGTATTTTTTCATTAATAATCCGAACTTTAAATTCGTTGTATTTAAACATCTCCAAGAGGTCTTCCTTAGTCATTTCTAATCTCTCGAATGGTTGTTTATCTTTAGCTATCTTTTTGTAAAGAGTCTCTAAGAATGGGAAGTCTAAATTGGAAATTCCTGTTTCACCTACGTACATATCATAATAAAATCCATTTTCTATTGGTGGACCATAACATAAACAACCACCATATACTCTCTCCATAGCTTCTCCTAAAATGTGTGCACTAGAGTGCCAAAACACTTGTTGGCCATCTGGATGATCAAATTTAAGGAGTTCAAGTTTGCAATCAGATTCCAAGGGTCTGTCAAGGTCCCACAGTTCATTATTAACTTTTGCAATAACAGTACTGTCCGCTAAACCTTGACTAATGTTTTTGGCAATCTCGTATGGCGTTGTACGCCAAGATTGAGCTATAACTTCCTTTCCATCAGGTAGTGTTACTTTTATGTCAGTAACCGTTTTCAAAGCTAATGATGTTTCATACTCTGCTTTAAGCTTATCCCATAATGCAATACGATCCTGAAAAAATAATTATTCAGGAACATAATCAAATAATAAGTATATTCAAAAATTGATTTCAATTAATTAAATCTATTTGTTTCAGTTGTCAGTTATTTAAACATGCAATTTTCAAATGTTAGCAAAATAACATACCTGAATATAACTTGGCCAAGGATTTAATTCAGAAACATTCCTTTCTTCGATGGCAGCAGCTTTTTTCTTTGGTTTCATTTTCTAATATTGAGTAAAATAAAATATTTAATATCACCGCAAATACTAATCATTATCTTCTAAATTAAAAAAACATGAGACTAATGCATTCGCGGACAATGCAACAATCGTTAAAAGGTATAAGGTTGGATTGCATCAGATTATCGATTTCAATGATATGGGTGGTCATTCTTAACATAGTACAAATTATATCAATGAATAGTTTAAGAACCGAAAAAAAAAAGAAAATTCAAAACGTGATATTATAACATAATGTTGTAATGATAGTATATCTTATAACCAACCCAAGCATGTGTCCGCTTGGAAATATTGTAAGTGTTTCTATAACTGCAAATACGCAAAGTCGCCAACATATTTTACCGCTAAAAATGAAAATGAAAATATTTATTAAAAAGAATCAGTATTCATGCCTTGTCTTCCTTCATATTCAGGTTTTCCATATTATTCACCACGTCTTCACACAGGTTGTCGACCATATTGAAGCTAGACTTGCTGAGTATATATATAATAATGTAACTGATTCGTTAAACTAGCTCCGATGTACCTCTACTTTCTATACGTACGTTATGATGACGTAAGAAATAGGAATAAAAATTTATTTTATTAAATATTCAATTTATATTTATAATTTAATAGTATAATTTAATTAATATTTATATTTTAATCACAATATTATAAAGAGGAAATGAAGAAATAAAATATTAATATCTTCTCTTTTATTAAAAAATAATCGTCTACAAAACCTGTTTTAAATGCCTTATAATATGTATCGATACATATTACGATGTAAATCACACGAACATAACAGAACATCATCGTCGTTAATTCTTATTCGATAAAATTTTATAACTATTTTACAATTTGTTCCCTACGCCCTTAAACAAATAACGTAAACTTATCTATTCCTAAAAGTGTATGCGTTCGTGACGAACAATGTGACTTCGATGATGAAATCTTTTTCCGCAAGCGCGACAAACATATGGCCGTTCATCAGTATGAATCCTATTATGCATTTTCAAATCGTATTTTTTAAAAAATGATTTACCGCACTGAGAACAAACATGGTTCCGTTGTTTTAAATGATCTCGTTTTACATGCTCCTATATCAAAATAATCATTGTTATGTCATTTAGTATATGGTTTAATAATTAGAGAAATATCCTCCGAAAAATACTCACATTTACTTGTGAAGAAGTATTATAAATTTTATTACATATATCACATGCAAACTTCTGTGGACCATCTGGTCTATGATTGTTTGCAATGTGTTTATTTAACGTTGATTTCCAAGCAAATGACATTTTACAGTCTTTGCAATGAAATTTTTGCTGGTCTGCGAAATGGGTACCGATGTGTTGTTTGTAATTGTAACTAGTTGAAAATGACTTTTCACATATTGTACATTGAAACTTTATTAAAAACGTTTTCGATTTCCTTGAGTCTTGTTCATCCTCTAATTTTTCATTACTATTTGTCACATCTTCACTTAGCTCTTGTTTTTCATCTGTTTCAACAATTTGATTATTACTATTATTGTCATCGATAATATCATCTTTTACATTCGATTCTACAGTGTCAATTTCACCAAAATTTTGAAATTGTAAGAATTCATCACTGTCTTTGTTACAATCTGAAATTTTCGAGTTTTGGTTTTCAAGTCCTGATTCCACAAATTCAAGAAATCGCTCGGGACTATCGTCGTAATTTAATCTTTCAAATACTTCGAAATTTGTTTCAACATATTTATCGAATTCACTTTGTGTGTCTAATAGAATCTGATTTGTAAAATTTTTTTCTTCGCCTTGTAATTCATATTGTGAATAATTTAAATCGTTATGTATATCATCTCGTATACTCTGCTCATGATTTTCTTCGTTCATATTTGTACTATCATCTTTACTCTCTGAGCTTTTTGTGGACTCAATAATTTGCGGATTCGGCAATTTTTCAACTAAATTATTAATTAGAAATTCATAAAATTGTTCCCCTGTTTCTGTTTGTACTAAACGCAACATTGGTTCATCATGATTTACAATATTATTTATGTCGTTCAAATCATCGGATATTTTTTCACTTTGTACTAAATTTATTTCTTCATTTTTATGTATATTTGAATCGGAATTAAGATGTTCATTGTTACTAGATTCCGAGAGATCTATCTTTTGAAACATATCGGTAACATTCAGAGGAGTATTTATTAGGGTGTTATAATTTGATATTGTTTCGGATTTTTGTAAATCCGATTCGTACGTTTGAATACATAATTTATTTTTAAGAATATTTTCATCTAATGGACCAGCATATGCTACATTTTCTCTTTCTGTAGAATCATTGGATTTACATAATAAAAGCGGACTATCATGAACAAGTTGTGTTTGTTCATCGTTAAATGCTACCTCCTCAGAAACACTTAATTCTTCAGCCCCCAAAATTTTTGTTTCACATAGATCTTCTTGTGAAATGTGATTTCTACTATCTTCAATGTTTTCCAGATTGATTTTCTTTAACTTTTTCCATGTAAAAAAGTAACTATATATAGAAATAGTTTTGAATTGTATGATTATAAATGATAAAATATTTACCTGTTCTGATGTGATATAAATAATTGCATCCAATGGTGAAGCTTTTTTCATATTTGTTTCATTTTCAAGAAAGTCAAAATTATTAGTACATTGTGTTTGTTCTTTCAGTTCTGTAGCTTTCTGAAAACTCTAAATGGAAGAAATAGGTCAAAAACATGTAGTTCTTGAATGTTACTTTCAGAATTCTTACCACCTCATTGTTTTTGCACTCCAAGGTTTGCGAATGGGATTTTTCGTGCTCCCTTAAGAGAAAAATAAAATTGAAACTTTCACCACAAATCTTACAGTAATGTTGTCTCTTAACAATCTTTTGCTGACTAGGTGCATTACCTTCAACAAACTGTACATTGACAGTAAGATATACTTATATTCAAAGGATATTACATAATATCACATTTGCTCATCACCTTATTTTTGCACATTGCATGATCTTTTTTCTGTAAATTGATATTGTTGAAATTAGTTTGCGAATGATATTTAACATCATCCTTTACCCTTTCGTGAATACGTTTGTGTCTTGCAAGGGAACTAATTTGAGTAAAACGTTTTCCACAAATGGAACATGGATATAATTTTTCCCCTAAAAATTCATATCACATTTAAATTTTTATTCATTATTTGTATTTCATTTTGTGGAAAATTTGATGTACAATATAACTACCAGCATGCATTCTGCAGTGTCTGATTAAATTAGATATGTGATTAAATTTTCTCCCACAAACTTCACAAATACAAACATTTGTTCCTAAATGAATGTTTAAATGTGTTTTTAAATCTGCCTTGCGAAAGAAACCTTTGCCACAAATTTCACAGAGCTGTGACTTTTCGCCTAAATGTATACTTCGATGATGATAATCATATTGAGAAGCTCTGTCAAAAGTTAAACTGCACTGATGGCATTTGAAAGGCCTTAATGTAGTTTCATAAGGATTGTCATCAATCTTTTTAGAAGTATAGTGTTTTGACACTGTTTCTAATTCATTGTTTGCATTTTTTAACCATTGCACATGCTTTAATAATACATCTCCAGCATGGATACGTAAATGATCATAGAATTCTTTTTTATTTATGTATCCAACATCACACACCGGACAAACAAGATTGATAGACTGCATTTGTACCATATCATTCTTACAATTCTCTTCTGGATTTAAAGTGAATGACATGCTCGCATATTCAGACATGAGAATTTTTTTTACAGAGAAACTTTATTTACTTTAAATACAACAATCAAAATAGTGTTAACAATTCTAGCACTTAGGCATTTGTCTTATTAGATCAACAACCTAAAAGATGTAGTATCATTAGCTTACTACATATTTCTGTTATTTATTCCCTCATTATACATGATTTAAAACTAATTGCTCCAATTTGATATTTACGATGCGTTTAAAGTTTTAGTTCAGTGAACGATATAGATTCCATTGAATTATAATACGTACGCGTTAAGCCATAGACGTACTTATTGGTTTATTATGATTATAACAAACTAAATGAAATTCGCACGTTATTTGAAATTCTGCGTCATTATTTCAAATTTATTTAAGGAAAATATAACATATTATTTTGCTTGTTATTTTCAGATACATGTTATTTAAGTCTGTTCAAGTATACATATACATATAATCATATATACATATAATAAACATACAAAGATATACAGTTTGTGCATTGGTACCCCTGTTTAAAGCCACATGTTGGTAAGACTTCGTCATTCGGTTAATTTAATTTTCAAAAGATAATTACGATTTACCATGTTTAAGATCGGAGCAGTGGCCCGTTAAGAATTTTACTGTGTTTTGTATGCATTTTTGAAGGGTTTAATTTATATATATAAAGTAAGTTCACACACAATTTTTAAGTTTTATACAATATTAAATGTACCTAAAATTACCAGTAAATACTTTTAAAATGCTAAGCAAAATGTGCTACTATTTGTTATGTATCCAAACAAATGATTTAAGTGTCGTTTATTTGTGCAAGTGCAATCTAATTATATTCATAATTTATTTATTGAATTACTAGGTGAAAACGTAATAATGGGAAATTATGTTAATAAGTTTTTTCCTCATAATACTGAGGCTTATAACAATAAAATGGAAAAAGAAGAAATAAGATGTCCATTATCTACTGATGAAGTAACTCTTGAGACAGACA
The DNA here is from genome assembly GCF_011952255.1 of Bombus vosnesenskii. Lineage (NCBI taxonomy): Eukaryota > Metazoa > Arthropoda > Insecta > Hymenoptera > Apidae > Bombus > Bombus vosnesenskii. The sequence continues at coordinate 583,785 of NW_022882959.1, read as the reverse complement.
TTATGGAAACTCCACCAATAGTTCGTAAAACATTAATTGATCCTAGATCAATAACAAGTGGAATAAATCGTACACCAATAGAAGTAATTTTAACACAAGTTAACATATATTTTCACAAGTTGTATAATAATACACAATATATAAAATTTGTAATATTTATAGGTGAATTGTACACCACTTGGAACAAATAAAAAAATGATATCAGCAATGCCAAAACATTTACAAACTAAACAGTATTTGGAAACAGATATAGATAAAATAATGCTATGTTTAACTCCAATGAAACATTGTATGCCAAAAGTAATAGATATTCCAAAAGTACAACTGCCAACAATGGTAAATTATGTATATTATAACATGGCTTAGAAATTGTATTATTATCAATAATTTATAAGGCTCACTTAACTATTTTAGGAAGATAAAGGTACAGATATTCCCTCAACACCAACAACTAGTAATTTAAATAATGAAAAGGTAATTACTGATATAGAAAAGGAACGTTTTAATATCTTGGGACTTGATCCTCGATCTCCAGCTGCGGATTTTGACAGAACGCCAATTTTAATGCCAAAATCTATAAAACGTTTAAGAGCAAGGTCTCAAGAATTTTTACATAGAGCTGGTAGTTACGATACAGATATATTTTATCCAAAATTTTCATATTGTGAAACATCATCACAATTTAATGTTACTGAAGTACAGGCTTCACATAGTTTAGCCACAAGTGATGTAAATTCTTTGAATTCAGTCATTAGTGATTGCGATAACAAATCCAAATCACCTGAATCACTATATTCTAGTCATTCATCTGGAAATAAATCTACTTCAGTGATTGGTGAGAAATTGTTCTTAATAATTCAAAGTTAATTTATATTACAATATGTAAAAAACTTATTTCAAAAATTTATTATATCTAATAAAGAAATATTTGCATCAGCGAAGGAAGAATTGGAAGATCCGAGTGAATCTCAAAGAATCTCAGGGCAAAACAAGTTCAATGATGTATGTGTAAAGAAGGATATAGAAGAAAAGAAAACATGTGTTACTAGCGATGACATAATTAAAGTATGGAGAGATTCATTGATATTGGATGAGCCTCAAGAATTAAAAACAAGTGAATTAGACAATGTACAAATTATTGAAGAAAAAATAGCACAAGTATCTAAAGAAGAAGTAATTATAACATTTGATGATGATAATATAGCAAAACTAGCTAATTTTGAAAGTGAAAGAACTAAAATAGATACAATTAAAAAAAAGAAAAAAAATCTAAAATCAGAAGTGAAAATTCCAATAGACGAAAAGAAATTTTCTAATTCTATTAATAAAGATGGAAGTGAATCTACAAAGGTACTTAATAAATTATTTTGCAGACATGGTAGTTGCAGTATAGATATATTTTTTCTAAAATTTTCATATGAAAACATCACAATAGAATGTTATTGAAGTACAGTTTTTAACAACAAAGTTTTAAAATTCAGTTATTAATGTTTATTATCACAAATCCAGTAAATCGGAATCACCACGATTTATTCGTTTATTTGAAAATGAGTTGGTGGATTTTGAACCAGCAGAAACCACGCTGAAATAAGCACAATACAACTATAATTTATAATCGAGTTGTAAAGGTGCCGGCTAAGAGTCGACCGAAATTCGAAACCTGACGATACAGCCACGAGTTTGAGTCCCAGTCAATCGAGTCAGCGCGACTCTAAAATATAAATGTTTATGCTCTATTATAAAGTTTTCATATTTTATTTTCAGATTCGAACTCCTCTCGGGAATCGTTCAAATAATGGACAAGTACAAACATTAATAAAATCACCACAACAGGTATTTAGGAACAAAGGTATTACCTCAAAAATATTGCAAGAAAACACACCACCACACAAGAAACATACTACAAAATCGAAATTAGGTGGTATACAGTGGGATCCAGATTCAACGGTTATCATTTAGGGTTTTATTAATTTTTTATAATAGGACAAATTTAGACATAGTTTATATTTTTTATATATTTTAAACAAATTCAAATAATTGTAAAAATTAATTATAAACATAAGTGTTATTCGATTGGAATAGTGCGTATCTACTTGATGTAAAATAAATAATCCTTTGAATAAACTTTTTATTATTTGTCTTGATATAAAATCATGGATTTTCCTTGTTGTTCATTTGCATCGCTGCTCGTACCTGAGATTTGGCTTTTTCAATTGACAACCGCAGATTTTCGCTTGGTTGTACTAACTGGGTAACACTAAACAATATGATAATAATAATTTATTATGAAAGTACAATTAATACAAAATGCAATATGTAATATACCTTGGATCTTTTATTACAATCCTTTTTTTCTCATTTTCACTTTTTGGTATTAATTTAATAATTATATTATTCCGAGCCTTCTTTGGATTAGAAAATATATTCTTATTTGAAGTATCCCATTTTGCTATAGCACTTGTATCGACAATTTGTGGCTTGACAACTCTAACTTTGAGATTATTATTAATAGACTGTCCCTTGTAATTTTTTCTTTTGTTTCTTACACAGTCCAATTTTGATGTAGTTTCTTTAAATTCACTTGTTTGAGCAATAATAGCTTCAGTTGGATAATAAGGACTTTGCAATGAATTAGATGCGGTATCCGCTTGATATTCAGATGATGTTGATGGTAGACTAGGTTCACATATTGGCCTTGGATCTAGACTTTGTGGTATACCATCATAAATAGAAAATAATGTTTCTCCAGGATACTGTTGCCAGAGGCGCTCTTCTGTCAGTGGTAAAGCAGGTGTTCTTTTTCTTCTATTATACTGTTCTCTAAAAGTTGTTATTCCATTATAATAACAAGCCAAGTCTTTTATGCTATTGCATAATTTGTTTACATACTTTGGAACAAATTTATCAGTATTTGGATTCAATATATCATGTTGATTTTTTCTTATACGTATAGCTACTTCTCTTCGACGTTGAAGGAGCTTAGCTCTAGTTTCCGAGATATTTTCAAGTTCAGGTGCATAAAAAACATGTAGTGAACCTCCATAAAAATTTTTGCCATCAATGAATCGTTTTGCTATTCTATATAATGTATAATATAAGACACAATGACATGGATTATTTTATTACCAAATTACAAAAATTCAATTATATAAAAGGTATTAGTGAAATATGAAAAGGTATGAACCTTGCATTTTGTATACGATCATATTGTATATAATATGCTTCTGTAAATTCCTCTGTGGGATAATCAGACACTACATGTATCTTTCTAATATTACCATAAGGTTCAACAAGCTTTCTCACTTCATCACCTAATTGGAGTTTTGGTACTCCACATATCATTAAGTGTTTTGATTCATCATTTATTGTATAAACCTGTTACATAGAGCTAGAGTGTCAAGGAAATATTACAAACAACCAAAAATGATAGCAAATTATGAAATAAACTACGTATTTAAAATAAAATTATTTGTAAACTTAAATTTGTTATTATTTAAAGAAATTCATCGTGTGATTTATGAAAATTGTATTCAATTTTATAATAAATGATATATACAATATGAGAAAGTAACTTATAAAATATTACTTATTATTAAGCATAATTTTATATATGATAGGATACAAGTTCACAATGCTACCTTCACAGACGTCAATCTTTTCCCTTGTCTATAAGGAGGTCGTGTATGACACAATTTTTGTTGTACGTGATGAGGAAGCTTTGTTATGACGCATTTATCATCCATGATTTATATTTTTTTTTACTATATTCTTTTACAAAATTGGAGTTTTTTAAATATATGTAGTTATAATTAATTTTCTAATAAAATTTCATATATTTAATATTTATATTTATTATTGTTGTTGCACCACTTTACATTTTTGTACGCAAGAATGCTAATTGTGCTAAAGATGCTAACTTGGCAACTTATAACAGGTGGCTCTTTTTACGATAGGAATGAAACATGAATTTTTATTCTTGTGGAATTAAATAAAATTAAATAAATATAGTAATGATAATAAAAATTTTATTAATATGTATCTTAAAAATACAGAAATCAGATAACTCAAAAAGGTAACATTCAGGTATATTAGATATGATGTATGAAATGTATTAATTTCCTAGAATCTCTAAAATATCTTAAAAATCCCTATCAATTTTTAAAATTTTTAAATTTTCATTATAAAAGTGAAACATTAGGTTAATACGAATATACTTTTATCTATTCTATATATGAAACGCTATTAGTTAATAAAATTCTATCATAATATATACATTACAGCAATTTATCAAAATCACTATCGGAAGTGGATACGAATGAAACGGATGTGATCATCCAAATGAGTAATGGCGTCCGTAGTATATAGGGGACATATAATTTTCTCATTGTTTGCTCGTGTGTGTTTAAATTTACATCAATATAAAGCGTGAAACCAAAAATTGTTTCGGAAATAATATAGTCATTTCAATACATATATTTCATCATATTACTTGGAAAACATTTTTTATACAAACGGTGGAAATAACAAGTGATATTGTGTATAATATATATCAAAAACGTGTTAACGTTCGGATTCGATAGTGAATCTAAGAACGTAAGGAAGTATTAAGTTTTTAGCTTGTGTCTTATTCCCCCACCTGCAGAGTTGTAAGCTATAAAAGATACAACATTAAAGCGCGTGTCGCATCCCGAAGAACAAAAGAGAAGGATGGAACGAAAAAGAAAGGTGCGTTTCGTCTCGGAACCACCCAACCAGACTCATCAGTAGGCCTTATGCTCGCAACCCCTGCCTTAATTGCACGGGATATTAGAACATATAGAGAAGAAAGCCGGAGTGAAGGAAAGTTGCTAGACATCTAACGGCGGCGGGCTGAATTATCGCTACTCGCTCGATCCACACACGTTCGGGAGATGTGACAAGCGTTTTACAGTGCAACAGCATCAAAGAAAATTTGTTCACAATTAATGAGCAGGTTGTTTATCAGTTTTTGTAAACAAGCTTCACTTTGCATTAGAGAAATGTAGAATTTTTAATAAAGTTTGTCGAATTGGTTAGCTTCTCTCGAAAAATAATTCGTATAACCTTTAGTAACATTCCGATTCCGATAGGTTTTGTACTCGTTCTTAATTATTATATATTGCTCATTGCTATACTATATGATTAAAGGAAACTTGAAATTTACAATAATAAAGATAAATAGTGCATGAAGTATGTTTCTACCAATAGAAATCGGTATTAGATTTTCACATATTGTGAAAGTACAGTTTCTGTTCGTTTATATTTGAACGTTGTAGATCTCTAGTTCATCAGAAAATGTGTTAAAACAACCATAGTATTATTGCTACTTTATTGAAATTTAAATAGTTTTTTTAAACATAATAAATAGAGCAAATAGTTAGGTCAGACTTCTAAGTTTTTCCATTTATTGGATAACCCAATAGAGTATCATATACCATATGTGAATTGAATAAAAATAATTTGAAGAATATATAAAATATAACATTAATAAAGATTAAATAATGTTAAACTTACTTTATGGAATAATAATAAGAAACATATTTTGTGTTTATTTACAGAATTAACAACTGCTGTTATGTCTGCAAATACTCAATTTGCAAATCCTCCACCAGCTATAAGTTTACCTAATATGTCTGTTCCACCTCCTGCCACTCCAAATTTATCAGCTCCACCTCCTAATTTGACTACAATAAACACATCTGGAAGTTATCAGCACAGATACACTAATCATAGAGATGGAACAAGGGGTTTCTTTAAACCATTCAGACCTTATCATGCACCCAAAATTGTTGCGGCTGGTCAAGATACGTTACAAGATGAATTTGATGGCAAAAGACTTAGGAAATCTGTTATGCGTAAAACTGTGGATTATAATTCTGCCATTATAAAAAGCTTAGAGGTAGGATTCTTAATTTGGTTTGCAAAGTTTTGTGATATCAGTGATGAATAGTGTTATTACATATTTTATATGTAGAATCGAGTATGGCAGAGGGATTACAGAGACAGACGCGCCCTACAGCCAGATGTGATGTATTACCCTGATCTGCTTCCACCACCTAGTTATGTTGACAATCCTATAAATGCAGTCACCACAAGATTTGTGAAGACTGCAACAAATAAAATGCGCTGCCCTATTTTTTGTATGGCTTGGACACCAGAGGGAAGACGCCTTGTTACTGGTGCATCTAGTGGAGAATTTACATTGTGGAATGGTCTTACCTTTAATTTTGAAACTATTTTGCAGGTATTTTATGCCCCTTATTATAGTTTAACAGTAATTAAATATTTCTGTATATTATTAATATTGTTTTGTAATTTATTATCATCATTTGTAACTTTGTGATTTAAATAAAAGACTATATGCATAAATAGGGAGCTTTGGACATAAATAGGGACCAAAACTTTAAAGCTTGAATACATTGTATTACTTTTTGTGTAGAATGTATACTAGTTTTAGATGCATTAATCAAATATTTGTTTTTGTCTGTTTAGGCACATGATAGTCCAGTGAGAACAATGGTATGGTCGCACAATGAGAGCTGGATGGTCACAGGAGATCATGCAGGCTATGTGAAGTATTGGCAGAGCAATATGAACAACGTCAAGATGTTTCAGGCGCACAAAGAAGCGATTAGAGGACTCAGGTATACCATCCACCACACTAGTCCTTACGTCTCTTGCGCCACTGTTATCGATGATCCGTCCATCCTTGCTGTAGTTAAGATATTGGACATGACTCTCATTCTCTTCCTCTTCTGGTTTTACAACATTTTTGTTTTAAAAATATTAATTCTTGTATGGGTACACAGGTGATTTCTAAAATTTTCCATAAATTGTATTTGAAAGATTTCCTGATATATTAGATGTATGGTGAAGATATTCTCAAGTTTTGAAAAATTTCTGTGATATAAAGTCTGTGATGAAAATACATTCCCTATACTACGTGATGACATCCGTGTTATTACAAATTGATTTTCTTACTTTTTTTTATTAAGGTTTCCTATATATATATATATATTTAATTTTGATATTTAATTGTGATATAAACTATGAGGCTCTATATTTAAAAAAAATTTAATGTGCTATAATACTATTATAAATGTTGTTACAAGTAATTCCAGTTATTTTTGCTTAGTTTCTCAAAATTAATAATTTTTGAAATTTTTACATCTTCATGTATCTTAATAATATTTAAAGTTGATCAGCAAGGATAGTGTAAATTTTTCTGCCAAATATATTGTACGTGTGTTAATATGAAATTTATCAACTGTATTCATAGAGTCTTAGGGACCTAAATAAATTTACATGGTCCACTAGATTACAGTAGTATGAATTTATTATTTTTATATAGAAAGGTCTGAGACAAAAACAAAACAAATTGTAGGAAAAAAGAAATTAGGTCCTTATGGCTCATAGTTTATGGAATTTATATGGTCAGGTTATTAGGTAAAATGTGTATATTTAGAATGAAGAATAAACAAACAAGAAATATACAGCAATACCTAGTCGAGATTCCCATGGAATTAAATAAAAATAAATATCCTGTGTCCTTCTTTACATCATCCAAGTTTTCAATAAAGTTAAATAAAGGCAGTTACAGTATCATATGTCTCTGAAAATAAAAATAAAGTATTTTCTCTTTGGTCTGTGTCACTTGTGCCCTTTTGCAGATAAGAGAGAGAGTAACAGAGAGATATAACGAACTTCATGTACACTTCGGACATTTTTTTTGTGCAATAAATGTTGAACTTTTGAAAAAATATCAATCTTGGTATATCACTCGGTGGTCATGTGGCATCAAAAAGAGATTCTACTTTCATGATAATGGAACAGTTTGTTGCTTGATCAGCAGTGAATTTTGTTTGAGTGCCAGATATGACTGTCGAAGATGGTTTTTTGTTTATTTACAATATTTACACATAGATCTTCCTTTTATTACTGATGTTTGTCTATTCCGCGAGACGAATTCAGAGTAAAAGCCCACTACGCGCATTCTTAGATCACATATATTATCGTTATGTGAATAATTTTTTAAATTGTCCTGAAAATGAATTTCATTTGTGTATTTTTACGCGTTCCTATACACGTTTTTCGCACACATATAGCATATATTTAACTCAAAAAATTTCATACACATGAAGAATTTTAGCAACCATATAATAGTCACTTGTTATGTATCTGGTTTAAGTAATTTTTTGAAAATTATAATCCTTTATAGGTTTGTCGGTTGATTCTAACTAACTTCTACATGATATGTTTAGGATTCATCAAGGATGCATGTGTAGACATAAAAATACGTAATTTATTTAGCAGATGGTACCATAAAAAAAAAGAAAAATATTTATAGTATTCTTTGCTTGTTTCTTTGCATGTGTAGTATCTATTTAATAACCAATGACAAATCAGTAATAAATGTAAGCTATTATATGCTTTAACTTCAATTTCTAATGATCATATTTTGATGTCATATCATAATAATGTCCGTAAGGTGTACCATATGCCTGAAATGTTCTATTGAATATTAATAAACTTTTCATATTCTGTCTCCTTCCACTTTGAATATATTGCAGTTGTATAAGGATAGAACTTCAATAAAAGTTAATAAAGCTCAACGTGTAATCAATCGTTCATCATACTATTCTATTATCTAATATTTTATACATGTGCCTACATGGGATAATAATTACCAAATATGTATTATACATTCCATAACGTTGTAATACTTGTTTTATTGAGAAAATTCTCATTGTGAGCATTTGCAAATAAAGAATCGCTCTATAAGTACATGACAGCGTATTGTTTGAATATAACATTTCTTTTTGGGTGGGTAGTTTCAGTCCAACGGATCACAAATTGGCAACATGCAGTGATGATGGAACAGTCAGAATTTGGGACTTTCTTCGGTGTCATGAAGAACGAATTCTCAGGGGTATATATTATATTATATTTTCTTTTATTATATTATATTTACTCTTTAACATTAGAAAAAAATATTTTTATTTACATTTTATTTATTAATTAATTGTGGTTTCAACGAACAGCTCAATCATTAATACAAACTTCAATGAATTCAATATTCATATAATTGTTGTTTAGGTCATGGTGCTGATGTGAAATGTGTGCACTGGCATCCACAAAAAAGTCTAGTCATCTCTGGAAGCAAAGATAATCAGCAACCGGTTAAATTATGGGATCCAAAGACTGGCCAGTCACTCGCAACATTACATGCACACAAGTCGACAGTAATGGATGTTAAATGGAATGAAAATGGAAATTGGCTGGTAACCGCGTCGCGGGACCATTTGCTCAAGTTGTTTGATCTTCGAAATTTAAGTCAAGAAGTTCAAACATTTCGTGGTCACAAAAAAGAAGCTTCTAGCGTCGCGTGGCACCCGAGTCACGAGGGTCTATTTTGTAGCGGTGGTAGCGATGGAGCTATTTTATTCTGGCACGTTGGGTACGCTTTCCGCAGTTCTTAATCCTATTTTTTAATCTTATTTATTACACATCACTCACACTATGATTAATTTTTAGAGCCGACAAAGAGGTAGGTGCGATAGAACAAGCTCACGACAGTATAGTTTGGACGTTAGCTTGGCACCCGCTGGGACACATCCTGTGTTCCGGTAGTAATGATCACACTTCAAAGTTTTGGACACGAAACAGGCCTGGTGATTTAATGAGAGACAAGTATAATCTCAACACTTTACCTGCAGGATCGGCTGGCGTTGATGATCATGAAATTGGTACACAATATATTATGCGAATAATCACAATAATATTGTTATTAGTATTAAGTTACTGCACAAATTATGTCCGCTAGAGTGAATCTTCTACAAATTAGATTTACCATATCAATTTATGCGAATACTACTTTTATAAAAGTCTTTAGATTTATCATTAACAAAATAACTTGTTGCATTTTTTACCATCGGTTCGTAATTCTTTGAAAAGATGCAAATCTAATGAAAAACTCCGGACAAAATTTATGTAATAATTTCACATTTTAAAAAAAGGGAATTTTGAATTTTTTTACTATTGTTTCGATTATTTCATAGCTGATGAAGCAGCTGTAATACCTGGTATGGGGCCAGAAGATAGAATCAATGCCGATGGCGAACCAGAAGACAAAAGCGGTGGTATCCCTGGCTTGGATTTGGATCATGCAGTCGACGAAGGAAAGAAATTCGCTAACAAGAAAGTTCCATATAGCAAACCAATTCCAAGGAATTTCCAAGCTCAATGGAATGAGATGGAGGCTGAGGATATGGAGCAGGTAGAAGCTCTAAATGCATTTGTGAATCAGTTGATCGAAACCACACCAGGAGCGGTACCATTAAATGAAGTGACACCTAATGGTATTATATTGTATGGAAAAATGATTCCTGTCGAACGTAAGCATTATTTATTGTTAATGAGAACATTCAGTACTGTAATATTAAATAAAATTCTAAGATTATTAAAATCGTTGCTAATATTGCAGCCGGTTCTAAGTTAGCAGAAGCAATTAGCAAAGGAAATGATGCCATAAATAAACTAGTATTTTCCGGAGAAATAGAAGAGCTACGTGACGTTGTGGGTCCACCAGATAACATGGACGATTCCGAAGAATATTTGCAAGACGACAGCGAAATAGATTATTCCAAAGTTCCCGATATCGAACTTCCTCCACCTTTACCCAGTTCCAAATTTGCACAGAATCCTGAATTGCTGAAAGCGCTGAATCGCGGTGGAAAGCGGAAATTCGATCAACTAATCGGTTGGAGCGACGGTGGAGCCAGCGACAGAACATCGAAGATTCATCAACCGGTCTTTGGCGGAGCGATGACGGAAGACTCACAATCCAGTGATACCGACTTAAGGTACACGGGAACGAAATCAAATCAGCACTCCAACGAGACTAACTCTTTCCACAGTGGACAGGACGAGGATCTCAGGAAACTTCCTCATGGTGAAAATGCTCGAAATGCGAATCGCGATGAAGACTTACGGTTTAACATCTCTAGCGGACCTGGAAGGCCCAGTTCACGTTCCGATTACGACGTAAGGAGTAATTACGCGGATAAGGACTTTAGAAGTTCGCATGGATTCCCCTTGAAGAAGTCTTTGGATAACGACATTTACGATGACAGAGATCGGGACGGTAATTCGCGGTGGGACGATGAGAAGTCGATGAATGATGGCCCCAGAAAAGGGGATGGTGGTTTTTCAGGGAACTTTGATAAACGTGATAACATGCCGCTGGCTATAGGCTCCGGCATAAGTAACAGCATACCTCATTTAGGCAACAGTATATCTCACATGTCGAGTCACCATAATATGCAAAATATTAATCCCAACATGACCCCCCCGATCCAAAGTTTAGTACCACATCCAAATATGTCTCAGCATCCTATGCAAAATAAACCGCTGCATCCTGGTATGCAAGGAATTGACGGTCCAATGCACATGATGCACCATCCTAACATGCATCCCGGTTTTGGTCCTAACGGACCACCACCCGGAAACTTTGGCCCTAACTTTAGACCGCCAAACGGTAATTTCGGGCCCAATCAACACTTTAGGCCGAGCCCGTTGCCTCCATTCGGACCAAACCAAGGACCATTCGGTAATAACTTTCAAGGTTTGCCGAATTTCCGGGGGCCGAACTCAGGCCCGCCAAATTTTGACCGGCCGGGTTTTGGTCCTGGTTTCCGCGGTCAAAACCCCGGGCAGAACCCGCCAAATAATTTTAATTCGAATTTTGGTAATTTTGGAAATAAACTGGGACCTAATCGTGGTATGAACCGAGGTCCCAACGACAATAACATGGGAAGAATGGGAAGGAGCGGTTATAGTAATCGTGGTAGAGGACGTGATGGCGATCAACCACGAGGGATTCGAGGAAGAGACAATTATTGAAAAATAATTATTCGGGACGGAAGTATCTGTATGTTATGTGTACGTTAACATACTGCCGTTCGTTTTGCACGAATAATCCAATTGTTCCGTGCTGGATTGTACAGTTGATCAATAATGAATTCTAGACCGTAGAACGGCGGTATCCCATAAAAGTATCGCGGGTGTAAAATAACGGCCCATATCAGACACGTTGCGAGCCACTTTATACTCAGTGCTAAAAAAGGAAACTCAAAAGTAGGCGTTCGAGTACAGCATACTTGGAAGAAAGTATATTTTCTTTTTCCGATGAGACTTTATTTGAGGAGAACAATGTCCTTTTTCCAGAAAAAGCGACTGATTATCCATATTATAGATGGCTAGATTTCTAAATAATGCGAGAGCTGAATTCGTGTTGGATGTAAGTGAGACTTCTCTTCTCCTCGACTTGTGATACTTGCAAGTGGTGTACAAGCGTGGTGAATCTATACGAAGTCACAGAAATTGTAATATATAAAATATAATCAATGACACACTGGTATAATTCTGATTAAAAAAAAAAAAAGAAAAAATGGATTAAAAAAAGAAAAAAACAACTGTTCACAAGCTGCCTTGCGAAAGAATTTTTCTTGTTCCGATTTCGAGAATTGATGAGCGCGCGGGAGTAGGATAGAGAAGCATGTGAAGCATGTTGAACGTTTCATAATTGTTGCTGGTCGTCGAGAAAACTGTGAACCAGAACAGTCTACCTATCAATTATTAATAAAAATGAACTAAGATGCAGAAATTATTCCATGAAAGCTCTATCCCAGATTTAATTTATAGATATTAGACATAGATCTAGCTTAACTATATATACGAATATAGAGACATAGCTCAAATGTATGATGCATAAATATATATATATTTTTAAATTCTATCTGTAATATTTCACCGTGCATGAAATTATATTTGAAATATCTTTTTGCAATGATTCTTATAACTTAATTAGTTAATATACGTTACGTCTATTTCTTTAATGTTCCGTTCATGCTGCCATCACGTTACTTCTAACGTTCGATTTTTTTTTTATTTATTTATTTAAATTTTACAATTTGTCCAGTAGGACATGTGGGTGGCTACCCCTAGCGGGGTACCATCTTCGTGTTTGTTAGGTTATATCCTTTGCGAGATAACGTTCGATGGCTGTGATTTGGCTGTGATTTGGCTGTGGTTTGGCTGTTATTTCTTGAAGTCGTATAAAATCAAACGCAATGGGTAAAAAAGGAAAAGTAGAAGGCAACAATTTAGGAAAGGCTTTGATTAGGGGCCGTTTCGGTTCATCGAGAAATAAAAAAGATGTTGATTCATCTATGGTAACGTAATAATAACCTATTTCATAACCTTTTCATAACCTATTTGTTTTGGTACATACTAAAATGAATTAAACTATAAATATTCGATATTTTGACATTGCATTTTTAATTAGCTTCACACTGCCGAATTAAACGATGGCTACGACTGGGGACGTCTCAATCTTCAATCCGTCACGGAAGAAAATTCTTTTCAAGAATTTCTCTCTACTGCAGAGTTAGCAGGAACCGAGTTTCATGCAGAAAAATTAAACATTAAATTCGTTAATCCAAAAAATGGAATCGGATTACTCTCGAAAGATGAAAAAGCAAAGGTACTGGAGATGCAAAAAAAGAATAAAGCCCTTCTGAAAATACCTAGAAGGCCAAAATGGAATAGTTCAACTACAGCTCACGAATTGCAAAGCAAAGAGAGAGAAGAATTTTTAGAATGGAGACGTTCTCTTGCTATGTTGCAAGAAGTCGAAGAATTGATGTTAACTCCTTATGAAAAGAATTTGGAATTTTGGAGACAATTGTGGAGAGTAGTTGAGCGTAGTGATGTTATTGTACAGATAGTTGACGCAAGAAATCCATTGCTCTTTCGTTGTGAGGACCTAGAAGCATATGTTAAAGAAGTAGATTTTAAAAAAATGAATCTGATACTAATTAATAAAGCAGACTTTTTAACAGAGGAACAAAGACAAGCATGGGCAAAATATTTTACAGATATTAATTTGAGAGTTGCATTCTTTTCCGCGACATTGGCAGCTGAAAAACAAAAGATAAAAGATATAATTGAGGAAGAAGATTGTGAAGATGAACAAGGGAGTGAAGTGGAGGATGATGATAGTGATGGATCTTTGTATACTTCAGAATTTGCTTCAGAAAGCGAATATGAAAGTGCAGATGATGGTAGTAATAATACCATAACTGAAAATGAGGAAGTAAGTTCTAAGCAATCTAATGAATGTAATTTAAATGAATTGAATGATGTAATAGAGAAATTAAGTGAAAAAGATATAGAAGATAATACAAAGGTGAAGAATTCATCAGAATTATTAACCAGAGATCAATTAGTATCATTTTTCAAAATGATTTATAAGGGTGAGACATATACAAAAGGAATCACAACAATTGGTTTGGTAGGTTATCCAAATGTAGGTAAAAGTTCCACAATAAATGCCCTATTAATGGACAAAAAGGTATCCGTGTCTGCAACACCGGGTAAAACAAAGCATTTTCAAACACTATTCTTGGATAAGGATCTACTTCTTTGTGATTGTCCTGGATTAGTAATGCCTAGTTTCGTTTGTACAAAATCAGAAATGATATTAAATGGTATATTGCCAATTGATCAAATGAGGGATCATGTACCTCCAATTACATTACTGGGTACTTTAATACCAAGGCACATTATAGAAGATCTTTATGGAATTATGATACCTCCACCATTAGAAGGAGAAGATGCTGATCGTCCTCCAACTGCAGAAGAAATTTTAAATGCTTATGCCTGTATGTAATTATGTATTAAGCATGATAGTAATGCATGATAATTTGTATAAGTTTAATAATTTATTTTATACTTTTATTTAGATAATAGAGGTTTTATGACACAGAATGGACAACCAGATAATCCACGTGCGGCGCGATATCTTCTGAAAGATTTTGTAAACGGTAAATTGTTGTATTGCGTTGCACCCACTACAGCAGAACAAAAAACGTTTCATACATTTCCTCCGCGAAGAAGAATAATTTCGAAAAATAAGCATTTTCCACCTAGAACAGTGCGCGTGAATAAAGGGAGCAAAACTACATCTGAAGATTTAGATAAAGTATTTTTTCAAGATAATACTTCGAATGTACATGTAAAAGGAGTAATTGGAAAAATGCACGGTTTACATAGAATTAATTCAAAGTATGTAACATTATTGTATATTTATTAATTGATAAAGTCATTTTTGTATAATTGTTGACAATAATTGTTCATATATAATAATAAGTAATGGAGCGTGTATACGAATTTCGTTTCGAATACTTTGGTAATTATTGTAATTATTTTTTTAGGGATGCAGGATCGATGACAGGTTCTACACAGAGTTTGTTGCTCGAAGGGAAACCGTGGAAAAAGATTAATAAACACTCAAATAAAAAGAAACGCGAAAAAACAAGAAGATTGTACGCTCATCTCGATCAACATTGATTTTACGAATATTTATATTGTATTATGAGAATTGAAGGCCTTTTCGCTATATAACAGCGGATCATATTTTATAATATACAAATCTCTGAATTTATAAGCATATCAGAGACTCATATTAATTCTATGTACTACAAATACATTCTAATAACGGCATACATACACATATAAGAATAGCTTGCTGTTGTACTTATATGCGTATATATTATAAAATTAAAATATTTTATAATTTGTATTCTTTGCTTTTTAATCTTTTCTAATCGTTCTGATACTGACGTTTCAAAACCTGAACGAATCCAATAATCTTGCTTTTGCATATTTTGTCACGGATTAGAGATACAGTATGAATGTAACAGCAGATTTCTAGAACGATTTCCGTGGAAAGCAATATCTCATTAAACAGCAAGCGCGAATCGAATTCTTACTTGTTACGTAAAAACGGAATTCGCTTCACATAATCTGATTCAGATAATGTGGTGCTACATTTATAGTATATATAATTTAGTCTGCTTTTATAAGTTAAGTCGTTGATGAACACCAAGTTGTTGATATACAACAGGCTTCTTAATAAAAAAGTACCGTGTGTAAGATCGTTCTTGCAAATTTTGATTCAAATTCGTGAAGTAGTTCATCTATATCGTTATCTAAATCTTCACTATTGGCCAGCTGGAAAAAAACAATTTTTTAGTTCGAGAAATAATTACAGGAGGACTTAAATATATACCAATGCATAAATTTTAATGAATTCTGAAATTACCACAGTGACTAATTCACAAATGAGGAACGATCCAACTGTAGCTTCTTCATGATTATCCTGAATATCAATATTAATCAAATGTACTGGTTGACTATCTTCCTGAGTTCTAGATTCCATACATTCGATTACTTGATCATAAACACGTTCTTCGCATGTGATTAAAATGTCAAATTTGTCCTTGGATAACTGAAATCGTTCTGGTTTCGGTTTTATTCTACGGTTTCTATCTAACATGTGCAACAAACCATTTTGTG
Source organism: Bombus vosnesenskii (assembly GCF_011952255.1). Classification (NCBI taxonomy): domain Eukaryota; kingdom Metazoa; phylum Arthropoda; class Insecta; order Hymenoptera; family Apidae; genus Bombus; species Bombus vosnesenskii. The sequence goes on along the minus strand of NW_022882959.1, from coordinate 567,348 downwards.
TATAGCTAATGTTATAGTTAAGGAATTTTAGTTTCAGTTATTTCATAAACTTTATGGTACTTATCAGAGATAATAATGCGGAAGAAATAAAAATAAAAAGATATCTATTTTGCCTCGAAGTCAATGGACTTCTCGTACAGATTTTGTGAAAAGAAGAAAAAAAATTCATTCATTTATTTGATAAAAAGGATACTATTGCTTGTCTTTAGATAAAAGGTCATTGTAGATTTCATCGTACGAAGTTCCAAAGTCATAAATGTTTGGACGATCAGGTGCATTTCCAGGAAGCTTAACTTTATCGCCAGTTCCAAAGGATTTAACATTGAAACCTTTTTTACTGAAAAAGAACAATAAAGTAAGAATTCGTCTATTCAATATTTTATATAATTCATAGTTCGATTGCAATTAAGACTAATTACCTCAAGAAGGCATGAGCTTCCATGCTTCTATTCATATTGCTAGAACATATCACAGCTACGCTGATAGAGTTTGGCGTTGGCATTGTTTCGAATAGTTTAGCGATATAAAAAAAAAGTCGGAATATAAAAAAAAGCGTAATGTCACTTAACCTTAAAGATCGTTACGCTGCCTGTCACATCCGGTATATCTGTTAACGTACATAAAATTCTAGTATAGAATTGGTGGAAGTGGTTTTTTGCAACGTTAAGATTACAAAAATAATTTGAATCAGTGGTCGCGGAAAATTCTGGAGAATTATACGACTAAAATGATTCTCAAGCGTTTTCTATTTATCGCCTGCTCATAGTAAAATTTGTAATGAAAGCCCTATATACACTTTCTCACGTTAGGCAGGTTCATCGTTAAACAGTGACATCTGCGATTGTACGAGAAGTTCAGCCGTTGTAAGCATCGACAGTCAGTAATGCGACAGACGGTGCTGTTTGTGGTAAATGTTGAATTTTTATCGACCAATGCTCGATGACGTCATAAATAAGCTTCGAACCCGCCAGTTTGATGTGCTTCAAGGAAGTCGGCGCAAATTGAAGGTAGAATTAATCACGAAATATTAGGGTTATACGATGTTTGAAAGTTTTGTATAGCGAATTGTATACGCAGTACTTTTTTTGTACATTCTAACCTAATTTGTATACATATACTGTGTAAAGCATACAGAACGTAGTGACATTCAAGTGACTCAAGTTAGTTAACCAAAGTGTTTACACGTGTGTAGCAGATACATTCATGCAGTTTGTATACATATGAGCACATACACGATGTTAGAAATAAATGCATACAGAGAAATGTGGAAACGTAAGATTTAGGTTAGTAATAGTTCAATATGTGTTTGCTAATTCAAGTCATTTCATGGGATTCGATTGCTATTTATTACATAAATTTGGGGAATATTTGTAGAATTTGTGTAACATTTTATTTATCGTAGAAATTTCAATATCTATATTTGTTCCGAGTGCCTTATTACAACTTTATTTCTTTCGGTATTTTACTACAGGTATATTAAAAAAATGTATCATTTTTTTGTCTGTTTTCTTTTCTGTGTATTGTATCTAATATCTAATAACATCTAATATATATATATATAATGTTAATTGTCAATATTATTCTAATTACCGATTACATAGATTACAAGAGCGAGTTTTAAAGACATGTAATATCATTTTTTTGAAAATAGGCTTACGAAATGTGAGGCGTCACTTGTAAGCAGCCTATCGAGAAGGAAGTGTACATGCGCGCGCGCGCTCGTGTGTGTGTGTGTGCATGCGCGTGTGAAGAAGAAACGAACCTCTTTTGGACATTTTTTACTATGAAACCTGTCAGAGCAGTTTCAAGACGACGATGCGGTGAGTTCAAAATCAATAAATAAAACAGTAATTCGCCGCATAAAAACGTTATCGTGTGATATATTATAATTTTATACCTACACATATGTATAAACATATTGTATAGCCTCGGTATATTTCGTTTTGACGCGTGTGCAACTGTTCTTGCTTAATATTAATTTTTACATCGATATTTCTCGAAAGCGAAATTTTTATAATTTGGAATGGAACATTCGTTTCAAACCATAAAGTCTTTTATTGAACAGGAATAATGCGAATTTTATTGTGTATTTTAATATTTTAATAGCCTATCGTTTATTCCATTTTTTAAATTTACGGCATGATAGTAATATAAGTAATAAAGAGATAAAAATCCATGGAAAAAAAATATCGAATGAATTCGTGGTTAAATCACGCAATGTTGTACGACCGCAAATTTGTTTGCAAAATCGTGAAATAACAAGCGTCGTCGGCAATGAAAATTGTGGGTTCCGGGCTGGAATTAAGGCGGAGTTGGTATCTCGATCTCGACTAATCCTTCGATCCTTTTTCATTTCTAAACTCTTCTTTCAGTGAATTTTTTTTTTTTATTTACCAATCACTTACAATTGGAATTCAGTTCTAAAAAGTTGAAGAATCGACAGATTCGAAAAGTTGGTAGCTTGAAAGTCTGAAAATTTAGAAATTTAGAGATCCAAGAACTTTGAAATTAAAAAATCTCAAATTTATAGGTAAAGCAATCGAGTATCGAAATATGCTATAATTGAAAAGCTCCGATACTCTAAAATGCAAATATGTCTATAAATTTCAAGAACCAAAAATTCGAGTATTTAAATTAAAAATTTCAAGGATTCTGAATCTTTCAAACGTTTAAGCGTCGAAACGTCGCATGCACTTGTTGAATGTTCAAATCGTCGTATTTTAAGCTATTCAATGACGATTTGATTGAGAAATTGTCGTTTGAAAAGCGTCAATTGTTGCGACACAGAAACGATCTTCAATCTGCATTCGTCTTTAAGTTCGTTTCTTCACCGGTTAGCTCTGTTCATCCCGGGCTGGTTGCTGCAACTCTTTTCGTCGTCTCGTCGTTGAGCAAACTGGTCGACGATTGTCGAAACCAATTTAGATCCGCGACTCGTCTTTTTCTATTGTCCTCAATGGATCTCGTTACCCGCATACTTTGTGCTTTTACCATGAAAGGGAATGTGTTTCTTGATCGTTCAACGTGTGACTCGAATAAAACAAATTTCGAAGAGAGACGATTACATTACACTAGTATTACCAAACCTACCAAAACGATCGATTTAACATTTCTTTTTCTTTACAAATATTCACAAATATACATACTTTTAACAATTAATTTAATTATATATTTATCGGGGTAGAGAGGCTGTCTATTTTAACGATTATGGGCTAGATATTAAATATAATTAGACTACGGATATTTATGCGATTTCATGCCAAATTTCATGCAATTTATTTTTATGAATACAACTAAAGAAACGAAATCTAGGTAGAAATCTGTTTTACCCACTCGGTTAATACTCACCCATTGGTGAATATTCTACTTTATATTGTACACGGTTTTGCGATCCTACCGAAATCAAACCGAAACTATAGGGATACATATAAAGATAGAGCGTGTGAGTGGACTGAAAAGCGATTCTATAGGAATAGAAGGTTGAACTCTACATAGAGGCCTCTTGTGTCCTTGTCTGATGACGCATGCACATTCGTACAGTAAATATGTAAGCGTAACACCGATCAATGAGCGGCGCCAGTGTGCATGCGTTAGCGGATTAGACCAGAACAGAAGGGATCTCTATGCAGCGTTCTCTTTCTATGCCCATGTCGCATTCAGTTACACGGTAACGTATGACTCGCGTACTCTATCTTTGTATCTCTATGACCGAAATCGGACTGAAACTAAACTGAACCGAAACCGAACATGGGTAGAATATAAAATGTAGTTTCTAAATAACATAAAATCGATTATTTTAAAGTTATAAAAAATATTGAATTTATGCTTTAACCTTTGTTTTCTGTTATTTGTTTTTATTCGGAGTCATCCATCGTACCACGGTTTTAAACGTCGATATGTAATTTTTACATGTTACACGGTGAATTTACTGAGACGACTGTCGATACTAAGATCTTTGGAACGTTTCGTTAAAACGAATTAATACCTCTTTATCCCCAACGGATGGTAAAAACCATCGTTAATGGATGTCGGACGAGGTACAAGATGTCCGCGTATATTGTACGTACATACTAGAAATATTATAAAGATGCCAGTCACGAATCTAAATTGAAAGAACCGCGCTATCGGAATGAGGGAATCTTGCGACGCGCGTTTAACGAGTCTGAACAGTTTCAAACAGCTATCTTTTTGCTTTAATAAAATCGCAATAAAAGGACACGAACTCCTTTCGTTTCCTTAAATTCACGCAAGAAGGAGAAATTCATTTTTCAATCTTGAAATACAAACGTTTCTAATTTCTACTAAAATTTAGCAGTCTCACTCGTGGCAAATCTATGCTACTAATTATTAGACGAATAACACGTCAAACTATCGACTAAAGATACAAAAAATGCAATATTGTAGCATAAAAATAAAAATTTAGGACAGGTCGTAAGTTTTACGCAATTTTTATTCCGCGAATAGATGGTTGGATAGATAAAAAATTTCTATTTGCAACAGGAACTATTTATTCTTTCCATTTTCCATTATGATCCAATCATATCTTACCGCTCCATAAACTAGCATCGTAGATTAAGATGGTATTAATGTGCAACAAAACGTTGGACTAACTGTTGTTACGTACGCTCGTCTTTTAACTCAAGGTTGATGTAGAAGTAAAAAATTCGAAGGTTGTACGATTGCGTGCGCGACACAAGAGTGATGTAACTAAACCAAAAAAAAAAAAAAAGAAAACAGGAAAAAGCAAATGCCTCGAGAGAGGAATTTCAACTTTGCTTAATTGTAAGCGAAATACCATCTTTCTTCTAATAGCCTCAACTCGCGTTGTTTCGCTTCGATCCTCTTCGATCTTCGTTATTTCGCTCTATTTTCCACCAATTATATTTAAGTACACTGTCGACCATAAATAACGGGACTTTGTTGACTCTAAATCTAAGCTTCGATAAAATTGTACTAAATCTGTATAGAAATTTTCAAAACACGATACAACCTAGTTTTCCCTGTAATACAAGCGGCCGATAAGTATCAAGTATATTCGGTAATTACAATACTCGTTTATGCAGTCGGGCACAAAAATAAAGGGGCAGATAGTGGAAGATGAAGTTCGATCGAGCTAATACCGGTGTTATATGCTTCAGTTTTGTTTATTATATATCCCTATTGTACGTAAAATATGTAGCAAACAAATTGAAATTAATACTTACTCTTTTATGTAGTTAAGCCGTTAAATCGTAGTTAACGAAACTTCGACCATACCTATTTCTACCTTACCTTTCCACTTATTTTCGTCGTCAACGGTATATGCCATCGATTACTTATTCGAATACTACACTATCATCTTTTGTATCCCTATTTTTCCCTACATTTTCTTTCTCTACATTTTTCCTATTCTAGTAGTGTACGCTACCGTGCAATCCATTAATAAATACAAGGCAGCCTTCGTTGCGCCTTATTATCGCTTCATCGAAAGGAAACAGCGTCATCTCGTTCCCGTGCATTATTACCTCGCGCACGTTGTCCGGCAACGATTCCTTCGGCTGGTTATCACGGATCCTTGTAAATTATTCCGCGTGTGTACGCAAAGACGGATGTCCTTTGACTTATGGATATTGACGAGGGACGTTCCACCGGCGTGAGCCATCTTGTCGACGTTTGACGCATGTCGTCTGCATAAAATGGTTGGCCGATCGTCATCCGCGCGTTGCAGGCACCCGTTAAATTATAATCTAAATTATGGGCCAGCTCACGACTCGAATAACAATCGTTCAACAACCTTGCGCCTCTTCTTTCATTTTTCTTCTCTACACTTTCCTCTCCTCTTCTTTTTCTTCCTCTTCTTCTTCTTCTTCTTCTCTTTGCAATCTAAATTATGGTCCATTCCATATTTATTCTTTCCTTTTCGCCTTGTATCTTGCCTTCGTCTTCTTATAATTTAAATTACGGGGGAGCTCGGTAAACGAATGTCAATCGTTCAATAACTTGGCGTTCCCTCGTTCTTCTTTTTCCTATTTCCTTCTTGATTTTCATCGTCTTCTTCCTAGAATATAAATTATGCTCGGTAACAGCATGTCAATCTTTCAACAGCTCCGCGTCTTCCCTTTCCTTTTCCTTTTTTCTCCTTTCCTTTCTTCGATCTTCATCCTCATCTTCTCCCTCGTATAGGTACAAATCATGGATCAATCAGTATCAATAGCTCCGTATCTCTTCTTTTCCCTTTTCCTTCTTCTCCTTCGTCCTTCTCCCTCTCGTCCTTTCATCGTTCCTCTCTTCCTTATCGTTCGAATCGTGGAACAGTTTGTTAAACGAACGTCGATCGTTCAATAACTACCCATCATTTCCTCCCTTATTGTTCTCTTCCTTCTTTCCTCGTCTTTCCTCTTCTCTTTTTCTTAGTTTCTTAAAGCCTATATTACAGCATAAATAAGTAGGATTTGCGAAACGGCTGTCACGCGACTCGCAGAAAATCCTTCGCACGAGCTAGTCGAATTAATGGCCATTCGCAATGAGACTTTTCGAGCGGCCAGTTGGTCAATTGCCAACATTCGGAGACACTCGCCTCGAAACGACGGAATAATTCTCATGCTATTAAGATAGATTGGCAGTGCAGGTTGTTAACTATGGTGTTCAACTGGTACTTTGAGTCGGAATCCGTTCGTCCATCAGTACGAATCCATCTTTATACGTATCTATCGATATATAGCTATCATCAGCATAGTTCTATTATCTCTATATTTTTTTTTATTTTTAGTATTTAGTATCGAATTTAGTATCGTTTGAGTCATAAATTACGAGGCACGAAAGGACGACAGTGCTACTTTTCTTTGTTATAAATCAATTTATGAGAATAATACGTATTTCTTGTTTGGGATGTCGAATACTAATCAGGTACCTGAATAATGTGCAATTCACAGCTTTATAAAGAGCGGAGTTGATCAATTTGGCTCCTGAGAATTGAAAATCAACCACGTATCTGTATAATGAAATCGAGACGCAATTGCAAAGAGTAGAATCGATCGGAATTTGCGTTTCGAGATACGAAAAACTGATCCTTGCGATCAAAGATTCGATCTTTTTCGTAAATTCACGTTCGCGCGATAAAAGTCGCGATAATCGCGTTGATCAGTTTGGCTTTTTAGCGACTCGGATTTGATCCTCCGCTTCCTCTTCGACTGACCAAAAATCCGATCTTATTCTCGGGAATTCGCACAACCAAATATACGATAATTCGCAACGAAGCAGAAGGCACGGGAGGATAGAGATTATCTTCGAATCGAGTTTGTTTTCAGCGTATGACTCGTTTTCGATATCGAAGTATCGAGTCTGATCTTCGGCGCTCGCATACCGATCGAGGACAGATCGTGCCGCGAATCAAACAGCACGTTTAACGACATTTACTGGCTGGTTTCGCGCTTTCACGGTATACAGCCTGGCATCCTCGATCGATCGGAGAACGTGGCGCGATTCCTGCCGCGGAAACTCGCGAAAACGCGCCATCCGCGTCCGTGACTTCCGTCACTTTCATCGCGCGTGTCGGATGAACGCGTGGATATCGTCGACCTTCGAGTTATGCAAATGAATTTTTATCACGTTCGCTAGCGTACTTGTAGCGGTATAATTTTGTCATTTCGTACTACTTGATGAATTTAATATTCATAAACGCAGACCACACAAGACACGTGCAATAAAACTACCTTTGATATGCCTGAAAAGGAGGAACGATTAGTTAGATTCGAAGTTGAAAGTATTCAAAGAATGGACGATACGGAGGCTACGAAAAGTATGGGCACAACGTTGTATTTATCACAACATTTGCATCGTAATCGATCGATCCTACCAGCATCGTCGAATCTTTATATTTCGATCTTTTTCTGATCGTAGCAAGGAAAAAGAATTTGTAACGTTTTAAGCCGATGTTTGTTGTCCATATTCTGTTCAAATCGAAGATGTCTTTCCTAGAAGAACGATAATTGGGTGAAAAATAAAATATCGTGTTATTTAGTTACTACTTTCGCGTGACTACAGAGATACTATGCAAATAAAATGCGTGGAATCTGGTAAAAAGACGCTTCGTTGGAAAATAAGAGCGTGCGCCGATGCCTTTTGTAGCCACCGTATGTTTCACGTTTCATTTTAAATTTCTATCGAAACGAATAAAGCGACGATTTCTTAAAATGTATAAATTCCATTCGAATCCTCCAGTTTAAATATAGGCGTATCTATTGTGTAATTAGCGCAACGACGTTTGATCTCGTTCGACTGCACGTAACAACGTTATGATCTATTTATAATGTAAACGGAACTGTCCCACTCTCGCTGGAACGTAACAGAACGGGTTTATAAAGCAACCTTAACGAAGGGAAACGCCGTGAACAAAAATGACGGTCGTGGTTTAAGGAAGTTCGTCGATACGCGCGAACATTCACAACCTTGACAAGGCATTGCCCCAGCATCTCGCGGAGACAGACGAGAACGTTGTACGTGCTCCGCTGGGATCTCCAGGAGTCACGAGAATCCTCGTTCGAACACGGCCTAGAAAGTGGAAAAATATCGTTTACAACGCGATACGCGATTCACGGTAAGCGTCTTACGAGTTGTCTGCGTCAAAATTTTCATCGACATTCTCGTCGGTTTGTTGATCGTGTCGAAGAACCCGTGTTTCTTTTCTTGCGACCAGAGGATAACAAAGATGCGCGTGACGATAGCATCGCCGAGAAATTACACAACATCGCACGCTCTTACGTTCTTAATTGAAAACGAAGCTTTTCCTTCGTATTTTACTGTCTGGGCTGAGAACGATTTTATTAAGGGAAGATCTTGGTGTAACAACAGTAAAAGCAAGACGATTCTTATGAATCTTTTTAGGCTAATTACTAGTTATATGTGACTATACTTTCATGGCGTGTAAATTTGTCTTCGAAGTACAAGCGTGATCTTTTTTAGTTGAATCCTTCTTGTTGTTTATCAACTTTTTAAACCGACGTGCACGATAACCGAAAAACAAATCGATCGGTCGATTTTGAACGAAGCACGTTCACTTTATTGCGAAATTTTCCGGGGATTAAATTATTGCGACATTTTCTTTCCATTATTTATTTGTATAATATCTTTTTAAAGGATATAAACTCGATTTATCCGTGGAAGAAAGCAAATTTTTCTTCTAAACGCTGCAACTTTCCAATTTTCCATGTTTTTTTTTTTCAAAAATAGTTTCAATGCCAGCGTAAACTATCTTTGAGAAAATTTCCTAACTTTTGCATTCTGACGACTGTGACGAATGCCACATCGCGTGCCAACAACGGTCAGTATCGAAAGAATCGAAATGAGAGAATCACATTTGTACTTCAACGCTATTTATTCATCCCAGAAACGGCCAATTCCGTCTAACCAGCAGTCAGTGTAAAAGAAATTCATAAAAGTTGCTCTTATCGTTGTTACACGAAAATTCTTCTTTAAGAATAATTTTGGAATTTAAATCGGTGTTTACACTCGTGGATCATCGATTCTTGACGTTATTTCGCGTATTCACGAGGAAGACGTATAGCGATAAGTAAAGGTAAAGGTACACAGACCAGCTGAAATAATTTTTCATTCGATTCTTTACTGAATTCTTAAACGGGAAAAGAGTGCATGAAGATACAGTGTCGCAAATATTTTGGAATTGGACTTTGTATCGTTACAATTTGCAGTTGTCAAAGATTAAACGTTATTTAAGAAAATAAACGACTAAAAGAATATTTTTGTTTCATCGGAAAAGCGATACTTTATCGACAGAATGAGAAGAATTCACCGCTTATGAAAATATATTTACAGATGTACGATAAGAACAATAAATTTGTCGAATATCCACTAATAAACCAGCGATAGCAGAAATATCGTTCTTCTGAAATCGCATCCACGATAACATTCGACAATCGTCACTTTGTCACCTCGGAAAAGCTCTAACCCAAATTTAATATGTCGATCGAACGATTCTGTATTCAATTTCGATTTCGATTCCTTCCATCTACCAACCTCTTTTGCTTTACTCGATCCATAATAGAAATATGATATTTCTTGCTATCGCGTCGATGTCGGATCTCGATGATCGGAATCGAGAGAGGCGAGAGAGGAATCGTAAGGGCAGTCGTCGCTTTCACGCGTCGAGGAAAGGTCTTTCGGAGAAAGCAACGCGGCACAACGTTTCCTGGTTGTACATCTTCGCAGCGACCGTACTACTTCTAATATTTTTAGACTCTCTTTCTTGTTCTTTCAGCTAACGGCTGTTTAGCGAAACACCAGATCGGAAAAACGACGAATAAGAAAGATAACGCTAATGCGGAACATTAGATTGCGATATATTTGTGTCGTCGTTAAATAAGCAACGTGGAAACACGCATGTTCAGATTGCTATTGCTAAATGAACAATTCTTCGAAATGTGGTTTCTCGAAAATTCTTTTAGATATTTTTCGCACCTTTCTGTTACAGAATATTTGTATAATATCGCCGAAATTCTTTTATAGAGAACGAAATTCTACTATTTATCTTTCAAAATATTGAACCATTAGAGCAATTCCCAAATAGGAGGAATAAAAAGCTGATAAATTGCTAGTTCGAATTGCGAGTTGCATTCAAAAACTCTGAATTTGCCAAGCATCCACGATCTAATTGTTACTTAAGAAAGGAAGTTTGGCTAATTTTGTTTCTCGAAGACTGAGATGGTAATTTCATGCAATTTCCAAGATTTCCAAACAAATGATATAATTGACCCTCCTGAACCGCAAGCTGAAACTAGACGTTAAATCAATTTTCGCGACACTACAGAGGCAATTAATTTCATATATGAAGAAACATCGATTATCCTGAACATAAGGTAGAAAAATGGCACCTCTGTCTAATTACCTCCGCGTCTCTCCAAAGCATTCGAGTTTCGCTCGACCGTCCTTTATTCTTTCGCGTCTTGTCTACGACAAAAGGGGCAACGAAATGTTCCGTTTTTGGTGGAACACGTTGTATAAACGTGCATTTAGATCAAACGGGCAAGAAATACGGGGAACATCAAGGCCAAACTCATTTACGCTAAAAGAGTTTCTTCGTGAAACGGAAGCGAGCGAACGTTCGCAGAGATTGACGATTTTCAACGTTTCTTTGTCCCAGCACGCGTGTAAATTAATTACTACAACTACCAGAGAGAATAGATTCTGCCGACGACTCATCTATTGCACAAACACGTATTGACAAAAGAGGTTTACAAATTTCAATGGTTTCAAACGATGAAATAAATACCTTTTACGTTGTATTTATCTTTGTCAATGCTATTATAAAATTGGTTGCGAAACGTGCCTTTTTAGGAGTTTAACAGGACGATCGTTTTATAGATGGCAATAAAAAGGTTCTGAAAATACTTTCTTTTTTAACATAGATAGATAATATAAGATAAAAACGTATATATGACGTAAATAGAACGATATGTTTTCAACAGATTATAGGGGAATTTACGACCAATTCGAAAAGCACGTTATATAATCCTTTTATTAACTCGGTGCCAGCTTTACGATACATTTTTTCCTAACACTTGTTTAAACTTTGTATCGCCTTCCGCGATGTGACATTTTGTTCTTTCGCAGAAGATTGAGTAAATTGATATTATCAGAGTACCTGAATGTACATACAATTGCACACGCCGTAGTAATTCTCTCTTATCGAAATATCAGCAATTCTGAAATGTATCGAGTGATGAAACGTTATTATTTCCGCTGCTATAAATCTATTATCGAGTTGATAAAAGTATCGTGCGATGTGCTTTTTGAATTTCTCGGAAAGACCTCTACGATCTCATGGAAAGGGCAGCACATGGTCTTATTTATGTTAATCAAGCTGATCTTGGTTCCGCCATAAAAACTAAGTGTTTTTGGAATACCTTTTTATCGTCGTTTGCAAAACATTTTTTGTCGCACGATCGCAAATGGCAGAAAAGTAACGAGTCGTGTCACGCGGGACACCCTGTACAATACACCAAACAGATACGATAAACGACAATATTATTTTGAAAAAATCGATAAAGTAGATATAAACGTGATTTTTATACCACATGGGGGAACAGTCAAGAATTATTTGTCGCATATAAAATCTCAAGTTTCACAAAACTGGATTGGTGGACGTTGGATATTTGTGCATCGATGTTCGGTCCAAGACAAGGCATTCACACTGGACAGCTTTTGTCGTGTTATGTTGCGTAATTTTACTAAACGTGCAGGCAGAAGGAGCATTCGCTTGGTCTAAACGCACCTTAATGGGCCACGCGAAGAACAGAGAACTCGAAACGTGCCGGTGCATTTCAATGTTCTTTCGTCTTTGTATTCTTCGTTGCTGTTTAAAGTTAAAAGATCGCTCGTTCCAGTGATTTTGCCATTCACCGAAAGCTATTCACTAACCAGCCTGTATTCTGATAACCTTTTACAAAGCTCCTTTGTAATCTTTGTCTAACGTTTCGTTATTATCTTCTGGAACAATTTACGTACGCTCTTGCGTCGTAGAATTCTTAGATTTTCCATCGTCGTGGAAAAGCGTAACGAGTTTTGATTGTTTATTATTTAAGTTTTTAATATATAATATCGTTTCAACCATGCCGACTCCTTGGATCGCAATAAGCACGTAAGCCCAATTTTAATTGCGAGATACAGTGACCGATAACAGAAAGTTAAAAATTTGTTCTTGTTTATACGGGTGTTAGCAACCTTCGTAATATTTTTTAGTTTGTAGTTTTAGTTAATTTGTTGTGGTATATATATACGCTATATATACAGCATATCACAATCTGATCATTATTTCCTACCTATTTAGTTATCGTAATTAGTAACAATTATTTCTTCTGAAATATACAATGGCTCACAGAAGTATCCCAAAACATTTCAGAAAATTTATTTTATAAATATATTCAAATAAAAAAGCAACTCAATACGATACAGCGTAAAACATTAGAAATAAGAATCCAACAAACTTCTCGCAATAGACTATGGGCCTAATGTACAAAGAAATAAATTATTATTGTACGTTACAAAATTAAGTTAACCCTTAACCCCGATACCTTCTCAAACAGTATATTCTATCACCGGAATATCCCAAACAATCAATTCGCTCTGAAAATGGGAATTCTTTCGTAGAAGGAAGTCCAAGTCATTGCTCGCAGGTGTTTCTCAGCTTCAACGAGGTGCTGGAAAGACAAATCGATTCGTTCGTCGTACAACCATTTCTCGTGCAATTTTTTCTTCCCATTTTCAATCGATTCGATCAGAGAAACTCGTGCATGATCGTTAGTATTCACCAAAATTAGGTGGCCATCCGTCTTCGTGACACCGTAAACGTCTTTGAAACGTCTTTGATGATCATTCGTTGCGAAAGCAGAAGATGAGTAAGATTGTTCTGCGAAGCTTTTTACGGCGTTCGTCGCGAATATCAGGCCGAGTTGCGTAACGCGAGCGTCCAGAGATGCTCTGGCAAAGCAACGAGAAATCCGTCTGGCCAGCTGCCTTCGACGAGTCCAAGAATCGCGCGTGATTCGACTTTGGAACAGCTCGAACACTCGTCCTAGACATCGTTCGTGACTAAGTAGCGATGGGATCGAGTCCAATACGGGGTGTAACGTGAAAGTTTCAAGTAAACCGAACAAATACTTCTTTAGAAATTAATCCTACGTCGAGACAACGTTCTAACGTTGCATGCTAATGAACAAATCTATCACTCGTATTATAGAGGCTCGCGAAAGTATTCGAACATCTGCAAACACCTCTTATGTATTTTTTGTTACAACGAGACGTATTTTGCACGACTGTTCTAATTTATAGAATCGAGCTATGTATTCTAGATCATAGAATTGTTATTTATTTTTTCATGGTCTTCCTTCTCTGGGTTAGGACAAACTACGTTCTGCTTCTAATCGTCGAGCTTAACATCTTTCGTACGTAACGTTTAAGAGCTGAAACCTAATTTAAACTTTACTTATCGATTGTACGTACATGGAAGAACATGGAACGCCAAATTGCGAATATTTATAGAAAAGTCCGTTCCTTTTTACGAATATGGAATATAATTCTAGTGGAATTTATAATAATTCTATAAATATTATTCGGTAATTTTGTATTCATTAGGTGTCGCGATGGATTTTGAAGAGAGTCCAGTTTAGTTTTGTTTCACGAGAGTTCGTAAACAGCAATTTCAGAGATTGCATCATTCTGGAGTGATTAACATAACGAATGCAAAGAAGTTTAAGGGGGTTTCAATTATACAGCAATTATCAATTTCCGGCAATTGTAACGAGATAAATCAACAGATGATCGTGCACATGAAATTTCTGTCGTTACGAGGCACACGAAGGATGCGGAATTATATAACGGAACCACGTTATTGACTGCAATTATCGCATTACGTTGCATAACCTTGCTACTCCATTTTAAAGTAATCTTCGTGCTCGCACGCTCAGCTGATCTTCGTAAATCGTTTCTGTATGCAAAAACAGCACAATTTCCTTTTTTTCCTTTTCAAATTACTCGTAAGATCCTGGAATTCTCAAGCATTTTCTTGGAATTTCAGCTGCAATCGAGTTGCGATAATTCGAGTTGTAACGTTTGCTAAAAATTGGATACTCGAGGACAGGTCCAAAGACGCGATCGAATTTTATAGAGTCGTACATTGACAGGAGAGTTAAGTATACGGATGAACAGAAATTTTGTCACACTTGTAACGCCTATATACGTATACGCTTCGCGCAACCTATTACGAGTTAGGCAGAGTGAATGAAATTAGGCAAAAATGAAAAAATCCGAGAATATGAGAAACACTGAGAACCTAAACGTTCGAAGGTGAACGATCCACTTGTAAGTTAGACGATTCGCAAATAGAAAGATACGAAAACACGAAGGTTTGGAAGATTTGAAATCGGAAAGTCGAAAAATTCGAACATTTAGACATCTGGAGATGCGAATACTTGAAAGGTGAAAAGGAGCTTAAAAACTTCAAGTTTTAAAAACTTGAAAATCTGCGTATTTGAAAATGTACGATTCAATTACGGATTAGAAAGTTGGAAAATTATAAAATTTAGAAACCTGCGAAGATACGAGAATACGAAGACTCGAAAGTGTAGAAGCTCAAAGCCTTGGAAACCGGTATCTCGAAGGAAGAAATCTTTCTTTGCGACACAACGTTGGGCCTTAATAGGTCAACCAGGTAGGTAAAATCCGCTATCTGTATATGAAAATTTCGCGGAAGCGTAATCGAGTTAGATGGGACAGGATGCGCCGAGTCATCCATGCGTGCACCGCATTACCGGTTCTCGCGTTTGCTCCGGGATTTCGCGTACCGATGTTCGAGCCGCGTTTCCGTGGCTTTTCATACGTCTTACGGTATATTGCATGGAAATCAAAAACGTCGCCGACGATCGTCACATCCTCCCCGATACGATGCGCTGCGATGCGACGTTGCATAACGGAATTGCACCGGTCTGGGATACGATTACCAGAAACAAGTAGAACATCCGGGGACGTTTTTGCCCCGTTTTGTCCTCACCGCCGTGTCCGTATCGCGGCATCTAATCTTTATTAACCCGTTATTATCGTTGACCAGTCCACGTCGAAGAATCACGTGGAACACCATCATTCTGTTATCTAATATTCGACGTTATGTTGTGGACGCGATACGCGTTAACGAGCTGGCTATATGTACTGTACACGGAACCGTTAGGAACTCGTAGGAATTTTTCGATCTTCCTCGATGTGTGGATACCTGGATACCTACCTGCTGCTAGCCGTTTCGTAATATCTTCGCTTCTGGCGATAAACGCCGATGAACACGTCGAAAACGCACGGCCAATAACGGAGGGATCGAAGATTCGTTAGAGATTGTCCGTTGGTTTACGAAGTTGTTGGACTTGAACTTTTTAATCGGTTGTGGATATCCTCGGTCGGAATTTCAGATAACCTTCGTTAGAGCGGTTTGATTATGGGCTTGCGAGGTTAAGCTTGGATTTGCGATTGAATAATTTCATTATTTTATTGACTTTGGATATGTTCAGTTATTTTCAGTAAATATATACATATTTCGCGGTCGGGGACGACTTTCGTTAAAACGTCTTTAAAATCACCGTACGTCAACGGTCAGGTTGTCGTAGCTCCAAACTTGTACGTTTTATCGTAAAACGTTGTAACGTTGCAAAATTTGTGATCGTCTTCGTCGTTCGCCATTTGTCACGGTAGGTCTTTTTCCGATCTCCTGTACGTTGTTTGGTACTCGATTTGGTACTGCTAAACTTTTAAAACTAGCGACGTATCGTGCATTTTTGAGCGAAGAAGAAATTTCCTCTAAATATATACACACTTTGTGCGATCGCCCAAGCGACGATATCGACAGTTCTTTCAAATATAGTTACGATTCGGACGATGTAAATATCAGACCAATAGAAGATCATAAAAGCGATGGATTTTAGTGGCCGAAATGATATTCGCGACGTTGAAGAATGTTCGTTGTTTCAAAGAATCAACAAATACAGATTTATCATCTTTTCTTTTAGAAGATGTTAGTATCATCACACGTCGTCACAGGGTCCATGTAATCCGTATAGTATAAATTTCGTTACACCTAATTAATAATATCTAATACACCTGATTCGTTTCATCGCTTTATCGTTTCATCGTTTTTGCCGTTTTATCGCTCGCCATCCATTCCGTAAGACAACATTTTTTCCCATCTTTGTACGACACTGCAATTTCGTTATTCGTTATTTCGAGTGTAAAAAAGGGTAATAAAAGAAGTGCAGTCACGCTCATAGCGACGCGATGCTATCATTGACTCATCGTTAAGTGATTTCGATTAGGATTCGAATTCCAGGATGTGTGTTAAGCGCGAGACGAAGCGTTACGTGGCAGAAGAATCGAATTTAAGTAATTACGAGTAAATTGCGAAGAAAAAGAGGCTTCGTGTTTCGCAAGTTAAACGATATAGCGGAATCGGTATCGGCGTCGGTCTAATGCCTAACCTCCCAGGACTAAGCGTTTCGTAACGACGAAAGGTCACTATGCTGATGCACTGTGAAGAGAGACGTCGACTGCCACTCGTTCTGCTATACATCCTTTCCCATAGCCTTTCTCTTTCACCACGAGACATACTCCCCCTTGGTCTACCGTACTTTCCAGTCGTCCTCCGCGGTATCGTCGTCGTTCGTCCAGCACACCCTGTCCACATTTTCATTTTTTCTATATACTAAGTTTAGTCGAACTTGTTAATGAACATTTTTTTTATCGTAATTCCCTCTCTTAGTACATATACGATATATACTGTTCACCTTTCTTCTTCGCTTTCTTTTCCTTTGCTTTATTCTTCTTTCTCCAGAGTTTCTGTTCTATCTTTCTTGTTTTAGGATATTTCCTTTTTTTTCAGTCTTTCCCTCAGTGTGTCACGATCTTTCCCATTTTTAGGACTTTCGTCTTCTATCTTTTCTTGGGATATTTCGTTCATTTTGTACATCGTGCCCTTCCTTCGTCTCCAGTCTTTTCCGTTCACCGTTCGATCGTCCCGCTTAAAACAATACGAATTCGTTGTACGATTCAAATCAGCCACTGACAGAATTCTAAAATATTTTCCGAATTCTTGGGTTCGTAGCGCCTGGTACGAGGTTCTTTGAATTTCATAGAAACGTATTCTCCATAGATCTTGATTCGACCTCGAGATTTCGCCACTGGTCAAGGACTTCATGACGACGATCGATTGAGAAAATCAGGACACGGTGTTTCTCGGAAGAATTTTGTCAGATTCGATAAATCCGCCAAAATACTTGTAATCGTGAAAATGTTAAAAACTCGAACCTAAAAGGAAGCTAAACGTTCTAAATATCCTACATCCTCTAAAGCAGCGCTTCTTAAACTTTCTCCTTTTGCGATCTCATTTTATTCGTGGAAATTTTACGCGGTCCCAGTTATGTCGGTACGTAAGAAGGTACATAAAATAACGTTACTACTTACTGTCGCTTATTAAGATGGAACCAAAGCAAGTTGACGAGGTAAATGTGCTTTTGTTTATCTTTGCATAAAGAATTCAATCTTGGCTGAATATTTGGTATAACAAAGCACCTTTCAGATTTCACAGAGTATATTTTGATTTTACAATCCTCAACGATGAACACGTCGTCTCGCAATAGATACGTAGTAATAATATTTATTCCTTTCCCTACGGGATTACGATGTTCCGCTTCCTTCACGCTCCATACATCATCCACACGGATACCACACGTAATACGATATTGCAAAAATATAGCCAAATCCATACACATACACATATATATCGATAGATATGTAGCATAAAATGTTAAAAGCGTGTTCAAGGCCATTTTAGAAATCGACGGAGATTCTGTCCCAATTCGAAGCAAAAATCCATTTAAACGATTTTCTTCGAAAAGTCACTCGTACTAATTATCTTCGTCGAAAATTATCGTCATTCCTAGTCATTCCTAGTTTCCATATCAATTTGTCAGGCTGTTGCAGCCTGCTTTCTCACTCTTGCTCTTCCGATCTCTCCGAAGCTATTACCATTTCACATCCTCGAAGGCCATTGCCCTCCAAATCAATAAGCAGATTCATCAAACCGTCATCGTCGTCATGACCGTTCGATTCTCACAGGCAACGACACCGATCGATCGATTCCGCCGGTAAATCTCGATTCTTCGGTAAAAATTCGAGAGTCAGTGTTTTCCTTCGGCTGGTCAGAACGTTTCGCCAAGGGTATACATTTCCATTTTGATGGGCGATTCGGTGCAATTGTCTGCGTATGCCACACGGAATCCGTTAGATCGTTACGTAAACGAGATCGTTCCGGACGATCGAGACTCTCGAGAGAGTTGAACGGAATTCCGAGACGGACTTCGACTTCGTAATGAACTTCACGTAAGAACGAGGATGGATGAGAGCGAATAGAACGAGATTCGTTCGTGTTTTACTGTCGCACGTTCGATTACACGTATAGCAAAGACAGAGAAAGTTTGAATTTTCCTGATATTTTTCAAATATACGTTCTCGTCCACCTTTATTTTTCCAATTAATCAAAAACAATTCTTTGTATAAGCGTAACACGCGAAGAGAAGCGACAAATGGCGGATTTGTCGACATTTTTTCATCGAGTTTTTGAGATTTTTATCGTAGGAAGATCGTCCGATCATCTGGTGGTCGAGGTATCCATAAACTTACGCTTTCTAGAGTGAAATTTCCGTATACTACTTTCGTTTCCAATCTTTTCTTACACGGCACTCGCAATGATCTATTAGTCGTTGATAAAAAAGAGAAACAAATATTACTTGCAGTTTATATCGTGTGTAAAAGATCGCGCAAAATATAAAATTAAAGATTATAAACGAAATATCTGACTACATAACTTTCAACGAATCCTACAAATTCAAAAGTTCGTGTAACGATTGCATGTATCTAGTTTTATTTTTGTATAAATTTTACAAAATTCAATAAAACGTTCTAAAAGTTAATCGATCCTCATCCAGTACTCTGTAGACATTATATATCTATTAATCTACTTTACGATGCTGAAAACCAAAAATCTTTCACAAAAAAGAATTTCACGAAGTAACTGCCTCGTAATTTGCATTCTGCACATCGTCAGACCGAACGCGACGCCGCCGACATCAGCATTATTTTGCGAAGGTATTTTACGTTCACCTTCTGCTGCTCACGCGTGCATTTATTTATAGTAACGAAACACCGTTATTAACATTCGAATCGGTCTTGGGCTCACCCTGACGGATGATTAACGAAAGGTCGATGGATTCGACAATTAATTACATAATTCGGGTTATTCCTATTTTTTCTGATCTTTTATGGTAATCCTTGATCTTATCGAAAATGTAGAGGCTGTGCTTATATTCGAGCTGCTATATCGTTGCAAACTATTATTAAAAAGGAAAGAAATTCGTCTCGATAGAAGATGAAGTAACGTAATCCGAATGGTTCTGTCCACCTACGATCGAACCATACCGTTCGAGGGTTAAAAATTCTTTGAAGATGAATGGAGAAAGCGTCACTTTCTATGCCTCGATGCACGAACATTTACAACAGAACGAGAAACGATCGCTTCCAGATCAACAGATTGCACAGCACGCTTGTTACGTGCTCAATGATAAATCAACGATTTCCTACTTGCACCGGCATCCCCGTTTGCAAATTTGGTTTTGCAAAATGTAAAGCGTTACCATAAATTGCGAATGAAATATGGAAGGTTCGGACATTAAAGTAAATAAAGATCGAAGACGATGCATTTGGCGATGTCTGTTTGGGAGAAAATTCAGGCTTTTGATAAAACCGTGAAAGTAAGGATAGTTGTGGATTGAAATAGCGGTGGGGAGAGCGGCCTTGAGCGGTCATATTTAATTCTTATTCTAGCTATAGGTGATCGGTGAATATGCGAAGATGTTGGTAAAAGTTGATTTACGAGCAATCGGCTGTGCTAAGAGGACGAATAAAGTGGAAGTAGACTCTGGTAAAAGGTTAACCGGTAAAATTGTTCGTGCTAAATGTTGTCTAACTTTCCTAGAACGAACTTTTTCTCTTTGTAAACACCCGTTAATGAAAATTATTTGCAATGAAAATTATCGCTACCTACTTAATTTACTTCTCCAATACCTGAAATATTATCGGAATAATATACATTGCAAATAGCTGTTATTTTATCGGTCTTTTAGTGAGAATTTAAGAGACGATGTTAAAATTTCCTGCTAAATGTACTTTGATTCTATGCATATAGGTACAACTCCTCAACGAAAGTAGTATTCACCGAAGCGTGTCAATGTTCGATTCTTTTTCAAAATATACGTATATATGTATCTGAAGCATTCATCAGACTTAATAATTTATTATTTAATAGTTTAGTATTCATTAAAATTACGTTCGACGTACGTTTCGATTTCGTAGACATTTTTCAATGGAAATAATTTTCGATATTGGCACTTAATTTCTTTCGCATATGCAAAATATTTAGAAAATCTGATAATCGACAAACCGTTAATTAATATTTTAATCGCGCGATAAACTTTCATTTTAGATGCATTCTAATTTTACAGATGGTTAATCGAAAATGTGTGATAAATTATCGATCTGCGAGTGGTAACTATAGCGCCAATCTTCCAACGAGAATTCGACAGGCAGGTTTTGAAAATACATGCTAAATTTTTGGTCGAATAAAATCCACGAAAGAAAATTCGTGATTAAACGATCGGGAACACGGTTTAGGACGGGTTTTAAAGGCAGGTTTACGGAAAAATCAGGGCGTTCAGGCGTCTAGGTCTCTTCATCGGCCCATGAAATCAACGGGTAGCTTAAACAAGCAATCAACAGCCTGGAAAACCCGTCGTTCCGGCGTCCTAACGAGCGGAATTTTTTATCTACTACAAGCAGATACGGTCGGTTACCTGATCGTCGTTTAAACATACGAAACAATCGAAACGAATTTGTCATGGTCGACTTACGGTCGTGTATCGATTTCCCCAGCGTTTCAAAATGTTAAATTCATCGAGACGAGAGACAGTGATGCCTGGAAGCATCAACGCGGATGATAGCTACGCCTGTCGACAATGCCGATGTTATCGGCGATGAAACAGATCGCGGTGACATAAGCTTTTGTGTTCCTAATTCTTTCTTCGTTATGGTTATTCGGCACGAGGCTGTTTAAATGTGGTACTTGGTGTCTTTTGTGTAAGGTCGATCATTCTTTCGTGAAATTTAGTTTTTAATGAAATAAAATCTTTTATCAAAGTACTTATCTATAAGAATATGAATTCCTTTATTCTTCATTATTTTATCATTGCGATTATTCGTATATTAATGCGAGATCGATCATACCGTGACTGTATTTTAGGAATCGTTTGCAGACGATTTACATTTCTTTATTGACATTTTTATCCCTAAGAATATAAATAGAACGGAATGGATAATTTTTTTATTTTTCGTTAGGATCTCGATTTACACGGATTCCAAATTGTCGATCAGGATTTACGTTCTCGAGGATTTCACAGTGTATTCAAGTATAAGTTAATGTTTTTATTTGCAAGTTCCGTTCTTCAGACTTCAAATCACTTAAAACCCGGAGTAAGTTTTACGTAACTCGAGTATCGTTAACCGGTATACTGAAACCCCATTGTTTACATCGTTGACCATCGAACGTTCGAAATATCCATTAGTATCTCGTGGAACCCAACTTTAACGCAATTTACCGGATGGTCCACTTTAACGACGTACAGTTCCATTAAAGCAAACTGAACATATTTACAGACCCTTTGCTGTAGGCTGATTAGCAGCGATAGGCTCAAGTGCGTCACAAATAGGTTCGAACATCGGTCTACTAGATTCCAACCCTTGTTTTTGTTGGTAAAAATATGAAGTTGCGTAAAAATTCGCAGTCTAGTTGCGAGTGGTACTCGAACGCTATGAACATACATACGTCGAACTTGGTCCCATCGCTATATGATTAGAGATCGTTCGAAAGGAACTCGATTATTCCAGCGAAACGGAAACGATAATATTTCCAGGCTTACCGCAACAAAATCACCAGTGAACGACGTCATCGAATGGTTAAGTGGCTCTGTGTCAGGTGAGAGACCAACTTTCCACAGAGATCGTTTCTACCTAGCGATACTCTGTATACCGAAAAGCGGTTCTCGGACGTAGAACGACCTTGGCTCGCGTTACCTTCGACGGAGTGCACGGTTTCCTGCTCCGCCACTCGTTTCAGCTCGGCTTCCGTTCGAGAGCATGGGGTGTTATTCCGTGTTATTCGCCTTGAGAACGATCGCGATACCTCGATTTCAGAGGTAATTCACCTCGATCCTGGAACGAGTTTCTTTGGTCGTGGAACACGGCAATTTCTCGCGAGACTCGCGTTTCTTTGGAATCTGGTAGTTATTTCTGATACACTCGGTGACTGAGTAAATACGAGGTTGCCAGTGTTTGGTCTTTTTCAGATTGAAGAACTCTAAATTTACATTTGACGACCAGGTACATAGTTATTTCTGATACACTGATTACACTGTATGTGGAGCGGAGTGTGGAGCGTTCGGACATCTTGAGATTCTGGAACTCTAAATTTAAATTCGAGCATTACGTGGTTATTCCTGGCGCACCTAGTCTGTGTAGGTATATGCGAAATTCAGGACCTCCAGCTTTCTTCAGATTTTGGAACTCCAAATTAAAATTTTAGGATCAGGTATCTATTTTATTATTTCCGATTCACTTGATGGGTCCAAAGTTTCAAGCGTACAGATTCTTAAATTTAAATTTGCCCATTTTAATACTAATTGCGGCCTTCTAAAAATTGCAAATCTTGAATATTCAAATTTTTCTCAATTCTTTATTTGCAGATGTAGTGATTTTAAATATAAAAATTTATTTTTGACTTATCGCGAAGCCAAATCTCTATAAAAAGAGTTCCAAGAATCTTCTCCTATTTTATAATTCTCTTAACCGCATTATATTACGTTCAGTTTTCTCTCCTCCAATGCTCCGTACAAGATCTGGTATATAGTTTTGCGACACTAAAATCGAATAAACCGTGCTGAATAGCAGATCGTATCGAGTACATGTCACTACGATTATACGACTTAAATGCGAGCGTGGACGTGTAAAACGAGCTGTTCGAACACACGCAATGGCTGTCGGGGACGTGAAACGTTAATAGAAAACAATCAATGGCCGCACGTGCACCGACTTGTATCGATGCACTCGAATAGCTCTGTGTCTGCAATTTTACGCAATGACAATGGGGCCTTTACTTTCTGTATTTTATGCGCGGTTTCGTTTGATTTCGAGAAAGCTTCGTTATTGCGAGACAAATTTTTTTAATGTTTCATTTGTGTTTCGTTCGTATGAAATGGAAAGTTTGATGGAAAGTTCGATAACACAGTTTATCGAAGCATTTGTAGTCGTTTTGAGAATTTAACGTATTCGCGTAAGTTTTCATCAAATTTTGTTCAATTTTATCGCGTTATTATTGTTTCGTTCGTTTAAACAAATAGAGGCAAAAAGAGGAGAAGAAAAGTGGAATTTAATAGCTTTTCTCAACGGTTTGCTCTAATTCTCGAATATTTTGGTATACATGTTGTATGTCTATTTTGTTATAATTCTAGTCTTTGATATTCTATTTGTCTTACTCGCGTGAAAAGATGAATAAAGAGACGAACGAAGAAGAAAAATCCTCCTGTAGGTAAAAATTCTTCTTACGTTATTTCCTTCTTACGCAAAAAGGTCGTTGTTTATTAAAAAAAGTCGATATATAAAAGTTATTTGTACCGTTGTACAATTACAGTCAGATCTCGTCACTGGCAAAAATGTTAACGCCATTTAAGCTACACTTCTTCGTCGAACAGGCGTACTTTGGCCCGTTCTCGCAATCCTCCTTAATTGCCTTCGCGTTCAGTTTCTGCTAACTATAACTTAATCGATGTTACTCAAACGGCATAAATACGTACACGAGGGTCGATCGTTTTTCTTCGTTGCACGAAGAGATCATCACGATTCACGAACTTTTTCCATCGTCAGAAAGGAATGAACTTGTACAAAATTCTTCCTGCTATTTTAGATAGCGACGAATAATTTAGCAGTTCAGAGGAAGAATGGCGAAAAAGAATAAATCCTTTTATACCAGAGTTATTTCAACTAATTTCTCATAGAAATTTTACCATCGTTATAGATCGAAGTTCGATTTCCTATTTTCTCCCTGTATCTCTTTCGCGATTAATATCTTGTTAAATAAAACATATGATCACAACGTCGTATCGATGTACTTTTCCAGATTCGAACGAGCGTTTGCGAAGTACGTGGAGAAAGTTTTGTTTTTTATAGGTTTTAAACGTTATCCATATAATCGTGACGGTCTTATAACAATGCCAATGAAATTTTAAAATGTTTCGTACAATACGTTCTGCACATAATATATTCATAAAATGTGTCTACAAGCGTTAGAACGTTATTATATTATAAATGTAGTTTTCTATATTTATTTTGATTCTGGAAAAAAGATTCCCTTGGACTACTTCCCTAGCGTGTCGCAATTGTCGTAAAACTTCTTTCCTGGAATTTTTCTGCACATCCGTCTGCTTGGATTACGGTCTTTGACCGGCTGCCAGATTAATGACAGAGAATATTGTCGAGCCGTGTCAATCAACGTCCGCGATAATGGCGTACAATCACGGACATTGATTCCTTTGAATGGTTAAAATTAACCGTGGTTAATCTTTGAGCCGTGAAAGTTTTTTAAATTTCCCGGGATTGTTTTTAATCTCGTCGTGGAGTTATAAATTTCTTCTACTTGCAGGAAATACGTCTGCAGGCTATGGGTAATCTTTTTATTAGTAAAAAGAGAGCAAACAGACCTTACACAAACTCGCGTAATAACTTTCGTAATGCAAGAAAGTTTCTGTAATAACTTTTTATTCGACCGATATAGTGGAAGATTCTAGAGGACGTTTGAAACGCAGAGGCCCAAATTCCGAAAGAATATTTTATTCATTAAATTGAAAAGCGCGTTCTAGAAATTTTGAAACGAGCGTTTTATCGAACCTGTGCCTTAATTTCTTAAAATTTCCATTTCAAAATTCATATAATGACCACACATTCTGCTACGCGATCTCTGACTCGTTCTGAACCCGACTATATATCCGTCGATACATTTTAAATTGGAAAATAAAGCAATTATCTTTCTCTTGATCTGAATAAATTCGTCGTTGAAGATCTTAAAATTTGAGCACGTCGAAAAATGCGTATAAAGATACAATTATCGTATTACGTATATTTATAGACGCGTTTAAAAATATTTTTCGATACGATCTCGTTCGATATTCGTAAAAATATCCACAAGATACAAGCGTACAGACTCGATGTAGTATTCTTTACGCTTATCGAAAGATAATTTTCAGCTGAAAAATGATTTTTAACGCGTAGATACATTTTCCGTGTCTACGTCTATAAAACGACTTTCATATTTATTTAGAAAAAGTCCACGTGTTATGTAGGAAGAATTTCAGTTTGCGATATATTCTCCCATAATTGTGAAACATCCTGCAGATGTTACCAGAATATGCAAATGCGCCGGAGATTATAATAATGCAAATACAGGCGAGCGTTCTCCAGCGTTCGTACTATCTAATCTGCCTTCGAAACTCGCCAATATTCTACAGCTCGAAATATCTGGAAACGGTGACTCAACATTTAACGTACATGTGAGAACAATTATCGATCGTCTGACTCTCACACAAAGAATTTACCGCTGTCAAAGGAAAACGACGAGTCTTCCCTTGAAAAATGTTTCATCTTTCACTGTGAAAGCGAGTTTAGCCGAGGAAGAAACGAACGATGCTCGTTCTCCTCTTTCTACAAGAGCACTCTCGTCTTTTTACATCGTTGAACGAAATTAACGTGGCAATTTACGTAAAGACGATGGCACACGATGGAGCTTGAAAAGAAGCGACTTTCGCTTTGCGCAATACATATGTACTCTTCGATCTAAGAGTTTAAAACGAAAATCTAATTGTTCCGGTCCTCGGCCTTAATTTTGTCCAGCGAAAGATCGCGTGTCGTTGGAATATATATATTATAATTTGTAGAAGATTTATAACGAAGGAGTTTTCAGCATAATTGCAACCTTCGAAAAGAATAAATCGAGACATATAACTAGGATTTGCGAAAAACACGTAGAATTATTTACACTTTCCCTCTAACGGGATAATCGATTAGCAAGCATTAACTTCGTTTCGACGTAATAATTACGACACAAGCTGCCCTCGTTTTAAATCCATCGTTCTAACAAATCTACTAATTTTTACTATCGAGAATATAAATTATAGCTTTGATATTTTCTAAATTAAAAATTAAACATATCGATTCGTAGGAAAGAGGAAAGGAAAATTTAAGCACGCATTCTGCTTGTTTCGACGGATTCTCTTTTCGACTTCCATTTAAATTTCAGGTCGTTGGGAGATTTTTTTAAGAAAATCCACAAATTCTCAGAACTTTTACAACGGTCCCTCGTTTCTTAACTTTACTCGATCGAACCATTCGGATTGCTCACGAGATGTCGGCGTCTCCCAAGACCACAACAGAGCTAACGAGATAATCGTATCACCCTATATGAGAGCTAGTACCGAGTCATTTAAGCTCGTTAAGGTATCTGTACATGGAT
Organism: Bombus vosnesenskii; assembly: GCF_011952255.1. Lineage (NCBI taxonomy): Eukaryota > Metazoa > Arthropoda > Insecta > Hymenoptera > Apidae > Bombus > Bombus vosnesenskii. Next base: position 540,161 of record NW_022882959.1, on the reverse strand, counting down.
CTGTACGTGGATCGACTCTCTTACAATTTCTTTGAAATTTCGACGGTTCGTCATCCATAGTATATTATTTATAGCGAAAGTTCTAACGCGTAATCCCTGTAATAAACCGTTGCAAAAAATGACTTCTTTACTACCTACAAAAACCGTTCTTACAAAGCTGTTAAACGACTAACGCGTCGTATAAAATGGTTAGAAGAATTCTTTTCCGAGAGAAACTCGTCCCCCGCCTGCACCGCCTTCGGATAAAAGTAACGTGAAACGCGCCGTGTCGGTAATTTCGATGTCCAAAATGCGATATTTTACGACGTGAATCTGCTGTTATGTCTATAATTGAATTAGAATTGAATTTGGAAACGGAATTAGTAGAAAGTACGGACAACCAAGAAATCTCTCGAGGGAGAATCTCAGACGTGCGTGAAAAGTACGACTTTCGAGTCTCGGCTTATTTTACTTTTGAGGAATATTATCGCGTTACAAATACCTTCGAGCCTTTGTCACTGACGGAAGAAAGTTTCCGAACGATACGCGCCTTGCATCCAAATAGAAAACCGTACCAGACGAAGCTTCATACTCGTCGCTCGATCAGATTTTTTCCAAGTCCCAGTAACAATTACACGCTATCGTTACGCCACTATTTTCGATCTAAGATCGTGTAAATTCACGAGAGAAATGGTTCCGTGATTCCGTGGCTCGTTCGATTGGCAATCGCCGTGAATCATGGAACAATCGCGAGTCGTTAATTCTGTTTCACGCTTGGTTCGTGACTCGTTTATTATTTATAGGGACGCCAAGTCTAAGATAATATGTAAATTCGACGTTGACGTCTGTTTTTGTGCTGCTAAACGGACCGATGCACGGCTGAGATCACGCGGTTCGGAGATTTATGCGTGGCCGCGTTCAAAGTCGACCGGAAGCCATTGCACGAAGCCATTCGGGTTCTCGGCCCGTATACGAATCCAGCATCTATCAACTCGGTTTCTTCGAATCCTACGATTTATCGGATCAACAGGTACTGGCGTCGATAAGGTCGATCGTTTCTCAAGTGAGAAGTTCTCGATAGAATTTTCAGAAAATTTTATATCGCTATATTTTGGATATTTATAAGATCGACATACATCGCTTCCACTAACGCGGTTTCCTTCAATCTTGCGATTTATCGGATCAGCGAACACTGTGATACTAAAATTGATCGTCTTTCAAGAGAAAAATTCCTAGTAGAATTTTTAGAGGATTTAATATCGTTATATTCTCTCAATATTTATAAGAATCAGTATCATTGATCGCTGCTTGAATTAATCGAGAAGGAAAGATTTAAGATTTCATCGATATAATACAAAATATCTAATGGTGGAAAATAAACAAACGATAGAACAAACGTTCGGATAAAAGTATAAGTAGATTCAGCTTCTTGCTAAATCAATGTCGTATTAGCGAGTTTCTTCGAATCTCGCGACTTATCGAATCGCTGTTGAGCCTACTACATCCTTCCGTATACAAGACAGATCATTTTTCAAGTCGGAAAGTTTTAGTAATTTTGTAGCTTTTCTGATATCTGCGAGTGTGCGAAATCCCGTTACGAGCAGTTCGATCTAACGCTTAAAATACTTGGGTATTTTTCAAAAGAGTAAACTACGTATCTCGCGTTAAGCGAATACATATTCTACCGACAAGTATCGCAACAAGAATCTATTCTATTGATAAGTATGACAAGGTAAACAAAGAATAAATCTGGCTTATAAATCTGCGGATTAAAATTTCGTCGAAATAAATAGACCTGTAACGAAGAATACATATCGAGGTTGACTGCATCCAATGTAATTATCCGAACCGGTTGGAGAGGATCACCAGCGGTTTACCAAAAATGGCGGTTCTAGTCGTTACGGGAAAGTGTCCGGCCACGTAGCACGCTCTGAATCGGTTCGAACGAGTCGGGAGAAGGCTCCTCCGGTTGCAACGAAAGTGAACCAATTTCTGATCGACCGCACGTTCCGGCGTGCACGCTCGAGAAGCTGAAACGCATCTCGTATCACGGTTCATGGATCGTGCACGACGAACGAAGAAAGAAAGCAAGAGGAGAGCAGGCAAGTGGAAGAATCGGAGGCTTGCACAATGACCCTAAGTGTACGACGGAGAGCATACCGATCGGGCATCGTTTATTTTTTATACGGCTTGATATTTTTCTCATCCTTTTTCTTTTTCTTCTGTGCTTCGCTTTACTACAAGCTGTCTTAAATTGCGCGTAAAAATCAAAACAGTTTCAATTATAACGATTTCGTAGCTTGTTAATTTTCCATAAGTCGATTAAAACAACGTGTCTATGCCTATGAGAGAAGAAGAAATTTCGCGAGTGATTATTTGATTCGAGTAATTTAATGTATTCGTTGACGATCGACGATCTCTCGCAATTCATCCAAAATATTTTTCTTTGCTTACGAGGCAATAAATTCATGACTACTTATAAAAGAACCAACTGTTTTCCTTTCTTTTTATAATCTGCCATCCGGGCATTTCGCGTATCTTTTAATTTGTTTGGCGGATAAAACGATGGTAGTCCTCTGAATTAACGATCCAACGAGTGCTACCGTGTTCCTCGTAGTTTAGTTTCTTATCTTTCTTTTATTTTAGAGCGACGTGTGTGTCGTCGATTGGATGTTTTCCGCGTCTGAGTCGTCTCGCTATATCTGTGGCGTTTAAGGTTTTTTACTAGCTCGTTTGCCACTGCTTGTGCGTAATTTGACATTTCCTTGCCGTATCTTGCGGTGAATTTTTCTACTTATTCAATAACGGTTCGGATTTTCAGATCGTTTCTTAACTGTTCATTTCTGATATAGCAGTTAGCGTGGACTAGTTCTTAACGCGTTGTGCCGCAAAGTATCCAATTTAACGATTGATTTGGCAGCTAGAACAAACTCAACTTCCATTCATTTACTTGATAAAAATATCAATTTATATAAACATCCTATTCGTTACGCAAACAAATCAGTCCACTGATTAAGCCGGTTAAGTACTTGTTGAAGTAGCCGAGTTGTAAAAATAAATTCGATTTTTGTTCCGTTTCAAGGCACACGGAACGGAGAAAAATGGCGGTTCCGATGAAAGAATCTCGCGCTTTCGTTCGCGTTTCTATAGTATCGTAACGCGTAATGAACACGGAGTAGTCGATTATACTACATTGTCGCCCATTAACGTGCATCATGGCAAGCAAAGTAAGAGATCCAATCGAGGTCTACCGGATCGGCGTTCGATCCAGGCCTGTCAGAATCAAGTAGGCTAATGAAAACCGTGTATCTATATAGTTTGTCTTCTGAACCGTGAATTTTTCTCAACTTTCCACCGACCATGTACCTACTTTCTTCCGAAAATTTTCCAAGAGATGAAATTTTCCATCGATTACGTGTTGCTTTTTGAGAATTTCCCGAGAAAAGAAGAGAAAAGCGCGGAGGTTTTGAAAATTATGTCATTGAAAAATAAGAATGAAATTTGCGCAAACTTTCCATCGATCGCGTATCTACGTGCTTTCAAAAATTTCCCAAGAGACCGAAAAGACGCCAAGATTTGTAAATTATTTCATGCAAAAGTAACTGTGAATTTTTCTCCATTTCCCACCGAATCGCGCTTTCTTTCGAAAAATTAGTAAGAAAAGATGGAAACGCGAAGATTTGAAAATTATTCCACTTAAAAATAATTGTCTTTCGCTAATGTTAATATTATGTAATATTACGTAACGTAATGTTATTCTACACATGGGATAGCGTACTCCTTTTAGCGTTATGAGTTCACACGAAGAAACGATGGTAATCGTAAAACCAATTATAAAACAATCGAAAATTCGTAAAAGCGATGAAAATAATTTTCGAAACCTTTTGGCTTGCAGCGTTTAAAAAAAATTCATCCAACAAATTGAGATTTTTAATAGCTTAAGTATCGCTATAAAAGATGGCCTTTTACTATGAATAGTATTTATTTAGTTATAAAGCTACCTCCATAAAAGAAGCAAAAACTTCGTTTAGTACAAGTTATGGTATAAGATCGGAATAGTGAGTGTGTCTGAAAAAAGGACGATCGTCGGAAATTTCGGCAAAAATCGATAATTAGAGCCGAATTGTAGGCAGTTACCGCGTTATCTCGATCGTAAAATAGTTTTAACGTTCGGGTTTCGATCGCATCTTCGGATAAGAATTTCCTCGCGATTCACGTAACCGACGAGCATTTTTAAATCGCTTCGAACTGCGGAGTAAGATTCGAGATAACGGTAGAAGTGGTATTGTATCTGCGATAATTCGCGAAGTTGGAAATTAAGGGCAAGACACTGGCTGTTTCTACGCGATTTCGCGAACAAGTTTCTTCTATCTCTTTCCACGATTGAAGACGAGAGACGCATAAAAGAACGCCGTTGAACTCTGTTGATTTAATAACTTGAGAATTTCAAAGAATACATATATATAGGATATTAAGAGATAGAACGATATTTCTATAAATAACATTTTAGTGAATTCGAATTAGACGAGCGTGGAAATCGATGAATCTACGCTCTCTGTCATAAATGCTACGACGCTTTTTAATGTTTTGCGTGCTTTCCATTGCTTTTGATTTCTAGTTACTCTATCGCAAGACTGCTTTTTCATTAGCACGATACGTACTTTGCGATCCGAAGTATCAAAGAAATTTGTTACGTCCAATGGAACGATCTAGTTAACAGGTTAAAAAGTTTAGAGAATTATGAAATCCTATAAAGAGAATTTCTAATTCGATAGAATCATTAAGTAATCGTTACGGAATTCTTAGTCCATTCTCGTTAATACAATCGGAGTCGAATGGCATTTTTCAGCAGAAGTCCAAAGAAAGGAGCCTCGTAACCGATCGAAATTCCCGATATGTATATGGACGAAACGAGATCCTATCTAGGGATCCATCGTATTTCCAAGCAAGAACGTATCCTCGGTTCGGGGAGACGCGATTACGTAGCCGGCTGTATAACCGCGGAAGTTCAATTAATTCAAATCACGCTATTCTGAAATGCTAAACAACGGCGACGTAAAAATGAGAGCGTAATAAGCGAAAGTCTCGCTTTATTCGGGTGAAAATTACAACCGTCTGAATTAATATTTCGCATCTCCAAACCTGCGACTCGATCCATCACGCGAGATAGTAATCGTTCATTAATGCAGAAAAAATCGTTGTCTGTGTTTCAAAGACATTGAACCGTACCGATCGTTTCAAAAAGATTTGGCATCACCACCGTTCAAACGTTTTAAGACAATCATTGTATTAACCTTAGAATTGGAAAGCATTAAGCATACAGTAAAGACATTGCGAAGAAATGGTATTTACGCTGAAAGAATTGGAATAGCTACGATACGAAGCTTAGAAATCCTTAAAAATCCATCTGATAAAAGTGCTAATGGAATCTGAAAATGTTTGGAAGTGTTTGCAAGTGTCCGAATAAATACTTTCGCGAGCCTGTGTGCTAATACGATATTAACGTTATCGCGTTGTTCCCAACGAACAGATCCAAGGACGATGAAAATGTAGGAGTAAAATATAAGAAAGATATCTGTGTCCACCGATAATAAATAAAATAAATAGGATAAGTTCGCAATAGGCGAAAGCCGACTCTACAAAAAAGTATTAACCTATTTATATCGAAAAATCATTAGTTTAGAAGATATTTTAACTTTAATTTAACGTAAATTTAACGTATGAAACGCAAAGACAACGTAAACGCAATAATACCGTCTCGCGTCTTTCCTTGTCTTCCATACGTTAAATCTTCCTACGTTAAAGTATCTTCTAAATTATATCGACGTAAATAAGTAGTCAATATCTTTATGTTTTGCGTTAACATTTTCGTATGAGATATATCTCTACTCGAACAACTACAAAAAGATTAATTACACGATATTACGTCCTCTTTGATACCATACACTTGTCAGCAACATTTTTTCGTATTTTTGATACTCGGAGAAACAATCGCGTGAATGCTCTTGAAATGTTTTGCGTTAACATCTTCGTATGAGATATATCTCTACTCGAACAACTACAAAAAGATTAATTACACGATATTACGTCCCCTTTGATACCATACACTTGTCAGCAACATTTTTTCGTATTTTTGATACTCGAAGAAACAATCGCCTGTATGCTCTTGAAACGGATATACTGTATAAATTTATCATTAAATATTAATTATTGCAAGATGTCCGTGATACGATACAATAGCGCGTAATATTATTTTACGTTATGTCGATATACAAATTTATAATAATAAAATATTTGATATAATAGAAGTCATAGGTAATAATATCTCGCTAAATCAGTTACGTGCTTTTGCCAAAATACCAACCGGAAGCGAAAGAATTGAAGCTAGTGGTGACGATACTAGAACGCAGAAACTCTGTGGAATAAATTTGCGTTGGAATGGCAGCTTACGGAAGTGCATACATATATGTATATAGAGACCGACGGAACTCGATCCTCAGAAAACGTGCACGAGAATCATCGTGAAAACGAACTCTATGCTCCTCGATGCCTGGGAACTGGGACAGAATGACGTTTCCAAGGTATATATCGGCTAGATCGATTATAAAAGGCAGACCGAAAGATTTCGTAGATCGGAAAGAGTCGAATAATACGGTAGAACTTTATTTATCTGAATTTCTCTGATCGATCGTGACGAAATTTTAGTTGATACCACGTTCTACGGTTAAAGAATTATCGAAGCATATCTTATGGACAATTAATCGCGATTTTGGAGAGAGGACAGTATCTTAATCTATCTCAAAGTGATACGACAGTGTGGATACAAATTAAACGATAATTATCCGAGATTGTAAAGAAAGAAGTGTATCTTTGTCTCAAAGCGATACAATGCCAATACAACTTTTCGATTTCTTGCCAACTCTGATGCTTTTCGTTAGAAACCTTTGCGGAGGATTGGTCGAGGATAGACAATGTGAAATAACGAGAGCGAGAGGTTGCTGTCGCAACCCGTCAAATATATTTCGAATAAATTAAACAAATAAATAAATAAACAAAGTACAAACCGTCGTAAGACGCTCGTTTACTGCATTCGCACCGATAGAATATGTTCGCTCGCGGAAAACTCGACTCCAACATATTGCTCGCTAACACGTGTCACTCGGTATATTACTGCCTCTCCCGCGATCGCGTCCGTATATTTATACTGGTAGGGGGAGGGGGTCGGATAATTCGAATTTGTCTAAAATCGACGGTTGCCCATAACGATGACGCTACACCTTTTCGTAGCTTTGGACGTAAAACAGCGTCAAAGATTATACCGACAGTGAGCGTATTCGTATGGCGAATCATCAAAGTCCTCAGTGATTTATACGAATCTATATTTTTGCGTAATTCGTGTCTTACGACAGAGGAATCGCGATAGCCATTAGAAGAGGAATGATTGCGTTCAGAAAGAACGAAAGGTAAACGTAATTACGTTGTTTCGCGACAGGATGGATCGCGTGACATTTCTACGACGATGACAGGATGAAAATGAACGTAGGAAGACGATTAGGCCGTGTTTAATCTGCTGGATTAGCGGGACGAGTCCCTCTGTGGCGTTAGATAACAGTTTGGCTCGATTGATGCACCCTCGTCCTCTTTTCGGATCGTTATTTATAGAGAGAAACTCGTGAAACGACATGGTGGTCCTACTTTTCCTCGTTCTTTGTTGCTTTCAGCCATCGAGAAGCTTCTACTATAGATGAAACGAGTAATTTAACAAAAACGTGACGCGTATAAACGATGAATTTTCCACGTTTCGGAGCAACGAGAAGGTTCTGTCGCACAAGATTTGTCAGAAATCGTGATAAAATCGACGAACATCAAGCTCGCTTGTTTATTCATCGATCGTGATAAAAGCAATCTATTCGCGAATCATCAAAAGTGTAGTATAAGATAGTAAACAACGTGTATAGAGTACAGAATCATGGACACTTCCGTTAAAGTTAAGATAACATAAAAGTTGCAAACACTGTTGTTAAAAAAGGAGGAAACCACGGGACAAAACGATTTATAAACTTGCAGTTGACCGGAGACTTCGTAAGAAGAAGAGACGATAGGGACTCTTTATTTTCCTTGTACCGTTACCGTGGATCCATCCAGGAAGCGACATTTATCAAACGTATACGTATACAACGAGGACAAATCGTTACGGGCTAAATAATATATTCCAGGCATGTATTATCATCTTTTCTTAAAGCGTGCATCGCGCAACATCAGCCGGATGGCGAATAATTGGCGGCGGTTACTCGAATATCGTTATCGATGACATAATCCCACGATGGATCGTACCAACGCCTGTGTACACTATCGTTCAGGTGTCTTATTATATATTAACGCTTATCTATTTGTTATTTACATATTGCTTATTTATTTATATATATAGTAGTAGAGTGTATATCCATTTAAGTTCACAGCCAAGCTCTCAGCCAAGTCTTCACCCAACATTAACGTTCAGGTGAAAATTATTACGTGTCCACTTGTCTGTTTAGAAAATTATCCTAAAAATCATTTATTATATTGTATTATATTAGTTATCTTGAGATTATTTTATCAAAATTATAAAAAAAATTTATAGATCCGATATAAATATATTACTATATTTGACCTATGATATATTTTTCGAAATATTAAGTAGTTGCTCTGTTTTCAACGTTATCGAATTAAAATTAATTTTACGATGTTCGATTTTCATTTGTATTCTGTCTCTTATGTAATAAATGATATTTCTCATTTTTATACGCGAAGCACAGAATTGAAACGAAGCAAACTCTAAAGTGTCCACATACTTACGAACGACAGTGTACATACGTTCGCGAAATACTTTGCAATCTCCGGTTTTACCAATAACAGTGCCGCATCGTTGCGATTTTCCTGTGTCGCCATAATCGCGAAACACGACTGGCGATGTTTGTTGAAATTAATTTTGATTTGTTGAAATTATTTGTTGCAACCCTGTGATGTTCTGTAGAGTGGCTACCAAGGAAATCCGTTGAAACGATTACGATTTGCAATGGCGACCAGCGAAAACCGTGTCCTGTTTTCGAAGAACGAAAAGTTTCGTTTGGAATATTTCAATGGCTCAAATGGTTAAAATTATTTGCTCGCTTTCGATGAATCCGAACGTCGTTGCAAATAATAAAACGCAATTATTTAATGCAATTTTGTCCACGAACGCATAGAAGGACGAAAGATAAAAAAATAATTTATCAATTACTATTGGCCCAACCGTTTCGTGACTCGTAGTCTTTAAAACCCAACCCTTAAATCCAACCCTATCGTATCTACGAAGGAAGCAGAGGCCGTAGAAATAATTTCTTTTTTAAATAACGCGTTAAATAGAAAATTTAATCAAACTCATCCGTTTGACTACCATATATTGAAAATTTGAATTTGCTCGGCTGTTTTCCTTGTTGTAAATTTGTACACTTGACGCAACATTTTATCAATTTTCGACAACGAACGAGTCGAATATTTTTCAACCCGGATACTATACTAGAGCCACGAAGAATAGCAAAAAGTGCAAATTACGGAATTTCTAGCGTTAACCCGATATAGTTTCCTCGTCTTAATTGCTGGACGTGTAAACTTCATTGAAACAAATGGGAGGAAGATCGATTCTCGGAAGAACTAAACTTAGACTCGACTAATGGAGATCTAGATTCAAGTCAGAAGCTAGGCAGAAGCTAGACTCGACACAGACCCAATTCTAGTTAGGCTAAATCGTAATTCAGCCGTTTAACCCGGCCAAACCAGACGTAATCCAAAGTGATCCAGTCTTGAACTGAACGTGGCCTAGACCTAACGATCAGCCTACTTCCAAGACCTGTTAGACCTAACCCAGACCTAGGCTAGCCAAAGTACGAGGGATCGTGGTACGCTATTCGCATACTGTACCGTTCGTACAGCGTTACCATCTGTTCCAAAAGTGTTACTCGCGTTTTGCGCGACAGCTGACGTGTGCCTCCTTTCGTGGCCTTAATTTTCTTTGCTCTAGCCATCGGCATTGACACAAATTTTCTGCAGTCTTCCATCTCTGCCATCGTGGTCCCGTCTGTTCTCCAGCGATTCGTTCGCGGACCAATTTTTTTTTTCAATGAGCCAATTTCCTTCATTTTTCGTTCGTTTCTGACGTTTGCGTCGTGCGATTGAAACGGTTGAAGCGGTTTTAAGAAAATCCGTAAGATAGAATCGAGATGAGAAGTTATAGGTATTATCAGTAGCGGTTCTCTCACGCGTCTCCTAAATTAGGAAAATTTGTCAACGATAAAAAAATACGATCGAGTCAAAAATGGTTCAAAAAATGTTGACGATGAGAACGTTAATTTTTTAGAAAACAATCGAGATCGTTACATAATCGTTAATTATGTTAGAGTCTTCGAATTTTTATATTCCAACTTTACTTTTACGCTAACAAACAAAGAGATTTTTTAATCTTTCGAGAAAACAAAATTCGAGTGAGAGATTATGCGTATTAATAACGACTTGTTCGTATCTTTCCTCGATTTGATAAATCGCTCAACGATAGGAAGATACCGTTGGATCGAAACTGATTTAAAGGACACAGCGGGGTAACTAACAGGGTGGACCGAGTAAAAGGGAAAAGGAAATTCTACGCTGATTAATAGTGGAGGGAAACACGACCTTGAGCAACGAAATCATCGATTCGAATTCTAGCGTCTTCGCGTCCGTAGAACCATTAACCGAAGAGAAATCCATTTGAAATCTATCGGAAGATCGAATCGCTCATTAAATTGCAGATACGTAGATCTAACGAAGCTAATCAACCTTGTTTCCTGGCCGATCCCATAATTTCTTTCAATAGATCATTGTACAAACCAGTCATGGACGATTTTCTCCACGTAAATTGGTTAATTGAATACTTTTATATTCGTACTTGTACATTTTGCTTTTTCTCCCGTATCAAACTACGTTAAGACGTACGTTAAATAATTATGATAATTAGTTGATCAATTAATTAATGTAACCAGAATGTATCCGCTTTTTTTTTTCGAAAGCGTGTATTGTAACACGGGACTCGATGCAAGATGATTCACGACGATAAGCGAGATATATTAATCGTCCTGTTTTCGTCCTTCTTTCCCTCGAATAACTATCGATAAGCGTAATAACTCGTTTTAGGAAGTGAAAGTATATATATGTTTTTCGTGATTAAACTGTCCCTAGTTTTTTCAGTATAATAGGAACGAATAAATTATGTTGATCTTATTGTAATAAGTTGGCATGAAAACTTATTTACGAAGAATATTCTTTGCAACTTGTAAAGAATATTACTCGACCGTTTCCCAACGATTTAATGTGGAATTTAAATATAAATCCGAGGATCTTCACTGGCATATTTATTCCTACATTCGTCATGAGATACCAGCGGGTTTTCCAGGGCGTGCAATATTCCCTTTCCACATTCTAAATGAGCGAAGAGGTAGCCGAGGTGATGCTGCTTCTTTCTGAGATTCTGCCTCTTATCAAGCTGAATATCTAATACCTTTTTATATTCCATTCTTTTATGTACGTATTTCTGTAGAATAGTTACAAAGTCATTTGTGTTATCTACAGAGTTTCTTTGGCCGGAAGGCGCTTTGTAATTTATCTTATAATTTTGATTCGTATTATTAAGTAGTCCCTGATTTTTGGATTTTAAATCAAGTACCTTTTTCTTCTCTTCAAAATGATATTTTTTACGTTCTTTCAATGTCACGAGAAAAATACCAAACGTGATTTCCACTTTCTGCCGTTCCTCGACGTACGTCGTACGTAACAAATAGCACGATAAAAAATATCAAAATTTCACCCATTAAATTTTAACCGAAGTAACAAGATCAAAGTTGACTATATTCCATTATTCTTCAACCACTCGCTTATCGATAATCATCGCTTAACGTTTCACTATTGAATTCCAAGCTAGAGAAAAATTTAAAAGACGACTCTCTTTCTTTCTCGAACGCGAATTTCCGCTACTCTTCAACGTTATATAACGCATAGAGTACCAAAAATTTGAAAATCTTACAGAGAAGCAAGTTTACAACCTTTAAGTTCGAAGCGAACTAAAAATAGCAAATAGGATCCTGTTTCTTTTCAAAATGTTAATATCTTGCAGTCTTCTCTTATCGACCACGACATCAAGCATTCCGTGTCTACGCGAAAAAAGCATATCGTCCGGTAAAACGTTATACTTGTGAAACCATTTGCATAATGTAGGAGCGTTTCGGGAAATAAAGAAAAAATACGAGTGGCGTGCATGCGAAGTCGCGAATCGTTTAGCCGGTATAGTTGTTGCAGACGAAACAGACCGAGTCCGCGACTCGTTATATGAATTTTTAATATTCCGCGATCTCTTATGCCGGCGAAACGCTTCCTGTTTCGAAAGTCTCTGTCGGATAAAAAGCGCGGCAGATTCGAGTTTTATGGTGCACGACGTAACGGCGGCACGGCTGGCAAGCGTCTGCGGCTCGAAAGTGTTCCGAGAAAGGCCGATTCACGCGAAAACCGAGCGCATAACGATCCATTGAGCCGCGAAAGAGGCTTCTAAGATCATCGGAAGAAACGGATGTAATACGCGGAGTAATAGGATCGTTATCTTCCGCGAAACCAACTGTTCTGTTCTCCTCGAATTCTTTTTACGGGCCGTTTCTTCGACGATGGAGGAATTGTTGGAAGATTCGAAGAAAAAAGAGAAGATATTATAAGGTGAAAAAGTATCTCCGAGGCAAAGACGACCGCTTTCAGGATGTCCTGCTCCGATTTTCGAAATTACGACCGGAACGTGTCTTTCGTTCCAATTTTCATCTATCGTTGGTTTCAGACGGGAGCGTACTTTTTCATGATTTCTAACACGATGGAACGATTTCTGGTATTTGTTGTGAAGTTACGACGATCGAAAGTCGACGAGGAAGTCTTCGATATCTGTTAGGAGTTTCCATTCTTAATCGTCAAACAGCGATATAGAAAGCCGAAACGATCGAAATCCTGTGCTCAAACTCTACGGAATCAATCTAACTGCACTTTGGTTGTCCAGGATACATTTATACCCTGGACTGAACGAACAGGGTTAGAATAACAACGAGTCATGCAACAGGGCTTCTAGCGTCGCGTGTACCGCAGGACCGTTCCGTTAAGCAAAGAAACCGGCGAAATATAGCTTCTGGCGGAAAAATCGCGCAGCTATCTGCTCCGTTGGTCAATATTTGTCGTGCACCAACGTCGATACTGGCTCAAGGCAGTTTCGATGCAAGGTAGACACATCCGGGAACAACGTTTTCCCTCTCGCTTTGCACGCGAACCAAATATTTCCGAATCGATGCTGAACGAAGAGATTATAATTACTAGATCGCGGATATTTACGCAAATTCGGATCTTTCTGATCCCATCTACAAAAATGCAGCCTAAACAGAGATTTATTTTACCCATTGAACATCACGATAACTATACTTTACTATACTTTTAATATTTTATATTTTATTGTTTTATATTTTCGCGTATAATATGCGTTCTATGCATCTTTGCATATTTTATCTTTCCTATTTACTATATTTGTCGATTATATAATTATAACGCAGTTACTTGGATCTTACTTTTTCTTAATTTCGACACGTCGTCGTCATCACCATACACCATTCGCTTAACCATTCGATCGTGTGCACTTGGCTCGTCTGAATCCTCGCCGGATCGCACAATCAACACCACAATGAAAATTCCATCGCATCGTAAACAGTTTCGCAACTCTAAACCTTCCATATCGATGAATTTTAAAAAACGGTGCTAGTTCTAAGAAAATACGACCACTTTCGTAATTCTAGACGTTTTGTTGCAATACTTCTCATCGATGAAGATTCTATAAAAAATATTTGTTTTCTTACAACGAATCTTATCGCTTCTTATCGCTTCCACAATTGCGACGGAAATTGCAAAGATTCTAATCTAAGATGATATTATTACTTCCGTATCTATAAACGTTTAATCGCGATGCCCTTTGTCGATACAATTTTAAAGAAGCACAGAAAAAGTTTTACAATCGCGAAAAAATGGCAAAAGTTCTAAGAGAATGACAAACGTTTACGAAAGACGCAAAGATACGTTCCTTGGAACGGAAGCCAGCTATTCGACAGATCGAAATAAAAAAAAGAGGGAGGAAATGGAGAAAGAGAGGAAGAAATGCTAATCACTGGAATAGAAAATAAATTCGTAGGATCGTTGAACGCGGTAACGCGAAACGAGATAAATTTTATTTGGCGGATTCCTTCTGGCAAACACCCGTTACTATTTCCTTCTAACTGTTCATCTCGATCCGTCTGTATTCTTTCGATCGGCGCTGCTTTCGCCGACATCCGAAGAAAACTGGCGTTATTAATATTAATTATTTGCGTTTATCTATCGCCACTCGAACGGTACTTTATCGACGTCGATTAATCGAAGGACGAATGTGTCGTCTCGATTATCCACCACGCGAATAGTAATAATTCATTACCGTTTGTTTTTGATGTGAAAATCTTTTTATCCGTAGGCCGTTCTCTTATGTAGTTAGCAACAGAATGACAGATTATGGGCATTAACAACGTATCTTATTTATTTATCGAATTTACAGGCCGCGAAAAAGGATTTGACTTACGTATTATAAATAAATACATTTCAAACGAAAATACACAAACTTATTTCAGTTTATTGCCGACTAACAGTAGGTAGTCGTTCATCTACCTTCAGGGAAATTGCTGCAAGCGTGCAGGTCTAGCTTGAATGCAACTGAAATTCGAATAGCATCGTAGATTATCGAGCTTGTTCGAACAGCTTACACGAATTTGTCGGCAATTTTGGTTGTCACGTTGACGAACAGCTTCGACGCTGTCAGCTGACGTTCCATAAACAACAGATTTTAAATACCATTATAACTAACAATTGGAACTAGCGTCAGAAAATAAGCTGCAACTCGATAACGACGCCATCCGTTTATACTTTTGTTTTTTATTTTTATTTCACCGAATCATCCCCTGCCGTACTTTCCACGCGTTCTGGCTCGATCTGCGAGCTCAGAAGTCTTTGTCCCTTTTTCGAGACTCGCACAACGTTCCAGAAAATCATTTTGCCCGTGCTTTTACTTTCATTTACGTTTTTCCGCTCGACGCTGTTCCTGTTCCACCTTTTTATCGAAAACCTGGAATCGTTCGTCGGACGACCTTCCTTTTGCTCCATCAGTCCATTCTATCCATTTTCCATCCACCCTTACTTTTTCATATTCCGCTTTAACTTCTCTATCATTTTTCCCCGCTTCTCTCTCAACTTCTAATCTTACTCCGTATTTCTCTCTCAGCTTTCGTCAGATCGTGGTTATTACGGGAATTAATACGATAATACGATGCGATAATACGTATTTAATTTATACAACGATGAACTGCATATTTAATTTCGATGTATTTTAAATTTCTATATGTGTAATCTGTTGATTCCGTAAGAGGACGATAAATAATCCTTTAGTCATTAATTTACACATGTTACGATGTTTTACGATTTAACGATAATTTATACATATTCGTAATATTCGCGTTTTATTGATACGGCGTATAGATACTTATAGGCTGGTTAACATTATGGAAAATTATAATAACTTCTTTAACAGCCGACATGACAATATCAAGAACAACGTTCCTATATTCTTCTAATTTGTTTGATAGAAATCTTTGGAGGAGTAAAGATACGAAAGGAAAGAATTTGACGTAATTCTAATTATTAAGATATTATAAATTTAAATTAAACGTGGTCGATTACACGTAGTGACTGCTGCAGATATTAATTAACCCAAGAAATCACGATCGATCTGTCAGATATAATACACGTAAAATATTTTTATTTATTTTTTTGTTTTCATCGTAAATAGAAGGTGGTCGGAAAAGTCAAAGCGGTCCTCTTTTTACGAATATTAAAATATTACTTCCGGTTAAAACGCTATGAGCTGTACAAATATTTTTCAACTTTCGTTAAGTGGAATTAATTACATTTGTTACCATTAATGACGAATGTTAACGAAGTCTATTACGTCAAAACATTATCTCATAGTGGTATATTTTCCCTTAATATGTACATCTTCGTCTTCGTAGTGTTTGGATAGCTGGTGACTCTAATTATCGCGGTAACGCGTATACGCGCAACGTTTAATTTCGCGTGCGCTTATTACGCCTTCGAGTTAATAAGCAGGGAAACAGTGGCAGGATTATAGTTATGAAAAATCTCTTCTTCGCTCTTCTTTATACGAGTGTCTGCTTGTGAAATTTTAATAAACCCGACTGATTTTTCGATCGATGAATCTTAACTTTCCCACCTGTTATAACCTTAACAGGTTATTTACTAATTACGTACCTACGTAATCGTGATTCTATGGTGGAATTGTGCGAAATCTGCAATTCATGAGGCGCCTCAAGTAGATTTAGAAGTGCGACGGAATTAGCCGTTGAATTTATTTAACTGCTGTTATTACGAGATTAAAATAGAACCAGTTTGACGCGTCTCTTGAGATCGTGGTCGAGTTCGTTACGGTACTTTTGCGGATTTTTTAGAGTATTTAAAAGAAGATATCAATTTATGGGATATTAATTCTGTGATACACTGTGTCGTATAAAGTTAATACTTTTCCTTGCTATTTCGAGCAAACGTAAGAGAACGTTTTATAATGGCACAATGTACTACGCGTTAAAATACCGTTTAATAGTCTGAATAATACAAATAAGTGGACAAACTAAAGTAGGACGCTTCACTCGGTGCCTTAAACTTGACTTCAAAGCTGAAACAAAGTATAACTAGAACATCATATAACTTAGTTTTAACAGTGTGCGCCTGATCCAATGTATATAAGAAAACCTAGTCTACATATATAAATTTCGTTCAGTTCATCGACGCCGATCGATTTTCAGCCGGCTGTGGCGCAAGAATTGTTAAAACGCGCGATATTCGACAATTTAGTCAGCTGCGCCGATTATGTGCTCCGTCGCTTTAAATAATAAACCAAGTCCTTCTAACTTCTCAGGGAGAACGAGAAAATAGAGTCGTTTGGTTTTGAATTTTAAAAAAGTTATTCCTGCGTTTGAGAGTGTTTGGTCGCTTACGCGAATAACGTGTGCCATGCAGAGATTCAAAGTAACAGGTATTTTTAGCGTTTTTGGGAATAAGGTCAATGAAAAAGAGTTAATTTTTATTGAAATGGAAGCTAGTTATCGATAAATGTCAAAAAATTTTAATTTTTAATTGTTTCGGTTTTTTTGGCTACCAGTAACCATTTATCGACCGCTCGAATTTCATTTTGGCCACCGATACTCATTATCGATAGCGAAAAATTTGTTTGGTTACGACATCGGCGACAATATTTTTTCTGCCTGTATTCGACCATCTTCAATCGTTATATACGTTTTTTTTACACTCGATAATGCTTATCGGCAATCAGAATAAAATTCGAATCATCGATAATAATCGCTGATATTAAAAAAAAAATCCAATCGCTTATATCGATAAATTTCCATCATCGATAATGATTATCGATAATGAAATAAATTTGCAATTTCTTATAACGCTTATCCGTCGTGAAAATCTTTCGATCGATCAAACCTATTAATTCTTATATCGTAACTTTGAAAATTCGTCTCCTAAGAATTACGATATCTGACGAAGAAGAGGCGAAGAAGGTCGGACGATTGCTGCGTTAGTCTATCCGAAACTCTATCTATACAGCACCAAGTCGAAATGACTCACCCTATATGACGTACGTTCCCTGCGGGTATGTTCCCATCTGTTGCCAATGTCCATGGGGTCCCGCAGGCATCTCCCACCCCGTAGCCACGTAAGTCGACCGATCGTTCCCTCCCTCTTTTCGTTTCCCCGCTGTTCCCGCGCGACGACCCTCCAACGGCCCCTATTCAAAGTCTTCGTCCGGCGTCTGTCGGCAGTTAGTCGCGGCACTTCGATCGTGAAACGCGTGTCTCCGCTTCGTTCCTAATTTCTCGTCAGCCACAGTGTCGTTAAACATCCCTCGTCGTCAACCCTGCGGTTAACGCTGCTCAAGCTATTTTTATTTTTTATTCCTTGTATCAAGGTCTCGAGTGTTGATCGTGTTCGACTAAACAGTTTGGAGCATCGAAAAACTGTGCAACAGGTTTATTTCCAGTTGTTTCGCATCTTGTTGTATTTAATCGTGCTTTCTGGAGAATTGGTTGGAAGTTTTTTCGGGGCGGGGCAGGGAGAAATTATTTATTTTGTTCGTAAAATCGACCAAAGTTTTTCGAAGAAAGTGAATTTCTATCGCGCGATCGACTGTGCGGAATTTCGTCGATTCTTTTTGGCGAAGACGAATTGTTTTTGAGGGAAGATTACCACGAAGATTCTCGAGTTGTCAAGCTCTGCATCGAATATAGCGATCCAAGATCCTGGAATTACATTCTAATCGAGAGTCTAAAATCCTGACAGCTTATCGTTTTACAAGTTTAACGAGATTTTTACTAGCATTACGCTAAAATAAACATCGAACCAAAAGTTTGAGCAAGAGAGAGATACTTGGATCAAATTTTCCGTCGAATTATTCGGAAAATAAAATTCGAACCGAGGAATCTAAAATTCCGAAGCTGCAATACCGTCCCGATATTTAGAATTCTTGGAAGCTAAATCTCTAGAAATTTCCTCGCAGAATAAAGATCTGTCGAATCTGGAAAACTCGAAAGAATCTTCAAAGAAATCTGGAACTCTGCAATTTTTGGCACACGAAAATTAGAAACTAAACGTTTGAGAAGAAAATTTTTAGACGAGCGGACAATTCGCGGGCTGCGGCCGAAACCCTGGTTTTTACAAGTTGGCGAAATTTCACAGAGTTTTGAAACGGAGGAAGAACGTATTGGAAGGCGAGGGGAAAAAGTTGGAAGAATTCGAAGGAGAATTGGAAGAAACGGTTAGGAAAAAAGAAAAATCGGCGAGGTTGTCTCGAAGGCCAGCTACCTGGCACAGATAATCGGAGGAGAAGAAAGTTTCGTCTGGGTGCTGTATCCGGTTAAAGACGTCGCCCACCTTCTTCGATCGTGTGCTCATCTTCGATCAATCTCGTAATTCCTCTTTCATCGTTCGGTTTCTTTCCTCGTGGGGAATTTCTGTGAAAGGAGAAAAAAGAGGAAAGCGAAGAGAGAGGTTTGGAAGCAGGAATGCCGGCCTGTTAATGATCTTCGCGCGCTTCTTCGCCGTGGAAACGGAAGGAATGAGAGGCACCGCGGGTGAAGTTCCACGGTGCCGATTGAATGGAGCTACTTCCAAGTGGTTTTGACCGTTTCTCGTGTTGGATGACTCGTCTCTCTCTCGTGAGTAGAATAAATATCGTTGCAATCGAATATTCGATTTCAATTTTCCCAGCTTTACTTGCGAAGGTCTTTAGAAAAAGCGCGACGCATATTTGAACGAATAATTTCTAGGGAAATATTTCAAACAGCAAATCATATAGATAACACGTTATCTATTTACGAGTAAAAATATTTTAAACTAGTAGTCTAGAACGGAAAAAGGCGAAATTTATTTGAAATAATTTCCAAATAAACGATGTATGATAAACAATATGTTCCAATTGATGTTATGTTTTCCGTTTGATTAAATTTAATTGAAGAAGACCGAAACGAATAACCTGGAACAGAGCAGGGCGAAATTTATTTCCAATAACCATCTCTACGTAAATATTTTAAATAACTCGTCAACGTTACCGTATGATGTAATGTATTCCAAATTGATGTTATGTTTTTCTTTTGATCAAAAACATTTAAAACCAGGAGAATAATAAATCGCGAAACAGATTGTTTCGTTGAACATTTTCTTTCGAAATAATGTTTAAAAAAAGTAGCGAACTTCGACAGATAGTTACGAGTTACTCCAGACCTTTTTTCTTAGCTCTGTTCCGATCGCGTCGATCATGTCACTCCTCGTATATGCTTCTCTTGATATTGTTATTATATGGATATTAAACATATCCATAACCGTGTCTATCTTGAGTGAAATTCGCGTTGATTTCGCGACAGTTCTCGCATCCGTGATTTACTTGACCCAAATTAACATCGATGTCCGCCTAATTTCGTCCTGATCAGCTGTCAAATTATTATCGAGAGTCGTTCGAGGATTAAAGAAACGTTAACCGTAATAAACGACCAACGCCAATATTATCCTTGAAAGACGATAATTCTCTAGGCAAATAATTTGTCAGACCGGTTTTTCGGCGAAAGTAGGTACTGATAATCGAATATAAAACTTAAGAATCGATTTGTGATTCGATCGATTTGTATCTTTGCTCGTTGTATGCAAATCTTGTTGCAGCTTATTCAAAAGTTTACTCAAGCAGGATAGAAGAGAATTGTTTGGTCGTTTAAGAACCTCTTAACCTTGTCGTTGTATTACGGTAATACGCAAATTATCACGTATACGTCACTATGATTCATTGTCCGGTACAGAGAATTAGTAAATTAGAATGGTACTTTCGATTTCTGCCAACAGTCGCAGAATCGATTTATTCTTCGTTCTAAAATCAACCTCTGGATCTTCGATATTTTACGAAGTAACGTTTCTAACAAATTTTCAAACATGACCTTCCTTTAGCTGGTTATCGTTTTATTCCTTTTAAGTCCTCGTTATTTTGATCTCATTAGAACGTGTTACCGATCCTTTCAAAACCAACTTTCAACTCGTTTCACATTGTTCGCGAAACGTTTGTTTTTTCCAAGAAAACATCGTTCCCTTTTATTGCAGAAATTACCTTTCGTTCTTTAAATATCCAGTGGTTTTTTATTCAAAATAGAACGATCGAAAAATTGTACGAATTAATGTTAAAATTCTTAACGTCGTATCGTCTTAATGCGTTTCATTTTTATTTCAACCAAGCAATTTTCTAATTCCAATCTCACCCGTTCCCCGACTTTCTCAACGTTTGCGCCATTTTTTCATCAAAAATATTCGCCACGCCTCGCCTTTCGATATCTCGCGAAGAAAATGCCAGAGGTGTGTGCGTGAACCAAAGGAAGAAACAGAGAAAGAGGGAAAGAAATCAGGGAACGCGATAGAGAAGAATCGAATCGATTGTTTCGATTCAGCCTTTCAGAAGCTTAACGGTTAGCACGATTGGCGAGAAGACGGAATTGCATCGGACTTACGTAATTATAACGCGATATCGCGTGGTGCAAGCTTTTCGATACGGACGGTTTCACGGTTAAAAGCAATTGTCCCCCAGAAAACTACCGTTAAAGTGATCGTGACCTCGATCGAGCCTCTATAGATTCTGTATAGATCCGCTTCTGGATCGTCTATATACGCTTGAACGACCGG
This sequence comes from Bombus vosnesenskii, assembly GCF_011952255.1. Classification (NCBI taxonomy): domain Eukaryota; kingdom Metazoa; phylum Arthropoda; class Insecta; order Hymenoptera; family Apidae; genus Bombus; species Bombus vosnesenskii. Next base: position 518,807 of record NW_022882959.1, on the reverse strand, counting down.
ACCGACGACTTTTTACGAAATCGCTGAAACCCCTTATCGATCTAAAACTTGACTCGCAATCGGAAAATTTTCAATTCCTCGTCCGATTTCGTTCTTACGATCGAAAATTTGACAACGATCGTTATCGATGTTTGCTTTTTTCGAAAGGACGGCCCTATTAAACCAGACAAGCGTATTTGGTCGTAAGATAGTTTCGAGAAAAATCAGGCAACTCTGTTCTTTAGAAATAAAATCTACCAACTAATTACCTAGTCCTCTGAGAGTCAGATCAATTCCTACGAATAGTGAACAAATAGAGGAAAGATTTTTAATATTTGCTTGGTTATACGGTTGTTAGAGATTTTTGTGATAGAATTTCTTATCGCGTTAATGAAAATAATTGGAGATCTTATCATACTTATCTATCACCGTTACCTATCGCAATCGAAATTTTTAAAATCACGTATTTTTTACTGCTTATCTTTCCATGTTCTTCTATCCATCGGTACACGTGTATTTACGTAAGTTTTTATTCGATTCAAGCATTATAAGTTTTAATAATTCCCGATGAAAATCCCTGGAACCGACGTTTAAAAACCTCGTAAAACGAAACTAAAAATATTTCTGCACCTTAGCTACATAATATTACGTAGTAGCTACATAGGTGTATATGTATGTAAAGTGATTTAATATCATTCAACAATTTCATGCTTCTCATCACGCCCCCTGATCTTTAATTAATTTGCTTTAATCTTGATAGTAGAACCATACTCGACCATAATCAGGCTTATTACGTTTCCTGTTGTGCTCCGATTTGAAATCTTTTTCGTCTTGTTATTCCATCCACGTCTTTAACACAGGTTTCAACATTTTCCTGCTTCTCTATGTATATTTATAATATTCGTTCATTATTTGTTAACGAGTCAGGCCACAAAGTGCCTATAGACTACATTTTAGTAGCAGCTACACCATCATATTTATTATGCAATTTATTATATAAGCATGATAATAATCAGTAATCGATCATGATGATTCTATCGTTGATAAAACAGATCGAAAGTATCGGCTGGATACGAGCAAACAATCGGCAGAAAGTTATTGTACACGCGAAAATAAATAAAAAATGTGGAACAAAACTGTCCCGTTTAAAGGTTCGTTTTAAGAAAATTTCAATACGTTTACTTAAGAGTTGGACTGGTACACGCGTACTCGTTACATTTTCATATTTCATTTTGTCAGAAACAAAGTATCGTATGAAAGAATCTTGGTCCATTTTTTGTTTGCCTATTCTTAGATAAGAAAGGAAGAAGTAGATAAGAAGAAAGGAAACGATTAAGGAGAGATGATTTACCGTGGATCCGTGTAATCTCGAAGTAGCATTTCTCGTCGATTAATTTCGTGGCCATGATCGTTCATGCTGTTATTTCTTCGTTAGAACATCCGGCGGCTGTGTTTTTCAGTTCCCCCGCGAGAGGAAGTCGAGGAAAAAGCAAAGTAAACGACGAGTACAACGTGTCAAAGAGGAAGCTTGGATATTTTTCTTATCTCTTTGAGGTTGCAATGTGGTTAGAAAGGAAGAAACGCTTTCAAAGTTGGATTTTACGTTACGCATTTCTGTTTTATTCGTCTTATTCGTTTTATGTTATATCTTTTATTTTATTTTTGTTCCATTTATGTTCACTTCTATGAAGAGTGCGGCTGAATAACGCGTACGTGCGGGCGAACGAAGCGATTCTTTATGAAAAGATATAGAATAACGTTTTTTTCCTACGACGTTTCGCTTTCGAGGGAATCGAGTTTGAAAATTTATCAGCAATACTCGAACACGGCTAACTTCGAACGGCAACAAATAATCGGCACGACGTCATTCTACGCGTGGAAATAAATCGCAAATGTGGAATAAAATTATTCCGCAAGACGCTCTGTTTCCGAGAAAAATAAATTTCAAAATCTATCATACGCGTGTACTAAACGAATTGTTTAACCGAGCACGTTCAGATTCTATTTCTTTGAAAACGAAGCCTTAAACGAAAATTTTATTCTACATTTTCCTCTTATTTTTTCACAAGGAACCAGTCACGATCCCTTCGTACATGTTATTCGGATATACCCTGTACGTATCTGTTTAATGCGTAAATTTTAAATTAAACGTTATACCCTTTCGTAAAATATCTCAAATAAAAAGAAGAAATCGTAGTATCACTTTTCTAATGGCAAAGTTAGACGGACAACTTGCATTTTATTCTTCTAATCGAACAATCTATAATTGGTTTCCACTAAACGATCATTCACGCTTTAGTTAATCACACTTCGGTTATCATACTGTTTTTTAAAATGCTATAAACGAAGGCAAACTGCAGTTTCGTTCTCCAAACACGGACAAATAGATATTTGCGAACCTAATATGCAAAACTGCAACGAATCAACAGTCTCTCTTCTTCCATTTACCTCGGGCAAATAGTAGCTTTCAACCTTACTCGATCGTACGTTAACCGTAATTAACATAATCTGAAAATCAACTGAGCATGTTCACCGTGCGTCATTCCAAAAGGCTAAGCATTACAATCAGATATCCTGAGAAATTTCGAAACGGGTAGAAAAGAAAACGAACTGGAACAACTGGCCGAGGTCTTTCTATTATTTCTTCACCCTTCGTTCTTTCCTCTCGTTCCAACGAGTTAAACGATTTGTAATCAAAGCGAACGAAGTTTAATCCACGGAGTATGATTTCGATTAATGACAGCGTGATTAAACGACAAAGATTCGAGAACCGACGATTTTCAAGATAATTATCTCTGTATTCTCGAGATTTCCAAAATCTTTCGCGTTGGATACAGAACACGCGTGTTTTCGACTTTTTGTAGGAAATAAAGAAACGAAATTTAGTAACAAGTAAGTGGAATCTATAGGGAAAAACACGACAAGTTACATTTTGTGCTTTTTTTCTTTTTTTTTTTTTTAGTATTTTCTTATGCCAGGTTTTATTAGCCCCCGGTTATCAAACTTGTCCATTTTTCTTTTTCTTTTTTGGAGTTATATAAACTTGTAACTATCCGTGCTTGTAACTATATTGCGCAGTTATATAAGCCTTTCTCATCCTTTTCATAATTTCAAAAATATTGCTTGTTTCGATATCAAAATATCGAAAGCTATTGAAATATTCTTCTTCCCTAACAGTTTTATCTTTGGCTTTCACAAAACTTTGGCTATTTTTCTGAGCCTCAGCGACCTTCCCTCTGTTTCATGTTAAAATATTTCTTTTTAGTCGCAACAATAAAAAATTGACGTTAAAATGAAAAAACGTATAAAGACGTATTCATCGTGTTATTTTTCTCTGCGATCGTCACGAATATTAATAATTGCCGCACGTATGGTGATATTTAGCACGTGAAATTTATAGTATCTGCTATATTTGGTCTGTCAATTTACGTCGTTAAAAGCTTAAAAATCGAGAAACCTAGAATAATTGACGAAGACTTTAACCAACACGAGGATCCTTATCCGTATACCGCGAGATACTTGATAGATATTATAAAAACAGCATTTTAAAGTGATGACGTAAGACAGATATCATCTGAATGGTATTATAATATAATGTGTAAGCAAGACACCGCGCAATCTTTCTGACTACCGTTTCACAACGTTGTCTACCATCGACGAAACGCGAATAGATCGTTGTTAATCCTTTTCCTTTTTTTTCATTGATAAGAATCTAAAAAAACTTTGTAAAAACTAATAATTTTGCGAGAGTTACGAGACAAATAAGATAAGTTGTCCATTGTAATTTCATCGATTGAAAAGTGTTTGAACTAATCGTCATGGATAATCACATAATCGAAGTAAAATAACAAGGAAGCGATAAAATCGTATTTAAGAAGAATACTGTTACGTTTTTCAGTTTCTCCGTTGTAAATAATACGATCGCATTGAAGCGAAACGACGTTGTCCACTATAATCGGATAAATTGAAAACTTTTGAACAAATTGCCATAGACGATACAGTGACGTCGAAGCGAAATAACGAGCAGCTAATACGATCAGATCGATGTGAAATAACGTAGTCCTCTATGATCCCCTAAATTGAAAGCTTCTCGAACAAATCGTCGTAAACGATACGACAACGTTAAAGCAAGAAAACGAGGAGATTCGTCCAAAGTCTCTGGAACGTTCGATTATCCCCCAAGAGCAGACGATGACGCGTTGGCGGACGTCGATTTAACGCGACGCGTTTTGCTTCCTGTGTGTGGAAGGGAACAACGGCCTGGTTTTCGATTCGGCCGTGTGTCGTTTAAGTATTCGCGTGTGACTGTCCTAATTGCGCGATACACGCGTGTTACGCGAGCGTATCGTGCAAGCTGATGGTCCGTTCCGAGCGTTTCGCGCGAGTTAGCCGTGCGTCCACAAACGCTCGATTATTAACGATACGTGGTCTGACTGTCATCAATGATCGAGTCGACGCAACGAGACGAATACCAAACGAGCTTTATATTCTATCCCTTTGCCGAGCAAAAGCGAAGCTTCTAACACGTACACTCCGGCCCGTAAATATTAGAAAATTTGCGGGGAAAATTTGAATAGCGTTCAAATATTTCGAAACTCTTTGCAGAAGATTTAAGAAATCGTTCTCACAGCATTTTTAACTCTTCGATCTCCCATAAGTCTACTTCCTAATTACTAAAACTATAATGCATAGATACAAATGAGAAAGTACATTTAAGGGCGATAATAAGCGATTGTAAGAATGTTTGCGCAATTCATCTTTTTATCAATATGACAAATAAATGAGAACTAAGTAACAATTTACTTCACCTTGTTAGAACGAACGTTTAATTTTGCGTACCACTTGTATTTTGTACATTTTTACGTTGCTGAATTTTCTAGAAATGCTACTATCTATCTAATATCTACGATCTAATGTGTAATCTAATCTTTCGAGTAATACGTAGAAATTGTCTAACAAATTAATCTAACGCATCTCCAAAAATACAATCTGAACGGCCATCGATCGATCAACAAGCTATAATTTGTGCGAAATTAATCTCGAAATCGTATACAGTCTGTAGATTTTTCAAGAATGCATAAATATTCGCAGTCTGGTAATAAATGTTATTTTATCGAGTTAGAAAAAACGTTACAGTGAGAGAACAATTTTTCATTGTTTAACAAGCTTTACGCATTGATGCGCTTACAAAGCGTAATTATAATTTTTTCTCTTCAATTTAATCTTGCTTAGCTAACGAGGTATCTTGCAGGTACCGAGATGGCAATATAATCGCAGACAAAGTCGGTCGATTCGCTGCAGGCAGCTCGTTTAACTAAAACGTCTCATCGCGCTTAACCCGGTCGCTTAACTCCATCGCCCTATAAATATTGCTATGAATCGCTGCGTGGGTGCGATCCTTTTACTCTCGACCGCTTGCTTCTTTCAACCTCTACTTTATCTACTACAAGCGTTTCAATGTAGGAAATCGCGTCGATAGTTGTAATTTATTTGCTGCGATCGAGATTCATTCTACAAAAACTTTGATTAATTATGGTGTATCGAGGTCGAAATCGACTTTACAAAAATTGTAATCTTTTCTCTTTGTATAAATTTCAACGTCGCATCAACCTTTCTGGTTATTAGCGACGATAATGCGATAAATGCAGAGAGAGAGAGAGAGAGAGAGAGATTTTGTTAAATAACGATATATCTTCCAGAGGGGAGAGAACGCTTGAATCTTGATTTTTATCACAGAGATTTTCGCTTCAAGTTCCTTTTCAAAAGGTACTTGTCGCGAGAATAATTTTATTTAGCACGATTTAAAGGGATGTGTTTGACGATAATTTAACGATTGCAGATGTCGCAGACTGGTGGTGGGTTAGATCTTCAGATTAGGTATGCATGTTGCTAATGCAATTTGATGTCTACGATCGAGGTTCTTGGTGACTAGATCCTTGTTAAGAAATTCCTCGTTTACTTCGAGTATATATGAGACAGCAAAGCTTTTCCGTGTGCTGTTCCACCTGAGTTGGAGATTTTTCTTGGAAAGATCTCAAAGATTACTCGTAGGAATTTTTTTCAACCTCTTTGTTAAAGGTACAAGGTACACGCGTCCTTTGCCGCCAACACGAGATGGGATCTATGCAACAGTAATAATTTTATCTTCGTTAATTGCAGAGTACTTAATTACGCATGATTTATTTCCAATATATCAAGTGGGATTTCATCATTTTTTGGTCGATTAATGATAATTTGGATCGCTCTTTTCGAGTGGTTGGTTTCTTAGAGAATTTTGTTTAACGATTATGGTTTTCATGATTGAAGTTATGTTCCGATTTTGCAAACGATGACTTGCTCGATGCTATCTTAGTGCGGTGAGCCTTTCACCGAGTACGAAGATGATTTTAAATAGAGATAATGGTAGTGCGTCTCATTAACAGAGTCGGACTGGAGATTAACAACTTTAAAGATAAAAAAAATTACTACGAGCGATCGAAGGACATTGGGCGATAGCTATTTCCATAGCAGACACTTTGTTTTAGGAATCATTCAATTATCATTAAAATACCAATTCCATGACACAGAAACGAGTATCATCCGATACGTTCCTTCTTTCATATTTAATGATCTTTCATCGATCAATGATCGACCTCATTCATCGTCGATGCACGAATAAGGTTCAAACACAGTCGATGTCGTTTGTTATGCGGACCATCGAGGAATAAATAATGGGTCTCTGGGACTTTAGAGCCTATAGAACTTAATTTTATACTATGCAATTAATAATTGTGCTAAGTAAAAGAAAAACTATTCAGAATTTAGCTCTCAGAGAGAACGTGTATTTTCTTCGAAAGAACCGCTAAAAGCTAAAGATGCTGAGGGGAATATTATGAAATAATATTTTGAAATAGATAATTGGTTTTAAATGACTCGTTAGAGTACATTAATTAGAACCCATAAACTATCAATTTGCTATCTTGTGGCATAAATGAAAGAAGCTGTCTTTTTTATGATAGATAGATAATATCGTTACATAAAATCGTTTCATGTTACAAAATGAATAAAAGGCGATACAAATAGATGCCTATTAATACTTGTACGCATATTTTCCAAAAGTAAATCGTCATCTCGTAACCACTGAATAGCAAATTTTGATATAAGGAGTCATATTTTTCTGAATCGCAAGCATTTTTGTATCTGTAAATTCGGCATAAACGTACGCGATGCAAACACACGCAGAATAGATATTTGGTAAGTGAAATCCAAAGACTAACGCATAGAAGACATATAATAATACGCGCAGTAAATTAAGATATAGATATACAAAGACAGATAGCGAAATAAGATATGGCTTTAAGGAACGAAGAAATTAAGATACGGACGAATATAAATAAAATTAAATTAAGATATGAACAGTTTGGACAAATTAAGCGGATTAAGATTTAGTTTTAAGGAACAGACATAGAACGGAATAGTAATAAAGATAGAGAGAAAATGTATGGAGCGCGTACATATAGAAAAATATTGTAATAGGCATAAGTCTCGATACGACAAGCGAATACGATACAAACGATAGATGAAACGAAATTCTATTTAAATTCCATCGGTCTAGTTGTGTTTCTAAAAATATAAAAATGCATAAAAATTCGCAGTCTAATAATCGCCTTTTATTTCTGCACTCTCGTTACTTAACACGCTACGACGTTGAGTGGTTAGAAGCATCATAGCAAACAAGCCAAACCAACCAAGTTTGACATAACCGTAATTGTCGTTCCACGTAACCAGCGGTTTGCCAGGAGTAATACACGAGCACCGAAACACGGAACTTTCGGTGTTGAAAGAATCCAGGCATGCGTGACACGTGTATGTATACACGTATGTGTGTCTGTTTACGATCGTGGACGATACATCGCAATGGTATCTTACTCTCGAATCGCGAAGATCGACGAGAAGGATCCTCGACGAGTGAAATCGTCTCTGGTTCTCCCGCTTCTCTCCCCAGGCTGCTACAATTAGGGTTAATTAGCACGCGTAAGCGAGAAATCGCAATTGGAGCAGACACGTACAGCAACAGCATCAGTCGCTCTCTCCAGTCGACTTTCCATATGGTTGAGCTGGATGTCGTATAGCAAAACGCTTTGTCTTCGAACGCTCTGTCGAACGGCATGCTTCTTTGCTCGAGTATAATGAAACTTTCGAATGCGAATGGTAGTTTGCGCAGAGAAACGTAGAGGTCGATGGTCGTAATGGGTTTGCTTGAAATCTTTTCCACTTTTATTAGATTCTTTACATTGTAATTATAGGAATCGTGGTTATCGCGTTTTGCAGAATTTAGAGGAATTGTCGAATGTTGGGATGTTTGAAAGATCGTACAGCGGAGTTGACGAATCTGCAATTTTTTCGTTCTTGAGGTATATTCTACGTTGCAGCGGTAAAGTATATTTTTCTTGCATAGAACGATACGATACTTGAACCAAGTATAAGGAGACTTTAATACGTCGAAGAATGAGATGTAATTACGAGATACGATTACGTGGAGAACTGGGAATGGTCGACGATTGCAATTGCTTTCGTTATTGAAATCTTTGTAATCTCGCGATTGTTTTCTTATGTTATAATTATCTAATTTCACAGTTATTTTATTTTAAAGCATTACAATTTTTAAAAACCACTAAAAAGATCCAAAACGCTTGACATCCTCGATGAAATAGCAAAACGATGTGTCTCGTGTACTAAACAGTGTGATTCTTCCATGAAATATAATGAAATTTTCGAATGTGAACGTTTTTCCTAATCCACGTAATCTACGTAAAAAATTCATTAGGTTAAGATTCGCAATTTTGATCTATCGTTCTCTACCGCGCTCGTTAAATTGCTATTGTCATGAACTAAAATTAAAATTTATTTTATAACATTTAAATATATAAAATTAAAATATAGTTTCAGATACACAGATATATACTTATACGTATATCGTAACTTAACACATGTATCTCTGTAAAAATTATAATACGATATCGCGCGTTTACATCGAATTTTTGGAATATCTCTATCTTAATACACGTCAGATATTGGGGTTCAAAATCGTTATCGTGGTCATTCTAATGTTGGGAATTTAAGCCCAGCACCCAAAGTCTAGATTCGTTACTCTCGATTCGTTATCGAGAAAGTTCCATGCTTCCAGATATTGCACAATGGTATAGGGTCCTGATCTTTCGTTCCCAATAAAGATTGACTTATCGCCAAGCTGTGTCACGACACGCCCAGTCCCTAACCTTGACGAATTTACGGCTTCTGTGTCCAGTTTCTCTCAGGGTACAGCGGACTGCAGCGTTTCGACCTGGCAAACTTACTCAACTCGTGTGCTGGCTACACGCAACAAAGCGACGCTTTCCAGCCAGGAATATTCTTGTAGTTCTTTGATTTTTCAGTAGTTTTTGAGCTAGACGAAATGTTAGATAAAATTAATAGACGTTTTAATAATTCGGATAGAAGAGTTTACAAGTTATTAATACTAATAGCGATACTACTTACCACTACTACTTATTACTAACAGTAATTTCTATATAAATTAAACGAGTTAATGAAATTGTTTCGATATTATTTCTTATATTCACGTTATATTTTAATCGTGTGGATCAAAATCAATCGATATTCCTATCGAGTGATTTTCAAGTTGAAATCCTACGTTCTTCAAAAATAAAATTCCATCCTTCCGTACGTCACTTAACTTAAAAATAACGCAACCAATAGAAGCTATTTTGATCCACTCGTCAGAAAAATTGACTCCACTCGTCAGAAAAATTACTCTACAACGCAACAATAAACGATCAGTATTATCGAATCTTCCGTGTTTCAGTTTTCCAGATAATCGACGAATTTAATTTCCTCGTGACAATTTCAACAAACATAAGAGATTCAAGCAAATAAAAATAGATACATCTGCTTACCGTACATTTTTATTTTAGGGACCGCTAGAAGGCCTAATCATCTTTCGTGATAAGTTTCGCGATAAGTTTCGAAATTATTTGTTCGAATCGCTGCGATTCTAGAATACGCCCAGCTTAAGCGCGTGCCTCAAAATTTCTCTCTGTTATTTGAAATTCCATCCGATCGCTGATTATCGCTTATTGGATTATCATTCTTCCCGCTTAAAACAAACATATTTTTTCTTGTCTTTAAATCGAATTTAGTTAGAATTCTGTCGTGTCGCGAAGCTAGTTCGTGATGGAATTCGAGATAACTTTTTTTTTTCAAATTGCAAGGACAGTTCGCTTATTGAGAGATCTGCGTGACACTTTCCCTTGCACGCGATATCCCATTCATCGAAACGCCTAGACGACTGACTTTTCTGAATCCAGTGGCCCAAGAAGGACATTGGTACTTTCGTAGTACTTTGGTTTTCGTTTCGTTAGCAACGTTTTGGTATCTTTGGTTTTCTCTTAGATTCGTGATAGAACGAATAACGAATATTTAGATGTTCCTGTTTAAGGAAAGATTTTTACTTTGAACCTGAATTTCCGAAGAACTTAGAATCCTTCTTCCGTCTGAATATTTTACTTTTACTCAACATTTTTCAGAAATATGCTCTTGTAATGGAAGGATTACAGTTAAGCTTAATATTGGAGATCTTTCGAAAAGAAAGATTTCTATTCTTACTCCAAAGTTTCTTTTGAAGAGATTAAACGTATCTTGCGAGTGAAAATATTTGTTAAGATTAAAATTAGACCTTAATACCTATAATCCTCCCAAGACGCGTAAAACGTATAAAAACTTCCATACTCGTTAAATAGAAATATTAAATAAAATATTTTCCTCGGAGAGTCTTAAAATTCCTACAATGATCCTCCCAAAGCACTAAACTTCATCCACTCTGAAGCTTCCCTCAACTTTTAATCTCCCTACACACCAACCCTCCTCGTAAGTAACCCCTCAGAAAGTTACTCTAAAAAGGAACTTACCTATTAATCGTTAAATCTTTGATAACTCGAATGTATCTTATTTATCAAAGAAAAACGATATTTACTAGATCACTTACGATAAATTATAATATATTAAACGAATCTCAAGCCACGATAAATTATGACAGACTTAAGAAATAAATTGAAAATAATTACAATAAATCATCGGGGACCAGTCTTATGATATAGGAATGAAATATAGTGACATAGTAATAAATAGATAAAATGAAATTTAATTCTATAAAATATACAAACTTCTTCATTCGAATAGGAGAGGGTTTACGATTAACGTTTAACTTCCTAAGAATCAATTTATCTTAATGGAATCGATCAATTTGGCTTCTCATTTGAATATGTAGTATTTAACTCGTTATAGAAGGTTAAAAACTCAATTATTCTTCCAAACTTTCCTCATCAAATCCGAGAGCCTCGTAATCTCTCTTTCTCTTTCGCTTCCTTTCTCTGCAAGAAACCAGAAATACGCAAGACGAAGAAATATATGACAATTAGCTGTTGTTGGGTCGGTAAGATGCCCACGGAGGTATTTGAATAGAAAACTTGTATATTTACATTGGTGAATGTTACGTGAAATATTTTGAAATTTCATTAACATCGTGACAAGACTCGACTATCACGATCGTCAAAATCTATAAACAAGTCAAAAGATACTTGTTGCGAGTATATATTTAGTACATAACTAGCATACGACACGAATATCCACTTTGAGCATGTAAAAGGTGTTAAAGATGGTCCCATTAAATATTCAGGCTTACAAAAGTAGCGAATAATCGACCGTTTAAATACTTTTGTAATCTCCGTGAAATATTATACTCGTGCTAAATATCAAATAATTCCTGCATACGTTTTCAGATTCCTTTTGAACTCTATCGATATAATCACGATAATAGAGTCTGGTAATATCGTTAATGAGATTGCAAAGTGTAACGCGTACTCGAATACCTTCGTGAGTCTGTGCAAGTACACGCGTGATACGTCCTTTCTTTTATTCATTTCGTTTCTTGAGAAAACTGCATTTGTACTTCCCGAGTCTCCGAATCGAAGGTTTCATTTCGACGACGTGCCTGTTAACACGTCGTCGGACAAAAGGTTCGCCAACTAAAAGCTCTGGAACTTAAGTTGGACAGCGTCGTGCTAGCTAGACGAAAGAGCATCGGTGTGTTCGCGAGCGGCTGGGCGATGGCCAGGTAGAGGGAGGTGCAAAAGGTGAAAAACACTTTGCCATCAGCATAACCGGTTCCACGTATTCCGAGCCTGCGCGTCTCACTGTTTCTCTGGCGTGGTTGGATAACAAGGATTCGACTAGCAGAGAGGGTCTCTTAACCGATCATAATCGACTTTTATCTGCTACCGGTTGTGTTATCGTCGATAGCGCAGCTTTTACGACACGTCGAAATCGTAAAATCGACCAAATTAAAATTTACGTTTAACAATCGGTTTACATTTAAATATTCGAGCTTCTGGCTAAAAGAGATTCATAGAAATATCTGAAACGGTAGAAGCTGGGAATCTCAGATAGTGTGTGTAGAATATATCTTAAACTTGTGTTTCTGGTTCTTATAAAATATCGAATATATGTGATTTTGAAATTACAGTAAATTTTTATAGTAGCTTTCGTAATATAATTGGTTCGTAAAACTGAATAAACGTCGGAGTTTACGCGTCTGTGTATAGTAAAGTTTTGCTTAATAAGAATTGATAAAAATCTGAAAAATAAATTTAAGTACCCGGCCCTCTAAGATTATAATCTCTGTCAGAATCCTGCGATTATTAAATGTCCTGTAAACTTCCGATAAACTTTGAAAATCATCTAGAATAGGTATAACAACTTTAACTTCGATTAGACATTAATTGAAAAGGATGGAATGCCGTATTTCACAATCGATCAGATATTCAACGTGTTCGTCGATGCTGTTAGTCGGTGAATCAACTTAACATTTCATTAGATCCTACAGGCTATTATGCGTAATGCGTATATCTTAGCTTTGCTTCATTCCTACTGGCAAGGTCGCCACGTGACTTAGCAAGGTCGTAAAATCGGTCATGTAATCGTTTCTTTCTTTGCGAGAATATCGCAAGATTTTCCGTTGCTACTGTTCTACGCAACTTATTAGCTATTAACGTTAATAATTTACCATGTGTACGTTCGAGCCGCGAACCATTGGTTATTAGTCATGGTCTTTTATTTTATTCGATACACATTAAACTTACGATTGTACAGAGACAAGTCCAACGTCTTCAATTTCCTACGTATCTGCCTGGATCTCGAATCTCGATATCTTTTTAAATCTTTAGCAATTACCTTGATCGTCTCTAATTTTCTGGAATTTAACGCTCATCGCACCAAACGTCCATTACGCCAATATATTTATATAAAAGACGCATTATCAATTCTTAGTTTTACGATTCTCGATTTGCCTAAATCCTAAGTACTAAATTCTTAATTCTATAATCATTTTCTGTCTTAATTTTATAAAATTTTACATTCAAATGTCTTACTTTTGCTATGACGGACGTTGCTATGATAAAATAAAACTTACAACTCAAGGTGTAATATCTTGCAAGTAATATCTCGAGGAATAAGCTCAGAGTGAAAATAAAATTAGAAATATATGTACAAAAATACAGAAGTCGAAAGCCATCCCCTCCATTCCTCGCGGATTATTCACCACCTTTCGTAATTCGTATCACGCTCCGCCACTTACACCCGGTTTATAAATAAACAGACGAATAAAAGCTGTCTCCTCGGCCAGGCGTGAAAGCTACCGCAATAAGTCCAGTATCGTTCTTGATACCTTGACACGGTCGACTCGTTCCAGATAAGCCTTCCACCATACCGTTTGTCTACCAAGCTTGTTTTTCGCTTTCCATGTACACCACTGAAATTGAAAAACGATAAAATTGGAAATTATTACAATCCCAAGCGCCAAAAAGGTCAAGGATAATTTCGAAAACCAGGATCGTAATCGCTTGGAGTTCTACGTGTACACTGTTTCACGATCACAGGCAGAAAATATAACAAGTAACATCTTTTATATTTTAAATGAACGAATTGAAAATGAACAATCGAAGTTGACAATTGCGAAAGAATCCGAGTTTACGGTTTCACGCAAATTCGTAGTCCTATAAACGCAGTTAAAAAAGCAAGTCTCAGGCAGATATTTGTTTTAATTAGTAAATATTGTCCTTTAGATATTTTATGTATTCTCGCATGCGCGTTGTATAGGGTCTTGTACCTTTTAATTTTCCACGCGTATGCATCTAAGCGCGTGAAGATCCGCGGTATATTAACGACGAATTAAAGAAGATATGTAAATCGAAAGAAGCGATTTTTTCAAAGTATCATTGGTAGATTAGCGATGTCTTAGAATTCATGGTTTCAATTCGAAAACAAAATGGTCAGAAATTTCGAATGGAAATATATTTTAAGTTTAGTAATTTAGCAATGCCCGTAGAATTTAGAATGCAAGATTTTGTTTCAAGGATAATTTCACAAGAGCAGGATCGTAATAACGTGGAGTTCAACGAAGACCTCTAACTCTAACCTCGAAGTCATTTAGTTCATGGTAATATTGTTCTGGATGAGCGATCGCAAGTAATAACCCAAGCTTAATGGTATACAGGAAAAGATTTTCCTCGATGGAAGAGCAATTACGTCGAAGATCATAGTCTCGGATTATCGACGAGTAAAAACAACTGTAGGATAATCTCCTTTTGTTTCTTTCTTGTAACTCGATTTATAAGGAGGAAGAGTTTGATTACGATCCTCCAGTTTCGCCGGTTGCGTCAACTGTCGGGAAAACGCTTCCGGTTATTATCGACTTCCTCCCAAACGTTAGGCGAACCAACGCGGTTCGTCCCAGGAGATACTATTATGCTTTCTGTACTCTCAATCTTCGTATCCTTTGGAGCATCCTGTATATTTAAGTTTCACTTTGCGAAGATAGTAGTTTGCAAAATAGTTTGAACAAACCGACGGAATCATCGTCGCTAGAGCTAATATTCGCGGTAAGAAAGTTTTGCGCTTTTGAATATCGAGTCTGTACGTTTCTTTCTTTTTCAATAAATATGACTTAGACATTGGGGCCGAACGATCTAACAATTCCTACAAAGACGTGAAAAAGTCCAAGATCATTGGAAATTAATACATGTTCAAATACTCCAATACTAATTTATCTCGTTTATTATACGTAGCAAGTGATATTACCGCCGAGACAGTCTTTTTAGCATATTAGAAACAATGAGTTTAAAAGGAGCTTAATAATCGTCCTAATAAAATATGAAACAAGTATACAGAAGTAAATTTGCTCGGTAGAGTTCCGCTTATATGAATTTGTCGAGAGACGAATAGCTTATATTAGTTCGTATAATAAGAATTCACCGATTCTCTGAGCTGTCTATGATCTTTCTTCTATACGAAGAAAGTAGAAAATGCATAGTAGAAATTCAGGTTCAAATTAATAAAGTAGAAACTATAAAAATTTCATTGAAATAAATAAATAGATAGATAGATAGATAGATAGATAGATAGATAGATAGATAGAGAGAGAGAGAGAGAGAGAGAGTTCTGTTTTATGTTATTGTACTATTATAATAATTATTATAATTACAGGAAAGAAAATACTTTCTCTTAGTAACCATTATTCAATTTGATTTCAGACGCAACACGATTGGACGTCCGCGTGAGTGGAGCCGGGGCCACAGAGCCAGCGTGTCCCAATCGATACGCAGCTAGTCGATCAGCATGAAGTGGCAGAACTGTGGCGGCGTGGGGTCCAGGTGCGTCAGACGCGCTCTGTTGTTCGTGTTCGTCTGGGGCCTGGTGATGATCGCGGCGGTGCAATTCCGTCATGTGGAGAACAGCCTCAGAGAGACACCAACGGCCGAAGAGTCCGCTAACGACCTTCTTCTCGACGACATCTATCGTCGACGCGAGATAATGAAGAACCGTGGCTCTTCCAGTCTCGGTCTCTCCAGATATCTCTTGCAGAGATCCTCGGCAGACTCCAGTTTTTCGAATTCCGGTGGTTCCAGCCTCTTAACCACTTTGACCACCATATCCAACAATCCAACGAAAAATCCTTCGGAGTTGGAGCCACTGTTGGATAAAAGACCAGCGAAAACAGAGGAAGAGTTGATCGAGGAAATAGAACAGAGGATACCTAGTCTGCCTTTAGCTTACTGGAACAAGAACAGCAAATATCCTGCTGGTCAGAGCAAGACTAAAGGCAATTACAGCTGTTCCAATCTGAAATATCCGTCTATCTACGATATAGAGTTCAATAACGTTTACTGGCAAACGATGCGAACCGGTAACGGCACGTTTCAATTGTTTGGTGCTTATTACGACCGTAGAAAGCTGTCGAGAATAGGGCCAGCCGTTAGGATCGTTGGGATGATCGATAGAATCGAGCCTACTGTAAAGACTCACTGTCAATTTTGGTACGACGGGGAAAGAGATCCTGTCATTGTCGAGACCATGGAATATAAATATATCTGGTACCCTAAATGGGGTAACTACAAACAGGGAATCTATCAGCCGTACGTAATTGCCTGCAAGATTCCCCAGTCTCATTGGTCGAAGGGACCTCCGGCTTCAGTTTCTATGGTAGAAAAGAGCTGCGACACTCCCAGCAATAATCTTAGAGTCATATACAATAAGCCAGAACGTAAAAAAGATTTTGCCGTCTGCGTGAAAGGTCTAGATTTCCTTCACGAGGATTTGTCTGTCAGACTGGTCGAATGGATCGAGTTGATCAGCCTGTTAGGCGCAGACAAGATCTTCTTCTATCAGCTCCAGGTTCATCCTAACGTGACAAAGATTCTAGATCATTATCAGAAATTAGGAATGGTCCATGTGACCCCGCTGACGTTACCTGGTGGGCAACCTAACGTTCCTGCTTTTCAACACATGTATCTGACAAAGAAGACCAATCATAAGAGACAGAACGAACTGATTCCTTATAACGACTGTTTGTACAAGCATATGTACGAGTACGAATATATCGCTTTATTGGACGTGGACGAAGTGATCATGCCAGTGAAAGACGCTACGTGGCAGGATTTGATGAAGAGGGTGCTGCAGAAAGCGTTAAAGATTAGAAACGAGACTAGGGCTTCGTATAACGTGAGGAACGTGTATTTCCTCGACGATTTGCTGCACTCGCACGGGTACTTCAAGGACATGCCAAAGTGAGTATCACACTTATTTTATTATATATTATATATTATATTATATAACTTATTTTCCTATTTGTTTCATTACGTTCAACGAAATAGAACTTTTTCTTTCCTATCGATGTTTTGCGATAGTTTGACTCGAGTAATCTGTCGAATAAAAGAAAGAGCGACGATTCGTTAATCAAGAAGAAAGTCGATGGATCAGATTCGATCTTCATTGAGAAGAAGATAACTATCATAGAGAATATTTTGATCAGAATACAAAGGAAATAAATTTTTCGATGATTATATCGATCATTGTAATTTCATCCGAGATCTTAGCCTTACTGGAAATTATGTAAAATTGTGAAATTTAGGTTGAACGTAATACTAGATGGTAACGTATCGATAATAACGGTATTCTTCGTGTTGGGTAAACGATCGTTTAGTTTCGAAAGCCGAATAAATTGCACCCAAGATACTTTTACAATTTCTTCTGTGTCATTAAAGGTATTGGCAAATTTTAACGTAACTAACCAACTAAGTATCGGGACCCCTGTTTAACAAAATAACTATAGTATCGACTACGATGTAGCAACCGCTCAAACGCTGTCAGCCAATTTTGAACAACCGAAAAGAAGCAAAGCCAAGCGAAACGTAACGAAACCGTAAATGATCTAATATACATTTCACGAACTTCCTTCTACTTGATCCGTAGATCTTTGGTTTCAAACATTAGAAACATTAGAAATCGATAATGAAAAATTGGAAAGTTTTAGGGTTCAATGACCTGCAAATCTGCGAAATTTAACAAGTTAGAATTTGAAGTTTTAAGAGACGAGAAATTTGAAAATCTAGAATTTTCCAAAATTCGGGAATTCCAAAGTTCGAGAATTAAAAGATTCAAACGTTTGAAAATTCGAAAATTTGAAAACGTATGAATCGGAATATCGGAAAGGTCTGAAAATATGGACATTCGAGTATTTGGAAATTGAAATATACAAAGATTGGAGGACCGAGCGATGCAACGTCTCCGTTAATCCTTCGTTCAAAATTTCTCATATGTTCGCAGGTACATGCATATGTTGCAACACGTCTATCGTTCGCAAAACTTCACGAAACCTAATCAGTACATCAAGTGCTTCCACAATCCGGAGAGGGTGGTGACCTTGCACAATCACTTCCCTTTGGCCTGTTTGGGCGCCGGTTGCACCAGTTACCCCATAGAGACCGAGGATGCTCAACTTCAGCATTACAGAGCCGATTGCGTGAAATCGTTGAAGAAGACTTGCGTCCAATATCGCGAGAACAGCGTGTTAGACACTACGATATGGCGATACAAGGACCAATTAATCGAAAGAGTCACCAGGACGTTGGAAACCCTTGGTTTCTTTGGACCGAGCTAGCGAGAATCAGACTTTCCGAGTTTCTATTTCGTGCGCTATCGACGACGAAGCTTGAAACCGTTTAGAATCGTTTCCTCCGTTCGTCTCGTTTCTCCTTCTATCGATTTCCTTTAAAACGGTCCAATGTGCGAAAAGTTTGCTACTCGAACGGTCGCCAGGAACGCGTTTGCTTCGATTAACAAAGAATTTTTATCGACTCCGGTGTTTAACTATACAAATTTTTTCCTATAAAACTTTCCATTCGGATCAAATATTTGTTGCGTTACGATGGTTTGCTTGAAATATTTGTTGAAACCAAAGTACGACGATGCCTTGAAATATTAACAAGCACCGTACGATATTCCAGTTTCGTGTTTCCATAAATACTTTAAACAAATTACTTCGTTAATAATTTAAAAATCACTTGTTTGTCTCTTATAGAGGTATCGCGTATTTTCTTATTGTTATCGATTCTTCGCAATTGGACAGAAACTCGATGCGCTTAGATAAGAAAAGAATCGGTGGTTATGACAACGAAGCGTCGTGATTCACCGAGACACGTTCGAGGAAGAAAAGGCTGTGTAAATCGGACAGAACGTACGGCGACGATTAGAATAATCTATAGGATAAGGATAAGAATAGCGTTAATGATTTTTCAATTTGTGCCACTGGACGAAATGTAAACTCGATTGGCGGAATCGTAGATTGGAAACATGACTTCTTTGCTCAACGTCCTTCGAGATAGCCACGAATTATTTGCTTCTCGATCAACTATGCTGTCACGTGTGTGATACGCTCTTTACGAAATCGAATATCGTCAAACGAACGCGATCGAAAGACTGGCAACTAATTACGGTTGCACTTGAAATTCGAACCGAGGGAAACCTGTTTCGTCGTGTAACGCGAAATATTTTATTTCTAATAATCGTATCATTCGATACATCGAATTTTATCAATTAGAGAAATTCCAATTTTTAACAATTTGTGCAATGTATCGCGTACCATTAAATTATATAATTCAAGCATGTGGAAATATTTGGATATTAAATTGAAACGAAAGAATTCGAATACTTTGCGAATTTGAAAATTCCGAACCTTAAAGAGATAGAGATTTTGGCTATTTTTTAATATCCGAATATTCGCAGAAATACATTAGAACGAATTAGTCGATTTCTTAAATTAGCGAACGCCAAGCGAATGTTTGATTAGGCGAATGTTTCGAGTAATTTGAAAAGTCAAATAGCATTCGACTTACTCGAAAAATTCGAGAATCGAAGAGACGAGATTGTTGGCTATGTCGTATATTTCGAATTTGAAAGAGAAGAATCAAAGAAACAAACGATCGAAAACGAGAACTATAAATAGGAAATCTGCAATATATTTCGAAATTCGCAACACGACAACGTAATCTGGATACGAAACGAGTTTGAATTTATTCATTTCAACGATGAAAATCGACGAAGCTTCGTTGTATTTTTAATCGTACCGTATTCTAGCCATTTATCGTTCTCTATCGAACGATTCTCTATCGAGCGCTCTTTATATCGATCGATCGAATTTACATAAATATATCGCGTTGTAGGTGAAAGAGATTATAGCGAGACGATATAGTTGATTATATATTAATATTTATAGGTTTCAAGATTCGAAACGTTAATTTCGATTAGATAAAGATAGATACGAGAAAGCCGAAATTTTGAGCGTCCATTCAAAATTGAAGTACGAAGAGTAAAAACGAATTGATTTCAAACGCCACAAATTGAATAATTCGTCGTTTAAAATAGATGCGAGCATCGAATACTCGGCGCAACTAATCCTATCTAAAAATTAATTTTTCCACTTTTGCATAATTAATACAGCTTATTGGAGATGTATATAGAGCCGATATACCTATTCAGTCCACTTTTGTTCTCGATGTTTCGATCGTTTCTTTCCTTTTTTTAACGCTCCATAATATAGAAAAAATGATGTATGGTATAAAATGTGAAAAGCAGATTTTAGAAACATGGTTGATGTATCGCTTTAAGAATGACTTTTACAATTTGATATCTACTCTTGGCTACGATCTTCTTTTCGATTAATCAAAGTAGATATCAACGAATTAAGGTTAAAGATTTAGTTTATAATCGTACTATATCTCTTCCACCAAGCCCGTGTTAGTATTAATTAGATTATTATCTTGCGCGAAAATTAGGACCCGCAGTATCGGTTTCTCTTTGTCATTTTTTCCTCTTCTTTCTCTCGATTTGCTCGCGCGGAACGGAAATCCTCCGCGAAGATGAGTCGATTGCGATGTTTGTGTCGAAGCGATAACGGGAAGAAAGCTGATTATGGGTATCGATCGGCAAGTGAAACGAACGGTACTTCATCGATTAAAACAACATCGATCGCGTTCATTCGGGACCATCGTTTTCAATTTATTGTTCAGCAATTCTATGGAACGCTTTACGCAGAGTGTTTCAAAATAGAAGAGTAAACTAGAATAAAGAGATGGAATCGTCAAATTCTTATATTTTATTTATAAAAGTTTTTCAACGAATTGAGTAAAAAAAAAAAATATATTTTTTGAATGATAAATCGAAGAATGACATTTAGTTCGAAACACTTTGTACACTGAGCGTCGAATCGCTCGGAGAAAGGTTTGGGGTTTCGATGCCACGATACCAGAGGATGGTCTCGAGTTCACGATCGATGCTGTAATTCGAGTTTACTGTAAACTAACGATCGTAACTCTGGTTGAATAGCGTTTCTTGCGCGTTTCAACCGAGACACAACGAGGGCCCCTTGTCCCAGGGATGTACGATCACGTTGAATTGTGAAAGACCAGATCGATCTTGAATTCTGTCACGTAAAGCGAAGACGACACGAAATAAATTGTATCGCACGGTTTTCGAAACATCGCGCGATGGCCCGCCATTTTCATGTCACGCTCAAGGGTCGCTCGTCTTGGGCAATAACATTTCACGTTGAAAGAGAAGAAAAGAAATCGAAACCTCGTTAAAATAGAATTTCGCCAATTTTTAATTCAAGATATCGAAGATATCGAAAGTACGGAAATTTTAGAGCGGAAAATTTCAAACTTAAAAAGTTCAGCGTCGGAGACTTTAAAACGTTGAAACGTTAAAACGTTAAAAACATGAAAAATTTGACAGTTCCGGAATACGCGAATCGGCTGCAGGCAAAATTTTCAAATATTCGAAAATCACAAAATTCAAAAGTTTAAACGTCGAATACTTGAAAATTCTAAACTTTAAACATTGCAATAGCGCAAAATTCAGTAACTTGGAGATTCAGAAATCTTCTTAATACTCGAGATTTCAAAAATATAATAATCAAAAAAATGCAAGAGTACGTAAAATTTGCAAATTTAAAAAATTCTAAATTCTAAAAATTTGTTAGAATTAAATTAACGCCATCGAAATTAAGGAAATTAACGAAATCGTGGTAATCGTAAATAGAGGTTGAATTATTGCACGCGATATCGCGTCAGAGTCGTCGAAGAAAGAAAAAGGATACTTGTAAGGTAAAAAAATCATCGTTTTCGGAGTTTCACGAAGGAACGAAAGTACATCCCTGGAACGACCGAATGCTTTTTTCCTACGTGTATTTTCTTCGTAACTCGAAGCGGCCCCCATGGCCAAGTTTTCCTTTCCTTTTTGCATGGTGAACCTCGATCGCTTTCTACGCGACACGATTGTTTCCTTTCTTTTCTTTTTTTACGCTGTTTGGTGAGAGCGCGATTGACGTTGCACCATGAACTAACATATAGATTATTATTATTCCTATTATTATTATTATTATTATTATTATTATTATTATTATTACTTCTATTATCATCATTATCATTACTACTACTACTACTACTACTACTACTACTACTACTACTACTACTATTACTACTGCTATTACTACTACTACTACTACTATCATCATTATTATTATCTTTATTATTACAATGTTCTCGTGTAGCGGATCTATTCATTGAAATCCTCTCCAATGAATACGTATACTTATACACACGCAGTTACTAAGACACAGTGGTATAATCGGCGTTAACTGGTCGAAATTCATTTCTTTTTCACCATTCAACGCGATCGTAACGATCAGACTGACGATAATATTCCTGTTTAAACGACTATTTACGCTCGGTTTCGCGGTATCTTTGAACATCTGGTAACTATTTCCGGTTTGTCTGGTGATATGGATCGTTTCTGGTGGTCTAGTTCGTTTTTGGTTGACCTGGTGTTTTTAGAAAGGCGAAGTCGAGCGTCAAAGTGCCTAAACTCGCGTTGGTGGCGAATAGAATGCGATCCACGGCTCGGTCTTGACGATCGATCTCTCGTTTTTTATGTAAATACACAGAAGAGTCGGTTGGGATAATAATAAACCATTACCAGATACACGTATTTTTTTCATCTTTCACGTCTTCTTTTCCAATGGATCTTCCTAACGAAATTTCTTTCAAAGACAGAAAGATAATTGACCGCCGAAAAATAATCAGATCGCCGATATCGATACTTCGATAGTTGGTGATGATTTGGAAGAAGCTTAATTTTGAATCGCGCGCAATTCGAGTCACTAAAGATGCGTACAGTGCACGATTTCAAACGAAAAATCTGTAGTAGGTTACGAAGAGAGTATTTATCGACGTTGCCGACCCATTGTATAGTAACGATCGATAGTAAGCCGTAGGAAATGGAAGAGGGCGTACGAAACAGTGTGATTTTCCAGCAGGTCGGTATTTCACAATCTGAGACGCAAAGTTCCGTTCAACGTCATCTCTATTCTGTTCTTGGTTAATGGAAAGAGAAGGGTATAAAATTTCCTATATCGGATAAAGATTTTAACGAACAAACCAGGCGTCGATAAGATAGATAGCTGTAGACAAATATCAAGTAGCCCTCCGAAGGAAAATTAGTTGCCTGACTCGATAGAACCATGTACGTGATATATATATATTGTACAGATTATTTTGATACAACGCTACAGAAATACATGTATCGATATTTTATTTGAATTTAATATCAAACCAAAAAATTAAAAATAAAAAGATTTCGTAAATGTACGGTTCTAGTAATTCCAGTTACTTCGAGTTCAAGAGTACATATATGGTATGAATTAATCGAGATAGAAATTCTTTATAATCGATCCATACGAGCAAGATTACGAAGAAACAGAATTTGTTATTTTAACTTCAATTTAATCGTTTAATCGTTGGTTCGATCATCCTACTAATTTACTGTCTAATTTTTCTTTACAAAGAAAGAAGTTTGTAGAATATTTTGGACTCGTGACTTAGTGGGTGGACCTTTCACGACGCTCCGTCTCGAAACGAAATTTCGCCGATGGCATAGGTAGGATAAATTTGGAACAACCATCTCGAACGAAACACGCCTGTGTTTTACGTTAGTTCCGCAGTTAGTTTCGCTTCTCCAACGCCGCGATAAAGAACTCGATATACCGCGATGTTTAACAGGTGTATCTCGATAAAAACGAAGTAAAATTATCGTTTGTCGAACGACGTTTCGCGCGAATAATAATTTCTCTATGAAGTTCGCTTAGACGAATTATTATTATCTTGGTAAAATATTATAGGTGTTCCAAGTGTAAAATACTAAGATACGAAATTTAAATGTAGCGAGCGTTTTAAGCATAAATTGTTTAAATATAAAGAATGGAAAATTATAAGAACGTGCATATAGTTGAACGAATGAAAATGTTTGATACGTGTACGTAGGTTCAGGGGAATAGAACCGTTGAAATATCGGAATTACGATAGAAACGAAGTATTAAAATCACGATAAACCATAATTTTTGTATTCCTTTGTGGTTCCGTGTCTTCGTAGACGCACGAACGATTTATGATGCGATTTAAAAGAAGTTTAAAATCAACGCTTCCTATGCAAACTATAATTCTATATTTCCATAACAAATAACGCTGTGGTGTTCTTCGAAGTTTAATGGCGTTCGATGTAAAATGTGATTTTCTATCTCTATACATCTATACAGACGATGCAATTGAATTTTCGAAAATTTATGCTTTCAGTATGAAATGTAATTTTTCACCTCTATCAACGGACAATGTAATGGGATTTTTTAAAACCGATGCTTTCACTATAAAATATAATTTCCAGCCTTTTTCTCAAAATCTTATCTTCATATAGACGTATCGTACCGATAGATCGAGCCATAATTTTCTATCTGTAAATAATAACGATAACTCGAACAATACTGTTATCTTTGGTTTAAGTTAATTTTTATCTTTTCGATTCATATTACATTTAATCTAATATAATTTAAGACATTTAGTTCGGTCGACGCGGTATTTTTGATAACGGTAAGATACGATATAAGAAAGATTGCATAGGCCCCTAGATTGCTTTCCTACCAATCTAACGGAACTCGAACCACAGGAAGATAAATCAAACGCACGTTGCGAAGGAGGAAATCAATTTTTATGCTCTACCATCGTCCTTCTTTTAGATTGATATCGGTAATACGCTTTCCTTGCCATCTCTCTTCTTACACCATACAAAATAGACCATTAATTAATACGCTCGTAGATATATTCATCGATTTGTTTCTTATATCTGATAATCCATTAATTTCCATTTATCGTAATTCTCGATCGATTCGATAACATTAAATTGTCCCGTTATTTTAGATTTTTATAACGTACGTACATCGTACGTCGCTCGATAATTTTCTAATTTTTAAATACTCGAGACGCCCGTTTCAGCTTTCTTCGAACGCAACGTTACATCTTATTCCAAAGATATTAATTCCACGATTCGCGACATGGTTCGCTATCCAAAATGTACATACTCGTGTCTCTCGGTGGTCAGCAATTCCTAACAGCTATGCGTTTACTTTAGTTGTTAAAATAATCGCCGTGTATTGTACATACACTAGCCCTGAAACGTATCCGGCAAACTTGCCCGTCTTCTACAGCATGTAATTTAATTAGAAGGTCGCTAGCATACAGAAGAATTTGTTACGATTTTATTCCGTATTGTCGTCGCAGCGTGTGCGTTTACGCATTGAAAATTACCACGCGATCAAATTCGCGTTTAGAAATTAATGTACGTAATAAGATTCTCAAACTTTGTGGAACCGATTTGCTGTCTGACAAATGCTGTCCGAAGAATATTAAATAAAAGAACATTTTTTCAAAGAAATCGATCAATAGCGAATCGAAATCGATTCGATTAATTTTCGTATCTAAAATCTCGAACGATCGCAAAACGTACGTAAAATTCATCGAAAATGGTACTATGTCAAATTTGCAGCGATTATATCGATTTTCAAAATTCTATTTCAAATTTACCTAAAACAGTGACGAATGATTTAGTACGCTGTCCGTAAACACTTGAATGTTCGATTTAAAAAGCGTTTTAAACGCTCGATCCAGCTCTAGATCATCGAACATCCACGAGCGAACTGCGAATATTGCGAAACATTTTCGAAAAACGCTGTACCTTTTGTTTCTGAAAACGTAAGAAACGTAATGTAAGAACGTTGGTTGATAAAGCGACTGGATATCGTGGAAATTCAATGGTGTGAGAGGAATATCAAGAGACGTATAGGAGAAAAGAGAGAAATTCGAAGAAAGATGAAGAAACGCGGTGAAAGCGCGTGAAGGAAGAGAACGTGCTCCGAAGCGGAAAGCACGATGCCGCGTTCGCGACCGGAAGCGTTCGAGCTGATGGTCGAGGCCGAGAAGCCCTCCAAGTGCATCAGGTTTCTACGTTTCCTGTGGAAGTTCTTCAGATGCGTTTTTTCCCACGTGTCGTTGGTTTCGTTGGTCGTGCTCTACTGTCTGATCGGCGCGTACGCGTTCGAGGCCCTCGAGGCCACCCACGAGAAAGAGGTAGATATATCGAATTTTAATTCCCTTATCTCTTTAACCCTGGTTTACGAAACCGACGGTACAACGAATAAGCCTCGGATAGCTAAAGAAAGTAGATCGTCGAATCGTTATCGTCTTTTCTCTTAAATTTTTCCGTTAAGATCCGTTAAAATACGGCATTTTATTACGAGTGGGATTAAATATCTCGTTTTAGAAACTGCGTTCAATGTCTATTTTTTCAAACTTGCTTGTACATCATCGCGTATCTTATCGCCAGACCGAGCGTATTTTTACGAATGCAACCGAAGAAATTAAATCCAGAGGGTCGTTTTACCTTCTAGAGTAAACTATAACGAGAGCACTTTAAATATATTATTTTCGCGTATTATGTGAATTTTTGCATTCTGAAATTTTTCACCGGAGCATAAATATTCGTCGACTAATTATCATATGTTATATCGTTGCGTTCGTCGGTAAAATAAAAGTCGGGATTTAAACGCTATTTTTATTCTTTCTTCTCGGCGAACATTTGCAATGTTACATTTTTATGATGTTCTTTTGTAGAGGTTTCAGGGAAAAAGTAGTATCTGGTTCATGGTGAAGTTAGCCTGGCTATATTATGCCCAGTGACGTTTTTCCATTTCTTTCTCGCTAATTTTTTCATATCCGTGTTCCACGTTGTTCGCGTATTTTAATGTTTCGTGATTTTTTCTAATTTCTTTTCCTTTCTTGGCTTTCTTTCGATCAATCGCTGGTCAATCGCGTAATTTTGATCGTTTTCTTCGAACTCTGATTACGATTGCACGTCTTTTTTTTTATTCTTTCCGTCTTTAAAGTACCCCTATTCTCTCTGCATGAAAAGTCCTGGCTGACCGAAGGTTCTCCAATAAAAATTCTGTTTCGGCAATTTTTCTTCTTCGAACTCGAGATATATTTCACGCCAAAAGCTACTTTTTCACCTTTCGCCATCTCCTTTCTCCTATTTTAATCTCTTCTCTGGTACTCTATTATCATTCGTTCAGTTATACCTTCTTACATTCCTCCGCTCTTCTACGTTTCTCACTTTATTTTCTTCTCCTGTTTCCTTTAAACTTCGCTGCTCCGTCGTTTTTTTCTTCTACTATTAAATCCATTTATTTCAATAAAACCTAATGACGCGATATCTCCGCGACAAAGACATCGAATAAAACGAAAACACTTCCATTTTCATTATCATTTAACAACAGCGAAATACAGAAATAAAAATAAACGCGCAATTTGTCTCAGCCTAAATAACGACACTTTATCTTCCCCTCTTACAATTCTCATTCCAATTCCCTTTATCGTTCATCCCCTTTCCCCTTTCTTTAGTTTTCTTCTTTTTTTCTCCTTCTCTCTCTCTCTCTCTCTGTTTGTCTCTCTCTCTCTGTCTCTCTCTCTTTCTTTTATCCAGATCAAGAAGAGCATTAAAGACATCAGAGGGAACGTAGCAGAGCAGCTATGGAAGATCACGAAGGAGGTAGAGGTTCTGATTCGTGAAAATTGGACGGACAAAGCGTTACGTGAATTAAAGGTACCGGGCCGTCTCATCCGCATTCGGTGACCAGAGATCGAACTCGAATTTCCTCCGCCATCACTTTCCCGCTACTTTTCTTCGTAGAGCTTCGAGAACAACCTCGTGTGCATGATGGAGAAGGAGGGTTGGGATGGCAGCGAGGGCGAGGATGACATCCAATGGACCTTTGCTGGCGCTCTCTTTTACTCCATCGTCGTCATTACTACCATTGGTAAGACTAATCATTTCGTCTCGCTTATCTTCAACAGACGATTATCTATCATAATCTTCTTTAATAGTTTTCACGAATCGTCTTAATTTTTTTTTAATAGTTAGCATCGATTGTAATCATTTAGTTTTTCTTATTCTCAAGAGATAATTAATTCTCATACCTTTGATAATTTTCACGAATTATCCTGATTTTCTCTAATAGTTATTTCCTTAACAACGAAGAACGTTATCGACAAGAGCGAAGGATATTAGGAGAGCGGTAGAATATTATCGAATTCGTATTTTTACAAATATAATTAGGAGAAACGAAATCTAGGTAGGTTTAATAGGAAGTCTATTTTCTACTAAAACGAGTATTATAACGAACACTATACTTTGAATATTAGCGGTTGAATAGCAGTGGCATAAGAAGTCTCGATAGGTAAAAGAAGCAGAGAAAATTCATAGAAATAGAAGAAATGTTCTTAACGATAATCTTACGTGACATCAATTATCATATTTATTATACAAAGTTTATATTATAACGAATATCGAATAAGTTCAATGAAAAATCTTTGGTATCTTGTTAAAAGTGTTTGAAGTCGTCGTGGCTCTTTTAAAAACAGGAAGTTCGATAATTTTTAGATTGGAGCCACGACAGCGGGTTCTGTGGCTAAAAATAAGGAGAAATGTTTCATGAATTTTCATGCTCGTCTAAAATTACGTTCCACTGTCGTTCTTTTTTAATTTAACTGAAATACTTATATTAACTTTCTATAACCAGAATGCATTGCTCACTCGCGACACAAGAAACGTCATTGCTTTGATCAATTATTGAAAACTGAAATTAAAATTTTGGTTTGAAAATTGGTACTGATAATTGTCATATCATTTTACGAAAAAACGTTATACCAATAAAATACTAAAGTAAAGTAGACGAATAAAATAAAATCTAAAAGTTATAAATACATACGTGAGCACTAAACGTAAATCGTGTTAGTAAATTTCGATAAAGAATTAATAAGATAAAAATAAATACAATACAGACGAGTAATGCGTGAAATACAATGTCAGATAAATCGTGTCAGATGATAGATAAATAAGAATTAAAGGCAATTGTATAGATACACGAGTATTTCCGAGTCACATAGAAGGTTAACGACTAAGTATCTACCTTGTGAATACCGTACGTACTTTTGGAAATATTTCATTTCCTTCAGAGCAATCTGTTAAAGTATTTTTTCCCTTTGATATTCAACTACATCGTAAACATTCATGCGTCTTCCGTTTCAACCTATAAACAAACTATCTAAAAAATATTCGAAAACAAATATCCAAAGAGTATCTATACAAATTACGAATAATATTTGAAACTACGCATATATAAATATCGAGTAACGCTAGGTATCTCTCTGATTCAAGTATTCTTTCTATAAAAATTTAACGAATATCTTGGCAGTTTTAACAATTTCAGAAACATCCTACACCGCGACATTTTTTTAATAATTTCCTCTCATACGCTGTCCAACTCTTTAATCCGACTCTTCGTTCGGGCAGATCGATCTTATTAAGAATTTAGAAGACGAAATACGCGAAGAACCGTCGGAAGATCGATCAGGCGAGAAAAAGTTGCCGTCGAAAGCCTCGTGTAAATGGAGCTTAAACTTTTTCATCCGCGTTAGCGTTTTGCGTCTGATTTTTCTTCAAGGACCGACTGTAAATATCAAAGTCGTTGTAATCGTAATTTTGCTCGTAAGGATTGCTATGAGGTCGTGGATAGGGCTCCGGATTTTCCCCTGGAAAATGGTAATTTCCAGGATATCTGTTAGCGCCAGTGAAACTCCCCTGGGGTCTTCGATTACCATAATTGTTCGGCGATTGCACGAAAGTCGCTGGTCCGTACTTGTTAGGACCACCCTGGAATTTGTGTAAACGTTATTAAAGTTAACCGATATGATCGAAGCTATAAATAGGCTGCAGATTTTTATGCTTTTATTGGAAAATCGCAGGTACAGAAGCCTATAGATTGCATATACTATACAAAGACATATAAAATACTCAAACTGTAATACTTGCTATAATATTCGGTAATCGAAACAATTTTTTACTTCTATTTTTTGTAATGTTCATAAAAATATGAATTTGCATAAGTAACCGCAGTCCAGTTACAGATTATTCTTTTGAGTACAGACGTATTTCGTTTCTTTTCTCTTTCTTCGGAAATCTAGATTTTTCGAATTTTGCTATCGTTGTATTTTGCTAGACTTCATTTGGAAACGGGGGGTTTCGTTCAATTGGCAAGTTGAAAAATTCAAACACTCGACATTAATTCTTCTAGAATTCGATTTTGCGCGATCTGCGATATCAAAAACTGAGTAACATTATCAGAAACATAATAACAGTCATATCAGTAACATAATAGTAGTATCAGTAAATGTCAATATCAATAAAACGGTACCGGATATGAAGGATGTTGTCCTTGTCCGTATCGTCCGGAAACCAACGCTGGATACTTTCTGCTATTAAAGCAGCAATATTTTTTATCCTTGGAGCAGCTTCCCTGATTAAAAAAATGATTAGAAATATTAATGAGCATATAGTTAGAAAGTTTCAAAGATATCGGTCATTTTTCCATATTTCTTACAAATTTCAATCCGCTAGAGGGGCAATTGAAGCTGTATCTGCATTTGCAAGTGTCGTATTCTCTATATCGAGGATCGTCCTTCACCCACGATGGCACGAAACCGTTTTCCAACTCGCCATCGTCGATATTTGCGGTGTAGGAAGGTCTGCACGGGTTAAAGTAAAAGTAAATATTATTCAACGGTTGCTTCTTTAAGTGATATAATGGTTTAAGCTTTTTGCAGTTTCGATCCTGCATGTAATCAGGAAACCGATAGAATTTAGTATTTCCAGAAAATATTTCTAGTTTAAAAGGAATAATATACATATATGTATGCAACAGTGATAAAGTTAGGTGGAAAACCCTGCGTATGTACGTTCTTCTTTTATTTTTGCTCGAAAGTGCTTAAATCTCTATTATACGTTACTTTTCAGTTTGTCATTGGCATACTAAAAATTCAGATTCGATCGATCGCCGACAAAGCCCGATATCGAAATGTGCTCAAATATTCTCCAGCCGCCGATATTCGTAACAGAGTTGAACAATCGAACTCGAACGAAACCCAAATCCAACCTAAATCCGATCCAACCCCCGGATCGTGTAACTCCGGATGTTTGGCCGCTTTTCATAAAATCCAACGGTGGTGCAGATCATTCGATCGTGCAAAGCCAATCAACGTGGAGGACGCGAACGACGAAAACAGACTTACTGGGTTGGAAAACAGCGAGAAGATACGAAATACCTTTTTATAATGCCTGTCGGTCCACCAGGACCAACGAGAACTTCTTTGTTGCCAGGATACGACGGTGACACAATGGGTCTACTGTTAGAACCGTAAGGTCCGGTGCTCTGTGGTCTAAATCCTACCAAAGGTCTTCCATGGCCGGGATCCTCGAGGTTCTCGTTCACCTGGTACCTATAACTGAACAAATAGCTCCGATGAACAATTTTCTTCCGATTTTCTTCTTCTCCTTCTTCTTTTGTACAGAGCAAAAGGGAGAAAAGTTTTTAAAGATATTTAAAGCCATTATCTTAATTGTTGGCTAGAGAAATTGAAATCGAAAAAGGGAAGGTAGCGGAATGATTAAGGGATGGACGTGGCGTATTTTGCTGCTGGAGCCTTTTTCACAACGCTCTTACGTTATAAGTTCCGATGAGAACGGATTTGCCACGTTAAAGTTCCACGTCGCGACATCTCGACGAATATCGAACCAAATATGAAATGTTTACATCTCATCTCTAAAAAATATCAAACTGCTGCAAATACATTAGAATCCAGGTCGAAAACCACGATTCGTCGATATCTCGCGTTCCATCGAAAAGAAAGAAAACCCAAAAATTCAACACACCTTGTTCTATCGACGTCGCTCTCCTGTTCGTCTCTGCGCTTCCATGCCCAGCCATCTTCTTCAGCGACCACCATGGCAATAGCGACGCAACAAAAGAGAAAGAAGGTCGCCATCGTTCCACGAGAAGGCGTGATTTCGTCTGGTTGTTGCTTTGGACAGCTTCACCGGCGAATATCGCCGACGGTCGACTAAAACGAGAGTGAAAGTGAATCCCGTCTTTATATATGCACCGTTGGAAGGTGAACGCACCGTGTGGCTCGTTTCGAGGTCCCTTCGATAGCGATCTCGGATCAACAGTTTTCGTCAGAGGGTGAATCACCCCTTGTGCGGCCCGTTTTAATCGCAGGTGTTCTCGTTACGCGGATTAGGATCGTTTAGAGGGCTCAGAGGTTTCAATCTGTAAATCGACGCGAGGAAATTGATGCTGGAATATTTGCTTAGCGTCGAGCGTGAGCCGAATGTTAGAAATTTGATGGGAAAATGAATCACGAGCAAGCTGAAAGGTAAAACGAGAATCGAGAAGATCGGGGATCGAACAGGGGAAGAATATTCGTTTGAAAGATTGTACGTAAGAGAAATGGATACGACGACGGTGTGCACGTTTATACATTTATGGGAAATTTAAAAACACAGAAGGAACAAGAAGTGGAAAAAGTCTATAAATATTTCAAGTAGATAGTATAAATATAATTGCAAAGAAAGAACCACGATAGACAATCGTTTTCTTACTGAATATTGTAGTTAGTATTGTAGTTTGAATATTTTATATGTTTTTGTATATTACATGTACTCTGTAGATTTTTGTACCTTCGATTTTCCAATAGACGCATAAACATCCAAAGGCACAAACCAATTACCTTCGTGAAAATATGAAACAGAATAATATCGTTTGAAAATTTGCAAGTACGATATCGAAGGGAAAATGAAAATTGAAAAATTCAAAGAGTGAGAATATTCGTCCCAAGTTCGAATAGAATTGAAAGATAAACGTATTGAAAGATTGAACGATGAAACGTACTTAAAAAAACTGTAATTAAAATGATTCCATGCAAATTTTGAGAGAAAATAAAATTGATGAACTTGGAGATTGAAAATATTGATGGTTCGGTGAATGAGAGAAAGAATTTTAAGGCAGAACGAAAACTGGCAGATACGTATATTGTATATTCGTAATAATAATTAAACTATTTTGACTTACGACGATTAAGCGATAAAAAGTAACGCCGGTCTTAATCGCTATTCTTCAAAATGCTACTTAAACCAAAACATACAAATGCGGCCCACCAAATGCGCGAACGTAACGTGTTAGGTAACGCGAGGTGAGCACGTGGGTGCATTGCATTGCACTGAAACCAGTGTTTCTCGTGCCTGTCCTTCGATCTGGGAAAATCCACCGATTCGAGAAGGGGAAGTCGGTTTCATTACAGGTGGTTTTCTGACCTCTTTCTTTGGACAAGATCCAGCGAAATGGCGTAACACTCCTTCACGCTACTTCGTCAGTCGTTCTTCGAAGGACGCCTGCATTGTCTCCGATTCCTGAACCTAATGACTACAGCAATTTTTTTATTCTTATATGAAAATGATGAGTCGTTTCTTGCGAACCGCTCGCTCGTTTTACATATATGCTAATATGTTACGTATACCGTAAATATTTACCATTATTGAATATTCAGTTTTTTCAAATTTCATTTCCTTCTGAAATTTTTGACGAATCAATAAAATTACAGCTTTACAAATACGTTTCATTATCCAACTTTCTTCGATCTTCTTTTTTGACTTTCGCTTTATCTTCGATTCTTCTATTTTTTCCCCAAAAATAGATAAAAGTGTTCTTGATTTAAAACGATTCTGATAAGCATAGAGCTATTACAGTATATTAATCGTTATCGATTAATTCAGAAACGATAAGTAATGTACGAATTTTGGTATTTTTATCCTCGCAATATTGCATCGATGTGTACACGTAAATAAATGTTACTTCGTGTTTCTTTATTAAAATAGAGCTAGAGTGAAAATTAAGTAATCCATAAAATTAGACCGAAAATTAAATAATCGTTGAAATTAAAGTGGACTAGTGTCAAGATTAAGATTTCCCTGCAAAATTTAACATTGAAATTCATTTTTTAAAATATGATTTATTATAATATAGTTTGCCGAGGACTAACTATGTATCATAAATGTTAATAACGTAGCGCGTAGGAAAGTTGACGTAATATTTTTGCTTTCTGTTAGATCTACGTACCATACCTACTTATTATGGAATTATTTCTACGTGTAACGTATATATCAGTGTAACGTTTAAAATTACATAACTCTGATAAGTAGAGTTAAGTAACTTAATAAGGTAGCGTGTAAGAATTTGTAACTAGAAATACGTGAAAGTTTATAAACCCCATTGCAATGCGTCACAAGGCAAGCAATAAAATATACACTTGCAAATATTTAAGAAATCCGTAAAAAGAACGTGCCAATTATTCTTCACCAATCTTCGTCGTCGCTTTTCTTCGTTATCGATCATTTTCAAAGTTTCTGCATTTAAACAAAACTTTCGTGGAAGATACAAAACTTTTTGAACGATCGTATTTCATTTAACACCGCGTCGTTATAAAATCAGGCAACGTTAAACGTTAGAGGAAATCTTTCTAGATGAAAGAAAATGGTCGAGCTCTCGGAAGCGACGTTTCCCGCGGTCTGGTGTAACCTTGTTTTTTTTGGGAGGAAAAAAGGCACGGTCGAACGAAAATCCAATGATCAAGGTCATTTTCACGAAGAACGCCGTCCCAACCACCGAGGAAATTCACTTTTCCTCCGGGACAGGAAGCCGGCAGCGTCTCGTAATTCGTTTTCCTTGATTTTTGCGCCGTGTCGCCGACCAACGATCTCGTCGATTAACCGTTTCATCGTTCCACGACGAAAGGGGACGCCTAAATTTGTTAGGTTCGATGGGAAAATTCTTTGTAACACCGCCACAGTGCGGCCTGCAGCGAAGAAAAATCAAAGTAATTATCCTTCGATGATATACCATCGGTCCGTAATATAAATGTAAACGATAATTCTTTGCAATATCGGCAGAGCGTAAAAAAATATCACGCGCATTATGTACGAAATAGACATGCATTTTTGCGCGAAAGAAATATTATCGCGAATATGTAGTTCGCTTTAAACCATTCATCTTTTTCCTCTTTCGTTTTTTCCTCGTACTGATCGTTTACGAGAAAAACGCTGGCTGGTAATAAAGCGAACACCCCATATACAATATAATATATTCATCTTTTGCTGCCGGCTGCAAAAGGAGCTCGATTTACATACATTTCTCATTCACGCTCTCGTGTAACCTCGATATACCCTAGAATATCGTATACGCTTAAACTTACTCTTAATAAATAACAAATTGATAAATAATAACATAGTAGATTCATTGATACGGCAAATTAGAAGTAAATATTTGCGACTGCTAAATAGCTTGAGAATTGAAAAGACTAGAAAGATTGCAGGGCATACGAAATAACAATGGCAAAGAGTGACGTTCGCAATGTCGTGAAATTTCGATCTCTCCTCGAGGAATCTGGTTATAATGCATCGCGAAAGATCGACCAACAAACAAAGGCTCATAACGCGTGACCGAGTTGCGTTCCGAAATCCAGCTGGAACATCCGCTCCTCTTTTGTGTTCGATCGATCGATCCTCGTCCCTTTCCGGCGGATGCGCTCAATCTTCTCCATCTTCCTGTTCTCATTCTTTCTCGATCGTTAATTAGAGCAATTAAAAAGTACAAGAAAAAAAAAAGAACAAGAACAGGAGAAGAAGGAATGAAAAATAGAAATCTTTCTCAGTAACATTTGGCGTTAAAAACCTTATAAATTACAATATATAGGATATTTTTAAAAATTGGTCCCGTACTTCTGAAGCCTGTAATACTCGCCAAAAGCAAGCAAAAAGACGTTCATATGCTTCGTTTCCAAATAATTTGTAGAAAGGTAGTTAACACCTTCTTGCTTTCCACGAGTATTATGGGAATTATGAGTAACGCTCGTGAAAGTTGACTCAAATTTTCTGAAACATTCCGAATCGATTAAAATTAAATTTATATCTCTAAAACTAAAATTCGATGATTTTTAAAGTTAAATTTACCATCAAAATTAAATAATCCTCGGATGTCGCGTATCTGCTACGGTGATTGTAAAAAATGTGTATAACGAAGCAGTGACCTTGACCCAGACTATAGGAGACGAAGAAACATTTCTAGTTACGAAATTGGTGGAGGCTGAGACAACCTTGATGATCCTTCCGAGTATTACGTGTGTTGACCCTGGAAATATTTGAACAAGGTTGAGAACACGAGGCTCGTTCCTTGAAAAGTTTGAATAATGACATTAATTACTAGCAACCTTCGATTTGAAGCGTGTAGAAGTAAATTAAAGGTGAATCGTGGAGATTTTTGTGTTATTGAAATCGCTGGGAATATT
The DNA here is from genome assembly GCF_011952255.1 of Bombus vosnesenskii. Classification (NCBI taxonomy): domain Eukaryota; kingdom Metazoa; phylum Arthropoda; class Insecta; order Hymenoptera; family Apidae; genus Bombus; species Bombus vosnesenskii. Next base: position 482,292 of record NW_022882959.1, on the reverse strand, counting down.
TTAGAAGTCGCGCGGAATTACGAGAACCAATTACAATTTTTAAAGATTTATTTAGGAACTTTTTAAGCTTATGATTGTCATCGTAAATTGGAGACATCCCAAAACTTAACTAAAATATCCGCAAGTTATCGATATTTCTAAAAAATATCGTTATCAAATGTCCCATTGTAAAATTCCAAATTTTCTAAGCTTCGAATAACAGATGAATAACGGTAATTCGGATAATAATTAATATTTTAGTATAGATCGAAATATCGCGATAAATATTCTGTATATCATAAGAAAGTGAAAATAATATTGCATAAACTATTATATTATTGTCACGTAAATTATGGGCTGTAAGAAAGGTAGGCGCAGATCAAGTGAAAATTACGGCCGTAATTTTCGACCTAACAGGATTAATTGCGCATTACGTGAGCGGGGAAATTACGCAAGGCTAATCGAGCGTTCCTCGACTCTAGGGTACGGTCACATCGCACCGAAGACTAAGAACGGGAAAGTGGTCACCATATTCTATGCTATCGTTGGGATTCCCCTCATGTTGCTTTGCCTCTCCAACATTGGCGATATTATGGCTTCGAGTTTCAGGTAATCGATTGCGTAGAACGCAGAAAAATGCGCTTCGTTTATACTTTCTAATGCTTTCGGTGCTAAAACAACCAATTTCTAATGTATATTTAAATATACGCTCGTATCTCTTCGAGACAATTTTGTTCGTTTCCTTTCGTTACTATTATTTCGCATTGGATTACATAGAAATATATATATTATCGAATTTTTCTACGAATTAGCGTCACGAGAGATTTCAAAGCACGTTAACTACGAATGTAAAATGAAGAGGCGAATGAAAATGTCGAGGAAAGAGAGAAAAGCAACTAATTACGTAAATATTTCTCAAGTTATTCTATATTCCTCGGATTTTATTAAAATATACAATCACTGTAAGAAAGAGTCTTGTCTATATGGATATTTTATTATTTTAATCGTTGTTTCTTTTACCTTTATTATGTCATTAGGTTTTTATACTGGAGAGTTTGCTGTTACATATGCACGAAACCACCAAGAAAAAGGCGACCAAGAAGCCACTTCGTCAGATCATATTCCATGAAACAACCAGGGTATTTATTTAACTCATGAATATTTTTTTCAGCACAATTACGGAAATAAAAACCTAAATGTATATAACCAGTGGTTTGCTTCCAACGTTCTTTTCTATACATTTTGTACTTACATTTTGCATATATTGGCATATTTAAATTCCATATAAATGCATAAACATCCGTATTTTCCTCATACCAAAACCATAATATTCTGTAACAAATACGTGCAATAAAAACATACTTTTGGAAAGGCGATATGGTGGAAGCAGGGGTGGCTTTGGAAGATCCATTAGGGTGAGCCAGAGATCTGCAGACTCAGCTCTGGGTTTGTCCGAAACCTTGACCAGATCATCGTACTTTGACGTAGATAATAAGTATGTTATGCACTTTTAATTTTCTCATTGTATTTAAAAGTAATATCCTAATCACGTAGATTCTTGAAACGTTTTTAATATGGCGATAGTGAAAAGCCGTGTCATTTATTATTTGATAAAGCGTTCGATAGAGAATTTAGATAAAAAGAAATTTTCTTTAGAGAAGATTCCTTAAATATAAACAAAGAGAAAATTATTTAATTAAAAAAAATATCTACAATAATTTCTTCTTTTGTTTTCTTTGCTTCGATCGAGGTACAATGTACGTCGATACGAAGATTCGGAACTCAAGAGACCGAGCTCTTTTTATCCATCTTCGGCAAATCCATATTTTGGATTTAAATCCGCGACAGTGTCCAGATATTCGGATTTACCGATGGTAAAATCAAGCAGAGGTATCTGAACCACATTCCGTGAAATTATCTGTGAGAAAATGAAAGAAAGAAACATCTCTAAATGACGATTGCGTTTAGCTAGCCCCAAGATGACGACGCAATCGTTAGACAGGAAGTTGCTAATGCGTTCGCCGAATGACACTGATCGTTCTCCGGTTTTGTGCAACCAATATGCATTGGATGATTTGGAGGATGAATTACGACGCTGGCACTCTTCCGCTGAAAACAAAACTGACTGTGAGTTGTAAAAATAATCGGTCAAAAATTAAATATAAATTATAACGTAATTAATATACTTTAAGATAGTTTTATAATGTAAATATATGTAATATTTACGATATAATTTATTAATCTTGTCAACATTGAATGTACGTGATTCATAGCAAATTTCTTCTTCTTTAATGTGACTGATAATTGACGATATAAGAAAATTTAAAGGAAAATTATATCGATCAGTCAAATTCAAAATTCAACTTAATAATAATATAAATAAATATATAATTTATAATTCGGAATATTTTATTTTTCTCCAGTAGAACTTTGTCAGGACAATTCTACATTCGTATATATAATAATAAAGGAGGAAAGAAAATTTATGAAAAATTTAAAATTAAAAAGAGAATTGAAAATAGGAGGAGGGAGTGACGGCTAATTCCCTGTCTAATAAATATGATTCTTTCATTTGCAGTAGGCAATACAAGCAAATCTCGGGTGGAACCAGAAGCGGCAGAAACCCTGGAAAATGTGGAGAAACAAGCGCCATTAGTGACGAGGTCGTTGCCCAGAAGATGCTTATCCATGGAAGGTGCGACTAGCAACTACAGGACGAACCTGGCACAGCCTTTACGGCCGTCGCCCACTTACTTGGAACTAGAGAACTCCAGAAGGTCCCAGTTTTCAAGAAGTAGACGTTGTAAAACTAATTATCCCACTGGTAAATAATTTCTCTTTTTCCAATTCTACTCGTTAGATTTATTTTTCTAATTCGCGTTTTCAAGTTGAAGAACTTTCAAATTCTCTGATTTATACTTCTTATACATTTTTTTTAATTTTCTTCTACTATTCAGTTACTTCCGTAATCTATCTTAATATTTCTTTTCGTTCTTAAATTCATCTTTCTATGTTACAAATTCTATTTTTCTAAATTTATATTCTAATCCATGTCACATTTATATTTATATATTTATATCTCACATTTCTTACATTATTCGCTTATTTCCATAATATATTTTATCATCTTTCTATTTATTTCGATACATTTATTTATCTTTTTGGTAAAATCATAACAATTTCTATGTAAATATTTGCAACCTCTTGTTTCTTATCTATATCTTTATTTCATCTCGAATTTGTGTTTATTTATAGCTGTTTGCTATAATAAATTTTGTTTTTCCTTCTTGTTTTTCGACGAAGCTCGCTCTTATAGAAGAGACACATTGCCATCGGATATAATGTCCTCAGCTGGATTTTCTGCGCACAGACAAGTATACATAGACGATTTTGACTCAGATTATGAGTACCACGTAAACGACGATCAGGAAAGGCAGCCAATAAAGCCGGTACCAATATGGTTATGCGTCTTCCTGGTAGTTAGTTACATTTTTGGTGGCGCTTTCTTATTTAGCGCTTGGGAACATTGGCCATTCCTCGATTCTGCATATTTTTGCTTTATTACTCTCACTACCATAGGTTAGTACAGCTTTTCTTCTTTTCCGTTTTTATTTGGTATGCTTTTAGTATTTAATTAGTTAATAATTTAATATTTTTATTAAGCCTTACTTTGTGCGCGGTATTAATTTAAAGGCTCCACAGAAGTTTATGAAACTTGATGAACATTTTCATCTCCTTCGTTCTGCCAATTTCCGCTTCATTACTCTCAGAACAACTTCTTTTTCATTTTTAATTATCTAATTAGAATTTTTGCACTGTGTGGTGTTTGAATTACATCTTGCTTGTGTCTACGGCTCCGACTTAAAGATTTTAAATAACGTTATGAAGTTTGAAGCATTTTATGAAATTGGAGAATTTCTTCTGCTTTGTTACTTCTTGCACCTTTGAAACTCAATAAAATTCTGTTCTTTTTTTTTTAAATTAATTAGCACATTAGCAGCATTTGGTTTTTAAATTATTATGCTTATTATACGTATTAAATTATTGTTCTAATAATATTTCACAGCATTTGCTAATTTAAAAATTCTGAAACATTTGACGAAACTTCAATTAGAAAACATTTTATATTCTATTCTAATTTTAAATTCGTCTTTTCCATTCTGTTGGAATCGAATGAAAGTTGTCTCTTGATTCTGCGACATTCCCAAATCGCATCACGCATGCATTAATTATTTCTCTCTCACCTTTTCCTGCCAAAAGTTCTGCCTAATCGAACCTCTCGTCCCAAATAGCCACTCGATAACTTCCACACTTCTCTAAACACTTGTCATTCGATTCTGACGCATGAGAGGTTCATTCACCCTTTGCACACCGAAAGGTCGTTTACCTTTTCGTCATTGTACATGCATCATCCACTGGAAATTTATGAATATTGATGTTATATATAAAATTTAATAGAAATTAATATTATAGAATTATTTAAGAATTATTATACGATTATTTTCGATATTACAGAATTATTATTATTTTTAAATTAATATTATACGATCTTATATAGCAGCACAATTGCGCGTGCACTCGCTTGCACGACGCGATACGCTAAAACGACGTAGGAAGCAACGTAGGAAGTAAAAGAAAAAACTAGGAAAATAATAACGTGCCCCATCTGTTCTTCCCGACTACAACTATCATCCCGATAAAATAAAATAAAAGGAAAAAAGCGAATATGATACTGGAAGTGCACATTTGATTCGCAGGATTCGGTGACTTCGTTCCAGCGTACAAGCTGGATGCGCACAAAGGGATCGCGGTTTGCTCGTTGTACTTGTTATTTGGAATTGCTTTGCTGGCGATGAGCTTTAATCTGGTGCAAGAGGAGGTCATCAACAACGTGAAGAACGTCGCGAAGAGGCTCGGGATCATCAAAGAGAGTGACGACGAGGAAGATGCCGACGACTACGACGCGTACGACGTCGAATACAACGACGAGGTTGACAACGAGCTCGAGGGCTACGTTCTCGATACTCCTCGATGTCACTCGATGACTAGGAACGTTCGCGGAATTTCCATCGCCTAGCCAACTTCCGACATCCGAATCTTCATTCATTCGCCAAATATACTTACCTTCCTTTCTCCAGTTTGTCCCTTCCTTCTTCATCTTTTCTCTTTCTTCTTCGTTTTCTCTATTCCCTTTCCTCTTCCTGTTTCAGTTGTTCTTCTTTTCTTCGTCCTTGGAAATTGGACGATGTCCGAACGAAACTGAAATGTCCGAACGTCTTACGATCGTACACTGTCGGTCAAAAATTTGCAGCAACTTTATTTCTGGAACGAAGCATGTTTTTGAAGAATGTAATCGACTATTGGCTTATTATTATTTGCAGACTGCGAAAGTTCATGCAAATTCACATCTTTATGAATACAGTTACAGGAATGGAACTTAAATAGAGGTTTATTTCATTGTCTAAGTATCATAACAGGTATTTTACTGTAAATATTTCGTATGTTTTTATATCTCATACGTATTACGATATTATTTCACAACTCGAGTAACATGCAACAAACTGGAAAAACCCTTGCACTGAGTCAGGGATTCCCCGGTCTAACAATCAACGTAATCGACACTCCAATGTTCCTTTCTCTAAGGCGCTGCTTTCCCATTCACTAACTTAAAAATCATAATCACCATTCATTATCATTCGTGATATTATATTTATATATGTCAAAACGTTCTGATTACAAAATCATCTTCCGCATTCAACTTTGTTATTATAATTTTAATTATGAATAGGACCCTAATTTATAATAACACTGTGTAAAACAAGTCACGAATGCAGTGAAGAATATAACAAAATTAAATATTTCTCTGGAAAATATTACTGTTCCTGTCAGAAATGTCTCCCTTTGTAAATATTCCAACGTGGATTATGATAACTTGATCCCTCTCGGCCAATGTACAAGTTACTTTATATCCGTTGAAAAAAAACATTCGTTCATTATCTCGTATGACAAGAGAATCTGTCTGCATCCACTTTCTTTCCTACTAAAACATAATTTACTTTATTAAATATCCTTCGAATAAAAGAAAAGATACTAATAATTTAAAACATCGAGGATTTATTCATATTCCGTAGCATTTTCACCGATTTAACGATTACCCGTGACTGCTGGATTACGATAATCAATGATATTTCGAAAATTCTAAAGAGGATAGAAGAAACGCGCTGTCTTTTACGTTATATAGCATTTACCATTAGTTAATCGTTTATATCAATTATGCGCTTTCATAAGTAACAAAATTAAGAAATCAATAAAAGGTGGAACAGGAGTTTATCCTCTCAGAGACACAAATCTTAAAACCGCTTTTGTATAAAAGAAAAGAAAAGAATAGCAAATGTAGCAAGCTCTTTCGCCGAAGTCTTCGTACATGCACAAATTCAAAATACATAAAACGAAGTCTCAGCAGGTGTCGTAATACCAACGAACGGTAGCATACTTACAAGACACAAGTACGCAAGAAATCGACGCCGGTGATAAATTTCAAAGGCGTGACGGAGACGTTCCGCGCGGTCGCATCTATAGGGTGTCCAGGAAGTTGCCAGTCGGGCAGGTCCAGCCCCGTTGAATTTGGTTATTTTTAGCGAAACGCTATTTTCAGTTCGACGTCTACGAAGCGAGTAACAAGGAATCAGTGCACGAGAGAGCCTCGTGGTGGTTTGGCTCGGCTCGTTTTCACGCAATTATCCATGTGGATCGTGAAACACACGCCATTAGACCCTTCCGGGAAATCGAATGCCACCGAGTGTCGCGAAACATTTTAATAAAATAAATTCTGAAATAAATTATTTAGATAAAATAATGTCAAGTAAATTATGACGTTGAATGGTTCGATATATGAAAGTTATTACATTAGTGGATTTTAAGTTACACAGAATTAAACATAGCCGATTAAAGGACAGTTCTTACGGCGAATAAAATTGGAGTTCGTGGATTTTGTTAACGCTTTGTGATTAGCGAATTTGTAATTGAAAATTTGTGCAAAGAAATAGATGTTTGTTTCCAGAAGAATTGGCAGTAGATCGTAGAACGTTGTACCTTTTGGAGATTCGTAGTTTTCTTGGAAAAGATATATTTAAATTATACGTAAAATTACACTTTAATTTTGTTTAAATTATAGAGATTCGATTTATCTTTAAGAAGAAAGCGAAGTAAAAGTGAAATAAAGAAAATTATCTTTTTTTTCTTTGGAAGAATTATTATGTTTTTCGATGAATGATTAAAGATTGATAATAACTTTGATGTAAACAGAAAGCGTGGATTTCAAGAAGAGCCGTGATTCAATTGTTCTTGACAATTATCAAAATCGGAAACATCGTGGAACATGTAAGAAGATTCACAAGGAAGAGGAATTGACGTGTCTTCTGGGAGAAAAATGATTTACAAAAAGAAACGTGCAAGTCCAAGAAGAATGGATTCACGCAGCACGTGTCAACACGTGGCGAGTCGTCTCGACAGTGTGTCTGACTCAAAGGCACAGGCTAGTCTATATTTAAAACGCCACGAGGGTATCTAAGTCACTCTGAAAATCCTGAAAACCCCAAGAAAGCGAGGAAGAAAGAAGAAGCAAGAAAGCTAAAAGGTGACGCAAAGATAAAATGCAATACGTAATTCGAATAACGCTCGAATAGCTTCGATCCATAATTTTGCTTGCAAAAGGATTTCCAAAAATCCTTCGAATCTCCAAAGAATCAGTACGACAAAGCTGATCCATTAACGCAAGAAGTAAGATGAAAAGGCCGATAACCTGGACGACTAATTTCAAGTGATCGAAAGCGAACGAAACGAAATTTTCAAAATCAAAAAAGACAGACGACACATCGAAATCTCTAAAATTCGGCAGAAGCCAAATAAAGCAAAGAACAGGCATAGGTGCGAATCAGAGAAAAACGATAGGAAGGGAATGGAAGTGCAAACCAAAGGGGAACAACTTGGATTAATAAGAGTGATCGAAAAATTCAAGATCGGACGATAAGATAAACGGGATTTTCGCTTCTCGAGAAATTGATCGTTCCTTCGGCGAAACGTATACTACGACCTGACAATAGATTTCGTTAAACTCGTTTTCGATTCTTGGCGGGTCGTGGACGAAGTCGATAGCAGGAGAGAGGTTGTGCATTCGAACGATATAATCCAGGAAAAGGCAGAAGGGACAGGACGACTGGCGATACTGACGTTTCCTATTAAACGGGACCGTGTAATTTTGCTATTGCGCCGGGTCAGCGATCGCGTATAATCGGCGCTCCCCTTTTTAGCATTCTACCGTGTTCCTCCTATTAATTTATCTGGAACGGATCGCGGAGGCCAGAGGTAAGGCAGACTTTTATCCGGAAACGGCCGGTCGGGGGATCGTCATGCGGGCGGACCAAGAGGAATTGGACCTTCTAACCTAAACGGGTACGTTGACGAATAGGACGTTCGCTTTCGAATGCCTGAAAGCAATGCATGTGTACTATCCTTCGAGAGTATACGAATACACTCGCATATTCGTGATAAGATACATCTCAGTTGCCAAAGCAGGAAGTTGAGATAAATTAAGATGATAATAAATAAAAGGATAAAAAGAACAAGGAGATGACAAAGAATATCAAGTATTATATGTAAAAATTAACAGAGTGAATAAATTGTTCTTGGCAATTTACGATATAACGTACCTGTAAAATAATACAACGTGTATGATATATTGTTATATAACACAATATATGTATTTAAAATGTATTCAGATAATATCTTGCCTATTCTTGATCAGACAATCGAGGTTGTTAAAATAGGAAGCAATAAGCATGAACAATAAATAACGTTGCATGTAAAAATGATCATATAACGTTGAAAGAAATAGGGAAAACGATAGGAAACATTAGATATGTAATATTCAACGGACAGGTAGATTACGAAAATGATTTTGAAACAATGTCTGTTCTCGACAGTGCATATCATTCGGTACGATATAATAAACTATCGTTCAGAATCTAAAAGACGTTTGATACCGAAGCCGACAAGATTATAATCATAAACTTCTTCTTCTAACTCGAACCAAACTTAAGAGCATAATTAACAAATTGTATAATACGTAGAGAAAAAGAGGAAGACTCTTAAACCTCGTTCCATAGAGTCGTATAGCCAACTAAAAGCCGGAAGAAGGCCAAAACTTGGAGCATACGTTTACTCCGCTCGTGTTACGGAGAAATGAAAAGGGTGGCCCCGAGCTCACGGTCGACACGGTATATGCCTGACTTCTTTTTTTATTTTACGACTGCCACCGAAATACTTTCGTAATGGTGCACGCTGGGCTAGCGTCGCGACGCAGCGTCGGGTATTTCACGCATGTTAGATCTTCGTCGCGTCCAACCGCGACAAACGACCTCCGTCATTACGCAGGAAACTTCGAAATTACCTCTCTTCCCTCGCGTTTGTTACATCTACGATCGGTTCGTTAACCTGACAAACTGACCTCTTAATAATCTCGAAATGGCTACCTTTTACCTTCAACTTTCTTTATTAGATAATCTTATAAGGATTGTCGACCCTTGAAGAAATTTTCTAGTAGACGTTCGAAGAAGAGAGATAGCTTGCTTTCTCAAAGACCCTTGTACATAAAAGTTCGATGCTTTATAACGTTTAATTCTCCGTAATAAACTATTCCTAGATGAAATCGCCGTAACAAACTACCAATATCTCTATGACTTGAGCAAAGATATAAAGAAAAACAAAGAAAATCTAATAAACCCTAGTAAAATTTCCGTTGCAAATTTCAACAATTTTTCTACAGATATAAACCGCGATAAGTAGATAAGGCAATATTGGCAGCGACCAATACATCCAACGCTTGAACCATACCTCCCTCAGAAAGGCAACATTAATAAAGAAAGAAAAGAAAGTCCTTCGTAAAAACCTTCTAAATTGAAATAAGATCCGTCTTTGAAATCTCACCAATTTCTCTACAGGTACAAAACGTCATAAACAATAATACACCACCATGTACGTGGAATGCTCGTAGCGGACCGCTCTCGAACGGTTCGATAGAGTCAAAGTCAGAAGCGAGTAGAACGAGCGTAAAGTGTGAAAGAAAAGGCAACGATATCTCGAGTGGTCGGATGCCGGATGAAAGATGGAAGGGGATCGAGCATCGTATTCGACGTCCAACAGAAACTGGCAGCGTGGAAATTATCGGGTACGCGGCGGAAGGCGAAGAAAACGAAGACGGAAGCCGTGGGGCGAGAGGATCGCGGACTGGACCAGGGCTCTGATAGCCTTCCTCTTCAGCAACGTCGGTATAGTGTGCCTGGTGGTCGGATATACCATAGCCGGGGCCTTCCTCTTCACCCACATCGAGGGTAGAAACAACCTGGACATCGTCGGGAACGTGATCAGGTTGAGGAACGTGACAGCTGCCACCCTCTGGGAGCTTACGTCCAAGGTAGCCACTTTTTCTTTTATACTATTTCCGTTTCATGGTTTCGAAAGAAAATTTTACTTCAGTTGGTTTTAGTAGGTGCGAGAATTATGGTTGACAATTTTTCTTCAATCAGTGATTTATGGATTTAAAGAAAAAGGTTTGCGGAAAGGAGAAAAAGCTTCCAATATCTTTGTAAACGTCCGTACAATATTATAGCGCGTTATAATATCTCATAAATTCTTATTAACAATCTTTCTGGACTTGTCGGTAACCTTCGATTTGAGGATTTTCAACTGTTTCATTAACGTCTTAGAAACGTTTTTACGGCAATTAAATCTGGTTCATAGATTTGTGGCATAAAATGGAAGTATTTGGGTACTACGTATATAGGTAAATTTATCGTTATTAAACAAGTACAATTTCCTTGCTGCGTAGTTTAATGTAAAAAGTACGTTTTAAAAATTGGATTAAATTGAATAGACGCGTCCTGAAAATCGAATAAAAAATATGCATTTTAAAGAGAGACTTAGAACCAACGAAATTCTTATCCTCTTTATTTGCTTGGTTGGTCACGCGCAGGAGAACGTGTTTTCCGAGAGGATCTGGAAAGCGAAAGTGAAGGCGATCCTCGAGAACTATCAAAAGAAAATGGTAATGGCCATAAAGAATGGCTACGATGGCGGGGAGGAAAACAAAAGGTGGAGCTTCGCTGGAGCATTTCTCTATTCTCTTACGGTGATCACTACTATCGGTGAGTTTACCTTCTTATTACACCTATCTATAAGACATCTTATTAAGACATTTTTGTCTCGTTGCACCTCCCATTCTTATTCAGTTTTCTACAATTTAGTTGTAAGAAAGAATTGGATTCAAAGCAAATAAAAAGGAATCTTAATTTCTTTCTTCCATTAAAGAACAGAACCATCGGGCTATAAATATCCTATTTTTATCTTCATATCTTATAACCACTCCATTTTTTGCAATTTGGTTGGAAGAAAGAAGTACAAAGAATGTAGAGAAAGAGGTAAGAAGAAAAAAGCAGATAAAATCTATCGAATGGTGAAACTTCTCTTTCTCCACCGTTTTTTTTTGTTCAACTTGGTTGAAAGAAAGGAATGGATCCAGAAATATTAAAAAAAAAGTAATAGAATTTTCATTACATACGTAAAAGTTTCATTTCCATTTGTTTTTTCTTTTTTTTGTTATATGATTGAAAGAAAAAAAGAGATTAAAAAGATAGCTTTATTTTCATAACGTAGACGTTTGATTTTGATTCGGTTCTTTGGACGAAATGGATTTAAAAACGTTACGGAAAATAAGAAAATTACTGTAAGATGAATCTAAAAAAAAAAAAAAAAAAAAAAAGAAGAAAAAAACAATACTAGATATAAATATAATATCTAAAAATCGGAAACCTTCGCTGCTACGCTGCCCCAACGCTTCTACTCTTTAGCAATGTGGATTACCATCCATTTCTGCAATTCCATTTACATGCTCATAACCACACCATAAATTACAAACACTCCTAAAAAAAAAAAAAAAAAAAAAAAAAGAGAGAGAGAAATTACTCCGAGTGGGTTCAATTTACCCGCCTGCATAATCATCGTCCTTAACGTTACAAGAAAATTGTACCAACTACTCGAGAGAAGAAAACACCGGGAGAAAAAAATCGAAAAAACAAAGGGGTGAAATAGACGGCAGAAAGTAGAAACATACACGAGAGAAACACGACAGTTTTTGCCGGGACAAAGTTTAATGTTTCGCGTCGGACGAGCCTCGACCTGGCTAACCAGCTTGCAAAAAGAATGGTTAATGCCGAAAAGAGGAACACACGGACGCGAGTGACCTTTAACGTTTGAAATGTAGCCGCCGACTCGAGGAACGAATGTTTTCAAAGTTCCAACGAAGGAAATTGCGATCCAGTTTACCTGTGACCCGCTGGATAAATCTGTTTGCTAGGTTTGGTCCGGCAGGGATCAAACAAAATTGGATTAAGATCTGTGTATGTAAGAGCGTAAAGGGAGATGCGTTTTATTTTATTTCTCTTTTTTTCTTTTTTTTTATAAGCTAGAGGATATTTACGCGTGTTCTCATTAGCATGAAAGATAGAGCCTCGGATCTCGCCCTTAAAATATGAAATTTAAATAAATTATAGCGTTCTGTGAGGCTAACGGCTTATTTTAAGCTAAGGGCGTGAGGATATTACGTTCTATATAAAATACTGTAACGCGGAAGAAGGAAAAGTTAGTTTTGTGAATGCTGAACGAATATAATTTCTTTCTCATTAATTCCTCGTTTCAAGATCATATAGTAAGATAGGTAGGTCGATTAAAAGTCGATCGAAAATTTCCTAGACATACTTTGACGCTTTTAAAAGATTATAACGCGGAGATTAGAAACATATAAAGGGCAAGAACAATTTAAAATTAAAAATATTTTCATAAGAATATGAAATTGCACAAATGTCCGTATAAACTACTTATAGCTTATCGCTGTTTGCCCTTTTTTTTTATTGATTATTACAATTACGGTTTTCCTCCTGTAGTTGGTGAGTTACGTTAAAGTTTACTGATTTCTGATTTCAACGGGACACAGAGAATCAGAGGATTAATTAATCAGGAACGATACACAGTGTCGATCGGAAGATCGATTAAGATCAACGTCCCAGGGAGTAGCTTCGTTAATCTCAGGAGGTCGACCGATCGGTGACTCAGCTCGGCCGTTAATTAATTTCCGGCCTAACGAAGTCTCTCGTGTATGATTCGCAGCTTGTCGGCTGTCTTCTGTGTATACCAAAATCGCTTCCCAGTAACGGCCGCGCCGATTTCTCGACATCCAGGAAATACGAAACTGTCCAACCAGTGTAATTAAGTTCTTCCACTTTTTCCCTTTTCGCGGTTGCTTTAGATATTTTCTATCTCTTGGAATACACGCTTGGCTCCAAGAAGTATCGATTTAAAGGAAATCCGTTGATGGTTTATCGATAAGAAAAGATGAAATGATGCGTCTTGATTAAGTTACTTTTGAAGTTTTAATTCTGATGGGAAAAGTAGGAGTTTCGGGAGAAAAATAGCTTGTGTCTTTCGATAAAGCCTTTTTTCAACTTTGTTCGTTAAAAAATATTCAAGAGATCTCAAGAATATTCGAGAAACTAACAAAATCATCCAAATTCGTCAAATAAATTATTCATAGAGAACAGATATCTATCGAAATATTGGATACGAATCTTTTTATTCGTTCTAAGATTCTATAATCTCTCTTTATCTTAAATTTCTAATTATTATTAAATTTTTTCTCATTTTTTAATTCTCTAAAGCTTTCCTCGTTTCTTGTAACGATAAAAAATGTTTCCATACCGATGTGAATTGATCGAGAAAGAAATAACAGATGATATATCGCCTTAATAACACTTAATGCACTAAGAAAACGATAGAAAAAAGGGGTTCTAGTAGTTTGTCAAGAAAACGTGGTGATACAGTATCGGTTTAGATTGTTTGTCGAGCGAAGTACACTCAAGACAGGAGTACCAAAACGGGAATACGAAAACGCGTTAGCCGGAGGTATTAATTATACGAAAAAGCAGCGGGATTCGGCACCGATTGTCAGACGACTTAAAGGATGAAGTCGATAACGAGGCAGACTGGTTTACACGAGGGACTTCGGCTGAGTTTACCTGCAAGTTTGTTCCTCGTTACAGAAATTGCACGTCGTTCGATCATTTGGGTACACACAAACCCCGTTAAACCCCGTTAAAGTTTCGTCGGACTATTATCTTAACTGAAACTCGCTTGGTCGAAAGAGAGAGGCCCGCTAGTCGTAGTTAAAAATATTCCAAGATCACAGATCATTTACCTTCAACGTCTTCAACGCGTATAAACCAATGGTTTTACGGATGGTCCAAAAGTACAGAAATAATTTTTCTTTTTTATTTTTTTTTTTTTTTTAGAGAGAAGTTATTGTTAAATATAGAATCTAAGAATATTGGTTCTTAGATTATTTTTTGAAGGAGAAGATTTGTTACCGGCTTTTTTGGTTTCTTTATAAAAGATATTTATTCCTATAGAGAGCTTTTTATAAACTTAACGCGTGAAAGTTTGTTCCTTTAGATTTTATTTTTACAACGAAATAAATGCCTCCTTTAGATAAAAAAATTTCGCTTTTCTCGCTCGCAAAATCGAGTAGAGTTTCGAAGAAGATTTTTTGTCATTCGTAAGATTAAAATCTGTATGTTAAAGAAATACTCTAATAGCCAAATCCGACGAGCTAAACATAGCCGACGCGATGTGACGGAAATCGAGCGTAGCACGACCTTCGCTCGATGATCTTCGGAGGACGCTTCGAATATGAGTCAATTAATTTCCGATTCAGCGTCGTTGACCGCGTTTTCGAAGGACGTGTTTAGCCCAAGCCAACGACAGTCTGTTCCACGCGATAAAACCGAAAATCCACGATTAAAAACTTTCCAACGATTTTAAATCCGAATAATTTCGCTGTTCGATGTACACTGTCGCTTAAAAGTATGCGAACGATTGTTTATTTTTGACAAAATGTAATTTGGTTAGAAAGTTATAAGCAGAAAAACCCAGGATGATTTTAATCTTTATCAGAGCTATCCGCACGATATTATGACGCGATAAAGCTTGGTTTTACAGATTAGCGTACAGTAAACGAATTCACAACTATCCTCGAAGCAGTTCTTGTCAAGTAACAGATAAGATAAAAGAAGATTCACGATAAATTCCGAGAAGAGTCGCGTACGAAAGCAGGCCAGATTCACGAAAGTTTGTTTCCATAGGGAGATCAAAATACGAAAAAACTACGATATCGATATAACGAACGCGACCATTCGACGCGCAAATCATTCACCAACGGAAAAATCCCCTGAAAAAGGAATAGTTAATCGATCGTTGAAACATTTATGCGAACCTCGCGAAATACCTGCTGGTATACCGAACATGCTGCACAATATCTTGCAATTACTCTAAATATTGCCAGACTCTAAATGTTGCAGACTCGACGAATCCGATCGCGATCGTCCAGTTTTCGTAATAGCGGAAAAGAAATCGTTCCATTCATCGGCATATGTAACGTATTATTACAAGCATTGCACTTACCTCTTGCATAAATACGGACATATAGCACTCACTCTGTCGTCTTGTTAATTGGCCAGCGTCCCTTTCCCCACTTCTCGAATTTTCCTGATCTAAGTAAGTCTAATTCGCCGCAGGAAGGTAAAAGGCAAAGCCTTATCTTTTAAATCACTTCGTATATTCTTGAAACACCATTAAAAGAATTTCAACGCTTTGCCGAGGTTCCTCCAGAGGCAACGCAAAACAAAGTATATAAATGCTCTTTAGGAGAACGCGGTTTATTGGAAACGTCATTAGAGCCGAAAGATATATATTACATATTCATGAAGTTTAATGAAATTAGTAGCAGTGTACTTTAGGAAAGTTCATCGGTGCTTATTACCTGGCTAGTTATCTTTGTCCTCGGCTCTCTATGCATAAGGGGCAATGCTTGGCTTGCAGTCAATGAACAAAACAGGACTTAGTAGCGAGGAAAATTGGAGGAGCGGAGGGGAGGGAGTGACGGTGGTTGATTAATAAGGCAATGGAGAGCGAGTGCCGCATCCCTGAGTGTGTGTAGGGGATAAGTGCGGCGACTGTACATAATATATCGCTAATGCCGATGAATGGAACGATTTCCTTTTCGCTATTACGAAAACTGGACTATCACGATCGTATTGGTCGAGTCTCGAACACGTGTGACAATATTTTAGCCGTAACGCTAATAAGTCTCAAGGTTCGACTGGATTATGATTCACGCTTATTATATGTACTTCGGATGGCTACTCGAAAAATCAGATGACGTAAATAATAGTACGTTCCAAGCTAAATTTAACGTCGACTATGATACTTCTTTTTTAGGCAAAAACAAAAGAAGGCCACTGGCGTTGGTAGATCGAGGGAATTAACGAGGGGAACTTTTATCGCGTTACAGGCGATACAGGTATAGGTGAGCGCGCGCGTGCACGCGACCTTTCAATTAATTCCCGGGGGCCTCTCGTCCCTTCCTCGCCCATGTCCCATCACCCTCTTCTGGGTTCGAGACGAGACCCAGCTATCCACTTTATCTCAACCGTGATTACAGGCTAGCAGCATCAGCCTAAAAGGGTAGGCTAGTCGACAGGCAGATCGATTCGCGAGCCGACCGTAGCCCGGCTAACGATAACCGCTCTCGGAACGTGTGAAAATTTTCGAGGACACGCCAATTTAATCGCTACTACAGTGGTGGACTTGCGTTGTACAGGGGATCCGGGGATCAGATAGTCGATCGATGGTAGTACCTTATATCTTGTTCGATTCGCAGGAATGTTCAGGCCAGTGGCTCTTAATCCAGCGTATGAGCAAAAACTTTCAGGAATACGCTGATTGCTTACCAAAATGTTTATAATTTTATAAAAAATGTTCAATATTTATGCCACTTTTCTCTTTATCGATATATGAACAACGGTGGGAATAAAACCACGTATAAGATGTATAAAGCATAAAACCGCTGATCTATGAGATTCATAAAAATATGAATTACTATAAAAATCTATAACCTACTCATAATACCGATATATATATATATATATATATATACTTGTAATTCATTGATAACGGCACATCGATTAAACGCAAATGGAATACGAATTAGCGTTTCGTGGTAAAATGATCAGAGTCGTCAAAGGGAGCACTCGGAAGTTTCGTGGACCGATACGAAACGCATAAATCATCGAGGATCCGCGTAATCAGCGTCGCGTGGCGCTCATTGACGGATCGAGGACATTAGTGACAGTGTAACATGACGCAAAGGAATTATTGGTGATTAACCGAAAGTACTGGGAACCGATGTGTCTTGGTAGGCCAACGGGACGTGCTCGTTACACTAGAACCGGATAATTTCACCGTGGGTCAACCAATCAATTATCAAGATTAATCGCAGCACGCCCGATAATTTGCGACAACGCTTTATTTGACCAGCGAATTTATTAATAATTCAACGTAGTCGATAGTAGTCCCTCTTGTATTTCTGACTCTTCCCGTTACGATAGAAACTTGACTATCCGAATTTAATCACGTTATATCAGACCGTTGAATTTTTCAAGCAATCAATTATACGTACAATCGTATAGTAATTATATCGATGCGTAAGTATAAGTAATTTTGTAACAAAGTGCAAAGTTTTTAGTTTTCGAGTCAGATACACAGAATTCGCTCGTCGATAGATCGTCTTTAGCGTTTATTTAATAAAATGTTGTAGGGTTTCCTTTTACTACGATTATTATTGCTATACAATTTTGTCGAATGTATAATAATATCGTATAATAATACATAGTTTTATTACAAATTGTACTACTTCCCAAACCTAACTTAGAAACATAATCTTGCCAAAAATAACTTGGACCAAATTATAAACTCACTGCCATGTTTTCATAAAACGCTTGAATGTCGCGAAGAAAAATTCTCAAGAGGTTGGTGCTTAATAGAAAATTCAATAAACGGGAAGAAAACCGTCGATATCAGCGCATACAAAGACATAAGGTCCCTCGAAATCGCTTTACCACTGGAATTTAATCACCCAGCACCGTTCTCCAGGCCGGATACCGGAAACCCAAAGCCTCTGACGGCTCGCGCAGCGCTAAACAAATCATCGTGCCGTGAATCGCCGATAAATTATAATAAAGCGGCTTGGAACGTAAATACTCCGAGGCTGGTTTCCGGCTGTATTGGCCTCTCCGTGCTCTCCCGGTGTTTTCGAGATATCGATGTTTTCCGTTTTCACGCATACGCGTTCTCGCTACATACACAAAGTGGATCAAGTATCTATTCTATACAACGTGGGTCTAAATTCGTAGTAGCAGCGAAGCTAGGAAGATTGTATGGCTCGAAACAAGACGAAAATCAAGAATAACAAAATTATGTCGAAGGTTTCATTTTTGTGAAAATGGGATTTGGAAACCTGCCAAGTATGCGTGTACATGGCTAATTCCCGATTGGGTAAGAGCGGTTCTTGGAAAATTAAAAATTCCATAACTAACAACTTTGAAAATTTGAAAATCGTTGAAACAAACAGCTCAGAAATATCGAGATTTCGAAGTTTAACGAACAAAAGATTTGAAAGGTTATAAATTTCATAGTTCAGACATTTGAAAACGTGAAAATTTTTGAATTCGAAGATTCGGGAACTTGGGGATGTAGAAACGTAACAAACGAGAGATTCGACAAACTAGAAATTCGGAAATTTAGAAGTTTTTCGATTCGGAGGTTCGGATTTTTGGAAATTTAGAAATCTAACGAACAAAAGACTCGGAAAATTGGAAATTTGATAATTTAGAGAATTTGTAGTTTGAAAATTTAGAAATTTGGAAATGTAGAAATTTGAAAAATTAAAAAATTGATCGGTTTGTAGAATTAGAATACGAGAATTTTCCGAAGTTTGCAGAAGTAGACTTCGGACGCCAGAAAGCAATGTAAAAAGGGTAAACAACTTTAACGTCCACGATTCTCGGATATTCACGGCTCTTTTCGCCTTTCGTAATCCTTCGAATACGATCCATAATTTGATGGAACGAGATTCCCAGAAGGGTTGCTCGTAAAATCTCGGCTGGAAAATGATCGTGGGCGATATCGTCGGAAACTTTTGACTTCCCTTCAACGATCTTTACGACGCTCGACAGGTGTCGAAGGGTCGACGGTAACTTATAGTCGATTAAGTAATTAATATCGTACTCTCGCGAGAACACGCTCGATCAGGCATTCCTTTCTTTTTATAGTCAACGCGCGTTCAACTTTACACTTGGTGACTGACGACCGTTGATTCTGAGAGGGGATTTTAATTAAAATACTCGCGGTTGATGCTGTTACAAAATGTTACCGAACTGTAGATAAGATCAGGTACTTTGTTTTTTTTTTTTTTTTTATTTGGATTTTCTAAATCGAATCTGCTTAAAGATTATAGACAGGTGCAGCAACTCGCGAAAGTATTGGAACATTTACCACGGAAAAGGATATAGTAGAACTCCATTTATCAGAACTTGTCGGAGAACAAACAGTTTATATACAATTGGAGTTCGTATAATAGGAGCTCATCAATTATCTCTACCATTTACCATTTTTCGCTCATATAATAGGAACTCAGGTTCAGATAAATGAATTCAACCAGCAAAAGTTCATTTAATCGGGCATTAACTAAAATTTTGTTCGGACAAACGGAGTTTATAATAAATAGAATTCTACTGTAAATATATCGCGCCTCTTATTACAATATCATGAATGATTCGACAGATTATAGAGATCCATAATTGAACGCAAAATCGTTATGCAATTGTGAAGATGATGAATCAAGTTCAGAGCGTAATTACGTTATTATACCATATTTGTTATAACAGTCGTTATTATAATCTGATGTTTTTAACATAACTAAGAAAAAGAGAAAGACACAGTCGATACATTTTCTTCACGAACAAGTGAAAATTTTCGTGTTCGTGGCTTTTTTCGATGAAACGAAAGGAAGGATACGGAAGAAGCGGCGACTTTTCTTGTTTCACAGGTTACGGAAACATTTGTCCAAAGACGAAATGGGGCAAAGTGGTGACCATAGTGTACGCCATAATAGGCCTGCCACTTTTCTTGCTATATCTAAGCAACATCGGTGACATTCTTGCGAAAAGCTTCAAATGGACGTACGCTCGTTGCTGTCTGTGCAAGTAAGTATTCTCCTTTTCTTCTTATTTCGTTTTATTTCATCCATTTCTACTTTTATTGGATCGTTAGCGGAAACCTTAAAATTCGATTTGTGAAACCATCGTTGTTACATCGATCTACTTAATTGTTCAAGGATTAAAGAAATTTGCTTTTTCTTTTCTTTTAGATCCAGAGAATTCTGGTACTTTTGCTTCTTTTTCCTTCGATACGGATTTTTTCTTACTTTTTTTCTTTAAAGATGTCGCAGAAGGCCATTAGAAACGATGCCAAGAGGAAATACTCGTGATGACGCGGATGTAAGGAGAAATCATTGGCAAGTAAGTTTCGCGTTAAAATTTCGTTAACGCGTACTCGTAAATCGATATGTAAGTTTCCTTTGTATTAGGAAAGTAATATTCGCGAAAAATTCTGTACTCGCGCAAAATTCTCGGACAAATAATTATAAAATCAGGAAACGGTACAATTTTACGATAATATAGAGGCATTTGTCGATAGATGGTCGACATAGATGGAAGAGAAATTGATTCGTTCAGCGTGGACAAGAATATTTCCTTGGAAAAACACGATACGAAAGAGGAAAATGACGATGACAGTAATAGCAGTAGCTATGATCCTCAACAAGTCACTGTACCTTTGACGCTCTGTGTCGCCATAATGGTCGGGTGAGTCGATAATATTTAATTAACCCGTATTTACAAGTACTTTTGACTAAGTAAATGATCGAAACATATAAATATTGATAAATATTGAAACATGTAATAAATAAAGTTCTGTATCGAGAGTTGATATCCGCTACATGTAAATTAGAAAAAGCTAAAATATAATGATAAACACTAAATGTTTATATCAAATTAGATTAACTTAAGGAACCTAAGTTATAAACTAGCTATATAAATATAAATATAAATAAGCTATAAACCTTAAATATCGTGGTGACCGAATATAAATCATACTCTGCAGCACACCATTAAGTGAAATTATTATTTTGGATATTGATGAAGTTTCTTGAAGAACAATATCTCTCCTTGGTTGAAAGAAATATAGATCTTAATATTCTTGGCAAAGAAAATTTCCTTTTCTGATAAAATACGATCTAAAAAAATTATGAATCTCTCCAATAAAAAAACGCACCAGCAAAGTATATCATACGTAATTAACCTTCTGATATATTACGATTATTAGCGTCAATTTTATAAAAATATCAAAATACAAACCGACTATAATCATAATGTCACGAAATTAATCACAGACACGAATTAACGAATTCTCAAATTATCTTATTCGTCGATTTAAAACGGAAAATTTGTTATTCGTTGATCTATCGAAGGAAAATCGCGATTACGAACGATCGTGTCATTTGGAGGGACTTTTCAGGTACATTTGGGCCGGAGCCATCTTGTTTTCCGAATGGGAAGACTGGAACATGTTGGACGGTTCTTATTTCTGCTTCGTCTCCCTGTCGACCATAGGTTTCGGCGACATCGTGCCGGGTGACAAAATCTACGCGGCCCAGGGCCTCGATTTATCCTTCATCTTCTGCTCCATGTACCTAATGCTCGGTGAGTGCAGACCGACCTCACAATTTTATCGGTTTCGACGTTTAATGCTTCCAATTCCCTACGGACATTCACTTTTTCCATCCTCGTCCACTTTTGTCTTCTTTCTCTTCTCCTTTCTATCTTTAGATAAATAAAAATCACGTACATTCGTTAAGTTTTCCAGTTACCAATTCGTAATTTGTCTTGCGAATGGATTACAAAAATTTTATTCTACATTTCCCATCTATCTGTTTTTCGTCTTTCTCGGTTTGCAGCAATCTTTAACGTATACGGATATCGCGTTTTTAATTTTTGTATAACGTTTCAGAATTTTCATACACTTAACTTGCATATCATTTAAAATATTTAAATTATATTCCAGCAAAGGAATTCTCGATATTCGTAATATCAAATGAAATATAAATAAATAAAATATCAAATATCAAATAAAAATAAAACGTGAAATTGTAAATACAATTTTATATCGTTTTTTTAAGAAATAAAATGTATGTATAGTACAGCGGATATCATATTTTTTATCTTTCGAAAATTAAAACGATCTCCCCTTTCAAATATTTGACATTTACATTTACAAGACTTCAAAATACATGAAATTCAATTTTAACCAAAATATTTTCCATTTTTTTGATTTGTTTTTTCATAAAGGTCCACCACTTTTCCTAAATACCATCTACGACAAGGGCAACCTCCCGTATAGATCTTTGAGTCCACTGGACGAGTGTTTCGTCTCATGTCCTGTTTGAATTGATATTTGCGAAAGGGTCGAACCATGTCACCGTGACGAAATTCTAACGGCAGTTAATGTGTGTCGCGATTTAATAGTTCTATTCAGGCCGGTTTCCAAGCACACGGACTTGACGACACGACAACGAACGTTTCGCTTAACAACGTTCTCGTTGATCCGATTCATTGAACGAATAATGTAATACAAGCTCGGAGGAACTGCGCGCTCCATTTTATCCTATAAATAAACGCATTTACGAACGATCGATTTCGATCCACGTATTGATCCCGACAGAGACGTCTGCTTCTACCGTGATTTATCACTACGTCATTCAATCGTGTTTGAAATTTGAGAACAGATTGCTATTGTTCCCCTTGTTTTATCTGTTTCTGTGATCGGCACATCGCAGAAATCAGTTTCTCGCTTATTTTTATGAAACGAATTATATTACTTTATTTCTATACCTTTTTTTTTTTAGCAAAGTGCAAGGTGGATGTTGATGCAGATGCTGCTTTCAACGTTTTTTTTTCTTTTTTTCAAATATCGAATATATATTCCATATCTTGTTATATTCACAAATATGTACAAGATGTACAGTCTCGAAGCAGCCATTTTTCCAATAATCGCACGAAATGGATCGGCCTCGACTCGGCTACAAACTGCGATAAAGGAATTTTTCAAGAATTTACTTTCTCGATAAACTAGGTCTAAGGATTGTACACGCTGTATAGGCGCATGTATATTTTCTTCGCTTCGAACGATCGAGATTCAGAAACGCCGTACGCGTAGATTCGAATGTCCGTCATCCGCCAGGCGAAGATCAAATATTTTTTTCGAGCTTTTTTTCTTACGATCGTTTCATCTTTGTTAACGAAACGCTTCGTTTACGGGTTCAGCTTTTATTAGAATATTCATTAATTGAAAGCTATCATCAGAGTAGAAACCAACGAATCTCTTTAAATCCTAAAAGCTTCGTGGAAAAAAGCCGCGGAACGAATGAAAAATAAAATCGTCCACTCCATCGATCAGAAAACTATCGATGCACGGCACAGCAACACATATTTGAGCAAGTTTTCGCTGGACGAACATCGAAACCGTCGCCGTAATTGTTTCTTTGGCAACGTGACAATTGGATCGCCGCGGATTTCCGCTGGAAACACGATGTCGCGTGGCCAGACTTGGTCGTTTTCAAAGAGATCGACAGCTTTAATTTGGCCAACGGTACGAAATATTCACTTCAAACAGTATCCATTCACTGGTTAAATTTCCACAGGGGGCATATACCGATAATATCACGTATACATAGAATATTTCGTAAAAATGTTTGTCGAAAAGTTCGTGTTATTGTACGAATTCCGATAGTGGTATATTTTCGATTCTTTAGTTTTGTCGATTCCTGAAGTTGAAACTTGAAATCGAGAGTTTAATACGAATTTGCCCGTCTTTGTCTTTATCCAATTTTTCAAAAATTCACGAGAATTTCATATATTTTGTCCTGACAGCCGCCAAGAGGTTGAAACACTCTAAACCATAAGCTTTTTAATTTTAATCTTCGCAAAATATTATATTATATTTACGCACATTTTTCTAACCATGTTATCTGAATCGTTCACGCTGTTAAAAACGCTTTTATCCACGAGATTTATCTTGTTCCAATCGCTCTAAGAAATTTAGCGAAACGTAGGTCTTATCGATGGTCACCGTAGGCGGTCAACGTCTCGATGATAAATAAAAATCTTCCGTCGTTTAAAATTCGTCGATTGTTCGATGCTGGCACGACCGTAGGTGCACACTTACGTGGTGTCGTGGTTAATGAATCGAGGGCCAAAGTGTCGCGAAGCGTGTCAAGGGTCAGGAGGATCGATTGCTTTTTAGCCGTCCGCCACTTTGTACGTGGCCAGACAAAAGTTTGACAACTAGCCCGAATTCTTCTTTCTATTTTAGCTTTTTTGAGGTTTACCCCGTGTCGTATCACAGGTAGTAGAGAAATTCGATTTTTCGATTGGCGTTTATGCGGCAATGGGAACGAGTCTCTTTGAAGCGGAGCTTTTTTCGAGTAGCGAATCGAATCCACGGCCATTTTATAGCCGTTCCTGTCTGAGCGTTGGTTTACACCGAGTGGACGTCGATCGAGCATGGATATTATTATATTATGGTACTATAAAAAAAAAAGAAAAAAATAGAAAATTGTGCTATCATACAAGAATCGTTCAAGAAACAAAGGAAATATAATTCTTCGTATCAAGCAGAACAAATCTTTTCGTTTATTCTCTTTTCCTTTGGAACGATGCTAGACATTGTCGTATTATAATGTTCTAAAGATTAGAAAATTACACTACAAGTACTCTTCGAGAAAACAAAGAAAGTCTCGAGTCTTTTCGTTATTATAGCACGCGGATATTATTATAGCACAATAGTTTGGCAAATAGAAAATTGCGTTATAAAAATCCTCGAAGAAACAAAGAAAGTATGATTCTTTGATCTCGACGCGTCAAGTCCATTAATTTCGAAAGAATATACGAGGACAGATTGAAAAGTTTTCGGAATAACGATAACAATAACAAATAAAGCAACATCTAGCCGGCGATTCTGGAAACTTTTCAACCCGCTTTCGTAACGAAACAATCTACTCACCTTTTTCGCGAGAATTCTCTTTACGTGTAAATTCAAAGATTCGCGAAACTAACATAAACTGAATGTAACCTTCATTTACAGAGGTAAACATTTGTAAAGTAAAAGGTAGCACTGAAAGTAACGTCAACTTGTCAGTAGGCACAAGCATCGTTAAAAATAGACTAACAGCAAAGTAATACGTTTTAGGTATGGCATTGATCGCGATGTGCTTCAACTTGATGCAAGAGGAAGTGATCGCGAAGGTGCGCGCGTTCGTGCGTACCATTAAATACATATTCCGATGCGACAGGTGACCATAACCGGTCTCAGCCACGTTCTGCTCCTCTACGACGTTCGGTAAGTCGAAACTCGTTTCGTTTTATTCATGATACACAGTTTCGTTCGAAGCAAATCGTACTTTGAGATCGGTCCTCCAGAGAACACGCTGTCCGAACGAATCGGAAATTTAAGTAGACGCGCGTCAGGTGTCAGAAATATTTTCAAGAAAACGCGAAATATTAGAAATCGCGTGATTCTGACGGAAAGAAAAGGATATAACGCAATATTAACGCAATAATTCGCGGATTTATTTGTACGTAGCAGATGACGACGATGTTGATTATAGCGATATAGCGAAGAAGCAACGTTTGTAACTTTATGCACAATATATAAGAAGATTAGTGAAAATATCCAATGTTCCCATGCCTTGTTTCTATGCAAAGATTTCACTTTCGATTGTTTCTTCCGTCCTAAACGTATAAACTAAAATGTCACAAAAGTAGTGTTTCCTAATTTCATTTCAAGTTTTGACGGCTTTTAGTTCGCTCGAAGCTCGCTCGTATCGAAAGCGGAACACGGGTGGACAGCTCTCTAGTAAAATTACGAAAAATAAGAAACTAAAAAAAAAAAAAAATAACTCGGTATCGAACGGAATTTGCGTTATGCCTTAATCTCGCCTTAGAGAGAACCACAGAAATCCTTGGGACGCGATAAATGCGATATACGCGCGAGCTATTTTCGAAAAAATGTGCTGTCTTCCGGCGAAAGCACGCGGCGCGAAGAAACGAGGAGAGAAGTTGTTTCTCTCAGCGGCGAATCGCAGAATAGATAAAGAAGAGGCAAAAAGAAGATAGTAGGTGAAAAATGAAGCCTTCTTTCGAGAGGAAATATAATGGGGGCGTGAAACGATCGATCGACGGGAATTTAGCGCGCCGAAAGATCGAGCTGAAACGCTCGTTTACGCTTTCAAAGACATTGCTTTCATTTCCTCCGAGCGATGGAATATCCAGCCGGGGCAAAGAAAAGCGTTAAAAATGGAAGATTTCATTATTATGCGACACCGTCTACAGTTTCATTAAATACCCAAGTTATTAACCGGGGTTATTAATTTTGTTCCTCGCTTTTGTTCTTATTACGAGATTTATAATTGCATGGAAAATTGTGGATGGATGTGATTAAGATCTTCCTCATTTTGTTCTCGAAGAACGAGATTTAACAATCTGGCCACTCGTGCACGATAATTAACCAAATAATAATTAGATAAATTGGAAACTAGAAGCACATTGACATCGGCAGACGCGAATCGGCGTCTTGTGTTTTTCGAGCGTTACCGACGGCAGACGTAAAACGACGTTTTTTATTTTTTCAAGCGTTGCCGCATATTCCATTTGCATACTTGTCTTGCAAAATTGCGCGGCATAGAAGACTAGGTGCTTGCGGCAGCGTACCGACGTCGAAGTCTTAATTAGGATCGCTTTGGCTATGATAAGTAGCAAAATAAAAAAGTCAATAAACTCTTCCGGTATTCGTCCAATTTATAAAGAAGAAATATATTTGTATATAAAATTCTAATTACAAATATTCAGTAAAATTTAGGTAATTTTACTGAAAGTGACGAAGAAGCTGGTCGTTTCCAGACGCTATCGCCTTAACACGTTCTTCTAGAGAATAGAACCCGGAAAAAATGACTTGGAAGAAAGAAAGTCATAAATCATAACGCTCGTCGTTCCGACACAACTAACTTTATCCTACAATTTTTTGTATCGGCAGAAATAATTACGGTATCTATAGGTGCAAGACAAACGACTAACGCTTCGGACAGTCGAGAAAAAAGCTGGAGAGACAGTGGCTTAAAATACGTTGCCATAAGTATTCGCAAACGTTTGGAGATTGATAAAAAAAAAGATCGTCTAAAAATTCCTCCTTCTCAAATACACTTTTATACGTGTACGTTGCTTTTTCGCTAAGCCTCTCGAGTATTCCGTCGATATATGTATACGGTATACAGTGATAGTGGAATATCCTCTTGAAACGATGGGCTGCTTTCTCTGAAAGCGAAGAAAGAAAACGCTTATGCTTATTTTTCTCGGCCAGGCTTCTGTGTGCTCGCTCCAAAGATGCACTAATGCCTGATTTCTTCGAGAAGAGTTTCGTGGTCGTCGCTAAAGCGACTTCACCCGGGGCTATGTCTCTCTAAAGCGGCCTTTAATGGCCGAAAAAGACGACACGGTCTAACGAAAGTTCGTGATATTCGCTGATTCGCTAGCAACACTCCAGACATCCTCGACACATCCTCGAAAAACCTATTCTACTCCAAATACGAAGGTTTATTTAAGTCGTAGAATTTCAGTGACCGTTCGCTTCGTGCATACTTTGAGCAAAGGAGAACGATTTTATAAGAAAATTCGAACGATTTCTTACAGGTTATCATTCAACGAAGATTATAAACTTTTATAATATTAACTTTGATTTTAGCAAAAGTCGACTGCCGCGATAATCACAAATATTTGCTTGCTTCCGAGCGAAACTGCTTTATCCTTGAATAGGATAATCGCGAGATAAGTTTAATGTTGTTCGATGAACACATTTCTACGGAAAAACGAATCTTTTACGTTTTTCGCTGAGAATTACCATGTAATTCACGATACATGACTGAAGCGCCGATTCCAAATTGCAAACATATGGATTTCCAAATACAAATTGCATTGCTTTAAACACCGTATTAAAGCATCAGGTAGCTAATGCTACGATATACGCTCACGGAAAAGATCATGAAACAAAGGATTAAAAGATTAGAGCAGAAAGTCAGTGAATGGAGAAGCGGCCATGTTCTCGTGAAGGGGTACACGCGTGAAAATTATGATTCTATCGGAATCGACGCGACGTTTGTTGGGCAAACAGCGAAGAGAAAAAGATGATTTTCGTTTCTCCTTCTTTCCCCCTTTCCCTTCGTTTCTCTCCCTCCCTCTCTGGGGAAAATTTGAAAGAGCGGAGAGCATGAAAGGGGCAGAAAATAAAGGGACCACAATCGTCGAAGGTACAAAGACGAGTTCTTTGAAATTCCAACGCCCGGCTTGGTCGAGAGAAAAAATTAAAAAAAGACGTCGTAGGCACTTCGAACTAAAAGAGGAAAAGAGAAGAGAGAGGAGAGACGCAGCGAATTACCTTGTACGGAACGTTATATTTCGGCGGAAACTTTTCGTTTGTCCGACTTTTTGAACGATTAAATCGCCTTTCTGTTCGTCAGGCTCGATACACCGCCGGTTGTCGTCGCTCTTCTTTATCGTCTCTTTGTCTTCTCTAACCGAGTGGATAAAATTTGTTTAAAAAATCGTGAAATTTGTCCTAGTATTTAAGCAGAAGATATTACTCGTGTTAAAGCTCGGTAGCTTGAAAGTTCGAATGAGAAAATGTTTAGAAAGATATTGGAATATCGATTTAGATTAATTCAACCTTTCCATAGCGTAACGCGAGAGAGACAAATTAGAAATTTCTAGTTTACCTATAAATCAGGCCGATCGAACGGTTAACTGCTTAAAACAATTCTCAGAATTGAACGTAAAAGCTTTATTTTCGAATAAAATTCATTCTTCCGACGAATCACAAAAAACCATTAATTCGTTCGTATTCCAAAAATTTCTATCGACAACCTTCGATCTCCAAACCCCTCGCCATCTTTCAACCATCAAATTCCACAAAGGAAATCCTAGAAATAAAACTAACAACGTGCAAAACTCCGTATCATGTACAAAATTTCTAAGCATCAAAGTAACCAAAAAGTCTAAACGAATCATCGACTGTAAAAGCTAATCAAGCGTCCCACACGGCGCGAGATCCTCCGGTTCCATCCACTCGAACGAAACCTAACCTGGAAAAAGCCCTAAACAGAAGAAGGCTCGTGGCCTCGGCCTTCGACGACCCATTGGCCGCGGAGGAGACGAAGAAGACAGTCTACCAGAGGAATCACGCTACGTTTACGGTGGGGGAGTAGCGTTAGAAGGGGTGGAAGCGGCAGGAGAGGCTGCTGAAACGGGGCTGCGGCGTTCCTTCATGCGACGATCTGGCCGCACGAGGCCGCGCTGGCGCAGCAACCTTCTTCTCCACTACGTTTGCGCGTTGTGCACCCTTCTACGGGGTGCGTCCGTGCCGGCAACGCTGTTCATGGACGGCAGACAGTTTCCACGGCACTCGACGAACGCCGTTCCCCGTCCAGTCGTGACGAAGCATTCCATTCGACCCTCGAAACCGCGACGATATCGCGTCCGTGATCCAACAAGTCGACCAAATCATCTTCTCGTCCTCGTCGTCGACCCTCAATCGCTGAAAACGCGAGAATCTTTTTGAAAGAAGCATCATCGTGGGTCGAACACGCGACTAGCATACTCCGAGGATGCTGCAAGCAACGTGCAGCAACGTGGCAAGCTTCTGAAGCAAGATCTCTTCCAGTGGAACCTTCGTTGGATCATCTCGTCTCTCCCTGGATCTGCTCGTTTCTTCCTGACTCTTGCTACTTGTACGGGCTCGCGGAGATGATTCTCCGAGAGATTTAACTTTCTCGTCGATACAGCCCGTGTATTCTACCGGGAAAACCCAGTTTGGTGAAGTAAATCGTTCGTCGGAGAAAGATTTCGATGGTCGAACCGGTTGCTTGAGACGAATAACAGATGACAGGGTCGCGGATCGATGTAAACGACGAACAGGCTCCGGGCTCCTCGATCGCATCTGAAAGGTGGTGGCGAAGGGCGAAATAGCCGAGACGTGCACGGTTGATCGACTTATCGAAACGAAGATCCCTGTGTCTCGGGAAAAAACTCGCGACAGTACGAGGTGAGAAATAAAAGAAGCTTCGGCTACTTCTAAATAAGAAGTGTACTTTGAGAGGATTCTATAAGTGTTCTCTGAGAGGACTCTATAAGCGTTCTCCGAGAGGATTCTGTAAGTGTCTCTTGCACGTCAGATTCGGATCAGACAGATTTCCAGATCCGTCCAAAAGAAGCGAGTTACAAAAGATTTTAAGGAAACCAGGTATAATTAAGAAGCTCCTGATGCATTTGTGAGCTCAGGTTTCTATGAGATTTTTAATTAAACGAGAAAAGAAAGGATTTTCTATGTAACGATCGCGGTCGAACGAAGTTTTACGAGATCTTTTATTTGAAGAGCAAAGAAGGAATTATCTATGTAAAGATTGGATCGGAACAATTCGAGGAGCCGAAGGAAAAGTTTGCTACGCGTCGGTGAGGCGATATGCCCGGCGATACGACTGTGGGAAGTTGAGGACTGGCTTGGTACGGGGCGATCGCTGCCAAGGTAAGTAGCAAGTTACGCGACTCGAGTTTTCAAAGAAAAGTTTTTCGAACGTTTCCGAATCGATGCGCCACGCCGGCCACCACAACCATCGGCATTTCGTACACACCTAGCACACACGAACACACGGTACGGCCTCGTGCATATCATCCCGGAACACCCAGACGATTTTTATCGCGTTGCACCAATTCCTACTCTTAACCTGTTAATTCTTAATGGGTCATCTTTTTACCAAAGATTTTCATGATGATTTGGAAAATTATGGGGAAAAATGTACTTATTATGTCGTTTTTCTGTGACGTTTAAGTGAAAATGTAAAAAAAAAAAATGAAACGGAGCAATAAAGTATAGGATATTTATAAACAAAGAAATTATATCATATTATATTATAAAAATCCAAGTAACGAGATAATCTGTCTTTTTCGGTTAACAGATTAATACCTATACCTCAAATGCACGAGTATTTGAATATCGGATGCAATTCGATCAAGAACGAAAGTTTCTCTACTATTAATTGTTTACCCCTTGCCCTAACTAGGATCGATAACTCGATATTTTTACTATTAAACGAAACGTAGTCGATAAATGAAATTAGTCGCAGTCACTGCAGTTGATGTCGGTAAACTTAATTTAGTACTATGTTTAAAGGAAATTATTTTCGTCTCACAAAGCACTTTCTTACCGACAAATCATATCGAAAAAGCTATGAAAGTGTAAATAATCATGAAACAATATACCCTAATCAATCGCATGAAACATACACATCTACCACATGACTCAGTCTATTCGGCAAAACAAATTTCGAAAATACTTTAATGTAGTGTTAAAACATTCTTTTTTTAATTTAAATCCCTGATTATCGAAAACAAGGGTTTTATTACTAATTTCATATTTCACGTTTACTCAAAAATTCCGAGGAAATTGGTCCATACTAATTAAGAAATATATTTTCAATAAATCTCACTAATTAATCCAAGTACTCGTTTACGCTTCCATACCTTCGAATAACGGACTGTGTTTATCAGTTCGGTAACTTTTTTCATTAGTCAACATATATTAAAAATTATTCCTAAAAAATTATTCCGCGGTAGCTAAAAAAAAATCTACTATTTTTTAATTTTCACCGATTAATTCAAATCCTCGTTTACCCTTTCATACTATAAAAGGACTACGTTATCGGAAATTTGCTAATTCTTTAAACATTCGAAAATACTCCAGAGAAATGATTCCAGTGAAATGATCTGTCAAGAATTATTTAAAAAACGATTCCACTTACCCAAGTTCTCGCATATAAATTTTCCAAGAAATTCCAACACTATAGTTACACCGATAGTTCTATATGTAGGATAAAATCTCATTAATCGATATTTAACTTTCATATAGAATTTAAATTTTATTAATATTTAATTTTTGTATAAAATTATAATCTAATTAATATTTAATTTTTATATAAAATTTAAATATCATTAACACGTTCAATGCAAAGTCGATACATACATGGAAGAAACGCGTGTATGTATTCGAGCGATATCCCCATCGAACGTGTTAAGTGATATTTAATTTTGGTACGAAATTTAGGTCTCATTAAGTAATATTTGATTTTTATATAAAATTAAAATCTCATTAACTAATTCAAATTTTCTCTCGGATTTTATCTTATCTGGTTCCGTGGAACATAGGACAAGATTCTATCGTTCGTAGAATATCGGGAATCGAGTAGATCGACGTTTAACTTTTCACGATGGGCGCGAGGCGAAGTAATTTCGTCCCGGTTGTCCCGTTCACCGTGTTAACAGCTTTCGATAAATGTCCCGTCTTTGTTGGCTCGTCCGGCTCGTTTTATGCCCGTCGATTCGTCAGCGAAACACGCTTTTACCCGCGAACAGATCGAAACTGCTTTTATCGAGTCACATTTTACAACCGAAAAACCGATCTGCCCAGTATCCTCGCTATCTTCTCTCTTAATACTTTCTGATCAATACCTGTCCTAAACTCTAGAACGTAGACTCTTTCGAATCTAGAATAGAATCTAGAATGGGAAATAAACAAGTTTTATGGAGTTTTCGATGAATTGTTATCAAATGTTAACGATAATGATTTTACATTGATAATATTGGTAATATTTCGACTTTTAAAGTTCAGATGTAACGATATGAAAGCCTGCAAAGTTTAAACATCGCGATATCATCATTTACGAATTCTAAGATAAACTCTAAGCACGGTAATGTGATGATCTTTAAACTCTAAGGATGCGATCAAACTGCAAAGATAGTAACAAGAAACTGCTATTAAAATATTCTCGCTGGATCGCTTCTGCTATTATCTTCAAAATTTTCTGCCTTCTAATTATTTCATCAGTACCTTACTTTTGCAATATTCTTGATACAATGATACAATAGATAATAATTTAGTCGAAATATCCTATTCAAATAATAATTCAAATAATACTACGATATAGTATGATATAATATAATAATAGTAAATTAAATTAAGATCTACATCAATAGGCTGAATTTCTCGTAACAACGTTAACTGTGTTTCATTAGTTCTGTGTTTCGTGTTACTCTTAATAAGTAAAAATCTAAATATAGTAGTAGAAGAATTTTCTTATGCATGACAGTACAGACAAGCGGTTCGCATAAATAAAGATGTATCCCACGAGGGTACGTTTTGTACATTCTTAGCAAGATAGCACACATATTATGCATTCAGGCAAGCAAACGGCTAAAACTATAACAACAGGCAAATCGAATTTCTTGAGCCCTAACAGCCGTAGTGGGAAAAGAGCGAAGCAACAAATATAACAGAATAAAACAGAAAACAAAAGTTAAGTATTTCATCGTATATATTCCCTATATTAAAAACATTCTAGTGTTTATTTAGAGTAATAGTTACAAACTAAATTTGATATGAGGACTTTTCTCATTTACATGCTCGGCTGCTGTCTCTTTTCAAGGAATTTTAACCTAACAAATGAAAGAAGAAGCTGCAAAGAATAGATAAGAAATTTTTAACCGGATGTTATCCTTAAGCAGTATAAAGTATAAAAAATGTTAATATCTTATTACATTTCTCTCGCAAATTCCTAAAAACGTACATACCCACGTACCTCCTTCATATATCCCCAAAGATTTTAAGCTGGCAAGTAAAAAGGAGAAATTACGAAAATAAAAATTTCCCAACTCCTTAAATTTTATTAAAAGAGGTAAGGGATAGAAAACAAAAATTCTTAATCCTATGTACAGCAATTTCTCTCAGAATAAAGATCCTA
The DNA here is from genome assembly GCF_011952255.1 of Bombus vosnesenskii. Taxonomy (NCBI): domain Eukaryota; kingdom Metazoa; phylum Arthropoda; class Insecta; order Hymenoptera; family Apidae; genus Bombus; species Bombus vosnesenskii. Next base: position 448,361 of record NW_022882959.1, on the reverse strand, counting down.
AAAGATCCTAACCATATATAAAGAAAATTAGAACGGTAGAAAATTGCTACATAAGAAATTAACTAACCGCAGGTTTTTCTCATATATCTCCAAAAATCTTAATCTGGCAAGCGAAGGAGAAGAAATTATGAAAACAAAAATTTCTTGGTCCTTTAAACTTTATACACTCTACGCGTCTCAAAAAATCTCAACCGTGAAAAGAAAAGATAGAGAACTCTAAATTAAAAGCTTAAAAGCTTCCTAATCCTATATACATTTCTCTTGGCGATCCCTAAAAAAAAACCTAACCAAGCTGGAAGAAAATTAGAAAGAAAAAGGAGTGCTACGTAAGAAGGTGACCCCAGTTTTCCACAAATACTGCTTCAAAATCTTCGCAAAACCAATTTCCATTTCGCCCTATCCATCAAATTCCCCCTCGTCTATAAATTCATCCTCGACTGTCTTTATCTCGCGAAACAAGGATACTCGCGTGAAAGAAGCGTCTCCGGAGTCGATCCGACGCAAAGGACGAGTCTGTCGATTCGTCAGTGAAATTCGCTTTTACTCGTCGTAAAGGCGCAGGCGTCACTCGCGCATAGATAATTCATAACGACGAAGCAGGCCTATAGTTGTCGTATTCCAGCACGCAGTTTCCTTCCAGCGACCCTTCTCCGCCTTTATTTTCCTTTTTCCTCGTTTCTTCGTCCTCTTTTCTGTTTTATTTCCCTCGCCTTCCTCCACAGTCAAGGAGAATCTCGCAGCTCTCGGATCTTTTAACGTAATTGGTTGCCGGTTTGCGCGAGAAATTATGAGTTTTCCTCCTTTCCCGCAAGAATATTGTTATTATTCCTGACTTTTGCGAGGGAAACGAGATTCCCTGGATACACGAAGCATCGCTGTCTCGAGGTTCTTTGAACGCGGACTCGATAAAAGTGGTGGTTCGAAGAAAGAGAGGAATTTCTGGAGATTCTTTAGATTTTCGTGCCAATCGCGTAGGCCATTAGCGGATAATGGTATTTTTGGGAATGCTGTCTGCGAGATTTAAGTAAAGGAGAATAATTATTTTCGAATTTTCCAAAATTTACTATTATAACGTGCTATTTTAAGCTTCCAAACTCTAGCGAACTAAAATCGTTTATTTATTTTAATATCGCTTTCCGTTCTTAGCTGTTAAAGTTAGCAATTTAAACGCATTGACAGAAAAAGATTTTGCTGAAAAATAAATTAAACGTTGTATAAGTTTTATAAGAATTCTATATAGTTATATAAAATATATGTGAAAATTGTAATCGTTACAATTCCCAAAAATTAAATCCTAAAAAATATTGAATATGAAGTATATTGAAATATCGAATATCTGAAATATCGAAAAGAAGAAAGAAATACACAAGTTTCTATAAAGAAAGTTTTCAAGGGTAGGCCAAATTTTCTATGAATATAAAGAAAAAAGAATATAAAGAACATAAAATGTAAAAAGTTCGAGGTGAGTCGAATACTTGCAGAGAATTAAATATTTTACAATACAAATAGGGTATATTTATTTTCTATGTTATTTTCAACGATACTCGAATTTTCCTAGATTGCCACTTAATCCGAACAACTTCTATTCGAAATAGTTATCGAAATAACGCATGTGTAAAGAGTTACGGAGGGAATATATAGGTCCCGGTCATAGCGGTTCGAAACGTGTCTGACAATAGACGATCCATTTTCCCTTGCACTGTTACATTTCGCTTCTCCGTCGTGCTTCTTTGTTCGGGTCAATCATTCCCTCCGCTATATTTAGCTGTATCCTCTTAATACATCGATGCATTATTTTGAAGACTGTACCGAATAAAAGTCACTTGGATTAATGAAAGCACCGTCAGCAGAGCTTCTATTTCAAATCCTCAAACGTTATCGCCCGTTTATTCCATTTCGAAGAATAACTTATTCTCCCTCTTTGTATGTAAAATCGCCGAGCTTTTTACACGATGAAACGTAAAAAACGAAGAGAAATATCATTCGTATCCTTTCACAAAAACTTCCGCAAGTATTCCTGTTTACGTGATTTATTTTATATCAACGTAGGATATATATTTTTGTAGACTAAATTATTATACAATGATGTATAAGAAATTCTTTTCCAATTTGATATATTTCAGGAATCCCAACTATCACTGGCCGTTGTTATGTTCAATCATAGAGTTCGAGTATCGTTCCTTATTTGAAACATCTCTTAGTAATATCTAACAATTTTCTCCACAGCGGAAAATTTATAATAAAGTAGTAATTTTATGATATTCTACATACTACTTTGCGATATAAACGTGTTTTAATATTTCTTCTGACCCGGAATATTTTACAACAACAAATAGAGACTTTGCTCTGCTTCGGCTACTTTACGAGATCCAAAAATATTTCTTTCTAAACATCCATTTATTTGAACTAAACTTTCGCCAATGTTGCGGTCAAACGAACTCTTGTCTATAAAAATTGTTATCTATCTAAACGTCAATTTCTATCGTATAAACAAAAAATTATAGCAAGCAGAAGCAAGAAATTGCCATCGTGTGAATTCCAGTTATACAAACTATTTGTCTTTCGTACTCTTTAGAATTTTTAGTCGATGAAACAAATTTCTCTGCAAGTCGCATTTCTTCAGTTCTATCCAATCAAAATACGAAATTCCATAAAAATTCGCAGTCAAGATACGAATAGTATCCCTATAACCCTACGCAGTGGACCTTCCATGTCGGATTCGATTCGAATTTATAAGTGCATATTCAAGTTGATCCCATGGCTACATCTCACGTAAATATTGTACATATCTACGTGTCTTTTCCCTTCTTCAACGCCAGTTTACCGGAAGTTCGAGGCTCTTGAAGTTTTGAAACATCTCAACTTGACCTGATTGCCTGTTGCGTGTTGCCATGCCTTATTCCATCCATCTATTTCACCAACCCTTTCTCACCCTCTCTGTCTTCCCCATCCTGCAACATTTCGAGAGACTTTTAACACTTCTCAATCCTTCTCACTCCGCGAGATCGTTAAATCTTTCAAGATGCTCCTCGATCGATCGACAACAGCGAAGAGCAAACGTTTCGATGGGCCAGGCATTAAGATTCCTCATCCACGGGATCCAGCCGTATCTTTCGTCTTATTTATTTACGCTACTCCATTAACGGTGGACGAGCTTTCCACGAGCATTCGACGTCTCATCAATTCGAAATAATCGATCGATTCCGAAGAATTCGTCGAATGGCGATGCCGGTAGGAAAAAGACGGCTAATCGGATATTTCAAATTCTCCGTTTTATTTTATTTTCTTCGATATAGGGAAGAAAGAATTTTCATGGAAGTAAGGAATGCTAGAGGAATTGTATAATAAATAGTTGGTATAGCGTGCTACGAGTTATAGAATTTTAAGAATAGTAGGAAAATAGTTTGCCAATTGTGGAAAATTCCAAAAATCGTGGATCGACCATTTAAAAGTTTAATACACGCGATAGTTATCAAAAATACTTCTACGTATTCTTATTAAGAGTTTCTTTTCATCTCGGCTTCTGCGTTTTATTTTCATAGCGTTAAATCGTTCTCGTCGTATGAAAGTACTTTAACGCTATACTATATCGATCTTTGTAGACTGCGGAATCTTTCTGCACGTAATACGATAACTAATAGCGACTAATTCCATCATCCACAAACCACCGTTTATCAGAAGAAGAAAAAAAATCCTAAAGACAAGGGTGAAACCATGGAAGAAGTAAAGCGACTCGTTTCGAAAACGAAGTTTGTCAGAAAGCCTATTTACGTTCGCGATTCTCACAGTTTCCACCTTAATTACAACCGACGTTGTTCGTCCCTTAATGAGAACAAAGAGCAGGCTGAATATTGAATTTCTGGCCAGGCATTTTTCCCGACTGAACGAAAATCCTCTTACGGCTTTCACGGGCGGGTATCGCGCGCGTAAAGCGCGGACTCTTCATTACGCCATTGTTCGTCGCGTGGTCGCTCGTTGTTTTTCTTTTTTCCACCCCTCTTTTCCCACGCTTTCATCCCTTTTTCTACCTTTTGTCCTGCCACCCTTTCTTTTCTCCCCTACTATCTCCCTCTCTCTCTCTTTTTTCATGACCAAAAAATCGTCGGCCGAGCCTTAACCGCTTTGAAAGTGCGACGAGAATCGCGACCGAAAGTTACGTTACAAAAATCCTGCAACCTGCGAAGAAAAATATTCTACGCCTATAATCACCTTTCTGTTTTCCTCATTTTTCAGTTTTTCCGTGGCTAGATGATTTCTATGTGGCGTTTAAATTTCCGCCGGGATAAACTAAAGAGGGTTTAGAAGAATTTAATCCTCGGTATTTAATCTTATAAAATTACGTTAAGATTAGATGGAAGATTAGATAGAAGATTAAATTGAAAAATACTCGTAGAAAGCGCTGTAAGTGCCAAAGTTGGAAAATTTTACGCCTTTACCGGGAAATGTTCTCCTTAGCGATGAGAATACAGAATGTAGTACAGAACTTAAGTGCAATTTACCTTCTTAAATATTTATTAATAATGTTAGAAGATGGTGTCGTTGGTATGTCGATCGCCAGATAGCCAAGCGCCAAGGAACATTTTTGGCGCAAAATTTTAATTCGAGAGATTTATTCGAGCTTTATATAGATTTCGTAGAAAAATGACCGTAGCGTGTATTAGTTTGCAACCAAAACTGCATATTTTGACCACGGTCACGTAATATTCAAATATTTCGAAATATTCGAACGTTGAAAATCCGTTTGTCCTATTCGTTTTAAAAATACGTGCAACGTTTAAACCAATCAGGAACCCTTAAATATTCCATTGTATGTATTTGTACTAACAATTTCAATCCCCACTAAAAAAAAAAGAATTTATTCGATCTATTTTGGTGCGTAGCTAAATAAAACAGCCTAAAAGACACATCCAAGTTTTATTTTCCATCGTTCCGAGGGCTGACGATCGCGAAACGAACCCCTCGAATCTAAGTTTCGTGTCGCAAACCTCCATCTTCGTCTCCAATATCCTTCAAGAACTTTCCTTTCGTTCTCGAAATAATCCTCTTGAAACACCTCCATAAAGAAAATTCCCAGTAAAATCAAGAAGTTAATCGACGAAGGGAACATTATTTCGAAGCGCCACCGCGAACACAGTTTCGACGACGCAAGGAAATGAGGAAAGTTACGATCCGACGGGGAGGGTGGTTCGGTTGGAATAAAGTAGGGTGGTCAGAATGGAAAACCGTGTCGTTCGAAAATATTTTCTCGCGGCGTTTTATCGAGTTTCTACCATTCTTTCCGTTCGAATGCGCTCGCCGTGAAAGGCGTCGCCAAAGGTGGATGTTACGCGAGAACCTAGCCTCGGAACGTTCAAAAGTTAAGGGCAGGTCTATATATCGCGTGATACGTTGGAAATCCTATCGTATCGCTGGGCTGTCTGCGACCGAAAACTTCCGGATGGCGCGAACTACCCCCTCCTGACCCCTCTTAATTTATTTATACAGGGCGTCCCATAAATTTTTCCGCACAAACTTTCCCGACCCTGTCTTTTACGAGTAAAAATAAAACGAACTGGTCGAATATAAATATTCGTGAATTCATTATTAAACCATTCGTCCTAATCGCTTCTATGTATAGGTACTACTCGTTTCTAGACGCGTTTTTAATTTGCTTTTTGCTTATTCTTTAGGATAAAATGTGTGGATTAGTGGCGGAAATTTGGATTTTATTGAAATGGAATAAATTTTCTTTCGGGAATATTACAGTAATGATATTGATAGTAATAATGATAGTAATAACAATGATGACGATCTGTTCAGGAGCTGTTAGATGAATAAGCCCTGTATTCTGTATTTTCAAAGACATAAATGTACGTTTTTTAAGTCGTGCCACTATCAATGCCAAATTGGTCTTTACCAATAATACTATCCAAGAAAATTGTATTCGAGATTTTAGATTACAATTTTATATACCATGCATATTCTGTTTAAATCTTAATGTTAACAGAATACCTTTCTGTATAAATAAAACTTAACTCACCTATCTACACTAAACTTGGCGAATTCAATGCACCTAGGCGAGGGAAACAAATGGGACTCGACTTACCTAGCAAAAAGATAAACCGGATAGTCTTGGGATTTAATCCTCCGTCATCTGTTACTCCGGAAGATTCAAGAAACAACTAGCCATTTTTCTTGTTGACTTCCGGCGCACCGCTACAAGTAAACAAATAAATTAATCGATTAACGAATTTAGAAAAATATTTAGTCGATCGAAGGAAAGGATATCGCAAGTAAAACGCGTATAAATATGAACGCGTGCTTCACACGTTACAAATAGATATATAACAGTTATCAGGGTGTTAAACGATATAAGAACTCTTACACTATAATATTTAATGTTTAAAAAATCTGTGAGCCGATTGAAACGAACCTGTTGAAGTCGTTCGAAAAACAGTATTCTGTCAAAAGAATTCGTTACCCAATATTTCCACGTGTCAATCTTTCCCCATCATCCATCATAAAATGAACACGAAAGACAAAAGTCGAGTATCAGTTCGCTGTAAATTCCTTTAAAGCTTCGCCAACCCTCTTCTGTCTTATCATCAACATCAACACACTAAACACCAACCAACCAAACCATTCCCACTCAGAGATGCTTCCAAACAAGAGACAATCCAAAACGACGAAGAACCTAGAACGATTAATCGTAAGAGGTGGTAACAATGGCGCTATATAACTGGCGATCGTAATCATGGAGCAATTTAATCAGTCGCGAGAGAGGAGTAAATAATAGGCGGCTACGGAAGTTCTTTCGGTTTTCAGATCGTTTATCACAGACAATAGCATTGTCTTTTTCGAGTAAATTACGATTAGACCGTGGATTTGTATACACTTTTGTTGTATAATTGTTGCATAATTGTATAATTTAAATGAAAGAAATTAAAGAAAAGAAAGAATTAAAGAATATATAAAATTTCCAAAATACAATACATAAAAATATGTAAAACCTCCAAAGTATAAATATGCAAAAATATATAAAATTTCAAGGTAGCATGTTTCTAGCTAGAAATACGCAGAACTATGTAAACCTGCTCGCAATGCCGTAGAGCAAGCAATAAAATATACTGCTATATGAAATTTCTAAAGAATTTCTTTCTCGTTACAGTATCTGGAGGGTGAAATAAATCTCCGCCGAATTTCTATTTGTTTAGGAGGATTGTTCGATAGAATCGAGAATCAACGATTCTTTACAATAATGAAAATGTATTAATCACGTGGGAAACATATGAGAAAGAACGGTGCAATTAAATGAACAATACATATATATATATATATCCTATATACATAAACACATTATTATTTACATAGAAAATGAATGGAAATATCGAAAACATTCTTAATCTTTTTAAATTGGCAGAGCATTTGCACCCGCAATAAATCGCTGTAGTCTCGATAAACTAAAATAATCACGTTGTATAAATAAATAAATACATTCGGTAAAAATAATAGACACCGGTGCACGCGTGGATAATTTTCGCTAGAGTAATAGCAAGATAAAACTGTTGGTATTTGTAATTATCGTTTAAGAAACGAGAAAATAAAGGATGGATAAGAGATAAGGATGAAGAGAGGAAGAGATTAGAAGAAGGAAGGCATAGAAGCAGGCTTTTTATCCTCGGAGCGGCACGCTGCAAGAGCTTCTCGTTCGCAAATGAGGTACGAGCGTCGAGATAAGGGTGGAAAAGCCGCGGGCCAACAGGGTCGAGCGTACACGCGAATAAAGGGCGATCAAACGCGATAAAAACTCGCCTCGAGAACCGATAAGCCCTAATTGAATGTTCCCTCTCGATTTTAGCCGGGCCGTAAAGCCGGAAACTTTAGGCGTGCCCGAACGATAACCCTGCCAAACCCTGTTCACCTCGACACGCGCCACCGCGACTCCCTTTTTTTCAACCGCAACTCAGTTCAATAAGAGAAGGTTAAGGGATGATCGGTTATAAACGAAAGATTAGGAACTTTCGAGAAGGCAGTGGATCCGAGGAGCGCAGTTAAGACTAAAAATTGCACGTTAGACGAAATGAATGATTTTTAAATTCCTTTGAACAGCTTCTGATTATGGAATCATTAAGACTGAAGTTAACAAATCAGACAGGACGAATGGATTGTACAATACATTCCTCTAAAACGTCTACGGTTTGCAACTTTGGAATTATTAAAACTGCAATTGACGAATAATTTTTACACTCCTTTAAGGATGCCTTTGGACTATCGATATAAGTATATCGTCGATATTTAAAGGTCTTCGATTAAAAGTACCAATATGCATTGCAAATACAATATTTATCGGTGAACTGCAATTTCGTTGAGAATTTTGAAATATCGATAATATTATTTTCCGAACGCACTCTTCAGCTTCTACAGTTTTTGGTCTTTAAAATTATTCAGAATGAAATTGTCAAATCAGCCATTTTGGCTGATTTGTACATTCGTCTAAAGGTACTAGAATTTTTTATTTTGGAATTATTAAGAACATGCAGGTGTTTTTTTTTAATAATATTAATGTGTACTTTTATCGGAAAATGTGTAAAAATGAATATTGACTTGTATAAAAACGGGGAACACGAATACTTATTTTCATCGTCGTTTTAATTTTTATATAAGGAAATATGGAAATATTTAGTTGCGTTAAGTAAAACACGTAAAATATAATGCAATTGCGTAAATGCATCTTCAGAAGCACATTACTCGAAACAAGATGACTTTAGATTGCACCATCCACAATGAGAATAATCAATCTAGAGAAGTTTACGGCTTACGCTTTACACCGTATACAAATTGAGTGATATTCGCTTCATAGCGATAGAATTGCAAAACTTCGCCACGTGTATAAGTAGTATCGAGAAACTGCCTCTGGCCGCTATAATACTAGGAAATTTTTACTTATCGCTTCTTCTACATTCAACTTCATAGAAATTTAAATTTCCACTGAACTTTTACCGAATAACAAATAAGTTTTCAAATTGAATAACTTTAAGCTAGCCTGATTTTAATTCCAGTAATATTTGAAAGATATTACTCCACGTAGACGTATACGTGTGTTAAAATTTAATGTACTTTTAAAGAGATTGTTAACTTATCGATTTTGAATTTTGCATATTGATGTATCAATATCATAATCGTAAGTTTTCCGATTTATTATCTTTCTATTTCTTCAATTCCTTAGCCGAAAGTTTCGTCCTTTTCGTGATCCTATCCCCATTAGCGTAGTTCCTCAATCTCACAACACTTTCCTTCGCAACATTTATTTCCTCAAACATAAATATTATAATCTTCGTAACCACCCTCATATTTCCACTCTTTCAATTACAGAAATATTACGATTCTTTTCCTATTTCCATTTTGCTAGTCACAAATTTCATAATCACGACTCTTTCCATTACTTCATTTCCTCAATTTCAAAATTCGTTCCCTTTTTATAGCGGCTCGATGACAAACTTTGAAACAGTTTCCCTTTCCAGCTTCGCAACTACTTCATAATTTTCATAATCTTTCCCACCGTCCTACTTTGTCAATCAGAAACTTTACAATTTTTCCTCGATCAGAAACTTTCCAATTTCTTCTCAATCAGAACTTTCATAATTTTTGCAACACTCTCTATTTTCTCTTCTTTCAATGCCAAATTTCGCGATCTCTACAATCTTATCTTACCTTCTTAATCATAAATTCGTTGATTGCAATCCTTCTTCTTTTTTATCTTCAATATCAATTATAAACTTCACAATTTTTCCACCTTCTCAATCACTGAAATCAGTGCATCGACCCCAGCGTATCGATCATAAATTTCATAATTCACGCAATTCTGCCCATCTTGTCCACTTCCTTAATCTCTCTTGATTTAAAAATTACGTCTACGTATCATTATTTACAAAACTGCAAAACCACTACATACCATTCACAAAACTTACCCTACGTACTATTTTACACTCTCTTCGACCACTAACATCAAGGGGAATCTATAAAAAGAGACGGAAGACAGTCTGACACTCGAGTAGAACCACTCGAAACCACGAATAAGAAAAGATTGAACGTCACAAAAATATTGACAACAGTCAGAAGTAGGGATTATAGGATAATCCATGTGTAAGAATAGACGTCGACCATCAACGTCACGATGTTCCTTTAGAAACATGAAGAATCAGGGCACGGATAAAGAAAGAGGGAGACAGAAACTCGAGTGGGACGCGTATGCACGAATTAAAGAGCAACGTTCATTAGTATCGCGACGGACTGTGAAACGACCGAGCTATTAGACGCTTTTGATAATTAAGAGACCACCTCTAACATCGATAATTGCTGCCATTAGTTCCAGCAACAACAAAGAACGAAATAAATCCATTTTAAATATAAAACATCTAAAACTTCATAAGACAACCCTTAACTATTATTCATGCAGCTATTTCTTCGCTATAACTTCAAAATAATATTTAATCGTTATTAGCATAGTCTTTTTTATTACAAAATTTAGCTATTAATCATTACTCCACAAAATAAAATTTAATTATTACTCGCATAGGCTACACTATTATAAAATTTAACTATATTGGCTGTTACCTCACAAAACAACCATTAACAAGTTTTAACTATTAACTATTATTTTACAAGATAAACTTTGTCACTATCAGCTATAAAACGATCAATTTGTAATTTTTTACGGGAACTTTGTAGATTTATAACGTAGTTTGGAAATATCAATTCAATCCATTCTATTCTATTCCTATTAAAATATATATATATATATAAAGGTCTTGTCCCTTCCTTGCATTAAGTATTCTTTCACATATCTTTCATTTTATTTTCTCTGAAACAAATTTCATACTTTAGTGATTGATAGTTGTAACGTTAATGGATAAAGTAGTTATTATCGACAAAAAAGGAGTTAACTATGTAAATGCAATAATAAAAATAAAATAATCTACCGCATCTTTTATCGATAAAGGATACATAAATGAAAAGCTTTGATGCAAAAAGAGATTTACGGTCGAGCTAGAAATAGACGAAATCGTTCGGGAAAATCGAGTGAGGTTGCAGAGCGAATGGATAGAATTGAGACCGTGGTAAAACGTTGGAGAAGAAACGTTAGTCGGAAGAGAGAGTCCAATGGTATTTCGCCTTAACCCCGCCTCGCCGCTTTTTCTCTCGACTTCCGGCCTGTCCTCCAACTCGAAACACTTGATAAGAAAATAGAATTTCTCGGTGTAAATTGATTAAAGCGGCTTTCACACGGTATAGTAATGTTTTCAAATAGCTCAGATTGCTGTTAACTAATTCGATCTTCATCTGAATAACTACTATTGATAGAAACGTTATAGTGAGCTTGGTATGTACAAAATTATATACTTGGTATATGCAAGGCATTTATCTTGCTAGGATTTTGGAATTTTTATATTTCAATTTTACTTAAAAAAAATCTTCGGCTACTTATTAATAGTAATAATTTATAGACCATGACAACTCCGATGCTCATAATCGTAATTAACAAAGCACTCTAATCTTATTCTTAAAAATCTTATAGAGTTCTCAAGATCTCTTAGAATTCTTACAAATTCGAATTGATTAATTTAAAAAGGGAGAAAAACAAAACCCCGAAGAATCTAATAATTTATATAAAAAGATCTTCAATAATTTACTAACGTATAACGATAAGTTACAAACCAATAAACTCCTGAAAACTTCCTAAACTCCCCCGAAACTAAGATAAAGAAGAAAAATTTCCACAATGCTAATAACTGAAACCACGTAGTTCAAGATATCGCGAACCGAGTAACTACTAACTATTAAGTTTCGTATTCCCGCGACATCCTCCAGCCATAGGAGCACAGAAACTCTTTCAAATTTTATTTTACGACTACCATCTGAAATTTCAACCGACTTGTAATTTGAATATTCTATCATAAGGATAGTCAAACTCGACATTGGAATGCTGGCACCTATTCATCTACGAGGAGTTTTCACTAGGATATATAAGGAGTGTGTGTGTGTGTGGGTGCGTGCATGTGTGTAATTGACGTTAAGAAAGCAGATTAGGTACAAGGTAAACGTAACTGTTATTCGTCTAGCAGAGATTCAGTCGACACGACAAGCAGATAGTTACGAGCTCGTTATCTCGCGCGAGCAGACGCATTTAATTCGAGACACTTGAACTTTTCTCGCGAACACGAGAATTGCCAAGCTCGTTTTTCCAACTGCACGACGAATACTCGCTCCGCCCGGTTGGAAGAAGTGGACGGTACCTCGAAACAGAAAATATGGACGAGACCTTGGCTGATGAACATACATATGTATGTGCAATGTGCATGTATGAGGTCTGATTTGCAAGGGAAATGTTGAATTGATTTGGCGAGAAGAAAGTACAAGACCGTCGCTTATTTTACATTTTGAAATTTTAAAGTGAAAAGTGACATTTACTGAAACTAATAATTCTGGAATTTTTTGATTAAAATTACTCCCAGTTCTGAGAGCTGTTCTCATTCCGTAACTATAAATGGCGATGACTAATATAAAAAAAATATAGATCAAATAGGTATTTTTTTTTAACTACTTCTTCCAAAATCCTAGAAATCCTCCCATTAAAAATTCGAAATATCCTAGGCGCTAGATTCCAAAATTCCAAGATTCCAAACCCTAAACTTTCAGCCCTAATTATTATCTACATCCAGCTAAATCTCAAAAAATCCTGAATCTTAAAACACTCAGCGCTTTAAAAATCTTTTAATAGTTCTATAAATTCCAAATGTCACATTTCAAACATGTTAAATGCTAAAAGTTCCACAAATTCCAAAGATTTCAAACTCTGAACTCTCTACCAAAATACCAATCTACATGCAACTAAACCTCCAATCAAAGGTCATCGCACCTTAGTTTACGCTCTTCTAATGCGAATCTACATCCAGTACGAACAATCTGTCTAAACTGTAGCATCCACCCATCACGAACCTGGAGAAACAGAGAGAAAGAAAAAGAGAGAGAAACGAAGATGTTTCAAGTCAGGCTTGATTAAAAGGCATCTCTATAAATCTGCTGGCCGGCAAGCGGAACCGTAAAGGGTCCTTTAAACGACTTATTGGTTCTCGACCTATTTCCTTAAAGGTTTCCGTGACTTTCCGGCTCGTCCCTCTCCCATTATACGCTCGAAAAGCCTTCTCTTCTTTGCAGACCACGCCACATCGAGTCTGGACATCCTCTAATTGACGATCCAGTCCCACAAGGAACGAAAAATTTCAGCCTTTCTACGGGGATCATGCTACCTTCTCGCGTCCCAAGCTTTTCGTTAACGCGACACGTTCCTTTTCTACCCTTTTTCTAGCCTCCTCTTAGAGAGTTCTAGATCTCTCCCTTTCTCTGTCTGTCTGTCTCTCTCTTTCTCTCTTTTTCTCAGCGGAAATTCGGTCCAACGTCTCTTTGTGTCCCTCACTCTACCCCAGAGGCTGCAGACTCCCACGCCTCTAGCTGCTCGGGCTATCGATTGCGAGCTGCCAGGGCCACGAAGACCCCTGGCTTGGCTTCGTTGTGCTAACTCGTTACGCGGTGTTACCGCGTGTCCCGATTATACTCTGGCAGAACCGGAACAGACGGTGTGTCTGCACCCACAGTGCGATACGTGTATACGTATACGTAACGAGCATTCACCATCATTCTTTTGAGTTCTGTTTTTCGACGGTTTTCGACTTTTCTTTGTGGCCATATGAAGTAGATTTTTTTAGTTTGACCGTGGTGATGAGTAGACCTACAGATGTTTACGCAATTTACATTTTTTATGAAAATAATTAAAAAAATGAGATCTAAATAGAAATTTGCTTCATCTACTAAATATCATGATAAGCGATTTACTTTGAATATTTTATATAATATTTTTGCATATTATACGCATTCCGTGTTTTTCGGAATTTTTAATTTGTGAGCACAAACATACGTTCAGAAATATCAGAATACTTTTAGAAAATGAGGTAATAACTGTATTACAAAATTTAAAAACGTCATTATATCAGTAGGAGAATAATATATCCAAATAACGATTCAAATTCAGAGATCATGCAACAGAAAAGGAGCTAATAGATAAAGATAATTAATCCATCTATTCTCCTTGCCATAAACCAACCTCTCGTTTGTTCTTCCGCCATCATCATCGTTTAATTTTTCCTTTCTTCCTTCCATCATCTCCGTAACACCTTATCGTGGCATCTACAGCTCATTTTGTATCTACTTTTTCATGCCAACTTCCTGCTTTCCGCGTACCGCCGCTCGTTATCTCCACCAGAGGCCCAATCCACGCAAACGTTTCTCCTCGTTGCTGGTCGATTCGTCTGTGTCCGCTCGCTTTTTCCCCTCGTACAATATCAAAACATCTTCACGAATGCATAACGCATAATCCTGATCGAACAGATCGGCTCGCGAGATAAACTGAAACGCAGAGGGACAAAATTTAATTTTACAGGTCCGCGTAATTGAACAAAGCAGCTTTGAATTGATTAATGTAGAAAAAGAAAGAAAAACGGGAAAGTCTGATAACATCTTCGACTGGTCAGGAAATCTTCGACTACTTACTAAAGATACTAATTTAAAAATCGATAAATTGCTAAAATTTGAATTTAACAAAATTTGTTAAAATTTTCTAACGCTTCAATCAATCAAACGAAGAGACTGATAATATGTATAATTGATAATAAAATACGTATAGTAATCGGCCTAGTTGCGTGGAACATCCTGTACGATAACAGGAAAGGACGAATAAACGAAATTTCTGCATGCATCGCTGTATTCTCGGTTAGAGACCGCGAACTTTGGAAGGTGCTCTGGAAATCGGAGAATTTCGATATGAATTTCATGTTGTAACAGAATTTGAAACGAAATTTGCGAGGAAAATCCGACGTTGCTTCCAAAGTGTTCTCGTGCAAACAGTTTCGATATTTGAATAAATTACTAGTGGCTGTTCGGAAACGCGTAGAAAGGTTTCGTGAAGTTTGGCTATGCACTGCGAATACACGATTTGTCTATGCAAATTTGTATGGAATTATTGACCTGTTATAGGATGCTTACTGCAAAAAGTATAATTTCACAGAGAAATGTATAATTAATTAGACAAATTCCAATAGAGGCATGGAATTTAAACAATTTTCAAAATTATATGTTATTATTAAATACAATGACTAATCTCCTCTAAAAAGATTTAATACAATTAATAGAATTTATTCTACTTAAATTACTCTACTTCGTACACTTATTATTACTGCAAGTATTTGTGTATACTGTATAGTTATATGTTCGAAGTTACGCGACTACAGTCACAGTTACAGCCATCCCTCGATTTAGATACATCTTCCCGATTTACATCGCTTGCACTAAAGACGCAAAAACCATTTGTTCTAACAATCAAATTCATATTCCCGTGCTCGATTCACTTCATGTTTTTTAAGATACGTTACATTCTCAAAGTATCGCCAAGCGTTGTCTCTTGTTGATAATCAATGAAATAATAATCAATAATGCAATTAATCTAAACCGCCGTTCACTATGTTAATATATGTATATAAATTATAACGAAGTGTTAAGATATGTGTATACGTATATAACATATATAAGTAAATATGTATATACATATGTATGTGTATTGACTAGTCAATATCAGTTAATATCAAGTAACTATTACTTCAGACCCAATTAATATACGAGTGCGAGGGGTTACTATATTTATAATATAGAACATAGGAATGTATTAATATAGTAATATAAGAGAATTGTACAGTAGTATAAACCAATATAAAGTTTCTTACTTGGTACGTTCGATTTCTGATGCTCTCATAACCTCTATTGTGGTACGATCGACTACATCACGGGGGAGCTATTGCTTAGACGCGATTCACTTGGATTATCTCCGGCGTGTTAATTAGTTACGCGCGTTAGAGCTGTGTCGATTGTAGCGCTGGGCTTGCAGCATCAATTCCAATTAAACTGGCCTATCCCCAGAGGATTGCGATTCCTTCGCGTTTACCACCTGACAACAGATGCTCGGACCGATCGCATAGTTGCATCTTGCATCTCGAATAGCTCGAGAATGTTACAGGAAATGGTTACGCCATCTGCGATAAAGGAAATCGAGCGTAGAACGAAATATCGACTCTTATGTAGCTATGGTACAGCTATTTACTTCAATGTTGTTTACTATCTCACGTTTGAAATTTGCATAAAGTGTTAATAAAGGAGGTAGAAGAAATTCTTGGAAATAGGTAACCGATTCTATTAATTCTTATCCTTGCACAATCAAATTACAGATATAATATGAATAGTTAATGAATACTACAAGTACGGTATAATCTATATATATATCTCAAAAAGATAAGAATTTAAATTTTAAACTACACTTTTGGCAAATCTCGCAAAATCCTTTTACCCATTACCAATTTATTAGTTTCTTACTTAATTATTTTTCTAAGCAATATTTTAATGTAATGTTTTATATTTTCCCTGCAGTCAATCTTCTATCTTCCGTAAAAAAAATAATTTTTTAAGAACGTTTATTAATTTCTTAAGGATACTGCTCCAAGGTAACTGCTCAAAATCTTTTCTTCGTCAGTTAACAATTTTCTTGTTTCTTTGAAAATCAATTTCTTGCTGTAATATATAATTTATCTTTTGAAAATTCTCTTTTCCTCAGAAGAGATTTTCAAATTTTTCTGAGAAATAATATCTTGACGTTTTTTATTAATTTCCTGATAACGTTATGATGTAATCTTCTATCCATCAAAATCCACCTCGAAGCACTTTTACGCTAAAATTTCTGGTGCATGAGTCCCATCGGTTAAAACATCTTATCAATCATGAAACAAAAAGGGAAGATCAATTTCTTCATCAATCAAATTTTCTTGGAGCAGGAACAGGCAGACGCCTCCACATTCGGCCGACCGATCTTTCCACGTCTCCTTTTTATTGAGTTTAGCTGAATTCGTCTCGATTCAACGTGTTCGTTGAATCGTAAATTCTCGTTCCACGTGATATACAAGGTGTTTCAGAGTTACAACTCAATCAAGCAACATTATTATATTATTCAGCCAGAACTCGAAACACGAAATATAATCTAATTCAGAATAAATGAAATACGATACAATACAATTCAAGCGAAATCAATTATAACACAATATAAACTAAAATTGAACGAAATACAATATAGTACAACTAAAATACAATGCAAATGAAAATAAATGAAGTAAAATACAACTATTGCCAATACGACCACTTGATCCTTTAAATGAGTTGCTCTTTAAACAGAAACGTAAGTATGAATTTTAAACACTTTTTACATGAAACGATACCTTTAAATAAAAGAATTATTATCCGAATGACGAATCAATCGCATCTTCACCAGTTAACAGATTAATTATAATTTTTATTGTATTGTATCGTATTTCGTTTAACTTTAATACAATATAGTATTATGGAAAAATACAAAAAATATGTATCTTCCGTTTATTACTTTTTTCTATTACTAATTTACAATCAATCGATCAATATTTCTGAAACACTCTGTACAGTGCAGTGGCACGATCTCGGTAACATGGTCGACGACGACGGCGACGACGACGACGACGACAACAACGACGACAACGACAACGACAACGACAACGCGGAGGACGTTGGTGTGCGCTCGCGACGTCGGCGTCGACATCGTCGTTGGCCGTAGCACAGTCGCGAAAGGAGGGATGCCACGACGACCCACATTCCGTCGAATTTAATTTCATGCCTTATCTCTGGTAACCACGGTACAATGCTTCAACTGGGGCGGCTGCGAATCCTTCTATCTTACCCTTGTACGCTCCACATACACCGCCGCACGACACTGGTCTACAACGGTTCACGGCTCTGAATCATACCCCTGTTTCGCGGCCGCAATTTCTACCTGTACTTTTCTCGCCAAATATTCACCTCGTCGTTTCTCATCTCAACTTCTTTTCTTCCTTTCCTTTTTTCTTTTTTTCTCTCTTTTTCTTAATAAAGAATGTTAATCAATCTGAAACATAAATATTTATATGCATAAAGTCACATTCTCTATCTTTTACAGAAGATTGACTGATTTTTAATACTTTGTAGACAACTTGGGTCATTTACACCCGAAATGTCACTCGTTTTTTTCACAGCGAACTCTTATTTTTTCAATCAATCAAAATTTACATTCCCCTTTTCTCACGTTATCATAAAGCTATCGCAAAATTATTTTTAAATAACCATAGACATAACTTATTATCAAGTCAAAGTTATTATTAATATATTCAGGTATTAATTAAACAATGAATAGCGAAATACGTCATTTTAATTAATTGAAATAATTAGAGGAGGACGGTGCTGAAAAATTACAGCATAAATTATCTTCTTTTTTAATATTAGATGCTCATCAGATTGAATTGAGATAATGGTTTCTTCCAATGTGAATACCGAAATCTACATAAGAAAACAGGAAATATAACGAGTTACATTTAACATTAGTTTTTAATCAGTTATGAATATTGGAACTTACATAACAAATTGATGGGTTAGCCTTTTGGTTGATTTTTTCATGAATAAAGCTAAAGAATTCTTTAACATACTAAAAAATAATTATTTTTCAATCCCTAGTCAATTAATAGTAATAGATTCTTTTTCAATAATCCACTGAAATGATTCTTTTTTTTATTTTTCTTCTTCTTCTTTGATCTTGGAAGTTAATCAATTGACATCAGTTTTTATCAATTAAAAAAGAAAGAGGATTTTCTTTTTTATTTTCAATATTGGAATTTAAATGAGAAAGAAGCTTTCGTTCAATAATCCTGAATATTAATCAGTTAAAGTAATGAATGTCCATCGAAACGTTCCTTTTCTAATGTAAATTTGCGATACTATTTTAAACATCTCTTTTTAATTTTAACACTAACTGTCCATCAATCGCTATAAATTTCCATTATTTCATATAGTATTTTGGCTTATCTCTTCTTGAATATTAAAATATAAAAAAAAGGAAAGAAACGCGATAAATTAATGTGTCGACATTTTAGGTAAATTTTCGCCTCACGATCATTCAATATTTGTAATATTTTTATTTGAAAACAGTAGCTCTTTCATCCTTTGTGAAAATCACTGATAAATGAAAATTATGTAAAATAACCCTTTTTACACCCTCCATTGGTACTTTATACGCACGTAAACAACGGGTGACACTTATTTACACATGGGGGACCCCATTCACCCCGTAGCAACCCCATTTTATTTACATCCTTCCACGTTAGTTAATAGGTGATCGCTTAAATACAACTTTTATCTCATTTATTTAAAGATACAAATAACAAAACGCTACATGTTTTCAGTAATTCACAGAATAAAACTTTTTTTATCCTTTCCCCATTACGAATATGGGTTTTAAACGAAATATTCATTGTAAAATAAGTAACCACATATGTGTTTGACAACAAAGCTATACTGTTCAATATTTTCATAAATTTTGTGATATTTCAGCGAAACAGTTTAATATACCATTTTTTTTCTTATGCTAGTGCGACCATACATTTTCAATACAATTGAAGATTACAGAGAAAAAATATGATAAGCACAATTTTGTTGATTTCCTTATTTCAATATTATTTAATGATTAAAAAAATGTACTTTAATCTAACATGGTTAAAAGGAAGAACGACCTATTCGATCCAAAAATATAATCTGTTTGAAGAGAACTAAGCTCTATAACTACGTTTAATAAGAAGATAGTTCAGTTACTATGTAAGTGGTTGAAAGGATTAAAAAATCAAAATCAGTTTAGAGAAAGTTCACGGAGAATTATTCACACATCGTTAAAAACTATAAGAAAATACGATAAAATAGAAATTATACAAATACGAATGATATATTTTACAAGCAAATATTGTCACAACCTAGTCAAAGTATATGTAATTATTCAGCAGCTGATCGCTGGAGGCCTGATTGCTTCAGGAGATGATAACTAAAGACTGATTGATAGAAGCCTGATTGCTTCTAAACTTGCTGAACGTTGATCACCGGAAACTCTATTTGTCGGAAGCCTGATTATTTAAAGAGACGCTAACTACAAGCCGGTTGATCCTACCAAATTCCAGTCTCCTTTGTACAATCTCAAATTGTTTCGTGTACTTCGTTCTTGTTCGCTTGCAAAACTTAACTACGTACATAAAATTTAGTGAAATTCCAATTTTCTATTCAATTTGATCAGAACCTTCAATTGCCGCACTATACATCGAAGAAAAATACCATTATTATAATTTTCATTAGTTAATTTTTGATAAAAAAAGAATAAATATTACTGGCCAACCAGTACATGAATCTAAAGAGTAAAAAAAAGGAAAGAAAGAAACTCATTTACTTGGGAACACGTGTATGTCCTCCAGTCGAAACAGAGATACGTAAGCGCGATACACATGTAGTACATAGATGGTATTCAAATGCTCGTCGAGGGACAACGAGACGACCAGTTGAACAGAGAGAGAGAAAACGGAACAGTTTACCATGTAGTCCACACCGTGATATCAACACGGAGTTGTACCACATACAATATCGCTCGCAATTATTTGAAAATGTAAAAATAATACTAAATATACATGTCCACCTACATAGTGTGTAACACTTAACATTTCGCGCTCAATATTTTGTTGTATAAGTAACGTTTAATTTTAACACGAATGAAAATAATTTTCTTTTGCTTTTAGTAGATATTGAATATTTCTTATTCTATATAAAAGTGTTCAATTTCTATATTTGCTTGGTACTATTAATTTACTGCTACATTTCCACCTCCAATAAGTACCATCTTTCTTAATAAAACCATATTCACGAAATCACATTGAAAAGAACAAAAATATAAAATATATTTTCGCATCATTCACATCCTAAAAACAAAAAAATTCTCCAATTACAAGTTTTTATCACTCAATAGCCAGCCAGAATAAATACAATAAATTATTTCCAATAACAATAAACAAACCCACACACACACACACGCACACCTAAAACTTTTAATTTAATTTAATTCTAAATGTACTTCATCCCTCAACTTTGTTACTCTGAAACATCAGAAACAAACGAAAAATTTATTTTTCGCCCTAAAGGGATCAACCCTTCGTACGTCTACCCACCCCATTACTGTTAAAATTAGAACGTCCCATGGTTCGAACAAGTACGACCGGTATTATAAACTATATACATCAGTTATTTGAAAGTAAGTACCCGTATAAACAGATGAAAAGTGATACATATGAGTATGCATTAGTTGGAGGAAGCTCGATCGTAGCTATTTCTGCTTGTATACACGCAACGGAACGATCGCTTTATCAGTAAACGGACTCTCCTCGCGGAGGGCCGACAGAAAGCGCGAAAAGGGGACATTTATTTCGGGAAATCGAGCAGTCCGATTATTAACTTCTCGTAATGGGTCGCAGCCCGACAGGAAATTGAAAAATACGATTACGGAACTAGCTGGTCGCGAACCGATTCTCTTACCGGGCCAAATATCGCTTGCAGGTACCCTTTTGTCAAGCTTTTTCCAAACACTGTTTTATCAACACTGTTATTGTTTATAGAAGGAAATAGTCTGATTTTTATGTGGCGTATAACTTCGTCGGATCATGATCGTTGTCGAATCATTTCTAACCCATATATCTTCTGGATTATCTTCGTGTCACTATTTTATTGGATTATTATATTATATATATAATATAACGTACATATTATTCATGTTATTACACTATATATGAAATAACATAATATGATATTTCAATAAAGTAATGATACAAACATAATCCAAAGATATGCATGTATTTAGTGTACACAAAGTTTGGAATCATCGTGTGTTCCACAGAATTCACAGAATTGAAAAAACAAAACAGCTTAGAATACTGTCATTTCAAAAAATTACTCTTTGATCGAAAATGTTATACGAGTAAAGGATATTAATTTGACTACGCAAAATAAATTCTATTCTTCATCGCAATTGAAATAAGTGGAACTTCAATCATCTCTAATAGAGGTTCTACGAATGAAGAAAGGAAGAAAAGTTCTCGTTACATGAAGAATTCGTGGATTTTAGTTTGTTATCTATTATTCAGAGCTAACGACGTCGTTTCGGCGAACGAAGATTCCTCGAACGAAATACGCGATGGAGGAATTTCTAGGATTTCATAAAAATCTCCCACCTCTTGTTACAAGAATCTGACTTCTTATGTTGCAAGAATCTGAATCCTTAACGTGGTACCAGAACAAAAAATATGTACAAAAAAATAAATGTAAAGATTTAAAATCTTAAATGAAAAAATAAACAAGTGGAGAATGTAAACAACTAAACCAAGAACATAAGCAAACAAATACAGAATGTAAGCAAACAGAAATGTTGTATAACCTACGTGTACGAATGCATACCACTAAAACAACCAGTCTCTAATTTACGATAGATCTAAATATATTTCTATGTAAATATATTCTCTTTGGTGATACATTAGATCATGGAAAACATACTTGCCTCCAAGAAAACATCTTGAAACTTTAGACGTAATCATACATCACTCTTCCAACTTCCATAACGTAGATCAAGTCACACTCTCAAAATACATTCCTGAAATGCAAATTAATGTTCATATGCCGCTCAAAATTCAAACACATCCGTTATATCTCAAACACACTAAACATACTCGCCACCTAAATCCACCAAGATCCAATCAAGCTCTACATTCCCCTTAATTAACCACCGCAGCGTCGTCGCTCATACACCTAATCACATCCTCCTGAGCTCACACTCGTCACCCGATCGCATCTCCAGTGCCACGTGACCATAGTCACCACTCATCATCGACACCTATACCAGAAGTACACTCTCTCACGCGTTCCCTGAGGTACCAATAAGAAGCAATTAAACTTGGTGCAGACGAGACATACGATATTGTGGAAATTTTACAAAAATTACGTATTATCTGCATATATTATATAGTAGATTATGTAATATGAATATTATCTTGTCCAGAGAAATGGAAAGTACTCTCGAAATTCAAATAATTTGCAAAGTTTCACTCGACAAAAAATGTCAGCACGTAAACCAGTTTTGTCAAAACCGATTCTATAATTTTCTGCCTGTACGATTTCGATAACAAAAATTCTTTTTCTAAAATATACGTAACAAGCATTTTAGAAAACAAACTGAATAATGCATGCAAGTTATAACAATAATATCGTTAGATCACAAATAATAACGAACGTTGAATAATTTTATATTACTCGAGCGTTGAAAAATTTAGTTTTGTACTAACGACCTATCGAGGGTTGAAAATCCAAGATATTAATTGAGAGTTAGTATACAAAACAATCTCCCACTTACGTTCCAATATTTTAATTATATTAATAAAAATATAAACTTTTATACTTACATATGTGTGCAGTCTAGTCAGAAGCTTTTCGATTGTACGCTCAGATTGTATCAAAAATTGAAACTTGTCGAATTGTGTAGCGTCAGCGCTATGAAATCGGAATGGCGCGAGACGTCGCATTCCTCGTCTGCACAGAGCCTTAGGGCGATATAGTTGCAAGCGACAAGATCTAATGGGATCACGGGTAATCTCTGCGACAGGCTTGCCAGCGCACCAAATGGACGAGGCTCGAGGGAGGATAGTGGAACGATAGGAGGCGACCGGTTGCGGCTGCAGCTGCGGCGTCGGTCGCTGCACCTGCAGCTGCAGCTGCGGCGACGAGGAGGCTGCCGGTAGCAGCGTGCAGACGGTGGCTAAAACATAATGCAGAGCACAGGCGACTACTATCAGAGGGCGCCGAGATGCTGTCCAGGGAGGAACGCGAACGCAAACGCGGACGCGTTGAGGATCAACGCTTCTGTCCGGGGAGCGGAGTTGCTGTGCTGTTGTTGTAGCTGCAGTACGGCAACATCTACCAAGACACCGGGATTATTGGCCAGTCTGGGTGTCTGCGTGCTCGTGCTGGGTTACACGCTGTTGGGCGCGTTCGCGTTCATGGCGCTGGAAGGTGGCCTCAAGTCGGTAGGTCATCGCTTCTTTGGTAACGTTATCTTGTCCAAAAGCTCTTTAGAAGTCTGGTATCATAATTGTATAAATTTACTCGTATTAAATAAAGTTTTTATGTTAAGGAGCGTTATACGTAATGAAAAGAATGGAAAGGAAGAGAATTGCTAAAAATCTTGTGTATAAATCATCATAAAACAAACAAAAATTAATTTGTAACCTAGTGATCCTTAAGTGATTTTGTACTTTCTTCTTTCAGAAAGGCCATATGTATGGATTATACATATATATGTGTAAAATCTATTTGTTTTCCATGGCAGGATTCAGGGAACGACCTGCTCATTCCCGGTTCCAAGAACGGAGGAGGATCGTACGTTGTGCCCAGTATCGAGGATGACACTGCGGCCATGGAACTAAGAGCGCGCACCGTTGAAAGGCTCTGGAGTATCACAGAGGACTTGAACGTGTTGTACAAGGAAAACTGGACACGATTAGCAGCCAGGGAAGTGTTCGAATTTCAGGAGAACTTGGCACGAGGTCTCAGGAGAACTTCCTCGCAGTACGAACCGATAGGATCATCCTCTCGATCCAGGGACCATTCCATGGACAGAAGATCACATAGAAAATGGACCTTTAGTGGCAGTTTATTGTATTCCCTGACGCTGATCACTACTATTGGTAAGGATTACCAATATTTACAAAATATAGAATATATTAGTATCATTATACAATATTTCATGTAACGTACCACTTATTATAAATTAAAAGTTTATAACTTAAAAATATTAATGTTAACTTGTTTCTCCAGGTTAACAGGTTAATACTCATGGAATATGATCTATAATCTGATAAAAAATTGACAAAAATAAAACAGAGAACAAGCGTACCAATAAATTGCACAAAAATTGAGCTACAAAGATAACATAACACCTAGTCGGAAGCTTCAATTTATGTGACAATTTGAATTGACTGAGAACACACCCATTACATTCTAATAAACGCTCTCATATTCAATCAATCCTCGGTTGTTCCCTCAATAACAGTCGATTGTAACACAATCGTTATCATTGGCGTTTCAGGATACGGTAGCGTGGCGCCTCGCACAGTCTGGGGTCGTTTAATCACAATAGTGTACGCTCTGGCTGGAATTCCCTTAATGCTGGTCTATTTAAGCACGGTGGGCGATGTTCTCTCAAGGAGCTTCCGTCGTTTGTACGGCAGATTGTGCAGGCCTCGAAATTGCACCAGGAAGCAACAACCGCCGCCACCGCCACCTCCTGTAGGTGGCATGATGAGCAAAACCTACAGATATGATAATCATGTCGACTCGAAATCTGGAAATTACTATTCAGCTAGCAGAGAAAGCTCCTGCGACGATCTAGGAACCAGAGGCACCAGCAGTGCCATCTTGTTGGACTGTGGAAGCGAGGGACTGCTTCATGCTACCACCAGCTCCACCGCAGCGCTTCAGGTATAACATATTTCATTCGAAAAACATGATTTCACACTAGAAAGTAGCGGTATATTGGGGAAATATGGCCAACCTGCACCTGCGGTGAGGACACTAGATGTTGTTTGTAGAATGATCAGCCATTTTTCTGGAACAAGCAAAAATATAAGAGTAAATTAGAAAAGTTACATATACGTATGATCGACGGAATTGATTACAAAAAGCAAACAAATTAAGTTTAACTGAATGTAAAGTAATACGAATAGAGGGACTCCAGTTCTATACCAAATAGAGAAAAACTATGAGACATCCCATGTGTCTTCGTTATACCTTTTCAAATCTTCTGACACACTAATAAATTTTAATCACAAGCATTCTTCTAACACAAATAACAAAACCATCAAAAAAAGATTTCAAGAACTAGGTATTAAAAAGTTACAACTAGTATTTGATCCCAATTGGTATAATCTATTCCATATAATTCCTAGCTTTTCCTGAGGAATTGGTTGAAGTTGCGTCATTTTTGAAACACACATATATAATGTCCTAAAAAAATATAAAAACATATAAGATATGGTAAAAAACATTTTAATCTTTTCCAGGACGTAACATCAGGAAACAGTAAACGCCATTTTCACCCGTGCTCGCTGTCCCTGTCGACGAATTCGTCGCCAGGTTACGTAGTGGAAACGAATCCCGTGAGGATACCGATCAGTCTCTGTCTAGTAATCATGCTGATCTACATATGCGGTGGCGCAGTGATGTTCAATCGTCTGGAGGGTTGGAGTCTCTTGGAAGGTGGCTACTTCTGCTTCACCAGCCTCGGAACGATCGGTTTCGGCGACCTGATGCCCGTTGGACGAAATGCCGCGTCCGCTACCCTGGAGGAACTCAGTCTGTGCGCCTGCTCGCTCTACATACTCGCCGGGATGGGCCTGATCGCCATGTGCTTCAACCTCGTCCAGGAGGAGGTGGTACGCGTGGTCAGGGTCTTCGGTAGAACCTGCGGCATGTCGTCGGGGGTGGTGGTCGGACCTATCGGTGGTACAGGTATCCCTGATGCAGGCATTCGACGGGGAACCGCTAGATCGTTCCGGGCGAGAAACTATTTTACCCGGCCACGCTTTAAATTTCCTGAACGCTTTGAGCCTGGCGACGAAACATACTATTTCTATATACAGAACTGCGAATTTATAGTCAATTATTAAACATAGTGTTATACAGTGGCTTAATCGTAATATTATGCGTGACAGTATTGTATGAATATAGATAATACTGTTTACGAAAAACATTATTTATATGGCAGTAGTAATGTTATCGTCAGGTCTAATCCCATCACGTTTCCTGGTGTGGTAGACTTGGAGAAAGACTCATAAGAATTTTAAATATTTCAACTTCTGCTTATCACTGTAAAAGAGTTACACAGAAATTTATAGCTTACTGTGATCTTGAATCTTCTCAAAAATGCCACTAGGATAATAATCCTAAGGGAAATTCTAAGATATTTACAGCTTACAACGATCTTCGATATTTTCAAAAATATTATTAAAAAAATCGTCTAATAATATAAGCAGTTACCTTCTCTTCGCCCTCCATTTATCGAAACTCCAGTTTTCCACCCCAACAGCGAAAGCTTCGTTTCCAACCGAACCCAGGCTCAAAGTGTCAAAGGCATCACGAACAAATGAGTCGAGCTCTCAATCGTTTGCACGTAGAGCGGTTCTGATCCACTCGCGTCGGGGATTTCGATCAGGCATCTTGACCACTCTGCATAACCCCTTCGTTTAAAAAAGCCAAAATGAAATCAAAATCCATTTCAATCAAACCAAAGACCGAAAACTCTCTATCCATCGCAACCAAAAAGTTATAAAATCCTTCAATTCTTCATCAGGTGCCGGTCCTGGGCTCAAGGCCGACCTGGACGATGGAGGAGGCACCAGTGACTCGCGATTGTCCGAACAAGAAGAAGAAGCGATCGCCATGTCCATGGTGCCAACCTCCTGACAGCATCAGGCCAGGAGTCCCGGGGATGGGAAACTCCTGGCCCACACGTCCAACACTGCCATAAAACCATCGCCTGGTCATCATTCTCTACCACGAAAGAAAACGCCGTCTGAATCCAGAAACTCGTCGACTCAACAATTTCAACGCGCCCAGTCTCTGAGACGCAGTTGTTTGTCTCCAACGCAATATCATCACCAGCATCATCAACATCGTCAGCAGGAGAGTTCTCTACATTTTGAGTACTTCGTGCCTAGAAGCGTGAGCGAGTTCAACCTGGCAGCAGCGGCGGTCACGGACATGGCTGTACCACCACCGCCTCCTTCATCAGTCTTACGGCCCTCCTCGGCTCTAACACCGCCGATAGGTTCCGCATCGAATTCAGCGTCGTTGAATCAGCCCAGGTTATTAGAATGTTCCGGAACCGCGACCAGGAGTCGCGAGAAGATGGTCACCTTCGAAGACGAGGGCGTGAACTGTGCCACCTCCACGCCCACCAGGAAGAATATTTCCGGGCTGGAGAACGTTTTCATGTGACGCTGCAATCATGGGTGATTTTGTGAAAAAAAAAATCTAAGTTGGATGAAGTGTTCTGTGCTTCGATTGTGCCGGGAAAAAGGTAATTAGGTTTCTGGTGGAAATTAAATGAAAGTGGAATTATTTTGGATATTATGTAGATGCATGGGCAATGTTGATCAATGAGGCAGGGAAGGGGCTATTTAAAATTAGGAAAGAATTATGTATCTAGGAATATGTATGTTTCTCCTGTGTGATCTAGAGAAATAAAACTGATTGGAGAGACAGGACATTCGTAAATGATTATAATTATACCGTTTCATCGTATTTTGTGAGAAAAGAAAAAGAGTACGAAGAGCATAAAGTGAGAACATTTTTTAGAGAAAAATCTTAGAAACATGAGTGAAATGCTGGCGTACGGATTTACAGGCTCCAAGACACGATCTTCGAACAACGAAGGTGTCTGAAACGAAAATCCGCGAATTCTGAGGTTTTTTTAGGGTTATTCGCCATCACGAAAGACACTAGATTTCTACCATTTACATTATAACTACTGTTACTATAATACTATTTAATATTCTTATCGCTGCTGATATTCTTCTTCTTATCATTATCGTTGCTAGGTTACTCGAGACGGGCGGATTTTCTTCGTACAAGTTGTGTGAATTATCGAAATGTACATACGCCGCTGCATCGTCTCTTTCTCCCAAAGAACATTTCTTTTCTTTCCTAAATAACCACGTGTAAGACAATCGAAAATAAATTATTCGTACGAAAAAACTGAAATTTAACAAAAGTTAACTAATTATTCATCAATAAATAGTTGTATAATTAATTGAATAATATATATAATTTCGACAGGCATTTGATAATTTTATATTTGTTACAATATTTTATTTATCCTTTAGGAGACGTAGGAGAAAGAGGTAATGCGAAAAACGAAAGAAAGACACAGCCTTAAAAATATGCCTGACAGGCGGTTCAATTAATATTGTTACAAAAAGACAAATGAATATAAAATATAGAAAAAAAGACGTGCTCAGTTACGAGACAGTCTGTCCTAGTATAACTTTTAAGAGACTCATTTTAATCGAACTTCGAACACCGCTTAATTTTAATACAAAGTCGAATGAGCAAGTGTACGAATAAAACTATCATATAAGTGAGTGGTTGAACGGTGAAATTTATCATGGAAAATGAGAAAAAGAGAATGAAATGTTTCAAAGGTACATCATCGGTATCGTACTGAACCAAACCCAATCTTGCAGATAAATTTTTTCCGTGCGAATCGCTATGCTGAGAGATATATCCCTAGATCGACAAGCTGGATCGAGGCTCAACGAGTGTTCAAATACGCTGTTTGTACGCGTGTTTCTTTCTTGACATTCACTAAATTTTCATTAAAGAGAGACAAAGTAAAAGTATCGAACAATCACAACTTGGACTTGGTTTTTTGTAGTTTTGAACCCTTGAACTGACAAGCTATCGATAATTCGACGTAATAAAATGTTAATAAAGAAAACAGTAAGCATTTCTGCACAGTATAAAAAAAATACCGCGTTTCTTCGTTTACATGTAACTGAGAAGTTTTATTTTTTGTAAAATTATAGAATCTCTAAATTAAAAACAAGTAATCCAAAGTAAAGTTAGGAACAAGTAATAAAAATTACTTTCTGTAATTCTGATCCATTCTCGTTTCCTCTTTATTATTAATTTCATCGTATTAGTTTTCATATACCGTTTATTGAGTTTAATATAGTACCACTTCGAAATCAACGTTTTTGGGATGCATGCTTATAAAAGTTTTACTGTAGCACTTATCGATTAAGCTCGTAATTTTTCCTGCGATGCATATTTGTCACTTATCTTCGTCGTCTTCCTCGCAATAATCCCATTCCTCTTCTTGTGAGTTTGACCTAAACAACGATGCTGCTGGGTAATCATCCGGTTTCGAATCAGAATTATTAAAGCCGCAAGAAATGTCGCATAAAAACCCTACAAGAGAAGTAATTATTTTATATTAATATTTAATATACATACACAATTATAGAAATGTTACTATATATATACATATATATATATATATATGTATATAGTAATATTACACCATTATTATTTTATAGAAAATAATATTCAAATAATTTACACGGTGTATCTCAGTAGCCATGATACAATCGGTAAGGTAGTAAATTTACGTAAAGAAATAAATCGTAAATACAGAATAAAATTTCTTCGTACAATGTTTCGTTTTTGAGTAAAATTGAGTTTGAATATACATTCGTTTAGTATACATGATATTAACTAATTACCAAATAGCGTGATTACTAAGCACCCTGTGTAATGTCACTCCAAAAAAAAATATTTCCAGGTCTAAGAAAAATACGAAAGTAAAACCTCTGATCTTGCTCATTAAATCTTCGCCCTTTTCTTTTCCAGCTTCCCCTGCGTCTTCATCCGACTTCTGCATTACATTTTGATAAAAGGTGAGTCCAATATCCATGGCGTGATTAATTATAAATTGAACGGTACAAAGAACCATGATGATCAATATCGGTAAACATAAAGTAGTTTCTACGTCGTCCAAGAAAAGATTCAGCCATTCTGGTAGCAAATCGCAGCTCATCTTCGATTCAAAATTTCATCAACAAAAGTCTTGAAAATCTTCGGTCTAACCCTTTACTTTCTCAAAATAATAGCAATCTTCTTAGACGCGTTTCGTTTTTAAAACACCGTTTTGTGTTTGCGAAACAATATCGTGAACCATATTCTTGTTAATTTAGCCGAAGAAAGAAGTCATTGCCGAAATACACTTGAACGTCCTTTTTATAGCACTGAATCGGTTCAAAAGCTGAATGTTTCGTACAAATCGATTATCGAATCAACTACAACTCTCGATTAGATATTAGAGCGCGAACGGATGAAAAATTTAAACGAAGAAGATTTCTATCGCAATCGATTTCAATCAGACGAGCGGATTCATTGCTTTGATCAAGAAATCAATATATTATTTTGTTATAAATATACCTACAATAGTATAAAATGAAATAAATTAATATAAACATTAAACTTGTTTTAGATCTAAAATGCAAGAGGCGCCTATATTTTGCCAAACATATTTTGAGAATGAAAAATTGAAACTTTGTGAAAATGTACTTTTTATCATTCTGTAAAGCTATTTAACAACTGCAAAGTAATTTTCGCAGACCTTAATTTCTACAATTTTCGGAAGTCACACAACAGCCGATTGGCACTTTTTATATTCTTGAAGAATTGTATTATCGAAACCAATGTTTCTAATTGTAAATTTTTTAAAATTGGCATCAAAAACTATATATCATTTTACTTTTTTCTACAGACTACAATATCTATTAACATTGATAGAACATGTTTATAATATAAAGACAGTAACATTTATGGTTACTATAATATGTTAAAAATGTAAAAATTAATAAAATTCAATAATACAGATAAAAATAAATGCATAATTATAATGACAATTATTAAAAAATTCATACCTGTCTATCTGGGACAGAAAAGTAGATATGAACCTTTCCGTAGAACCGTACAATTAAATAGGTTGCAGCGTGGAATACGACAAATTCTTGTGTATATTAACGTGCAACCAAACAGGGCAGATACTTAATTTTGTAGATTCTTGTATATCTAGTGTGAGTCACCTTCGGCATTTGGCCCTATGGTGCAGCGTCTGTGCTGTGAAGCAACTAGAACTACGAGTGTGAGCACTTTCATTCCCTCTCTGCTATGACATAACCTATATAACATAACCTCTTATGTATTGATTACAGAACATTGTTTATTTATGATATATACATATTTAAGATACAGAAGTTTGATATTATAAACAAAATTGTTACTGTTATAAATAAATTTTTTATCTTTTTAACGAGATAAAATGTCTACTCGTTGGTAAGTATATATTATTGTTATAAAGGAATGAAACGGAAATTTAAGAAGGCATTTTGAAAATTGTATGTTAAGATGAATCGTTTAACTATTTTATATTTTATTGACATGGTTTTATCTACTTTAACAGGTACCCCTTGTACCAGCAAGGTAATCCACAACTTAGAATATTTCTTCCAAACTTTTGGTTGAAGCTTGTAAAACCAGAACATAACCAACCAAAAAATGTAGTAGAGTTTCACTGTTCTATGGAGATGACAAGATTGGATGTGAAGAATTATTTAGAAAAAATTTATAACATACATCCTGTCCATGTGCGTACTAGGATTGCTCTTGGAAGAACTTATTCACCTACAGGTATTAAATTTGTTGTTAAAGAGGATGACGTGAAAATAGCTTATGTTACTCTAGTAAGTATTAAAATAAAAACTCAATTTTTAACAAAAATATATCTTCGTTATTAACATTTTCTACGATTTCAGCCTAAGACCGAAACATTTACATTTCCGGATATAGTTCCCAAAGAAGCAGAAGATAAAACTGACAAAGCCATGCTCCAAGTAAAACAGAACTTTAAGAACTTTGCAGAAAAGAACAAAACACCTGGTTTTCCCAGTTGGTTCATAACGTAAAATATCAAAAACGTAAATTTGCTAGTCTGGTACAACAATAAATGAAGTCTAATGTTAACCAAATTAATCTGCATTTTCCCTTTTTTATTCTTACATCTATTAAAATATCTTAATATAAATATTTGGTGATTGCATTAGAAACGATTGAAATAAATACTCAAAGTAAATACAGATATACATCTAAATTTCAATAACAAATTGAAAACATAAATTAGTATTGAGATGATTGTTTATATAACAGAATATTACACATACTTCACGATTGTACTAGAAATAATTGTGGAAATAAATGTAGAATGTATACTTACATATCAATAACAAAATAAATCATTATGTATATGCATGTATATGTATAGTATAATGTATTATGTATTATTATGTAATTCATATACTGTTATGCAAGGTATACATTCCGTTTTCAGATGATTCAATATTCGCTCAACATAAAACCATAAGATTTACATTGGGGACATTGTGGAATGTCAAACAAAAAAACTACCTGTAAGAAAGGATTAAATAATAAGGATTAAAATGAAAATTTAGATAGAAAGAGTAGGTGCAAATGATTTCTTTTGCTTTGTACTTTGTTTAAAAGTATGATATATCAAAGACAACATACCTGTGGATGAATTGGACAAAAGTAACGTACTCTGCCCCTTGTCCAGTAACCACAAACATTACATAACACGATAGTGTATGGTCTATGGCAAAGGCACCTATTCGCAGGTAAATTGCTTCGAGCTATCCCTCTTCCTCTGGCCACTCTTCTTTCATAATTATTGTAATTCAAATTGACGTTCATTTTGACTGTCTACTCCTAATTAAATCATACAATGTTCACTATTTAATATTTACAATAAAAATATTTTTTAACAAAATAATAACAAATATAATACATATAGTATAATATACATATAATAAGAACAATGTGTATGTTCCTTATGAAATATGTCCAATATTATAGCAAACAGAGCACAAGAGAAAACTGGTTTCGATTTAATTAATACTTTCTAAAATGCGTTTGGTTCACATTAATAAATACAGAGTTAATGAAAGACGCATTTCGAATGGTAAATTCATGACACGAATACCTATGCGCAAATATGATTCACTCGTATAGCCACGACGCTTTTGGTGCTCTCAAGCAGCGTTTAATTTCCGGTTCGCAAGTAATAACCGTCTCTTTGTGACTCGCTTTTAACGCTTAATTCGTATCGTTTCAACAAAATAAAACGATGCTCGTATCTACGCGTCTACGCATCTACGTATCTAACACGTGTAAGAGGATGTTACAAGTCCCAGAAAATGAATCTTGTCAATGATAACAACAAAAATCCAAAATAAAATAATTTATAAAACCCTTTATATTTATACTATGTCTTCTTAAATCTTAAATATCTTCATACAGTATAATAATTTGTTTTAATATACATACCCTTTTCAAGTTACCTGTTTTTTCGACGCGGCGAATAAGAAATAAACCACTATAAAATATGATCACACGGATTAAAAGGACAGTCGAAAATTTCAAAAGAATGAATTTATTTGACAACAACACAATTTGGAAGTATTGCAAATGTGAAATAACTTCTTTGTCGAATAGAAAAGCTAAACGATCAAATACGTCTTTCTTACTGTGACGCTAGCGGGTTTCTGATACATGAAACGTACAATCGAGGCAGATAGGAAAAAGAAAATAAGAGCGATGTAAACACACTTGAAATCTGCCGGTTGTCTTTTAACGCGAAGTCAAACCACTCGAGCTTGATCGAACGTGTTGATTTGTCACAGTATAACCAAATTAATCGTTTCTTCTCGCAGGGATTATTCTGTAATAAAAACGGTCAAACTTTTGAAAATTATGATCGATTTAAGATTGAGAGTATATTGTAACGCAAGTAGACATGGCGAGAAGGTAAAACGATAATCGACCCATTGATCGATTTAATTAGAAGTTTACATATATAGAGACCTTGTTAATCCCAATATGATACAATGTCTCCAAGGTTCGATGTGATTTTTCACGCGTTTACTTGTTTAAGGGATTTTGGAAAAAATCATTCAAATACTTTAAGGTATCTACTTTAAGATTCTGAAATTAGATATTCAAAAAGAAAGTTAAAGAAGCTTTGAGTAAGTTTTTCAATGATATTTATAAATGGCGGTAACCTTTACATTTTAATTCGATGATTTTTATAAATTGGCTAACAACAATAATCTATACAACAGCGTAATATTTCTTCATTGTCTTTTTATAATTTAATTGTTTCCTATTTTGTAAGTTGTCGAATATTTAAGACGTAATATTTTACAGGTATTTTTATTGTTTTTCAAAGAAATATACAGGTATGTAGTAATCGATTAATCATTTCTGAAGTTATGAGAATCATTCGTGAACGTTTCAAAAATTGTCTTTTCTTTATTCGTTCATTGTTCAAATTCAAATTATGTTAAATATAGCATTACTAAACAGAGTCAATTTGTATTCTTCTTGGAAAAATATTTCTCATATATTTGTGTGCCGTTTATATCTTTTACTGTTCGGAATCAAAAATATCTCAGTGTGCCATTGCTGTCGATGCTTGCGATTATATGTAAATAATATAATTAATATTAATGCGAGCTATGATCAAATAATATTAGCAACGCATGCTCTAAAATATTTGAATTTTAAATAAGCGTGGAGGAATTATGGAATTATGTTACGAAGAATTATGTTAAGAAGAAAATAGAGTACAAGTAGTAATATACCGTAAATTAAATGTGAAAGAGTAACCGTATCTGACCGTAAGCATAAAGCGTATCTGACTCAAATTTTATTCCGGATTCATTTTTATCGCTTGTTTATCACATTCCTGATGCGCGGGGACTGGATGCATTCAAAATTCGCGTATCCACGGTGAATCGATCTAACTTTTCTCATCGAAAACCATGGCGTCCGGTACAATAGCTGAAAATAAACGTGTCACAAATTTAAGCGTATCTAACAATCACGGCAGGTAAACAAGAACGAAAACGAATGTGATACAACATTAAGAAAAAGACTTAACCCATCAAGGATGGTGTCTGTACAATGTGCACGGACTGTTTGGCTATTTTCGGGCCCCAGCCTATTGTATCCTTGGACTATGCGTTTATCTCTGTTGCTTATCTCTGTTGTAGTTCTCCGTTTGTAAAACGTATCGTATATCGTATTTTCGATGGTGTTTATACCTTCGGTTGTTTATCTTATATATTCGGTCCTACGAAAAGAATCGCGTGCTATCCCTGAAGGGTTAAACAATACGGAATAAAGCAAATGATTAGCTATCTTTTTCTTCTTCTAGAAAAGTTCTAAACATTTACAGAGTATCGGCAAGTGGAACGGACAAAACGAAAGTGACGTTTTGCACGGACGTGGATAAATCTGTAATAGTACATAATTTCGAGAAGAGGGGATGGGTTCAAGTTGGTCCGGAGGATGACTGGAATTTTTATTGGTAATAATTACTTTTTATTTTGCCGAAGGAAAAGAAGTAAGAGATAAAATTGTATTATCCAAATGTTTTTATACTGATTTGTATTATTTGAAAATTCTACAAAAGGAATGAATTAAGAAAAAGTAACGCAAGCTTTTAAAATTATTTTAGGGCAGTCACGCAATCGTGCAGGAATATATTCAGTGTAGAAACAGGATATAGGATGGACGACAAACAGTTAAATATCCATTTTGTTAAAACATAATACAATTTTTAAATATTCATCGTTCATTTTATATTTAGTGACGCACGAAAGTATCTAACACTCGTATAAGACTTTTATGAACATCCTGAATTATCTGTATCATACAAAACTTTCCATTTTCATTAATAATATAATAGGATACGACACTATCGTGATTTAATTGATGAAATTTCAAACGAAGTTGAACATGTATATGCAGCTATTTGTTACATGAATAATAATATTTAATGACATCATCTTTACCACTAATTCTACCTTTAAAACTATTGTTCATGTTTTATTCTAATTTTTTATCAAGTATAAGTTTGCAGCAAATAATTTACAACTTTTAAGTACGTTTTCATACTTGTTCCAAACTTTAAACAATATAATCGTCATAGTCGTATCTTATTATTATAACGCTAATCAGATCTAAAAAAAGAAATCTGTATGATACACACAATATATTCGTACAATTTTCTTATAAGTAAGTACTTATTAAGTAGTATCTCAACTTGTAGAATAATTAATCATTTCCCGAATCATTACGAATTAACTCGAAAAGACTTGTTGGTGAAAAATATAAAACGCTACCGGAAAGAATTGGAACGCGAGGGAAATCCTTTAGCGGAAAGAGGAGATGGCCCGGGAAAATACCTTTATCTCGATTTCATACCTATCACGTTTGTTTTACCGGCAGGTAAAATATTGTTGTAATATTGCATAATGTATTATAAATATATATGGCTTCCGAATATTAATATCGGTGCCATTGTATATAATAAGTTATTATTATAGTTGAAATACTTAGTAAGATAAATTTATTTTAGACTACAATATGTTCGTTGAGGAGTACCGAAAATCACCACAAAGCACGTGGATTATGAAACCGTGCGGCAAATCACAAGGCGCTGGAATATTTCTAATCAATAAATTAAGTAAACTGAAGAAATGGTCTCGAGAAGCAAAAAACCCATTCAATCCAAATTTAACGAAAGAATCGTATGTAATATCCAGGTACAAGATGATCCTCTACAATTCATCTAATTTATGTTAAAATTGAGGGGCTTTTTGAAAAAAATCTACAGTTTTATTATAAATATATAGACGCTAAATTAGTAATATTAAAACATAACTTAAATGAAGAATGTTGAAATGAAAAATATTTTCCTATTTTCAAAATAAATACATAGGTACATTGACAATCCGCTTCTAATAGGAGGAAAAAAGTTTGATCTGAGGCTATACGTTCTTATTACGTCTTTTCGACCATTAAAAGCGTATCTCTTCAAACTAGGATTTTGCCGATTTTGTACAGTCAAGTACGACACTAGTATTCAAGAATTAGATAATATGTATGTTCATCTCACGAACGTGTCTGTGCAAAAGCATGGTGTAAGTGAATTTTTTCTGTTTTTACAAAGAAAGGAAACATATATATATAAATATAAATAGACTGCGGATTTTAATGCAAATTCATTTTTTTATAAACACTTTTACACAATTTAAATTTTGCGTAAATGTATAAAAATTCGAGAACGAAATATAAGAAAAACTAAACGAGAACAACATAGAGTTGTGAAAACATGCGAATATTCCAGGAAGAATATAATAGCAAGCATGGTGGTAAATTAAGCGTGCACAATTTGAGATTATACTTGGAAAGCACGCGTGGGAAAGCGGTCACGGAAAAGCTATTCGCAAACATCACTTGGTGCATCGTGCATTCTTTGAAAGCTGTCGCTCCAGTTATGGCAAACGATCGACACTGCTTCGAGTGCTACGGCTATGACATCATCATCGATAATGATCTTAAACCGTGGCTTATCGAGGTTCTTCAATTTCTTAATAATCCTTTCACTATTTAACTGTATTTAGTATCATTTACCTTATTTCTTCTTCTGGTAACCAATCTTTCCTACATTTCCTACAGGTGAACGCATCTCCGTCGTTGACATCCACCACAGTAAACGATCGAATCTTAAAATACAAATTAATCGACAACATAATTTCAATCGTCGTACCACCTGAGGGTGTCCCAGAGTAAGTGTCACATTTGAAGAAAATTCCTTTACGGGATAAAGAAAAAAGTAGTTGTAAAAATTGGAAACAAATTTGATAAATTTGAAGATATAAACCTTTTGAAAGTAGAAGATAGGTTTATGATATTTTGTAAGAAACGAATACTAGATTAGTTGTTACACTAGTTTAAATTAATTAGTATTACTACTAGTGCTATAAGTATTTTTCAAAACGTTCAATGAAGATCAGAAAAATATGTAATATCGAAAAATAAGGATAGAAATTTTTTTCCGATTACTTACAATTTATTAATATTAAACTGAATATACAGATATAAATTGGACAGAGAACGATATTTATTTAACGGAAACTAAATGCAATACTCGTATCTGTATCAAATAACTTTACAGTTATTTGATCACTCTCGTCACAACGAATCTAACACACACACTCTCTCTCTCTAGCAACTCTATCAATTCTCACGACTCTACTCTTCGACGACTCGAAACCTCTAACGACTCTACTCTTCGACAACTCGAAACCTCTAACGACTCTACTCTTCAACGACTCAATTAGCTCTGACTCTCGCAACACACTCGCTTTTCGACTCGCATACTCTGACCTCTCGGTCGTCCGCCCTTGAAACACGAAACTGTCCTTCTGCTCTAACGTTGTTTCTTGTTTTTCTCATATCTTTGTAAGAACTAGGTGACTTTAGTCACATAGGCGCTCTTAAATGTAAACGAACCACAAAAGGACGACGTACACGGTTTTTTATATTTTCAACCGATCTCTAATTCAAATCTATTCTACGATATTACAAATATATATTTAATTGCAAAATCAAATAAAACGATAGTAACGTGGATTTGGTTGACAATATATCGAATTTAAAAATTGGTCTTCTATGGAAGATGGAAAATATGAGTTATCATGTTTCTCCTGTAATCTTCATTTATTTTTAAAAACTCGATTTTTCCTATTTCAATCAAAACACGATTGTACACAGCGTAAGATGGAACAAATGTCCACCACCGGAAGCATTGGGGAATTTCGAGCTCCTCCTGGACGAAGAACTCGTCGCTCAAGAGGAGAAAGAATATTCGTCTGGGAAATATCGAAGTTCCTCCAGCAAATGGAAATAAATATTCCACTATTCCTAAACAACGAGAAAAAGTGTCCTTTGGATAAAATATCGAAAGGTGGGATCACGAGGCATGCGTAGAAGCAACAGGCATAGCCTGCTTTAATCGTCAAGGCGCATGTACCAAATCTTCGAAATGCATATATTCCAGTTTATTTTGCTCGCGTACAACACAATTTATCGTAACATGCCGTGATTCCCTGAGAAAAGAGACACACGTGTGCTAACATCCAAGGCATTAAATCTTCTAACAAATGTTTGACGAAGTGACACGAACGCGTTATATCAATCGGTATATAAGGGTGAATCTTCTTCGGGGGTGGTTTAGATATGTTCTAACCGGTGTTCCGTCACGCGATACGCTACGCGAAAGTTATGATAGAATTATACTAATCCAATAAAAGAGAAGTTTCTCGAATTTGTTAATAATAATTATTTAATTTCAACCTTTTCTGCTATAAATATAATAATTCTTATTAACCGAATGTAACGATTTGTACTATTGAAATAATCGCAACAGAGAAGAATGGAGAATAGTTTATGCAAACAGGTGTTGTCCGTGAGTACGAAGTTTTTGGTAATCGCAGTGATTTCTCAGACTATGGGTTTTGTCAACGTTACTCCAGGTAAGATTAAAATATTCTATTAAATTTTTTAAATAATATTCCTATTAATTAAATAGACGATCGAATAAATATATTCTAGCACGTCAGTCTTCTCTTTTTTTTTTTTTTTTTTTAATGAATGGTAGGTCAACAGTTTGTTTTTAACGGTTAAAGTATTTTTATCAAATGCTATAATTTTATTAAAAATATTTTAACTACTAAAAATATCGTTGATCCATCGATAACTATACGTACAAGAGTGGAAAAGGATCGTGAAAGGATAAAATATTAAAAAGTATAAAAATTAGTATTAGTAGAAACATACAACCTTTGGCGACCCTCGTTTTTCTGATGTAGCAAGCAGTTGTGCGTATGAATGAAATAAACATACTTTCTGTGCAATTTGTTTCTATGGCTGACACAACAACGACTTCTTCTACTTGTTTGGGTCTCGATCCAGTTTCTGTTGAGCGCGATGGCGTTTGATAAACATCACGTTTAAATACATGTCCATAAACCACTTTTTTTTTAATACGAGTTTATCTCGTTAATTTATTCCAACAAGCTGTATTAATTATGAAAAAGTGTACAAATTTGTCCTTATCAAATCAAATTCAAATAATGTAAACAAGTTGGTTGCTTCGTTAAATATTTTGTACTCGTATCTATATCAGCAATCGAGAGATTGTTCCTTTTTCAAGATGTAACTTAATTACAGAGTCGCTGATAAAGATTATTACGTGCTTTATTATTAGAGCGTAACAAAATTGATTTTAAAAAGACCAATAGATATGCAACGAAATATTGATATTTGCAAGAGCGAAGATGCTGCTTTTTTATCTTAAAGCGACATTAAAATAAAAGAGAACAATAATGTACAACAACTGCGATCTTCAAATGATATAAATTCAGTTTTATTTGTTTGTTCAGCGTATGATGAACATTCCACAAGAGTGTACAATGTAGGCGTTCTTATGGCTTCTCGCTTGAATAGTCCTTTCGATTTGGAGAGATGCGGTCCAGCCGTCGACTTGGCTTTGGCCGAAGTAAATGACTTTTTAAGCGTGCACAACGTAAAGTTGCGCAAGGTTCAAGGAAGGTAAGACGAATGTAAAAAATATCCCATCGATACGTTTCCTAGCCTCCGTTTCCTGACCCTTGGACGACCGATCGTTTAGGTATGTCTATGCGTAGTAGAGTCGTTGGTTTTACGTCGTATTTTTGTTTGCCGACAATTCGCTCGTAATTCTTCTGGTACTTGTTTGCGCGTTCTACCGATTGACCTTCTGTTTACGTAAAATGAAAGAAAAATAAGGGAAGTAGAATAAAGTGTCTGTGCCCTAGATTGCGTGTATTACGCACGACCCTGTGCTGTGTAAACTGATTCACTTTTGACCACGCGTTCTCATCGCTTCCATGTCATTACATTGATCCAATTGGACAGACGTTTGCCGTTTGCACAAAAGACAGGCCTTCGATGCCGTGACTCGTTGATCGTGACCACTGTTTGGTGAAACGAGATTAGTCGTCTGAAATTTGAATAAAATTGGAGAATGTAGTAAATTTTGAAAAGTTAAAAATAATATCAACGTTTTCAATTTTTTATAAAAGAGTATCAGAGTTATAGTTGTATATTTGGCTACTACAAAATGTTGTCACTTTAAGAGCTATTTTTAAAAAGCTTATGTCGTTGGATCTAACAGATTGTTTTCATTTTCTACCTTCAGTGAAAGAACGTGAGCTGCAAACATGCGAACGTGCGTATCTGGTCTGCGAGCATGTATATCTGGTGTGCAAACGTGACCTACGAACGTGCAAACGTAGCCTGCAGACGTGGCCAGCGAATTTTCATTTTTGTCCCGAAGGCTCGTTCGAATTTCGCATTGTGCGTCATATTAAAATACTATTATTTAGTCATAAAATAACTTTTAAACCGGCAAACGAACAGAAATGTATTTATCGCGTTCTTCCCCTATCATATTCCATTAAAATATCGAAAACTATATACAAAGACCGGCAAATGCCAAACAAGTACCGATTACTAAAATATCGATGCCAAATATCAGATATCGAATATGAAACTTTCGCTGTAAATCTAAAACTAATAAAAGCCCAACGAATGTCAGGTTTCCCCTGTGCGATCGAACGACGTAGAATTAGACTAATCCGACAGAACGAATTAATCCACGTCACAATCGGTTAACGAAGGTAGCGAAGGGCAAGGATGACCGAGCGTGATAATATCCCTAGGATCAACCGGTATATCCAATCATTGGCCATTCAACGGTACGATTTAAATCTATCATTATTTCCGAGTGGTACTTTACACTTGAAATGACGCTGCATTCTGCCAGCCCCAACAATTATCGATCATTCGAGTCGTAGGTGCGTTACGAACGTTCCACG
Organism: Bombus vosnesenskii; assembly: GCF_011952255.1. Taxonomy (NCBI): domain Eukaryota; kingdom Metazoa; phylum Arthropoda; class Insecta; order Hymenoptera; family Apidae; genus Bombus; species Bombus vosnesenskii. Next base: position 405,918 of record NW_022882959.1, on the reverse strand, counting down.
GGTTCTCCGGGGATATCTCTCGTATACAACACCCTGTTTCGATCGTTTCCTCTTTTCCCTTGGACCGGTAATTCGATCGCAACCTGTTTGCACGACGAAACACCATCATCCATCAACTCGTTTGCCCTCTGTTCCTTTTCCCGGTATTGTTTGATTCCTACAACCCATTGTCCCACGCTTCCTTTTTGTTCCGTCGTCGACTCGAATGGGATCGTGTTGCGGAGAAAACGGCGCACAGGAAAACACGTGATCCTGAAAGATTGCCGACAAATAGTAGACCGGGAGGTCACGTTAAAGCGGACCTTCTTCCTTTCGATCGATCCAAAGAGGTATATAGAACGACGAAGAAACAAGCTTCGCAACTTTTGTAATAGATAATGTTTGACAAACGAAGAAGAAAAGATTTTTAATGTTATATCAAACTTTTTCTTCGTGTCTTTTCGTTGTCAAGGAATTTCTCAATTTTCAGAGAAATACGAGAAAATCGTTGTTTGCCGCGTACAGTGGTTGGCGAAAATATTTCAGCACTCGTAACGGAAGACTTTTATATCCACATCCGAATCGATACTCAATTATATTAGAAACCCGAGAATATCGATATACATATGAAATCGTTATATGAAAATATTTACGAAACATTGAAAAAAAATGCAAAGTTTGTTTTTATTCTAATATTCGATACATTTCCATTTTGAATTCTTTTTCGTCGTAATTTCTAGTAGAATTATGAATGTAAAAATAGAATTATAAATTGGCCAGGTACAATACAATTCTACAACTATTCGTTAATCTTGTTTCGTTTCGTAGATTTTTTTTATAAACTTCATACTTTATTCAACGGGATTGTGAATTTTAAAAGACAGTTATACGGTATGTTATACGGTTAATACGGTTATATATTAACGATTAATTAATGTAATTTTAAAAACTGCAACTCTATGATTCGCAGCTATCCATCGTGTAGTGGATCCGCGGCACCAGGTTTAGCCGCTGACATGCACTTCCGGGCGAACGTGATCGCGTTTATCGGTCCAGCCTGTGCTTTCGCTCTGGAACCCGTGGCGAAACTCGCCGCCTATTGGAACACTCCCATAATCACTGGAATGGGTGACCAAGTATCGATCATTCTAATTCGATGTAGCTCGTCAAAGACAAACAGAAAACGAACCTTTACGCTTTTAGAAGATATTTGTATCTATTGTTAAAAATCCAATCTCTCCACATTCCTAACGATAACTCAGACATTTTCTTAGGGATATATCGGCTGCTAAATTATAGAAAGTTAATAGAAAGTTCAAAGAAGATAATATATATAGCATAAATTACACGAATGAAATTATATAATTATATCCGTGGTCTACTCGTTAACAATTATTTACATAACGCTGTTCGTTTTCATATTACGACATTTTCAACTCAATGAAGCCGCCATCGGAGGAAGAACTGTCCGTAACATCGGGTATCCTTGGGAGAATCAATAAATGGAAGAACGAAAGCTCGGTAAGGAGAGTGTAATTATGCTTCTATGTTCGTTAAGTTAATTGATCGCGTTTTTCGCTTAATTATCGCACGTAACGGAAGTATTTAGGTGGAAGAGAACATGAGATATTTCTCCTGATACCGCATCCCTATTTACGACTTCGTTAGTATTCTTAATTAGTCGCGCGCTTGTTAACGCGACTAATATAAAACTAAAACGTATATCATACGCGCGAATAAAATAACTGAAAGTCACAGGTAAAAGAGGCGACAAGTGCATTTTTGTATTTCGTAATTTCAATTTTATTTAATCTGTCAAGTTTAAATCTATCTTTCAGCTATAAATTCCGTTTTAGAGGGCAATAGATAAATAAATGGAAACTTTCTGCAATTTATAAATCATATTTCAAAAGTTGCTTAGAATGTATCATTCGATCCTGAATTCTTGCTTTCAAGGGAATCTTCAAAGACAAAAGCAAATATCCAACTCTAACAAGGATGTCTTATTGCCAGTGTCGACTTCGACTGGTATTCTCTAGTATATTTAAAGAATTTGGATGGTCCCACGTAGCACTGATATTGGACAGATCCGATCTGTTCTCGTGGACTGTCGGGAAAAATTTGGAATACGGTTTAAGAAAAGAAGGGCTGTTGAAGTTCGTGAGAGAACTGGATGGAAATTCCGAGGACGAATCGTACCATTATTATTTGCGCGATGCTAGTATGTATGCACGAGGTAAACGTCACATATATATCTGGATTTCTTTCAAATTAACATTTCCAACGAAATTAACACGTCATTCGTTTTCCGACAGTGCTGATCCTTAGCGTTCGAGGAACTCTGGTTAGAAAGTTCATGTTGGCTGCTCACGACTTGGAAATGACGAGGGGAGATTGGGCGTTCCTCGATGTTGAAATATTCCAAGTAAAACGAAAGTTTCTCTTCTAAACATAGGGTGGTTAATAAGCTACCAATCGACAAGAGATTTAATAACTCGATACTTTTCTGAAAATTACGAAAATCTTTTTTCTATGGTACGAAAAAATGGTTTAAAGCGTCCATTATTCTTTAACTTGGCGAAAGTAGACCGATTTTTCGAACTAAAATAGGTAAATCAACGATAGATGAAATAAAAGTAGCGTGCAACAATGTCACAATTAAGCGAGGCAGAAGAATCTTCAATGCTTCCTTTACAGATGCGAAACTATTAAAATCAGTCGGCACTCAGCCGACCAGTCATATCAGATATAAATAAATATGCGATTAATTTCATTAAATACGCGTAGGAAGAAATTTATATGGATGAATAAAATTAGCGTGTTAGAAATGTTCAATCCGAATTCAAATTTAAAATCCAAGTCAGAACGCTTTAATTGGAATTGAAATTGAAATTCGAAAACTTACATATACGGAAGTGTTATACAAGACGGACAAACAAATTTCTTTCCCTTTTTAATAAAAATTCAGGGAGCCTATTGGGGTGACCACGATTGGCAGGTTGACGACGAGGATGATGCCATTGCTAGAAAAGCGTACGAGGCACTGCTCAGAGTATCTCTTTTACAACCAACCAGTCCGAGATTTCAAGATTTTGCTGACACTGTTCGCCAAAGAGCTCAAACCGACTACAATTATTCTTTCTCGGAAGGAGAAGAGGTATTGGTATTCCTATTAGCCTATAAATACCGGATAAAGATAACTAAACTAATAAATATTTAACGAGTGTTCGCGGACGATAGTGTTGTACTTTCAAACTGCCAAAAAACCAATATCCATCGAATAACATAAGAAACGTAATAAAACTTTTACTATATTTTAAAAGAATTCTTTTTTTATTTTAAAAGAATCCATCGAGTAAAATGAAATAATAATACTAGATAATAATCGAATAAACGACAAGCATAATGAACAGGTCTTATGGCGTTCCAGGTGAATTTCTTTATCGGAGCTTTCTACGATGGCGTATATTTGCTCGGAATGGCATTGAACGAAACTCTGTCCGAGGATGGAGATATCACAGACGGCATATCGATAACGAGGAGAATGTGGGACCGAGACTTCATTGGTATTACGGGGCACGTGAGGATCGACGACAATGGAGATCGCGACGCGGACTACAGTATCCTGGATTTAGATCCTATCACGGGAAGGTCAGCGTCAATTAAGCCAGCCATTCCTCCGATCCGTTTGCTAATCAACCGCCATTCTATCAGTCAACCGAGTACATTCGAACCAAAACCGCCGCCACTGTGAAACCCTCGAATTTACTTTGAATACCAAGCAGAATTTTGACGAAGCATATATACATATGTATCGCGTATACCGCAATTAGACATTGTTCTGTAAATTTATGCAGAGCTAATATTCCTTCGAAATTTTCTAGGTTTGAAGTCGTTGCGCACTATTTAGGATTAAATCGAGAATATAGTCCCGTGGCTGGGAAGAAGATTCATTGGCCCGGAGGAAGAGAAGGTCCTCCTGCCGATGTTCCGGAGTGTGGATTTCTAGGAAACGATCCTTCTTGCACGTCCAGGACTGAAGCGTATACTTTTGTCGCTTATAGCAGTTTGGCCCTCGTTGTGTTCCTACTCGTTGCTGTTACCGCAATATATGTGTTGTACAGGCTAGTAATATTTCCATTTTACAGACATTATACATATTATTTATACATATTATATATAATATTATACGATTTTGTATCGAATTTTTTGCCAAGAGTGTTGAAATTTGTGTTAAATATACACTTTTGTCCAGAATAATTGTACAGAATAACATTTATGCGCGTATATTTGCAGACATTTAAGGGTGTCGGCTGATCTGAACAACATGTCCTGGAGAATCAGACCTGAAGAACTGCTTCTAGAAATAGGGAAACCGTTCTCTTCGAAAATTAATCTACACCAAGCGATAGCTGAGGTGAATACTGACGAGTCGAACGAAGAAAACATAATAAAATCAACTCTGTTTTTACAGAATTTTGGATTGGAGCAGCGTATTCGTCGTGGATCGCAATTCAGCTGCGAATCCTTACCTCCAACTACGGTATTCACCACCGTTGGAATTTACAAAGGAGAAAGAGTGGCTATTAAAAAAGTCACTAAAAAGAAAGTAGTTGACGTCACCAAGAAATTATTATGGGAGATTAAACAAGTTCGAGACGTTACATCGGAAAATACTGTCAGGTATGTTAATAATATGATTGTGTAGCAACATAACGTTATAATATTGAAAACAAACTATCATTCGCTAGATGAAATGTTACAAACGAATTTCAGATTTATCGGCGCTTGTCTCTGTTCTCCATCGCCGACCGTGTTAATCTTGACAGAGTATTGTCCTCGAGGTTCCTTGAAAGACGTCCTAGAGAACGAAGCTATTAAATTGGATTGGAATTTTCGAATGTCTCTAATCCACGACATCGTTAAGGTACAGCAGGTGCACGTGTTGCGTCACAGGTTCATTTCATCCAACTATGCAGAATTTCAATTCTATATTAAACAACACAGATAATAATATATTTCAAATTTACCTAAAAGTTCTTTTATTTATATTTACCCCAAATTTCGTTATTTGCATAATATTACTAGAATTTTATAAATACAAAAAGAGTTTCATTTTTTCAGGGAATGTCTTATCTTCACGCCAGCGAGGTATCAGCACATGGAAAGCTTCGATCCTGCAACTGCTTAATCGATGGCCGTTTCGTCTTAAAAATTTCAGACTTTGGTCTCAAAACACTCACTACCCCGTCTGACTTAATAATGGATGATAATTATTATACCAGTACGTAAGACCGGTTTATGAAAAATGAATGGAACGTTATTGACCATTATGCGATTATTGTTTGATAGAATTGCTCTGGATCGCCCCGGAACTGTTGTCATTAACCGTGACACCAGGCAGTGCAGCAACTCAGAAAGGAGATGTTTACAGTTTCGCGATCATCCTAGAGGAAATCGTGGTTCGTGGTGGCCCATACGAATCTGTGAAATCGTTTATGACTTCCCAAGAGGTACGATAGAAATTTTGACATAATTTTTAGAATGTCGTATGATATCCAATTACAGTAAGAATTACAGAAAATAACTATAAAATTGATAACAGAAAAAAAATAATTGCAAAGATAATTACAAAAGAATAAAAAAAATTAATGACTATTAATCACTATGATTATTTGCAGAACAATGATAAAGATTAATCTTTTAATGCGATTTACCGCGATTTGCTATGATTTACTGTAATCATGTTCAAGTATCATGCCACATCCTGACATTTCTATTAATGCTATACATTTCTATTAATATTGTTAAGTATTGAAATATTTATATCGTGTTAGATTAGCTTTTCCCGCTTACATATTGTCAATAATTCTTGTACAAATTGCCCAAAGATCGTCGGCCGGGTTGCAGCATCAGAAACGCCATCATTCAGACCGGAAGTGACACCAAAAGACTGCCCACCCGATATCTTATCCCTTATGGAGAAATGCTGGAACGAAATCCCAGAAGAACGACCAACGTTTCATGCAATTCGCGAAACTATACGTGGCATTATGAAGTAAGTCTTGTATTTCTCCGTAAAAAGAAATACAAATTTCTTTTCTTTGACAAAGCGTCTTTATCTAAAACTGAAAATGACGTAACATTTCAGAGGCTACTGTGAAAATTTAATGGACGATCTATTAAGACGTATGGAACAGTATGCGAATAATTTAGAAGCCCTTGTAGAGGAGAAAACGGAACAGTTAAGCCTAGAAAAACGACGTAGCGAAGAACTTCTGTATCAAGTGCTTCCAAGGTAACGATATATTTCAAATATTTCTAAATCCGAAATTTCTTAAGATTTCTACGTTTCTTAATATTTCTAAACGCTGTTTCTTTCGCGAATAAAAGAATTTCTATGTTTATTTATAATTAAAATATCACAGGCAAGTGGCGTGTCAGTTAATGGCTGGAGAGCTGGTTCAACCGGAACAATTCGAGTGCGTGACAATTTATTTCAGTGACATAGTCGGTTTCACAGCTCTCTGTGCACAAAGTACACCAATGGAAGTGGTGGATTTTTTAAACGACCTCTACAGTACTTTCGATCGCATCATCGAATTCTACGATGTTTACAAGGTACTTCGCGATATCAATTACCAAAACTAAATCCAAAGCTGTTGCTCAACTACGAATATTTATGAACTTATGAAAAATTTAAAGATGATAAATGTGTAAAACATCCGAAGTAAAGTACTCGCTATATTTAGATTTTATTTTTTTTAGTTATATCCAGAAAAATATGAAAATATGAAAAATTCTAATTAAATATGGATTAAAATCCATTTTATTCAATTTATTTTCATAAATATCCGTAACTTATTGCAGTTATTAGAATTTTGAATAAGATGCTCGCATTGCTACTAACATGTAATATAATTAAACTAAGGTGGAAACAATAGGAGATGCATACATGGTAGTGTCTGGCTTGCCAGAAAGAAACGGCAATGAACACGTGAGAGAAATTGCCCTGATGGCTCTAGCGATTCTCGATTCTGTACGTTCCTTCACTATAATGCATAAACAGAATGCACAGCTCAGTGTTAGAATCGGCGTACACAGTGGACCTGTTTGCGCGGGTGTAGTTGGTCAAAAGATGCCACATTATTGTCTTTTTGGTGATACAGTAAATACCGCATCAAGGATGGAGTCTTCGGGACTACGTAAGTCATTTTAAATCATTTCCGGAAAACCTGGTGATATTAGTATTTCTATATAACGATATAACGAATATTCTATATAACGAATTTTAATTCTAATTCCAAATTTATTTAAAAAAAAAAAGAAACTTTGAATCACTTTGGATCACTGATATTCCCTTTTGTTTTTTTTCATTCCAATCTTTTTCTTAAATATATTTTTGATATAGCGCTACGCATACACATTTCTGAAGCAACAAAATGTATATTGGATAAGTTTGGAACATTCGATTTGGAGCTCAGAGGTGAAGTGGAATTAAAGGGGAAGGGGCGAGTAACTTCTTACTGGTTAAGGGGTTGCTCCGAACCAGATCTAAGGCCACCAACACCGAAATACCGGAAACACAGCGTTAGTACGCCGGACAATAATTTAAATCCTCTAATCTTCCCGCCTAATAATACAAATGGTGCAAAAGCCAACAGCAATACTTTCATTAATTTATCCGAATTACAGCAGACCGTGTAATCTTCGTAAATTTAAAGGTAAAGTGTAAAAAGAATCAATGTTCCATCGTAGATGTTCTTACGATTTAAAATTAAAGCTAGGACTCGTAATTATGATAAATTTATTTTATTTTTTCCTATTACAATATGTCGATTCGGGATGTTTACATCAATAACATCTAATTTATACGTAAATAGAAGAATCTATAATAGGCTGTTGTCGTCAGGCGTGTATATTAAATTGTTCATTTCGATCGACACGACTGTTCGAAAAATTGGTAATATCATTTTTATTCTGTTTGTGAAACAGTTCTATTTACCAATACCAGCGCAATTTAATATACTTGTCTAACAACAAGGACCTACGTAATCTACTACTAGTAATCGGTCACAAACCTCTGTATTTTGTATTGGTGTGAAACAAAAAAAATGTAATAGCAAATGTTTTTTTTTTTTCTTTTGAATTTCCTAATAAAAGATATATCATGTAGATGTATGCATTATTTTCTTATCTGAAACAAATAGCTCTCACGGAAAGAAGCCTATTGCAATCTGCCTTATCAGGTAAAGGTAAAGACAGGTGAGAAGTTTCGTTTTCTTCGTCGATAAACTCGAATTCGTGTATTCTTGATTGTACTTTCATGTCCCTGAAAGGTCCATTTAATATCAAATAACGAAGCTATAGCGCATACTTTGTCTTTTTTTATAAAATCAACTGTAGTACATTCGAAAGCATATTTAACAAATTAACTAAAAAAACAATCGTTGGTTATTACTATTACAGTTACAATTATTATTTGAGGATACCTGTGCGTTCCGCTGCTTAGGCTGACCTACTTTCGTTCATGTAAGGAGGTTTGCTCACGTGCAGGGATATTTTGACCGATTTTTAATTGTCAATAACTAAAACACAAAACCGAAAACGCTGAGAGGAAATTTCCTCTCTATAAAAAATATAGTAAACGATTAATTTCTCTTTCTTAGGCAACCTATAATTAGTTTCATTATTTTGTCATGTTGCCATTTTGTCATTCTCACACTTGTCCATTTTGGGTAGAAAAGTAGATATAAACTTTTCCATAAAACCGTACAATGAAATAGGTTCTTGTCTATGCTAGTGTACAAACAAACGCGGCAGATCCTTAATTTTATAGGTTCTTGTACATGCTAACGTCAATTAAACTCAGCACTTAGCCGCATGGTGCAGCACTACTAGTCCGGAGACAACCATTTTCCATAAGCGTGAGCACTGACATTTTCTCTCCGTTAAGGTATACGTATACATGTTGGTAGCGGTAACACGTTTAGTCCTAAAGAGAAGCTTATCGAATACAATCTTTAACAACATTGTAATTGAATAACGACGTCTTATTTTAATTTGCAATATCAGGAACATACTGTATCCTGCTTTTAAAGCTTTATATTCATTGGATAATCTAACACGTCGTTCTTTTAACGGGGTAAGTTATGAATTCATGATTATACTGTATATTTATAAATGTATATGTTTATAATATTTAAAGAAATATACCTTGTTTAAAAAACGACGTTAATTATGATCGCAATGAGATTAAACACAAACCTGCAGATGATCTTGATGATGGTTTTATGTCAGAAATTGTAAATAACAAAGTCCCAGCAGATGATAACTGTTAAGAACTGATGATAACTGATAAGAAACCATAAATACCCAGATCTTTTAAAAAGGGGAAGGTCATGGAAAATATAAGGAAGGAATTACCTTACACCTATAAAGTACCAGAAAAGTTTGAAGAGTTACAAGAATATTTGCAAAATTATAATGCTGATTACCAATCGATTATCGTAGATCGTATAATTAAATGTAATCATTGTCCAACGAATAATACAGACGAAGGAAAGTTGTCAAATTTATTTTTATTTTTGTTACAACATGTAAATAATCATGTTATAGGAAATGATGTTGGAAGCATAGTTAATGGTTTCCAAATTATTGACAGGTAATATATAAATTTTTAATAAAATTTATTTACTTGTATTATATCTATATTATATTACACATATTTATTTCAGATTGTCTCCTTTCTTATACGATCTTGCACGTCTAAATCCACAAAATGCCAAATCTGTTATACAAAGAATAATCAAAGAAAAGCACGACGACTTTGAGGAAGATAAGAAGAAATACCCTGGCCTAGATACAGTATGTTTAACGTGTAATTATATTAGAAATATATTTTCAACAGTAATTAATTATAATCTTCTAATAAAAATCTTTTTTTTCAGCTTATTTTCTTCAAATTGGCTTCTTTGATATTTCCAACGTCTGATTTTAGACATCCTGTAACTACTGCCTGTGCAATATTTATGTCTGAAATACTATTTAGATGTCGTATTAAAAATAAAATAGATATTTCAAAGGGTCTTTTTATATGTACACTTATATTAGAGGTAATTGTTACTACTGCTGTTATATTTTTATACACAAACATATTATGTGGAAATGCAATACACTACATTAATAATATTCCATTCACATTCACAGTATACGGTATTAAGTAAACGATTTGCTCCATGTGTGATAAATTTCTTACACGCAATAATTTACGTATCCAGCCCTAAACATCTAATTCAAGATATAAAAACGATACCAATCTCTAAAGGAATCAAACACTCAGAAAATTTATTAATACTAGACGAAGATCGATCTAAGTTAGATGTTAATCCAAGTAGTAGCTATATGAAAGCGTCCGATCTGATAGACGGACCCTTAGACGATGATTTCAAAATAAGGGTATTATTAATAGCTGTAAATTTATTGGGAGAATTTAAAAATCATCTAGAAGAACTGGAAGCTGTGTATTCGATATTCGAACCAATTTTAAAATTGCTTAAATCAAATTCTTTTGATAAATATCCACCAAAAGTGAAGAAACATATTATGCAATTACGAAAAGATTTGGAAAAACTAAAGAATAAAAAATTAAAATATATTATGGTTGAAAAGAAGAAACCAAAACCATTAAGACTATATGGACCGTGAATTGAACCAATGTATGTAAAAATTGAACTTACAATTTCAAACCACATCGTTTTATAAATTCAAGAATGTTATTAAGTTTCGTATATTTTTTACGGATATGACGGTAAGAAACATAAGATTATGTCCAAGGAGAAAGCTGAAAGAGAAAAGTTGTCGCACAGTATAAAAGTAAATGAGACAAGTATAAGAAATAAATGAGAGGTGCTATGCGTGAAATACGAAGAGCTTTCTTAACGAAACTACAAATAAAACAACAGATTAAGAGCGATGAAGAACGTAAACGCAAGGTAAAAGAAATCTTTGGAGAAGCTTCGGCGCAACAGAGTGAATTAAAGAAATTAAAACGGAAGAAATAATAGTAAGAGAATAAACTGCGCATTCTGGAGTTTGTATATATTATCTCTCTTAGACGATATTATTTTGAATGATTTTGTGTAAGATTGTATTAACGATGACTTCGGATATAACGAATCGTGATCGCTATAATAGCGTTTCTTAAGATTCTTATAATTTCATTAATTATAGTAAATGTAAATAAGCATTTTCATAAGAAAATCTTTTAATGCATTTCGTTTATGAAAATAATACTGTAATTGTATTATACGGAGATAATTCACAACACAAAATAAAACTCTCTCATCCAAGGCTTAGTTTTCAAGAAAAGCGAATTCGAAAATTTGTCGAGTGTACTTGAATTTGGCTAATTACTCCTTGGAATAAACAGTCAGAAAAAGGTTATTCTGCATACGAAAATAGATAGAAAGTGTGATATAAAATTTTCCAATTCATTTTTCGTCTTAATTTTCAAGAAAATAGAATTTGAACGTGTTTAGTTAAGAATTGTCCTAGTGTACATGTATAATTTTTCAAACTTATTTTTCTCGGAAACAAAGTATCTTGTGAATAAATTTTATTCTACATTTCTGACTTATTTTCATATGTAAAATAATCTGATTATTTATTTCTATCTAATCTGGAATTAGCAATGTTCAAATATACTTGACAAATTTCCAAACTCGATTTTCGCAAAAACGAAGTGTTATACGAAAAAATGTTATTTTATATTTTCTTACTTTCTCATAAGGAATCACCTTACGCCCGCTTGTATTATATGTACATATTCTTCGGCAACACACTGTATATATATAATAAATGGTTTCTAGAGATATATTTCTTACTATTTATACTGTACTTTTTTTAATTAAGATATTGTTATTCTAAAGTGATTAAAATTAATCAAATAACCAGCTTTTCCGCGAAAACTTGTGAAATGAATTATATGCATTTAAAATTGTATCTTTTTTCATCATATATTCTGGTAAAACTAAGCAAGTTTCAAAATTATTATATATATTATTACATGGAATTTGAATACGCTTAAACTGAAATTCATCACTATCTGTAATTTTGCAGACAGATACTGATTTCTTTTTTAAATAAACGAATGAGTGCCATTTATCGAAGTATTCTTTTAAAATTTCAAAATTTTGAAATGACCTCATTACTGCATTTCCTAATTGTAAATCACGTTGGTAATCGATATTATAAAGGGAATTTCTTAAAATTTCTTTAAGTCCTTCTCGTAACAAGAGCTGTTTATGTAATTTCATTGCCACTTTCACATCATCGTTCATTTTCACTTTTTGTGCAATATACTGTTCCCAAAGCAGAAAGTACTTTCTCAAAATTTTGTGTTCCATCATGGAAATCGCAAGAAATTCTTTTTTACGTATATAGAGAACATCTTGTAACTTGAAGTGCCAATGTAAAATAAATCTTTTCAATAGGAAACCAATGGCAATCTCATTTAATTCTTGTTTACGAACCATTTTTATTTTGTACTGCCGAGAAAATTCTATCCAATTGAAAAAGTATTTACGAGTTACATTCAATTCCCAAAATTGAATCGCTTGATACAACTTTTGTTTCTCTTGTACAACACTGCAAAGCGCATTTCTCCATTTTTCTATGTAAATATATTGCAATCGTCGCATAATTTCCTTACTTTTATCGTTTAAATAAGATAATCTAATTCTTTTCTCTTTTCTATAAGCAGCATAATTATAAAACTTCTTTAAAGTTTTAATTGTCAACTTTTTTTCATAAAAATTGCCCGCTGTAAGTATCTTTCTTCTGTTGCATTTTTTTTTAATTATATATAAACGCCAATTATTGAACATTATACTCTTTTTTCTGTTTTCAAATATGTTTCTAATTTCATGACTTTTTATTGAATTTTGTAGACTCATATTATACCAGTCTTGCCATGCAAAGAATGTCTTTTGTACAAGTTTGAAGTTGTAAAACATTTCGATATTTTCATTCATTGTCTTCTCTGTGATGGATTCCTTTACACACTACATGGAAAAATAAAATTTAATAAGAACAATGGTAAATGCAATTCATGGATCAATTAAAAATCCTACCGATATAAAATGTTCAAAATATCGTTTTAACAATTTTGTTCTATTGTATACAGAAACACGTTCTTCTATATTTAACTTTTTTAGTTTGAATTCATGATATATTTTCCAAGCATTAAAATATTTTATTAACAATTTACTTTTATAATGCATAATTGCATGTGCTATTTTACTTCTTTGTAATATAAATTCACAACTATTAATCCAAATTCTTATGAAAGTTTGTAAAACTTTCTTTGCATAAAATTTACGTGCCTAAATTGAAAGTTATTTACAAATTAGAACTTAATTACACGAGTCAAGTGTTAATTATTAAATTAACATTACCTTATCAATTTTATCTTTTATAATTTTTTTCTCCTTTTGTAATGCTACATATAATTTCCAATTTGTAATACAGTTTTTCAAACAATATATATTGTAGAAAGCTACAGATTTTTCTAATAAGTCTCTTTTCTTATTTATCATTGAAACAAAATTATTCCAATATTTAAAATAATTTCTTAATAAAGATTTAGAATAACGTGCCTCTGCTTTTTTATAATTGACAGAAACTATAGGGTCATTAGTGCACTTATCCATAAATGAAACAATATTTTTCCATTTTAATAATACATTTTTTGATAACGCATTCAAAACCTTTTTCTGTAATTTTTTGTGATAAAAATAATCTGCTTTATATTTAGCTCTTCTTGTATGTAATTTGTGTATAACATAGATCTTCCAGTATCCAAAAACATTTCTTAATATTGCTTTATTATAAAAATTATCATGTGATTTCTGAGTAAAACTAAATAAAGATAATCAATTTTATATCGTTATACTATTAAGTTGATTTTTGATATCTTACTTTCGAAATTGTTGAATATCAGTATTTATATTTGACATTTCAGTCTTATGTATTGTATTTTGCATAATCTTAAATATATTACCATATTTAATTGTGGGATTTTGTGACAGAGTGCTTTTAAACCAATAATGTAGTGATTTCAATTCTAAATTATGCATATAATTATTATGAACTATCTTTTTCATTATTATATCAGTATTTCGTTAACATTCTTCTTATTTTATAGGTATTTTGTATTGCTAACTTCATTGCATTACTTAACTGAATTATGACCAATATTAAAATTATGAAAGTGATTCATTGTTTTCAGTGTATCATTTTAATTGACAGAAGAAACAAATTTTTTTAGATATTAAAATACATTTTTATGCAATACATAAAATAACATTTATCATCACAGTTTGTAAAATTCAATTCTCTCTGTTTCTGTAAATATTAAACTTGTAGGCATTAAACTTTTAGATCCTAAAATAAATATTAAAAATCAAAGGAGGAAAAGAAAAATTTAAGAAATATGATTAATAAAATTTAACAAGCTAAACGAATCAGTTCTGGATCTTGGAACATTATAATGAAAAAGTAATTGAGGAACTCTTGTCATCCACGAAAAATTTCAATGTTGATCGAATATTTATTTCAATAAAATAAAACGTATTGTATTCGTCGTAGTATTTATAATGAATTTAACATTTTGTATTGGTAAAATTAATTGTGTTTGTATAGAAATGCAACAGGATTTGTATATAATATTTAATAATATAACCTCAGTAAGTATATTGACAGATAGATATGTATTTTACCTGTTAAGAAAATTATTATTTTGCATGGCTCATGATTATATATATTTCTTTTATTTTATCTTTACTACTTCTTTTTCATCTTTATCGACACCATCCTTCTATTTAATAATGTGAATAAGATATGGCTGAAAAGATCCTGAAAGCAATATTATATAGTTGTGAAAGTGCTAATAAGAATCTAGAAAATTCAAAGGAATATAAGAAACTACTAGAAGAGAATAAATTTCTACCATCTAACGATATATTGAATGCACTATGTTTATCTTTAACAAAACTATTGACATATAAGGTATCAAAGGAGGCATATCAACGTTATACTGTGAGACTTCATGTAATCGTGGGTATCTTGTATTTAAAAGTATATACAAAAAGTTTATTGTATTATTTCATAATTTATTGTTATTTCAGGAAGTTCTACGAGAATGGTGTAAAATCAATGACAATCTTCAAAATTTCGAAGTACTCAGAGATGAAAAGCAAAGCTTAACATTACTAAAAAGCTTGTTGAAGAAATATTTAACAGATGATACCTTAGACAGCTGTGACTCAAGCGACAATCTATTATCGTTAATCAGTGCTTTAATATGCTTGGCATCCACAGATTCATACTATAAGTGTTACGTAGAAAAGTCGATACTAAAACTAGCAGAATTAGAAACCTGCGATGAAAGTGAATATTTGTTATGTTATGCTGTACAAGAAAATTCCAATTTAGACCTCAAACTTTCAACCATAGAAACAATATATAAGTCACAGAAATGCAAATTAATAGAGAAACCGTTATTAAATAATTTCATATCATCGTGTATCGATTTAAATAAAGATGACAATATAGATGATTTAGAGAATATAAATTTGATAGATCAATTATTCAGATTTGCCACTAAATCTTCATGTATCTTCTTATTAATATGTGCATTCCTAAAGGAATTATTAGTACAGTTAGATCATGCTCCTACAGTTGTGAATTTTATACAGTCAATTCTAAAAAGCATTAAGAAACATTGTGAAAAACAAAATAAAGATATTGTAGACCTTTACCCAAGAAACATGCAATCCCT
The DNA here is from genome assembly GCF_011952255.1 of Bombus vosnesenskii. NCBI lineage: Eukaryota > Metazoa > Arthropoda > Insecta > Hymenoptera > Apidae > Bombus > Bombus vosnesenskii. Next base: position 390,098 of record NW_022882959.1, on the reverse strand, counting down.
TGTAATTTTACTACAAATAGAACCTACACATCACACAGATGATTCTAAAAATGGAACATTAAGGATGCTAAAGGATATTTATATGGAAGATGAAGATACTGTAATAACTCTGTTGTCACATTACCCGCTGTGGTTAACGTTATTTGGACAACTTTTGAGTCCAAGTGACGAGATGATGTGTTCATATAACGAGGAATTGAGTTGTTTATAGTAATAAATTATAATAAATATTGAATTGCACAGATCTGTTTTTATAATTTGTTTTAAGCAATGACAAATGTATTTATGTATTTATAATATAAGACAATAAAAGAAAATCGAGATTTGAAAGTTGTAGTATCAAAAGAAAGTACCTTTATTAAATCACTGTCTAGCTGCATAATATAAATTTAATAGTTTTGAACAGAATGTAATAATTAACTTAAATAGTTCGCATACAACAGGTGGTTTTTATTTTGTATGTTTGTTGTAGTACGCGAATCTCAAGTCATATCCAACCATTAATCAGACGTCTTTATTATAAAACTTATCGTCTCGTGTTAAAACAAGCAAAGTATTTAACGATACCGATCCATCTCTACTTAAACAATTGAGAAAAAAAGAACAGAAACTCAGATCAAGTTATTCGATACTTCTTTTCTCTGCTCAACAACACTTACGTAGGGTTCCCTTGTTTTGTCAAGTTGTGGAAAGAATGGCGCATTATGCAATTTCGATAGATTGATATTAAGAATAAGAATTACCGTTTCCCGAATATATTAACGAATACGCATATAAATGTTTCCCCTACTTCAATTTTTTCGAAGTTTTAAAAACAAAGAAACTTTTAACAACACGATATAATCACGTCAACTTGAAAGAAATGACCTAAATTTGTGTGGAGAATGTAATTAAATCAATTTTAAATTTGAATAATGGCGCCGAAAATTCAAATTACAATTTATCAATATATTTTCTTCTAGCGGTTGATAAAATTCGCATGCAGAAAGTTTTCGACAACAATAGAAAAATTAGAACATGAAAAAACATAAAAAAATTTAGCAGAAAATTCCATTGATACAGTAGAAGTGTTGGAATACACGCGCACGTACCACCATTCGCTCTATTAACTAGAAACCCGTGTTCGTTTCCAATGAATCTAAACGTTTCGACAATCAAACAAGTGAACTATTCCCGTAAGATTTGAATGAATCTGTATGTTTACAAGGAAATGAAGCTACGCGTGAAACGCGATACATGAAGTATGGAACACAAAACAATAAATTAAACGATACTACACTCGAGCTGTGCATTCTGAATTGGATCGCGCCGACTTTTGTCGGTTCCTTACGCGCCCATCGCTCGCGCTTGCACGCGATCAGCACGCATGCGTGCTCGTACAGAACGCCATCGCAGATATTTAAACTTGGACAGTTTCTAAGCGCGGCACGCCTTGAATCTCCTGTGATGCTGTAGAACCGCTAGAAACATTCTCTTCGGACATCGTGCTTTTGCTCGTGCTTGACGTGGTTATAGCAGAACCAGAAGACAACGGGATATCGGTGGTTGTCGGGACTTGAGAGGCAGGAGCGGACATGGATTTTTCAGGACTGATAGTGGACGGTTCTGCTTGGCGTGGCAGGGATTTGCGTCGTTTCAAGGACTCGCGTTGCCGTTGATCGGCCTGCCGCTTTTCCGTTTTGTTCTTTACGCCAGCAGGTTTCTGTGTTACCTGTCGAAGCCAATATATGAATGCAGGAGCTTCTGATGGCTAGATGAATAGTATATACCTTAAAAGAGTCGTTTGTAAAGAGGAATGACGACAGAGTGCCGGGAAGAACATACACTGAATTTAAATAAAACCTTTATAGCGGGAACAGTTCGACCGTTTACAATCATATCGAAAATAACTTTTTCATAATTCGCTCTATTTCTTCCGGGAACTCTAATCATTCTATAGGGTGACTCGCATAGTCGCGACCAACTATAGCTATTTGCAAAGTGGAAGAAGTTACAAATGGATATATTTTAAGCGAGATATTTTAGACAAAGATTTATAACAAATTAGATTTCGTTTGAATCGTAGATATAGTCTTCTCTTACATTTTTCATTGGATTTCACTCTACAAATAGCAATAGATTGTCTTCGAAGCACGAATCACCTTGCGCATAAATAACATGATCAAAAATAGGCACTCATCACGAAATTCTAAGTAACAGTACTCTTTTGATTTAATCATAATCTTTGTCAAGTACGATTTTGAAATATGTCTCTCTCTCTCTCTCTCTCTCTCTCTCTCCCCCTCTCTTTCTCTCTCTCTCTCTCTCTTTCTCTCTTCTTCCTCTAACAGAAGCGATTAAAATCGTTTAATACCAACATTTATCTCCTACATGTTTTTATGCACGTAATGATCCATATAGTTTCTTCGTGGTACATCTTAAGGATATAAAATATTCCTTTTCTAACACAATTCACTGGATTCACGTTTAAAAGCGGTCTCGAAGTATCAACGAGACCTCTGAAACGATAAATCTCTTTTAGAATATCGAAAGCGAATGTCGAAAAAGCATTGACCTCTCTTATTGCAACTTCCATGAAATAAAGAAATAAAGAAATAAGAGATAAAAAATAAAAGATCGAGCTACGGTTTATTCTCGTGACACGTGTTTGCAATAAACATGAAACTGTTTCTTTTCAATGTTTTCAACGAGGAATTAATTTTAAAAACACGATATTATCTAAGAACTTAAAAATATCTTTTTAATTACTTTTCATATACATGTTAGATGAATAGCTTTATAGAATATGAAGATTTCTATATTTTAAACTAAAAGCACAATTAACGTATTTGTTGCAAAATCTAAAGAAATTTCATGGTTCTATGGAACCATGCGTAATTCGTCTGTTGTGAATCATATTCTGTTTTAACAATCGCATATAACGTGTTTTCTCTATAAAGATAGGAAATGTAAAATAATTTGTAAATACGAAGAATCCTCGTTGAAAGAGAGGTTTGCGGCAAAAACGTGTCTCCACGCGCGATTTACGTGCACAATCGTTATTTGCTCTATCGACGGAAAAAGGAGATGCAGAGGGTGGGGATTGGTTTTGGATTATATGGAACGCTTCGCTCTTTTTTCGTCCACGGTGAAAATGTCCAGGTAAAAGTATAGACAGTAGAAATGTTATAAAATGAAATACTCTGTTACCTTGTAAAACGTGTTACATTTAACATCGAGGCGATGAATTTTTTTTTATCGTTTAATGTTTTTGTTTTCAAACGTGTTGTGAGCCGTAATATTAGTGTTTCTATTTTTTTTTCTTAATTGTTTTTTGTTTTTTTCAGTTCCTTTTTGTTTTCATCGAAGTTGTTTCGTCGAAGACACAAGTCAAATAGACGGACAGCTGTGTTCATTTTAAGCCGTTATGCTTAAAATGAATGTTGATTTCTGTTATCGTTAGTGTTTCTTCTAGCTTTTCCTTTCTCCCTCTCTCTCTCTCTCTCTCTTTCTCCTTTTATCTCCCCCCAAATTTTTTGTCTCTTTTTTTTTTTGACTTTCTCGTCTTTTTTAATCATACAATTATTTAACCCCAACAAATATACGCGTACACGATCGTACACGCATATTATAGTGTCTAACGTGTACACGTGTACGCCAAGTGGTTCGTTTTCGTTTTTATTCTATTTTTGTTGGGTTTTTTTTTTCTATAGTAACACTCTTTCTGCATCGTTCCTTATATATATATGCGGGCGAAAGATCGTCTACAACCGTTATTTACAATATGGTCGACTAATGGCGACAGTATCGCCATCGCGTGTGATCCACTCGTACCGTACGAGCACGCGTCGATCGATCTTTCGCCCTTTTCCAACTCGAACTTACTCTCCATCATTTCGCCTTATTCATTTTTCATTTTCATTTTTTTTTTTTTAATAGTTAATATATTAAAATATTACAAACTATGGCGAAAAACGTTGATTCGAAGAAATAATTAGTATGAATCATATATCCACAGCAGATCATTCTCGTGCTCGTAACATTTTGAAAACTTGACTCGATTAGTTCTTTTTCTTTTTTTTTATATAACAATTAATATTATGCTGATATCGATCCTCGAAATAAATAACGTTTAAGAGCAGCGGACTTTTAAACGTTCCTAGCGTTCTTAACGTCTCTTGTAACATCACACCGATGCTGGGGACGATGCACCTTGAAGATAAACGGGTACGATTTCACTTTTCCGTTGCGTTCCTTCGGAATACTTAGATAAATTTCGATTTAGATTACAATGAATTCTCAGGGTTTGTATCGTATCGAACAGACGGATCAAAGTTTTAGAATTGTACATTTCAAGTATCACATAAGGAATGGGTGGTTAGTAGTAGTTACAAACGAATATTACTGACTGGTCAATTAGAACGTTAGGTGAAGATTCGGCTTTGGCACCGTAATCTATCGGCTCGTTGCATTCTTCGATTGTTCGAATGCAGAGTGCTAAAGTGCTATGGACATTAAGGCGAAATATACGGAACTGGGAAATAGATCTACTATTACTCCTTATAACTATTTACAAAGTTCATTAACCAAAGCTTATCAAGAGAAATAATACAATACAACGTGATGAAAAAGGCACAACAGTTGCATTTGTAATAAATCTTTTTTTTTTTTTAACTATGTTCAATGAAAAATAGTATGCACCATTTGCCAAAAATATTTGAACCCTTTATGGATGAAGGCCGTGATATTTCAGGCAGTGATTCATCGTCATTATCATGTCTTCTTTGTGCACGACTTTCTTCAAACGAAATATATATGTATGTATTTATATGTGTATATATATATGTGTGTATGCACTAGAAGCAGGCTAACAGTTTATTAACCCTTTGCATTGTCCAACTTTTCTCGTATGTCAGTCGGCCAGCAACTTTACAAAACTATCCCAACTAACATTTAATACGTGATTGACGATAACGAAGGGGCGATTGTAAAAGCTATTGCGTTCCTTTGAAGTGTTATACCATTTCGTGCCATTATTTGAAAAATACAAGATTAAATCTATTAAAATCCGATCGGCGTGTTTAATCTTAGATCTTAGTGGACATCGTACACCGAATGCAAAGGGTTAACAGAACATTTGTAGCATTTACGCAATTAGTCGCAGTAAAATAAATCGTCCGAAATTTATAATGTTACTCCGAAAAGTATGTTTATCCGCAAAATGGGTTGAACTGTCCAATTGCACCCAGCACCTTTAAATACGATCTTATTAGAGTGCTACGGCTAACATGTTTCGTCATAGTTATACATTTATAAATTAAGGAAATTTGATATTCTTTTCGTTTTTATCCTGTGAGCGATAAAAATTGGTCTACCGAACTCGTCTCCGAGGTTGCATCGTCCCCGCGATCAGTACTTGTGTTATTTTTTATCTTTTTGCTTTTTCCTTCCCTTTTTGTAAATAGATAGCTCGCTTCATCGATTATCTCGAGTATACACGCACATGAACACATACACGCACGCATGCACACACGCGAGAGCGCGCTATAAGAGGAAGAAAAGAAAACGCCATGCTTAAAAGATGATTCTCCCTTTTGTTTCTTTTTTCTCTCTTTTCTTAAATAGTAGAAGAAGGGAAAAAAGAAACAAAAAAGAAATAAAAAAAAAAGACGATTCGTCGATTCGCGAGAATTCACGGAAAAAATGTCTAACGTCGTCGATCGAAGTCACGAGTTGGCGCCACTTTTCGATCTTCCGGCTCGATCCTTGTTCTCCGCTTCTTTTTCTTTCCCTTTTTTTTTTTAATCTTGCCATTTCTCTTGCATAGCGTTTGCTTTGCGCGTACGGTCTACACACCGGTTTTATGCCAGAGCTGAGTGGGCCGATTAACGAAACGATTAAGAAACGAGAAACCGATAGGAAAATCGAATAATAAAAACAGATAAGTAAACAGAGAAAGGACGAGATATGACTTTGTTTAAAATTTATAGAAAGAAGTGAAACGAGATTGAAGGATAAATAGACGCGTGAGAAAAAAACGTGAGATCGACGATGCGTGTTAAAAATGCGTGTAAAGGGTAAAAACAATAAGAAAGACGAATATGTGGGAGCAAAAGAGAAACAAAATTAAAAAATCAGCCCGCTCGAGGCTAGTCCTGACTGGTCGATAATCAGGACACGAACTGATGATGGTGGTTCTTTCCTTTTTTCTCTGGTAATAATGGTACTAATAGTAATAATAGTAATAATAAGGAGAGTAATCGTAATAATAAGTATAATGACAATATAATCGTAATAATAATAATAATGATAATAAGAATAATCGCAGCGAGCGCAGGGTTTTCATACCGTGGCGTCGTTCAATCTCCTGTTACAAACCGCGAGAATAAAACAGCGCTTTACAATGCGAGAAAAACATCGGCGCGAATTAGTTTTATAGGAATTTGATGCGTGTGAAGGGGATGGATTAAATTATCTAAAACGCTTTCGTCTTTGGACGACGAGAGCCATACCAGCGAACGGGTGTAGCGTAATTACTGAAAGTTTACATGCACATTCTCTCTCTCTCTCTCTCTCTCTCTGTTTGTCTCCTATCGGGAGATTGATTATCGCATATTTAGTTATTAACAGGGTATTTTATCATTGGTTCTCTACGCGTTATAACAGCTTGCGAAACACGGCTCTGGTATGGAAACCCTACGTGATAATAGCAGTGATAATGATAACAGTAGTGGTCAAAAGCCCCACCAAATATAAACGTAGGTGTGGATCTTCGGCTACCTTTTTCTTGTTACTCTCTCTCTCTCTTTCTCTCTCTCTCTCTCTCTCTCTTTCTCTCGATCGCTCTCTCCCTCTCGTTCATATCAACATTTGGTAAAAAGGTTCGCCGATTACCAACCGCGCAACGTTTTTTTTTCTTTTTTTTTTCTTTTCGTGTAAAACAGCAAACGAAACACCAAGCTATTCTCTAACAATCACCTTCTCCGCTATATGAAAAAAGAACATTCGATAGACAACTAATGATCAATTATAAACTGTGTTAATCCGTGTGTGGCGATAGTAGACTTTTTTTTTTGCTTTACTTCAATAGAGTACCTCTCACTAGACACGATTCAACATATAGAAAGTTTATCGTTATTATTTAATAATAATTATTATTTATCATTTATAATTATTATCTTAAAGCTGTCTAAAGACTCGCTGCGTGGCAGGAGTGTCGTGTTTTTTTTTCATTCTTCGTTTTTCCCTTCTTCCTTTATATTACTTTGCTTATTATTTTTACTGTGTCAAACGATTTTTCTTTTGTGTTATCTTTTTTCTCTTTTACTTTATACTGTCTCTCTCTCCCTTTCTCCCCTTCTCTCTCTCTCTCTCTTTCTGACTCTTCGTGTTTCTTTGTTTTTTCTTTTCTTTTTCTTTTTTTTTATTAGTTAGGTACGCTGTAGTCGTCCTCATTTTAATAACATGTTATGTTTGTTTATTTTTTTTAAATGTTTTTAATGTATGTGTACTATACACGCGATCGCGTACATCAGTTAGACAGTGTTGTGTCTAGATCACCGTAGGTGTACGTGTGTTGTGTATATTTTATATCTTAAATATCTACTACTTGTTGATGCTTTGTAATTTGTAACTTTTTTATAGATCACAATATGTCACACCATCTGCATCGGTTGAACAATTTTCCTTTATGCCTTTTCTTTGCCGTTTCCATCAGAACGCTCGGTTTGGACAATTTTATATTTCTTGTGCACAGATTGCGGGTTCACCGACCCCCTTGAACTCGACGAAACAGTTTGACGAAGCATAAAAAGAAGATTAAAAAAAGTTGGTAAAAAAGGAAAGAACACGACATACGTGCGAAAAATAATTTCATTCGAAGGATATTTTTTTTTGGCTAATTTCTTTAATCTAGACCAATAAGTAATAATCGTACGGTACGTTAAAAAAAATGAACAGAAATTAAAACGACGATAATATCACAAGATGATGATTACGACAAAGTAGAAGAAGGGATGCGTGCATCGATCTAGTTCAAACTATCCTTAAATTGAAGAGGATCGGGATATAATATCTTTCTCGTTGATTCACCCACTCGTGCGTATTCGAATTTGTTATTGTGATTTATATTTCATATTTATATCATCAAAACCTACGTGCTAAGTAAATTCAGACCAGCCGAAATTGTTGATTTCGAAGGAAATGCAATCAAAGAAATATCTTATCGAAATAGATAATAGGTTCATTGCTAAAAAATAAATAAAATTTTACTCATCTCTTCAAACGTAAACGCGCCGATAACGCACGAATCGGAACGCGTCCTCCATTAATTAAATAGCACTTTATGCGTTTAATGCATCTATGCCGCTCCGCTGCTTTCGAACTCTCTTATTCCGCACCAGTGCGAAATATATTTAGATTATTATTTCGGTAAATCGTTTTTCGATCACGAAGAAACGCAAGAGAACGGATAGATATTTATCTTCATCTTATTATTTTTTTTTTTTTTTAAATCTTTCTTTCATTATCATTGTTGATATTAACACAGCGTTGCAGAATCAAAGCGTATTAAGATTTTCCTTTTCCATTGAGAGAAATAACTAGACTGCGTTAATTCTTCTTCCGACACGGTCGTTCGTTTTTGAATATTATCTCTCTCTATCTTCCGCTAGCCTTCTCTTTTCCGTTCGTATCATATATACCTTTTTCTCCCCACCTTTCTTTCCTTTTTCCCCATTTTTGTTCCTGTTCTTGTCACGTGTTTCTTTTTCTTTTTTCTCTTCCTGTGTCCAAGGGCTGGACCTAAGCGACTGCAAGCCCGCAACACCTTCAATTCGATTGATCGCGCGTTGTCAGGTGATACAGTTGCCTGGGTCCACGGACATTGGCATTTCGTTACAATTATACAGTTATATAGATTCTATATAAATACCTAATATGCATTCGTATAATACATACCTAATATGCAATTGTGTTAGAACTCGGCCGTCACTCAAACGTAACGTAATTACGTACGCGTGCACACCGTCTCTTGTACCGTTCGTCTTTCATGATGGAATATTTCTATGTGTATGTAGAAATGAATGCATGTGTGTGTTGTGTGTGTGGATCTGTAGCGCGAGACAGATACTGGGAGCTATCATATTCCGTATATTTTCCGTGTGTTCTATATCTTTTCCTTCAACTGCGTGTATGCGTATGTTTATGTTATCTAATGTCTCGACATGTGTGTGTGTTCTGTATGATTTATGCGTGTACCGTTGTATGTCTGCACTGGAGTCTGTATAATCCGGACACCAGACTTGTATCTGCGTCTGCGTGCGCACTTTCCCGTACGAATCGATGAAACAAAACATAACATAATTAACTTTTTATAATATACATGTCATAGGGATTCGTATTCGGCTAGAATCTTTTTTTCTTTTCACCTATATTATATATTATTTCATTAATTACTTTTTTTTTTTTAATAGAGACGTCGTTCAGTTTGTAAACGAGTGTATATGGCGTCGCGATTGCTAGATCGTGATTCGACGTTCACGCGTCAAGCGAGCGAACCGCTTCTTTCCCATTCTCTCTTTTGACTCAACCGTAACGAGCACCATAAGTGGCGAGCACGTTATACGCGCGCAAAGAAAAACACGGGACGAATTTCGTGAAAGGAGCACGTATAAACAAAGTTTCGTTTACTCTGTGTACGAAGAACACTTCACAGTCGAGATCCGTTCGACGAGATTTTCGCGAGATTTTCATGCTCACGTTCATTTATCTCGTTTTCTCGGTTAAGTCAACAAATGATTGGCCCGCTTTCCGCGATCAACGGGATTTTAGTCTAACAACGCGACTACCCACACCACGCTCTCCTTTCTCCCTGCGATATAATCGTTAATATAACAACTATTCATTTATTCATAAATTCTGAACGATCAAATTCAATTGTAACGTGATCTCCACTACGGTTCATTTCCCGCTGACTGATCGTATTTCTTTCTTTCGTTTTTTTCGTTGGAATTAATGAGTGTAACCAGAGCGAAATTATAAATCAACCCAACAGCCGATCTTTCGTAAGAAATTTCACAGAAGCGAGAAGAAACAAGCAAAATTAACGAATTAAGATGAATTCGATGGTGGTAGAGAGGAATAGCTCAGGAAATGAACGGTAGTACTCATAACGTTAATCGATGGCAACTCGTATCCACCTAAGGACATCGCGCAATAATTCTATATATCCACGATCTCGTCGTTGCGTACTTCCGTGGAATCGCACGAGCAGCAGACTCGTTTACTTTTTTTTTTTCTTTTTTGTTTCGCGCACACACACACATCATCTATTCTCCTTTAATCTACTATCTTTCATCGTTTATTTTTCCTTTCCTTTCTCCAGTTTGTTCTGCCCCCTCCCCCCTTTTTTCCCACGATTGGCGGTGGCCGATAGATCGAAAGTCGACGCGCGACCTATGGATCGTTCGCGTCAGGCACCCTTCTCTATCGGATCTGCGTGCAATTTCGAATTTCTATGCTGAACAATCGGCACTGGCCGGTCGTATGAATTCTCCGCGACGATATATATATATTTCTTTATATATAGAACCCATTCCAGGCGAGTTTTGGTGTTTTTAGTTGACGACGAGTGACGGTGATAGTGACGGTGGCGATAACGATGACGGTGACGGTGACGGTGACGGTGACAATGACGATGACGATGTCGATGTCGATGTCGATGTCGATGTCGATGTCGATGTCGATGTCGATGAAAATGGCGATGACGATGGCATAGACTCTGACAAGTTCCTTTAGTTCGCTTAATGACTTGAAAACGAGTTACGGTTATAATTCCAATGTTCGAGTTAAGTTAAAGCCTTTTTCACTTCATTAAGGGAGAGTCTAAATTTGGATTGGGGTTAGGCTGTTGTGAGGTCGATGGTGATGGTACCTGTGCCACCACCGAGCCCCTCCCCTCAGGCAAGACATTTCCTCCACCGCCGCTGTTCATGCCGACGTTGCTTCCAGCGCCTCTTTCTCTCATTCTTTCGCAGTAATCTGCGAATATATCACGGAAACGCTCCCAGGATTTCTCTGGTACGGTGATTGCTGTTCTAAAGTGTGTCTTCACCTGTAAAAATGTATTCTTACTTTTATCGTGCCTTTTTTTATTTTTTTATTAAACAGTTTAGCTTATTATACTTCAAACTATAGGATACGTTCATTTCGTTACGATATCTTGAATTGTTGCCCTGTACTGATGTACCTACAACTACTTTATACGATCAATTAATTAATTAGTAGGCAAGAAATTATTTCATAGTAAAATGCTTTCATAAACGCGTGTCTCATTAGTACTGGCTTTCGACTAGTAATTACGTTTCTGTTCTAATAACGATGTCGGTTAACGAAATTCTTATTATATTCTTACACTATTGTAGTTTAGGAAATGTAGTAGTATTAAGAATTGGAAAAATATAACGTATTTTACATGAAACGAAATGATTTTGAATCTTGCCGATCTGAAATCTTGCTTGAACTTGGACGCTATACATAGGAAATTTGAGAATTCTGTAGAAAAATACACAGAATGCGCATAATATCGAACAATATATAAATAAACCTAGAATTTAGTACTCATCGTGTTATTTCGTAAGTAAAATAATGGTCTACTTTGATTCCATATTTTTAATTGTATTTATAAAAATATAAATTTCCGTAAATACCCATCTATTCGTCCTAAGTTTTATAATGTTACAATCAATTTGTATATCGAAATTTTATTATCGTGATATAATAATTATTTGATGTAAAGAATGATTTAAATGCGGTTCCTATTCGAGACCACTTATTAAATAGGCCGTACGTTCACAGGAACTCTTTTTTCTCCCTGAATCCACCCCTACGACAATGTGTCCAACCATGTCAAGACACACCCCGTATTTTTAGCCAGCGATACGCACGTACCTCGGAAATTCTCATGTAGATACCACGGTTATTCTGGCCGATATCAAAATAGAAATTCTTGCTATCCACGCGCATGTACCGTCCTTCTGGTAAGTCACCCTTGAAACCGCCATCGTCCGTACCGTATTCTTCGAGGAGGTCCGTCAAAGCGTCACGGAATTCGATCATACCCTGTGCTGGTATTGCGATCTGTGTCCTAGGTCCTCCTCGTGTTATCGTCTGCGACACCTGTGCAACGAATAGAATCGTTTTAACGAATATTTCGCTATAGATTTTCTTTGGAATTGAAGCAGGTGCGCGGTGGAAGCGATTTGTTCGAACAAATCATTTCTTTTTTTTTCGACACGTTTCTTCAGAGTTTTCATTTCTTAAATGCTTTTTACCATCTGAAAAGGTTGACCCTTTCACCTCAAGACGATATCCACAAGGGACAGACTCTCTCTCTCTCTCTCTTCCTTATCACTTAGTGTAGAAAGTAAATGCATTGGCTGGTACATACAGGGTGACTCACCCGCAGGAAACGGCCGCGAGTATTTTCCTTGAGGTCCAAGTAATACCGCCTGTTATCCTTCGTCATTACTTCCGACTTCAGTTTCCCATCATCCGGCACGTTCTCCGAGTTTGGTGGACCTGCAGATTTGACGGTTCGAACAGGAAAGAAGTACATATTAAATTTTAGTCATCTGTGTCCTTTTAGTTCCCTATTCTCATTTATCGTAACAAATTATTTATCCTTAATACGATGATATATACCACTCGACAGTTTTAGATTCAGATAGTCGTATCTCTTGAAGTAAAAAAAGAACCTTAAATATTAAAATATTTAAAATTATTATTAATATATCTTAATTTATTAATACAGATACTAGTAAGTTGAGATTAAACATTGAAATATTTAAGATTCTTTGAGCTTTCATGGCCCATTCTGTATCAATATTAATTTATCGTTAACGAATTAACATTGTTTGAAATTCTCAGATACAGATTGAGCTCGAATGTTTGTTAATTTATGAAACTTCTTCGATAATAAATAGTTTCTCTTCGTTAAAATTAGATATTATCTTAAAACAAAAGCCGTAACAGGTTCACTGTCCGTTCTGACCTACATGTGAATCAGAATAATTTTAAATTACAAATTTATACGCTGGACTAAATAAAGTGTTACATGCTGCTTCCTCTGAGATTATTGCAGATATTATGTTAAACTTTTTTCGAATAATAACATTTTTCTGGAACGGCCAATAAAGGACAACGCATCGCATTTGTTTGTTAACATAGAATGGTATATTAATATTTATATCTTTCCTATCCTATCGAATTTAATTACTTCAAATAATTTAATCGCCCAATTTCTGTCGAAAGTATTCATATTTCGTTTTATGTAATTAAAAATATGTTTTTCAATAAAAACTTTACAGAGACATCGCAAAATATAAAAGTAAACATATTCTGTGCCGGGAAGCGTTTTATGGAATGTTCTTGAAGCAATCTAGCCACTAGATCTCTTTGTAGGTCTATAGAAATATATCGAGCCTGAGCGATGGCCATTCTTCCTATATTAAAGGAAAATACGAAAATTAGAATATACCTGTACATTGTCTATGTATCGTGGCTTCAATCGTTTCGTTATTATTATCAAGTATTTGAAACAATATTCATGAAATATTTAATAAAGTTAAAAGTGTTTAAAGTGCTCAGACATTACACTTGAATACACATGTAATACAACTTTTAAAGCACGAAACATTTATTTAGACATTTTTTATGACTTCTCCAGGTATTTCAGGAAAGTTTATACAAAAAAATGTCATGTTATAAAAAAAGAAAATGAATAAAAAAAATTAATATTTAGTTTTATAAAAAATAAATAAAGAGAATCTCCTTTGCTCTCTTAACAGTAGTTTTAAGGTAATGTGTGGTATATTAAATGATTGGGCCCTATGTCCTATTCAATTGCAGGAAAAGTCATTGCATATTCAAGTTGACATCTGTAATGGTTTTGAAAGAAAAGCTTGTAATCCATACTGCATATATCTCAACATGCGTAATTCACTTGTCACGACTTTGAGTCAACAATTCGTGATTCATGCTAATGTTGACTCACAACCAGCATATCAAGATACTTTTGACTCAGAGACATATATATGTTCATCTTTCGAAATCTTTATACTTGATGTTGTATCTATTATAAATATATATTACTCAGAGGAAAGTTATGTATAAAAAAAAAATAATACAAATTCAAACAACAGTAGTTAAACTAATTTTAATTTCTAAAAATTTATACTTTCAAGTATACTAACAGTAAAAATGACATATGCGTATTTACTAAGAGGAAATTTCTTTTATAGGACCAAGCTGTTCTTAATTCTGTCTCGTTATTAATAACTTTTAACAACAAAAAATACAATTTTAATATTCTTCGCCTAAAGCAAGAGGAAAAGGAATACTTGTTTGCTGGAAAAAGCCTACACCAAACATCAAAAAAAGAAGAAAATTATAAAAATATTAACAATTAACGATTATCACTAGTTCTATGAGCTTTCAATTCAATTTTACACACAAGTTTTTCCTGCTAAATCGATCCAACATATTTCATAGAAAATAAAAATCCATCTTTATGTATAGCGAACGTGAACGTGCTAACACACAAATTACGATTTAAAGCAAATCTTTTCTAACCGTGTACAAGCCAATTTTATTTGACAAAATATGACATTCCCTCTTGAGGCACGTATCAGTGATCGCATCGAACGAAATCTCATAACAATTAGAGATTGCAGTTTACCTAGAGATGCGTAAAAGTCACTAAACGTCGAAAGGTAGTTCCGAAACTCGGATGCTGTGCTAAGTGCCAGGTAGATTTGGCTTCTCCTCCCATCCGCGCCGATCTACAAAACACAAGCATACTTTACTTCCTTCTTTCTTTGCATCAAATTAACAAACAAAAATTAAGAAAGAAGAGAGGGGAAAAACGTATCTCGCTGCCTTTAACCCTCAATTGGTATTGTTGGGCGGTGACTAAGTCACAAGAATTTGGATCTCTATCCAAAGACTGCTTCATTTTTGACCACCTTATTTCAATTCATATTTTGTGTTTTAACTGATAGAAATTATCGTTTGATATACAGAATATAAATTAAAATTAGATAGCCTAAAATATAGTAATTCTTAATTAATTTTTAATTATAACATCTCAAACTTAATTCAAGCAGTTGTAATTTGCCTATAATCTACAATACCTAGAATGTTAGTAATTACATTACGGATGTTTATGTAAATTCATATTTTTGTAAACGCGATAAACGAAATAGAATCATCTAATTTAATTCGTCTATTATAAAATTGTTTAAAATACCCTACTTTGGGCATTTTATGTACGCATTATGTACACTTAATACTCACATAAATGCATAAAATAAATATCTATAATCCAAAATACTAGTTGAGGGTTACATGGTTAAACGGATGGTTAAACGTGGCTAACCGAGGATCCCGCTAGCAATAATTTCAGAAATACCTCGGCTACTTTGATAAACCTTCCGCGTCTGTTCTGTTTTACATCAAGATAGAATCTTTTGCTCTGTATTTGCAGCATCTTCGTTGCCAACTCCTGTTCACCCTGCTGACCTTGCTGGCCTAAAACCATCAAAGAAATCTAATTAACTCCACCTTTAATATTCATCGATACTTTACGCCTCACAGCTACCGTTTCCGTAAAACCGTCTCGTATTACCATTTATAATATATTCATGCAACCCCTTTGACGTAATAAAGGACTCCATATCCATCAACGGAAGGGAAAAAGGAGCAGTTCCTATAAACGAGAAAACAATACCCTGCCACCCATTCAATTCACCCTTCTCTTATCCTCCAATTTCCCCACATTCCCTCTTACATCTACCGACTGACTCCCAGCACCTAAATCGCCCCCTATTCAATGAGACCCATTCAGAACAGGGAACATAGCATTCAACGTATATAAATAACGTTTAAAGAATTCCCCGCTGGTTGAAAAAAGGGAACCAAGGGTCTTGGTCGTTGCAGCGATTGCTATGACTGTTTTATGCTTGTTGAAGGGCAGACAGAAGAGGAGGAGGAAGAAGAAGAAGAAAGAAGAAGAAGAAGAGTAAGAGGAAGAGTAAGAAAAAGAAAATGACGATGAAGAAGGAGAAGAAGAGAAGGAGGAGGAGAAAGAAGAACAGAGGGGAGAAGAGTGGCAGGTTAGAGTGACAAGGATGAGGGGTGGTAGTCCGGAAAGAGGTCACCCAGTGTTTATTGGGTCAGCTCTTTGCCGGATCCCCTGAAGCTACGGAGAGAATTTCTGGGTCGAAGTGACGTCGGAAATTCGCCGATCGCTAACCGAGGACAAGGTGAAACGGCGATGGCTCGTTTCTAACGAAGCTTCGTCGATAAATAAGGCTGGAATCCTGCGGGAATCAAGAAGGATCAGAATGCAGGAGAGAAAGAGAGAGAGAGAGAGTTGGATGAAACGGTCGACCGATGTTGCTCGTCCTCCTCTCTCGTTCTCGTCGATCAATAACAGCTGCACTAAACGGGTCGTTGACCTGTTTGGCCTCACTCGGCCCACCGGATACACCTCTACCTAGTTTTTCGCGCCATTAGCTTCGTCTTAACCTTTTCTACGAAAGACGAAGGCTTTTGAACCATGAACAAGTGGCTCGGTCCCATCGGCCACGGTCGAACCGTGCAAGTGTTACATCGGGGTAGAAAGTGTTTCGAGATGCGTAGAAGATACATGCATACAGGTTTTGAGAAATAAATTGTTGGATTTAAGAAAATTGACCATACGGATAAAGATAACGGGGTTTCTGAGGCAATAAGAGAGCTTTAAACTTTACATCGAACGTGATATTGACAAAACTAGCGACATACACGGAGAACACTTTCTTGTGTACGAACAACTTGGTATTCAAAAAACGTTGATTTGTAGGTATTTTGATTTTTATAGAGCAGAATTAACAACAACAATAATATGGTAGTAGAGAAATTTATACGAAGAATGAAATTGTGGTCTTCCAAAATCTAAAGACTTCGTTTGGTTAAATAGAGAATAATGACGATAATTATTTTCTGACGGTAAATGATCAGGAATAAAAGAGTAATGGAGTAGAAAAATATAACATAACACAGTTACTACAATCACATCGCATATAGAATGACGGTAATCTGACCAAACGCAATATTTCATCATAAATTCATGTCAAACGTAAATAATATTAATTGCGTTTGAATTAATCATTTAAAAGTGGTAACAAAAAATAGAGTAAAATTTTTAAATCGATAACATATGTCTTTGTGTAAAAAATGACTGCCAGTATATAATATCGAATTTCTTACAATTAATACTATAAAAATAGCCTACGAGATTATCATTAAATTTGAATAATCATTTAAAGAAGAAAAAGTACGATACACGATTCGAGGCACGTAGCCATCCATGCTGATAAGTCAGAAAGCCCGAAGGATCGATCCCCTGCGCGAAACGTGCGTCGAACGATCGATCTAACTGTAAAGGGTTTCCCTCGTTATTACGTACTGGACTGTTGCAGGCTGCCCGGAATTGGGACAGGGCTGAGATCGCCCTGAAAGATCCTGCTCTTGAACATTCTGCTTGCTTATAGACACGCTACCGATAGTTCATGCATCCGAACCCTGTTGTATTCCTATCCTTCTGCTCGTCACCCCTTTCGTGTATTAATATTTATTATCTGTTCCGCTTCCTCCCTTTTATTTTCTCTTTTCCTTTCTTTCAACCTCTCCTCGATCGATTACTGTACTCGATAACTCCCTTCTACCGTGAACGAGCTTATAACGTCTTCTTTCGTCGACTATGAGCCGCTCGGTGTGCATCATCTCGCAACCGTTTGATCCGTAGCATCGCGCCTTCGAGTCCGCCTCTATCACGAGACTGGAAATTGGGACAGGGTCGAGAACACTCCACGAAGAAAGGGCCTCTCTGTCCTCGACATCCCTCTCTCTACGTGTTCGTCGATACGTCTTGTTCTCTCGCGCACTCTCTTTCCTTCCTTTTCTCCACCCTTCCTTCCCCTCGTCGTTCTCTCTTCGTCGTCTTCTTCTCACCCTCCACACCCTTTTCCACCCATCACAGTCTCTTTAATCTCTGTCCAACGACGAAAACGACAGTTGGAAAAACGTTCTCCGTCTGGTCGATGGACTTCGCATGATCGCATCAGCGGCCAGCCGTTCCTCTTCTTCGCACCCACACCCCCACAGTTCCTCCACCCCTTCTCCCACGCTCCTCCGATTTACAGTCCCTTGGAGAGAGCATAGACACGTACGTTTACCGCTTCTTCTCTTTCCTTTCGTTTGCTGCGCTTTTTTCCATGGTAAATTCATTATAATACGTTCAGGAAATTTTGACGCGTTGACCGTCGTCTTCGTCAGCCTCGAGCTGCGTCTCCGCGCAGCTTGTCTCACCAGTACGCTCGTCCGTCATTTTCCACTTCTCTCGCAACGATTCTCGCCCGTTCTCAACTCCAGCCTCGCCTCCGCTACTTTGCTAGGTCACCATTTATTATCAGGAGACGAGGAACCCGGTCGAGTTCGGCTTTATCATGAACCGGTGGAAACTAGCAGTTGTAGATCGACGCGATCAAACCTCACGAACATGGGGATACTCCAGATTCCATTTCTGTAGGATCCATTTCTTCGTTAATATCGCCACTTTCAGGTTCTAAGACAAAAAGAAAAGAATCTTCGAAAGATTCTCCCGATCCTAGATTTACAACTTTTTCATTCTCTAGAAGAATTCCTTAAGTTCTCTCGATTTCCAGGATTTCTCCAACGTTCCTGATCTTCGACGAGACTCGGTCATTATCCTCGAAGCTTCCAACTAACACCGAATCACGCTATTGCTTTCTTTCTTCGCTAACGAGGGTCATGGACAACCGCAATTTCCAGTATCCTCGTAAAAAATTCTTTCCACGCTTTTGCAAATCCTTACGGCATTCTATACAGAACTCGTTCACTCTTAACCAAGCATCTTCGTTGAGATGTTTTCACGCGTTGACGAGATCCTCGTCGTTGATGGCACACCTCTCTTTCGCGCGAATCCTTACGTAACCGGCACGTCTTCTCCCATTCTTTCCGCATGCACCTTTAGATGAAAATTCTACGGAGGACTCTCTTCGCGATCCCGTACCCGTCGACGCATCCCGGTCGCTCGCGGATTTACGAGGCTGACTCGACGTGGACGTCGACGTCGGCGAAGCACGAAGGGGGCGGGTGCATTGATCTCTGCGCCTGGAACGCGACTCGTGGCGCTGCACCGACCTGCCTCAATACGAACTGCATATTTCCGTCCTCCCTTCTACGCTCGACCCTCCGCCGCCTTCGTCTCCGCAGCAGCAGCAGCAGCAGCAGCAGCCGCCGCCGTCGCCGCCGCCGCCGCCGCCGCCGCCACCACCGCCGCCGCTGGGACGTCGTTTCCATGAACGGTCGCGTCCAACGACGGCTGCTCCGCCTTCGATACGTCGACTCTGCCCTCCTCTGCTTTTCCCATGTTTTAATAACAAATCTCTCTCGTAATTCGTGTTATCTTACGCGAGCTGCTCACATATTCTTTAGCGATTACACATTTAGGTAAAGAGTAAGCTGATCAGTTCTTATCAGAAGTCATTACGAGCGGATACTATTGGTTAACGGATTGTTTTGGAAGTTGTTAACGAATATCAGCTTACTGATTCTTTCGGTGTTTTGGTGATTTTAATAAGGAATTGGATAAATCAAAATGTCTTTCTCTTACTATATATTAACATTTTTCTTGTGTTCATACTTCGAGGTAGTCGAGTCTTAAGCAAGTGTCCAAATACTTTTGTAACCCACTATAGTTAACCACGTAGGTATTTCACCATGTCTTTTGATCGACCCATCTTTCTTGCGCATTACGCATCAATGATCGCCGAAGATAGACAGAGAAGATGGTTCGTGCGCTATGAACGGGTCGTAACGCATGCATGATTCATGATGAACACGAGCTTGTTGAAATTTTGTACCGTTAGGAACGAGTTACAGGTTTCCTCGCGATACTTCGCGTTACGATCCTTTAGATTCAATATATTCCTCAATGTTTGTTCACTGTTTACGTGGGAAACGCTCTGTATAATCGTGTTTCCATCTGAATAAAAGTCGATACTAATTCGATGTCTAAAACATCTGTTTTTTTCACAATCCTAGACGCAACGAAAAAACTTGTCATATCTTCAGCACATGTTATAATTTTCGTCAATTTTTTATTTAAAGAAACAAAACTCAAGGTTGAAAATAATCGAGGAATTGCCGTCGTAAATGACGCACGTGACACAACTGAAAATTTTCGGTACAAGAACAATTAATTATTAAAAGTTTATTAAGTGTACCATTGCATCCAACATGAAACTTACGTTATATTCCGGTAAAAACATACGTTTTTTTACTTTTTAATAAAATTTTTAACTATTTTTTGTCGATATTTCGATTGTTTTATTACACTTTTGCCATTATTGATGTATTTCTGTTAAACTTTTATTAAGCCGGCACCGGTAGTTGGAGGAATCTTTTATTTTCAGAACAGACAGAGTTCGTTTCGATCTTTGGTATTTTTAGTTCAATTTTTGGAATACGTATTTTTGTTGATCTAAAAATAAATATTCAAGTTTCAACATTTGTGAGTTAATCAAATGTAAATGTATACGTATATGCATATTACAATATTTATTGCGATCATACTTATGGTCTAGGCCTAGTACAATCTTTGTTTACATACACGTATTGTGCATAGTGTATATTAGATATTACATATATGCGTCAAATTTCCATTGCTTCTTATTATTATCATATTATCGTATTTGAATAATCAATATTATTCAAAGATATACAAATGAAAAAAATAAAGTTCTAATCTCCTTATTTTACTTTAAGAGTAAATTATCGTATTGTAACATTTACGATAGGAGTAAATGAGACATTTTCGTCTTCCTATTTTACTTTTACCGTATAATTGAGCAATAAAAATAAAATTTTGATTTCATTTCGATCGATTAACTGAATTTAAAATGCATGTTTCGTGCTGTAACTATTCAGAATATTATAATAAGTTTATAATATTATAATAATATTATAATAAGTCAAAAAATGTCTAACATTACTCTTCAGAGAAATTTATAAAATAAATTATAGAAACATAATTGATTTTAAGGAAAATAAATCATAGCTACTTAAATAACGAATAATTCCGAATACGATTGAAATTGGCCGTTTGATCATTATAAAGGACGCTTATTTTAACATTTCATTATTATCTCAAAGGCATTTGTTTCGTTAAATAAGAAAGATATTATCTAATAATTAGTTTATGTAATAAAAAATAAAACAAAAGGGAGGAAACGTAAGTTTATGGATCGATACTATGTATAAGATTATAACGAGAGATGTATAAGATTATAACGTATAAGAGTATAACCAACTGGTGATCAACTTACGCATCACATTAAATTTCCTATAAAAACCGTATGGACAAACTTAACAATATTAAAAGATGTCATGTTTATCGTTTGAACTCGACTATTTTCTCTGTTCAAAGTCTAACTGCAGTCGATCTAAAACGTCATAATATATTCGAGCAGAATCGAGAAGCAAACTCATTGACGTAGCAAGCAATAATTAGGGCCAGATTTCAATGAACCTCGGGAGCTGGAGCGAATGTGAGGTTAGATCGGACTCGATTTCCAATTTCGCCGACTTATCTACGAATCGACGAGTTTCTATGGTGCGAAACGAATTGTGCACGCGTTCCAGCGTGAAACACGCTGGCTACGGAACCGTTTGATTTCGTTACAATATTCGTCGGAACGAGTGACGAAAGCGCCAATGGATTTCTGCGAATTCCGCGTTCGTCTGTTTCTCACGGTCGGTAAATTATCTTCGTGAGAGACACGGCGGCCGATAAAGACCAAGATTCGTCAAGTTGCACATAATTTTCTAATCTCTAAAAAAATAAAAAAAAAAGAAAATATCAAATATTTTTTGTTTTTTCTTTTTGTTACATTTTTTTTCCTAAGATTCCAAGTATCATTTTTTAAAGCATGCAAATAATAGCTTCACCAACTTCAAGTATTGAGCGAAGGGCGCGAGTTTTTTATTTCGTCCGGGCCCGCTATTTTTAATCACAGGTTTCTTAACATTTAGCACGGTTACTGAATCATCGAGCAAATATTTCAGTAGCGTATACACACGCGACGCATCGTTCGCGTTCCAGCTCCTAGAACCTTTTTTCCTTCTAGTCGGAGCTAAAATGCCAACGTTTAAGAAAACGAGGCTTGTCGTCTCGTGTCAGGTCTTGCGTCACGCAACCTAACCTAGACAAGCGTACAAAATTCCTAGGGATGTTTTCAGAGTAGACACCACGGTTAAATTAGAGAATTAAGTTTCGCGATTTTTATCGCGTTTACTACGGGTTTTGAAACCTTAAATTTGAGTAAATTATGCATGCTTTCAATAATGTAAAGTTTTATAATATTATCTAGGGATGGAATGACGATGAAATGAGTTGAATATACTGTAAGATGCACAAATTATAAGAGATATTTAACTTCGATGTTAAAAAGAAACATATTTAAAATATTTTTAAATTACTTACTAAGACATATTTAAACTAATATCTACGATACTCAATCCAATTTTAAAATTCGATCAAAATAGTATAATCTACAGGTCTGATTTTAAAAACCATAAATGTGCTATTTAATTAAATGTCAGAAACGTTAAAAAATTAATGATTTGTTCTTATACAAGCTACACTAATTGTAAGTCATGTTAGCAACAATAGACGGTCAATATCATTTAGTAATTCTGACAAATGGTATGCTACGAATCTCAAACTATCAAGATTATTGAGTAACAGCTACCTTCAGGGCACCAGTACTGTATTTTGCCCATAGTGTCGCCCCAACCATTCACTGCATTTTGTTGAGCATCGCCCTGCGAAATTTCTAGGATTTCTCCCATTGTGCCAATTATTGAAACACTTGTGAAGAAAGTACAAGATATCCTATTCCCGCTACGTCAACAAATTATACTGCAAAACCTTCGTATAATCATCTTTGTAAATTTCACCCAAAACTGACGTGACATCCTTTCAAAGGACTTTAATGAAACCACTCAACAAGCACCAAGTTCAATGTACTTTTAAAATCAAGGGCATTGGTGAAGTTGAAACCTCACAAAACTTCCACATTAATCACTTTTTTACGCGATAGAAACAAAAAATACACGATAAACATTCGTCTGAAAGTAGCAGTACGGACCACTTTGAAAAACTGTTACACGTTCACCGATGTAATAAAACACTCGCGAGGCTTGTTCGAGAAAATCAGTCACAGATTTCACGCGTGTCGCGGCCAACTCGATTGATCGCACGAGTGACTCGTAGTCGGTCGACCGATCGCGAACTCGCGCTATCTTCACGGTACAACGGACTTCAAGCCGGCTTTACCGCTAAAAGATTAAAGCAGGATTTCCAATCGCTGTCGGAGAAGACGGTTTGACGAACGAAGAAACACCGTGTGCATAGTCAGTTCGAAACTTTCACAACCACTCATGGACATCGCGACCAGGAACCAGAGGGACGAACGAAATAAAGAAAAAAAAGCGTTGCGCAGAGAAATCGCCGAGGCAATGTGTCATAACGAGAACGGGGTGAAAAAACTATCAACGTAACAATGCCGTCATCTCGCGATGACGCATCGCGTTTGGCTGACTGATTGTCGTCGTCATCGCGACTCCTTGCACTCAATACCACATAGATTGTTGCACGACTACGCGAAACATGATGTTTAGCAGGGAACTGAACAACAGAGCAATGATATTCAAGGAACAACGACAACGCGTCGTCGAACACGAAATCGTACACGAATGACGTGCCGGTCATTCATGGAGCCCGCCGTCATGCTGATGGAATGCGCACATCATGATGGTGAAATCGTGGCGACCAATCGGCGTTCACCTCGCACCGGCTTCTGCGTTCGCGAACCACGCGCGCCACGTGACTTCACCGCTCGACCACGTGACAGCGTTGCACCTCCCACCACCAGGCTCAGCTCCACGACATGATCGCGTGACGTCACGACCAGCTGACTGCGCTAGTACGGTTCCCTACTCCTCTTACTCGTCCTGCTGCCTGCTACTGCTGCTACTTCTCTACTCCTCTTTCTCCTCGACTTCCATTTTTCGATGAATCCGTTTCCGAACGGTCCGAAATTGACGCGATGCAACGCGACTCTCGATCGTCCACCGAAAATAGACACGGAAGGCGGTTTCGATGCGATGCCGACGATTTTCGAGCAGTTGGAAAATCATGGAAGCACAGGTGTTAAACGAGAATCGTTCGAAGGAGATTCTAAAAAGAAATCTGCAATTTTGAGTGTAGATAGTGCAGGAAAAGACTAAAAAAAGTCTCTGTGATATGTTTCCTAACTTGTCGCAATTATTTTGGGATTTTTATGGTATCGGACAAATTGTAAATGTAACGAATATCTCTGGCAAGTCGGAGATATTTGGCAAGACGATATTTCTCAGTCAAGAAATAAAACATGGCCATGTTCCGTCGAGATGATTAATGTTTATCTTTATGTTTAAATTTACGTTAAGATTTATGACCCTAGTCTTCTGGTATCGCTCGATAAATTCGGGGTCAATATTGTTAACTAAAATATTGGCGAAATTGGTTACATAATTTTTCAAGGATATTGTTCGATTCGTATTAGAATTACATAATCGTAAATATAAATCATAAATGTTAACGAGACTGTTTCGCAGGTAGTAAAAATAACACAAATTATCACTCAGAAAAAAGTCTAACATTCTTTGATTGTAATAAGAAATATCTTTTCTGTCTTTGTGTATATTTCTGACTTTTATATTTTTGTTTACTCACCAGGGTCGAAGTCAGCCCCCCCAGCATCCATGCTACCTGGATTTCCATATCCTAAAAGATAAAAATTATCATCGTTGATAACAGCCACAAACGAAACTATTACTAGAGTAACATTTGCATAAAATAAATTCAATAAAATATGTTCTGATTATCAACCATAGATACCAAAAATATATGCTTTACAAATTGCAGAACGTACACTAGATAGCGTTTACATCGTAATAACCTATTCGATGCAGCCCGTTCTATAATTCTAACAGATAATCCGAATTACACATTGAATGTCTATCTTGAATCGCATGAATGTAGCTCATCGAAACGTAATAACGCCTTAGTATCGGAACGCACCAAAATCACAACAAACTTAAACTAACCAAACTTCATGCTACATTAATAAAACAAATGGAATATGAAAGCAGGTCGACGCCGTATTCGCGACATTTTGAAATCTTACATTTGGGAGACCAAAATGAAAAATATAACCACGAATCATGTTGATACATTTAATGAAAATCCGGGTTATTCACAATTTTCTATACGCATCATGAATGATACTATTTAACAATGGAAATAATATTGTTTTCTAATATTACAAAAGAAAAAAAAAGAATATATATATATATTCTTATATATATTAAGAATATATCACTACACGCTAAAATCAAGGTTAGAATGGCATCATTGTTACGACAGTCAATGTTACCTGGAAGCATTACTGCCGTAACACTATTTAATTATTGACAAACATTCATACCGTCTCACGTGCCGTCCATGAAAACCATTATATAATTTTACACGGTATCAACGACGGTTACATCGATCAAGTTTACTGCTTTTTCGAAACTACGCGTGTATATATGCTCCGTTTCAACAAGTATACTTATAAGAGCACCTGTGTCGAGATACATGTCCAAATATTGATTGACGCCCCGTGTCACCTATGGAATATTTGTATTTTGTAATCAGTGTTTGTTCAGACGTGGAATGCAACACGCTTAATTTCGATTCTCGCTGGAATATCGACAACCAAGCGATGATCGAGGTATGCATCGGTCGAGCATTTTTCGATTATAATCGAATTACTACTCCCATCACTAGTCGAGATAGATACACACCGTGGCCGTTCTGTTTCGAGGCCAAGAGCCAGCTACTTCTGGGGTGGGGATGCGCTTATGGCACGTGTGAAATTTACGCGAATCGTGGCTAGACATGGTTCCTTCGCTTTGCGTGTGCGCGTCTGTCAACGCGCGCGCGCGCACCATGTGCGTGTACGTGTATGTGTGTGTGCGTGCGCGCGTGTGCGATGGTTAGCTTTCCTGGTGTAACGCTGCGTGTGTCGCATACGTGTGTGCCAGATAGAGGGATCAGCGAGTTACATCACGCGTGTTCACCCGGGACTATTCCGGTTGTCTGGCCGAGCGCGGTCAGGGTGCCTGTCACACACAATTGACACAACAGAGGACGGTTCGTCGTGAGCGCGACTTTCAAACGAAACACCAGGGAGAAACAACCGTCGTGATACACGGAAAGCAACGCACGAGCCGCTTTGAAGTTACATCGATCAACTCCATAAATCGAGAAGCACAGAAATGCGATAATATCGCAAACATTGTTTTTGAAAATTCACTCAGACTTTACTTTTTTTATTCGTGTTATATTATAAGTAAAATAAATGTATGAAAGCAGTTTATGGGTCTTTTGAGAAATTGGATACTGGTTCTCATCCAAGTAAGAAAATTATGGAATTTAGAAAAAATGGAGTTGACCATTTTGGCTGTCGAGAGGCTCGCATATCGGAAGTTGCGAATGTTCAACTCGTGAGGGCCGCGGACGTGGAAGAAAAAGAGGAAGGGAGGAAAGAAACAGAAAAGGAGAAAAAAGAGGAGAGAAAAAATTAAAAGCACGGAGCAGAGAGAGAGAGAGAGAAGAGGGAATATGTGTATGCGTATGTGTACACGCATAAACGTATAGGCGTACGTGTGTTCATATGACGGAAAGAGAGAAACATAGCGAAAAGGAGAGAGAGAGAGAGAGAGAGAAATAGTGAGGGTACGGGGCGCGAGGTAAAGAGGGAGCCAGAGGGAAAGAGAGAGTAAGCCGAAGGAGGAAAGAGGACAGGGTTTGTCTCTCGGCCGATACGCGACCGGCCATCTTGAATCCTGGGTATCGTTGAAAAATAGCAATTCTTTTCGGCGGTTGACAGAACGCCACGAGGGCTGAAAGGAACGATCGGACGTAAACGAGTCCGCGATGCTCGGAGACCGTGCGCGAAGTAACGGATCAGGTCAACCGCGACCCGGAGGTCGTTGCGTTTGCTCATGGAAAAGAGACGGTCCTGGTAACCGGAGGCGCAGCACACGGTGCTACAGGCACGGAAAGATGTCGACGGTCGCGCACATTTGCAACACGTTATTAGAAAATCGTAACCGATACGGAACATGTTAAACACTCGTGCACTCAGGATCGTACGATCCTTCTTCACCCTTACTTTGCGGTTGATCGTCCAGACTTTCCCGGTCAGACATTGCTCTTTAACGCGGTCTCTCTCTCTTCGGTTCCACGCGTCGTCCCTCGACGTCTCGGCAACAGGCCCCAAGACGACCAAAAATCCCCGACACTGTCCGTGGCGCGACCCCGATATATCACCACTAACCAGCCAGCTCACCAACCCAGCACACCACTTACGAATTTTTCACTTCTTCACACACCACGGTCCGACCGCCGACCGACCGTCCGTCCACGGCACCAGTCGTCACCACCACCACCACACGCTCGCTCGCTCGCTCTACACCGTTCCACGCTCGCTGGCCCGACTCGCGCTCGCCCTCGCTCGCTCGCTTCTTCGTCTTTCACTCTCGCTCCACCTCCGAACCCCGTCGCGGTGCGAGAGAGTGAGATACCGCTACACTTACTCTATGCGAACGCACACACTCCTGACATTTCGTCGTGTAGCCTGCGCGTGTCCATCTATATAAGACAGTTTCATAGCCACGGCACAATCCGTTGTATCTCTCTCTCTTTGATTAACGACAACTTTACTCTGTCTCGCTCTTTCCCTCCTTCGCTCTTTTTAGCGGTTCCTATCGCGTTATCTTTGTTTGACCAACTGCGCGACCTACTCGTGCGAGCGAATGGTGGCAGCACTCGCTCGTATCTCGCTTCACGTCGTATCGTATCGCGTTTATGTCCATCTTGCGTTCGAGCTATCGAACCAACTTGGTGGCGCTACTGTCAATTGACTTTTAGTTGATTGGTTTGTTACGCGCATGCGGATTTGGATATTATTTTTTGAAATTAAATATTGCGTTTGCGTGATGTAAAAGTCGTTTTTATACATATTTATATAACTGTCATATATAAAAATATAGTACACCTCGAGTTTATATAAATCTTGTTTTTCAATATATTTTAACGTACTGATATAAGCTGCCTTCGTTGAAATAAGCTGTGTATATGTATAAACTATGTATATGTATACCATGAAATTCTATCTCGTCCTTTAAGAATACATTGTATTTAAATTACAGTAATCGTCTTACAAAAATATCATTTTCCTTACATTAAACATACGATCACGTGTGGTGAATCAAAAATGCCGGAAGTTAATTGAAACATTTTATTCATTATTTTTTAAGCGAAAACAAACAGCAAAATTCAAGTACATTTGTTCCTTACACGTTTGCTTTAATTCGCCTAAAATGTAAGTATGCGATAACATGTCTCGTGTAAGATGCAATGTTAATGCTTTCATGCTTATGAATGTATGCACATCAGTTGTAAATACTTGATGAACATGTTAGTTGATGTATGAAAAAATCAATATATCCGTTTTGTATGCATGCCTAGATAAAACGATCATCATCATCATCAGCATCATCATCATCATAATTGTTATGGAACTTAACAACAGCTCCGCATCGTCATTTTACGATTTCACAAAATTTTACATCTGTTACATAAATCACTCGATAGCCGTTACTCTCTCATCGAAGAGAATACTGTGAAATGCTTACAAAAATGATAGCCGCGGAATAAGGCACACAATTGATGCAACGCGTATTTAATATAGCGATATATCTATCTTTAAGTGCCACTGGATGTCAATGAATTTCTATCAGTGTATGAATCGTCCTGGATATTGTGTTTACGTATATAATGCCTATGGAATCTAAAGCTTCGCAGGAACTATTGTGCCTATATTGCTGTTGTGATAATAGTTTTATTATTATTATTATCAGTATTATTAATAATTAATATTATTATTATCATACTTGGTGTTACTAATAATGACTGGATGATGAGTAGTTTTGTATATACAGGTATCTTATGATATGGGGTGTGTGTGTGCGCGCGCGCGCGTGTGTGTATGCGTGTGTATGTATGTCTATGTATGTATATATATATGTGTATATATATATATGTATGATTTTTTTCACGAACCACGTCTATCGAACAACTTACATAATATGCAAACTGAGGTATTCGATCTACTTGACACAACTCAACTAAAGCATGAACTATGTCGTAACAAGTGCAATTTCTGTACTGTGTACATTTATGTGTATGAGTAAAATCTGTTCTATTTCAAATTCAAAATATCTATTACGAAACAACATGCTCCACCTTATATTTCTTTTACCCGTTCAATGAAAACCAATAGAGTTTAATAATTCTTCTCGTTAAGTTTACCTATATACATCTTACATTACCTCGTAACAGCTACGGTACAGTTAAATAGTTTCCTTCTTTTACCAATCCATTTCCTCTCGAACAACTATATCCTTTGCCTAGCTCGTTATTACTGTATTCTGTATGACTGTCGTAATATTTACGTAAAGCGTAGCTCGATTACTGAATCGTTCTCGACATTCCCCAAAGGGTAGTACGACTTTTGCTTACTTAGGAATCTTTTGAAATGATCGGTGCACATCATGGTTTTAGAAGCAGCTGTAACTTTTCTATGCGAAAGGCTATTTAAGGCTACGTGGTGCGTGGAACGATATACTGGTGTGCTTCTTTTTCTTTTTTTTTTTTTTTAAGTTTTCGTCCATTAAAACTTACGTTTTAAACTTTACGGAATTAGTTTTGTAAAAATATGCCTTAGTCATTTTGATGTAATATACTTCGTGTGTGTACGTGTATGTGCGCGGGTGCGTAATATCTATAAAGTATTAGACCGAGAACAGAAACGACAATGTAACGTAGTATGTTTTGATCATATTTCTGTTGTTGCCGTATGTTTGTTTTCTTTATTTCGTAGAGTTCAGACCTGACAATTCGTTCCAAAGCAGCTATTATACTCTTTGAATCTTAATAAGCTCGATTTCTTTGAAACGATATACCATATTGTATAACGAACCTCTTCATTTGGTAAAATTTAAAGAACAGAAGAAAAGAAGATGAGAAATGAAGAAGAGAACGAACATGAGAAAGAAAGGAAAAGAAGAATATGTGCACCGATTTACGTATTGACGATAATGTCAACAATATCATATGTATAAGTAATATACGCTCTCTCATGCATATAACATCTCAACGAAAATCATCCATGAAACACGATTTGCGAGAGCGACCTCTTAAAAGCTATTTACAAAAACGAATAGCGATACGTAGGCTTTTCATTATATTATTATCCGCTGCCTTTGAGCATGCCTCTAACTTTCAACAAACTTGCGCACTCGATGTCGATCCACAGGGTTAATTTCCTTTCGTATCTCTTATCTTTCGATAGTTCCCTCGACGCAACTACCGAGCGCGTATTAATAATAATAATAATAGTAATAATAATAATAATAATATTAATATTAATGAAAAATATAACGACAGTACGATGGATACACACGTTCTCCGTGAAAACGTGCACGCGATATATGTATATAAATCAGCGAAGAGTACAATGTCAGAGGCTTACGATACTTAGAAGAGGACGGCCTTGACATCGGTACTTAAAAAAATGTCCCTGTGGAGGTTTATATGTTTGTAAACGAGGCTGTCAGTAAAAATTATTGAATCTGGCAACAGACCGTCTTGCATGGTATTGGAGTCTCGCCTTCCTGACCGTATAACGTTCGTAATTTAAAAACTTTCGAATCCATTGCTAGAAACGGTGAGTTGCCGGTGTAACAGCTTTCATATACTTCAAAAGCTTCGTCGATTGGCATGTCGCCTTTGTCTTTAACGGGCTCCTTCCGCGCTGGAATCTCTTCCTTCCGCTCAGACATATTTGGCACTGATTTCGACGAAGTTGGCGGATCTGCTTTCAAACTGATCTCCTCTATGCTGGTAGCGCTCTCGCGTGCCAATCGATAATATTTCTGCACGTAGTCCACGTTAACCTGTTCAACCTCGATGGTATCGTCCTCCGCAGCTTCTCCTTCGCATACTATTCCCTCGCTTTGTAACATTCTCTTGGGAGTTACCAGAGGCTCGATGATCTCAGTTTCCCAGCATTCTAACACGTCAGGCTCTTCTATGCTGTCCAAGGAATCTATTCCGCTACCACTCTTTTCGTCCTCGATGCTACTGCTCCTCTTTCGCTCTTCCTCCATCTTCCTCTCCGTTGTTTGTTTACCCGTTTCACTCTTGTCCGGGGCTTTGATCGTCGTGGCAGCATCGTGACATCGTCGTAGGCTCGGTTCGTACGTGGAAGACGTTAACAGCTTACCATCTTCCGAGACTATGATCTCTCCTTTTTCAAAGGTCCTCACGTTCATCGTGTCCTCGACAATCCCATCGTCGTCCTCGTCATCCACATTCTCTGTACGTCGAATCTTCGTATCGATGTTATTGGAGGGATTCCGCGCGTGCGATTTCCCTTGTCTTTTCGTTCGCCTTGCATTGACTCTCTTCGAGTCTATCCGAGAACTTGAAGCAACCCTCACACCCGCAACGCTATCCTTCTCAGTAAATTCGCAAATATCATCGACAACATCCTGTTGCTGTTGTTTAGCCAGATTCTTCCTCCTCGTGATGTTCGCTAAGTCCTCCCGCTGGCCGCAAGAATCCGACGAGGACACCATCTCGTGGTCCACTTTGCCAATCACCACGTGCCTTGCCACTCGTCTCCGTTCCTCCGACCTCCTCTTCGCGTCCTTCTTCCTTCTCGAAGCACCGCTGTTGTTGTTGCTACCATCCGGCTGCTGTTGCTCTTGTCCACTCTTGATGTTACCGAGCCCTGCGAATTCCCCGCAGATAGCTGCGCGCGACAATGCCGTATTGTCCGCACCGCTACTAGCAGATAGTGCAAGTATGGGGTTGCCTTGCAAGTTTTTTGGCGGCTCTTGGTCCATATCGTCCTCGTCCTCCTCGCAGTCCATCGAAATGGCCGACGCAATGAACAAATCCGGCGACTTCTCCTTGCGTAGCCACTCCGTCACCGCCTGCGTGATTGGATAATCGGATAGTTGCGTCTGGCTCTCGAAACCAGAGTCCTCGTTCGTCGCCTCGATAGTCTCCTTATTTAAGAGACTGCACACTGCTGCTGTCTTTGTTCCAAACTTACCCGATACTTGATCGACTTTCATCGCTTTGTTATCCTGAGATTCGAACTTTGAGTCTAGCTTTGTATCGTTCGACAGATCGATCTTTTGCAGATTCTCAGTCAGATCGTGTGTCTTGGTTTCGTTCTCTGGCTCCGTGGTGCTGTTTAGGTCCGGACCAGGCGTCGGTTCCCTCACGAACTTGTTACCCTTCGCGCTGTACTTCCTCTTGGATAGACTAGTCGACAACGATGATTTGCTGCTCGATAAACATTCGTGATTCTGATCGTCGCGAAACGCCGCGTTCTCCACGCTCTTCGGCGTGATCGATCCGGATCTCGAGTTTTCGTCGTTAGATACAGGAGACAACGGCCTCGACGTGGTCATCGACGCGTTCTTGCTGCTCGAGTCGGAGTCCAGGTTTCCGTTCGTTAAGGTCTCTCCGTTCATTTCGTTGCTCGGTCGTTCGCATAGCTCGTTGGCACTCGGACAATCGTTATTCGCTGCTTCGGTAATGCTTGGCAGTTTGTCGACGTCAGTCGCTTCGTTCACGACCTCGTCCGTCGAAAGAGCTGCCTCCTCGTCCCTGGGGAGGCAGTTGGTCAGTCTATTTGATTCGTTATCTGAACTGGTAAACGTATCTAGCGACTTGGATCGACTGTTTTCTAACGAAGTTGATGTCGGTTCTGGTTGCTGGTCAGACTTGCCGTTATCGGACAATTCGTCGCTTTGGTTCTTCGAGTCGTCCGATATGACACCGTTGCATACCGCGTTCGACTCGTTGTCTACCAACAGGTTAGCGTCCGACGATAACGCACTCGGTTGATTTATCGTCGTGCCGGTCTCGGACGTAGGTGTGTTGTTAGCGGATGATGGAACAATGGGTAGCGGAGTGCGTGGTTCGACGGTACGTCGCAGCTGAAACTCCTGACACTCGGGGTTCAGCGGCCGATTGCTGGTCGTGGTCGTGGTCGTGGTCGTGACCGTGCTTGAACACACTGTCCAGGGCAGTTCGGAAGACGGTAGGCCGGTATCACATTCGGAACTGTACTCTCCTTCCTCCTCGTCTTCCGTGTTACCCTGTATTTTCACAACAATTTTTCCATTAGTTTTTAATAAACGAAAATTAATTACGTAAAACAGTCTGTCAACGAACAGTGTCCTGTTCCATTGCGGTGAAACGAAATTTCAAAAACGAACTTTCGTATAACGCGCATAACGCAAAACGATCTCCTCTCTATATCTATAGTTAACGCGGACAGCGCGCGTCTTTCCGCCAATTATATCGCGGTCCACGATCTGGCACATATATTTCAAAAGCGACATAACTCGACCAAGTTTTTCCACTTTTAGCCCTTGAAACCTTCTTTCGATAGCTTTGGCGTCCTCCCGATACAGGACGAAATTATTTTTAGTTGTGACGGCTTTCGAGCAGAAACGCAATACGTGCGCACACATAGTCGTCGCTGTCCTAGCATCTAGAGTGCACGACCGATATCGATTTCCGGAGACAGATCTCGCCTGTACATATACCGACACGATTTTAGACTTTATCGTCTTTCGATTAACTAACGAAACCCCATCATTAACCAACGAAACCCTGTATATTCGTAACAATTTTCCAGAAAACTTTGTACAATCTAAAAAATTCGTCCAACTGTGCCATCCACTCACCGTAGTAAATCTTCTCTGCCTCCTTCTCTTTTTTTTCTTCTTTCGCTTGGCACAGGCCGCTGACATGGCCGCTGACATGGTCGCAAAGTCCGTAGTTCTGATCATTAGCCCGCTCTGTATCGTTACACCTTGGACAGCAGAAATATCGCGAATTAAAACTCTTTCATACACCAGCAAGCATCGTTCGTCGGTTAAAAGTTGGACGAAACGCGCGTCTTTCCAAGACTTTTGCTCCTAAGAACTCCAGCTGAAAATCAACAGGTGGAGAACTCGAGGAGGAAGTGATTACTAACGCGTGTCGAAGGGCGCGAGTATCGAACTTGGCTTCTCCGTCGTTTCCACGCGATTCCTTTCGTTTTCCGCGTGGAACCGAGCACCAGTTATTTTAAATCGCGTCTATTTGAGACGCAGCGATGGTCAGATCCTTTGCCGAAGTCGAGAGATCTCGCGATGCTCCATAGCGGGCGACGATGCTGTAGAAAAGTGGAAAACAAACGAAAATTCACATTATCGTCACATTTATTCTACTAGATAAACTGCGGATTCTTCCGCAATTCTAATAAATTGAAACATACAAAAATGTATAGAATGCGCGGCACGACACGAACGGCTTACTTGCCAAATTTCTTAACTCCGCGAAACAAAAACTAGAGAAAATTCCTGAAATTGTACGAAACAACAGAGCTTTGTCGCCAAAAAATGTCTAAATAGATCTCTATCGGATTTCATCGTTTCAAGACTGAATACTCCGATTATTTCGATCAATAACGTGCGTATGTATCGTTGGAAAACGAAGTTTCGGAAAGCTCGACGAACTTCTTCCTCTGTGTACCCTCGTTATTAGCAATGTTATTAGCAATGAAAAATAATATTCACGCAGATACGAGAAGAAACAAGGACAATATAAATTTTCACATTTTTCTATCGCATCGTCTCACTCGGCACCCCTCGCGCGGTCCAATTACGGACAAAGATCGGTGGCTCGTGTACACGGTTGTGCCATCCCTTTCGTGACAATGAGACAATTTTCTTACGAGTCACTTGCGATATACGTGTAATGTCCGTTTGTCACGTGCAACGTGCGAAGCAGCGTGTCGATGCAGGCGATGATTTGACGAGATAACGATGACGAAAGCGAGATATGTTACGGTGAGAGAAGACGCGGATAACGAGAATCGTGACGATTAGGAAAACGTAATATATGCGAGAGAACACACACATACGAGCGTGTTAGAGAGTCTTGGGCTTTAGCTACGATCGCCGGATCATCGACGCGGCGGACATTGTCACCGGGCCACGGCACGCACACGCGGTGGATCGCATGACGCGACTGGCTTATGCGGACGCTGTCCAAGCTTCTTGAGCAGCTTTCTCTGTTTTCGTGGCAGCGAAAACTCGGCACATGCACACGATGTTGTACAACGGCTACAAAGAGTATCGCTACGGTATTCTTTTTATTATAACGTTTAATTAGGCTAACGAATCGGTCTAATTAATCAAGCACAAATATATCGTTTAAATCTTGTATCATCTGCAAACGCGACTTTTGTGCCGCTACAAAGATGCCATACTTTAGAAATGAAACATAGAACCTGGTTAAAAAGTGTTTGAAACGCGTGAAATAGGGATACGCGTGCCAATACTTTTTGTAGTCGCAATGGAATGTAAATCGGTAGGCTAATATAATTAATAATAAAAGTATAATTGCTATCGTATTGCGCTTTGACGTATCACTTTGAATTAATCGATTCGTATTTGTTTGAAAATATCGTTATAAATCGTACAGGGTACCCTGTAAGGAGCATATAAGAAAAGTCTATGCGATACCATTATCGGTGGAACAGCGTCGCTCGATGGTTTCTATAAACTCTGTTCTTCCGCTAGATTACCATCGAAAGGGTATGAAAAGCTCGATTCTTGGACAGCGACGTTATCAACGAGGCAACAAAGTAGCGATCATCATTCCGCGTATTTCCGCGATCGTATCTAAAGAGTAGCGGCTCTCTTTGCGAATTATTACCTTTTACCTTGAATGTGGTAGAGGCACGGCGGTAATAAAACAGCAATGATGCCGATGGACGGGACAGCAGTCATGAATCTGGCTATATCCCTTTCTCCTGGCCGCGCATCCAACCGACACTGTTCTCGTTTAACATTAGAAACAGGAACGATCAAACGTACTAACGCCTAAGCCGAGACATCGCGGGGAAGGAGCAGCCGGGTACAAAACAGCGGCTTCTCGTTCGATAGTCGTGATCTTTCTTTCCTCTCGTGTTACACGTCGCTTACATATATATGCTTTTTCATCCGACCTCTCTCTCTCTTGTGGCAGCGACAATTAAGTTAACGTTAAGCGTAATGCACTTCCGACGTTTAAACGTTCGTAGAATTTGACGATTATACGCGTTAGACGGTAGATTTCTTGTCCAAAATTAAGTTAAAAAGGTGGCGGAGTACGAATCTTTGTTCGAGAGAATCGATTAACGCGTTAAACGCATCTCAATGATGGAACAAAAATACGATAGAAATTAATCGGATATAACGCGTAGCAATAAGATGATAGATAATAACAAAATAGTACTATAAACTAAATAAATTAAAAATATAAATAGAATATAGAGTAAAGAAATCGAAATGTAAGAAATTAAGATTGAATTAAGATTTCTGTTATCGAAGTGGAATTTCCGTCATCCGGAGAAGATCAAGACTAGAATTTTCGAGTCTCGCGAGATTCTTCGAAGCTAGAATCGTTTCTTGCAAGAATACAAATTTGTAGGATCGCGAGAGTGGAGAGACGGCCAGAACGAAACGTCGACCGCAAAACGATTTGCGCGACGTAGCGCTGCTCCCTCCCCCGAAGTGCGTAGATTTTCTCTTGGTCGCAAGAAAGACAACCTCCGCATGTTCGTCCGTTCTCATGTTGTTCCGTCCATCTGTCCATGAACAGAACCAAAGCTACGAGAGAGGGACAGAGAGCGAGAGAGAAAGGTCCGCGTCTAGAGTCATGCGATAGCAAGGGCAGAAAAAGTAAGTAACTCTCTTTCGAGAATCTACTGCCAATGACAGAGAAGGAATGGAAGAAGAAGGAGAAGAAGAAGAAGAAGAAGAAGAAGAAGAAAAGAATAGAGGAGAGCCGAGAAAGACCGATACTCTCTCTACGGCCTCCGGTTCTGACACGCCGCTATCAACTAACCATTTACGTTGACCAAAGGAGGACCAAACATGTAGTGGCCAGGATACATGTAAGGCTGAGGAACCGCTGGTATCACGTGCGGAACGTGTACCGGATCCTGCATCATCATCGGATCAAAGTAGGCACCACCGTTCATCCCGTTCTCCAAAGGTTGTTCTTCCGCCTGTTGTTCATCCTCGTATTGTTCCTCCAGTCTTTCCTCCTCTCGTTCGTCGACCTGCTGCCCCTCCTTCGCGTCGATAAAAATTATAGATTGCTCGTCGTCCATTTCCCCACCTACGCTATCACCGTAACCGATGCTTCTTGTCCCATTCTCGTTCCACATCCTGCTGGTACTCTCCATTGGTAGAATCGCATCTTCTTGCTCTTCCACTACCACCGTACTCTCTTCCACGCATTGGTTATTCTGAAAGAGGAATTTTTGCGCATTAGATATTTGGTGATTATTTTTGTTTGTGAACGACGGGGTTGAAGAAAAGTTCCGAAAGAAACGCGAAGCGATCGTCGAGTAGTGGTTTTTGTTAGACGAATGGACGTAATCCGAGAATGGCGGTCGACGAGTAAAACTGTCGCAACGAACGCGCGAATTATTCTCGTATTGGGGTGTTTAACCCGACCCATTTGTGCGAGATCTACGAGCCGAGACGCACAGCGCAGAGCTGAAAAGAGGATCGACGGAACGATACAGGAGCAACGAAACCACGCGTATACCGTGTTGTTTGTACGCGTAACACTTTCACGCGATACCCGCGATTACGTTTACGATCGCGTTGGATCTATCAAAAAATAACCTTCCTCTGATCGTCTTTTCGGCTCTCCATTATACGTCGTCTATTTTCTCTATACCTCGTAATTCATAATACAGTAGGGTTCACCAGGCAGTTTTGGTACGATCGTCGAATTGACCCACTCGATCGGCCTGAGAGGTACCGGTGCACAAGGCATGGCCGCCAGGACGCTGGGCGCAGCCTGCGCTGCCATCGGCGCAGGACCGACCAGCATCACAGGATACTCGTAATAGTAACCACCCACGTGGTCGTAAAACGTCCCATATCCTAATTGCGCGCTCGAGTCCATCGCTGGAGCATACTCACCGGTACCACAGTCCCTGTCTAACAGTTGCTGATCCTCCGTCGTTTCACTACCATCTGTAATCAACGTAAGAGGATAAGACGAGAGTACGGACCGCGAACTCGCAAGAACTAACATTTATGTTACGTGAAAACACCGAGAGAACAGGTTCGTGCATGCAGTTTCAGTGATTTACATTTTTAACCGTGGGACGTAACTCGCTAACCGGGGACGACGGGTTAACTCGGATCGCAACGTATCTTCTTACCTACGATTTCATCTTTGCTAAAAATTCCGTTAAACGTACAGATATGATAATTTCTTTATTTTCGAATTCCAAGTATTTTTCATCTACACCCCCAATTTTCATTCTTCGCTACCGGTTCGAGCGGAAACAAAGTTCGACGACTAAGTTTCAGCCCTGCAGATACTCTTCAAACCGAAGAAAATCACAGGTTCGAGATTAGAAAGTTGGAAATAAGCTCAACGTGTAACGCTTCGATATCTCAAAAGCAAACAGCCACGAATTTTATAATTTATCTTTCTGCCAATTGTACAGAAAAATTCAACTACGAAACAACTTTTTACCAAACATCGTCCAGAAAATCTTTCGAATGCACGGCGAGTTGAAAGAAGGGGGTGGGACGATACCGTACTTCTGTCTGTCTGTCGGCAACGTTCTCCAACGAGATACGATGGAGTAACGCGGAAAGTCGTACAAACTTGAAGAGAATGGTAGGGGTAACTCCAAGCAGCTTTGCCGGATACCACGCCGGCGATCGGGAAGGCGGACGAGACAAGCCAGAAACTCGATGAAATACGTCACGTTTCTATCTATACCTCTACCTGCGGTGGAATGCGACGCCGATTGGCTCTCGGTGGTCGAGGATGTCGCGCTGGTGTTCGCGTTCCCAGCCCACGGCTTCTTCTTCGACAGATAACCCTTTTTGAACAGCATATCCTGCCTCGGTGTCGTGATCCTCGTGTACTCATCCTCGTTGAAGATAATCTTGGGTTGGGACGTCGAGCCGGACGAATTGTGTCGAGACGCGGCACCCGCGTACGCTCCACCGTTGCTGCTTCCGGCTCTAAGCGGCTTGTACCCGCTCTGTCCGAACCTACTGTGCGTGTCATTTTCCTGTCTCTTCGCGTAACCGTTTCGCAATCCCTCTTCTTCGTCCTCTTCGCCGGGTGGAGCTGAAAATTAAATCGCAAAATATGCTTCATCGGATCCAAGTAATTTCGTTTTCTTTTTTCTTTTTCCCTTTTTCTTTTCTCTTGTCTCCTTTTCCTTTTTCCCGTTAAATGCATGCTGTTGTCGATACATTATCACAGCGACTATCCCAATTTATAAAAGTGTAACGAAGAATATAAATTCTTCTCACCCTGTCTTTCATTAGGCTATTATTTTACCTATTATAGCGTTAGAATTTATAATTTTGCAGTTTACGAGTTTTATTTTCTTTTACAGTACTCCGTAAAACCGGATTACTTTCTAGAGTGTGAGAAAAATTCTTTTCTTCTTCTCGCTAGTTTGCTCAACGCTGCGCAATCTTTATCTACTTGTAACTGGACGTTTCACGATTCTTTACCGAATCTTTACCGAAAGATAGATACGTTTCACGAAACGAATAAACTGCAACGCTATTAAATAATTTCCACGTTATCTCTGTTATAAAATTTACTTGTACAGGCGTAATTAATTACGAGTAATCGAACAACGAGATATAAACCTCTTTCGCATCGATGCAACAATGAATAATCTATCTTCGATCGATCGATCGTTTCACCTATTTGTAACGCGTCTGATGGAACGAGAAGCGTCCGTCGAAGGAAGTTTATCGTTTTCGGTGCTTCGATACAACGTAAGAGTCATTGGAACGGTAACGATTTCACGAGCAGAAAGAACACCGATTCGAATTACGGAGGAATTTGTCACCCGAGCGCAACGGCGTTCGCTAGCCACAAACAGGTCCGTTTGCTCGATACGTACAACGACGTGTCTCACACGCGGTAGCAAAGTCTCGAGAGGAAATCCCACTCGGTGTTCCTCGATCAGGTAAACACACCACTGTTCGAAAGTTTGCGTCCACGAAGTGAAACGTATTCTACCGGTAGAAGGTCTACCGAGAGAATCTCGTTGAGCATCGATCGATCGATCTTCGTATCCTCCGCAAAAAGGAGCTTAAGAATCAAGCACTTGGATTTGCGAATCGATCGGTTTAAAAGTACGCGAGTACTTAAAGTGTGTGCATTGCCGGATACGAGTACGCCAATAATTTTCCACGGAGAATTAAAAAGACTCGTCGATCGACGCATACAAGAATTTCCGTAAATCTATTTAAAAAGAACCGAGACGACCTTAAAACGTTTAAAACGCCATTACTCGCAGGATCGATATACATACGTACTGGATCGTGTATTATTCGACACTGTGTAACTTTTCTCGACGAAGAGTCATATCATCCACCATTTTAGAGTTACAGCTTCTCCTGGTCATATACAGTTACGTACGATACAACGAAGAAAAAAGATGCAAAAGCTTTTTATTTTCTTACGCAGGTTTTCCTAAAATTTGGTGAACTCTCAACGTGCACAATACGCGTTAATAAGTCGGCGTGAGAAACGCGCGAACGTCGATCATTTTCATCGTCGTTTAAAATTGCAACTAGCGACAATTAGTCACGATGTTTCTACAAGTATCGTACTTGGTATTATTCTCGATCGAAAGATTGTTACTTAAGAATAAAACGAGATATTTATAAACGACTAATAATGTAACCTACGTTTATAATACAAAGTATGCTGCTTTCATCATCCATCATGCTGTGCTGTTGTAAACGGCGTATGCGTATAATTAGGATCAAAGAAGTTAATGGTTCGCGACTCGAGAAAAGAAATCGTACCGATTAAAGTATCTCGATCAAAGATCGGGACGTAGGAACTCGAACGCTACGAGAATAAAAAATTAAACGAAAAAAACGAGAATGAAATCGACGACTCTAGCGAAATATAAGCACATTGTACGTATAAATATCTCGCGTTAAATGCTACAAAACTTCGAATAGATCGCCAGTTGGATCGATCGCCACTTGAGAAAAAGAAATACGTTCTACGACAAATCTCTACGACGATTCTACTTTTTTAGCTACGTCCGTAAAAATACGAGATCGAATAAAAATTCCTGGTCCGGTAATAGTACTTCGTTTAAGAGAAAGAAACGCGATATCGTAAAAATGAGAATTATTATTAGCGTAAGAGTTTGGTCAAATTTTTAGAATATCGTACTTTGAGTAGAACGAATTGCCGTATCGGATACTGGCACGTGTAGGGTGAAAGAAAACAATGGTCGGTGCCGTGCATTTTTCTTGCATAGTGACAAGCGTAATTAACTGCTCGAAGATCAGAAGATTATCGTTATAAAGATAGATACAGTATTATGCAATCGTTATTACGGAAACATATTTATACGACGTTTCGCGTCCCAACACCTTACAAACAAATATACGATTTGAAACTTTCTTTTTCAAAAAAAAAAAAAGAAAGCTTTCGGCGTTCTTTCTTCAACTTTAATTCACCTTTTTCTAATTCAGCGATAAATCGATTATTCCGTATAAAACAGATTCGTAAACAAATATATACGTAGAAATAATTATAAGATCTAGATAGAAACTAGGTAAGATCCGATCTACGAGGAAATTTACGGTAATCCATTTATCGGAATTCCATTTATTATCGATGCATTTAGATGGTGGCGGATCAAACGAATTCCTATCGATCGAGTAAATCTGGCTGAACGCGAACCTCGACTGTTTCAACCAGACATCACGGATAATAAGGAGAATCAGCGATTTCTCTTTTTTATCGGATAAGTCGAGCGGATATTTCTCGGTCGGTGCTATTTCGTTACAGCGATCCCGTTCAAACGCCCATACCAATTTCGTACGAAACTCGTGCAAAACTTCTACGAAAATCAACATGTTAATCTTGTCTCTCGAGAACAATCATTTTTCCGTCCTTCTTTTACGTTCCACGATCCGTCTTTTCTCGGCTCGTAAGAAAAAAAGGTATTACGATTGAAATCGTTACACCAGTACCAGATTTTATCTCTACAGTAAATTTTCCAGTTCTACGTGACGATTTATTAGCAACACGGACGACGATATAGCGATTGTTTTTCACCGACAAAAACGAAAAAAGAGAGAAGGTTATCGCATAAGTAATTTTAGACATTTACGTATAATATTTACCTTGTAAATATTTCGGACACTTTTAAACGCGCGATCCATCTTTTTTCGGCGTTAATCTATCAACCCTGTATACCGTACGTTCGGATAAATGGATTTTTACCGTAAACGAATTATACCGTCCGACGATCGGTCGTATCGAACGAAATAGAAGAACACTTGCATAAGACTGTATCTTTATCTAACGTCGCCGACATGCGAGAAACGCAAGGTCCATTCGAGATACGGAGGTCGTAGCGAAGGAGTTGAAAAGAAAAACGAAAATAGAAAAAGAAACCATTACGGATGTACATACGCGCGTAATATTCCAGAGTCTAGTTTCTAATCTACGATATAATTTTATATCGACAGCTTCGAGCTTCTAAAAGCTAACTTTTAACAGGCGAAACAAAGGGTAAACTAGTCGCACGAGCTATCGACCTTCGTTACATCGATCGTACTAAACCTCCGATTCTCCTAAGTATATTGCGCGTAATTTTGCTCCATTACGGCAACCAACAAAATTCGTTTCTATCTACTCTACGATATTAATTTTAGAAAATCGTGACTGGTCATGGGTCAAACGAAACGTGTTTTGCGAAATTCAAAAGTAATTTCGAAAGTGATTCTTCGTCGTTAAATACGACGTTCTCTCTAGTTCGACTACGAGGATAAAGCAGAAAAAAAAGAAACTGGCGTTAAAAAAAACGGTAGAAAAAGCAGATTATAATATTACCAGTAACGTCTGTTCTTTTAATTGGTATCGACAAGATGTTGGTCGTTTAATACGAAGATAAACTAACATCTTCGTCGACGAGAAATTTGTTGACAAGAAATGGACATGAATGGAAATACGCTACTACGTCTGCTCGTGCTTAGACATAACAAATGAATTAGAATAAAAGAAGGCGGGATTAAAATCGGACAAGCGGATCGAGAGCCAGATTTTAAGATATTCGGAACAGCGACCACGTTATCGGTCGTCTCGCAGTTAGAGCAACGCGTATCTCGTATAAAAGTGTTTCTTTCCAGTCACTTTGTTTCACGGTGTGCTACGATACTTGCTATTTCGCGAAACGAAAACAGAGTAAAAGATAGACGAGGACCCGTTGCGCAATAATTTGCCGACTAATAATATCGGTGAATCGACGAGCGACAAGTTAATCGGATCGAAACATCCGTTAATTTCGCGCCACTCTACGCCTAACGCGTGGACTACGGATTTTTACGCGTTTATAGGAAGTCCGGAACAGCGTCGAATCGCGTAAGATTCAAAGCATAGTGCTTTCTATAGGTAATACGTACGTAATAGGTAGAAAGAAAAGTGCCAACTAAACCTGCAGCTACGTATCGCGCGATAGAATTTATCACGTATCACGGCGATAACTCGTAAACTCGTGGCATACGAATTATCGGCAAGTTTCACCAACCACGTAGGTCGAACGAACGCGTTTCATCGAATTTGATTCGCTTTTAAAAAGGTGCAGAAAATAATAAAAAAAAAAAAAAAAAGCTAGAGTGAAAACCGTCCGCTAAGAACCATGATCAGTCTGTTCGACAGGGTTTCCGTACCGTCTTGGTACCTCGCTAAAAGTAGAACGTGTTTGGAGGAGCCGATCACGTGGATAACCTTTCGCTGTCGACGCCACTGCATCTCTCCCTGGCCGTCTCCTTCCTCGCGAAATTCTCCTTTCCTTCGACCCTTGTTTTCCAGCGTATATACACCACCGGTCGGTCACTCGCTGCTCTCTCGCTCCAATTTACACACTCCTTTGCATTTTTTCTCCCCTTCACCTTCTTTAACTCCTTCTCTTCTTCTTGACGACAGAAAAAAGTGG
Source organism: Bombus vosnesenskii (assembly GCF_011952255.1). Taxonomy (NCBI): domain Eukaryota; kingdom Metazoa; phylum Arthropoda; class Insecta; order Hymenoptera; family Apidae; genus Bombus; species Bombus vosnesenskii. The sequence continues at coordinate 345,735 of NW_022882959.1, read as the reverse complement.
CAAAAGCTTAAAGATTCGTCTATCGTTCGATCCTCTTAACTTTTACGGTGCCTAATCGATCTCTTTGATTATTTTTTACAAATTTTCATTTTAGCACAAGCAGAGAAAAACTTTTCGGAATTTTACGTTTCTTCGCGTTCATTTTGTTATATATTATATCGCGTGTCTCTCTCTCTCTATCTCTCCGTATACATATATATGTCACTATCGGACAAAGATTTCCAATTACTCGTCTAATTTTACTCGGATTATATATCTCGTTAATTTCGTTATCGATTCGAAATTAACGACGTTACACATCGACGGCAATTTCCTTCGTCTCGACAGGCTTTCGACGAAGAAGGATTCTAAGAAGTCCGAACTGAATTCGAGTCTAGGCTGATATTTTTAACCCTTTACATACCGCTGGCGCCTCTTTAGGCGACATTGATAAAGCGCAAACTTTCGTTTAATTTGTTTTTTAGCAGCAAAAAGATAAAAGATGGAAGAGAACTCCGATCTAGAAATAAAACTTTGTTACTTTCCAAAAATAATTCTTGTTTGCAAAAAATTTCGCCGCGAGATAGCGCTCGAGCGGTCGATAAATCGTATTAAAAAAAGGTTCGGAAAAGCGTAAAGAATAAGAAATTCCTAGATCTCTATAGCGTATGTACGTATATATAATCCATATGAACGTCGATGCTCACAGAGGGAGAAGAAAAAGAAGAAGAAGAAGAAGAAGAAATCGAACAGCACGTGGCACGCAAAGTCGAATCTGACAGCGACAGCTCGATTATAATCGAATGTCGCAGCGTAAAAGGTTTAAGGGTGTCTATACGACGATTCACGATAACCCTCGGTGTGATTTCTTCTCTATCGGACGTTATCGGTTTAGAAACGGCTTTACAAACGAGCTTAGAAACGTGAACGGCACTGATAAAACGCGCCAAATAAAAGGAGGATGCAACTGAATAATCTGGTGCACGCGATGCCTCGAGAACGACTGCGGTTGAAGCGAGGAACGAGGGGTACAGAGGGATCAGGGGACGAACGAGAGAGAAAAAGAGCGAGAAAGAGGAGAGAGAGAGAGAGAGAGAGAGAGAGAAAGAGAGAATGGTTTACCAGCTGGCGGACGTAGCTCATTGGCCGACGGTCGTGGATTAGAATAGCAACAGAATTAGAATAGAAAACGGGCGAGAACCAACGTTCACCGTCCATGTTGCTGATCGTGCCGCTCAACGTCGATTCTCTGTCTCTCTGTCCGTCTGTGGTACGCCGTATCGTCGGAGAAATAGGATGGGCATCGTTAACGGAGAAATCAGTGGTGCAGGGTGTTCGGAGGGAGAGGTATTCCAGAATTTCGAGACTTTGCTTCGGAAGACGAACGGTTTCTATCTTTAACCTTCTTATCGAAGGTGCTATTTGTCCGAGAGATCTCTGTCATCCTATTTACGGCTACGTCCCTCTTCTCCGTTGTAATAGAAAAACGGAAAGTAATCCGCGACAGCGACGTTAATTTATTAGTGGAATTTTTGAACCTGCCGCGATCGTCGCGCGCTTTATGCCTCGATCCCGCGTTAGCTTTCAGTCAGATTAAAAAAGTAGAACTCGAATAGAAAGAAATTCGCTTCGCCTATGAAAAATGAAATTTTCTACGTTACACGTCGTGCAAATCATGGTCATACATCTTTGCGTCTTCGAACAGCGCGCAAATGCGTAAAAATCCGCAGTCCGATCGTCGGCATACGATTAAAAACGAAAAATTACGCGTATCGATAACAACGAGATGTTCGACGCGTATTTCCTTATTATGCGCGTATTTTCGAATACTCTTGAAAGACGATCGACACCTTTTCTACGACCTCCTTTTGCCAGCCTTTTGTCGCGCCTTTTCGAAATACCTGGTCCTCCGATATTTTCTACGATATCGCCTCGTCGTCGTCGTCGTCCTCGAAGAACCAAGCTATCGCCAACGTAAAACTTGGCCAAAGTTTCCGCATCTTACGGTTTAAGTCGAAGGGAATAAATCTACGAAATTGTATTCCTTGCCCTCCTTTTGTACAAATCGTGACACACTCGCGACTATTACGCAGATACCGTTGTAACGTTTACGAGTTGCGCGCCGTGCCAGTTTGGAAATCGTATCGAAGAAAAAAAGTACTTGCTCGATCGGAGCAAGTTTTCCAATTACCGATATTCTAATTCCTATTTTTCTCTAGAGCATCCGATTATAAAATATCGCAGAAGCCGTGGCCTACTTTCGCCATACGAGATGCAGATGTTTCGTAATTTCTGATTTTACGGTAAAACCAGCTACTACGTACGTACTTCGCTGTTAATCAGATTTGTAGGTTCAACGTACCGGGGTCACTCGGCGTATTTTAAGCAACAAATAGAAAGCACTTCGAACGTCTAGCTTCGTCCGCTTATACGCATTGTGACAACCATTTTCTTGCACGCTCGACAACCATCGCGAACTAAATTAAATTAATTCGTCGTGTGAAACTTCGATATCCCGAAGCTGTACGCGTAATCGTTTTCCTAACGGAAACGTTAAAAAGATCAGTTACGTTTTGTTGATGCCTTCGACCCCGCACGATATCCAAGGCGAGATAATTCTCGGCTAAAGTTTCGACGTACCTATGTTTATCGTCGATCGAAAACAAAACAAGGTATCGAACGTATAGGTGAAAACGGTTACAAAGTTTAAACGGTCGATCGTAAGACAGATTATACACCGGAAACGATAGGTTTCGAGTAAAAATAAAGCTGTGAAATTCGGAAATTTATAGTACGATCCGATACAGATGCCAAGTAGGTTGTTGCGTCATTACATTGTCGCGTTATATAAAACACCCTTGCGTTTGTCAGTTGTACTCGACAAATGCTCGACTTTATTAACGGTGAAATAGAAGCTGTGGGTGTACGTAAATTGTACATTAAGATCGTTTATATTTAAACGGTCTATCATCTATGTACATGGTAGGGGAATAGCGATATTCTTTTACAGGAATCGTACGTTCCGATCTCCTTAAATCTGTGTAGCGTCAGGACGCGGTTCGCACAAATTAAGTACGTAAGCGAGAGTGGGCGTATCCGTGTTACTTCGACTATTATTTCATCCGTCTGGATCTCTTAAAACATCGGTGGGCACGCGAATTTTGCCGCATTTTGCCCAGGGAGCCGCGATAATTTAATTCCTAGGCGAAATATCGTATCGTCGAAATCACTCACGCCGTTGAAGACCGTTTAATTTTAAAGTTTAAAGTTTAAACCGAAATTTAACTTTATTACATCTATTTTGTAAAACGTGCGTTATCGATGATCACCGTGGCGGTTAAGGCTCGAAGGATATTTTACCAAAAGGCAAATTTCTATATTTAGAATATTCTAGCAAACATGCTAATGCCATTTCGTATTGAAACGGGGAACTCTTGCCGATGTACGTTTAATTTATTTACTTTTTTTCTTTATTTATTATTTATTTCTCCGTTTCTCCGAATGAATTGAAATTATAATTCGTTTAACGGTACAATTTCCATAACGAGAATATATTTGAATATATCCGAATAAAGCGAGCAAAACAAGATAGAGGACACTCGAGGCGAGCGACGTTTTAAAGAAACTCGAGTTACGATACAATTAACGATACAATTTCGAAATAGCATATTTGAACCGTCTCCGTCGTCGATCGAACGAAATCAGCGATCTATCAAAATCAAAACTAACTAAGCGATGTAATTCTTACAACGAAGAGATCTCGATCAGCGATCGAAATCTGCGAGGAAAACACTCGATTCGCCGCAATTACGGCATCGTCGCTAAACGATTTTTTTAACCAGATAAACTTAATTTATATTGCGAGTTGTATTATCAGAATTATTTATTAAAAAACGCAGCAGCGATAATATATTTGCCGCGTACACGATGTATACGCGCGTTTGCCACTTAAGCGTCGTCGATCGTACGATATTCACGCCACGAATCTTTTTATCGATTTAGACCTGGCGATCTTTTTATTCCGTCTTGCGACTCAAAAATTAAACATCACGGAGACAAAGATTCCGTTAAGCGATAAAACGAAGCGAGCACGGTCGACCAGCTAAAAAATACTATTCGAAAAGTCAAGACGAACGTACCTTCCGGAATGAACAATTGTATCATTGCATTTTATCGATAAGTTAACGAGGATAGTCGCGTTAAACTCGCACGATAGTTCCGCACACACTGTCACTTACGAATACACAGAATAACAAACAGTCGTATATTTGGGCGAGTTTCGTCAACCGTACGCGTTTCCAATAAATATTTCGTAACCGTTTCGTACACGTTTCGAAATCCGTTAAAAATTTTACCGATATAGCGACGATAGCGCCGTTGTAAATACTCATTGGACGATAGCGTAAGTACATCCTGTCAAAAATAATCGATTCGTCGTTAGTTTCGCCGCTTCGATCAAATTCGGATACCGTTTATTACGAACGAACCAAAGTGTCTATTTATAAATAGATAGCAGCGTAGAACGGTTCTTGGAAATTTCGCGATCCTTGCTGCGAACTTTGGGCGTTACGAACCCGCGCTAGTCCATAAACGTGTCATAACATAGAAACATCGAAAGGCAACGAAGAACGAAACGTCTTTCAGAGGAAGAACAAACAAGCCGACAGGCGATATATACGTCGTTATACCGTGCCTTAGCACTAGCAACGATCGTATTGTGGAAAGTACGCGCGAACGACGCTATCGACGGTAACGACGATCGTTCGAGTACGCGGGAGAATCGCGCAAATAGGTCGATTACCGAACGGACGGGCGAGCCGATATCCGCGCGAATAAAGTTGCAAAAGAGAGAACACGTGGATGGGAATCGACGAGCCAAGTGTCGAAAGCCCGAAACGCCTGCCAGAAATTACTATACTCAGGGATGAATCGGTGATTGACCGCGTCCATTGCTACATTCCGTGCCTTGTTCTTTTTCGTATGGAAATACGCGCGTGTATTTGGAACGCACCGTTGATTTATTTTAATATCGTTGATATTTATAGATCGATTATTCGATAAATCGTTTCGTCGGATATTATTATCGTACTTTTCTTTGATCGTTCCTTAAATATATCCAACGACAAGAGGCAATCGGTTTGTTTTTTTTTTTGTTTAAGCTTTATTGGAACAACCGCGAAAACGATCTCTTTCGCGGATCCTTGTATCCAGAGTTTGCGGATAAATCGAATCCTTTCTACGAACCTTTTTATTACCTTTTTTTTTTTTTATGGAAATCGTTCCTCGAATTCGCGCCCATCGAAGCTTAGACGCTAATTAAGAAAATAGGCAGCTAAGAAAGAAGCTGATCTTAACGGGTAAGGGGAACGATAGATCGTCGAAAATCGATAACGAAGAAAAACGACTCTGTGTGTAACAATAGGACTCCGCTTATCTCAACTTCGTTTATTCCAACGATCGAATTCGCTTATCTCGACGCGAAATTCCGTCGTTACATTACGTTATGTTGTATCGTACGAACGAAAAGTGATGGATGGTGCAGAGAGTCGGACAAATTCGAAATACTACGCGATAGAAGTTACGGCGTTACACGGAACCAACGCTTCGATATATTGGAACGAACGGAAATTCCAGAATTAATTACACTTCGGTCTCTTCTTACACGGTTTCTCGACGAGTCTCACGTACGTTTACGCGGTTTATCAAACGCGTTTTACGCACTCCCTCGAATGAAATCCTAACGAAAACCTTGCATAGGCTTGCCGCGCCTACTATAAAACAATTTTCCCTCAATCCTTTCGAAGCGAAACCGCGACACGGCGAGATCTATACCCACGCCACATTTTCGCGCAGTCTGCGTAAAAGTTAGAGTCGTTCGGACAGTTGGTGCACGATCGGTGTTTGGTGGTTTCATCGTTCGTCTCGGTTCGTACGTTCGTTTTCTTCGCATCGAAGAGCGTACGGAACGGCTCGCCCGTCTTCCCCCGTTCTTTCGTTCGCGAGAAAACACGTTTTTTCTATTTCGATCGAGTATAGAAATACTCGGAAAGACTTGGAGACTCTGTCACCTCTGTGCGCGCGTGTACGTTACTTTGAAAAATCCCTCTGATAATAAGCTTTATCGTCAAAATCTTTGGTCGAGCTTCGCGATAATTTATCGCTGTCCTCGCAAGAAAAATCATCGGTTTTAAACTGCACGAATCGACGTTAAGCTGTTCCGACTGTTATATAACCTTCTACAAATGCTACCATACTTTTAGCTGTTTCTGCAATATATTTTCTAATTTTAAACTCGTAAAGTAGTCACGCAAATACCACGGTGGTCGATGATTCGCGACGTCGAGTAACAAAGTTTGAAGAAAAAAAAGATTGAAAAAAGAATTGAAAGATTTTTTTTTAATAAAACGCAAAATCAAGAGATCTTACGCCCGAATTTAGTTAATAGGTAGGTTTGACGCGTGGAAAAGTAAAAACGAGATGTAACGGGTGAAAAGAGATAGGAGAAGGATAGCGACCTCTTACGTAGCCGGAGATAACGAACAACGTTCGTTCCCAGTAGCGTGCTATCTTGAAACGTAGGGCTTAAATTCTACGCGGGTCACCGAATCACTGGAACGTGGGACATAACGGAATCCTCTTACGCAAACCTACGAACGATTATCACGGGATTATCTGTTTTTCATACTTTGAATCTCGGATTCGATATCGGGCTGGATATGGATAATCTTTCGAAAGAAAACTAACGATGGTATCGACGATTTATTCAGCGCGTTATAGATACGTAAATGGTACAAAGCGGAATAAGGTTAATTTTCACGTCGCATAAATAATCGGGAACCTTTGATTCGCAACGTGGCTGCATTTAACGAGTACGTACGTGTATAGATTCGACGCATCGATCGAGACAACGACGCGGTTAAAACGAACCGGTCGATGGTACGTGTTACGGTCGTAAAAACGTACAAGTCGCGCAAAAGCATGCAAACGACGAAGAATAATTTCCTCGCTACTTATTTGGTAGAAAGTTTGAAAAAAAAAAAAAAAGGCTCGAGAGAAATGCATCGGCTCCGATTTCTTTCGCAAGTTCGATTTCTTTGCCAAATCGGTGGAAGTAGGATCGTCTGTCATTCGCTGGACAGCTTGTAACTCTATCGAGGATTCCACTCGCGATAATTAGTCTTTGCCGACACGCCTCTTGTCAGGTCTGTGCGGACATTGCGTCGCGTAATGCAATCGCGCGAAACACGTTTCGCCTACCTCCTCCTCGCCGTGCCTCGCGAGACACCGAGGCAACGAACGACAGTATCGGTTCGTCGCTTCGCGAGCTAACTTCTCCGTTTCCTCGTTAATTCCGACCGACGCGTCTCCATCGAACTCATTTTCTACCGAAATTACCATAAGGCGTTCAACGTACAACGAAATTATTACGCGGAATGTTTTAAAGCGACTTTGAAAACAAAGACGCCGCGACGAGATAATTTGCGAGAATATAAGTCGAAAATAAAAAGGGTTGCCGATCGTTGTAGCTGCCGTAGACGAACGCGTGTGAATCCTGAATCTTTAAAAAACGAAAAATTGCAAAGAACGACTTGCGACTAAATAGAACCTACCTATGGCCAACTTTGTATACGTCGATTCGTGTATAGATGGAACTCGTGTACGGACGGAAAAACCGTGGCACCACGCAGAAATAAAAAGAGGAATCGAAATTTCGCACTATCGAACTTTGGTACGTCTTGATTCTTTACCTGTATCTAAGTCAAAGTTTCTTCCGAGCGTGGCAAAGATTCTTTAAAGAGCATCGTACCCGATATACAAATCGCGAATAATCGTTACAAAGCTACTCGTTCGAACTTCCTTCTGCCTTGCTCCCTCCTAGGGATTCAGCCTTATACGTCTTAAAACGTCGATCGACCAAAGGAAAGTAAAGAGATTCTCGAACGCGGAAGAATTCCCTGTGACGAGAGCTCGTCGAACACCATCGTTCACCCTTTCTCTAGACCATCTTTCAAAGACTCGGAATACATATTTCCGTGGAACGGGTATATCGATCGTTTTCCCCACGACCACGGATTATTAAGAAAACACAGTGTCCGCGTATAAACGACTTTGTCGACTGATACTCTTCCGCACGACTAGCGTCTAGCAGCATGGCTCCGCGTGCTCGTTCCTCTCAAGACGAAAACACGCGAGCGAGATGAAAGAAACGAGAGCGTACGCCGAACTGGTGTGCGACACACTGGCGGCTAGCTTCGATTTTCCTGCGACTGTGCAGTCGGAACGATTTTGCATCGCCCTCTGCCAGCCACCCTTGTGCGCACGCTTTCCAGTCTACCCCACCATCAACCCCTTTCTCTCTTCGTCGTTTCGTCGATGTTCGATTCCTCGCTTCCGTCTTGTTACCACTTTCCATTTCCTCGTTCCTCGCGCTACCACGCAACCTTCTACTATTCGTCTTCGTCGCGTAACGTTCCGTCGCTTTTTACGCGCTCTCGACCTCGCTTCTATCTTCTTTCCAAACGTTCGTTCCATGCGAATTTATATATTTTTATCAACGGGACGGAGATTCGTCTCGTTCCTCGAATCTATAGAAGCTTATGGTCGTTTTAATCGCGTTGATCCGCTTTCTTTCTCTCTCGCCGATACTCGTCATTGTTCGTAATTTCGATGGAACGTCTTCCTTTTCCGATCTAAAGGAACCACGGATTCACCTTTTCCACTCTATACGATTCCGCTTCTTTCACCGTCCGTCCGTTTTCACTTTCAGCAAAATATCTTCCTCTGGAAACTCGAATCCATCAAAAATTGCCCCTTTCGTCCTTCCTTTCCTCGCCTACGCCTTATCGTTCTGCTTCTTTCGCAGTTTCTATCGTTCGTATCTTTAGCGAAACGCCATCCTCTCTCCGTCCGGACGATATCAAAATTTCTGCAATTTCATTTACGATCTACCTTCCCCCCTCCCTCCCCCCTCTCGTCATTTATATTCGCACGTTTCAGCAAAATTTCTTCCCTTCCCAATCCAAAGCTACGAAAGAAAGTACCTTTGCACCTTGTTATTTCACTTATCATTTCTTTCTCGTTTATTTTCATTCGGCATCCTTCCTATTCTCCTTCGTTTTCCTTTTCTCGCCTCTTGCGGGTTACGTCGTTCCAGCTGCTCGGGCAACACCCTCGCTGCATACGCGATTCCAGTTGAGCACTCGTGCTTTTCGCTCGTGGATCTGCGCAAGTCGCCGCCTGTCGCCAGGCGAACTTCGTGTCTATGACCGAGAGTCGACGTACAGGGTAGCTCGAGAGCCACGGCTCCTCTTCAATTCCTTAGCCGTGTAATTATTTTCTTAGCAGTGGAATACGCGATTGTCACGAATAGTCGATAACGATACCACGCATCGTGAATCGGGTGGACGAGTCCTGGCTGCGTGGTTATTTACATAATAGGAATAGATAGATAGAAAGATAGATAGCTATAACGCGATCGTTAGATCGTAAATTTTACGTAATTACGCAAAATATCCACGTCCACGGTAGAATATATCTTTGCTCGTTAATTTTTATCGATAAAATTTACCGCCAACGAAATGCCAAGAAATTTATCGAAAAAATTAGCAGTTTGCGTTAGCAAACGAAGGAGCTTTCGCTTTATAATTAACGCAAAGGATAGAACCGTGAAATATAATTCCCCCTCGTTGCACATGCACGCAAATCGCCTGTTTCGTGTCGCACCCAAGATTTCACGGGGTAAAGGAACAATAATCCGTTTAACTTGATCCCCGTGGACGCGTTATTCGATTATAACGTTACGGTGAAACTTCGATGTCAACGAGCAGCCTCCACCTCCAGCCTCTTTGATCAGTTGCAACACTTTTTTTAGACCAGACCATTCTTTTTTCCTTTGCCTCTTCTTGTCTTCTTCCTTTGCAATTCCGTAACGCGTTTCGTACAATACGGTAGCAAAGGTATCAAAAGTAAAAGTTTCAGCTCACTAAAAAACGAAACGAAAAAACGAAAATATTTTGCTCTTGCGTTTGCGCGGGTGTTACCCGACCGTTATCTTCCATCGTTCTTTTCATTTCCAAGAAATTACGTATTTACTAGAAAAGATCTTCCGTCCTTTCCATAATAATCCGTACCATCGTCGTTTTAGTAAACTCGTTTCGTACCAGTTGCGACTCTGTTTGCGGTATTAAGCGAATCAATTCATCTACGAAGGATTTTATAAACGCGTGGCATCGTTATCGATTAACGATGCAATACGTCGTAACGAACGGAATTGTCGTGGACGGTATACTTGTTACGACCCATTGTAGTTTGCTAATAATGGTTCTCGAAGGGCTTTCGTCGGGCTCGCCATTAAAAGCCAGAGATATACCTCGCAAATATTATAAAGTATTTGCTTTGTAATCGCTACATTGTTAACGGAAATCGTCTGTAATTCGTATTACGATTCATTAACGCGGTATTATTATATAGTAAAAAGATATCGAATTACGACTAACGAATAAAACCAAGTTCATCGATTGGAAAAAGGGAGACGACGATCGATTTTGTAAAACTCGTGCTTTCTTTCTCTGATTATCGCTCGATGAAAACCACGACTCAGAGCGAACCATGAATCAGAGCGAGTCTTTTCGCGTTGTAACGTTCGGCTAATCGGGAATGACGCGGCAGACGCCGTAACGAACTCGATGAAAAAATAACGAGAGAATATCGTCGGGGCTGAAGGAATTTTGCACGGTCGAAACGAATGCCCAATTAAAATTTCACTGACCTAAGCGAAGGGTGGTCGTTGGAGAATATAGCAGTCGCGATGTCGGCGCTGAGACGCGGATTGAACGCGCTATACTGGAACGAAAGTGCGGCTGCGCACCCGAACCGATCGACGAGCGAACAACGAGTCCAGTTGCCTCATACTCTACGACGTATTCTGCACCGTGTACTATATACCGTATATACCGTATATACACTGTACGCTATATCCCTTTCCAATTATCCACACACTAACTTATTTTCATAGCTACGAAGCTAACTCGCGAAAGTATTCCAACGACTATCGCGGACAAATTTTGCGTAACTTTACTCGCACCTTAACGCGTTAGGACGCGGTTCTATCTGTGCGTTGCGCGAGCCATATATCGCAGCATCGAGTAAGACAGACTTTTAACGAAATTCCCAGCTCCGATGAAATTTCCAAACGTTACGCGTCCGTCCTAAATTTAGCTTTGGTCTCGAACTAAAAAATCGAAAACCCGATGATATTACTTGGCAACCAAACGGATCCATCAAATCCGTACAACGGCGCGAGACTACAGGATCAACAAAGTTGGCGCGTACGTCCTACTCCGTTTAAAAAGTTCTTAGAATCGCATCGACAAATCGCGCTATCGCCAAGCTTTTACATTTCCGAATAATTTTTTCGAATCGAACGCGCGCTTCCCAAGGCGATACCAGATCGTTGTTCGGCGATCACTGCTAGGGGTGGACGAACTCTTACGAGCTTCGTCTTTCGCGCGTTCTCTTTCTTCCTCAAACCTTTTCATCCATTTGCAAATGGTTACTGGCTTTACGGCGCTCTCTCCATACGCTTCTTTCAGCGTATCAGTCGCCTCGGTCACCCCTTTTTTCCCGAGTTTCGTCTCGTTCCTTCGTAAGATCGGTCGACGTTTCAAAAGACGTTTTAAAAGACGCTTTAAAAACAACGATACGGGCATACCAAAGATGTTGTCGCAAGTTGCCAAACGGCTTATCGTAGGCTCACGAAATTTAATCCGTTTATAGATATAAACTGCGCTCCTCGCCCGACCAGTTCGCCGCAGCGTTGCCGAGACGACGATAAAAAAATCGTACCACCAACTTTTTCAACACCGACGACCCGCCTTTTACGTTCGAAAGGTTGCAGTTTCCAGCTAAACTTTCCTTCGCGATAACCGTCGACGAATCGCATCCTTTTCTCTTAAGGCGATCGGATCGTACGTCGACTTATTCGGATGCGGAATCTCGGGAAATCGATACGCGTCAATTCCTTCTTGCTGTAAACCCAGCAACGTTACAATACCAGAGGTAAATATGTGGTCATAAGACCACACGGTAAATAGAAAAAGGTATGAATAATTTCCTTCTATCGGGCGATGTCGCGGGTAACAGCCATTACAATCGCAAAGAATATCTACGAGCGTTGGAATACTTTCGCGAGAAACCTTATACGTACACCAGGCACCGGTACTAGTACGTACGCGTAATAAATAGCGAAATATATTAAGGTCGTCCGAAAAGTTTCTTTCGTTTTATAAGGAAACAATGGACGCACGACATTTTCCGTTTTATATGATTTTGTCCGTAATTACGTACGATCCATTTTGTTCTATTAAAAACAAAGATCACAACGTTCGACGGATTAGGTAAAGGACGGGTCTGTAAAAGAAAGTCACTTTTCGGACAACCTAATATTATTGCCGCGATCGTCGATCGATCGAGTTTGACAGAACGTAACGTACGTTTTATAAGTTTTTCTAACGACTAACAGGTATAGCGATAACGTCAAGATTCGCATGCACTCGCAACGAACATCCTTCTACGAGCGTTTAAGAGCTTCCTACAATCGCTGATCCGTGTAACGTCCACTCGTTCGCTTATCGACACTCGTATTAGAAAATATTTAATCGGTTTATGGACGCGTGTCAAAAACGACGCCATAAAAGCGTGCCTCTAAGCGAAAAGTGGGTAGTAAAATGCTTCCACTCCGGAAACTAAATATCCCGTGAATTAAGCGCTACGCGTTTTAAACAACAGCGCGATAAAAATAATGGAAACGTTGATTTTATTATCTAGAAAGCACGGAGTAACTCGTCGCGAGAGATCACCGATATTTTGTACACCGTAATTTATTCTCTCCAGGATTCGTTGCTTCTTCGTGCGTTTCTATAAAAAAGAAAAAAATACGTTATACCGTAGTTACGCTCTCGTCCATAAGCCGTACAGCGAAACTACGGATCGTTATGCAATCGTATCTAATATCGATCTTATTGATAATACAAAATAATAAAATAATACAAAAAAATTGGACTTTGAATTCTTCCATACCAAAATTTCATTTTAGACGTAGCTCGATTACTCTTTCAACGTGATATTAAGATCCAGCCTTATTTCTGAAATTGTGAAAATATCGACGGATTAGTGCTATCGTTGAGCTTAAGCAGCGGTAGTTATAACGACACGGTGGTGTTATTCGCTATTAAGATATTTGAAACTATTTCGAAAAATATTCGGTCGAGCTTCGTTGAACGACGAATCAAGAGTCTATATCTATACAACGGCAATTATCGGATTACAGCTAAGAGCCGTAACACGGTTCCACGTTTAATCGACCAAATGAGACGAAAAATCGTTTCTCAATCGCTCGTCCAAACTGCCAGAGTTATTTCTCGTTTGGAAAAATAGGAAACCGCGCGCGATTAGCCAGCTAGCGAAATAAATTATTGGTCGATAAAACGTGACAAATAGAGCCGGTCGAAATCTGTTGCCGGGTGCAGTGCTTCGAATTCGTGTCTACGGCCTAGAACCGTATCATCGATGGAAAATGGAAAAGCGATTGCGCGGTTAAAAAGAAAGAGAAAAAAGAAAAAAAAAGAGAAAAGGATAGAGAGAGAATCTATATTTTCCTTTCTCCGTCGCTTATTGCTTTCTCGCTAATTTTCTTTCGTCTCCGTAACGTCGCATCCTCTATCCGTTAATTAGAGAATGAAAAATTTGATTCGGTCGTTTCGCAAAGAGAGAAAGGTCGTCGAATCCTTTGCTTCTTCTTTTCGATCGCTAAACTCGTATCGCGCCGGTACCGTCGTCTTTATTTTCATCGTTCGACGTAGTTTTTCTCATTTTATTCTATATACGCCGAATATACACTTCGATGCCCAATCTCTCTACCAATCCGTTACTAAATAACAACTTTTTCAAACAGCCAACGATAGTAACTCTGTGCGAGCAAGATAACCGTGCCGACCGCTATCGTCGAATAATTTTATTTATTCTCGTTGAAACGCGCACGCGACTCGTCAACGATAATCCGACGAAATAATTTCAAGGAACGCGTAAACAGCTTTCCAACTTCTGACGCTTGACACGAATAATTTAACTCGAACCGTGATATTTTACAGAAAACACGCGCTACGTTCTAGAACAAACGTCGCGTTGCAACAATTTACTTCGCAACAGCTACCGTGCTTTATCCAACGAGATCTCAAACCACGTTTCCTCTCGATCCTCTTCTTACTCTGTCTCTCTCTGTAAGTTATATCTTGTTCGAATGCGGCTGAAATCTATAAAATTTAGCAAAATAACTCGTACCACGGGACCACAAGGATCCAACGATTTATCCACGATACAACCGATGGACAGAGCAGACAGATATTGCGGCGCTAGAGGCGATAAGCTCGATAAATATAGATAAAGCGGCGTTCCTTTCGGTACATTTGGATGCGTGGGCACGTTACGTAAACGCTAACCCTGGCACGGGAACCCGAACTCGATATTCGGCCTCCTCGTATAAACGCCTCGTCAAATGCAATTGTCACCGCGGACGACCAGGAAAACCGTAGACTCGACGCATCGTTCTCGATCTAACGACGAAACTCTGCTACGATGGAATTTCCTTCCCTCCCCTCCCCCTCGCCCTTCGTCTTTCCTTTCCGTCTCGTTATATTTACGCGTTTACGTGCCACCATGCGTTATATAGGAAATTTAATCGTTACCTATATCACCTATATCGTATCGTCAGGCTACGTTTATTATACATCGTCTCTGCTGGATAAATCGTTTACTTCGCGTGGTTGTCGTTCGATCGAACGTCGAAATGCGAATCTAACGAAACGAATCTTCGAATCGATGCAGCGCTTCCCTCGGCTTAAATATCGTATCGCGATATTAAATATACGCCAACCATTTCGTTTATCGTAATTTACGTAAAATCGAATATTTCTCGAATGTCTTATTTCGTTAGAAAGCAGGATAAAATTTGACGAGAAGATGAAATTTAACGGTTATTAGAAATTGCCAGTTCGACGATTATTCGTTCAAATATTAATTAATTTATCGATTATCGATATCGTTAACTTTAACGGAAAATGTACAATTACACCGTTACTTTATCTATGCATCTCTTTCCATGAAAATCAAACAGATTTCCGTAATGGAAGCTCCGCGTGCAATGTGATATCGATTCTTAAACTACTTTTATCGTCGTTTTCATTCTCACTTATATAATCAGATTAGCCGAAGTCAACGAGTCCCGATGAAAAACGACGAAGAACGTCTTTCCCGTACGCGTAGTGCGAATCGAATTAACGCGTGCATAGATATTAACTTGTTTACACGATGTTACGCAACGCAACGAGACCAACGTTTTATTAAAAACTCCGTTCGCGGGCGATTCATAGATTTTATTACTTGGAAAAATCAGCATTTGCAATTTCTTTCGTCAAATATTAAATACCACTTCGATTGTATCTTTTTCAGGACGTGAATCGTTTAAAATAGATCACAGCGAAGATGAATTTATAACGTCAGTGTGATTGTTTGCATTGCCTTGACTCTCTCTCTCTCTCTCTCTCTCTCATATCTAATTGTAAGCGAAGGCATTTTCGTGCTACATTTTTCAAAGAGATAAACTCGTCTGTCTCGCGTACGTCTTACGAGTGAAAAATTCAAATTTGCCAAGTGCAAAGATTATTTTAGTTTCGATTCGTGTCAAAATTCCGATTGTTTTCCAATGAAATTCCGAACGTTTGGTACTGCACGTGTTTAAATCGCCGCCACATATTTTCTATAGTAAAACAGATCGCGATATATCGATACGATTGTTATTAAAACTCGATAAGAGGGTCGATCTTGGAAAACCGTTGGAGAAAACTGATCGCTTAAACGCTTTTGCGTAACGAACGAATACAGAATATGGAAACGGCGGAACGCGAGGTAAAAATACGTTAAAAAAATATAGGTATTCTTTGAAAATTCTGCAACCGGTTAAAAATATCTTATAAGAAATAAGTCCGGAAGGCGATAGGAGATAAAGCGAAAATATTTCTAGAAAAATATAAAATACTCGACGATCGATAGTAGACAGATAGAACGTTTTAAAAATTAGAAATAGAAACTAGGAAAAAGTAAATTCAGAGAAATGGCGGAGGCAACGAGCAGCGAGGCTATGAGATATACGTAGCTCGTGAAGTTGAAAGTTTGTTCGAGTTATATCGACTTGGAGAAATTTAAAACTACAGAAACGCAAGTTCGAAGATCTTTAGGAGCAGTGAGCGATTACGAAACTCGCGAAGGCTAATGAAACGCGAAAAGAAGTACGATACGAAACAGAAAACTAATCGAAGTCTCGAGTAATACACGGTTCGGAAATTATCGTACCTGTACGGTGTATAGAATCTTTCGAAGGATAAACGAGACTTGGAAATGTATAGAGATGCGATATAAGAATACAATGGATATCACGACGGGATATCACGGACGAATGGCAATCTAAAATGGTATGGAACGCGTAAAACTACCGCGCGGAGTATTACAAAAATTTTGGGGCTGATTGCATCGTGTTTTTGTGGGCGCGTGTGCGTCAATATCTCTGAAAAAGTCGAAATATCGACTGTCAGGGAATGCTGTTCTTTTTTCGGCATGATATATCGCGATATATCGTATATGGCACAGCGAAAGCGTAAAATTTGATAAACGTACAGGTACGTTAACTAGCAAGAGTATGCGTTTATGTAAGATTTTCGCGGAAGCATATACGAAAATGTCTACTGTTCCTAATAGATATATTCGCTTTACTAGACGAGATGTACGTCTCTATCAAGTAGTAAAAGTTTCGATTTCTTTGCTCGCGAATATATAAATTATACAAATCGTACAAATCAATTACCACGTGCATATATCGTGAATTAACGTGTAACGCACCGTGATACGTTTGTGTCTCTGGCTGTCTTAGATCTCGTTTCACAAACGCAGTTAACGCGTACTCTGCGCAAACAAGACCGCGGATATACATGGAATTTCACATTTTTATGAATCTAACTAAAGCGATAAAATCGAAACAGAAATCTTTCTTACTTGTCGAATACTATCGCCAGTACATACATGCATACACGTTTGTTTATCGTGCAAATCGATATGCGATCATAGACGCCCTTTCTTTCTTTAGATGTCAAATTCTACGCTTTTCCCTCGATACCAGACAACGGCCAATATAGAACATTTAGTGAAAAATGTTCGAACAATACCCACGATCGGCATTACTTTTTCTCACTCTACTTCTTTCCGTTACTTTCTTCTTAAATGCCACATTCTGGCCGGTGTTCCTCGAAAAACGAACACGATATAGGGCATTCGTTGTACGACTTAGACGCGATCGTAGCCGCAAACATAGATAGAAGCTAGCCTTTGATAAACGCTCGGAGGATATACGACATAGAGCGGGTAGAAAGACGGTGGTCGCGTATTCGCAGATGGAAAAAGGTCGACGAGAAGGGACGAAAGCTTGGCATAGCCGTGGTCCCCGCGAGGCGGATGATCTTATAAGGTGGCTCGCAGGCAGATAGGACAGCCAGACATAAGCGATTTGGAACGTGGGACCATTATAGAACCGGCTAGCAACATCGTAGAAAACATAGGACCGCCTGTTCTTCCGCTCCTTGTAAGCTAGGAGGCAACTAGATTCCAATTCGTCACACCATCGGCACGATTGTCGTACAATCACTTTGCCAAGTCAGTTTCCTCTTCGTCATCCCTCCGTTTCATCGACATCCTCCTCTCGATCGACTCGAGCGAGAAAACGAATTTATGTACGAGCTGGATTTATACGGCCCGTTAGACACTCGGTTAAGCGACGATCAGCTGTGAATCAACACGACACACGAGCTCTTCCTACGCCAACGATATTTACAAGGGTGTAATATATATGCTAACAAGCAGTTAACGTCGATCAATTTGTTTCTTTGACGAAACCGACGGATAGGCTAATATCCGCGATGTCGCGACGAAATTTATATTTGTCGTTAATGTTCGCGAATCATCGACGTTCGGTGCGACATAAGGGACGATGGTTGCTTCTCACGATCGAAAAGGGTAATTGCATCCAAGAAATAGCACGGTTTATGGTTTATATCTTGCCAGAAATTTCATTACAGTGGCCACAAAAACATATTTATATAGGTATTAGCTATTTAGATCCAAGTGTATCAAATATTGTGTCGTACTGAAAAATAGGCGGTCGCAGCCTTTGAACATTTAAGTAGTAGAAAATGATTAGAGAAGGAAAGTATCGGAAAGCATAGGAAAAGATCGCTACGGAACGATAATTAACAGAGTTTCCAATTTTCTTATTCGTTTATTTAGCGTCGTTCGCGCGATGAAAAAATAATTACAAGTACTATTACATGTACGTGACGCCGCAAAAGTGCAAGGAAGCCACGAAACAACGTCTCGTATCTTTTCCACTTGTACCATTTCGAAATGATTTTCAACTTTTACATCACAGTCTAACATATTTTTACTCTGTGACACAACGTTCGAATAAAACGACGTCGGTAATGACCACCTAATTTTTCGTTTCAACGAATAAAAATAATTTTTAATTAAACGTTCGATCGATTCGTGGACAAAATATGCACGAAGAATAATTACGAACAAAATAGAATTTCTTCGCTACTTTTCACAACGCTAGATTTTCACTTATCTCTTCAACCGTAAAAAAAAAAAAAAAACGGAGATGTTAGCAGCAAATTATTCCACAAAACGTTGGTTCCAGCTTTCCTCGTGCCACTTATTTACTACATTGTAAAATTAAATCCTACTGGGAGAAAGCTGCGGAATCTGATCGCGTTTATTAGCTGCGAGAGTAATCGCATTCGTTAAGTCCAGTTAACCCTAACCTTGCTTAATTTAATATATCCTGGTGAAATAGCTACGAGGACCAAAATTTGTATCTTTCGATAACCATCAGAATATATAAAGAGTTATTTCATTACGCATATCCTGTTCTTTCTTTATTATAGAATATACTACTTTTTTCGTTATACGAATTTAATTGGCTTGTTTTTATACATTATCAGCAAATTCTAAAATTCTATACATACGTGTTACTTTCTTCCGCAATTTATTTTATCGACGTAGAAAAATTCCCGCCGCGAAACAGGAACGATGTAACGTCGACGTGCATATTCTGAATATTTTATGCAAATCCGTAGCTTTACAAATACCTGAAAATCCATAATCGAACGATTGACACGGATTAAGGTACGCCTTCTATATTTCCCCCCTTTTATATTACAATTTTTCCGTTTCATTTTCACGAGCAAGTCTCCGGTGACGCGTACTCTCCGACGAACTTGCAAGGCGCAAAATTCAAACCATTTTTCACCAGAGCAACGTCGATTCGTACAGCAGATTCTTGCGACGGTTAACGATCACAGAGTTTATAGGTTTGATCGAAGCTTGCCTGTGTTTCCGGGCTCCAAGAATAAATCAACGAATCGATAATGTATCTGGGCGTGCAGCGGTCGCTTCATCGATTTACGTGCACGTGAAAAATTAAAGAAGATGCACGCTTTTCTCGATCGCCTGACGGCAACGAAGATTTCTACGTGTTTCGATCGAGAAGGAGAACATCTTTGCAACGGCGAAGCTTTCTCCGCTTCGTACGTAAGGAATATTTAAGTATTACGTAAACGCGGTGATTCTGCGAAAAAACGCTTTAAACGAGCTATGTAAATCGTAAGAACGAAATCACGCGTGTATACATACACGTATATATGCGAAAAAAGTTGGAAATATCACGCGTTTATTTTCGACGATCTTTCGACTACTTTTAGACTATCGGAAAATTACGTGTACAAAATTACGTATGATGCGTAATGATAACTAATCTTTGATTAATCAGCGACATTACACGTCGTTACATAACATCTTTGACGGATTCAAAAGTAAGTAATTGAAAAAATAATATCCTGTTATATTACGATATTACAAGTTACGATGGTACGAGTTAAATAACTTAATAATAAGATAACGCGCATAGCGAGTAAAAAAGGTTTAAAACTCTGCGGGTACTATCGCCAAATGGAGGAAAAAGGTGCTGCGAAAAAATGCTTTTCACGATAAACACGCATTCTCGTATTTTGAATACATTTCTTTCTGCATTTGGCAAGCACCGCCTAACCGCCCTCTTCGTGTTACAAAGGTTTTTAATCCCGGTTAGTCGTACGCGTAACGAGATTTCATGAATTTCCAAATCTTTTCGAGCAGCTGCGTAACGACGCATCGTACCCTACCGTTCTCCCTTCGAATCTTTAAATTCGACTCGAGCGTTAAACGAAACAGGGAACGTGAAGATAAAATTCGAGTCAGAATTAGCCCGAACTATGGATTGCGTATCGAAATCTCGTTCCCGTGCTCGTAACTTCGACTCGCTTTTCTAATTTATTAAAGTGCATACTGTGATACGAGGCCATCGCAGCGCCGTATGCACTATCACGATGCTCTACGTACGAACCTAAGTAAGCCGCCAGACGAACATATTGATTTACACGAGCGAATGGCCTAAGCAAGCAACTGGATTTCGTGTTTGAGAAACATCGCGAATTAATCCGCCTTTAATGCGAAACGATCGATCGATAAAACGATACAATTTAAACGCCGCGTCGGATCGTAAATATATATATATATATATGAAATCGCGTAATGACCAAACGAGCATACCGATGCTACTGTCGCACGCTCAGAAACGGTAATAAGGTAGACAAAACATCCCAGCGTGCCACAGCTATCGAAGCAATAAGCAGATAGTAACGGAATAGCGGCGTCTGATAAATAGCCGACGATAACCCAACCAGCGACCGAGCCTTAGTAAATATAAGAACTCTCTCGAATCAGCACTCGATACTTTTTCGTTACAACACTCCGAATCGTCGCTCTGTTGGATCCGTACAATAAACTTTACCATCGTTTCTAAAGTCCAAATTTTTTACCTTACTTGTTCCGTGAATTTCGCGATTTCTTGTGTCATTTCCTACGCGACGTTATCGCGCGCTTCGATCGTCTTTTAAAATTTCTTCGCTCGTAATATCGACTCGCGCGCGTAACGGGACTACGATCGAGCCATTTCGAACAAAAGTCACGATCGAACTGAATTTTTACTTTGATCTTAAACTTCGTTTCAGTTTATACGAAATTGGAACGCGTTAGACTCGAGTCGGAACGAAAACTCTGATTTTAAAAAGGAATACGCTGGAATACGTCCTTTGCCGTTATACGGCTATCATTCCTAGAATTTCGATATCTTTCCTGTTACTTTAGCACGAAACTAATATTGCGCGCGTTAATATCTCGTGTACAATAACGTCAAAGAAGAAACGCGTTGTGTCGAACGACACAAATTCGAAGGGAAATGAAAGATATTTCGAAGGCGAGAAAAAAATGTGGAAGTGGTGGAAAAATTGGAAAAAATTACTACGTTGGACGGTCTGCGTTCGACGATCTCGATACCGAAAAAAGAAGCTTACGGTAAAAGTGGTGGCGAATATATGGCTTCTTCTTCCGAAGCGTTTATGGCACTAGGGGATTCGCAGAATGTAAATAATTTAGGAAATATTACATTCGTTTCATTGTTTTCGAAACATGGAATAATAATCCAGGAAGAGGAAGTAGGAAAAGGAGCGTGTTTTATCGTCGAAAAATTCCTTCGTTCGAACGATCGTGTCCCCCCGTTTGATTCCGATAATTCTGCGCATTCTATTTTTATAAGAAAAAATGCGAATTACGGAGAATTAACGCAACGAGCGATCCACGATCGGAGAAATGGAAGCTCGATAAACAGGCTTGACTTCTGACCATCGGTAGCAAAAAATTCTCCTCGGTGTAGAGACGATAAATCAGACCATGAACCTCTTTTTTCTTTTCTCCGTCTTTTCTATCTTTTCACGCGGTTGGACAAAGCGAGAGCGACGTGTTTTCTCAGAAACGAGTATCTTTTTGGCCGAGGTTCACACACCAGTATTATCGAGAGGGTAGTTTCGACCGAAACAACAAATAATCACGAAACGTACGCGGCGACATTCGATACCAAGAGATTTCAATCTGTTTCGGAAAACGTGGAAACGCGTCGGTGCTCGAAGACGTAACTCGATTCCAGCAGGCTCGCACATGGTCGAGGAAAAAACGTGTTGTGACATGGTCCACCATCGACGATGCGGAGAACCGACAGTGGAAAAAAGGCGCGGTATCCGATTTCCTAATGGTACAAACCACCAATAACGACGTTCATTACGCTTATTACGGGCTAGGACCGTATTTTTTCTCCTTTCGCGGAGAACTGCATAGGATAAGGTGGGAGTTGCTCGAATCGATTAAGTTTCAAGGCTGTAAAATTTAACATCGAGCTTCGCGCAGATTAATCGAACGACGATAACGAAGAAACGACGCGTTCGCAGCCCTTCGGACAGCTAGAATTCCGATAAGGTAGCATTCCCGAGGTATAAAGTACGATCACTGGTGGCAAACGCGACGAGAAAGCCGCAGAAAACGTAGACGAAATCGACAAAGTCCCGAAATACGTTTCATCGCCTTAAGTTTCCAGTTGTTTCGTCGTCGTCAATTAACGATTCGGGCAATACGTTTTTAAATGCTACGCAAATATCGACTTTCCTTTACGAAATACCGTTTCAGACGTACGAAGTAACGTTTTAAATCGCGCTACGTACCTATTACCGTCGTAAATGGCCGCGATAAAGGGAATAAGGTAATTATAAGGTATAGGCGTTAAAACGGTCAATACAAAATGTATCGATACGCTACTTACAATAGTTGCACACATAGTCGTCCGCTGTGTTTCGGTGTCAATTCGCGTCGTCGCGGAACTCGTTACTTTCCACAGTCGCCGTCAATTCACTTTCAGGTTAATAACACGAATATCACGCTACTCCGATGCGATATAACGCGCGTGACAATTAAGAAGGAATAATTTGCGTAGAATACGAGTGGAAGAAGGAAACGGTGGAAAATATCGAATGCCTGAAATTACGTTTTGTAACGGCAATGTTAAAAGATAGAAGTCGATCGTGTGGATGGATTTAACAAAATTACAAATGAGACGTTGCCTAATTTAGTCCGATCGAAATCGCGTTAAATTATATCGAAACTATTCCTTTAAAGTGCGCCATCGAGCTTATCGATGTTTTTTCGAAATTACGTTTACGTAGGAATTAGATAGCTTTATTTCGTTCGATCGCTCTACGGAACGGCTAGGAAGTATCTTAAACCTATCTATCTACGAGTACAGCGATTTACAACGTATTTCGATTCGCGACTGAAATTAATTAACACGCTCGATGTACTATCGTTCGAAACGTTTCGTCTGTCGATTCAAGGAGGCGAATAAAGCTACAGAATGGCACGAACATGTCCCATATTGCGCATTTATACAGGTGCCAAGAATCACAACAACACGAACGATCCAATAATAGTTAGAAGGGCGTGTCACCTTACGATTGCGAATCTGGTAATTTCGGTCTTTCTATATAAGTAGCATGCTCGTTTAGGTTTCCACGCGTACGTTGACGGACGATACCATTTTACAATTATTCGATAGCTGCTTCGTCAAGGTACGACGAAACGATCGAGACAGTTTTGCCGGTTTGTCAGCCAAATCTTGCGACGACGAGTAAATAATCTGGTAACTAGAATCCATCGAAGCGACAGAATTTCTCAAAGCGATAGTTCCTTGAGAAAACTAACCGAGTAGCTGATCGAAGGAACCAAGAGTCGCGATAAAATTGCAAATCACTGTCGTTCTAGAATTCTATTTCCGTTGTGGCAGATGCATAGTCGCCGTTACGTTATCGTTCCATGATAGTTACGAATTAAACAACGAAGATAACGTTCGATACAAAGCTGTTGATCTCGATCTAATCCGAAGATCCGCATAAGTAGCGAGAAACGTGAATGACACTATTTATAACGATCTAAAACAAGAGCAAGTGTATCGGTATTTTAAGCATTAACCTAGTTCGTATATTTTCAGCGTAAAAGCAATTTAATCGTCGCGGCAGTAATCTCGCGCGAAGACGTAAATAGGCAACAATTAAAACGCGTAATATTCGCGAAGCCTCGCTTCGGTAAGGTATGGTGGTTTCGTAAACGCGCGACGGCATTCTCGAAACGTCCTCTAATTCCAATAACGCAGCAACCCAATTCTCGAAATATTTACGTAATTAGACGATCAACTGGATGCATACGAATAAACGAGAATAAAGAGAGAAACGAATAACCGTAACTGATTAACTGCTCCTCTTTTCCGCCGACACCGTTGTTAGCCGTGAACGAAGCGCCATTCACCATCGGAGAGGCGCCTATAAATCCATCCAGCCGAGGAATCGGCATTCGTACGGGAGATTTTCTAAGGCCAGAAAATCACGCGGCTATTTCTGCTCGCGGTGACCAAGCGTCGCCGAAATATTTCAACGAGTATTGCTAAATTGTGCTCAATGAACTCGATGAACCAACCCTTCCGCTGGCAGATGTACAGAACAACGACCGGGCATTTGCCAACCGAACGCGCGCCATCGTAGGTTACCGATTCCTCGGTAACCGGGTTATACCATCGAATAATTGCAGGGATCGCAACCGAACGCCACAGGTGGGAAACGCGATAGCCCAGGTTTTCCGACTTTTACAACGAAGACAACCTTACAGTCGGATACGAAGCTCGCGAGAGAAAAGCACGATAAATATATCTTCGTCGATCTCGAAACCAACGATGGAAAGAACTTGCCAGATCCGAGATAAGACAGGATACCGAAGAACTTTGATACCGTTTTCGTTTCGACGAAAAATTAACTTCCCTTCGATGGTTTTCTCCGCGGAAATTTAAAGAATCGCCGTTACTTTTCGCATCTTCCTCGTCGTTTCGGCCGAGAAACTTATCACTGGACAACGACCAATACCGTCGCGACGTGGAACATGCGACGAATAAGAAGAAGGAAGAGCGAAAAAAAAGGGGAGTTACGCGTGACGATAACGCGTAACGTAACGTAACGTAACGTAACGTAACGTAACGTAACGGTGTGAAAAAAAATGAAATATAAATGCGATGGCTCGTTATGTATTTTGCGGACGATTCTTCCGTGAATCACTTTCGCGTTCACGTAACGCTTCTAAGAAATCGCGTACCAGGAATAAAGTCCTAAAGGAATGTTGCGAACGGTGTGCTATGGCGAAAGACTCGATGTGCTGTTATGGTACAGCGAATGTGGAATATCTGGTGTTCAACGCATTTGGTATTTGTGGATAGAACAGTCACCCATAAAACTATCAGAGCTTAGAACGGCAAGATTTCGTATCGAAAATACTCGTAATTAGCTCGACATCGGCTAAGCGATACGACGGATCGGAAAACTAGTAGCACTGGAAATACAAGGATACGCTTGTTTCGTACGAGCGAACACCTTTTTACCCACAACGAGCTTCGTATTTAAAATACTTTATCCGATTTTAAACACCGTATCGTATGTCGCACACGTTCGATCACTCGAGGCAACGATATTCGAAATAATTAATTATTATTATTATTATTCGAATATACCTTTCTCCGCTGTCCATCGTTAATGCCAAGTTATTGGCCAATTTAGGATCTCGATTCAGCGACTGAAATTGGACAAAGATCTACGAACGTAGTAAATATAATGGCGAACGTGATCGTTCAAAGTCGAAAGTGTGAACGCGCGAGTGGTAATGGACGAGCAATTTGTGAATCGAAATTAGACAGCGAAGCAATGCAAACAGAAAAGCACGAAAGACAGGTGCCGAGAAAAGCGGCAAATCGGACGGCTACTGCATTTGGCAAATCGTCAAAAGTTCTTTAACCTTTCGGGGCAAGGTGGAGGAGACGGCTTCGTACGAGGAACAAAGCAGCGACGGTGTTACACGCGATTAACGCTGCGAGTACGCACAGTGACCATATATGTGTGTACGTGCGTGTGCGTGTGTGTGTGTGTACTTACAACACGTACAATATACGCGTAATAGCGATAGTAAATATACAAATACTTTTGCCAGTCATTGTATTCCGAGAAACCGCGAAACGCGACGTACCAGGATACGTTTAATCGACGAAAGACGCCGGAGAACGATCTCGCAAGCGGAGTGTCACAGAGACGACGGTAAGAATTTGGCGAGAAACGTTTGGTTCGTCCACCCCCGCGCGCGCGATTGCCCCGTTCGCGTGTCGCTCAAAGTTAAGTATAACGTCTCGTGACGGCCCAACGATTCGAAAGCGGGATGGCGGACCGCGTGACGAAGACCTCGTGGTCACTCACGTGCTATTCATAACCTGAACTCGAAGCGGCTCGTTCCGCACGCACTTTTCGTCGACGTTGCGTCGAACGAGGAACGCGTTATAACGCGTTTCGCGACCAACGCGCGCATTCCCACGTGCACGGCGATTTTAACCTCCGCTGACGCGACGCGTTACAGGACACGGTGACGCGTAAAAATCACAACGAATTAATAATATAACGAAAACTTATATAGAGAAAAACTTATCCGTTACGGGGTTAAACGACGATCGCGCGAACACCACGGTGTAACACGACACCGACGACTTACGTTAGACATTGGGTTTTTCTTGCACGTTAACGAAGAAAGATCTATCATGAATAAACAGTAGGTACATAGAGCGATTTACGTAACTGGAACAAATTATGTGGAACGAGATGCACGTGTGTGTGTGTATGCGCGCGTGTGCGTATAACGTAGAAACAAAATTGGAGCAAAAAGTATATCTTGCGAGTATACGGAACAAAGTATATCTTGCGAGAAAATCTTACGTTTCTTAAGACTGTGCGATGACAAAGATACGTGTATCGCTTCGAGTCGATGCAGCAACGTTCCGCGTCTTTCGACGAAAGTTAACGAGAGAAACGGGATAAAGAAGCACGTAGAGACACGGATAGCAAAGTTTTCCTTGTTACAAATGTGCCTATATACGTTTGCGGTCACGTAACAAAGCATCGGCAAATCGTTTCGGCCGACGAATTTTCTAACACGTTTCTCACGTTTTTCGTATTCTTGCTATCGTCGAATCGATTAAAAGATAATAGTAAACTAAATGAAATCTTATCGAGTTACTTCGGCTTTACCGAAGCGGGCCAACACCGTTCGGCGTTCGTTCGTAGTGGAAAGGTGTCCTCGTAATAAAAGCTCGAAATCGCGACGCGCTAAATCTTCTTTGCACGTCCATACAGCGAAGCGCGTGCGGCTATGCATACGATACGCACACTTTTGTCACATGCCGTCGCGCGTAACGCGCGCAAAGCCACGCTTTATCACCGACGGCCTCCGAGCCTGTTACGTAATTCACCGGAACGTCGGGAAGGTCTACGATCTGCAACACGTGCAACGTTCACGCAGAGACATCGTAATCACCGCTGACACCAAGTACCGTCTTTTTCTATTTATTCGACGAAGGAATCTCGCCCCTCGAGATATTTTAGTTGCGTGGAATTCTTCGTCCTACTACTTCGACTCGATCAGCTTCGGCCCGATCAAAATTTCTTTTTTCTATTTCCCTTTTAGTAAATGCGTACGCGTAACGTACTTGCATATCGCGATTACATATCAACGCGTCATATAAAAAGAAAAGTATCGAGATAAACAGAGTTGCAAACTGCGCAAAATACACACTATATGTAAAAGTATATAAAATACGTAAAGTAGAAAAAATGTGTACAACGTACGGCGAAGATGACGCGAGTAATCGCATTGTAGTTTGCAATGGGGAAAAATTTGGAAATTTAAAAGACCGTAAACGCGTCTGTAGGAGGTTTTCGAAGATAAAAGTGAAAAACTCGCCTGAAACTGAAAGGTGGCAGAAGATAGTGGAATACAACGACCAATGCATCGCATAGTTACAGTTTCAGTTAACAAATATAACATTTACGTTTGAATGTTCTATAAGAAATAAATAAATATATATGTATACGTATATGGGAAGTCCTCTTGGTCAATCCGATAGAACCAGCGATTACGCGAGTCAGCGTAAAATATTACTGCAATTACGAGATCATTACGCGTGCTGGATTCGCGTAAGAAAGAACGAGGAAGTTTTGTTTTCCAACTAGGAAGTTTAGTCGGTAAGGAATAATTATGTGCGATTGTTCGGAGTAGTAATCGTATCGTGATTACGGTAAGTATGTTTAGTATTTGCGATATCGGATCGTCGGATGGATCGATATTTTGAATACAGTTATAGTCGAGGCTCGATCGATCGAAATATCGATAATTTGAAAGGTAAATGTTTAAAATAGTCGAATATCAAAGTGTTTGGTTCTGAGAATATCGGTATTCGATGTTTGATATGACCGATATTCAGAGCCTTCGTCGATACGATATGTAATTATCGGAGCGTTGTTCGCACTAAATGCTACGCTAACGCGTAGCATCGAGTATCGAAATTAGTAATAGCTATTTACTACGACTGAATTAAACACTGGAACGTAAGTATCTCTTTCCTAAAATAATTGGAATACTTTGATCGGATAATATCGTATTCGAAATACTATATCCATGTAGTATCTATGCATGGCTAAAATACAAGTACTCGACGCGTTATTTCTGCATCGAATACCGTCGCGTGATTCTACGAACGAAAAAACGTAGATAATCGAAAATGATTCGAACGTTGACAAGCGCTCTTCTCTTCCACCCAAACGACCGTGTCCCAAATCGCTCGAAAAGCTGAAAATCTCTGCTTCGACGTGTTCGAACGATCGATGAATTATTTAGATAGCAGATGCAGTTCGCGATATAGTCCGCAACACGAATGCCGGTACGTAACTTCTTTGGGACGAGGCTGAATGAATCTTTTCTCGTTGCATATAATACTCGTTCCTGCGTTTGCAGAATCTAAAAGTAGCTGCAGCTTCTTGAGATTTACTCGGTTATACGAACCGAAAGTCGTAAACAAGCTCGAGCGTCGACGAAAATTTATAGGCTTCCTATTTTTTGAAGAGCGATATCAAGTGGCTACACGATACCTGCGGTACAATTTGAAAAGTTAAATTCGTTACACAAAGATATCGTGCTCGATAATGACGTTAAATCGTTACTTGACGAGAACGATACGGCGATTACGATACGATTTTACTTACAACGATCGTCCGTTGTACGATAGCGAGGTGCGAGACGAGACTCGGCCAGGTTACGTAACAAACAACGTGCCCAACTTTCAGGGCACATGCGTTCACGCATAACCAATCCTTATTCCTTCTCGGCTCTCTCTCTCTCTCTCTCTCTCTCTCTCTCTCTGTTTGCACGCACCATCGTTCGCGTGCATATCCAAGCTTCATAACCGATCGCTTATATTTAGATACAACCCATTTAGTATCTATTAGACGTATCACAGCGATACAACGCTGCTGATTTCTTCTATCGAATCTTACAAGTATTCGATACGGTAGCACTTACTTACGGTAGGAGTTAACGTCGAGCCTCTATTATCCGAACTACGATCGAGTATAGTTTCGTAATCCGAGTGACGTGATTCGAAGATTACGACAAGAAAGAATACGGTACCCGTTAGATTATATTCGCTTCGATATAAGCGGTTAAAAAATGAAATTGCACGTGAATTTGCGCGATATTGGTAGATGCCCGATAGAGGTAAAGCACGGTAAGGTTGGATCGGGCTAGATGCCACGCATCGAACAAAGTTACTCAGGACCTTTTCTCTTCGACGTATCTGATGGTCAAGGTCATCGGAGTCGAGACCCCCCTCCCTTTCGCGCATAATTAACATCCCCGTATACCGCGATTCTCCTCTCATTCTCGTATATATTTTGAAATTTCAATATCGTCGTCACGATAGTCTCTCGATAGCGACTCGTTGCGATGTTAACGCTAAGAAATTTCAAAAGGTTTCGTACAATGCGCGTAATACGTTCGTAAAAGAAAAATATTCTGTAAATCACTGTACGTGATCATTTACTTTGTCCGCCATCTACCGAATCTCTCTTACCGAAACTGCCTTGTCCCCGACCTGTCCCGATAAACGAGATAAACGAAACGTGTATTTTTGCACTTTTCAATTTCGCACAAATGCATAAAAGTCGACCGTCTAGCGATAACGGCGCTGCTTCTAATCGCTAAACGATACGATACGACACGACGGAAGAAGAAAACGTAATCCCTGCTCGCAGTAGTACGAGTCGATTATTGAGCCCACTCATGGAGTTGGCAAGAAACACCATGAACCACGTATCTATCAAGATTCGCGCATGTCGGCAACATCCCTGATACGATCGTTTATCAGCGAGGAACAGACCGCGCTATACGAATACGTGTTTCGATACACGGCAGACATTTAGTCGATGTCTTTACAATCGTGAACGATCGAATAATTTATCGAACTCAGATTGAAAGAAAGTAGGACTGATTTACAACCGATTTATACTCTATTCGATACTTGCATCGTAGAAACGATATTATTGGTAAGAAGTAGTTGTATTTCTGCAATTGAGACACACGATGAAGGATAACGAACAAAAAGCTGTGAACCAGCGTACGCTATACGAATCGACTAAACTCTCCACATTCTACTTACCTACGAGCAGTACACCAAACGTTACACGTAGTGAGAGTATACTATTACTCGAGATATAAAAATTCCGAATTAGTTTAACACACGTACTCCCCGTAGTAATGTTATTCCCGTATCTCTACCCGCCGATCTATCCTTGCCGATCTTTACTAATTACAATAGCCATAATCAAAAGATCCGCTTCCTTTCGCAAACACGGCCTCGTTATTTCCTTAGGATACTCGCAAAGGATCGATGTAGTCTGGGGTAAGCACGCGTTTCTATCTTTGCTCTTTCGTTACAGTTCGTTCGTTCGTACGTCCGAGCAGGACGACGATCAAGGCGCAACGGCTGCTCCTATTGATTCGCTCTATCTTAACCTCCTCTGCCCCTCTCCCTTACTCGCACTCGCACTCGCACTCTCTCTCTCTCTCTCTCTCTCCCTCTCTCTCTCTCCGAAGATCTTTGAAGAAAGAGTGTGTCGTGGAGAAAGGGAGTGAATATCAAGGGTTGCGGATCGTGAATTCTTGGCGAGCGCGCATTCTTTTTGGAAGGGAAGGAAAGGACGATCGAGTCTCATCCCCGATCGTTTAACCGAGACGACTAAAAAAATCCATTTATGCCGCGTGTAAGGGCGCGGTCGAACACCAGGAAATAAGAAAGAGAACTTTGTTCGTATATTCGTAGTTTATATTTAAAAGATCAAATTATTTTCGATCGTACTGCGTCTTTTTCTTTTTTTTTTTTTTTCTTTTCTCATTTTCGACCCAATTAGACGGTAACTTTAATTAACGTTCGATCGATTAAATTAATTCAACATCTTGTTACGACGTTGCGAATTCTCTCCATTTGCTAGAACGAGAACAGGGTTAATCGCAAAAAGAGGTAAGGGTAGGAGAGAAGGTTAGAAGAGAAAGATTATTTAGAAAAGATCTTAAGAAAAAATCTTATTTTACGCTTTTTGAGAGGGGACAGGAAATCCTTTCGTATTTCAAATCTTGGAAAAGGGCATATCTTCAGAATCGAATAATACGAGGGTTTAGAAATAAATAGCGCATATATCGTAATAACTGTTCCAATCATGGTTTAGAATATAATGTTAATTTATACGTATTTATATGTCGTATTTAAAGATTTAAATTCTATTTATCAAAGTGCAAAATTTGTCGAAAATTATACTCGATTAAGAAAGTGACAAAGAAACCTTCCACCTTCTGGACAATGATACATTCTAACGAACAAAAGCTAGACTCGCGACGTAGCCAAGCCTTTCGTAAAAATATAATAAACATTTCGTCTGGAAAATTGAAATATATCGAACATTAAAATATATCGAAAATTAAATTGCTATTTATATAGATTCTCCTCTTCTGACCATGTTCGAAGCGAAAAATTGCAACGCGCGCGCAGGCCTTATACATGCATACGTATAGGTACAGCGTGAGAAGTACATAGGTACATATCATGCTATATAAGATGATTCATGCAATTGAGATAAATCGTTTTCCTGTCTGGTTCAAGGGGCAGGGAAGTAATAAAAGAAAATAAAAGCGATACGGGCGATACGATCTACGTTGAAAATGGAAACAATTTGGAACTTTTCTGCTGTTAATTCCGCAACGAACCACCAAACAGTCCTATATATATGTATATAACAGAAGACATAGCACAGAAGAGATTTTTCAAGGAATTTCAAGTATATATGTACTCTATGAAATATTCGTACTTTAGTTGCTTTCTCTAATATCGGTACGAGTAAAGCGTTCGTCAGAATCGATTCTACTAGGGAAAAAAAAAATAGGAACAAAGATGATAAACATTGACATTTCATTCAACCTATTCTTCAAAACACTAAACAACTAACTTTACGTAAATATAGCAACTGATCTCGTATCACAGCTACTAATTTTTCCGAGTCATTCTAATAGTAAAAAAAGCCTAGCAATAACATCTGTTTTATGCCAAAGCTATATTTTGTATCGGATGTAAGAGATGAAAAGAAAAGAAATACATTTAGTTTTATAGCTTATACAGAATATTGGATGTGTAGATTATTATTATTATTATTATTATTATTATTATTAATGTTATATTTTACACTAAAAAAAAAATTGAAGAAGAAGGAAACATTGTCAACGAATCGATATAAACTACTATAATTTATATATCATTTTAATTTTGAGTTTGCACATTGAACTATCTGACGATAAGATATAAAACTTAAATCTCCTCTTATTTCCAGCAAACGTTTGAAATTATCATATATATTATGATATTAATTTGAAATGGTTGTAAGTATCGTAAAAACCATCCAATGACGTAACCGACAGCTCTTGAAAAAAATACTTTTACTCCAACAAAATACTCTGATCTTTCAAATATGTAAATGCAAAACGTTTTTAAACGAGAATACGTCCATCTTTTTTCATGTCCAACGCGATATTTCTCGCTATGTAGTAAAACGAAAACGTGACGTTAATTTTCCAATCATTTCACCCGATAGTTAATGTCTTTTATAGCGATAAAACGCGCATGCGCCAACTATCTCGAACTCGCACGCAACGCAGAAAATTATTCATTGGTTTAATAACCGCAGGAGAACGATAATTGGTAACGTACCAAGCAGAACAAATATTAAAAGCTTAACTAGCGTCTTAACCAAATAAAATAGAAACCGAGACCAGCGTCTTTTTAACATATCTAAAGTGCGAAAGTTTCTTTTCACGTGACGTCTATGCACGCAACTTCTTTCTACCTTACGACGGCATACAAAAGATCTGTTACGCAATTTCAAAAATAAATTACCGCCAGCACGAACACGAAGGCACAGGAGAAAAAATATTCAATTCGCTCCACCTCGTTCACGGAAAACACAACGAGCCGACTTTCATCGCTAAACTAGTGCATCGCTAGAAACACTAGCCAAGCATTAGACGATTTGACACGCGATCCACGTTGCGAACTACACGCTGCTCCGCCTATGTTTATATTTTCGTGAACATCGATTACCTAACTGCGATTCTCGTTTTAAATCGATGATATAATTCATCCATTCACGGTATTGAAATGAAATAAAAGCATACATCAGACTAGATACACGTATTAATGAATGAAAAAGAAAGTTGTAAATAATTCTAAATAAAACATGCATTTACAGAACTAAAGAAGAAATTCATTTTGTAAAAACAAATTCGTATACGGTCAAATTTATAACTTGTCAAAAATAAAAGAACATTTAATATTATTTAATATTATGGAAGAAGCAAATTTTTATATGCGAAGGAATTTATTTTCCTCTATATTTTATTATATTTATTTAGCTAATATC
Source organism: Bombus vosnesenskii (assembly GCF_011952255.1). NCBI lineage: Eukaryota > Metazoa > Arthropoda > Insecta > Hymenoptera > Apidae > Bombus > Bombus vosnesenskii. The sequence goes on along the minus strand of NW_022882959.1, from coordinate 311,812 downwards.
ATTCGTGTTTTGAAAGCTTCCAACAAAATATATAACGTTCACTTGTATCGCTTACAACTTAAGCAACAGTTAAAACACTGCTTAGAATTGCGACACTGATACCAAATTTTATTAGGTAATTTTGATACACCCATTCTAATAAGTAATTCACATTTACAGTTGCTTTCTGCAAATATCACGACATTAACTATTTTTAAAATATGACGATGTTATAACGTTATAATACAAACGATCAGAGAAAACAACCCCAGAGAAACTAAGTTAATGATATCAAAGAACAAAAAAAAAAAAAAAAAAAAAGAAATTAAGAAATTAGTGATCAAAAATTTCATTTTACAAAATATAGGAAACCGTGCGGGTACAAGAAAATTTCTTAGCTAATATGTATACGGTACCGCCGTCTATGGTAACTCTTCGGCATAATCCACATAACCTTATCGGGCGAAGATAACGCCAACGGGTTTGATAAACGCGAAACGAAACGTGATGTACAAGCAATATTCCAGACAAATAGAAGATGGGGGGTGAGATCGACGAAAGATGTATACAAAAACGTTATGAAATACAACTAGCGATGTACATACATAGGTATATTTGGCAATCGTTGAGGTTTATTATCGTTCCAACCTAACATGTTCACGTGCGTGTTTGTGCTATTCGACGTTGACCGTGGAAGAAACCGAACATCAAAATAAATACACTTTACTATAACCAAAATTGTCAACACAATAAATCTGTGTTTATAAGCCTGATTATAGCTAAGAACCGTATATCGGCAAAAGAGTAATTGAACAAGCATGTTTCGACACATGATACAAGAATGAATTACAGCAGTGACAGAATATTGAATTTTCTTTTCTTTCCTTTCCTTTCCTTACTTTTTGTTTCATACATACGTCGTTTCATTTGCTAATCGTAATGGAATATGTATACTTATTTACACAAGAAACAAATCGAACGAGAGACACGACTTTCTTTCACCTTCTGATGACATCCTATATATATATATATATATATATAAATATATATACTACCACCATCTTTGCACCCCGTTTTCTTCTCGACGACACGCGGTTGGAATGGAACTAACCAACCTGATTTTTTCAGATGCCTTAAAAATTCCACATTTTTACATTGTCTGTGACATTTTTGTGGCGCATTTCCACGGTATCTATCATCGTGTGCAATTCTAATGTCTGAACACACGACTTTCGTGGGGCAAACCCTTCAACGACGAGAACGCACCTCGCGTCAGAGTTCGAAACATCGCAGCGACAAACGCACAAGTCTCAACCGGAAAATAAAAGACATAGGTTATAGAAGAGCACGCGGTAGGATACAGACGAAACTGCGTACTTTGTTTTTGCACTACAGTTTACGCTGGACATATTACCGGGTTGGGTATAGAATAAAAGCAGCGTATATTAGAACGGGTCGTTGACGACGGAGATATAGCTCGGGCAATCGAGGAACAGAGACGCTTAAAATACGAGAAGACAGGCATTGACGTACCGTAAAGTTGCGTGTAGAGCGTAGTAGTAGACACATTTCCACGAAGGAGGAAAGTCATGGAGGGTGTACGGATCGATGCCTGGCTAGGAAATGGTCCCGAGCAGAATGGCAAAATTTCCTCGTAATATCGCGCATTGCCACCGGATGAAACTGACTCGCTGTACACTCGTTCATCTACGCGACGATCGTCCCATGTCGTTGTTTATCGCGAACGCGTTTTTTCCGTTGCCGGGCAAGAAAAAACAGCGTGTCTCGGCACACGACGTGTCGTATAAACGCAACCACCCTTATTTCACAATCTCCTCGAAAATGATTTGAGATTATACAGAAATTGGTGAGAACAGATCGGGTGTCACGGCCACAACGGTGACCAGTAGAGCGCACACGTTCGATACCACGCAGCATGCAAAATAGCAATTCACATAACCGGGCTGCGTTTTACGATAAATGTCTATATGTGATCAATGATCAATAACTAGACCGAGAACATGCGGCCACGAGATACACTCGCAAGTTTCGAAAGCATGCATCATAACCTCGGACATAAGCGACGTTCGCGTGTCTCGCAATAAATTTCATTGATAAGAAAACACTCACTGCCAATGCTGAGAGTTCTCCATCGAGTTTTCCGCTTAGAACCCTTGCCCATCTTTCGCGAAGACCGAGCTGGTCCTCCTCCCTTCTGTCTCTCGTCTTCTCAGCGATCTCGGCCAACTTTCTACAGCGACAGCTCCACCAAAACCATGTTGATCGCGATTGATCTTGCTACTACCTTGGCGGTAGCATTTTAACAACTGTCCGCCGACCAGTGTGTCTCACGTTGCTACTCTTATCGAGAGAAAAAGCTTTGGAACGATACGAACCGATAAACGAGACCTATCCGTAGCAGAAGACAACTCTAATACGTAATCCGCGCCGCACGAATAGCGACCACATACTGCTGTCCCCACCTCACCCCTCCCTTTTGGTCCCCACCCTGCTCCAATGGAACCCCTACTTCTAGCTGTGTCACGTTCGACGTAACTCGCTGAATGTTCAACCTCTAATCACGTTTCCACAACTTCGAAAAGATCTTTTTACAGAAAATGTATGTTTGCGAGATTTTTGGACTAAATCGTAATACACGAATGCACACACGTTGAATGTCATGCGAATTTCTAGTAGCAAACTTGACTAAAAGTTTGTCTTCGTGATTGAAACGTTTTGAATAGGAGCCAATTGCCACATGCGCAATAGTATTACGTTTCTGTGTCACGATTGGATGTTGCCATGGTAACCGATGTAAACTTTCGTTCGCCATTTTATCCGGCTTTAGATGTAACAAAGGTATAAGATTCGTTTCATCTCAAAGTATTTTAACTGGTCTTTCTTTTTCAAATCTACTCGTTCCAATAATTGTCTTTCATTTTTCCAAGAGAATAGCTATCTTGTGGTTATTCGTTATTTATTTCCTGCGCATAAATATCTGTAGAATTTTATTCTTTCGTATCTTATTTTTATAGGTTAGACAAGTACGTATCTAAACGAGTAATTATGATAAAAATATTGTCTCTGCGTGAATTTGATTGCCCTTCTGCCGATGACTTGGCTACTGTTGCACTTATAGAGGACGTTTTACATTACTGTGATTGTGATAACCTGACCAATGAATTACGACCTTTTGCCAAATATCTGCGAGACTATCCAGAAGTTTCTATTACTTCTGATATTCTTGCTACACGCGAAACGGCACGCACAGCTTGTGCCGGTGATTTGTTTTTACCAGTTTACGATAGCATCTTTAGAAGGCTGGCTAGCGTATGCAGAGAGAAAGGATTAATCGATGCTGTTTGTCTGGCTGCGTCCGCAGAACCGCAAGAAATTACACCAATCTTGCATTTGATAGCTACGAGGTATTAATAACAGCTGGTACAGAAATATTTGTTTAATTTTAATATCTGATTTTCCATTATTTTAATTTTAGGCTCAAGTGGATGTTAGATTTAGTAGACAAAGGAATATATCAGAAAGAAACTTTACCTACTTCTGGATCTGGATCGGTTGCGGACGTTGTTCACACAAGGGACTGGGAAACATCTTTGGTACGGTATTAACATAAACCGCAGTATATGTTTCTCGCGGTATATGTTATATTCGCAGTATTAATTTGTAGGCCAGGTGTATCTCATGGCATCCACACTGCGCGCGACTAGCAGTAGTTACATGGGACGATCGTATACGTATATTTACTCGTGGAGCACCGATAATACCGATTTTAAGACACGGCGCTCAAAAGTCTGTTTGTTGTATAAATTGGAGACCATTCGCTGGCAAAGAACTGGCAGTAGCGTGTCACACAGGTGTCTTAGTTTGGACGATAGAATTAGGGGCAGCCAGTAATATTCTCAGTCACGCGGTGTTGCTAAAACAAAGAAATCATGCTCCTGTAACAAGCGTTAGATGGCATCCGCAGGGTGATCTATTGGTATCTTGTTCTCCAGCTGATACACGTATGATTATCTGGGATACTTCTAAAAAAGAGGGTGTTCCATTGAGACGAGTCGGAGGTGACGGCCTATGTTTCGCTCGTTGGTCGTCTTGCGGTTCTCATTTGTTTTCAGCCTCGTGTAGAAATATATTTAGGTATACCGTATTATTGGTTTTGTATTCTTATCTCTTACGTCGCATACAATTTTATTTCACGTATTAACAACTATGCATAGAATTTGGAACACAGGAGTAGCAACGTTATGGCACGCAGATAAATGGACAGTGCCTAATGGTCGTGTGGCTGTTGCGTGTTTCGGTCCTAATTTGACTCTGTTGTTTGCATCGAACGAAGACCCTGCCACAATCTTTTCTTTACCTCTGCAAGAAAATATTTTCGATGTTAAGAAGCCTTCTCTCGACGACGTCAAACTGGCCGTGCCTCTGATGGATTTAACAAGAGTTAACTTTTCGTTGGATGACAGTGGCAGTTACGTTACTGTCGGCGGAAGAATAACTGCAATGGAGTGGGACCCTACAGGAAGATATCTTGCTATCCTCTTCCAGGTATGTTCCTTCTCGAAATTTAATTCAAAAGATAATAGTCTAACGATAGATCTGTTAATTACTTAGGACAGCCCATACATCGCATTGATTAAAACCAAACTAGGAAATCTGTCACGTGTGATTGACGTTAAACCGAGTTGTCTTATAAAGGGATTTCCGGGCGAAGTTCCTAATTGCATGGACTTTTATCAAAAGTGTCAAAAAGGATCAGGCAATGTAATTTGTTTAACAATTGTATGGAGTAGTGGTCGTATCCAACACTTTCCAATAATCGAGAAGAAAATTGCTCCTGTTACGAATACGAGTACTTCAGTTTCATCGCACTCGTTGTTAAGGCACGATACATACAATTTCGATTTGACTGCCATTTACTGATTATATCGATTGTTATCTTGTCGAGCAAGAGCTACGAAAATTCTATCTTTAGCTTTTTTTTTTATCTGTTAATTTTTATACAAGGGTCCAAATATTTTTGTTAAACGGAGTATGAAAGAGCAATAAATCGTTCGTTCGTATAGATCAGGCACGACGTTCTCGCATGCCACATCACGTCCCGTCAGAAATTATATAATGTTTCATAACCGATCCGTCAACGTGCCTAGGGGAAAAAACATCGTTCAGCCCCGTGTTAAGTTCTAATGTGCTATCTTTCTAACGTATGGGATATACTACGAGACGGCTCTCGGGTTCGGTACCTAATTATACGAAGTCACATGCAGAGCGCACGTCTTTCTATTTTTACGTCGCTTGACCGAATGCTGAACGTCGACACGTACTTATGTATATATGCGATGCGTCCCGCACTATTTTCAATATATTTTACGGCGTTATTTATCCATCGTTCTAGAAACTCCATCGTCCTAAATATAAGTTTCTCAAACGCAGTTTTTTTTTACGATTTACAAGATATAGATTTCATAGACTGCATAGGAAAACTCATTGAGGAGTATACTCACACTATAATGTTCAATTACTTCATTATACTTTACTTTCTATTTTTTTCTATTAATCATCGTCATATCGGTTACCATAGAAGACGTTTCTTCGAGAGATCAATGCGTATTTCTAGTAAACGTAAAAATCAGATATTAAAAAAATAAAATTGTAATTCTAATTTCTAATAGTAAGTACACTTACAATTGTGCCGACCATAATTAGGATATCTGTTGACATTTGGTACAAGTTGAAAGTTCTTCCCTATTCTTATATCTTGTAGTTACTTTATTGTAAATTTGTTTAATAGTTCGTATCATATAAATGCGAAACAGCGAATAAAATAAAATCGTTTGGTTTTCCAATAAATGTAATAACTAAATAGAATAACGTTTTTGATGGTCGATGTATATAACTAAAATTCAAACTAAGGACATTTTCAACTTCGTTTCTAATCAGAGAAACAGTTGTCAATTGTCATCGTGGTACTGATCAAATGGACGGAACATGGAAACTCAATCTCACTTACGTAGATAGCCTTTTGGAAATCGCGAAGGGACGAGTCGCGTTGAATCCCCTTCGATTAAACGTTCGTTAAGGCACCTTTTTTTTCTCTCCCTTCTTCATTCTTTCTCTGTTATTGCATCCGTATGGGGTGTACGATCGAAATCCTTTTTCCAGTATATTTATTTTAATGGCAGTCGTACACATGCGGTGACTATGGTACGAACGGAGTTGACAGGTGCCTGGACAAAAAAGCGTGGTCGAGAGCTGGCATAGTATGTATAATGTAAGCATAGAGGGCTGGCAGGCCACATGTGCCACTCTATCACTTATCTACCCGTAATATGACGTATAACCCGACCATAAGATGCAACTGTGAACGCATGCGTGCATATATGTATGCGTGCGTATGCGTGAGTGCAGCAGTCAAGATGTACAGTACATACTATATACACGCATTTATACATACACAAGGGTTGAATAGAAGGATGCACGATCGCGCTTCTGTGTGCGTTTGCTTGGAAGAAACAGAGGACATTCCGACTTTCGAGGATCACGATGTCGCCAGAATCGCTATGGAATCATAACAACGCGTTTTGGACTGGCCAGTCAATGAACCAAGTACGATAGTCTACCATTTTTCTTATTCTTCCTTGGCTCGTTCTAACTTGCTCGGATTCTTTAATGCGACTATACATGACAAGCCACATACGCCAATTAGAAAGTATCGCGCATTTTGTTTTATCGTACTTAAAAGAATGCGATAATAAGAAAAGTTGGGTAATGCAATAAGAATAATATATAGTTTTCTACGAATTTTCGTGCTGTCCTCCATTTGTACTTTTATATTTAGATATTAGTCGTAGGTTAGTACATTTGAGAAGAAATTAAACGGTCGAGCATATTCAATCTACTAACTTTTAATGTTCCTTGTACCTTTAAATTCCTCGTATTCCCTGCTATACTTTCAAACCGTTTCTCTAAGCAATCCAAATTCCTATATAGCTTTAAACGACACGAAAATCATTTACACGAAACCACGAAATGACAAATCTTTTCTCAAGTCTGCTTCCTCGTCCCTTTCAGAACCGAGCTTCAAGTTGTTTCCACAGCTTCAAATACAGACAGCTGTTATCTTAAATTGAGCAAAGAGAAGCAAACGAAACTTGAATTTTGTTCAGTTTCAGAATGGTAGGGCATTTTTGAACTAACGAGACCAATACAGCGTATAGTATACGAAACATGGAGCGCGAGAGGGTTAACATAATGGAAATAATTTCCAAAACTTTAGGTACATCCAGCATGCGGTATTCCATCGACACGCCCCTAAACTTACCAAAAACTTGAAACAACTAGCGACGGTTACCCTAATGCGGCGTAAAGTATTCGAAACATAAGCAACGCAATACCGAATGAAGAACGCAACGATATCAAGCGCATTTATGCGAAAGTCCGAGATGCGAGGAAGGAGAACGAGGAGGAGGAGGAGGAGGAGGAGAACGGGGAGGTCAGTGAAATAATAGTAGGCTGTAATAGGAGGAAGGAGTGAACGACTTGCCCTCATGTGTGCGCGCGAAGAAGCTGTTGTTAATAAGTGACGCGTGTGCGGCAGCTGGTTTTACGTTTTTTGCCTTGCACCCGATTCTCGGGGTTCGAGCGACGAAAGATCGGTCTAAGCACCCCTTCTCCCGCCACTTTCACCGCTTCCATCTCTCGCCCGAGGCCCGATGCACCTCGACTTTGAATATTCCTTAACAGATTTTCAAAGAGATACCGATCGCCACGCGACGTCCAACTACCGAATCGCTTCTCGGCGTCAATGACCGGTTAAAAATAAATCCTGCGCTCTGGATAACTGTAAGAATACTTTGAGAAAGGAAATTAAAACTCGTATACGTTCGATTAATTTTCAGCGATCCTTTGGTAATTTATAAAAGTACGATGTACAAAGTAATCCATATGTACACGCGTACGGACACGCGTGCACGCATAAGTCAGGCATAACGTAATCTATGCTTTGGTAGAGAGTTAATTTGTAAACCGCGACCAACTCGCCGATTCTCATTCGCAACAACCCCGTAGATCCATGCACCGCCCTCTCGATTCTTGGATTCTGGATCCGTCAAACAACCACCACCACCGCCGCCACCTCCGCGATTCCACGCCCTCCCATACAACGTCCGCTTCTTTAACCACGAAGGCAATACCGATCGATCCTGTTCAGCAGCCAATCAAGGGAATGCCGGTCGATTAATCGCACGAATCAAAAGGCATTCGGACAACGCTAAACAACGGATGACGCAATCTGGTAGCAGTTCGTCAGCCTCGAAGACAATCCATCGGGTATGACGATCGGTTCGAACGATCTAAGAAGAGACAAAAACGTGCCGTGGAAGACGAATTCGAAGGAGCAGCAGCGAGGGAAAAGGGAGACGACAGACGCGCACGCAGATGTGTCGTGCCACCCTGAAACCGACGAGGTCGAGGCAAGTGCAGAGAAATGCACAAGTGCCGGACGATCTTCTCTTCTCCTCTTCTTATTTTTCTTCTTCTTCTTCTTCTTTGCTTGCACGAGGGAAACGAAGCACGGCCACGCGAGTGGGCGGCGCGTACCCTTCTCGAAGATTTCTTTCCTTGCTTCTGGCGCAGGGATGGAGGGGATCCTCCGTGTCGTCCGCTGGAAGAGCACTACGATGTCTTGTCCTGGCTGATAGTCGTCGCAGTGACGCGGGAACGGGTGTAGCCGAGCTGTATCTTCAGGATCGGATAGGCGCAAAGTGTCCAGGCGTTCGTTCGGCCACCCTGTAGCCGCTCGATTCTTCCTCGTCGCGATCAAGATCGCGCCATCGCGCGTGACGCGTAGACCTTGACAAGTGATAAGCTTATCACGTTGGAAGAGTCGTCGACGATTTATCGAAGAAGAAATTTTCTGCGACACGCTCGGTGTCCGCGGAGTTTGTTTGGGGAGTCTGATCGATCGGGCGGATCTCGTAAGTGGACAGTGTGAAGTTTTCTCGGACGGAGGTTATTAAGTTGGTTGCAGCATCGTGATGTCGTTGGTCGGTTGGTGATTCGATAGCACCGATTTCTTAAGTTGGTTCGATTTGTGATCGATGGTCGCGGCATTCGCAAGAAGGAGAATAAGTAAATACGTCGTTAACGAATGGAACGAGAAACGAATTCCGCGTCGAACGTTGTTTTCGAGCGTGGATATCGCGACGAGCATCGAGAGTTCAAAGTCAAACGATCGGAACTAAAATTAGTAAACGGTAGTTGAAAATAACGGCAACTGAATTTTATTAAAGGTCCATGAACCTATGCGAGCTTCATTTATCGTCGAACATACGGTTCATTCATGAATGCTATCGCACGTTAGTTGGAGGCTCGGTAATTCCAGAAATTCCTGCAATACCGTTTCACTCACGTGCTACTCGCGATTACTCGACCCACTATCGCTTTCTATCGCGCGTCACTCGTTGCAACATCCCGACTCGTCTTCTTAAAGCCTCTGTAACTTTCCGTTATACGCCAGCCTGCCACGTATAATTTTGCCAATGAATGCCAACCTTCCGTTCCGTATCGCGAAGTCAATTTTATATCGGAAAATTTACGGAAAAACGAAAGTTTCAGGTTGCGGCGACATGCATCTCGAAGATTACCACGCGAACAGAAACGAAGAGGACGTGCAACGGGCGGTTTCCAAGAACACGAAACAGGAGGCTTTCAACAGTTTGCACCTGGCACCTGTCGCGACCATAAACACCAGCGATCAATCCTGTTGGATCGCTTCTCACGCAGACAGCGTCTCCTCTCCCGTTCTGCCAAACAATTTCAGCCCCAGAGAGTACACGGACTGGGAGCAACTCACCACCGTCTTCCAGTATCCCTGTCAACCGTATTCGTCCACAGACAGGTCGCCAGTAAGCACAAGTAGCGAAGCTACCACGCCAACCTGGAACAATGTCGTTCGCAGCGAAGCATCGGACTGTTCCAATAGCCAAAGATTACCATCCGTTGGTTCTGCATTCTCTTTCTCAAGAACTTTCTGTAATACGATCTATCCAGAGTACCAGGGATATCAGGATTACCAAGAGTATCAGGACGACGTATCCTTGACCTCTTTGCCCCTCGTCCTTCATAATCAAACGGACGATCAGGCGTTCAACGGTTGCATGCAGGCAGCCACGGACGAATTCGATCTTAGTTTAATCAGAGGCGATCCTACGTCGTTGTTAAGCAACGTGGAGTCTCCTTCTTCCCCGTCGTCCACGTACCTGGAAGAGCTTCAGGATCCGTTTTCCAACCTGAACGGATCTTGCTACGCGGTTGGACACTTGGTATCCGGCCAGCAAACCTGCGTTTCCACGATGAATTTCGTCAACGATACTGGATTGAACGACGGATTTGCGAATCAAGTTGTTCTGCCCAGGAACGAAGGACTGTTGCTGACCGACAGAAGAGTGCCGGTGTCCAAGCCTGCGAGCGACACGGACACCCGAAGCAAATCTTTCGGTGAGTCTAAAGCTGTTTTTAGTTAATATTCGTCGACCATTAGTATATATGTATGCGTATCGATTTACGCGATTCTTAAAGTACAATTCGGTAAGCTGTCGTTATGGTCATTGGTTTGTTTCTCACTTTTTTTTCACTTTTTTACGCTATTTATGCGTTTGATTAAATTATAGTGTATTACGCCGAAGTGTAGCAGCATATTTTCAATCGTAAATTTCATATTTCAAAGGAAATAATCTTAAATCGTATCTTGCTATAGCACTCTGTAGTATACTTAGTAAGACGTAAGGTACTTTCGGGAGCCACCGATCTCGCACCGTTCAACGATTAATCGTTCTCTTTCTCGTTACCCGATGTACGCAGGAAGTGGCGGTAAGAATCATGCTTGTTTTAAGAACGTGACAAATAAATAGAAATACGAAAAAGTAGCACTCGACTACCACTCTCGAGTGCAGCGAGTAGTTTCGAGTAGTTTCCTTAACGAGTCTCGAGATCTACGGCTTGTTTACACGCTGATGACATGTTTGTTTCCGTTTCAGACTGTTCAACGACAGACGACAACTTGACGTCGACGTATCAGTGCCGATGGATAGACTGTGGCTGCGCTTTCGCCGAACAAGAGGGTCTGGTTCGACATATCGAAAGAAGACACGTGGAATCCTCGTCGTCGAACGCGCATGGACACGGAAGACGGGTTCAAAGGGACAGGGACAAGGATAAAGACAAAGAGGGAGAGGGTTACGCTGGTTCCGTAAGCGGCCAAGATGAATTCGCTTGCCTTTGGCAAGGATGTCCGCGTGTTCGACCTTTTAACGCCAGATACAAGCTACTGATTCATATGAGGGTCCATAGCGGAGAAAAGCCTAATAAGTGTCCGGTATGGGTTCTTTTATATCTCGTTATATCAAGTGGTATACTTTGTTACAGCGGTTAGTTCGAAGTATTCGTCAAACTCTCAAATACACAATATGCTAGAAGATTCACGCGTTTAAGTATCATCGATACTTATTGTCCGTAAAAAGTTGAAAGTACGTATTTTATGCGACAGCGGAAACGCAAGGAGAAATAATTATTCTTCGAATCGTTTATTCGAGATTAAGAAGTCGTTCTTCGTTCTTACTCAAAAACCCTCTTCTGTTGAACTCTTCTCGAACATGTTGGTCGAAGCGAATATGTTTCTTCTGTGGTTTTGCTTCAAACTTTCTCTAAGCTGTTGCATTTTAATCGAAACCACCATAAGTAGAGCTATGGTGTAATTAATTGTACTTTCATTTTTACAGTTCACCGGATGCAAGAAGGCGTTTTCACGATTGGAGAACCTGAAGATTCACCAAAGATCTCATACGGGAGAAAGACCGTACGCCTGTCAGCATCGCGGTTGCTCCAAAGCGTTCAGTAACAGCAGTGATCGTGCAAAACATCAGAGGACTCATTACGACACGGTGAGTTTGTTATTTTATTTAGTTATACAGATTGAAACCTGCTTGAACTACGATACCCGGATTATCATAAATGTGTGTATATATATTTAAAAGGAGGAAGGAGCAAAATCGGTCGTTTTAACAAGTCAGCTATTTGCATAACTTAAAAACATATTTATGGTTTGATTTCAATCGCCTGCGCGCGTCTGATTTAGCTATCTTGGGATAAATATCGATACAGCGTTCTTACGTTACGTAAGACGATCGCAATTAAAGAACGATATTTCATCATATGGTATTCGCATTTGCGTACAGTTGGTTTTCAATTATGATTATTCGAACAGGTGACGAAAGACGAGTAAAAAGTTGTCGCATAATTGCGTATTAATCGCTCGGTCATTTTTATTAGCAATTTATTTTCGTACAGCGATCCTTTGATATTTACGCGATCGAACCTCTTCGATATTCTTTCGTATCTTTCAACTGCAAGCGCGTGAAAACTCGAGCTATCGTTGTATCGAAGTACTTTGAAATTTGGATAAATGGATATTTTTTGTAATTAAAATTACGTAAAACGTATCGCGCGCGATATTACTCGATCGTAGAGTAACTTTAAGAAAGAGAAGCGCTTATCGCCAATGTTGAAATTTTGTAGCACGAAAGGTCAGTGAACATAAGCTGACTCGATAACTCGAAAAGCTTGCGAATTACGATACGCGAAACGTAACATTTTGCTATTGTAACAATAAAAAAATGTATTATCGCTTTAAAAAGACGCGGACACGATAATTTTGTCGCTCAACGAATAACGGCTACTTAACGCAATTATCGCTCGACAATTACCTTTTGTCCAGCTGCTTTCCAACCAATAATTACCATTACCGCCTAAATCGTTTCACTGCCGTGTAGTATCATCTGTTTACACGTACCAGGCAATACTAGCGTACACGAATAGAGCCGCTTGTACAGTTCCGTTCTTTTAAATATCCACCTAGATATCCGCGACTTTTATCGAACAAAAACAAGAATCTCAAAAGAGACGAATAAATCTGCTACGAATATTTCGCGTTATCGAATTACCGTAGCGAATACTTGCCTGTACGATACTATGTGTTCGTGTTCGAACTATAGCGAACAGCTATAGCAAAGTCAGATCAGCGCTAGACAGGAAAATAAACTTAGTTTATAAAAAATATTTTTAACAAAATGCTTGCGCAAATTTTCAGAAACCGTACGCGTGTCAGGTTAGCGGATGCGGAAAAAGGTACACAGACCCGTCGAGTCTCAGGAAACACGTGAAAAATCACTCGGAACCAACGACGCCGCTGTCCAACTTGTCATTGACATCGGACGGCAAGGCTTCGGCTAACCTGACTAAAAGTTCAAGCAACTCGCGGCACGATCCGATTTCTACTAGTTCGAGGCAACAGCAACAACAAGCGCGAACGGCGATCGTTTACACCACGGAATCGAATTATCGAACGTATAAGACTTCGGAGTCTTACGCGGACGAGGACGCGGACCTGTTCCAGACGAATCTGTGTCAGGTCGATCGGATTTCCATGAACCTTGACAGCAATCAAGAGTACGTGCCGATCGAATCTGTGAAACGCTTTCTCATCGACGATGTCAGTGCGTCAGGATCGCACGTGGAAGGTACAGGTAAGGGGAACGATTCACGATTAACGTTAGAAAGATCGGTCGCGTCGCTTCGACCGATCAACGAATCATCGATAGGAGGAGATTCTCTGCGATTTCTAAGAAATCATCGACGCATTCATACTTTACGCATTCGTATCGACGGATCATACTTTACAGGGATATCATTAAAATTTGCCAAGAATGGAAATTGTACGATCGTTTCTTTCGTACACTTTACAGCAATAACCATATTATCTTCGATCTTTTATTCATCGGGCACGTTTTATCTACTTTTATTCGTCGGCTGACCAAGAAACGTTGCAACTAATCCGATTTTGTTGTCCGCTAGAGATTTAACCTACGGCAGAGTCTATGCATCGATTTTTCGTAAAATTCGCGGAGCGTCGAACACCTTCTCGCCTATGTTCGAAGTAAATGGACGGCAAGCTCGAGAAAAATTCCGAGAACGCGCGATAAAACAGACGCGACTCCTACCGTTTCGAACAAAAAGTCGAGCAGCGTTGTTCGAGCGACCCGTACGAATCTTCATTGTACTGGTCCGCGCGTGCTGCCTTTTTCTGTCCCGGTAAATAGTAACGGCGCCGCCGATGACAGTGCGCGTTTCGCTTCCACCATGCTTAATCTCAGAGGAGGTTCAAACACGCTTTACGCGTTTACCCCACACCGAGTCTTAAAATAATATTCCCGACTTTTTTGGCCGGGAGCACACGCACGTAACGCACGCGCCAAAACAGACGACGCGGCTGCCACGTGCGACACACGCGTGCCCTTTTAAATTCCAGCCCTCGAGCCCGCGATTTTCTACCAAATAATACAGCCACATCGTCGATCCCCACTCTACTCCTTTCTAAAATCGTTCTTCGTTCGCTGTTTATCAGCGATAGGCTCTAGGCTAGGTACGGCTCGAGTGCATCGTCGTGCATACCGTATATGCGGGCGTTTCATTTTTCCAATCGTTAAGTTTCATACCATTTATGATCGACGATAATCGCTCGTTCGTATCGATACGTACGATTTCGCGCGTATTTCCATTATCGCATACTCCCTGTGGTATTTTGAACGATGTGCGGCGAGCAATTTAAAAGATATTTTAAAACAACGGATCAGCAGCCGGAAGCAGTATCTCGATATGAATTTATCGAGAGAAATTCATCGATATCGCGTTTCGTTCGGATTTATGTTTATTCATAGAATTATAAATACGCGTACGTGTATGTATATCGAAGCTAGTCTCGTCGTTGTACGTGCGTAATAATAAAATTTCGATCACCGAGCTAATGGAGTTTGATCGACTTAAGGGTCGAGTCTAGGTCTAGGTCTTTAAACTAGATTCGCGAAACTAGCGCACAGTGGTCGTTCAAATCTGTTTTCTACTTTACAGGGTACCAGGTCGAGGATGAAGTGCCCGACTTCCAAGAGCTCGGTTCCGATATCGAACAACAGTTTCTCGAACTAAGCAGCCTCGATGACGCGGTTTTCATCGACGGTTGAGAAACATGTTTATCATAGGAGGAGGATCGAAGAAGACTTCGCGGTGAACGCGCCATATTTCCAAAGACTCGTTTCCATTTCTTTTTGTATTCGATTTTTATACGCTTTCGCTCGATTAGATAAATTTCATCGACAGATATATTTTTGTACATAGACCGTTGTATATATCATTAAATACACGATTTTGACTATTACGTCCGATGTTATCTTATTTTTGACTTTTTAAGAAAAAGTGACGTTTGCTATCTGAATATTA
Organism: Bombus vosnesenskii; assembly: GCF_011952255.1. Lineage (NCBI taxonomy): Eukaryota > Metazoa > Arthropoda > Insecta > Hymenoptera > Apidae > Bombus > Bombus vosnesenskii. The sequence goes on along the minus strand of NW_022882959.1, from coordinate 296,488 downwards.
TCGATAACGTTACCGATTTTGCGAACGAACTGATTTGTTTCACGATATAATTTTGTTATTATCGCGTTATCGTTAATAAGAAAATTTACGAAATTAATACGAAGATATAGAAATTAAGAAACCTTGGCTATGCTTATAAAACGTGGACTTTTTATTTATTCGTCGTACATCGAGTCAGAGACAGCGACAATTTTTCTACGATACGATGTAATCCTCAAACGCAGAACGCAGTTTCGTCGAAAGGGCGTTCGAATTCTGACTTCTTTCTCCGAATCGTTGCACATCCTTAAGAAAACGACTCACTATACAAGTATTTTTGTACAAAATACATCGCGATATTTTCGTTCGTAGAAAGCGTTACGAACAACGAGTCCTCGTTCCTATTAATTTAATTCGAATTACTTGAATTCGAAGCATTCCAATAAGTTTGAAGAATAATAAGAATAACAATAATAAGAAGAATAATAAACTCGTGATTTGTAAAATTTTTAACGATCTAGACTTCACGAGTCACGAGTTATCGATATTAATAAGTACCCCGTTGCTTATGTTAACAAAACTTACGTGCTAGTAAAACCGATGAAATTCCGCAAATTGTACATTAACTGGTTATTCCGTTTGAGGAAAAATGACAAAATTGTAAAAAGGAAATACTTGATTCGTTGTTTGTCGATCGACTAACTGCGTTCCAGTTGATCGATAGATCTGGTGTAAAAACTTGGAAGGATATATTTCGAGTCAACTAAATTAGATAAATCTGTGGCGGCACTCGACAAGCATCCGAGCTAATCGGATTAGTCTAACAGCTTAAGTACCGCCTTCTCTTTTTTTTTCCCTATATCGAGCTTGTCGTTAACCTACTGTAATGGCCCCTCGCGCGGATCGTAACGATGACATGCTGCAGCAAGCTTTGTATAAAAAGCAATCTGACCCACTACAGAGATGTTTTAGTGGCGATAGGGTTAAGCAACGGTTTATTTTCAAGCTGTGCTGCACCGAGACGGTTTCGCCCCCTCCGCCAGTTTGTCGCAAATTAGTTTGAAGAAATTGTTCAGCGCCTTGGTTTGTATCTCCTGCAACAGACGGAAAACACGACGAATTAACGTTTGAAACGTGATTCGCTATTAATCGAGCTCTTGTAGAAGAAACGTGCTCGTAATGCCGAGTACTCACCCCGTTGATCGTGATCGTTGGAACGAAAGAGAGTCTCGCGGCCAACTCTTTCGTTTTCTCGCCATACGCGACCAACAGATCGTCCGACAGAGAACTCTTGATGCACTCGTTCATCTTCTCTTGGATCTGCTCGCTCAATCCTACGTTCTTGGCACACTGGAAAATCGTTTCGTACTTTTGTCTCGAAGAAAAGATTCCTCGGGTAACAGGTTTGCTTTAATCCCGTCGCGAACCTTCGATTTTTATATTTTAAGTTTGTTCTTATTTCGACGAAGCAGCAAAATTCGTCGTATTTTTAGGCGATCGTTTAACGTAAAGTTCAAGCTAAAGGATTATTAATCATACGACGTTAACGTTAATTGTTACGTTAGAACGGTGTAAACGGTTAATGAAAAATTTGTGTAGCGCGAGTTTCTTTATCGACGAACTTGTCAGCTTTTAATCCATCGATATTTGCTCTTCTCTTTAACATGCTTAAAAATCGATACGAAAATACACGAACACTTGGCTAAAAACTTGGCCACTGATTATCTTCCTTTTCTATCAGCCGACTATCTATCAAAATTTTAATTGTTTTCCAAATTACCGATCGATCTTTGATTAAACGCGTTTCAAGAACAGATATCAACGGATCCGAGATAGCGTCAAATATCTTCGCACTGATTCGTAGAAACGAAACATTTCCATTTGGCGAGAAAGGCCTTTCCTCTTTTGTTCTCCTCCTCTTTTATCCTTTCGGGCTAATCGACTTTCGGGAATCGGTCAACCAAACGATTTTCCAACAATTTACCTACGATTTCCGATTACTTTTGTTCTCACAGGGCAATTATAAATAAACGATTCTAAACAATTCTACGCGCGTTTTAGAACATTTGATATAGGGCACTGTATATCGAAGAATTTCTAAAAAGTTTGCACAGTAGTATCTAACAACGTGTGAAAATTCAATGTCTTTTATTGGTTTAATTATATTCGGTTAAATTTCTAGTTTCGAGAAAGATGGCAGAAAAGGTAAATAAAAATAACGAGTACCTGTGAAAGAGAGGATGGCGGAAACTGCGAGGTCATTGCGCAACCAACTAGCGCCACGGTATGTTGTTGAACCTTATCAGCCGTTTCTCCGTTCTGAATCGCGTGAATACCGCACGCCTGAGCCTTGTTCCCATTGCACTCAGCTTCTCCGTGCTGACACGCGAAGCGCCATTTTTGCGTGATTGGATCTTGCCAATGCTATTTATTTAGATGTAAATAAGTATATAAGAATAAATGACATACGGCTCGATTCGTACGATACGTTGTATTTGCCGACGTTATTCTATTTCTTATTTATCTATCGCGTTTAGCGTAAACCGTATTAGTTGCGCGTCCGACATAGTAGGTAATGACATAGCAAAGTGCGATAGGACCACTCACCGATGCTTTCCCGTACGGAACGAAAGTGACTCTGATGTAATCTTTCAATACATCGTATTGCGGCAATAGTTGCTGCTTGATCCACCGTATGCTATCTGGGCATAGCGATTCGTAATAAACTCCCACATCTATCGCTGCATTCGACTCGCCGCCGGCCACCTACACAGTTATCACAGAACGATCACGAGTCTACGATATGGTTGTCGATCATCTTACGCTTAATTATATTTTAACCGACGAATTAGGTTCAAGTTAGTTTAAGCGAGCGTAAATTAGTACAAGTTATCGTAAGAGACTGTCGTTTGGCGTAGTTTGCGAGAGAGGTAATCGGAAGCCTCGTAACCCCATAGGGGAGTCGATAAAATTCGGCTATTGCTATCCTACGTTTACATAAATTGTGCGAACGATAGGTATATTATTTAATATTTCGTTGATATAAATTACAAATAGATTAGAAATAAAAAATGTGTGTGCGATTACATTTCAATACAAAGGTACCTGAAAGCAGATTTTCACGCAACTTTATATTTTTATTTCGGCTTGTAATAAAACGTTCTTCGTCCTTCCAAACATTACAACGTATGACAAACTAGAATAAAATTCTCTGTTATATAGATATCGTGTGTATCCCGTCTTCCGTTCTCTATACTTATCACTTATCGAATTGGTATTTTTACAATTAAACTAAAGGAATGGAGTTTCGATAAGAATATGCTTTAATATTAAACATTATAACAAATATCTTTTATGTTCGATATTTTATATACGTACGTTTCTCGATATGTATATCTATAGATATAACCATGATCTAACGATAATTACTACAAATAGTCGGCGTGTTATAAAGAATTGTATAATGTTATTTATTTGCTCTGTGATTAATTAATCAATTTGACAATTCGATCAGTGATTAATTTAATGACATTATAACGAATATTTTCGTAATAAATTTCTATAAGTAACCTCTCGTAGCTTTTGGAACAAAGAAACAGGATCATCGCGAATAATCGATAAACAGGTTTCAATGTTGTACGATACTCGAGGGGAAAAACTTCTTGAAAACCGGCTTTCGTCTTGATAGCTTTTTTCATCGATGTGTCAAAATAAGAACTTTCAGATTAGATTTACCACGAATGTCAATTATTATTTCATGTTATATACTTGTTATTTTAAAAGTCGGCAACGATATTAAAACAAAGATACGACCAACAGATCAAACTTTTTGATAATTTGAAATTTGAAATTTTATTTCTGTCTCTTCATTATCTAGTAAAAGGAATCATAAAACGTAAGCAAACTTCAACAGCGAATTCAACGTAAGTTGTGACAAAAATCTGTTGGAAACAATAGGTAATTATAATTTAAAGACAATTTGCCCATTATAATACTGTCGTCGTATAACCAGTTATCTTAACCATGATGGGAAGGAACGAGTCAACACATTCATGGTAATAATTCATTTATCGAGCGATTTCCTCTTTCTTTGTTTCTAATACATCGTTTTATTTACATTCGAAATACATGTCACATTTAGTGCAAAAAAAATACGATATAAATAGCTTTACTTACTATATTTAAAAATTCTACATATTAAATGGAAATAGAAAGAGAGAGAGAGAGAGATTCTACGTTTTAAATGGGAACAAATACAAGGTCTACATGTCTATAGAAATAAATAAAACTTTTATAACCTAAATAAGCGGAAATTTCACATTCCAAATGGGAATAATAAAACATCCTATATTCCAGATCTCTTTCAAATAAAAACATATGGAAATTCTACATTGAAAACTACAATAAAAAGACATCCCACGTTCTATGTGGAAATGTACAGAAACTCGACATTCTAAATGGAGAATCTTACATTTTAAGTGGAAAATAAATAAAAATTTCACACGTGAGATAGAATCTCTTATGAACACATATTTATCGAAAATACAAACTATGAAAAGTGAAATTAAAGGAATTCTCACTTACCAAAGCACTATGGCCGAGGAACGCGACAGCGAGTATGGCCGTGATCGAGCTGCTCGTACTGAACAGGTAGCACCGCATGGTCTTTCTGGTATACCGACAAACTGGCCAACAGCTTTTAAACCAGCTTTATCTATAATCTATAGTCCACAGTCTATAGCGACGTCGAACCTGTGCCAAGGAGGGAGACTTTGAAAATGTAGGAGGGGCCGATAGAAAGAGCGATACGAGAGAGGCAGGGAAGAGAAGAGAGACGGGAAATCGTACATAGTAGACGGTACTTCATACGGTACTACAGACAGTAATTCACATGTAACTTCACTTTCACTACTAAAGAATACAATGATGTAGTAATGGGTTTGCGAATTAATCGATTAAATTAATAACGAAGCAATTAACAGTAACTTTTAATGTAAAAACCATGTGAATTGCGTAGATATACAGTCTTTGTCATTCATTATGTTATAAAAAGTAACATAATAAGGAACAATATTTATTGTTTACATTTGTGGACAAATATATATTCGATTTTCATACATATCCATCTATTTTGATATTTGATAAATTATTGCAAGAATATTTTCGGTTCATTCGTTTTTAAATAATTAATCAACAATTAACACTTTACCGATCGATAGCCGATTAGTTGGTTTTTCGTCGCCGACGCCTACCGACCGATAACCTATTAATCGGCTTTTTGTCGTCGACAATCTTTCTCATTATTTGAGCAGTAATTTGTTATTTGGTACTAAGGTACTTTGTTCAGTTGCGTTGCTTCGTAAGCTCCCACAGTTTTATACCAATTTGAAAGACGCACCACTCGCGATGAACAAAAAGAATGGTATTGGAGAGTCTAAACCGAAACAGAACCGGCGCCAGGGAGAATCTGCGCCCGAACTGCCGGTCGGACGTGCGTATGCTGTTGAACTGCTAGCAGTCGGTAAAGTGTTAATACTACACAGAGATAAAAAACACTGTTGATCGTAGAACTGAAAATATCATAACACTTTAACATTTACAATATCGATATCTCTTGACATTGTACAAAGCGACGAATGCAAATGTCAAAATTAGTATTTCACATTGTTTGCACGATAAAACAACACATAATTTAATCGATCTACCATATTCGCTACAAAATTTCATCTGTATAGCTACTATATGTAACAATCTTATACAAAATAAAATTAAGGATCGATTCCCTGATGAAATTTCAATGGTCTCTTATTTTCTTTTAGATCCCTTAATATTTCGTTAGCTCGTGTCTTGAAAGTTTCTGCTAGCTCTGCACTTTGCTGCACACCATCGCCCCTCTTGTGCATTATAGACAAATTAGCACAAGCATATGGGTTATTTAATTCGCAACATTTTAATGACAGTTTATAGGCCTCTTTTAAATTCTTTTCTACGTATCCTTCGATACCGCTTAAGTAAATGCCTGACAAAAAGAAGCAAGCTTTCTCTTGGTTTAAATCGCAAGCTTTTTTTAATAGTTTCATTCCAAGCAAGACCTGAGTACCCCTGACTGGCTCAAGTTTTTCTTGAGATATCGCAAGAGCGCCTGCGTGAAGGCAGCCTCTTGCATCGTCCTTATCACAACCTCTTTGCATGTATTTGAATGCTTCTTTGGAATCTTTCTCACATTCTGTACCTATAAAAATTCAATTTGCAAATTTATAAATAGCAAATAACAGTTTCGGTAAATACTAGTTACCATTAAATATTAGTTAATTACGTAAGATATTAAACGAACGATATAAATTTGAAAAAGATAAAACATGATATAAATAACATATTTGGCGAAGAGACGAAAATACCGTGGGCAACATTTTGATTTTCCCGGTACGAGGCACGCGCCATTTTTACTCACCCATTACTCTGTAATCGCCGTATTTTGTGCAACTTTTCCCATAACCGCGTTCGTCACAATTTTTCTTATACAGATTTAGCGCCTCCTTGGGATTTTGCTTAATAGATTCATGATAATCACCCAAAAGATGGCAAACTATCGAAAAATGTCAAACATTTGAGATACGAGGTTAGAATCACCAACAGCCTCGGTGCTTACCTTCAGCTTTCTTCTCACTTAAACATCCAAATTGATATTCTATATAAAGATTCTTTAAATATTCTTCTACCTCTTCTTTCTTTTTAAAATCGTATGCCGCCATATTAAGTGATTACTTTTGAGTTACTAGCGTCGGGCAAACTTATCAGAAAAATAAGCACATGGTTTCTATTTTAAAGACCAATCAAACGATGAAACGGTATGCGTGCGCATCCCGTAATTTTTCGAACGAGCGCAAGTCGACAACCAAGGTACTAGCAATTCACAACATTAGAGCTGCTTGTCAGTTCAGGTGTGCTTGTCATGCAGTACGCTGTAAGTACATATCAAGTTATTTCTACGGGGCACATGAGGACATATATCTTCACAATTATAGGATAATTCATATGTCGAAGAGGAAAATACGCTTATTGAAGTGAGTAATTTTGATTTAATTTGATTAATACTTTCTGTTAAACTATCGACGAAGTTGTTATAAACTGTTTATAATCGTTTGCAAATTTATTTCTTCGGTCTTTTTTACATTTTTCATGATCCTTGTTTTCAATCACACATACTAATTTCAAATAACTTGCTTTGCTATAATTTTAAGGTTACCGAACTACATATATTGTTTTGTACTAAAAACAATAGCATATCGTTTTAAAACATAAGTAGTTATAATTACGTCTACAACAAAAGCTTTAGAATCGTTCGTCCAATTAAAAGAATGTATATATTTTTGTTGAAAGATTCGGTAATCACTTTCGAATAGTTTTCGTATAATGGGATATTTGGTCGGTTTACAATTTTATAATCTGATGAAATATAAAGTGACAATTAAATGCAATGTTAATATCATATTTATATCCTCATTTCTCTTGTTGTTTAATAAAAACAAACAATTCAGTTTTCATATATTATATAATTAAATGCTTTTTTTTTTATTTACCATACAAATTGCTTTGAAAAAAGCTAAATTCACACGATTATTTGTTAATTAATATTAAGATCGATTAACATAATTATCTTAAAGCAACTGTATACAATGTTTCGTAAACTGAGGGAAAACGATAAACTAGACTAAAAAAGTCCAAAATGTATTCAAAATTGAAAACACGTGTGTGTATATATATATATATATATATATATGTACGTAGACAATATTGTATCAAATACAGTTGTATATTTAACTAAATGTGACAAAGAAAAACATATTTTGTATAAAATAGAGAATATTCGACAAACCGATACAAATCGATCTAGTCTAGTCGATTTAAACTTTCCTTACTACTAGGTCAATTCGTAGAGTTCATTCGGTTAGGGGGCCGTCTCTTTATCTACCCTTCGTAATCAGAATTCATCTACATAGCAAGTGCAAATGTAAATGTAAAATACACCGAATGAATTGTACGCGGGCTTAACTTATGTCGCTTTCGTATTTACCCCAATCTAATATAATCTTTTTTTACTCGAGTACATGAGCGACACCTGCGTATGATTTATGCCACTTACCACACATCCATTAACCTTCTGCACTTGACCTATTTGTATTTCTTGCATGTTTAATCCGATCGATATTTCCATCCAATTGATATCGATATTTGATAGTGCTTGACATGAAATTTTACAGGTATCCTTTAAAAGTTCATAACATAAAAATTTGTTAATTATATATACGCTCAAAATTATACAAATCAATTAATTCATGCAAAATATTCTACCCGTAACTCATTCAGTATACTCTATGCATAATCACGTTAGTTGTATTAACTGGTATTTATGAATATTTGAAACATTCTATTTCTGGTTTATTTATTATTCGTTTTATCTGTCATACGGAATAACGTGAATCTTGACAGCCTGATTGATACTTCAAAGTTGAAGGTCATAGTTAAATTCTCAGAATCAATTCAGTTTCAGTCGACTCCTTGAACTTGAAGAAAGTTAAAATTAGTTTATTAGTTTTTATATTTCATGTTTTTAGAATGTAGTACATGTAAATAAAAATATTATTAAACAAAGGAGAGATATTATTATATGCAAAAATAAAATATTTTTTTAGTTTCTATACTCGATCTATAGGAATGAGAAATTTTTTGGTTAATCAATAATAACTCATTTGTTCTAAGAATTTAATTTTCATACAATTCATTACTACTAGGTCTTATAGTTGCCATATTTTTCAAACTATCGATCCCAACATTTCACTTTGTAATGTAGTTTATGGTCGTAATTGCGAAATTTTTATTATCAGGTGTTCTTGTCGTATTATGCATTGTTAAATGGCACATTTGGTCATTTTACGTTCAAATACGATTTTATGAATGCTGGTCGCATACATAGAGGTGGGTTGTACGGCTTAGACACGCTATAATTCGGGGTGATTCAACGCGTAACTGAGTTCAAGGACAACACACACACACACACACACATTTCGTCGGCAAACGAATGAAATACTTAACGAGCAAAAAGCAATATGTTCCTGAGAAACACAATATCAAGTAATGTCGGCGAAATAATGGCGTCGAAAATTGCACGATATACTTATTAAAATGACATTTTTCGTGACTTTTGATATTCTCATTTAATTTATCGATAAGTTAATTCGGGAAACATAATTTATTAATATATTCGACCGTTCAAATAGTGCAAAAGATACACAGAACTATGCTTTACAACAAAATAAAATGCATACTTAATTGCCCGTCGGTCACCAACTTTTACTATATCAAGTATACTATCATTTTCTAATAGCGATCTAACAGTCAAGGTGTAACGACTCTTCTACAATTGTTACGCGTAACGACAATCCTCAAGGCAAAATCTCTTTCTCTGCCTAATCCAGTGTCTTTCGTTTTTAGATGAGCGAGTCTGTGAAGGTGGCTGTGAGATGTCGCCCAATGAACGCTCGGGAGCTCCAGCAGGGATGCAGGGTACGTTCATAGAGGCGGACAATGAACAGCCAGGAGATCGTCGACGCTTCTGAGTTCGTGTCACATGCACCCGCGCCACCAACGTGCGCTATGCACGCTTCCGCTTCTGTTTCTTGTTTTGTTTATTCGTGGAAAGTATGTGGATAACTCGTCATTGTTCTATCGAACGCGTTGTAGCCTAGCGACCGTATCAAAACACGCGAGCAACATGCATGGACACTGTAATTTTTCCGCTAGGAAATTTTTTACGAGATCATCCTCTCTGAATCTTCGAATCTTTGACTCGAGTTCGTTGGACGAATGAATTTCGTCCGATTAAGGCTGGTTTCAGTTTTATTAAGTAAGTAAAGTCACCACGAAGATTCTGATTGATGTCTTTTTTCTTTTTTTTTTTCTTTTGTTTCAGATCTTTTACCCTCTATATGCAATGTGGGACGTGTAAGCTTCCAACGATTTTTCGATCGCGTATTTAAATAATTTTGTTTAAATGTCGATGTCTTTTTAAACAAATTTTTAAATATGTCACTTTGAAACCTGTTGGATATCGTGGCAGAGATGCTAATAAATAGCCACGAATTTTTCTAGATCTTTTCGAATGTCCCCCAACAAGCTAAAAACTCGGCTTAGCCTTAAGCTCTCGTCCCACATTGCACAACGCGTTAGTAAAAAGAGAACTGCATTTTTTATTTATTCAAACTGAATAGTTCTTTTTAATATTTTTAACGTCTTGTGGCTGTTAGCAACGTGACGTGGCATTGAATGTAAGAATTTTTTAACAAATAGAAACTGTCTGTCTTTAGCGTCGCACAGTGTTTAAATTTTGCTTATAACTGTTATAGCTATTATAATTCTGCAGTAAACCGTAAAGAGCTTGAATTTCTTTCACACCGTAAAGAAGAACAAAAGATTGATCGTATAATATAGGTTATGAATTCGACAATTTACATCGGAAATGAAATAAAGAAATCCCCTTTATCCTATACAAACCAAACGTAATTTTTTAACAATAAAAGAAATTGAAAGAACGGCGAAATAATTAGTTTACCGTAACGTGTATCAACGAGTATATTTCGTTTTTCTGCGTATCAAGGAATCCTACACCATCGTCGAAAAGTATCCCTACAGTTGCTTATTACTTGAAATGTAACTTATATATCTGTTATAAAATATTATGACACGATATTCAACTATTCACATCAATAAAACTGTAAATTTCTTTTGCACAAATGCTATGTAATATAACGGAAGAGTTTCGCTATTTGAGAAATTCTCGATTTCAAAATTGTTTAATTTTTAAGATATAGATTAAATAAAAGCAGATCTTCTAACCTCACAGATAAATCGCACATCATGCTTACTTCAAGTACCTAGTACATACTATTCCAAAGTTATAATTATACGGAAGAATATAGAAAAATAACAAATATGACAGTTAACTATTAGTTTGTATACTACGTTTGTAACTTCTATACTTTAATAAAAAACCATTTTATCGAGATATTCATAATTTTTCAGGTTTCGATCGACAAGTTTTTAATTATGCGTTAAACGTTTCATGAATATGCATTGCAATTCGTGTGAACCTCGTGTGAACCGAAACCCAGACCAGGTCAAAACACGAGAAACTATAAATATATCGTTTAATAATTAGCGCGGAACTTTTGAAAATCTGAAAATCATTATACCGTTGTTACAAATCGTACGCAATATGTGCGTGTATTTGTCGCGAATCATACGATCGCACCTACGCAAAGTTACACGTACACGCAGCGTGCACGTGTGCCTCTTGTGGCAGTGTGTCAACCACGTGTGTCGCCGTACATGAACGTAAAAGAGGGAAAAACAAGGAGGATATAAAATTGGTAGCACGACTGTGGCTTTCCATCGATTTGGCATATATTCCGCTTCATCGATAAGCATGTGAATACGTATGTAAACTATATACATATATATATATAGGCATGTAAAATGATGTGTGCAACGACGCGGTTCGATACCACTATCTATGCATCGTGTATGCACCGATCAGCTTAGCGTGCCTACGTTACCTTCTGAATATCTTATGGAATAGTAAATTTAATGACGACTCACTGTACACGATGGCCCGTGATACATAGCTGCGAGCTACGTTGATGGACGTACGATGAAAGTGGAAAGGGACTTCGAGTCAACACGTGACAGATAGAATAAAAGTTTTCTTTTCTTTTAATTGTATTTACGTTTGTTTTTCATTACTTAAGAAGTGTAGAATGTTAACTTTGTTGAAAGAATTCGTGCGCTGTATTCGTTCAATTTGATTAAGTTTGATAATGCATATAGAAACGTAAAATGATTTAAGATACAGGAATTATCAGGAAAAATATTCGTTATTTCATATTTTGCTGTTCGATGCATTCAGAGTATTTATCATGTCAAGTGTTAATTGTTAATTAATATTTTGTTGGATCGTATCCCGCTCTACAATTTTAATTTAATTTTAAGGTAATTTAGTTTCACTTTGTTATATCAGGTTTAACTCTCGACCAACGTTGTTGAATCACGTGTCACTACGGAAATTTTAATCAGAGTACTTGGTTTTAAACTAATCTACATTTGAAATTAACAGGCAGCTGGCTTTTAATTATATCTGCGAAACTTATTTACTCGACGTATCGGACGAAAAATGGGAAAAGAAGCTCGAATCGATAATTTAGTTACAATACTGAAACAGGAAGAAGCGACAATTGCGTTTTATTGTTATTTCCGCGAAATTCAATCGATACGAGTACGAACTACGAACTATCGCTAAACCGACGTTGCAAATAATAGCCACATTGCACAGATAGTTTTTGCATAACGAGTATAGAAGTGTCGCGATATAACCTGATTGATAAATCACGTCGATCGATTAGTTGTATAAAAAAAATTATATAACTTTAATCGTTCTTGCACGCGTTGCTTGTAAATTACGGGAGTGCAGTTATAGGTTTTAATTTGAAAGGCAAAGTCTTTTGCTCGATCGATATTCCGCTCAGATGAAATTTACAAAAACCCTGTTATTAATAAAGGCAGGAACATTTGTGAATATTTATCCTCCTTTATACGCGTAGTTCGCTTTTAAGAATGGACTAAACAGAAAAATATTTGCACAACGGAAACCTACATGCACGCACACTACGAACTTAAGAAAACATATTTTTCCAAGTCACGGTGTTTCGTAAATGTACAGCGACCTTAATTCATGCTGCAGTATATCGCTCTATATCTGTACTTCGATCTTACATTATTACACATGATATGATGTGATATTACACGCCATTGCGCTCTTCTTTCTTGGTTCCAGCCTCTTATTTCTTTTCCGTTCTTCCTCCGATCCTCGCTACTTTTCGCGTCTCTATCCTTTTTCTTTTTCTATTCCCTCTGCGTCTTCGCGTTCTCTCGTTATATACTGCAAACGGTATACTTTGCGGTATACTGGAAACAGCAACTTTGAGAGCTATTAAAGAGCTACAAGCAACAAAGCTATTAAATCGATTACTAATCATTAGATATTATTAAACTTATATTATTAATAATAACGAAATTTCATCGAGCTTTACACATCTATCGGTAAACTCGAAAATTCACCTATCGTATTTTTTTCACCTGCGCAGAACGTGGTAACGATCGATTCTGCGTCAAAATGCTGCACCCTCGAGTGTCCAGCAGCCGCAGGCCCCGGAAACGGCAAGGTGTACCAATTCGACGCCGCCTTCGGTCCGGAAGCAACTACAGAATTTGTCTACGAAAACGTTGGTTCGGTCATCGTGGAAGCTGTACTGGACGGCTACAATGGCACCGTGTTTGCATACGGACAAACAGGCTGCGGGAAATCGCACACAATGCGTGGATTCATCGAACGTACTTTAGACCACATCTTCGAGGCCACGTCGACGGCCAGCGCGGAAATGAGATACTTGGCCCTGCTCAGTTACCTGGAAATTTACAACGAACGATTAAGGGATCTATTGCAAGACGGTGGGAGCGATCTGTTGACCTTGAAAGAGGATCCCAATCGCGGGACTTACGTGGCTGGAGGTTTGAGAGAGGTGACGGTGAAGGATGCGGCGGAATGCGCACGACTGGTCGAACAAGGTGATCGAAGAAGAGCCGCTGCAGCTACGAAAATGAACGCAGCTAGTTCCAGGAGTCACGCTGTGTTGACGTTGTCCTTGGAAACGCTGGCCATTAACGAAGAGAGCAGTAAGACTGAGAATCCGGTAAAGAGAGGAAGGCTTCACCTGGTGGATCTTGCCGGGTCCGAGAGGCAAGCGAGGACTGGTGCTACCGGAGATAGACTGAAAGAGGCAGCTAGCATCAATTTAAGCCTTTCGGCGCTGGGAAACGTGATCAGTGCGTTGGCTGCTGGTCATGGCAGACACGTGCCGTATAGGTATGTTGGTAGACTGTTAGACGAAATTTTAGAATACAGTAGAAAAGTCAATTAGTTTCTAATTTGTATGCCACTTGACGGTCAAAAAGGAATACTTCGATATCAAACGATCGTAATCATTGGTACGATTGGTATCACAGGTGACGCAACGCGGCATAGTAGAATCATATTGTTTTTCAAAAACTACATCAGACGTAAGTTTCGTTAAAATCGTCGATTCATACCCGATGATTGGTTCCTTTGTTAGTTATGCCGAGAATAACATCGCAACATTGGATAAGCTGGTGTAAAAATTTTAGTCGTTGAATAAATTCTTTCTTACAACGCTTCGCGGATGTATCGGCTAATATACTAAAGGGATTAATCGTTGTTTAAATCGACGCTCGAAGAAACTCTACTTATACTTGAGACGATACGAAACATCGCGTAACGAACGCGATCGATCACAAAGTCACTAAACGTTTCCTTTGAAAATTCCCTATCCAGAGACAGCAAGCTAACCAGGCTACTAAGAGACAGCCTCGGTGGAAACGCAAGAACTCTGATGATAGCTTGTATAAGTGGCAGCGACGTGGACTCCGAAGAAACACTGAGTACCTTGCGATACGCAGCCAGAGCTCGATGTATCAAGAACAAACCTGTCGTCAACGAGGATCCGAAAGATGCTTTACTGAGGCAATATCAATTAGAACTGCAACGTCTAAGGAAGTTGATCGAGTCGAACGATCAGTCGCTCGTAAAAGAGATAGCCGCGAAGGCAGAAGTCGAAGACGAAGAGAGCATCGAGCAACGAGAATACAGCGAACATGTGAAAAGATTGAAGGAGGAGTGCGAACACTCCAATCTGTCTGCTCAGAAGCTTCGAGAGGAATTGCAGGCTATGAAGATTCGCTACGAAGCTGGTACTATTGGCGATACGAGGCCCAAGCCTGTTTCTCAGCAGCCGATGGACGAACAGGACGTGGAACGGGAGGAAAGGCGAAGAAAGAAGCGAGAGGCGGCCATGCAAGAGGTATTGAAGAGACTGGAGAAGCTAACTATCGGAGGAGAGGAGCAAGGAAATGCCGAATTGAGGAGACGACGAGAAAAAAGAAGAAAGAGGCTGGAGGCTCTCGCTTCGGCTCTGGAGACTAGCGCTCAGGAAGGAAACGGAAGCGTGTTCCAGGTGTATGGTCAACTCCGGTTAGTAGTTTGAACGTGCGAAAGCTGCGTCGAATATGTACGCACGAAACGGTTCGTGCAATTGAAACGTACGGCGTATACCTCTTTGTTCGTCGAAGTTAGAGAGAAACGTTAGCGGGAAGAGACGAATAAATTTCGTTCGGTCGATTTACGCTATTGGATTCTATCCTTTTAACAATTCGTACGACGAAATCTAGATTCTAGATTTTCCGATTCTACCAAGTTTCGAGAAACTCAAGTATTTACACGAAGTATTGATAGTATAATTGAAAATAAAACATACGATAGAACGTAGTTTAACGGGTTGCCTGGTATTATTACGAAGAGTACGTTTAAACGTTTCGAGATCATATATTATATGTATCTTTCTATTCGACTAAAATTATATTCCCAACGTAGATCGACGGAAGATGCGCTAAAACGAATGGCGAAACGAGCGAAGCAACTCGAAGCGGAAGCAGCCGATCTCCAAGCTTGCTGGGACGCGGAGCGACGCGATCTTTTGCGCAGAGAACTGCTTACCTCGCAAATATGCGACGCGATGGTTCCTCATCTTCGACCCGGATGTCCGTTTCGCGATGTCGCTGCCGTCAGATCCACGGCCACTTGGAGCGACGAGCTGGGTCGTTGGAGATTACCGGACGCGACGCCACGTATTTCCCTTCCTCCAGCGTCGTTGGTGCCTAAAGACAATATACAGTACAACGTAATGCCTTCCAAACCGGATCTTAACAATAATAGCAATAACGAGGATAACGCGGACGAGATGGACGTGGAAGCTGAGAACGAGGAGAGCAGCGAACAGGAACAAGCGAAGAAACTCGATATCGTTGACACGTACTTCCGACGAAATAGGATCGACAAGCTCCTAGCTCACGCGAGAGAAGCAAAAACTTTTGGTAAGCAGCGATGTAAAAGCGATGAAAATTTATCGGTCGTTGCAACGTAAAACCGTTGAATCCGTCGATGCGTGACGATCCCGACCGGTCGAGCAAAATCGGAAAATACGCGGTATTTTATCGTTTTGAAGATCGCCTAGGTGCGAACGCCGGCTTTCCTTGTTTTTCTCGTTACTACACGCCGCACGCCACGACAACGCGAACGATAGAGTCTCGCGAACGATCCGTAAGGGCATACATCGACGGATCGACCTAAGAAGCTCGTTGCTTCGAATCTAGAAATCTATTTCCTCTTGCAAACGCGTACGCGACTAGCAAATCCGGAAAACAGAAATCCTACATAACAAACGACGAGATAAACGATCATAACCGCGTTGTAGAACCGGGCAGCCGACTCAGCAGATCAGTTGGTTCCGAGGAAAGCGTTCCTTTTGGAGGCAATCGTCTTCAACTGAACGCCTTAAATCTGCAAAGTAGCGCGCCAGTGATCGGCGACTTGGATGGTTACAGGCCAACGCAACGTCTACCGACCGGACGAACGAGCCGACCAGGTTGCACGTTGGAAGAAAATTCGATAAATAACAAAAGTTGTCTCGTTAATCAAGCGATAAAGCGGAATCCTCCTCGAATCTTGGAGGCGTTGCCCTCGCAGCGCAATCTCCAAGGTACGAACGTTGCCTTCAAGTTTGGAAATAAAGCCACGTCGGACAGAATATCCGATAAACTATCGTCGGCATTCGTTCGCGACCAAGCGGATGACGATCGTTCGACGCTGGTCGAACACGCTCGTTCCCCCACGTATTGAGATCGAAGGTACAAAGCCACCGCGACAGTTGGCAACTGCGGACAGGGACGACATCGGTGGGAGACGCGGATGAGGTACTCCTACTAATAGTAGTTACACGAGTAGGTGCTTTAGAATCAGTCGATTTTTCTTATCAGATTCTACGTATATACGTATTTCTAGCGTCGAATTCGTATAATCGTAATAATGCCACCGTACGCGATACGAGATTCGATAGGCTTCGACTTAATTAATTAGAACGTAAATACCGTAATGAATACATTTTGCCGCCACTATGCACGTACTGTTTATCGTATATCCGATATGCGATATACTTTAAATTGAAATTATCAGCACAAAGAAAGAGGTAGAATCTAATTAGAAATTTATCGTACGTAGTAAAAAATTCTTTATCTCGGATATTTACGCACGTTATACGTCGTATCCTATACATTTTTCTAGTTTCGATACGTAGATACACGGAAAACAGACATCCACGCTTTATTTCTAAATAATTTTAATCTTAAACTTTCCTTGCACTTTTTAGCATTTTTATCTTCGTTTTGTTTATATTCGCTTTAACGATTATTCGAATATCGCCTCTGTCTCGTATCGTAGTTTTGAAATTTTCGTTGCCGTTTTACATGTACGCGTTTGAAATTTATACACCGTAACGCTCATAACTCTATTCCGTTATCCAATTATTCGACAGAAGTAAAAGTTTCCTTTACGCGAAATACGCGAAATTACGTGGTTCTCACGAGAAACGATGTAAGAATAAACGAGATAAGGTGTACGTAATATTACGAGTCACTGTCGTTCTCTTTCACGATGAAAGAGACCTTGATCCGTCCACTGATCTTATATAGGTTTTAATTTGAACATTTTGCGAACAGGCTTGGGTGAGTGACATTTGTATAAGAGCCGTCCCGCTGTAACTTTGTCGCTTGGAATGTCTTCTGGCACGCCTTTTATACATGCGTCGTAACAAATTACGTTCGCATGTGTCAAGAAATTCTGAAATTTGAGAAGACGTTCGTAATAGACGAAACGAAGCAGACGATTCACACGTGGTGGATAATAATTCGAATTCTAACGATATCGTTAGACTCGGGATTTTGCTGACAAATTACTATCGTATCCTACGAATCGTTTCGCTTTTCGTAATACGAACCAGTCGCTATACAACGTATATAGGATATATAGCGATAAGATTTGTTTTGCAAATCAACGAGGACGACGACACGAGAGTCACCACTGGGCCAAGGTTACACAGTCGGAGTGCTTTCGTTTCGATATAAAATATATTAAAATTTCTAAATACATGTGCGAACGTTCTGCTATGTAAAAATGTCGTTAATCGCGAGTATCGACGGATCGAGGAGTTACCGAATAAAAAAAAACTGTTTAACCGTCCCCTTCGTATTCCGTAGCAATCTGCGAGATATGTTTTACAGAAATCAAAATAAAAACTCGCGATTAATAAAAGAAAAAGTATTTCGATCGCAACGAGAGATCAGAAATTACGTAAATATTAATATTCGCCTATTAATACAGAGATTAATTCGCAGATTCTTCGTGGCTCTTTCGCTTTCCCTTCTTTCCTATTTTCGCCATTGTCTTCTAATTTCGCAATGATTTACGATCACGTAGATATATTTATTTGACAAGTTCATCTAGATCTCGTGGCATTCGTCCCCGTTAGAGCTCTAAAAGTAACGTCATAAAGGTTACACACACAGTGTTACGCAACATCTTGGCCCGTGGAATATATCGACAAAACCAGTCTCGTACAAAACATTCAAATTAACGAATTTCTATCTACGAACGTCTAATCTCTCCAAAGATGGCAGAAACGAATTTTCTTAATGCTTGTTACAGGAAGTAGCGTTTGCAGCGTGTATCCTACGAATAGCGATAGCAAGAAATGCCCTTGTGCAACCGGTTTCCATACCTATTTGGTCGGGGATGACGGAGGCCACGCGTCGACTTTACCTTTCGTTGTGGGAAGATAGCGATTTAACGAACGGACCCTCTGCCTTCCACTCCTCTGGTTTTTAACTCGTTAAGGACGAAGCAGCGAAATATCGTGTAAAAGTTGCGTAATTGCGGCAGTATTAAAAAGAGGTAAATAAAGTAAGTTATTATTTTGTCAAGTTAGAAAAAAAAAAAAAAAAAAAATCCATCGAAACGATCGTCTCTTGGAGAATGACGGATTTCTCGATGTAAATACATTATACGTAATACGTACAAGATAGATACTGCAATTTCTTCGAGTTGCGCGTTTATTTCGATCCATCGTGTCGCCGCTGTTTTCCGATATTTTTTTTTTTTCCTATCCGGTTGCTTTTTCCGGTATCTACGATTTCTACTAAAATTAGTCGCTTCAAAAATATAAGTTACACGATCTTTAAACGATCTTTTTACGATCTCCGATACGATCTTCGACCAACGTACGATAGGATTAAGGCGTCGTTATCGATCTACCATCCAAGACACGTATGCAGATGTAAGCAGAGAATATTCGATCCAATATTCGATTTCGTTACGTTGTCTTTTAGCTTTCGTTTGGAAAGATTAATCTCTCCGCTTTTGTACGCCGACGCCGCTACTTGTTGCTATAAATAGATCGAATAGAATTTAAATCACCGATAATCTCAATTTCTCTCGTTCCTCGCGAAAGATCGTCGAGAACGTTACGCAATCGTCGAATGCTAACAAAACTCGTCAGAAACGAACTTGTCTCTAACGTAATCGTACAAAATCTATGTCGATCTATGTCGAACTGCGACTTTAATTGCAAACGACCATCGAGCTGGAACCAACTAGTACTTTCTGTGAAATCCACCGGGCCCAGGGATCGTTGCGCGATTCGACACACTTTTCGAGGAAATCTCGACGCTGGTCGATAATAGAGAAAAGGAAAATGAAAAAAAAAAAAAAAAAGGAAAGAAAGAGAGAAAATTCCGAAATCGGTCGAAACCCGAAGGAGCTGTGATTCGATTCGGATTCGAGTAAACTAACGGAAACCAATCTCGAAAATCGACTAAAATGAAATCGGCTTTCGAACCGTGCTTTTAATAAATTTAGAGACAATTAACATTCACAGTGACAAACGTTTGCAGTTTTAAATACGAAATCCATAGCTTTCGGTGCTATATATTTCGGACAAGGATCGTAGGACTATGCTTCGGTAGTGCATACTATAGATCGTTGTCCGAGCTTTCTATACGTACGTTTCCGTACAAAGAAACGACGCTGCTTCGATCTCTACTCCGTGGGAGCGACGCAACTTTTGCGCGCGCAAAGTAAAAAAGGAGAAATTTCGACGGTAGTCGTTGTAATTACACGATGACGGAAAACTCTGTACAGTCGCGGTTATCTAGCGTTCGCAGCAACGCTTTTCCGATTAGATACTGACTTATCGTTCCTCGATAAAGATCGTTGCGAAATATCCGCCTTAGAAGAGAGATTTCAGGTGTACCAGGCGGCGGTTTTCACCTGACACGCGCGCGCCGCTAAAAAGTGCCAGAGAAAGAATCAAAGTTGCTAAAGTCTGTCTGCGATCCATCTACGACAATGCTATGAAATTTTTGTACGCGAAGCTTTGTTCGAGCGTTACGCGGTCGTAAGTAGAAAAAGAGGCGAAATAAAAGGAAAAGTTTGTAAACGAAAGTGTATTATGGTTTCCGTCGTTCGCTTTAGAAATTAATTGCCTCTTTCTTACAGGACACCGTAACGGAATAACTTTTTTATTTTTTTCTTATTTTCATTATTGGAAAGCGCATTATTGGAAAGACGTGAGAATCGATACCAATTCGCGATACGCAGCCCCGTTATCAAAACGAACCGAAGCGAAAGACGAGAACGGTGTCAAAGATCGTATCCCCTCGAAGCTTTTAGAGAAATTTCACAGCCAGCCACGCGAACTGATCGAGCAACCAGTGACTCTCTCCTAAAACCTTTACTTTCCATTCAATCTCCGGAAAGAGGAAACACGGAATAGAGGCGAAATTATAAAGAGTCTATTATAAAAACATTCAAAAATACCTATGACGATTTTTTTCTGAAAAAAACCTAACAAACGCGGTTTACTCGTTATATGCGTGTAAATAACCAGCATTTCCAGTTAATTTTCTTTCAAAATACGTTTGTCAACGTTAATCGGAAATTAATTGCCGTTCTCGAGTCAACGTAACGACGATAATCTATAATTTCGCAACACGCTCTTGTATCGCGGTAACATTAACGTGCCTCGTACAAAATACGCCTTTTTAAACGAACGAACATCGTTATTCCAAGTGAAAGACGATTTAGTTGGTCGTGTTCGAAACGTCGTAGTACGTTTCGTGTAATAAAACCGACACGTAAGTATTTTCGTTGAAGAAGATAAAAGTGACCTTGAATACTGTAAAACTAACGATCCGAAAAAAGAATACAATTTCTCCAGCTTTCTTCAACGTCGAACGCAACTTTTTCCCCCATTCCCTCTAGATAACTCAAGAAACGAAGAAACATTCGTACGTTCGATTATCATCGAGTCAAGATCAAATATAAATTAACTTTAAACCGTTTCACAGCGTGAATAGTAGCTGTTAGATATACGATAATTAGCTCTACGATATTGCGTATCTTCCATCTGTATAACTTCTCCAATTTTTATATGCTTTGCCAGGCACGTTTCAAACTTTGTCGCTATCATCGCGATACGCCTGGATACGCAACGGATGCCTCGTTAGTGCGCTAATGGGATTTCAAAATATTTCGTATAACGCGTATATATGCAACAAGTTTCTAAGAGCGTTCGAATACTTTCGCGAGCGTACTCTACGTACGATTAGGTTTCTTGGGATGTCATTAACGTTCGGTGCTCGTTATATCCTTTGTATAATATTTTACCTCGCGCTCTACTAGGAATCCGTAACGCGCAAAACAAACACGCAAATCCTTCCTACGATCGTTTCCCGCGATACTCGGTGTCGTAGAACCGATAAAACATGCTGCGAGACTCGGAACAACCGCATTATTTATTGGCTAACGAAATCGATCCGAAATTACTCGTAATCGAGTGAAACGGTCGTAAAGATTGGAAAAAAGTGTGGTCGCCCGTTCGAACATTCGGAGAGAACGAAAGCGAATGAGCTCACCCGTTCGAACATTCGGAGAGAACGAAAGCCAATGATGGAAAAAGCCAGCTTACCGTACACATGTGTACAACGGCGATGGCTCACTTTTACTTTCTCTGTTTTGCACGAAACGCAAAATAGCGGCCGCGAGGCTGGTAAATGCCGCTTCAAAAAGCAGTCCGCTTTCCCTCTCGTCCTGTCTCCGGATATCGAAACATGGTCGCCTCTCTTAAAATCCTTTGTCGTTTCTTATCCTTTCGATCAACGTTTCGCGACACTCGTCGTCCGTAGATCAGCCATTCGAACCGATTCTTTCGATTTGTATTATTTTTCAAAACCACTGATTACATCGGCGATTAGTAGATTACGATAGTAATCGAAAGTTCCATATAGACTCGAGAAGGTAAGATAGAGGCGAGCAGCGAGCGTATTTAACGTAGGATTTTTCCTTTTCCCTTTAAATTTTCCCTTTAAATTTTCATTTATTTCCTGTTGTCCATTGTTTATCGTTTGTTGTCATATTCGCTACTAATAATTAATGTTACGAAATTTTAAATATAGGTATTTATCTTTGAAAATAGGAAGCAACTTTAAAACCCCTAAAAAATTCGAAACACTCACATTCGCGATTTACCAAATTAGACGAAATTTCCAATTTCTGTCAAACTTGGAAACCCATTACCCTTAATAGAGTCGGCGTCGTACTTTCCACCGTTCAATTCTGTTTCGACGAATTGCAAAACGTATAATGAACTAAATCACTCTAATAAGCGTACTTGATTTGTTACCGTCGTGAGATTGCAAAATACGCAACTACAACGTTCCCTTATCCCATTAATTGCGCTACATACATGTACATATATCGTGATAAAAAACACTACGTTTTATCATATACTTTCCTATTTCTCTTTGTAAATATTTAATTCCCAAATTTCTTAAGATCGACGTTTCAACGACAGCAGTACTTGAGTAAAATGAAAATGTTTTCTGGCATTTTTGTTACAAAATTATCGTATTGTCGTTTAAATATTAGACAATTAAATGCATTTAAGATGAAATCTAATAGTTGTTTAAGCAGTGGTTTAACATATTTAAGATGAGACTCGATAAATTTAACAAATCGACGAGATCGACGTTTTTATCTGCGGTTTCACAAACGATTTTTGCTAAATAAATGTACGTGCATATCTGGTCAAATCTATTATACGTAGATAAAACAATTCGAAAAGAAATAAGCAATGAAAGTGGATGTGATACGTCTTTTACGAAATAGCTATATCTTTACCTAGCTATATACCACGGTAGAAGCTCGTAAATATAAATGGCTAAAATAAGCAAATTGTCAAGGCTATATAGGCATTTGTCACGGATACATTCGTTAACTGGTTAATAAACTCGCTCTGGCGAAAAGCGATAGTATATTTACCTTAACCGAAGAAAACAGACGTTTCTCGTGTTACCATCTTATGTATCCCTAGTACACAGTTACTTTCCACACGTGATGTTATTTCGAGGTTATGTCGTCGTTTAAAGGTTAAAAATATTAACTTGGCATAGATAAACGTAGAGAAAAATCGGTCCCATCGTGAATTCTCGTATATCGTCGCGATTATGTCACGCATCCTGCATCGGTCTCGAGTTCAACTGGCCTGTGTTTCATCGCCTTTCGTTCGACGTCTCTCCCCTTTCCTCTATAATCGCGGAAAACAACATTTCCCGGAGCAGGGAATATCGGCATCGTGCAACGCGAATCAGAGCAAAGTAGAGCACCGATCTTGTTACTCGCCGTAATTCACGCGAAACCGTTGCTACGCGAGCCTCTTCCACGAGAAGCACGATTTGAAATTGACATTGTGATCGTTGCAGCTGCATTAAACAAGTTTTTCCTTCGCTCGGAATGGACTTTCTACGACACATGATTCACTACGCACGTAAATATTCAGCTTCGGAACGAGTATATTCGCACGAACATGACAAATTCTTAGCGAGAAAAGTGACAAATGATTACAATTACGTAATTATTTAGCATCGGTAACGAATAATCATAATCAACAAAGAATGTAAAGTAATAATCATAGGATAAACTAAAACGATCGATTGAAAATTTACGAGGATAATTAATTATAATTCGCAATTATAGTTCGCGATGTAACCTTTTAACCACATTAAATTAACCACATTATATTGGATAAATAAAATCAATTATGGATTCGTATGAATTGTAAGGTATTTTTCCATTAGACTCTTTCTTATAGCAGCATATATCAAAAACGAAGAGAATGGCAAACCGGAAATCTGTAGATATAGCTATAGACTGTTGTGTTAGGCTAACGTCGTAATTAACTTCCGCAGAGGTTAAACGACTAGTTGATAGACGTCTATCGAATCATGATAAAAATACAGTTGCAGGATTCGCTTGTTTTCTTAAATAAAACATACTAATTAAATTAATTCTCGTATTCTTACAATAAATGATTCAAAGTATGCATACATGTCTAATTCCCAACACCTCTAAATAATAATTTTCGCCTTTTTTTTCTAAATTATACTTCCCAACAACACTGTACAATTATATAAAAATATCCACGCTTTATCTAATCGTAATGTCCAAATAATGCCTGTATATATATAGAAAGATATTTCTGAACACAGCGATCTCAGGGTATCAGATGACCTCTAAAACGTTTTTCTCTTTCATTCGCAATAATATCGTGTACTATTCGCTAATGCAAATAAATACGAACTCTCAGATTACGTATATCGAACTCTCGTGTAACAATTTTTCCTCGTCGATATTGAACATCTACAAGCTATAATATATGTCTCTATAGAGTCATTTGTATTTAAAATATCTGTTAACATTATCGACAACATCGATGTTATTGCCGATTGAGAAAAATATTTTCAAAGATATACATCAAAGTCGCTTGATCGTTCGACCACGAATTCCAAGCGTCGTACGATCACGAAGTTTTAAGGAGACAAAGTCGACAAAGTCGACACGGAGAATGCCGCCGAGGTCATTGTACGCTACGTCCGTTTATGTGCACCATAGCCTGTATACTATATGATCATAAGAAAAACAGAAACGCCAAGAAGTATAGATCTATGTTCTATTTCAAACATGACCAACGGTCAATTATCGCGACTTGTTACAGTTACAAGTGGCAACGATCTTACTCCATGCCCCCCCCCCTCCCCCTCTCGCTACTCATTTATCTGTTGTATCTAAATATCTGTTATTATATACTTCGTTCTTTAAAGCAGCCATTACGAGACGTCGCGCCGCATACAACGCTTGTGCCTAAAATAAGAATTAGTCAGAAGCTAACAGCTAACCGAAAGGTCCAAAGAATTAGCGGCGTAACTGGTACTGATATTTCGCTCTTAACTATACGAGTTCCAACCAACGATTCATAGCATAACTAATAGGGGAGACGGGTGAAAGAAGCGGAGAGGCCAGAAAAAGATTACGGGGAAAGAAGACAAAGAATATAAGTATTTATATACATATGGGAGACGTGTGTTTAATGTATATGTATATACGCACACATCAACGTTATCTTTAGAGGGAAAGAGAGGAAGACAAATACAGTTAAGTAGCGGCACTTTGATCCACAAATGTACCGCGTGTTCAAGTTTCAAGCAAGTCGCAATACGGTCAATGATTCATACTTGCCATTAATTAATTGACGACATAATAAAATTTCCTATATGCGATATCGACAAACTAAAAAGAAGTTTTGTAATCTCAAACTAAAATATCGAACAATATCGATATACAAATTCTTATTCGTTGGAAATATTTGACAATAAAATTATGAAGTAAAAATACAAATTATACGCATTTAAATTAATACGAGCGTAATCATTCTAGCAAAAACTATTTTCTTTCCAACTCACTAATGTTTCTCTGGAATAACCGTTACGTAAGAAACGTTTGTAATTGTACTCAAAATTTTGGATAAAATTTATCGTATTTTCCTTAGTCAGTACCCCCATATTGCACAATTTACATTACATACATTTGCTTACGAAAGTATTTGAATACGTACAAAATTTGTACGTCCATATTATATATGCGTTATATAAAAGATTTTGAAACTTCATTAGCACTGTACGAGATGAAACACGGCTGTCACAACAAATTTCTCGACAACGAGTCAACTACAAGTTTCTCGACAAAAATCTTCGAATTCGCTAAATCTTTCATAGAATTCGTTATATAAAAAATGTCAACATTTTGAGAAAATTTATAGATCGACTCGAGATTACATTAAATTAAAATATAGTCGGGAAAGATCAATAATAGTTTGTAAATAATTTACGGAGAGAACAGAATGTTCCTTAATCGGAATTTCATATTCCATTCGAATTGCAGAACGATACGTTTATAGTGCATGCTTATAGTAGCTCACAAGCCACGTTGATCACTTCCATAAATTAATATGTAAGAGAAAATAACAATAGCGTGCATTGTTTTTTAAAATTTGCCTTGAAATTTATGGTTATGTTATGTTCTTACTCTTGCGATAAATAAACTCATGAAGATAGGCCCTTTGCTGTCTGAAATGTTGAACACTAATTACGTCCCTAGGAAATGAAATTAAAAATTTCATAAAAAATGGTCTCGGTTATTCTAGCGGCCGAGAGGCTCGCACGCGATTATCGATATCACAGATATCCGTCAAGCAATAATGGCAATGTCAACAACATAATATAGATAATATTATCGTACTTTATCGTACGGTACGGTCTGCTCGCCTAAGCGCTGCGCACAAAGGGATCTACGTTAGAGTTGGTCCGGAACGAGCGTGGCGGAACTAGCGTACCAGGAGAGCGCATTTTGGTATCTGAGATCGGCGGCTCGAAAAAATGAGTGACGCACGGTCGCAGTCGACGAGCTCGGATCCAAGTCCAGCGATAGACACAAGCACAGGCGATCTACCAGTCACGGGTTCTAGTTGCCGCCGCGGAGAGGGTCCAAAAGAGAACGGAACGGCAAACTGCGTGCGAGAGACGTGACGAACAGTCGCCAGCTGGTAGCCGGTCTACGTGGATCGAGCAATCGCGAGCCGGAAAGAGAGAGTGTGCGTATGCGTGTGTGTGTGTGTTTCTTTTTCTCTTTTATGCGCACGTAGCAGAATACACACGTTTATCGCGCGAATCGCTCTTACCGTGTATATTTAACGTTCACACTTGTGAATAGCTGTGAAGAGAAACGAACGAAGCGGAAGTGGTTGCCACTAATAGTACCACAATGAGTGACGATCGTCGTTGACGAACCATTCAGCATCGAAACGAGTCGTTTCGATTAAAACGACGTTCGAAACGAGTTTTCTACGCCGCGATACGCTCCCATGAGAGCGTGCCTCCGGCAGGATGTCGTCGGTGTTTTCGAAATTAATCGACAAGACGTCTACCAAATACGGTATTAGGCAAGAGCAGCTGATTCGTGGTATAGTCGGGGTAGCGACCACTCTCTATTTCATCAAGATCGGTTATCCGTTGGTGACTTTTGCTATAAAGCAGTACCAAAAGGGGAAAAAGCAAACTCGGAATAGCGTCCAAGTGCCGAGCAGGGATAAGAATGACATTAATAATGCTAATAATAGCAAGTTGTACAGCAAGGCAGGGAAAGCAAACGTGGGTTTGGACCGAAAATTCATTAAACAGCTGATCGCGTTGCTGAAGATCATGGTTCCTGGATGGAAGACGCGCGAAGCCGGATTACTCACTTGTGCCACTCTGACGTTACTAGCTAGGACGTTTTTGTCGATCTATGTAGCCACTTTAGAAGGTCAAATCGTGAAGAGAATCGTGCTTCGAGACGTTCAAGGGTTTTCTTTGATGCTCGCGAGATGGTTCGCTATAGCTTTCCCCGCGACGTTCGTTAACTCGGCTATTCGATATCTAGAGGGACGATTGGCTCTTAGTTTTAGGTATTTACACGAACAATGTATTGATTTGTAGTTTGCTACAAATGGCTTTAACGGTTCACAAACAAGTGTCAAGTTCTGTTTTCTGTTTTTAAAGAGGACGCCTGGTAGAGCATGCTTACAAAATGTATCTGAGTCAACAGACCTACTATAGAGTGGCTGCACTGGACACTAGACTCGGAGGTGCTGAACAAAGACTGACGGATGATTTGTCCGAATTGGCTAGTTCTGTGGCACATTTGTATTCCAGTTTAACCAAGCCGTTGTTAGATTGTGCATTGGTGTGCATCGCGCTTATTTCTTTCTCTTCAAAAATGGGAGCAAGAAGGATACACGGTAATACGATTAGCAAGTTATAGAGAGTGTACGAATAACCAGAGTCTAATCATTTGAAAGGCAAATTAAGCGACGTATTAATAAGCATAGTAAATTTCCTTTGTATTGTTTTACAGGGCCATTGTTATCGTGCGTGGTAATTGGTCTAACCGGACAGATTCTACGTCTAGCTTCTCCTAAATTTGGCCAGTTAGTGGCCGAAGAAGCATCAAAACGTGGAATATTAAGAGAGGCACATGCTCGCATCAGTGCTCATGCAGAAGAGATAGCATTCTACGGAGGTCACTGTACAGAGCACCGATACTTGATTACCGCTTATAAATCTCTTGTTTCGCACTTAAGGAGAGTGTTAGCCCTAAAATTTTGGTACGTGATGTTGGAACAACTGCTCATGAAATACGTATGGTCTGGCACTGGACTTTTAGTTATTGCCATGCCCCTTCTTTATACCACAGCGACATCAGGAAACGTTGCTTTAAAAGATGACGGCGATGGTACGTACGTGCTAAATATAAAGTTAGTTTATAGTATGCGAAATACTAACGTATTTGTTTGCTTGTAAATAGGCGGAGTGAGCGAAAGAACCAGATACTTGACAACTTCTAAAAATCTTTTGAGTTCTGGGGCAGATGCCGTCGAGAGACTGATGTTGTCTTACAAAGTAAGATTTAGAATAACGGAGAGAGCGTATTAGCTAGTTCGCAAAGTAAGACGTTTATAACGAATTTCATGTATTATAGGAATTGGTGGCGCTAGCTGGATACGCAGCACGGGTCAGCGAAATGTTGGATGTATTTAAAGATGCTGCGCTATGTAAATATAGAAGAAATATCGTTGGTAGTTCATCGAGAACAACAAATAATACAACCAATTTTGCTTTAGATAATATAATCGAATTGAAAGACGGAGCACCAGTGATAAAAGGTAATCTTCTACGAGCATACCATACAGGTTAGCAGTATTCTTGAAGTATACTTGATCGGATATGATAAGACGCAAAGTACATTTGTTATAGGAATCGTACGTGAAAGTACAGACGGCAGTATAAGCTTGATCGACGTGCCAATAGTTACACCAAACTGTGAAATTATTGTACCTAGATTGACTATTTGTGTAAGCTTCGTTATATTTTTAAACTATCACAAACTATCGGAAAAAAAAAAGGAAAATTATCGTACGCTTTTACTTTTGTAGATAAGACCAGGGGACCATATATTAATTACTGGGCCCAATGGCTGCGGAAAGAGTTCCCTGTTCCGCATAATTTCTGGCTTATGGCCAGTGTATGGAGGCACTTTGATAAGACCGGCAGAAAATTACTCTGCTAAACGAGAAAGACCCGCCTTATTTTATATTCCCCAAAAACCTTACATGACCGTCGGTTGCTTGCGCGATCAAATCATATATCCCTCGGAATCACAAACGGAAGACTGTTGCGACGAAGAACTGCTGAAATTGTTGGAAGAAGTGGATCTACGAAGTCTGGCAGAGAGAGAGCCGAATGGACTGGATTCTTTTGGTGACTGGGACTCTACGTTGTCTGGTGGTGAAAAACAAAGACTCGCGATGACGCGTTTGTTTTACCATGCGCCTCAGTATGCGCTGTTAGACGAGTGTACCAGTGCCGTGAGCCTCGAGGCTGAAGCAGTGATTTACGAAACTGCCAAAAGGAAAGGCATAACGTTGTTAACTATCACGCATCGCGTGGCTTCCCTCGCGAAATATCATAAACTACTGTTACGCTTCGACGGAGAAGGTGGTTGGACTTTCGGCCCGTTAGAGGCGGAAAGTGCAACGCGTCTAACGACTCAAGCAACTTACGAACAAACCGAGCAACACGAAGTGAAAGGAGGCCACTATCGAATGTTACACGTACGTTCGCGTGTTTTTTTTCCCCATTTTAATACGAAACGAACGACCATGTTGCAACGAGCATGTACCAAATGTATTTCGATATTTTGTTTCTGTTTACAGGAACTCCGTGACATTCATAAGGAGGATGCGAAAATTGGAATTAGCTGAAAAGAACGAGACGAATCATTTTGTATTATTCTAGCGAATTCATGTAGAAACTCGTGCGGCTGTAAATAGATACTAATTTCTAAACAAATAGTTTCTAAACAATCAATCTATTTTTGTATGAATAAATATCGCTATTTAATGTCACGAAGTAGGAACATTGTTCGACGTTGTTTGAGCATCTGTATCCTAACGCTTCTTTTCTATCGCTTATCTAAATTAAGGATAATGTAACGAAATAAAAATGGCACTTTCGTCAACCCGATCAACGCGTTGATTTTATGAAACGTACTCGTTGCTACGAAGTGATTTTTACCTGTTTATATCGTATAATGGTAAAACTATCGTCTTTTACTTATCGTTCGATATTCTTCGAACTTTGCAAACATATCCGAAGAAGGTTAAAGGCGATAAACGTAATTCTGATTTGCAATGTAGCCATCGAAATGTTAACGAGAGGACCGAATCGTAAATCACGAATAATTTTCTACTTACTAAAAAAGTATTCCTAACGACGAAATCCTTTCCTTTTCCCAACCATAAGAGGATTATCTACAGTTAATAAAAATAGAAACTGTCGTAAAATAAAAAGATATTTGTTGTCCATGTGTCACTACGTGGTAGGTATTTCCA
Source organism: Bombus vosnesenskii (assembly GCF_011952255.1). NCBI lineage: Eukaryota > Metazoa > Arthropoda > Insecta > Hymenoptera > Apidae > Bombus > Bombus vosnesenskii. The sequence goes on along the minus strand of NW_022882959.1, from coordinate 265,616 downwards.
AGATGCGATAAACAAGATAGAACGATCGGAATGGGAAAGGAACAAAGTACAAAAACAGAAGAAAAAAAGATTTTTTTACTTTTATCGATGATTGACAATCAGCCGACAATCTCACGCGAATATCAGCTTGGATCGGTAGAGAAATTGCCGTGTTCATCGATCCGTGGAAAATAACTCGATGAACGCGAAATTATCAAAGCCAATGACGATGAATCTTTGTTGAACTCGATCTTTGCTCCTATCACAAGTGTCTTAACGTTTCTTAAAAGTAAACAAGAGGAGTCCAAAGATATAAATCTAATTAGGTGAAAATGTTCGATGGCTGGAGAAACGGTTAAAATAAAAGTGAGGAAAGTGAGTAAGCAAGGAAGGAAGGGTGAGAGCGAATCTTGCAAAGATAGGAGAAAAGGAGGGAAGAGATGGAAGGAAAGTGGCGAGAATGGGATAGGTTGGATGTCGATTAGAAGGCGGATCGCGGATTAAAGTTCCTTTGGCGATGGTGTAGCTGCCAGGCCATGGCGTGCAGTAGCGTGCCGTGTCGCGTACATTAATTTGTGCCGGACAAAAATTTAATTACGTGTGTTTCTTTGTTTTGAAGGGCCAGCAAAGGCGGCGGGGGCGATGCCAGGGGAGGGAAGACCCACAATTTCCGATGAGCTTACCTCTGGGAAACCCTGCAAACGCCAAACGTCGATACGCCCGGGAGCAGCCATCTTGGGGGGTTGTATACCTCTCTGCGACGTTCCAGCTAATGCTTTAAAGCAATTCCGGAATACCGGCGCGGCGCAATTAGTCGCGTCTCTTCTTCCTCATCGCCTCATCTTCCTGGGATGCGGAACGACTTACTAATACATCGATGCCTTATAGTACAAATGTTGTACCCTGATATTCAAAAAATTCAATCGTATTTTACGATTAAATAAATATTTGTCGCATTTGTATCTATCTTTACGTCTAACGCCGCTACAAAATTGGTGGCAGATCGCGCGTCGATCGCACGCTTTACGACAGATCATGAGAATGAGAATGAGAAATAATATAGTCGGCTACTTTGTACGTTTAAAAGATGTTCCTTACCGTACTTTTATAAACGGTATTTTTCCATTATAGAATTTTTTAATCCGACCTTATTTCAATACACCGTAAGCATTGTAACAGGTATTTCGTTTTATCTGGATATCACAGTCTCTTGCACGCTAACGATAATCTGCCAGCTAACGATATTACTAATATTATAGATTTCTCTTTCATAATTTTACAAGGTTATGTAATTGCAGCGTGTCGTGTACGATTTCGCAACGAAAGCGGACCTATAACAACGTTTTCCGCGGCGGAAACACGAATCGAAGTCTACGTATCGAGGAACGTAATTTCAAAGCGCTTGTCCAGGCTGTTGCTTTGAAATCGTTTCAAGAATCGGTGCAAGAATCGGAGATTTTTTGCGACAACGACAGTCGACTGTTTGTCGATAGTTAATAGAACCGAAGAAATTTTGCAAACGGCACCGATCGCTGCGTTATTATCTCTAGAAACTCGATCGAGTAAAAATATACACATATCGTTGACACGACACTCGGACGCCCAAGTAAATCTCCAGCTAGTTTCCGTTTGTTTAATTACGTTTATAAACGTACGTAAAGATATAAATTTGCTTGGCATTTTAGTCGACATTTCCATTCGGCAATTCGGTTCGAAGACGATTTAAAAAAGACGAGATTGGCAATAGGAATGAAAATAAAGGAGAACTCGACTTACTTCGACGGTCGAATAACTTTCTTCGCGCTGTTTATCCAAGAACCAACGACCACGGACGGCTATTTTTAGTTAAGAGGAGAGTCGCAGGCGGCAATTTGGCTACAACATTCACGGCTGGTGTCGAGTTTCGTATTTTGAGAAAGGGTTGAAGGAAGACGCGAGGCAGAGACCACGGCCTAGCATCTGTCCTAGCAGATAGCCGACTAAGAAAATAAGGCGAGACTCGCGAGGCGCGATTAGCGAGCACGCCCCGTGTTCGTAACAGTTTTCTCGAGGATTAAAACCTTGTCGACTTTCCGGGCCGCTCGGTTCCGCCGTTGCTGGTCGTCGAAATAGCCGATTGAATTACACGTGGCGCGTGCCAGCCGGCCGCCACCGTCACCGCATACGCCAAAGATCTTTGCTCGAACAAAGAACGCAATAAGCCATCATCCGATCGCTATCTCGTCATCCGATGGGATTTCCAACGACCAAAGAGGCGGCCGCGTTTGCAAATCTTCTGGCAACGATCGTATACGTGGAGTTATCGGTGATCGTGGAATGACTGGAATCGAAGAAACACAGACAACATAGACGACAAGATGGCATAAACGATCGACTAAATTCGAACACTTTGGCAAAGCGTGTGCAAAGCGTATATGCTTGCAACAAGTATCTGGTAATTGCTATGCACGCTTTCGGATGCGTTTAAAATTTCACCGATGTAATGTCGTCGATGCAAGCGACGTCACGTTACGGTGCCGATGAAACTTGGAAATTGATTTTCCACGATGTACGCGCATCGAATGCGAAAAATGTGTAAAAACGTGGCGATACGTCGTCTTGGAATACCGCGTTCTTCCAGTTACACGGTATCTGGAAGCTGGTGCAGCCGCGAGAGGTGGTTCGCCGCAAATGTAATTAAGCAGCCGTGACGTATTTAGTAACATCTCGATCGTCGAAAGCAGGCTCTATCCCAACGATGGAGATTATCCGATGCGCAATCACTTTAGCAAAGGGAGATGGGCACCAGTGGGAGGAACTTTTGATCGCGAACAATACCGTCACTGTCATCTCGTCACGAGGGTTAATCATTCAACTTTGAATGGACGGCCGGTTTCCTGCTCCTCTATCGACCTACACCGCTGGTTACTGTACGCCGTACTTTGACGCGCCACACGTTACACGATAGCACAGAAAAGAAAACGGAAAATAGAAAATCGAACATAAATCGAATTTCGAGGAACTTTTGCTCGGAAAACGCGAATTCGGATACGTTTAATCCTGCTATGATCGAATAATCGAGTGACTAGCGGCGAGTTAAGAGCAAATTTCAGGTAAAAGAAGCTAGTTTTCCGTATCCGTATCGCTTCATTTTGCGGACGAAAAGGGAGAAACGAACGTACCTACGAATCCCTACGTACACCCTACGTACACTTTACGTACACCCCACGTACTGCGATTATATTTGTCGAAAGTATTTAAGAAACGAGCACCCGGCGAGACAAGCGGCGCGACAGCGGATGCAACCCGGCTCGCGTAGTCGCTTAACGCGCGCACGCGATTAAGGCGGATCGGCATACGTACGACGCGTGTCTGTTTCTTTCGATATCGCCGGTAGAACGATCGCGGGAATGTAATCGTCCGTTTGATTTCAGGTGCGAGCAAACACAGGTGTGTGGTTGGCTGCGATGCTCCCTCGAAGAGGGTTGGAAGACCGACCGATTCTCGTTGCCATAGACGCTACGCGCCACGGGCTATCTCTGCCTCTGAATCGATGATTCGAGATCGGGAAATCGAGCGTAAACGTTTCGTGCAAATTTTGTGGTCGCTCCATCGATACGATCAAATTTTTACCTGCGAAACAACGATTCGACGATGTGAACGAAAATGAATCTGCCTCGGACGCCGTCGTTTTGGCGCTGTCTTCCTTCGTTTGTCTTTCGTTTTCTAGATTCGAGCTACGATCCGAAAATTAGCGAACTTTGCCACGAAAACCAAGTTGTTTCGGTCTCGATCGCGATATAAGCGGCAACTAGTTGGTCGAACGATTAAATCCGTACGATCGTCTCGCGCGACTCGCACGGTCACTCGATGGTCATCATGGTGATCGCGCACCACCCTGTCGGGTCTAACCCGACCCTAACAGCGACCGCTCGAACTCGTTGGAAACGTTACAGTTGCGTGGAATCGCGCGTTACCATCGACAGAGACGAAGGCGGGGTCCGGTTTTCTACGGGGTCCTGCGTAAATACCACGGGCCCGATCGGTTGGAAGCGTAAGCCAATACCCAGGGTGTTGCGCACTCGGCGTACTGCGAGTTCTTCTACGCGACCCTCTACTCCCATCCTTCTTACACCCTCTGGCCGCTTTTTTTCTTTCTCGCTTTCCCCTCTTCCCCCTCTTCTCTCTTACGCCTGTATCGAGGTTCTCGCGTGTTTTTCGTGTTTTTCAATTTTATAAATCCTTCCTCCGTGTCTTTTCGTCTTCTCCTTCGCGAAAGGTTTCATCGTACAAACCGTTTCGTACATTTATACCGTTAGTACGCGTTAGTAATCGAGAAGCGGAGAAGCGGAGAAGCGTCGCTTTTAACCAGTTTTCCAGGGTCGGACGCGAAACTTTTCGAACGAATAAACGTTGATCGCGTTACGCTCTTATTTCGTTCGTCGTTCTTTCGCGCGTCTTTCCGCGTGCGTACGACACGCAGCTGGGTGTATTTTCCCCGATCGCTCCTCGTATTCGCTGTAAACGGTAAGCGATACGGAGCCGCGTAGGTAGAGTTATAACGAATCGAAAAATACGCAGAGCTCGGACGGACTGGACGGTTCGCGTCGACGACACACGGTGGACGCCGGAACGATCGGTGCCATGCGGTCGACTTCCTCTTCCTGCGTGCACATCGGAACTACAGTAGTCAGGTGTCCGGCCTGACGGTCGCGATTACGTCGAGACATTCGATAGTCGGATGCGCCCGGCCTCGTGAGAGACCGCGTTTCCAGCCATCGGCCACTTTACGTTCTTTCCGATCTCCATCGTCTACCGTCTAACTATCGCCTAACCAACTTCCATCCAACATGCAACGTCGCTCGCCCGGAAAACAAATCACTCGTCTCGTCGCAAAGAAACTTTCTATACGTTTATTCCTATCTTTCGCATCGGAGACTTTGCGTTTGGCATTGTAGAAAACGTAGCTTAAGATATTCTCATCTCGTCGAAGAAAAAAGTTTGACAGCGCTTCTTCTTTCCTTCCAACTTGAAAACGATTAATCTAGTTACGGTAGCAACGGCGAATCGAAAGGTGGTCGCGACGCGACTATTACAGTTTCTTTTCAAGGTAATTTACGGATTAACAGATGCTTCGGATAGAACGGATAGAACGAAATGTAACCTCTGTTACCCCTTCCTAACCTTTAGCTTAGTTTACCTTCCTATCGTGGCGGTTTTATATTTAGTAACGATAGAATTACAAGAATTACAGAAATACGATATTAAATTTGAAAGAAATATCGCAAACGCCAGGAAGAAGCATTAGTTTATTCGTTGCTCGCAACCATACGATCGTGCGTTGTAACGCGTTTAGACGAATCGACGAGAGTGACGCGATTTGATAACGATATACAGAGGCTTGGTATTTAAACCGGACGTTAACGCTGGTATCGAGTTACGCGAATTTAACGTGCAAATAAACGGACACGGCTAAACGCGTACGCCTAATTAAACCGCGGGTTTCGCACTCGCGTTGTCCCGATCTGCAAGGCCCGACGGACTTTTCGCAAAAACGGAGCAACGATCTCGACCAAGCGCGTAATGCGCGCCGAACGACGAGCTGGCAAATTTCGCTCGTTCGTCGAGCTTGCTCGATAGGTTAATAAACAAAGTAGTACACTCTTCGCGAGTGTAGGATTTAAGCGAGATACCGGAAGGAAGACGGAAAAGTTGCCGTTTGCAGAAACGATATACAAGGTAACGGAAACTTTCGACTTTTGACGGGCTTGCGAAGCAGGCTCGCCGTTAAAAGGCCGGAGTACGAGGAGACACGGTTTGAGAAAACGGGCATGGGAGCGCGCGGTCGCGAAGGGTGGCCGTAGATGGGTCACAAGTGGAATAGGTAGCCTCGGAGTGTTTGGCAGCCGGGCTCACCGTTCACTGGTCAATAATCGACGAAAGGGAAGGCATTACAAGCGAGTGATCTCGAGGGTATCGAGGCCACTCGTCTGCGAGGCAGGACCACCGTGATCGGCGTGGTAATGGTATCTGAAGAAAATAATATCCTAGTTGCCCGTCCCGGCCTGGCAACCGGGATACCGGTGTAGTAGAGGCGAAGCGGACAGGCGAAGGAGGGCCCCCGATCACCGATCACCGATCGCCGATCGCCCAACGAACCATTAGTATCCCGTGTCGTCGACATCGACGACGGCCAACCCGTGTATTCCAACCAGACGTCTCGCGTTTTACACGCCCGTGGACATGGATATCGTTCAAACGGTTCTTCCTCGCGTCCTCTCGCGTCCACCTTGCCCCTATTCTTTCCGCGCATCCTTCTTCTACCTTGTAACGGATATCGCTGGCAGTGCGATAGGTCGCGCATGGGAATTTTCTTTCTTCGCTCTTGAAAATCGGTGAATAGTCGAATCTTAGAATTTTATCGCTCGTTTCTTTTCTACCATTCCGAGTAGCCGCTTCGGCGCCTCTACCACATATTACCAAATATTATTATCTACCAAATATTATAAGATGAACCAGCGAGCGAAGCGAGAGCTCGACGATCGTAGCCGACGATGTACGTAGAAATAGACCGAATGTATAGAAATTAAGGCGCATCGTTTGGCAATGGAAACGATGAAAATTCCGTTCAGCAGCAAACTCGAACGTTGCGCTGCACGGGCAAACATCGTGGAACAGAAAACGCGTGGATCCGCGGTTTAAACGGGAGCGAAATTGAAAAGTGCTGCGAATCTCGTTGGCAAACGCGTTGCCGAATGCGAGCGTAGACGAAAGGTTAACGTTGCTCGAGGGTAGGGGTAGACACACGTGGAAGAGCAGTACGTTAGGTGCGTGGAAGAAAGTGAGGCGTGGTGGAGGAAAAAAGAGAGCGACGAAAAGGCCGGCCCATGATGGAGTGGGGTCAAAGTGGTAGTCGCAGTGAATAAGGGGTGAGAGTGGGTGATAGTAGGTGGTAGATCCCTAGTTAGCCAAGACACGTTGACGAGCCATCGTGGCAGCATGGCAGCAGCGCACGATACCATCCCTCGACGCTTCTCCCTCTTTTTCTTTTTCCTCGTCTTCCTCTACCTCTTCTTCCTCTTCTCCTCCTTCTCGCTACCTTCTCGAGATTCACGCCGGCTGCAACTTTAATACACATCGTTGTAAACTCCGATATACATCGACGACCGAGTTCGAACGCGATTTCAGTCAACTTACGATGTAGTTTGCAATTCGTTTCGTCAACGTTGCCAGTGCGCTCTTACGCGATACGGGAAGAACGGAACAGTGCGTACAGTGCGCGGCTATGTGTTGTCTGTGTTTCAAGATCAGACTGAAAATTCGATCACGAGGGGATCGAGGTGAATAACGATTCGAGAGATCGCGTACGGTTCCGCCGAGACAGAAGAGACTCTCGACGCACGCGTTTCACAAGAGAACATTGTACAGCGATGGAAGGATGCGCGTTGTTTACCATCGAGCAACTGTGCGAGACGACCGCGTTTACGTTGATTTTGCGTTGATTTTGCGTTGATTTTGCGTTGATTTTGCGTTCCGTGTGCGAATCGTGCGAAAGCGATGACTCGGATCCAGACGATCGCGTCGAACGAACGGCGCAAATACCGTACACCTGTTAGGCTTTTTGGAAATTGTTAACCGTGCAGGCGAGTTTCAGTTTCAAAGTCGGAGACAGTGTTTCGAACGAAGAGTTTGAAAGCCGAGTCTTTCCGCCGATCTGAAATACACGGTGTAACGAATACCAGATACTTGTCGTAGTTTGTAGTCGGTAATTGTTAGTCGTGCAAGGGGAAGCGGGTAAAAGGATAAGTTTCGAAGGGAAGAAAGCGGAAGGCCATTTTCTCGCGCCAAGAGAATCGACGAAACGCAAATTTCCCGCATCGATCGACGATCGATGATCGTTCGAATCGCTGGATATGGAGAACCGAATCACGTGGCAACATGCACATGGTTTTCAGGCTATGAATGAAAATATCTGGCAGATTTTCTGCAGAAGCCTTTAGAGGAAACCGGCAGGTCTTCCAAGCCATAAAGGTACTCTTCTATGAGCTCGGTCCATATGCACGTGCATTTTCCTTTCAGCCATTCATAAAAAGTCATTCATGAATTTTCGCTCATTTTTTCGCTCATCACCTTTGCTCTCTCAAACAATCGCGTTATAAAGTTACGTTACCGAGTACTACGATCTCTCGAATAAATTTTCGAACGAATTCAAAGAAATCGGAAAAACGCTGGAAACGCGATCGATGCGATCGCTAAAAAAATGAACGTTCGTACGTAACGATATATATGGTAAAACTATTTAGTCGTCTGTCTGTAGTTTGACCAGTAGTCGGTTTATCGAGCTTCTTATATCTTTCGTTTCCTAGCTTTATTTTATTTTCCCATCTTCGAAAAAAATATATTCGATCGTCGAATTCGCGATTTCTAAAGCATCGAGCCTCGAATACGCCTGTAACGCGTAAACAGGCAATTTTCGAAAACCGCCTTCAAATATTTCGTCTATCGTTCCATGCCGTTGCTCTCGATATACCGTGTCAACGGATATCGTCGACGTCGTATCGTTTCGAAACTGACGATCGTTCGAAAGAAAAGCGACTCGACGTTCTCCGACTTGTCTCGCGGTACGCGTTATCTCCAACAAACTGGATGAGAATTTTCTAAAATATAAAAGGAAAGAAAGAAAATACGGAAATAAGGAAGGAACGTCCGAAGGCGAACGACAGAACGAACGATAGAGCGAATTATAGAGACGAGTATCGAAAAGAAAATATCGACGAATATTTTTTCGCGATATTTTATCGGCAATCAAGAAAGCGACGGTGGCGGTGGCGGTGGCGACGGCGGCGGCAACGGTGGAAATATCGCGAAAAATATTGATAAAGAAATCGGTCATACTCATGGAGCAATGTGCGGTTGCTAGGGAGACCAGAGGGGCTGGACCACGTCTCTACAGAGAGGAGGCAATCCGTCCGTGTATTTTGTCGAGAGAGGCGGGGGAAGGGGGTGTCTCTAAGGGCGGCTACGACCAGAAATTTCGCAGAGATGGAGTTTCTGCAGAATCATCACACGGTGAACACCTCCGAACCGCCGTACACCCTTGGCACAGGTGAGCCACAGTGTCCCTGACTGCGAATATAATTTTCACTGCTATATATCGTATACGAGACGCGAGAATCGAGACTCGAAGGAACCGATGCGACCTTTCTTTTCTTATTCTTACGAAACACGACATATCTTAGCGATTATCTACGATTTTACCAAGTGACTTTGCCTCCTTCCGCCGAGTGACGTCCTCCTTCTTCGCGTATTCTTTATTTTCGTTCATGCGACCAGCATTCCGCGTTTTCCTTCCATGTTCCACCTTGCGTCGGACTTTTACATATTCTTTCTCGCACGTTGCAGGATAACGCGTTACAGAACGATACAGATGCTCGTAAACTCGTCGTTTATCTTTCCGCCAATGGTCCGTGAATCTCGACCGAAGATTTCAGCAGAAGAATCTTTACGATCAACGGTTACTCGATATCTCTCGCGTTCTCTCTCGCCATCTCTCCCATAATCTCTCTTCAAACTGCAAAATAATCAAGTTAGACGATTTTCTATTAGCCATATTTTCCAACTGAACTTTATCTAAATTTCGATCTTACAATTTTACGTTTAACGATACACAAAGTTGAAATTTCACGATCCGAAAGCATCGTAATTTTCCATTTTGATTTTAGCAGCAAGCTTCGGACATATTTTTTCAAACAGCGTCGTCTTCCTAATTCGATTTGATCGAACGTCTCTTCTATCCGTAGGTTCGGTAGGAAGTATCGAGGCCACCATACCTTCCGGCCTGTGCACCGGGTCTCTCGGTGTCCTGTCCACCGAAGACACCTTAACGGATAATCAAAACGAAGAGACTCTGGGTGCACTGCAGGGCACGCTTCGTCTACAGGATCTGCAAAATTCTCCGCAAGACATTGGCGCTGATCAAACGCAACACATCCAAAATTCCGGACAGAGCCAAGTGGTCAGCGAGTTTGGGGCGAGCTTCTGGGTCGACGATATGGCCGGTTTTCCATTGCCACCGTTGGACTTGGACCCGTTACCTCCTGGTCTCTTCAGCCCATGCTCGGCAACCTACAAGTAAGTGGCAGGAAAATCTCTCTCTCCTCGTTCCATTCGTTGTTTCACCTTTTTCGCTCCAATCTCTAGAAATTTGTCCACTCGTCGTCGTCTCTTCGTTTGTTTCCTTTCGTGCATACTTTTCTTATACTTCTATTACAAATATGAATACGCTGAAATAGCGTATCAAATAGCGTAACAAGTTTGGTAAAAAATATGCCGCCACCTTCTTTCCTTCCTTATATTCTTATATCTTTAATTCCTTATATCTGAAAAAAAAAAAAAAAAGAAACGAAACGATGATTCTTCGTTTTAACCTTTTTTTTTTTTTTTTTTTTTTTTGTTAGTTCTTTGGTCTTTTAAACATCCGTCGAAGCGAGAGTAACGAGAAGAACGAGATTCAAGCACAAGTAATGTTCTTACACGTTATGTGCATGCTGCGTGTTTTTCCCCCATAAATGTACAAAAATCTGCAGTTTAATCGCCACGATAGGCATTTTTCAAGTATTTCAAAACATATATTCAACCGCGAATCCAAACGGAAGGATACCTTCGACTATTTAGGCTTGATTTACAACGTGCGACGAGTTTCAAAATTGCCTGCGTGTAAGAAACGTAAAATACGATTTATTATGATTTTCCTCTGCGGCCTTTGTATAGTTCTCTACTCTTCGTTACGATCGAATTGAATTCGCGACGATTCAAATCCTGCTGTTGTTTTGCCTCCGAGTATCAAGACCCGTTAATAAATAAACGGACGCGATCGCCACCGAGAGAGTATCGCGAACAGTATCGAAGAGCATCAACGAGTATTTATTCCGCCACTTGCGTTTGTACCAACGACTCGCGAATTCGGCTGTAAATAATTTGTTTATTTATTCATTTATTCAAAATATATTGGACGGACCGCGACAGAAATATTTCGCTCGACCTATCAACGACCAATCCTCCACAATCTTTACGATTATTTCCTAAAATATCAGTTATTTCGCCCGTACGTGAACCGCCATGCGTCCTGGTCTGACTAATGTTACGCGTTTCCACTTGGAATCGATCGTTGCATACACGGGACTAAAGAGTGAACCGGTTTACCGGATCGGTAAAAATAAACAAACGGATATAATATATCTGACGATATATTTCAATTCAACGCTGATACGTCCGAATATTTCGTTCGAAACAGATTTGATATTAACAAACAACGAAGCACGCAAACGTTTCGACTAAAAAAGAAAAGAAGAAAAAAAAGGAAAAAAAGGAAAAAGAAAAAAGAAAAAAATAATGGAAATATCGAATTGTTTGGATAGTTTGTAGCCAAGTTTAAGAAAATTTCAAATCCTATGTATACGTTTTTATTTTAATAGAGTCTTTTCTTCGATAATATCTTCATTTAATTATCTTTCTCGAAGAACTTGCCATCTTATGTAGTAATAAATTGTTCCTAGTTTCCGTAAACTTTTCCTATATCTCATTTGATGCCATTAGAAGAAGTCGGTAAGTAAAATGATAAAAATCGGAATAAATAATGATCGTTCTGCGTGAAACTGCGTGAAATTTAATATTGCCTTTTTCAAAAACGACAGCTTTCTCACTCTCCTCGTTCTTCGATATGTACAGCGTTTGACATCGAATAGGTAACAAATTTTATCTGAAAAACGACCGTAATAGTTGCAAAAATTTCGTGCACCTCCTCGTCTATCCAACACGTTTTCTATTATATATTTCATATTAGACAAACATTTCGATTTCTCTAAAAGTGAATAATTGGAGCCACTTGTTAACCAGGATAATCGACTTTAGCGACCTTAGGTTTTCCATACGTTCGAGTCGTTCTCCTCTGTTCGAAAAATATTATACAGTGGCTACAGAAACTATTAGTACGCTAGTACGTTTATCGGTGGATTTATATACTAGCTAGTTAGATGCAACTGTAACAATTAACGTATCATATAGTAATATGTACTTTTATATGATTAGAAAATAAGCGTACGAGCAAGTAATTTTTGTAGCCACTACATTAGCGGGATTAACGATGGACGTAACGATGGACGTAACGATGGACGTAACGATCGACGCGAGACAAGAAACAGAAAAAGGAATATGGAGTGGCATGTAGCGTAAAAATGACTGTAACGTTGTATTCGATATACCTTGTAATCTTTAAGCGTCCTTGCAGTTGGGGTTGCACCAGAGGAGAATGTGCGCCGAGAACGAGCAACGCGAACGGGGAAGGTGTGGCGGACGTGTTACTATCGTTAAAACATGCGGTGGTCCATCCTGGAAGTCCTACCGGCGGATACTACTCCACGGCAGGATCGAGTCATCATTATTCTCAAGATTATACTCAAAATCTTGGCCCACCTGTTCCACCCACGCATTACGCGTCTACACCAGCCATGTCTGTGAACGTTTCTATGAATATGACCATGAACATGAACATGCACTCTGGGTGAGTATCGTTTTATTCGTATTTATTTCAACGAGCGAGTAGAAAATGATCAAACTTTTATTTTCAACGCTAACGCTTATCCTCCATTTGTATCTTTAACGATCCGTGTCTTTACGACTGATAAAAACACTGTTCTTCGGTTTCAAAATAGATTTTCAATTTCTATCTTTCCAAATCATCGAAACCAATCCAATCGCTTTCTCCTTACACGCTGCCGCTCCAACCATTAACACGTCCGCCAACATTCACTACAAATTCAACGTATTTCGCTATAATATTAATATAAAACTGTTATTTCATTCGCATCATCTGTACGTCGTAATGTAAGATATAAAATACAATTACAATTAATTACGATAGAAGATTATTTATTTAATTAAAAATTAAAACTTCTAGTATCGGAAGGACCTCGATTTCCACAATTTTTTATCATTCTTCTCCTTTGTTTAATATTTCATATAAAATTTAAATGTCGTTTATAGGTTTATCTAAAATCCTTAAAACATGTAATATCGGTCTCTATTAATTTTCAATATCCTTAGGAAAATAAGTTTCAAAATTCGTTTCGTAGTATTTTAAATACTTGTTTCAATCGTGAAATTAGACTTTATAAAATATTGCTATTCTTTCATATGAAAGGGGTCGTAGAATTTAGAGAATAATCGTTATGAAATAATATTCGTTATCATTTTATTTTCTTGGAATCTTTTTCGTTGCCTAGAAATAGAGCGGCGAGTACGAACATTTTCTGAATCGAACCATATTCGTAGCGGCACTGTTTCATAGAAATCGACACTTTATTGGAAGCCATAAGAATCGTAAGGTGAACCGATACTCTATTCTTCTAAATTACGTGAATTTGTTGAAATTGTTGCGATACAAAGAATCTGATTGTTTTATAAAGCTTTTTACTATTTGCTTAGAAAAACACAAACACAGAAACTCGCATAACACAACGATTTAAACGATTCAACAAGTTTTATTATATAGCAATTCTGTCGTCATTCCTTTTACGATATAAAAATTTCCTAAAATACCATGCGTTTGCTTTATCAATTATCGAAATACGTAGCTAAAAACTATATAGACAAAAAGAGAGACCACAATTTTTAAGACGATCAAACTATTAAAAATAACAAAGTAAATATATACAAATAAATAAGAAAGGTACTTTCTTATTAAACATCTAGTTCGTATGATTGTCGTGCAATTCGTATTATTACCTAAATACCTGGAAAATTCCTACAACGTAGAAAAGTTTTTATAATAAGAATTTGATACATGAGAATCTCTTAAACACCTTATACCACAACAAAATTCACTTGACCAAGGCAGCCTTTCGATTATTTCCGACAGCATTTTTTCAAAAATACAATTTCATCTCACCATTTCGATATACTTTTTGTGAAGTAGCTCGTAATATTTCTCTTCGAAGCCAGACAGCCCTTCGCCATTTTGCTCGACGGAGAGGGTGCGCATCTAAGAGGGTGTAAAAGCCGAGCTATTCTGAAATTCACGGTTGTGTGCGTAGGTACGAGCAAAGCTATTCGTCGGCATGGGGCGTGGAACCCCTGTTAAGTCCCGCCCAGCAGTATAATCCCGTGGAGCAGCAGGCAAGGGTGAATCAACCCCCGGCCAATAGTCTGATCGGCACCAGTACCCATCCTCATTCTCATCCCCCGGCGCACGGCCATTCCAGGCTGCAATTGTCCAGTGAGCATGCTCTGTGCATAGGCGCCACCGGGAACCCAGTCACACCCGACGACAATGGCAGACCTAACCTATGCCGAATTTGCGGCAAGTCGTATGCGCGACCCAGCACCCTCAAGACGCATCTTAGAACGCACTCTGGGGAGAAACCGTTTAGGTTAGTGGTGCATCCGCTTCGCTTATCGCTCGATAACATTCGATCGATAAAGGTTGGTCGTTCTATTCCGTTCACCGATTTACAGCAGTAATTAGAAATTTATTATAAGAGAACCTCTCGAAACGATACCGATTCACAGATATATATCAAACGAGATATTCTACACGTTGACAATTTTACTTATCATTGTACAAAGATTTATTATTGTCACTATGCTGGCATTATACTGTTCTTTATAGATTTCATCGATCATGAATGCACAATCACAGATGGAACAATTTAAATCCACTAAATATTACGTTGAAAAGCATCTGAAAGTGTATAATATTATGTTATTATCTTGTTGCAGGGTTAATAGAGTCGATATGAAAGTTCAATTAAATTCTATAACTTCGTAGATACTTTCAAATATTGATAAAAGATTTATTCTAATCGATGTTATCAAAAATACTTTAGACCATAAATATTTACTTCTGTTGTTCGAACAGTATTCGCGACAGTACCCCATCGTTCCCATCGTTACTTTAGGTTAGGTTCAAAACTTTCATCGTATCAAAATCGAACCTTCGAAAACGACACATACTTAACGAGATTACCATCTTTTTTTCTTCTTTCTTTTAAATTTAAATACAATTAGTTCACAAATTCTTTAGACAAAATACTTACAGTCGTTCTTCCTATAAATCGTTTCGTCGCAATTCCAGTACTTCAATTTTCAATAGAACGATGGAATTACAAACTAACAAAAACTCGTTACTGTTACCAATAACCACTATATTGGCATAATAACATGGTTCTCCTACAACCAAAATTTACTGCTCCGTATGAAAAATAAAAATATTTTTTCCACTATAATAAATTTTCCACTTGAAAATGATGTCGCAGTGATGAAATAATCGTTTCAATTACATATGTATATAATAGATCGATATATCAAAATTATCTTCCTATGAAACCATAGAATTCGGATTCTTTTATGCGATAATTTTTACTAATATTATTTTATATTTACAAAATGTCTCAAGATTTACATGTTTTAGGTGTCACGCGTGCTCCAAGGCATTTAGTCAGGCCGCGAATTTAACTGCCCATGCAAGAACTCATTCGGGAGAAAAACCATTTCGATGTCCAGTGTGTGATCGGAGATTTTCGCAAAGCAGTTCCGTAACCACACATATGAGAACGCACTCGGGAGAACGTCCGTATAGGTGTGTTGCACCACGTTATATGGATTGATTATTTGTTCACCCGTGGCACAACGCGTGCCGCATAAAACCGGCACATATCATTACTTGGAAGTATTTGTATCTTATCGCATGCAGAAAAGTATAAAAATCTGGAATGACATCTCTTATATTATACAAAATTATTTCTTCTAAATTCATATAAATTACTTCCAAGTCGACGATTATCGACATAATTACGTTAAACAATGTTGTATTACGTTTTGCAATCCAATTGATCGATTTACCTTTTATAATCGCCAATTCTCTTTTATTCCAGATGTCGATTCTGCAAAAAGGCATTCTCGGATAGTTCTACATTAACCAAACATCTTCGTATTCACTCTGGCGAGAAACCATATCAGTGTAAGTTGTGCTTGCTGAGGTTTAGCCAAAGCGGTAATCTGAACAGGCATATGAGAGTCCATGGCGGTTCTCTAACGTGACACAGCTCAATATCGATTATCGATAACAATCGTGTTCTACCGCGATGTTGTCGAATACCTGTGATTCAACTTGGCTCGAGCTTACCGGCGAAAATGTAAAATAAAATAACTGCGACGAATGTTGATACTCTCAATAGAGTTCTGCTTCCTGACTGACTCAAATTTGCAAAGCGTTCGTGCGAACACTTGGTTATTTAAGGGCTTACATTTGAATATTTTTTTAAACGATACACAAGACAAGTAATAATCACAATATGTGTTATATTTGGCATTAGGAACTCATCAAGAATTCATTATATATATATACATATATGCATATATATATATGTGTGTGTGTGTATGTGTGTGTGTGAGAGTATATATATATGTATATATATCATATATACATATATATACACATCATCATCATTACCATTATCATCATCATCAATCATCATCATCATCATCATCAATCATCAATCATCATCATCATCATTATCATTATCATCCTCGCCAACATCATCATCATCATCATCATCATCATCACCTCTTGAATCGGAACATTAAATCGAAGGAAATAAAAAACGAAATGTATCGGCATCGTTATAATTTTAGAAAGTATGCACCCGCGAAATTTCTTGTTCGTTCACTTATACGTTCAGGAATTGTTTACAAATAGGTCAGGGATAGGTTAACAGGGTATCGCAGATTTAGACCTACAGCATCCACCACAGCACCGTTGATTATTGTACAAATATTGTATTTATTATAATTATTATTAATTATAATATTAATGTTGCTGTTTTCACCATCTTCAATTTTCATTATGTGGCTTTTTCTTTCTCAGTTTGCTTCTTTTTCGTCATTGTAAAACGAAGGTGTTTTGGCGCCATTTCCATCGGACAAAAAAAAAAAAAAAGAAAAAAGAACGACCTCTCTCTATATATAATATATATATATATAATGTATTTATACATATATATATATATTAATATATAATATATATAGAATATTCGTATGAGAACGACTAATTAAAAACGGATGAATGAATATGTGAGTTCTTTTTTGTTTGTAATCCCACAGCATCAGGACCCACATACTTTCTCGTAGACAGAAGGGGGGAAAAGGAGGCTTCATATTCGCCGGCTAGTTGGTAATTAAGTGCGTAGATATTGGTTCATGAATCCTCGCATTAATTTACCTCTCTTCACAATTAAAACTATATAAAAACAGCTCTCTCCATCATTTAGAGTAGTATCTCCTATTCATTCGTCAAAATTCTCTCGCTCACGCTCTCGTTCTTTCTTCATATATATATAATGATGTATTTATAAGTAATAATATTCTTGAAAAAGAAAAGAAAGAAAACGTATGTATAATGTTCCTACGTTATGTACCGGTACGACTTGTTGCAGGGACGAGCTGACCCCCGATTCTCTATATCGAAGTCCTCTAAACAAACCTGCAGCTTTTTGGACCATCTCGTCACGCGACAAACGTACCACGTGTAGCGTGTACGTAGCGTATCTCTATTTAGAACTGTATAATGTCATCTCTGTCACACTGTATGTGTCTCTGTGATGCTTTATGTTTTCATTTCTTCTTTCTTTCTCTCTCTCTCTCTCTCTCTCTCTCTCTCTCGCTTGCTTGCTCGCTCGCTCGCTCGCTCGCTCTCTCACTCCTACATCGTCTCATATTTATCGATCAAGTGTTGTTCGGTAATTTGATCTTTACAACAGTTGGAATGGTTCGTCATTCGCTTGTGAAAGCTTCGAAGCAAAAGCTCGTGTAAGGTGCATATTCAACCCAAAAGCATCGATGAATAATACCAAACAACTCAGTCTATTTTTGTCTTCCGAACGACTAAATAATATTAAGAAAAAAAAAAAAAAAAAAAGAAGAAAAGAAAAAATCCTTTCATCCGACGTAATATACATATGTATCGATCACTGAGAAACTGAAGAACTAATCGTCTATACCTATATATGATATATATATATATATATATATATATATATATATATATATATCACTTTTCTTCTCACAATATTTGCACTCCTCTTGAAATACGGACACGCAGTGTGTTGGAGAGTTGAACGCTCTTTACAACCGCACGACAATTCCGAAATGGCGTCTAAAATTAATAACCAACGCCATTACGACGATCCGCAATTATACATGACGACGATTAACCATCGCGATAAATTTTACTTTCTCTCCGATAAACGAAATGATACAAAAAAAACAACCGAATAGATATGTGTGTCTCTAAAATAGATTTTTCATATTCTTCATTTTTTTTCTCTTTTTTCTTTTTTATTTAATTATTATCATCGTTTTTAATAATCTTTTTCTCAAAAAATTGTCCATTTTGTCCTTTCTTTCATCTTTTTTTTCGTTTTTTTTTTCTTTTAATCATTCATCTTTCGATAATATATTCAAGTTTTCGTAACATCGCATTTTTACTTTACTTAATACAATAATTAATCATATTATAATTATCAATTAATAAAACTTGTCTCTGTTCGTACTACCTTTCGCTCGTGTGTTCTTTCGTTCTCTCTTTCTTCCGTACACAATCTCACTCACTTAAAGAACGCTAATCGATAGGTGTTTATCTTCTCTGAAACAATAAGTGGTTTTTTGTTCCTTTCAGAAAACACAAAAATACTCTGTATCAAAATGCCACTTATCGATGTTACCTATTATTATTATTATTATCGTTATTTACGAATTTAAACACTTCGGATGAAGATGCTGCATTCAATTACGGAACGTTAAGGCATTCATGAGTGTAACTCGAAAAAAAGTACAAAAATAGATGCCACAAAAATTAAAGACGACACGTTTTTCTCAGTTTATTGAAGCAATTCGTTTTACTATACACCCGCGCTGATCCTATCGTCACCAATAAGTTTTTTTAGCAGTAAATAGCATTCGTGAAAAGGAGGAAACTAATTTTATATCTACAAAAGTCATATATCATGTCCCATTCAAAAATATATCTTCCATTCGCTATCATTCTTAATGTACAATACAAAAATCATATTTAACCCTAAAGTTCATATTTCTGCAACTTAAACAATCTTGCACTTATATGTGCACTTCAAAATTTTCGCGTGTAAAATAAAAAGAAAACTTACAAAATTGGAAGAATTAGAACAATCTGAATTTATAAAATTTCAATTATCAAGAACAGTTTCTTCCCTTCTCACGAATACCACTCTCCTTTTACTGAGTTTCTCAATACATTTTTAATTTGTTTTACCGATCGGTGCGTGAAGACAAACAAACCTTACTTTGATCATACATATATATCGTAAGGCAATTGAAATACGTCTGTTTGTATCGGTAATCGACATTTAAAAATATGAATAAATCAGGCATTCGATTTTACCAAGTTCTATTTAGTACTATCAACAACATAGTGATGTACCACACGCTTGAGAATGCCCCAACGGTTACATATTTCTTTACAATTTCCTTCGTTACTTTTAGCCACTTTTACCACAGGTAAGATATACTACTGACTTCGTATTCTCTTTTTTTTTCATTTCCTTTTATCACGCAGCATTTTCATGATCTTTAAGTGAAACATAAAAATGTATCTGTGAGCAACTACATTTTCCATTTCAATATAATATACTAACACTGAGAGTCACAACGTCCACGAAAGAAATAAAGTTTGTAAAAATTATTCAAGTTGCCAAATTATATATTTATATATATGCTCTCGGGAGTATGGTTCTCATTTAGAAACAAAAACTAAAGAGCATGCGCGAACCCAAATACAGTGTGGCAAAATAATGCATGACTTCGCTAAAAACATGTTTCATGTTTGAAATGAAAGAATATGAAGGATTAAAACATATAGTATATATATATATATATATATATATGTATGTATGTATGTATATATATATGTATATATATTTATATCGAACAGGGAGGTTTTTCTTTTATTTATAGTATTAGATGTTTTCATGGAATACTAAACTATTATGTAGCGCAAAAATTACAAATGGAACTAATGCAAATACGAAATAAGAAATTCTGAAATTGTTTATTCCCTACGTCTCGTTAAACCTATTTAACTGGAAGCGAAATATCATTGATAAAACTTATACAGGATATTTAGGCTAAACTCATTAATATGCTTTTCAACTGTGTGCCAGATGTAATGTTCACCCATGTTTGATTTGTACTCTATGACTAGCCAATGTACTTCTCGATGCTGCAGGTATCTATTATAAAAGGAAGAACTGATCATGGGCCTGAGGAACTAATTACCAATCTTGATCGACCAAAGTTTGACTAAACTTTGATAAAAACAGAATACAAAACACAAAAACAAAAAATCAATGAAACTTCATTTTCCTTGTATTTGCTTTTTCTTTATGTCATCATTTGTGTTGTCTAAAGTCACGTACAGTTAAGTATGAAGTGAATTATACAAAATTACGACACAGAGAATTCTTACCCACCGTTTGTTATTTCCTCCTTTAGCCACAACATCTTATAAACTGTCATCATTACTGCCCAACTGTATTTGGTTTGGTCACAATGTTACATCAAATGCACTATTCCAGGAGTCCACCAAACGCAGACTCAAGCTCATCATACATGCGCGCGCCATTCACACATGCCATGCATACTCTACATCGATACGTACGTAAAACACGTGTACACTCCGGAGAACACACGTTTTAAACGCACGCACAGTAGCAATTCAAAGCAAGGCAAACCTCGATCTTTCTCTCCTACTCATTCACTCTCTCCATTGCGTTTTCTTCTTCTTCATTTTGTTCTTTCTTTCTCTCGCTCTTTCTCTCGCTCTTTCTTCCCGCCTACCCCCCGTTCTCTCATTTCACTCTTTCTCAAGGATGGATTCCCTCGAGTTCGTCGGAAGCAGCGGACAGATTTCTGGGGCACATCGTGCACGACACACGTTAGTCAATCGGCCATTTGTCGTCGGAGGTCGTGTGTGAATGGCTAAGGGAAATTAGATCGGAGGGTGGTGCTGGAGTGGACGTCGGGGGTTCAAGGTCAACGAGGGCTCGGTGCAGGTGGGCTTGGCCGGGGGTCAGGCTCGCTCACTATGCTGTGTGGTATACCGGTTAATCCAGCAGTAGGAGGAGCTGAAGTAGGGCCTCCAGCCCCACCGCCGCCTACCGTTGGACCCGTGGGGCCTGTAGGACCCCCGGCGCCTGCACCGCCTGCAGAGGAGTTCGGTCCGCCACCACCCCCACCACCACCGCCGCCGACGACGGAATGCCCACCAGGAGGTGGGGGTGCAGAATCGTGAGGAGTCGTTGAATGCGCCTGTTGAACGGGCAGCCCCCCGGAATAGTATCCGCCGTTGATCCCCTCAGGGTAGCTGCTGGAGAAAGCGAAAAGAAATTGGCCACTTCGATAAATGCCTTTTACAAAGTGCCCAATCGATCTTAGGAAATCCAAAGGTTCGAACGCTTCTAACCACGTTACTTTACACACTCGATTCTCTTTCCATGTAATACGAGTTAACATCTGCTTGAAAATCTGTTTCTGTAAAAATTACGATATCTTTTTCCCCGGTGTAAGAGAAACAAATGCAACGATACTAAAAAAAAGTAATACCCTACGCTGATTTCTTTTTTTATTGATGTCTTTTTCTTTTTCTTTTTTTTTTTTTTTCTTTTTTAAGTTAAGCTGAACTTTCTTTATTTAACATACGAACGAAGCTTACCCGGTCGAAGAAAGGAAGTATTCCTTGTTCACACAGTTTCGCAAGCAGTCGGGTATGCGACCAACAATAGCTCTTCGTATCTCACTGGCTGCCATCTCACGCAGTTCGGTGCAGCTTGCATCGCTGTAGAACGCTGCATGTGGTGTACACAATAGATTGGGTGCGTCTTTCAAAGGACCTATAAAACACATACAGAAATACGCTACTTTACTAACCCTTCAATATTCATGAATCAATTTTCACGCGCGCGCTTCACATTAAGCAAATCCAATAATAGCGAAATCAAATTTGTATATATAAGCAATGTACAGTAATATACATGATTGATTAATGAACTCATTAATATTGAATACACTATAGTACTATGTTAATAAATCATTAAGATATCGTCATGTAATTAACATTTCAGAGCATTGGATTATAAGAATGTTTCAAAAAATCATTTTTGCAGACGATATCTTAAAACGTACAATAATATATTCAATATTATACTAATATAATAATTATCCGATTTGTTCGGTATTGTGCTTTATATCAATACTTGTCTGCTATCAATTTTCTCTCTGTAATTATATTCTTGCGCACATATGTTTTGTTGTTGGTTATGTTGGATGTTGCATCAACTGCTCACAGTTATCAGCGATTATATTTAATTTTTAAAACTCCTTTCGTTTCTTCTGTATATCAAGAGTGCAATGAAACAAAAATACCTGATTCTACACCTGATTTTTCTACACCTTGCAATAATTTATATTTATGATACGAGTAAAAATATATTCTTTCTATACTATCTATACATAAGAAAATTTGAAATTTCACATTTTGCATATCTTAAATATTTCCCTTTTTCTTTCTCTTTCTTTTCTCTTTCTTTTTCTTTTTTCTTCTTCTGAGCGTTACCTTAGTTGCATGAGCTTACATTATCCAATAGCGAAGAAGGTGGATCAAGATGATGAAGGAAAACGTTAGTTGCGTGAGAGAGGGGTTAGGTGGTATGGATAGATAAAACTCACACTGCGATGACTGACCCTGAAAAACATTGTATGGCTCATTTTCGTGTACATCAAGTGCTGCTGCACGAATTCTGCCTTGTTTCAACGCTGCGGCCAAAGCGTCATCATCAACCAGACCACCCCTTGCTGTATTGACTAAGAAAGCGCCAGGTCTCATCTACGATACAAGAAGTTAATGTGAATAAAATACAAAAAAAATACAGAATTTATCGCAGATAATTAATAATCTTTAACAAGGTTGTTTATCTGTATCATTATATATTGCATTGTTATTGCAAGACACATTTACAAAAAGGAAAGAAATTTTCCTATAAAAAAACAAAAAAAAAAAAAAAACTTCAAATTTGTAATACCTGTTTGATGGTGAATTCATTAATAAGATGATGATTGTGCTCGTTCAAGGTACAATGCAAGGATACACAGTCTGACTGGAATAGCAAATCCTGTAATAAATCATATAATTATAAGTTTTATAGAGTATAACTGAGATTGCTACGCTATTACCTTAAAAAGAAGAAGAAGAAAAAAAAAGGAACAAACGAAAAAAAGAAAAAAAGAAAAGAAAGAAAAACAACAACAACATTGATATCAAACCTGTAATGTGTAGACCCTGTTAAGACCAAGAGATTTTTCAATTCCGTCTGGTAGGTAGGGATCATAAAAAATGACAGTGAAACCGAAGGCTTTGGCACGCAGGGCAACTGCAGAACCAATCCTGCCTAACCCAACTATACCAAGTGTGTCACCCCGTATCCTTGCACATCCTGTTGCAGCTTCCCTAACCTAGGAGACATCAAATATCAAATTGGACTTTTAATACTTTTGCTATGTAGCGCAATAAATATACTATGCACATTTCAAAATTCTTACCTGTTCTGGACCTGTGAATTTCTTTCCTTCGCGTACCATGTTTGCCAACCAATATGTACGTCGATATAAATTTAGAATAAGACAAAGAGTAGTGTCAGCTACTTCTTCAACACCATATCCAGGCACATTGCACACAGCGATACCAAGTTCCCCTGCTGCCTTGACATCTATATTATCCACCCCAGATCCAATTCTAACAATGATTCTTAATGTTTTAAATTTTTCGAGATCCTCCTTTGTCAGAATTATAGTGTGCCACATTAGTGCACCTACTGCCTCATTTAATACCTACAGGAAGGTTATAGTAACATCTCGATGAATTATTATAAATAATAAAATAAAAGATGTTTCTTAATCAAAAGAAATTTTAATAACACAGAATACACATTATAGATAGATAACATACCTTTTCATGAATTTCTGATGTCGACTGTGCATCACAGAAGGCTACTGTTGCAACATCTTTGAGAATCGGCATTTCAATAGAACAGTCTCGACCATCTAACAAAGCCACTAATGGTCGTGTCTGAATGGGTCCATTTGCAATGGGACCCCTCAGGCTATCCATTCGAGGGCGTTTGGGCATCATCTTCCGTTTGTCCATCGGTCAAACAGCCCCCCCAATTTTTATATTTTTCACTTGTACTTTCAGTGTCACTAAGAATGTCTGCTTTCTTCCAAGGAAGTCCTACAGTCCACTGACAAGGAAGCCTCTGAGTATATCTTAAAATACAGTTTTGCACTTTTATGCTTTGTCACACAAATTGCTTCTCTAACACTGATCTCTGGTCGGTTTTTGGACAAGGACCGCCGAACCCCCAACGCATCACGACTTGTTGAACACCGTCTCCTGAAAATTTCAAATAAAATATCATTTAAGATATAAATCATTTGAAACCTGCCATACTTATATACATAACATAATAATATGTCTATTAATGTAATGTAATGATGTTGCAATACAGTAATTAAAATATCGCTTATGCAAAGTCCACTAAGTAATAATAATGAATTAAAATTATTTATCATTTCGTAGTAATCAACTATACGTACATATTTTGCAGTTAACGTAAACAAAACTAAATTGTATTAGAATTTATTTTATAATATTTGGTGTATAAATTATACATATTAAAAAGATAAAATTTAGGGTAAAATTTCTAAAAAAAAAAAAAAAAAAAAAAAAATGTTGCCAATTACATTTATACCTTCAATAATTAAAATATTAAGAAAGAAAGCGCAATACGTATGAAGTACGAACTTCGGTCAATAAACATACATTTCGACGCCTTCATGAATTTCTTCGTAGAAAAGAAATCCATGTGATATGTATGGTTGCGAATATTTCACTCACGGATGTAATATCATGCAATGAATAGTTCGGCAAGATATTGGTACTCAGTTAAGTGAGAAAATTTAGCATTACTTTATTTTACAGAAAGCGAAACACTTAACAGCGTGTACGAAACCGAATGTTTTAGGTTACCTTGAAACGCGCCGGCTTAACCTGCGCAGTACGCGTGTCCAGAACAGTGATAGAAGCGCTTGGAAAATATAAGAAGTTTCAAGAATATAACGTCGGTGTTATGTCAAACAAAAATGCGTATGAACTTTCTACACTTCGGTGTGAGACAGCGGTAAAAATTATTGCACAGGACACACCATGTATCGAGAACGAAATTACTAGCTGGGGCAAATGTTTTTGGAACTGATAATAGAATGCCTGGCTTTGGTTAGTGGGTCGACGTTTTCAGCCCATTTTCGGCAGCAATTGTAAACCAATCATGATGCATTTGCACGCTTAATGTCCGATTAACTGCTTAGTAACTCATAAATTCCAGTTCTCAGAATCTTGGTATCTACTAATATGATCAATACGCAAGCAACTATACGAAAACAGAAAATATGTTCGATAAGAGTCGATTTAGTACCCGGTGCTTTTATATGGCGGAACGGAAAAATGCTGAACCAGCGAAGTTCCATAAGAAAGTAGAGAAACTGACACGTGGCGCCCTCGTCAGACGCCGTCACCACACGACAATTAACCAAGATCATCAAAAATGAAC
Source organism: Bombus vosnesenskii (assembly GCF_011952255.1). Taxonomy (NCBI): domain Eukaryota; kingdom Metazoa; phylum Arthropoda; class Insecta; order Hymenoptera; family Apidae; genus Bombus; species Bombus vosnesenskii. Next base: position 239,910 of record NW_022882959.1, on the reverse strand, counting down.
CAAACTTTCTTCAAAGTACTTCAATATGGTATTCTTGACAATTGGTATAACCTAGACTAGTACTACTTCCGTGTAGTACTACAGAATATTCTCTGATGAACTACAATTCAAACAACCTTCTCTTCTCTGTTCGGAAATAGAAAATTCTACATTACTTTAACTGCTTTATACTAAAGAAATTGCGAACAATCATACACTTATCGTCATACCCTACAATTAATTTTCAGAGCGCGTTAATAAATAGAAATCCATAATGCTAATTTTCTAGCCTGTTATGTCAACTATTTTTCTCATTCAGCTTTTTCATTGACACTCAACGACACAGATTGAGATCTCGTTTGTTACAAGTGCTCGCAGAGATTTGTTCAGTGAGTTTATAGTAGTTGGCCCGCCGTAGCAGAAACATTCTATGTGGTAAGGTTAATATAAGATAAATGATACACATTAAGAATGTTTAATCTGTGGGTCAATACACACAAGCAATCGGAAACACAGTCCGCAGAGAAGGCTACAAAATGAGATCGCTGCTGGCCTCAGCGAAAGCGAGGATGCGATACTAACGTAGAGTGCAAACCCAAGCACTTTGACTTGGGCACATGTTGTGCCAACTCAGCGAAAATGCAAGCTCATATCATCAAAAGGAGGAGAGGCAAGGAAGCGAGATTAAGCCCTTGTTCGACAGCTGGCAACGTATATCATACGTAATACACGTACAGTTCGTAACATGGAGGAGCAATGTATCGAGGAAGTGCGCTCCGAAAGAACATTTTTATTTATTATACAGTTCCGCGCATGAATAAATGATTACGATGATGAAATATACCCAATGTTACTATGTTAGTTATAATCTTTACTTCCTCCTCGCATTTACGAGTAAGCAAATAAACAAATATTACAAGATCTAACTTTAATTCAAATCTATCTTTTTTTTTTATTGTTTTCTAGATGATTTTTATGATATAAATTTGTATTATAAAATAAAGTTTTGTTAAAATTTTATCAATTAACAAAGTACTTAGAGGAGCCACGCATCACCTTGTATGTAATGTTTACAACTTATAAGGTTCGCTTGTCAATGTTCCTTACAGCAATGAAAGCTTCTCAAAAGTTATCGAAAGATATTCCAGAACGAGTTAAAAATTCATCGAGCTTTTAGAACGAACGTTTCGACTAAGCGGTCGAATTCAACCCTTTAGCTTAATCTCAGTGTGCAACAGAGTTTTTCGAGTTACAGATACAACGATGAAGGGTGACGGAGAGGAAGGGGGATGGTGAGGTTGGTGAGGGAGATGAGGGAGGAGAGGGGAAAAGCAGAGCAAGGGTGGGGCAACGAAGCTGCCGGTGGGATGGGGAGCTATGAGGGCGAAGTTATCCAATTATTGTCTAACCTGGGAGCAACTTTACTTGGCGGAGAACCGTTGGTGGGAGGGAAGCTCGTCCTGCCAACTCTCTCCCTTCCTACAATCGAGCCACGATAAAGTAAAGTTTGTTTCAAAACTTACCGCGCGGAGAGGTGACTAGGTTTTTGCTAGTGACACGTGAAATTCAAACGACTTCAATGCGATAATAATCGCGGCAAATTTTTTTATATCGACCGGCAAGGAGAGGAGGTGTATTGAGATTCAAGAAGGATCCCATAAATTAAGTCAAAGGTTCATTAATAATACGATCGCTACGAAACTTTTTCAGCGTGAACGTTCAAGAATACGGCCACGTCTTATGAATATGTAATTAGACAAAAGGAGATATAGCTATTAATTAATTAAGAATTGCATTATCCTTAAGTTTAAATTTAACTAATCGCAAGTCAAGCTAAGTTACATTATATGTTTACTTTGAGCACAGATTTCTGTTATTATATAATAAGAGTGTTAATATATTTGTAAAAGATACGTGCATGCATCTTTTATTCTTGTTTCTTGAAGTCATACAATATAACGATATTATAAAGGACGGATGTGTTAAATATTCCGTGATAAATATTTCTATTAATATGCATAAGGAGTTAATTAGAATCAAACCATTTCGGTATAACAAAATCTTTATTATTTGAAATTCGGTGTTAGGAATGCTCATTGATAGAGAGCTAAAAATAAACAAGTCTATTAGGAAAGTGCACTAGCGATAACATTCGTTATAATGACGCATATGGCATCGTGGAAACCTTCTTAAAGCGATGTATTGTTAGCACCAATAGATACGTATTTTAGGTCAGTTTTAAACACAAATCACGTCATTATTTTAATTACTGTTCTAAATGAAGGAATATATATATATTTTAACTTCTCTCGTGTCTCTTGGATATATCCGGTATATTATGCACACGTAAATTTATCAGTTACAAATCAATATCAATTTTTAAAAAATTCCTCTACATGCTCAGAAATTTCATTTTAACATAATTAACCAAAAACCAAAGTCAATCTTCACGTTGCAAAGAATAAATTTTCCTTGTAACAATATATGTTTATCGATAAATGCAAACGAAACAAGGAATTCGTTCAAATGACGAAATAAGAATAAAGAACACGAAAGAAGATACTCGTCCAATTACGATGATAAAAATCGACGCGCCATCTGCGAGCCATCGTGAAACAGGACAACGCGGCCTCCTCTTTGTAGAAACAAAAATCGGTTGTACTCTGCGCAACGAACAACAGACGCTTAAATAAATACCCGTGCCTGAAAAGAGAGCGAGAGTTTGTTCTAAGTTGTAAATGTAAAAAACGAACGAAAACGAAAAAGAGCAAAGCAAACGGGGTGGTGTGCGTGCGTGTGTGTGTGTGTGTGTGTGAAAGAGAGAACAGTAAAAAATCTGTCGAGTACTAGAATGGAGAAAGGAGCAGAAGAAACTTGTCCAATTATGATGACGAGTATCGGTGTCGGCGTTCGGGCATTCTCATCCTTGGGCACAACGAAATGGTCGGCAAAGGGGTAAAGAGAGGGGCTGTTGCTCTGGTACCTTCCGCCTCCACGTTCGTCTCTCCAGCGGGCAACGAGCGAACGGCCATGAGTGTAGAAAGGCAGGAAGGGAAGGAGGAAAGGGAGAAGGAGAAGAGGAGAGGCGACTACTTAAAGTTGGCGGAAAGTTTGGTTCGGCAGCAAAGTTAACTCAGTTAAGTTCTCCGCTCCTAAAGCGAAACTTCGGTTCTCCAACGCCTGCCCTGCCAGCCTGGTTGCCTGCCTGCCTCTGCCTGGCTTGCTCTCCATCCTCTCTCCTCTCTCCTTTTCCTGCCGTGTGCCTTCTCCCTTTCTCTGTCTCTCCCTTCGTCTCGCGCCCGTGCTTCCTACTGTCTTGGCCATTCTTCCTTCCTTCCTTCTATATCCATTCCTACGGTGCTGCTCCACGAATAAGCAATGTGTTTTGGAATTATCATTTTTCCGCAAACTTTCGTCACGATGTTTCGCCGTGACGATCGATTGGCATCGACCCGCGCGCGACCGGTGTCACTCTCGTTTGCCTTCTGTGCTACTCTCTCTCTCTCTCTCTCTCTCTCTCTCTCCGTGCACCGGTCGCGTCAATCTGCGGCCTAACCATTTAGGCCCAGACCCAGGCCATCCATTTTGCAGCTGGAACGAGACGTTTTCACGTATGTACACGCGGATGCGGATACGAGGGGCAAGACTTCTTTTTTCAGAGCTTATATTCCCTCGAGCTGTGAGTGTTTGAAGAAAATTTAGCAGTTTCATGTGCCCGTTCTTAAGAGTGTCGCTCTTAAGATGATTTGCATAAATTGTTGAGCTTTCGCATGGATATAAAGTTTGAGGTGTTAAATTTAAATGACGTAATTAAGACATCCTTTTCGTACGACTATTATCAATACGATCAATACATGAGATTCATATGTATGGTGTATATATAAAATTAAGATTATTACATGAATCGTTAAAAGATTAAACATTTTGAAAAGATACGCTTTATTAGATATAAGTCTTTGTGATTATTTCTTGTAATATTTCTGCATAAGAGTTCAAGGTCAGTAATTATTTATAAATTGAATTCCTTCGCTACCGGTTAAAGATTTCAAAACACAGTATAAAATTTCACGTGAAAATGGTCAAAAGTAAAAGTGACTTGGAAACAGCTAGGTAAAGCCTGTAAACTTCGACGAAACGTTTCAGGAAGAAAGATGTTTCTCCCACTTCCCTGAGAACTCTGCCCCCTCCCGCGGCCAGAGTGGCAGGCAACGATCGAAATTCCAAGACGAAGTTTACGAGATTCCAAGGAAAGCGCGAGTTTCGCTTGCGTTCATCGTTGCCTTTCTTCGCGTACGTACGTGTATAGGAGCTTGTAAGCATCGTTTTGTAACAGACACCAGTCAGCATCAACCGCGTACTGTCCCTCCTTTGATGGTACGCCAGAGCAAAAAAGAAACCGGTCGAGTCGGTACTTACGAAGAGGTTTAGCTTTCAGGGTTCATGTATGTATGTACATAGTTTGAAAAGAAGTTACGACCGTTCTCCTGGCCAAACGGAGGGAAAGAACTTTCCTGCGCCAATAATTTTTTGGAGCAAAAAATTATTCAGACGTGGAAAAGAAGCAGTTTCGTATTTAGGCGTTTTAACTGTATTTGCGTTTTAATTGTAAATGGTTTCGACGTTACGCAAACCTTATTTCCTGGTACTTCTTGCACTACTGAACTAATATTATCAGCAAAATTTTACCAATCGCGACTTGCAAGTTATCAATGCTCTCGCTAATAAATTCTCTTGGATAACAAGTCTAATAAAATAGTAAAACAAGCAAAATTCTACAAACGAACTTAGCAAATTATTCGACATAGAATTGTAAAAATTGTTTGTGCAGTGAAAGCTTGTAACAAACAACTCATTACTTGTCAATATACTAATATTAACAATTAGTAGTTTATTAGTATTATTAACTAGTAAATTATATCGATCTTTGACATTACATATATTAAGTATATCATTACTAAATTATTGTAATAGCAAGAGAAGGCACTTGCTATTCATTTGAATGTAGAATGCGAAATTATTAGAGAACGCTATACAATTGTACGCTATTACATGGATTAAAATTTCTTTTATCTTTTTAATTTAAATTTTTTACAAATTTCGAAAATGCAACTGGAAATACGCAAGAATCGTCTTATTTAAAGTAGTAGAAGTGAGATAATTTATTTATAATAATTTGATAACGAGATTATGTAGGTAGAAATCTTTAAGTAAACAGATAATATATTTGAAGATCATAAGATACGTATGATGATTCATAGAAATGAAAGATAATACTTCGTAGGACATACATATCTACGCGTTAAATCGAATGTAGTATGTATATATTTATGTGGAAAATTTTTGAAATGGTTCTTGCTCCATCATATTGAATTAACTGATTCTTCGTCAAAGAAAATAGATTAAATCCTTATTTCAATAATTTATGACAATACCAATAAATCAGTTAGTTGATAATGTTTGAAAGAAAATACGGTAGCATTTTAATTACTCCTAACGTTTTTCTTAATAACGACAGCTTATAAATTATTGTATATACCGCTTATGTTCACGCGATATTTTTTTACATACTTATTTAGTATGTAAATTCAATTCATGAAGTATTACTATATATCTATGAATCATCTCGAATTATTTCAAAGTTAAGACTAATTTTTCCGTACCGTTAATTCATTTAATATTTGCTCTTGTAACATACTAAAACGATTATTTTCTTACTTCTCTTCGTAAAACTAAAAGGATTTGTAAATTAGCCCTAGTGTGACTTTTCGAAAATTTTAGCAAAATAAAAAAGATCGAGAGAAAGCAGAATAACTAAGGAAAGGAAAAGAAAATAGGAAAGAAAAAGCAATAAGAAAACAAGATAAACAAGAAATGGTTGAACTCTGTAAATTCATTCGCCGCGTCGGCCTTGAAATCGCACTCGGTTCTGCAAATGTCGATGCACATGCAAAGTGCGCTCGAAGCACGAACCTCCGTGTCTGCCTCCTCTTTTACAACACTGATCGATATAGGTGCACGCATTAATAACTTGCTGCCTTTGCACCGTGACAGTCAAATCGGCTCACCCAGTGACTCATCCCGGCTCGCGCGAGTAGTATTCGAGTTTGTGCGAGTCAACTTGGAAAACATTTGGCTCGCTACGTTTCAGCATCGTCCCTGGGCGTTTACCTTGGCAAACTATTCCTCGGCAGGAGTTACGGATCCATTCAAGCGCCGCGCGGTTCGTGTTCGCGCAAAAGGAACAACGGCGATAGCAGAAAAATTCAGCGTTAAAGATTCCCAAGTTGGTGGAAACTTTTAATTAGCCACTGACAAAAGGCGTCGCCAGTTACGTTCGTTGAACAAAAGCGATAATAGGAGCAACGACGGTAAACTGACGGTACAATCGTTCGTCGCTTCAAACTTTCAACCAGTAATAACCTACAGAGCAAAAGCGTGCAACAGAGTGTACGTGGGAGAAAGTACAAGAGCACGGACTCGTGTCGAGTCACTACACACATTCGTTGCATTCATATCTGAAACCTTGAAGACAGAGAGAGGCCGACAGGTGGCGAGTGGAACGACTCGAGCACACGGAACGCTTCTCAAAACCGTTTAACATCCGTTTAACATCCCTTTAAGCCGGTCTCCATGCCGGCCGACGAGTGACGTTAAATCAGATCTGACCGTGCGCGCGCGCGATCGCGGTCCGTTCGAGTATTACGATGCAAAGAATTGTTACGGCATCTCTTGTACGAGAGATCCATCCATTCGCATAACTCTGCCTCACCGCTGCACCGCGCGGTCGGGTTAAGAAGGACTCGATCAAGAAGCATACATAAAAAGAACAATGCCAGTGCGGCTGAAGACATGTGCCAGCTCGTGTCTCCTTCTATTCATGGGTAGGGGAACGCGATGAATATACCCTTGTTGAGTTTCAAAGTTACATACACTCCGTCGACTTCGCCAACCCCTCCTTCTTCACGGTTCCCTATATCCTCTTCCGCTCTGAATCAGAATTTTCCACATAAACCGCGACAACTTTTCTTATTGTTTCCGCGCCCATTCTAGACGCGCTTCACGGAATAAATCACTTCCAAAGAAACAAAGAAAGTTGTTCGTAAAACCTTCCATACGCTGCTACTACATACTATGCTTCACTGGATATATTAAAAATACAAGAGAAAAAATGAAAAGGAACAGGCTCGGTAGTAATCATTATTATCGTAAATACGTTGAAGAAAATCCAGCGAAGTTCAGCGAATCGACGACAAGATTTCCAAAGAAACCGGTTCGGGCTGAGAACCTCGTAGTTCTAATTCTAGTTAAGAAGAAACTTAGCGAGATATTAAATTAATTTGAGCGCGAACGCAGTCAGGACAAAATTTTCCCATGCGAGATCTATCCAGCGAAACGAATGATTTCTAGAGGCACGATAATCTAAAGAACACATCGTTCGGAGAAATACACAATACTTACACACATATATCTATGTATATTGTACGCGCTCGACGCGTTGATTAGCACAATATCTCAAATCAATCGAGCAAGGAAGGACTAATAACTCCTAGAGAAATGATAATCCATTAGCGAAGCGTAATGACCTATAACCCATTAGGCGCAACGGTTACATGGAGAACAAGTTCGTCCACGTATTAGAGCGGCCAATTTATAACTTACTTCACGCTCGCTGGCGTCCCCGCGTAAGAACGTCCGAGAACGGCTCAAGTATGTGAGAGAGTACGCGTATAAAAGCGACCTCACGGGGCCGCAAGTATATACAAACGATTTTCTCTCTCTCCTCTATGCGCGCGATTCACCAGCATGGAAGCAGCAGCAGCAGCAGCAGCAGCACCGATGAGTGAGTCCCGCGTACACTTATTTTCTCGTGGATGTGCCCATGTACACCTACGTGCGTGCTTGCTACGTAATACGTACGCAGAGGACATAAAACTTGCTTCTCGTGTCTTCCCCGTCGCTCTTTTGCCTCCTTTCCCGTTGTCTCTCTCTCTATCTCTCTCTCTCTCTCTCTCTCTCTGCCCTCCCTGCCCCTTTCTCTTTCTGCTGTGTGATCGTCCCCAACGTTCGTCGCGTCAGCTCGACCTATGCGCGCGCGGCGCACACCTATACAGAGTTACAGCGGGTTAGGACAAGTGCGTAGAGAGCGGCAGAGAGTAGTTTCATGGAGTTTAGTTCCTCGTAGTGGATATGGCATCTTGACTCCTAGTAGTGGAGTGTGGCAAGCAATGGCCGGCCCGATCGATGTCTCGGCAACTTCCCACCCTCGACAGTCTGCCCCTCTCTTCACGACACGTCCCCTCTCACCCTCGCCCCGCTTTGGCACCCTACTCTCCGGCTTTCCTCATCCCAACCGTCAGACTCCCCGTCTCGCCCAACCACCTCCCGCTGTCCCCATCCTCCGACACATCGAACTAAATCCCGGAGCTGCTTACTGCTTCCAAGTCTGTTTACAATGGCGATGTGCTACCCCCATTATCCTAGGGTCGTACTTCACGTTCGGACTACATCACCTCAATGACGACAACGACGAGTTTCGTTTTCTTAACTTTGTATATTTCTTTCGAACCATCCACACCTTTTCTCCACCACCACCACCACTATCCAATATTCACGTAGCAGCCGTATCTCTATTTGTTTTATCTCGTTTATAGCGCGATTCCTGTAATCTGAAGTATTTCAGACATTTCCAGGTATATACGCGTATAGTATATTTAGCTTGGTCAATTTACTGGAAGATATTCCAACGACCGTAGTTATGTACAGCGTACTGTGGGGACCTTCTTTGACTGAGCAATGAATACGGAGATACATGATACGCGTCCGTTACTATCTAACCAATTACATCTCGATATCTGAGTGATCTAAATGATTAAATACTAAAGCATAGTCGATAATTTGAAGAAGAAACATTGGTAATAATCCTTAAATGCGTATTAGAATATATGGGACGTATTTGCACGATTACAAATAACCAATTTGTTGCAAGTATGATCAATGACGTCGTTTCTTTTGCGTGTTCCAGACGCATTGTTCCACGTTATTTACGTAATACATGTGCATTTATCTATTATTATAGCTATCCATGTCCGTTTTCCGCAAGACTGGCAGAAACGAATAGCAATATCTATATTTTCATTCCATTGTACAGGCACTGTAGAAATCGATTGCCTGTAGCCTGAATAGCATAGCAGTAATTACGCTTTTCCCTATTCTCGATTATTTGTACAAGAAGAAGCGGCCCATGACGAAAAGAAATCAGGGTGCATACGAAACAGTTTCCAACGTTCCGCTGGCTGCTCGCATAGAAATTGTCATATATCTTTTTCTCGAATCTGTACGACACGCTCTAGTATCTATCGAATACCATTTACGAGCGATACCGGGGCACTTAGTAGTGGAGAAAAAAATGCCATTGGGTCCAATCTCGGATTTATAAACGTTTCTCTTTCTGTAGGTTTCTGCGCTCTAATATCCTAAATGAAAATACCTCTTTTAATTGACTAATTTATAAATAGTATTTCTATGTTCTTTTCAATCGTGCTGAAATTAAGAAAACACTCATATATTCAATGCATATGATACTATCAGACAAGTTATCATCCTTCTACATGAATACAATTGTAATGAAAAGCTTCAAGTCAACATATCCGGTAAAATTACTATCTGTCCGAATCGCATACAACTGGCAGGAAACGGCGAAAAACGTGCCCTCTATCGTGCAGATTTTTGATTACACGACATCTAACGGAAAGCCTCGTCCTCATGCTCGACGAAACTTGAGCGACGAAACCGAAAAGAGGAGGAGAAACCTATAGCTCGTCTCTCTCCCCTGAGAGAAGTATAGCATACCCAATAGTTGAGTCAGGTCAGTTTGCTAGCCTTACATAAAAGAGGCTAAGTAACGACGAAGAGAAAGAAGATAGGAAACGTTATAAGATATACACACAGGATGAACAGGGCAAACCTGAAGAGAACAGTGCTGCGGGAGAAGAGAGGCATCGAGGCGAGGAGAGTAAGGGCAACAAGAGAACGGGTGGGGGCACCTGTTACAACCGACCAGACCGTTCTTTCGCTCTCCCTTTCCCTCTTTGTCGTGCGCTCATCCACATGCCACTTAGGCTGTTACATTGAAATTTCTACGGGACGATCGGATATATACAGCGCTTCTAAAATGAGCGAACAAATTTTGGATGTGTATACTACTACACTACCATAAACGTTTCGTCCATAACGGGACAAGATGAACTGTTCGTGCTTACTATAGAACAGAGACTACTACGCTAATCGTTTAAACGATACGTACGTGTTTTGACTTGACGATACATTTATGTATATAGGGTGTTCTAAAAGAGAGAAAAGCATTTCGGATCTAATAGGATAATCTGATTACTTCTAATAAAATTTCTAAAATTTTATGATTAAAAAATAGAATAAATATCCATTGTCATTTTTGTTAATGTAAAATAGTTCGTCGAGCTTTATTTTTAAATTCATATTAAGGTAAGTATCCATATAAAACATATAATCTGTATTTTTCAATTTTATTAAACCGATGCAATGCTAATTTAACGTTACATGCACACTCTATGATTTTTACAGTTACCTCACTTCCTTACATAAGTAGTATCTCTTGGAAGACAACTTGGAGGAAAGTTCGAATGACAATATATAAATAGGTATGCCCATAAGCTTTGTGTAATTGTAGTCATCCGATAAGTTGTATTTCTCGTTTAAGCCAATTCCTGGGGGCCTTAACGATGTTCACCTTGAGGATGGGAAAAGATCCCATGGACACGGAGGGGAAATACTCCCTTTCGAGTTATGGCTGTCTTTTGTTTGCGACAGAGGTTTGCAAGGATAGCTGGCTAGTTTGCAAGCGTTTAAAATTGAAATAAGTATTCACCGTTAACGGTTAGAAATGGTTTTCTTTCCTAACAGAAAACTTCTCGCACGTTCTCAAGCTACTTTGAATTCTGTCACGCGAAACTAGGATGTAATTTGAACATTGGCGACGATAGCAGTGTAAACGAACAACTTTAACTACCTTCGTGAATGAGACTACAAATAATATATTCACATAATTGGATCTTAACCAGCACCCGTTAATAATCTAATCGGAGTAACTATAATGCAGATAAGTTATGTATGATTAGGTGTGGTAGGCCAGATTAAAGTTATTTGAGATTTTTCAATGACTATTAATCACAGATATTTCAAGGTCAGTTTCACCTTGTCAACTGAGGTCACATATTCCTATCATGTCCATGTAATATAGGTAACCCCAAAATACATTCTGTAAGATAAGGTAAATTGTCCTTAATTGTTTGTAAACCACTTTCATAAATATCAACAAATATTTTGTTATCATGACTAGGTACTTGTCATCAATATTTTTATAAACGAGTATTTAGTAAACGACTAGCTAAAATTATACTCTATTCAACTCGTTAAACGAATTCGGGACATACATTCGGGAATACAAGTAAGTATTCACAGTGATTTTATAAAAAGAAATTCAGTATGTTTTTCTTCTAAATCAGAAAAATCCCTGTAACGAACAAAAAATGACTACGACCTATAAAAAAAAAAGTCACTTCCGCGGCTGTGAACGTGGGATCTGTCCCCCATCGTGAAGGTAAACAAAACGCACTCGAAAAGCTTTGGTCGTTTATTTTAGAAACAGCCTGTAGAGCGCCGCTTCTCTCTGCAGCCCGTGGACAATCGACGTAACCACTCTCTCGTGCCTTTTACCGCACTTGTACGGATCCCGGACGAAGTGTAACGATGCCGAGAGATCGATAATAACCGCCGCGGTTTGGTTCCACCCGAGCCTCGTACGAGACAGGGACACTTTTTTCCTCCCCCCTCTCGACGATCCTGCTATCTCTCTCTTTATCTGGCCAGCTTTCGTCATCTCTCCTCCCGTTCCTCGTCGTGGCGATTTCACGCTTTAATTACGCGACAAAAAATGACGGAAGAGCGACGACAGAGAACAAAGCCTACACAAACTTCGCTCGTGCATCCTTGTTTATACTTGTCCGCACGTTTTATTTTTTTGAAACTTTTATTTTCCAAATAAATGTTTATCCTTCGATGAAAATAATAGCCATCGCTGCGTTAAAAAGGAAAAAAATCGGAAATCGATTATCCGTAACGGTACTTCTAATTTAACTACAAACGTTCGAGCAATTTAAGATTCGAAAATACCACACTCGTTCATTTTTCGCATTATCGCGCCATTATCAGTGCAGGCGATAACATTTCTGAAGAGGCACATAGGTACGTGTTCCTGCGACGCATCTGTATCCCATCGAAGACTATGCAAGTCGTGTAACGAACTGATTTAGCTGAGCGCGCGCGTTATACGACACGCCAATACGACAAACAGGCAACAATAATCAAACAAATTTCACAAACGCTTGAAACGTTGCTCTTATTTCGGATGCTTAATAAGAGGTAACTATAGTTAGATAGTTTTGTAAAAAGAAAGTGACAGCGTCGCACATTTAACCGGATAGTTTCGTGTTTAGGAGATGACATGACGTTGCTTTCGAGCGATACATAATCGCAACATACGTATCTTTCTGTGCGACCCGAGTCTGGAACAAACAATAACAAATTCATTCTTCCGACGACCTCGTGGTTCACTATGAACCATGAATCATCATCGATAAATAGTAAACCAAATGGCAAGAAAAATTCTAAGCCACGCACCGTCCCACGACCCGTAACGCGCGACATATTCCTTAACCGAATTGAACGCGATATATGACCCGATTATGTCCAACCGTCGGTTAACAAGCATTAAGAAGACTACTATCGATCTACTACTTGACGAAACCAAACAACCGAATTATAGTCGATATTTACAAAGTAACATTCTGTCATAATAAATACTATATATATATATATATTAGAATAAATATATATCGTGATGTACGAATTGTCAGACAATTAGCAAAGAGAACGCAGAAAAAGAAAGGGAGACGTTAGGCGGACAGCAAAGATATTCTTGGGAACCGAGAGGGCCTAAATAAAGGAAAAACGCGATTGGTCAGTGACGGTGGCGCGAAAACCGACCTCCTTCGTTAAACTGAGAACGACTTAACTTTCTCGAAGGATAACGCCTTCCCGTTTCCTTTCTCCTGGACGATTGCAGGAGATGGATTTACGCGGCGCCAACGAGGAAAACGTAAATATACGCGCGATGCCGCGCGCATACACACGGCCAGCCGTGAGTGGGTTTCTAGTAAAAAGAAACAGAAGTGTCGCGACGTGAATACAGGTCACAACATCGCTGAATAAGCAACCGAGCGCGTGTATACCCGCTGCTCTCCGCGTTCAGCAAATTACGTAAGGCCAGAACAGGAGCTCGTTTAAATACCGACACAATCAACGATGAATAAGTTACCCGTGCATGTGGCGCGCGCACCGGCGCGGTGAAACGAAATAAGGGAAACGTACGCGACGCGTTCGTTCCATATTCGCGTTAAATTCGGCGAAAGTTACGCAATCCAACATACCGTTTGGCGCCGACGTCCTGTAAGACTTGCTATTAGCCATCGAACTATGCGTACATACCGAAATTTTCCACTACTTTCGCATTCTACATTTCATTTCTACATTTTGTATTTCACATTACAGTACACACAAACACCAAAAAGTATTTCTTTCATTCCCCATCATTCTCTTCCCTTTTTCTTCTTTCATCGTGTTCATTTTGTTTGTATAATATTATTATTACACTGTTAGGTGTTGTTTCTCATCGGAAAACGCGATGTCACGCTTCTAATATTTTGCAGTCGTTCGAACCCTACGCATTTCAGATTAGTAGGTCGTTAGCATGCTTTATCGTTTCGAACGGAAGCTTGTTAACCAAGTCCAGACAAGAACATCGAACTCGTGGAAAAACCAAACCAGTGCGTGTGTTGAAGTTGAAGTGTAAGTGGCATTGATTATGTTACAAAATATTTTTCAACTTCACTTATGCATGCACGAAAATCCAATTATGTAAACTTCGTGGTTATGTCATTTTTAATTTATAAATATCCCTTTTGTATATTATTTTTTAATAAATAATAATTGCAAAAATTTTATCAAGTTATTAAACCACGGAAGGACCAATATAATTAATACTTAATTGGTGTTCGTATTATAATCTTTCTCAAAAAAGAAATAAAATAACACGATTATTCTTTTTTATCGTATCTACTTTCCGTTACTTCACAAAATTAAGAAAAACTTTTTCTTTTTTAAATTAGAAAATGGTAAAAGAAACGACTAAAGCTAATTAAAAAATTGAGGATAGATGGAAAAGATCGACAAACTTTTAAAATTAATTAAGTTCGTTACATTAGTTGTGAACACTAAAACATTGTATTGTAAGAGAAGCAAGCGATATATCAAATCAATCAAAGGATGCGGGTTGCACGAACACGTATAAAAGATTCACGCGACAACAGCGGGACACCAGGAAACAGAACGGAAAAAGTTGAGAACCACTAAGTGCGTTCGCGGTGTCACCCACAAGCACGAATGATAATCGTTTTCGCAAAAGTTCGCTCGAACTCTGAGGAGGATGCTAATTTGTAGCACGAACGTGGTGCGATAATTAGCGACGCGTGTAAACGCGTTCCTAAATTATGTTCTCGCTTAAGAAAATTCTCTGGGATAGCGAGCGTGTGCGTATGTAAGTCTCTCGCGTGAAAAACGCAAAACACATTAATATGGTGTATATCACGAGATAAATAGATATGGAGAAGACAGGCTGTCGACGGAAGGAGCGAGAGATACAAATGAATGATATTCTAGAAGCGTCTATCCAAATGGCGGTCAGTCGCATGATACGTACACTTAGCAGAATAAATGATTTACATCAGACTGTACTGCACCATAGACATTTCGCTCCTCCGACATGCTCTTCGAACGGCAAATCAAACATTTCCAGTAACGTGATTTATTAAAATGTAAAGAGGGAACATCACGCGAACTTGATTCGACCGAGTTCTCAGATACGCGTAAGTACCTGTGCATACACAGATGGACGAAGATTGAAAATTCCCTGCGAATGTTTCTTTTCATAAATGAAATTTCAAAGCATACAGCGCAAAGTGCTGCCACCTAGTAATAATTCATAACAATTTTCATACTCGTCTGATATGTCAGAAAATTCGCCTGGTTCGCACGTGCGTTTTATAGCGTAACCATAAATCGAAGGAAAATCGTACGATTCGTTCCACGCGGTAATTTAACCGGTGCAGATTTATTTCGAACAAGCACCGTTATTATACTCCTTACGTGTCGTGATAAAACAGATAAGACGTTTAATTACCCATTGGAATCCTACTCGAAAAATTAACATATTGTAATGAACTTGCATATTATAGTAAAGGATGTTACGCGTCTATACATACAAATAAGTAATACCGAGGGAAATGTGAGAAACACGAACATGTAACGTTTCATCGGAAAGGTTGAAGCGTTGCCGAAGGTCAACGTCAAGATACGATTACACACAATTCAATGGAAAAGAAAGTATTTAAGTGTCGAATAGTTCGGGTTTTGCGAGGCACGAGTCGAAAACTCTGTACAAGTTTTTAAGAGTAGAAAAGTATGGGTACAAAGAGGAGAAAAGATAGAATAATCGGGCCAGTGGCGAGAGCGGAGGGCTGAATAAAAAGAAAGGCGCGTGGCCGTTGCTGGCGCGGCGTCTCCCGCCATATCACACTACTCCAGCACACTCGCACACTAAGTGTCATACATTCGCCATATACATATAGAGAGACGGTGGGACGGTTAAACGAAGAACTATGTATGCACTGTATTGGTACGTTCAGAGTAGAGACGGAAGATAGAAACGCATACAAATACACACGCACGAACCCGCGGAATTTTCTCCGGTGCGTGTGTGCACGCATGCACCGTGCACACCAGGGGCCGCGCGAGCGACGCACACGGCGTATACCGAGCCTCTCGGCGGCGCGATCTACGTGAGAAAAACACTGACTAACCTGTCGGAGGCGATTCTCCCAGTATTCCTTGGTCCACGGTACTCCTGGGTACTCGTGTATTTTCACCGGCTACACTGCGATCACCAAACTATTCACTCTCTCACACGGCGTTCTTACGATTGTGTCTCGATCGGGGGTATAAGCGCGGCGCCTTGACTCTGTATTACAATTCACACGGTTCTCGCGGCGTCCACGGGTGACTTCGAGCCTCCCGTGGAACGATACTCGCTCGGATACGGGCTCTGGGGTCACACGCGCCCGCCCGACGCCCCAGTTCTTACCGAAAATCTCTCGATTCGACGAAAAAATTGGTCGACAATGCGCGGAACTACGTTCGCGACTGTCTCCCTCGCTGGAGGAAAATGGCGGCCCCCGGCCATCCGAGTGACTCGCGCGCGCCACCGATGCTCTCCGTCACCGGCCGAACATACCCGAATATCACCGATCCTTTTCGAAGCCTCTACCGAACGGTTAAGTTAAATATCCGCCGAATTTTTCCAACAATTTCCAAAAATCTTTTATTCAAAATAATCTGGTTTTCAAAATTTTACTTATCGTTATATCTAATCACAGATGAAAAATGTGTTGATTTTATATTTATAAGCAGAATTAGTTTTGTTACAGGGCCATTAGCTTCTTCATCCTGATATCATGCATTTGAATTATTTAATGTTTACGAGAAATTTATACGCTTTTGTAATGGAAAGAATCCATAAAAATTTTCTATTTAATTAGCATTTAAAATTAAAAAGTATGGAAATAACATGTTAATATTAGCGAATAATCGAAATAAATTTTTTTTATGAGGGATGCACATGTGATTGTTTAAGATTACGATTATTTAACTGAAACCGGAGATTGTAATAAAGAATTTTTCAAAAGCTCACCTTTGTATAAAATCTTGTACACTTTGCGAGGGAAAAGCTGCACATCATATTTCCAAAACATTCAATTACGCGTACGTTATTAGCATTTTCTATTCAGTTACGTTGCACTCGGGTTACACGTTCAAATTTCGCGATTGGTCAAAACCAAAAATTAATCCGCTCCAGTGACCAATCAAAAACGCCAAGAATCATTGGCAAGAATAAGATATAATACATACGTTAAATAAGATTATTAACGTAAAGATAAATGGCAAGATCTTTTGCACTGGTATTACGGGTACCGTAATTTCCTTCGCCGCTATAAAAAAATCGCAAAATAAATCCTACTTTGATAGAAACAACAATAAATTCTTTAATTGGTAACAAATAGTTGAGTCAGGTTCAGTCACATGATTTAGTCTGAGGATCATCCCTTATTTCTATCGTTAATAGAGCCATCTATTGTAACGTTATAATACTAACGTTTTTATCATGCGTAAACAAAATGATAATTATCTCTATTAAAATAGAGCAAGAGCTTTCACCATTCTTGAAAATAGTAGAGTGTCAAATTAGTTGTATTCATCATTCTGTGCTTATATCCGCAATTTGTACAAAAAGAGATGAATAACTATGATACATAATAGTAAAGTGTATTAGCTCTGACATAATAAATATAATTTTCTTCCAATTTTTAAGTATAACATTTCGCGTTGTTTGAGCATAACCAATATGTCAGACGTTAAAAGCCTCGAATACCCAACGTTAAAGGTACTTAATACTTTTGTAATTGTGTTATGATCTTTTTGTTCATCTACATAAATTCCTTAGAAACGTTCGAGATCTTTGACAGTTCTTTATCATTTACGAGACTTGCGCTATTTTGTATTAACTTCATGAGCTTTATTATATTTAAATTTACGGAGATCCTGTTACCATTTATATTAATAAATTAATGCGCAATATCGTGTTCATAGGTTCCTTATGAACTCCTTAACAAAAAATTTCGGTTAGCACAAAAGGTCATAGATAGGGAAGCTTCATACGTACAAACAGCAGCTAATGAATTAATAAAGGATAATAAAACCTCTGTTCCTGCTGGGGAGATGAGCCTATTATTAGGTGGAGTTGTGGAGAAACTTCAAACCTTAAAGAGAAAGGCGCACGAATCTATTACAGAAGAGTTGCAAGCAAGCATGGTTTGCAAAAGACGTCTAGAACATTTAAAAGAACACGCCAATACCGCACCGAGTGTTGTGAATCAGTGGCGGAGACAAAGGCTTGATAGAATGCTGATAGAATATTTCCTTCGGAAAGGCTATTATACAACTGCAACTAAATTAGCAGATAGTAGCGAGCTTAGAGATTTAACAAACATAGGTATGTTCGATATTAACGCTACTCGGTATTTTGTGAATATGAATAATATTGTTTGTTTCGTTTCATATTTTTAGATGTTTTTATGGTATCCAGGGAAGTAGAAACGTCTTTAGCAAATCATGAAACTGCAAGGTGTGTTGGATGGTGCTATGACAATCGATCTAAGTTAAGGAAATTAGGAAGTACTATGGAATTTAATTTACGCGTGCAAGAGTTTATAGAGTTAGTAAGGCAGGATAGGAGGCTTGATGCTGTCAAGCATGCTAGAAAATGTTTTACCAATTACGATGATTACCAATTGCAAGAAATTCAATGCTGTATGGGACAATTAGCATTTCCAGCAAATACGTCTCTTAGTCCATATAAAGATTTGTTAGATGAAAAGAGGTAAGTATATTTATTAAGTTATATGTTATTAATTCTTATAATATATGGCATGTATATTTATAAGATATAATATTTACAGATGGGATAGATTAATTGAGCAATTCAGGCATGAAAATTATAGACTTTTCCAATTAGCAACTCAAAGTGTTTTTACAGTAGCATTACAGGCAGGTTTATCGGCATTAAAAACACCTCAATGTTATAGTGCAAACAAAGAAGGGAGAAATCCAAATTGTCCAGTATGCAATGAAGCTCTTAACGAATTAGCTGTTCCATTGCCTTTTGCTCATTGTTCACAGTCTAGACTTGTCTGTAGTATTAGTGGAAAACCATTAAATGAATATAATCAACCAATGATGATGCCAAATGGATATGTATATGGAGAACAAGTAGATAAGCTTGTTTCTTATAAAACATAATTATTAATTTACTAAATTAACTTACTATATTTTATTTTAGGCATTGGAAAAGATGGCTCAAGAAAACAATGGTACTGTAATTTGTCCAAAAACCAAAGAAGTGTTTCCGTATAAAAAGATAGAAAAAGTGTATGTTATGTAAAAATTACTGACTCAAACACACAATTTGTATTATATACAATGCATCTTTCATATTCTAACTTGGAATATTTACTGTTTAATACTGTATACCGATATTAACAAAGGGAATAACTTCTATTTTTAAGGAAATATTTTTTTGCAAATTAATTAATTTGTGATCATCTACTAGAATAAAATGTGATACATATGAATAATGTGTGTTATGGAAAACGTTCTAATTTTTCGATATAAAAAGATATAAAAATTACTATGATAATGTAAGTGGTTATTAAACATGAAATCAGATTTTTGTCCTTACTCATTTATTTAACATCATTTCTACAATAAATTGAACAATTAAAACAATTCCATAAATCTACGTTTCAAGACGCATTTTTTGTAATGTTTGAACTTTGTAAGTATATTACAGTGATTCGTATTTATATTTATACTTTGCATGCCCAAAAATTTTACCATAATAATGGTAAGATTTATGTTGTAACATTGATGTATTCTGGCTCCTACTTTGCTATACAATTTTTTGTTGTTTCTTTTTCATGTAAAAAACAGATGTACCACCATTCAAATACTTTTTAAAGTGAATAATTGTATTGTATATGTCAACGAAGAAAGTCTAATCTACCTAATGATATGCATTAAGCAATTTTAGATGACATATGTCCACAAGTTAATTGATATAAAAATATCCTTTCTACGCTCTACCAGCTTTAAGTTCAATGATTTTCCAACCATTGGTTTTATTGAATTTTATCTATAATTTATTGTCTGAATTGCTTTATGCAGAGGATTGTCCTTCTAGGAATTCGGATTCTATATTTTAGAATAAAATTTGTGGTCAACCTGGGGTACAATATTTGAGGTAATTTATGGTTTACCATTAGCAAGATTTGTTTATATATATATATATATATATATATATATATATATGGTTCTGATAATTTAGCTGAGCATAATTTGAAAGTGTATAGGAATATTAGTTATAATTGTATGTGTGAATTGATAGAAATAGAGCATAAACAGTATTATAAACAGTAAAACAGTATAGCTTACGAGATGGTGTATACAATAAAAATGCAGATTTATAATTGCCACATGTTATTACATGTAGAAGCACTTAGACAGTATTTACAGATTTTACTAACTGTACCAAGACAGAAGTTCATACTTAATGATGTATACTTTTCTCTCTCTTTTTTCTTTTTTTTTTTTTGTTATAGTGAAAATAACATGTGTACACATATGTACATATGAGTTAATACATGTAATAAAATCTATTAAAAGTAACTATACTTTTAATTTTGTCAAATAATAACTTCACATTTATTATAAATAAGGATAAGCAATAAATAATAAAATAGTACACATTATAAAGTAATAATAAGAGAACGCGTCTTTCCACTCAATGTAAAATATGCAGCACTTC
Organism: Bombus vosnesenskii; assembly: GCF_011952255.1. Lineage (NCBI taxonomy): Eukaryota > Metazoa > Arthropoda > Insecta > Hymenoptera > Apidae > Bombus > Bombus vosnesenskii. The sequence continues at coordinate 219,305 of NW_022882959.1, read as the reverse complement.
GTTTAGATGTAAACAAATAGTAGGTCATGTCATAAGTAATATCGTTTCTTATCTTACTTTAGATAAACTTACGTATCATGTTTCGCTGACATGTTTTTATAGGAACTTCTCCCTTTGTTTTTCTCTAATTATTGAAACAATTAGATCGGTATTTTTCACATTAAAGGAAGTTATAAGATGAGTATCAGCGAAAACTATTTGCAGCATTACATACTATACAAACTTAAAAAAGGCAGTGCAACTAAGGATACTGTTAAAAATGTTTGTAAAGTATACGGTGAACACGTTTTAAATGTGAGAAAATGTCAAAAAATGGTTTCCGAAATTTCCGTATGACGTTTTTGAATTTTCTAATGAACACAGGTCCGGCCGAAGTGTAACGTTCGATGTCGACGCATTAAAGGCTGTGATTGAAGTAGAATCTTCTTAGACTGCTAAGGAAAAAGTAGGTAAATGCATACATGGATGATTAAAAGTAAACGGAAGTATTAATTTTACTCATTGAAAGTTCGTGTCAAAACGCGGCGTTACTTATGCTATGACCTATTTCTTTTTTTCGTAAGTATATGAAATAAATATTATATTAGAGTCTTAGTAAACTTGTTAGACATTATGATATTTCAATTTTACATATTACCTTAGCCTTCTTTTTAATATACAATATGTTGATTGAACAGAAAGCATAGCAAACACATGATATTACATTATAACATGGTAAACATATAGAAATATGTCTAAATGAAAAAAGAGTAATAATTAGAAATACAAAACAAAGTAAATGAAACAAACACATATTATTGTCTTGAATTTTATCGAGATTAACATTAATCATATCATTTCCAAATTACTTCCATTTTGTAGAACATTTTGAATTATTTGAAAAGACAAACACTAATTATCTAATATTTTAATAAAAAAAGAGTTGATATATAAAACTAATACTAAAGTCATACAAAACACAAAATGTGTTTGTAATACAAATATACTTACAAATGTACCTTGTAATAACAGACGGTAAAGATATATTATAAAAAAACCTATTACTGAAAATCAGAATACAAACATACAAAATATAATAAAACAATTGAAAATGGATGATTAAAAATTATGAAAAGCTACCCTGTGCAAAATATTTATGTACCTTGGAAAATATATTTGAATATGCTCTTATATGCACATGTGTGTGTTTCAACATGGCAAATATTTTTAATTGTTCGCTATAATCAGCACATTACTAAACATTTAACAAAGAAGAAAATCATTTTCCATTTTAACATCTTTGTTTTCTAAATAGGATACAGCTCAGTCCTAAATTTTGTTAAATTGTTAGTATGAAAAGTTTACAAACCACAGTCTTATTATAAATTTGGTCTATGTAAATAACAATTATTAATTGTACAGATCTTTTATGTGCTTATTTTAGCGGCTTCGAGTAAACTGATGCATGTGAAAAACTTAATAATATATGGATATTAAGGCTTATTGGTCCAATTTAGTATTAATAGTTGCATTAGGGCAGTGATTAAATATTAATCTCACAACTATGAACTTGATGTAATAACAGAGATCTCTATCATTTTTTTTTCAGATTTTAAATATTCCATTATGAAATATTTGTTCTCAACAATACAAATTCGATTCTTTGAGGTATTGTTTAATGTTTGTATTTCTTTTTCTTTTTTTTTTTTTTATATTGTAACAAAAAGATTCATAGCATTTTAAAGAAGTATGAGACAAACAAATAAAAATTATTAACATTTTACTTTGCCAGATCATCTTATAACATCAAAATTTTCAGCTTCATCATTAAGTGCAGAGAAATCTATTAAATTCGTTTAATATCATAAATAGAGTAATGTCAAAATTAAATTGAACTTTATATTGATGAACTTTCATCTTATTCTTTTCCTTGCGCTCATCTTCTTTTGATTTTCCTATCAAGTGAATGTCTTTAAACATGGATTAATATTTTATTATTGAATGTTGTATGTATTAAGATAATTCAAATGATATATTTGCTACCAAGATGGGCATAACCATAGAAAATAATATTCCAGTAAAGAGCCCTGTGATTAATGATGCTGCCCCAAACATACCAGCTGTTGCCATATATTCAGAATCTACCATTCTAAAATAAAAATTCGCTCTCTAATATGTTTCAATATTAAAAATAAAAAAAAAAAGGAAAAGATTTTATTTTTTCTTATCGTATAAATCTCACCTCGGACAATACATCATGGATAAAGAGGAAAAATAGCCACTACTTATTCCCATTGTAACAGCGATTAGAAAATAAATCCAGTCATTACTAATGTACACTGGTAATATTCTTGAAACACCACTTGGTTTGTAATTACAGAATAAAAACAATGGTATATAGAAAACACGTAAAAGAACTGGTATTATTAAGTACTTTTTACTAGGCTGCAAAGAAAAAAGATAATGATTTAAAAATTAGTTTCTGCATTTATTACTTAACGGATTTCGATTAAAAAATTTACTCACCCACTGAACCAACGATGCGATTGAACTACCAATGAGAGCAGTGACGTTGAACGTGAGAAAACACATAACAGTACTGTAATAATTTGATGAAACTATAAAATTAGGATCCGAACGAACTATGTCAGATTGAACAGATGGAAATAGAGAAAGAGTTACGAAAAATATGAAAAATGTGTTGAAGCACTGAGGAAAACATTGTTTAAATATTTTCCAGTATGGCGGTGTGTTATGTTTGTCTCTTGCATTATTTTCTAATTGCCTTTTATTTATCCCTTTCTGATGTAATAATTCGCGGTATCGGTAAAATCTCTACAATCAATAACAATTCATGTAAAACATTATACTTAATCTATAATAAAATTGATAAGAACATTGTAAATCTTACATTTATCGGTAGTGCAAAATAAGTATCAAAGCATGCAAGAAGAATAAACAGAGCAGTTATAAAGTAATATATTGCCGCAGTCCGAGGATTTGGTGCCATATACTGAGCAAGAAAGTTAATCATCGCTGTAAATGTTCCACTTATATTCTGAAAGTAACATAAGAGTAATATAGTTGAATATGTACATATTACATGAAGTTTTATATCACAAAACTGTACAAGTCGGTGTTTACCGAGCCTAAGATAACAGCTCCTGTGTACTTTGTTGGTAACTTTGCCACCATACCAAACACAGAGTTTTGGTAAATTCCATTAGCAGCTGAAAGGTGTTTCATAAACAAAAATTAGTACTATGTGGATGCGAATGTTCTTAGAAAGTACATTTGACACTAAGTAAAAAAGTGGATTATAATTTAAAATCAATGTACTCTCTAATTGCAAAATATAAATATAATTTATTTAAAACACATAAATGACTGTTATTTTGGAATTTCTGCAAAAATAATTTTATCTTACTGTTTAATATAATAACAGAAATCATGGTAATCCAGAAAAAGACACCTGGCCAACCAGAGCTATCAGTCATTGCCAAAATAACGGTACATACAAATATTAAAACTTGTATGAAGATGCCCCATACTATACGTGTTGTCAAATTGCCACTAAAAGAATTAAAAAATTGTCTTTAAATACAGATACTTGATTCTTATTAAGTATCTGTAGATTATCACATGATGATAAAGACTATCATATACAATGAAAGTGCTCTAGAGAATATGTTTTTCAGAAATATTAAAAGATAACACGTATATAAGACATTAATTTGAAATTATACAGAATATACACACCCAAATTGCATAAATACATTTAACCAATTAAATAGTAGATTTGGTATTTGTGCTGCAAATCCTAAGTATGCAAGAAAATTTGTGGCATAGTTTGATTGAATTCCTGTATACTCTTCAGATAATTTGTAATTAACAAAATACTAGAAGAATAATAAATTTCATTAAAAATGTATAACCTATGTAAAATTAGTGATAAAAAAGTGAAAAAATATGCTTTAAAGAGTCATACATTTTTTGCTGTTATGAACATATTCCATGGCATTAAGATACCAATTCCATGTAGTACCATTATGCAGAATACTATGTTTAATCTAAAATTACATAAATAAGCTATTAGAATTAAAATTTTTAGTAAATTATAATAAATAGCATTGAAAGTATGACATCTTATTTATATACATACCTATCTTTAGGAGGATTTAATTCAAGATCTGCTTGATCCATTGTAACTCCTCTAAAATTTAATTCATCATCAGGTCTGCCTGTACCTTCCCAACCAGGAGAAAGACGAACAGGCTCAGTGCCTACAATAAAAGATCTAGTTTCACAATATGATTTGGGCAACACATATACATACAAATTTAATGATACTGCAGTTAAAGCTATCTTTAGAACACTTTACTAATGCTCCAATTTAAAGCAATTTATTAATTTAGCGATCATGATACAAACACTTGATATGTACATTACACACTCATATGATTTTATATTTGTATCTTAGATTTATATAGCACAGAGGATAAAAAGAATATATCACAGCATTAATCTTAATCGCATAAATATTATGTTTATATTTTGCAAAAAATAAAATATTATTTACCAGCTGGTACACGATCTTTAAAAGTGTTATAAGAAGATTTAATATAACCTGGGAACATTGATATAAAGTTTATTTTACTTGTATTCCATATCTGCTTAAATTATACCCCTCTATAACATACATAAGATCATGCTATAAGCACACTGTAGGATAGCAGAAAATGCCACAAAATTATGGAATTGAATAGCTAATTTAAACATATGAGGCACATGGTATCAATTATTAAAATATAATTATAATATTAATTGATTAACCGATGACAATTATGATAATAACACAATATATATATATATACATACATACATACACATACATACAGACACATGTTATTTTATAATATTCATAACATATTCATTTCTGTTTCTTGGATCTAAGATATATTCATATTTAGTTCACATCAACTCTGTGTCAGCAAAAAAATAATGTTCTATATAAAACATGACACCTTTGTACATATAATATGCATACAATATACTTCTTCCATAATGAAATTCTAATAATATATATTTTAAAGCATCGTAAAATTTATTGTAGAAAATTATTTAGAACATAGGAATTTGTATTATTTCATTTCACTCATCTCAATATGCATGTACAAAGTTTTGTTTACGATAGAAAGATAATTAGGAAGTAACACGCCTTTATGTTTATTTTCAGTCACTTTTTCCTAAATTTTTTTTTCAAAGTTAGTTATCTATGCAAAGCACAATAGTAAAAAAGTCAAAAGCTAAAGATAATTAGATAATATTTTAAGATGAAATTTTAACAGAAAATCACATATAAACTTCAGATGCTGTATATATTTAGAAAAATTAACGTTTTTGTATTACTCTCTTAATAAAATTGATAAATTAAATTAAACATATCAGTTAAATATGTAAAAGAATAAAAAAGATACAGTATCAAATGATTCTAATGTAATCGTCATATAACAATATTCGATAATAATTAATATTTAAACATATATAACATGTAAAAATAATACTTAACATTTCATAATATATTGCTCTTTTTAAGAATGAATCTAAAATCACAGTGAATTTTATAAATCTTCACCGGTGAGAGACCGGTTTGGTGGAATATTTGCGATAAAAATAAAAAGAAAGGAAGGTGTACGTTTGTAAGTAGGGTAAAGCTGTAAGTATTCAAAATATAGTAGTAAGGCTGAAACGATTAACGTTCGAAAGTATGGAGAAAGACGATGCGATAAAGAAGGGCATTAGTATATACCTTTCGCGGGCACAATGCGTGTTCCATTCGAATCTTTTAACAAAGTTTGTTCCTCGGGGCCCACACTAAATTCCTTCTTCGTGTAACTACCCGCCATTTTTTCACAGTTTGTAAGATTAAGTCAAATTAAGAGCTGTTGCAATATTGAGGGTTAATATACTTCACGTGTTAGTGAAGGGTGTTAGGGTGGAGATGAATCTGCGATAATTGTTTCGTCTGAATACAGTTTCGTTTTTGCCAGGTAGACGGATATTCAGAATTCAAATAATCATTGGAAAACTTGAATTACGAGAAAGTATTTAATTGACATTTGCAGAGTTCTCCCAATTTCTGTGGAATTCCGTGTCTGGCGAAAATACTTTACGAGTTTAGTGTCGGGATCACTGCATATTCGATAGTTAAGGCTTCAAAGTTATGAATAGAACTGCTCCCCAATGTGCAAGACATACCATCTTTCTGCTTTATTTTTTATAGGTTAAGATAAGATAGGGGTTAGAGTTCGTCGAGCGAGCTCCACGCTGCGCGGAGATTCAGGAATAACCACGAACTAGTTCAAGATATTGTGATACGCGCGCACATCTATAATATTCAAATCAACAAACAGAAAAAATCTAACATGATGGACGCAATTGGCAAGACTAATGTAAGACAATTAGTTCTCCTTGACTGATACATGTACATATTTATATACATGTACATTATTGTACATATTTATATCGGTATTTCATTGGATAATTTTGTATGTGAGATACCTCTTTTTCTTAAATATTGCTGATCTATTCTATATCCAAAATTAAAAAATTTTTATATTTACATGAATAAAAAGGAACAAAATGATATTGAAAAACATAGTTCCCATTTTACACATCCAAACATAAGGTTATAAAGTTTTATTTTTCAATGCTTTCGATACATACTATCGCATTCTTGTATGTGTAATTTTTAAAATTGGCAGCCATGACTCATTTTTTTTTAAATCTTTTATTAACCCCAAGTTTCAACTTGATACCGATCTTCATTTTCTAAACGTTTAACAAAATTTTCTGCTTCTTCTTCAGTTGATCTTGTCATTTGTTTGATTAAATCAACAAATTCTTCACGAACACAATTTGGCATATTTTTAGAATTACCTGCTAGGTAAATGTTACCATTTCTGTTAAGAAATTCCCAACAAAGTTGTTTTTGACTATGTATAACATGTTGTACATATCTAAAATGTTAACAAAAATTTAGTTACATAAGATGCAAGTGGCACATTTAAGTGAATAATTTACATATTTAAGGAGTATTTACTTACATTTTATGCTCTTGATCTCGGGAAAACGCACAGAATAAATTTAAACCTTTTTTCAGCGACAAATATTCAAAATCATCTTTACAATGGTAATCTTTTTTCTTGTTTCTACAGCCAAAAAAGAGGACACAATCATTTAAATTATCATCCAATGCACATTTATCTAATATAGCCGAACGAAACGGTGCAATTCCTGTTCCAGGGCCGATGAATATCATTGGCTTATTGTACTCAAATTTAAATGTTCCTTTCTGTATCCAAAATATTATCTTGTCTTCCTTTTTCAAACTCGCCAACCAATTAGAACACAGTCCATATCTTGGCTCTAGTAGTTTTGTTTTATACTTTACTACTGCTACTAAGAGATGAATTTCATTTTCAGTAATCCTTAAACTTGAAGCTATGCTAAATGCACGAGGCTTTATAGGAGACATAATTTCAAATAATAATTTTACATTTAATTTACTAGTTGTATGTGGAAAGTCTGCTAGTAACTCTAAAATAGTTCTTCTTGGCCTATTGATGTAATTATATAGTTCTTCTTGACCACTTGCTGTTGTAAATTCATCTAACTTGCCCTTCTCTAATTCATTTTCACTGATAAGAGATAACAGTTGCATCGTAGATCTGCGTGGCTTAAAGCTCAAATCCCAATACTGCTCTACAATTTGGTATAAAGTTAGAATTTGTTTCAGAACATTAGGTACTTTAATTTCTTTTTCAGTTACTTGAATTAACATATCCGGATTTAATTGCACATTATTGTCATTTAATACATTAAAAAATTTTTCAATTTGTTTTTGAGAATTCTTGGGTCTAACATACACTATGTCTCCAGGTTGGTAATTAATGTTATCTGATCTAAATTTAATTAATCTAACATCCTGAAAATGATCTTGTGCAGTAGTTCTTATATTTTCAATTATTGTACCCACTTTCACTTCATTATTTGTAAATACTTCTTTCATGAAAATATCATGAACTGAACAATATTCATTATTCATGGAATTTCTGTCTCTTTCTGATATATGAAATCTCTCAATTATGTTATTTTCATTATTAATCAAATCTATTATGGAAATATTAAATGTATCGCCAACTTTCATCCACATTTCTTCTAGCCAAGAATCAACAACAGCATCAATTCCTAAATCATGTTGATCATCTGCTAGCCCAATAGGTAACAGTTCCTTTGCACCTAGTTGCATTAATCTTCTGTTTAACTTTTTTGCTGCGAAATTAAATTTTTGATAGGAACTGTCACCTAAGCCTAATATTCCATACTTTACATTAGAAAGCAATGTTGTTGGGAGATATTTTCGTAATAGAAGTCTCCAGAATTGCCTCATATTATTAGGAGGATCTCCTTGGCCTGTGGTTGCGACCACAAACACTATCATTTTTTCTGTATCAAGATTTTGAACGTTATAATCATTCATTGCAAAGACATTGCTTTCCAGGCCTTTTCTGAAATAAAATCGAAGAGACTTTTGTAAAAGACATTGTATCCTTAATATTAGCATCAATAATTATATTATAAAATAACATTGATAAAGTTCTTAATGCTAATTAATGATTTCAAACTTTCTAATTGCGAAACAATATACATATATTTCTATCTATACAATAGAGGGAAGGACAATAACAAAACCTTTTGGCAGTTTTCCAAATTTGTTCAGCCACATCTTGTGCAGTACCTGTCTCACTACCGTACAATATCGTGATTCTCATAATGTTCTTTGTCGTAAAAAAATTTCGAGCGTAAGTCTTTTGAAGATCTAGAAAAAGAATTGTATCGCGTCACGAGATACCGCTATGTTACCAATTTTCAGCTGTTACACCGTGACGTCATTGGTCGTTTAGCAGACGATATCTGGAGAAACGTAAGTTTCACGAACGGGGTATGTAAACTGTAAAAAGCAAATATAATTGTTTTTTTCCGTGTTAAATGTATTTCGCATATGGTAATGATCTTACTTAATCAAATGTCAAGGATATGTGTCTAGGCTAAGCCCCATTTGGCGCTTAGCCCAGGATATTTATAAATAAAAAATAGCTTCTCGTGTGCATTGCGTGAACGAATGGTTTATTATGACTATTATATACCATAATTATGCCACTCAGCGATTGCTTCTACAATATTTATATCCCGGCGAATTTACATATTTTTATACGTCAGAAGAGTAATAGAACGTTTTTAGAATCGGTACAAAATCCAAAAACGAAAGAAAGAAAGAATCGTAGCGCATCTTAAAAACCGGAAGCTGACATGATATTATCAGTATAACCATAATAGAAAATATTCAGAACTATTTGTAATATTTTACGAGGAAATTATTCGCGTACATGTGTTAATCACCTTCGCGAATGGGTTAATTTGAGAGAAATGAACGGGTTGTGGTTAGAATGCCCGTGGATGAACCGCGTGACGTAACTACGTGAAATGTCGAGTTTTTGCAGATGAAGTGACGTTGGTAGTACTGACATCTGTTTGCGAATGATTGTCAAAACCTATTTTCTCAACGAAGTCTGCAGTTTTGCATGCCAGTATCGTAGGAAAACATCATGACTGCGTTCGATTTGTAAAAAGAAAAGAGGCGCAAAGTGCAACCGCGAGAAAGATAGCGCATCTGTTTTGGAGGAGTGAGTGAGTGCAGAGAAAGGTTTCTCGTTTCGTTTCACTCGTCGCGTTTCACCCGTTCGACGAGTGACGTGCCTCGGGTCTTCGTCGGTGGGGAAGAGGATTGTTCTTGGATTTTAGCGCAAATAGAGAAGACGCGGGCTTTCGTCCTCGCGAAAAATTTATCACGCGACTGTGCGTCTTAACCTTTTCTATTGTTTAAATGCAATTAAAGTGGGCTGCTGGCCGCAGTGTGTGATTCCTGCGGATCGACGACTATCCTCACGTCAATTTCGCAGCGATCGACCGATGCATAGTACTTCGATGGAGCTTATTCGCGCGTGACACCAACTTTCGGGACACCAGGCTCGACTTTCGCCAGGTAGCCCCAATTCCGATCTACCACGTGTTATAAGCTTTACTTTGTTCCGGATATTGTATTCATATTTATCCTTGCCGCGACGCTTGCACGACATAAAAGCTCACAGAGGTCAGTCACATTTTAAACCTCGATTACAGTTTACCGCGTTTTGGTTTTGAAATGTTTAGCTTCGCCAACGAATTCAATGTCACGCTTCCCTAGAGACCTTCGTTCGCACACTGTCATTATTCTCATCATATATATTATTTGCATGTGATTAATGTCCATCGAATGTAAATAAAGGAGCTCTTAATGAGTTTTTTTTTACCTTCTATTTTATTTTGCGGATGTGTATCCTTTTGTTAAGGTTACGAAATTATCTTTGTTAATAAAGTTGACAATGCTTGCTTTCGTTTAATGTTATATACATTTGTTTATACACGTCATGTTCTTTTCTTCATTAGTCATACCTTTTCTTTTTTTCTTTGCAGATTTTGGTAGCTGTCTACATTTACGTTACTGTGGCAGCTTTTATTTTCCTACATACGATCAACATGTTTACCACATGACATGAACTTCATTTTATGACAAGTACATAATATCACTAATATTTATGGAAATTATCTTTGCGTCACATTTTATGACACAAAATATGAAAAATTTTATTACATGCAATAACGGTTTAACAAGTATTTAATGTAACTTTTGACACCACATTTATGCTTTATAAATATTTTTAAGTAGTGTATGAACGTCACATTGTCTACGCATTAAAGACAATAATATTCACACAATAAAGGGCCATATAGAGAAAATGAATAGCAGGCTTGAAGAACAGGAGTCAAAATGGACATGTGAATATTGTACATACGAGAATTGGCCTTCATCGTTGAAATGCACAATGTGCAGAGGTGCCAAGCCTTTATTAGGGGAGGATATTTACCGCCTACGAGATCCAAGCCCACAAAGGTCTGGATCAAATGTCGCATCTGGTCCAGTAACTCATTTAAGTCCAACAGATTCTTACAATGTTAGTTGTCAAAATGTACCATTGGGAAAGTGGTCTTGTGCAATGTGTACCTATCTTAATTATCAAAATACCACACGTTGTGTTCAGTGTGGAAATAGGAAATCTACAGGTCTCAATCAGTCGATACACTCGACTGTAGCCTCGAATTTGCATGAACACCTAGCACCTCTTAGGCTAGGAGATCCACCACCAAACTCAGGATCAAATCCTCCTCCAATAAACTTACATCCAGAAAGATATTATAACTTACAAGCAAATTTACATCCCGAGAAATGGTCTTGCCTTGTGTGTACTTATGAAAATTGGCCAAAAGCCACAAAGTGTGTGATGTGTGGTAATCCTAAAGAAAAAGATAGAAGAGACAGAACAGCCAATAACATGGGTGTTATTTTACCAAGCCCAGAAAGAGATCATAGCCAGCGTAACTTACCTTCTCCGCCTCATACACCTTATATTCATCAAACCCAGAGGGATGAGAATTTGGCTGTGGGACGAAGGTAAATTTATTTTTTACATTTGTCGAGAATGATTGACTATTAATCAGAATTTGATTGGTAGAATTAGCGAGATAATAGCGACGAATATTCGAGTTTATTATAAGTTTTCTTATATTGTAGGAATTCACATAGATATCCTGATAGCAGAAATGACAATTTGTCAACTCCTCAATCCCCTAATAATTGTGACTATGAGCGTAGACTAAAACAGTTGAGGCGTCATACTGATTGGTGCTGGTTAAACGCGTGTCTTGGCATTGTGGAAGGTGACAATGCTCCTGTTGAAGCTTATTTGGCAAGTGGTGGTGATCCTGCTCGTCAATTGACGCATTCAGAAGTTCTGCTTCTAAATAGAAGTAGTGCTTTTGATGTTGGACATACCTTAGTACATTTAGCTATTAGGTCTGTGGGAAGTAATTTTTGACAAAGGATTTCTTTATGAAGCTATTTTAGCTTATTTTATATAATTACATGAGTGTATATATTCTTTGGCGATGTTTCAACTTGTTCATTACACGTGTAGAAAAGTAAATCAACTATCATTGAGAAAGACACAGTTTCCAAATTGTTCTTTACACAATTTTATTATACTTTTGACAGATTTCAAAGAGAGGATATACTAGCGACATTATTATCACAAATCGAGGGTTCTGGATCTGGAGTAAAAAGAGTACCAAGTTATGTTGCACCAGATTTGGCTGCTCAAATTCGCAGACATGTCACTAATAGTATCCGGTTACGCAAGGGTTCTTTCCCATGTTATTTTGTCACTGATATAGCTACATTTGCTTTGCCTGCTGAGGTTACTATAACATTATAATTCTTTCTTTGGGATATTATGGGATATTAGAGATATTAGTCCGTTAAAGATCCCTAGATGTAACGTAGGTTATATAAATAATATTTAAGCAGAAAATTACTTATTAGGTTGAAGATTTACCAAGTATAGTGCAAGAACAGATGTTGGAAGAGTTATTAGATAAAGAAGCTCAACAACAATTAGAAGGTGGCGGCGGAGAACCACCAGCACTGAATTGGTCTTTGGAAATTACCGAACGTTTAGGAAGTCGTTTACATGCACTTTGGAATAGATCTGCTGGAGATTGTTTATTAGATTCTGCTATGCAAGCTACTTGGGGTGTTTTTGATCGAGATAATGCTTTAAGAAGAGCTCTTGCTGACACTTTGCAACAAGCTGGTCAATTGTAAGCAATTCTTACGTCAATTTTTATTATAATATTGTTTTACAACACATCTATTTTTCTTAATTTAGTTTTTATCCTCGATGGAGAGAATACGAAGCGTCTCAAGCATCTAGAATGTTGGATTTTACATTAGAAGAGACTCAATGGCAAGAAGATTGGGAAAGCTTATTAGCAACAGCTGCTCAACCAGGAAGTGCTCTAGAGCAGCTACACGTATTTGCCCTAGCCCATATTTTAAGGCGACCTATTATTGTTTATGGCGTTAAATATGTTAAAAGTTTTAGAGGGGAAGATATAGGTAAGTATTGATCGCGACGAAGGTAACATTATTCATAAGATTTATATATAATTAAATAAAATATTTTCATACAGGTTATGCAAGATTCGAAGGTGTTTATCTTCCACTTTTATGGGAACCTTCATTTTGTATTCGCTCACCTATCGCTTTGGGTTATACACGCGGTCATTTCACGGCTTTAGTTCCCATCGAGCCATACACATCGTCTAGAATACCACCTCTTTCGTCTCATGGTGGTGTAGGCTTGGGTGGCGGTAATGGTCCACTTCAACAGCTGCAAATACAGATGCAGACTACATTCATGCCTTTAATGGACCGAGAACATAAACTCTTACCAATACATTTTTTGAGTCTAGAAGAAGTAGGCCGCGAAGAATCTATTTTAAAGGAATGGCTGGATGTATGCAGGACCGAAGGTGGTATTCTTGTTGCGCAACAAAAACTACACAAAAGACCCTTATTAGTAGCACAAATGCTAGAAGAATGGCTAAATCATTATCGGAGACTCGCGTGAGTAATTTTATTCCTTTCTTTAAATTTCGTTCGTTCGATTTAGATTTCGGTCTATATATATATAGATGTAAATTAATTTTTGTCGTTACAGTCAAACTAACAACGCACCCTTTTTGAGACCAGCAGTTTTACAAGATTACAGTAGCGATGGAGACACAGAAGATGAATAACAAGGCGGAATGCTTTAAGTTATCGAAGTTCAACCGAGAAGACTTTTTTTATGATTTGCCCAAAACTAATTGTAACGCAAGATCTCAGAGATTTGCAACTTTCTGCTGAATACAGCAGAAAGAAGTGTATGAATGTTATAACACACACACATACACACACGTGCGCGCGCACACACGCTCGCACGCACGCACACACACACACACACACATATTGGCAATGTATCATTTTTAAATGATCTTTGTACATTAATATCGGTCACTGAACCACTAAACCACTGAACGTCTAAAATTTCATCGATTCGTATTACTTAATTATATCGGATGTTTATTCGTCATTACAAATAGTTGCTGTATTATTTTATTGTTATTTAATCAAGAGACTGCGTAATAAGTAGTTTCGTTGCCAAAGTGCGATTCTGGGTATCAAAGTAGTAAGTTAACAAGTGAAATTTTTGTTACAGCTAATATCGTTTCTGTTAGAGTTAGTTTTCCCTCTTGATAAGTTGACTATTACTGAAAATATGTAATATTAATCTTCACAATATGTTTATAGCTAGAAAGTTATTAAACTGTTGTGTCCCTGACATTAATAAGAGTTCCTTCAACGTGCGGCGACCAAACGAAGGGTCATAACTTACCTTCCAAAACATCAAGTCTACCTTAATCTCCATTCGATTGCACTCATGTTCACGAATAGCGAAGCCTGCATAATGCCGGATATAATCACAGATACACGTCTTAACGTCATTCGATAAACACCAATAGCGTTAAAGTCATCTGTAAGTAATTATATTAACCTGAAGACAGAGTTTTTAGTTTCTGACGCTTATATAATATAATCAGCTTAAGTTTATTTTCATTATTTAAAGGGGAAAATGCAACAGTCAGCATGCCACTTAACATTAGCAATTCCATTGTAATTTCTCTGAGTTTCTTGGAGTTAAGAATTGGTAGTAGGCTGGAAGTTGGAAAGCGATAAAGGTTCGAAACATGTATGGTAGATATTCTTCCGCTTCTGCGTGCCAGTTTCGATAGATCTGGACCCAATTTCTGATCTCGTTAAACACTTTGAGAGATAAAGATTTGGTTTCTGTCTCGATGTTAAAATACGTACGAATAATTGTATGTTTTGGATTTAAAATCCATAAATCCAAAATGGGGTAAAAAGGAAGTCACGTTTAGGTTGTAATTAAGCAGACTCGATGTAGAGAAGATTGATAATTTGTTTCTTGGTTGTTTCGACGAAACGCGTCACATAAATTGTGCAAAATACATCGGTGTTATTATATTTATAAGAAGTAAAGGAACGAAGGATAAAAGGATCTTGTCGTTTGTTAGTTGTACAAAAAAGAGAAAAAAAGAAAAAAAAAAGAAGAGGAGGGAGAAAAAGAAAAAAGATATTCGACGAAGAATATACAGTAGATATTTGTAAAGGTCATTGGTCTTTGTCTGATCATACGTGTGAAAGTAGTCGAAGATTGTGGCACGGATCATGTGATTTTTAAAGATAAGTAAACCTAAGGGCGGGAAAAATAATTCTGTAATCGTCTTTCGATCATTTGTTAACTCTGAGCTGTGTTAATATTAATGTAAAAGTGAGACGGCGAAGTCGAATTACAACGACACTTTTGTCCGACTAGAGGCAGAGCGGAGCGTTGTAGTTTTTCCGTGGCCGGTTCCGATATGTGTAAACGTAAACAAAGTACCGATTAGGCTGTACTTTCTTCTGCGCGAACGGAATTTATTTAGAGCGGAAGTACGAGGGAAGTAAGAGAAGAAGGAAACGTAGGAGAAAACGAAGACGAGAATGAAGAATGCGAAGAAGGAAATAAAAGTATAATAAGAGAAGAGCGACATTGTGCGAGTGGATCGATCGAACGGATGGTGTGTAGTCACCACGAACGTAGCAGTAAAATAGAACTTTTATAAAACAAGGTAAAAAGAAAAAGGCGAATATGAGAAGAGAGAAACAAGTAGTAGTACTATTTAAGTACCAAATTATATGCCTGGCGTGCGTGAGTGTATATGATGCACAATTGTATACACTGTATATGTATATGTATAGACGCATATACCGTAATACGAGGTATTCGCGAATGGACAAAGATTTAATGGTAACTAGCTCGGCCAAATAACGAACCCTAATCAAAAAAGTACAAAAAATCGTAAGAGGGAAATGATAACGTTTCTTTATGAAAACGTGTTATTATTACACATGTGGTATCCGCTTAAAGTTTAGTCTCGTTTTTACTAATTCTAACATAGTCTCTAGTCCTTTTTAGCACCGTCGTTTTTTCTAATCACAAGCTCAGCATGTGATTTAATCATCGCGCGATTATCCGAAGGGCAGCATACGAACGTTCGGATAGAAAGAAGAATATTTCACAAGTCAATTGCAAAAAAAGAAAGAAAAAAGAAAAAAAAAATTAGAAGAGGAAGCAAACGTTTAACGAAGTAACACCGTGTCGAATGAGTAACGATTTTGTCGTCTTTGTTGTACTTTTTCTTCCGTTCGTTCTTTATTTTTTTTTTTTCTATTTCCTCTTTCTCATCGCGGTTTCTCATTTGCGCGAATTTAAGCGATAAGAGTACGCGATTACTTTTGATCTATCTAAGTGAGAAGACATTCTCGTGACACGGCGTTACGTACGGTGGAATTACGATGTAAAAAGGAGATCAACAAAAAGAGAAAAAAAAAAAGACGCTCTGGTGGTATTTTCTTTCCCCTCGTTAACATGTAAGTGTTTTTCGCTCGTGTTGCCAGAATTTACTCTTGGCAGGTGATAAAAGAAAAAAAAAATGAATATAAAGATTTAAGAATTTAATCGAGATGAGATAGAAGTTTATATTAATATAGAATATATCAAATAGATTATATTAAATATATAATATATCGATGTACAATAATTCTAAATGACGATTTATTATTATAATTGCTACGATTATCATATTATATTATATTATATATTATGTTATTATTATTATCATTATTACTTACTACTACTACTATTATCATTATCATTGTCATTGTCATTATCATTATCATTATTATTATTATTATTACTACTATTATTGCTATTATTAAATCCGTAATAAGAATTATCGAGGTGGATTAATCAAATTTACGTTGCTTTATGCCCTTGGATCCCGACGATCACACGCGCGAAGCGTTTTCGATCAACGATCTGACTTGGAAATCTCTGGTACATATATGGTAAATCATGTTTTCAAGTCGATCCTTGGACGCGACAAAAACGTCTGCATCTTTAAAGTTGCAATTATCCGTTAAAAATTGACAGTACGGTTAATGACATTTCTTTTCTCTCTTTCATTATTTCTTTTTCTTTTCTTTCCCTTTCCTTTTTCTTTTCTTCTCCTTTTTCTTTTTTTCTTGCAAAAAAAAAAAAAAAAAAACCCGCGATTTCATATTAAAACTGTTTCGTCACGAAAACCGTTCACTGTGACTTTATTACAGTACTACCGTCTGTAAGCACGTTCGCTGACCAAAACGATCTTTCGATGTTGTACATTTTGTTACTCGTGCTTAACCGTTCTAGCGAAAAATTATTCGATTAACTGCGTGTAATCACCGCGAAGAATGACAATCTCACGATACATGCTCGTTGTAATCTAATCGATGTAAGTACTTACGTAAGACGATGAAAGACTTACGCAAAGCCAAATATCAAATGCAGCGAATCGTTGTCCTGTCGTTGTTGTTGTAAAACGTTCGCCGGCTGTTTCGATATTTTACTTTCCATTCTTATTTTTCCATCGTTCTACCTCTTTTTATCGTACAGCCATTAGCGAAGTCACGACTGTGTGTCGTTTGGTTCGTTTCATTAGTATTTTATAAGAAACGACTAATGGGACGATCGGAAGCTGTATCGTCGGCAACTTATTAACGGCGAAAACCACGTTAATATTGCGAATCGCGTTTCACGTACTTTCAAAGGCCAAGTTTACGAATCGTTTGAACTTTCGAAAGTCTTCCTAAATTGTGTACAGGACTTTAAAATCGATTTCTCTTCGGAATTACACATCGATTCGATTCAGGAGAATAGCCTCTGTTGGAAATGAACTTGGCATTTGGTATCGCTGCAAAGATGTATCTGTGTACACACGCGCACACACATAGTATTACAGTTTAAAAGATCGAAATCCTTCAACCGAACCTGTAAGCGGTTAGACACTTTTTTAAGAATCGGACTCTACCTTACATCGACTCTATCTTCGGTTCGATGCTTGCGCCGCTTTGTCATACTCGTAATTGGCAATAGTATATTGTATCGATATGGTGACGTTGTAACAGAGCGAGCTTCGCAAGTGTCATGGCCCTTAATTATCCTTATCGAGCGGTTAATTACCAAATTACGACAAATGACAAGCGCCTCGTCGCTGTAATAGGAAAAAGGAAGAAAAATGTGGTCGCTCGACGAGATTTTCAATTTGAATTTCTATGGAATAAGCTCGTCGCGGATTCCTTTCTGTCATATTTCCGTACAAGTATGCATGTAAATAGAGTTTATATAATGGTAATATGCGCGAATACAGGAGCACTTAATAAACTGGATTATGATAAAGCTTAAAGAAGAGGAATCTGTCATTCTAACGATCCATCGATTTAACGATTAACGATCGTCTTCGTTTTATATATTTTTTACTTTCCGACGAAAATATTTTTTATTTTCTCTCTCTCATCTATCTATCTATCTATCTATCTATCTATCTATCCATCTATCTATCTATCTATCTATATATATGTTTATATATTAATTCAAGTTTGATTAAAATAAAACTTGGCAAAAGTGTCGTCAACGACCTAGTTTGCCTACGTAGCATCAAATTCCACTACTTATTGCTAGTAACGGATATTCGATATGCGCCATCTAACTCTCATCGTCGATAGTGGCCGGCGAAACAACCGGAACGACGATTCTTTCGTTCAGCGCGAAACATCGCTTCGGTTTAATTAAAGCCGCAACGTTACGTAAGCTTTGAGAATCAGTGGATCTTTGCATGCTCGTCGATCGTTGGTCCACTCCTCGAACGCTGTTTCCTAGCGATCCTCAGACCTTCGTAATTACTGTCGTTTTAACGATGGCCCATCCTTCACACCGGCGCGGCGACCTAATTCCCGAGTGCTTTTCCCACTCGATCCTCCAACCCATCGCGTCCTTTCACGTTCTCTCTTCTTTTTCGCTAATAGAACGATTTACTTTGTTTTTCGATCGGCCAGCACAGGATGATTCTTTTTAAAAGCTCTCGATCAACCGGTGCTCGAGATTGTTCAATTAGCGCGATAATTAAGTCCTTGCCCTCGGCCCACTTTTTACTTTTTCAAACACTTTTTAAAAGATGGCCCGTTGTTCGTCGATATTTATTAAATACCGTGGCACACAGAGTTATTTTGGAAAATAAGCGAGGTCGCATACAGAGATATGCAAATTCTTTATAAACTACGATTAATAATAATAATAATTTGTTCGATTTCGATCTGGATCTCGCGGCCAACAAACCCCATACTTCACGATCGTTACAGTTACGTTTTTTCGATACGCTACCCTTTTAGCATTATACGCTATTTATTGTTATACGTTAATAGCCTACGTCGGAAGTTACGTTTGTTCCTCGTAAATGCTGGCCGATTATTCGGTGATCGTTTAGAAGATGTTAATCGACGAATTGGGTGGATGCGTTGGAGCGAAGGCTGCTAGATTCTATGCGCTTTAAGATAAGAGGGGAATGAAATGAAAGGGAAATGAAAGAGGAAATAAGAAAGCCACTTGGTGTTTGAAAACTTGTCGCACGTATCTGGCAAAGTTTCGTCGAAATATTTCAAAGCGAAACAACGTTGCCGACTTTTCACGGTCGTTGTTCGTTTTGTTCCACCGATATGCCTATATTTGGAAGGAAATCGATGTCCAAGTTGCGACAAATTCACCAGATTCGCTCGAAACTCTGCGAGTAATTCGAATTGATAAATGACTCGTGATACGACTGTACGCCCGCATACATCCATTTTGCATCGAGCTTTTGTCGGAGTTTAACGAGCCTCCATTCGATCTAGCCTGGCAGGAGAAATTGCGACGGGAGTCGATGAATTAGGAATTACGAACCGTGTAATAATTTTCCAACTCGCCGTCCATTTCCTCTCTCCTGCGTATTCCTGCTTATTCGTTGTTACCGCGGTATCGCCATATCTTTCATATCTCGTCTGTTGGCTGCGTTTCACTTTTTTCGCTGTGTTACGATCGTACCGTAACGATTGCCGCGTGTCTCCTATCGTATCGTAGAATGTCTAATCAAGTTATAAAGTGGCGGATCCCGTAACGATCGACGTTGTCGTAGAAACGATCGCTTCTTACCGATTAAATTGCACAGCACGCGTTCGAAAGCAATAACGAGCGATCGGGCGAGAAAACATCGGCCATAAAAGGCTGACCGTAACGGACCGATAGCTAATAAGCCGGAAGAGCGAGCAGCGAGCAGCGAGCAGCGAGCAGCGAGTTTCGGCGTCGTCCTTTGCGAAAGCGAATAGCGCGTCATTTCCATTCCTACGGTAGATATCTAGTTTCCTTTGGCTTCATTCACTTCACTTCAATTCACTTTCTTTCGATAAATAGATTTTTCCGAGTCACGGTTGTCCTCTATCCCCTTAGCGATTGGAAACGTTCGTGAAGATTTCGACGCAACGTATTTCGTTAGCGGAGAACGATACTTTTTCTGGCAAATAAAATACCGCCGCATACATCAGAAAAATTGTTCGCGAAGAGTCGTTGAGACTGTTAAACCCTCGGATATAACGAAAGCTTACCGATTTCATATTTACATATTATTGGATACTCTGTATTAGAGAGAATGCTCTTTTACCATCGGCGCATGTCCAGATGGAATTGTAAATCATTTCGATGATCGTTAAGAGCCACTAGCGTAACTTTTCCCAACTCGCTGGTTGCTAAAATCGCCGCTTTCCCAAGCGATCGTATAAAAAGTCAACCAGATCCTCGCGATAATCAGATCAGGCTCGCAGAACTGGAACTCGACTAATTTCCAACTTGGTTGTTCCCCTTCTTCTACGAAATTCCCGGGGAATTATCGGACGTGGCTGTTGGAAGCAGAGGGAAGCGCGCAGGGTAGAATGGCAAAGTCGGTCGGTTCGCGTCCCAGAAGCCGTCCCGTAGCGATCGTGCCAGCCGAAAACCCGGCGCGAGCGTGTCGCGTTCCGTGTGGCTAGGGGGTGGCGTCCGCGCAGGGGATGCCAAGGTGCAGACGCCCCCGGTGCTGCCGCCAGCTTAGCGGAGACTGGCGGAAAGCGGGAAACCTGTTCGTCCACAGTTCATCACGGCCTCGCAAGCCGTTCGAACGGACACACGGCCTCGTCGCGTTCCGCCATCGCCGATCCATCTCGTCGTGTAAACAAAATCCACGGCCTCGCGTATCGCCAACTATTCTCTCGTCGTCGAACCGCCATCTCCTCCAACCTCGTGTTTGTCGAATCGATCGCGTCCAACGAGCACCGCGTCCGATCGTTAGCGTCACGTGTCCTGCCAATCTTCTCCTTCCTCGAATCAAACGGATCGAAAGGACTAAACGGTTGTCTTTTATTATCGATCGGCAGGTTCGACCGACCGATCTAATTTTCGACAGCCACAGAGAATTCTTTTCGATGAAAAATTCTCGTTCGGCGGTAGAGACCGGTCGATCTTTGGTCGGACCCGCGGCGGATAATTACGATGACTCGTTGAAACGAGCTGTGACAAGGGTGCCGAGCGGATTCGAAACACGTGGCCTGAGTTTAGCCGCGATTGTTGCGCGATTCGCTAAATCCCGAGCGTACAAGCGCCGCTACGTTATGTCAGCGAGTTGTATGGTAAATTGTTTTCGTCCGACGTGAGTCGTACAAATAAAGAGTATGTAAACTGAGACGTTTTAAAAACAGGCGTTTAAAGTTTACAGGAAAGAAGGAGAGACAGAAGAGAAAAAGGGGATGAATGTGGAGAAAGAACGCTTTTTAAAAAATATCGTACGAACAAAAGCATCGTGGTTCGTTCCAGCAATCGACAAACGTCAGACCAAACCGATCGGAATCTAGATTAGAATTTAAGATCAAAGAGACTGGTCCGAGAAACATCGTCAAAGTTGCCCTCTTGCGTGGGCTCTCTTGCGTTAAGATCGATCGTGTTAGAAAGTGCGATAGAACAAAGTGTTTCGTAGAGAACTGCCCCCGTGTTGATCGAAAGTGAGACAGAAACGAGTTCGACGAGTGTTTGCGCGATATTTTGCCAACGATATGGGCGATCGAAGAATCCGTTAACGAAACGTTGACCGGAAATAGAAGGACGTTGCAAGAGCGAATCGAAACGAGAGCTTGCCGTCGGATACGATGACGTGCGATACACGTCGGGAATCACAGCACCTGTGGAACCTCGAGGTAAACCGTTTACCTTTCTACATACCTATCCGTTATCCGATTTACCTTGAATATCGCATTCCCTCGAGCATCCGTCGAATCGAATAGTTTCATTGCTCACGGGGATACTGGTGGAAATCCGCAATTACTCTTTCTATCCTATCTCTATCCGATACCAAAGTATCTTTTACTCATTTTTAACCGCACTATCTTCGTTCTAAAATTATACTCATAAATCGACGATTCGATCGTTTCATTCTTTACAATCGCTATAGTTGCGTATGCAGGTCAACGATGCGAGTACATCGCGAATGTTTACGCGTTTAAAGAAAATTTCAATTTGCGAAAATCTACAGTATACACACACACACACACACACATCTCCGATACTCGTTTCTCCATTTTCGGTACAAACTCCTGGCGGTTCCATTCCTCTTCGTAAAAAGGTGTACGTAGCGAAAGTAATCAAGCAGAGCCGAGCCGAGACGAGACGAGACGGAAAATTGCAGCCAATCAAGATTGTCGGAAAAGCACGATTCGAAATTTCTATATTCTTGGCGATGCGAACAAGGCGAACAAGGAAGGCGTTACGAGACGAACGGACGAACGTTTCGACGTCTTAGTCTCAGTCTGCTCGATTTACCAACGTTTCACGCCAGTAGTACAAGCGCAGCATACGCCCGGCATTGTAGGGCTTCCTCGCTACTGCATACTTGCAGCAACGAAGCGAAATTTGATAAAACCGAGCCGATCCGAGACTACATTTTTCCAAGATGAACACTTTGTCGATGTACCAGATGTTCGAAAGATGATTACCGGTCACTTGGACGTAGCTTGTTACGACCGTTCGCGGAGAGACGCGGTCGCGAGGAAAACGCGTCAGCGAGAGGCGTAAATTCTCGCTACGATTCGGTGAATCGACGCCGCGAAGTAGTCGTTCCCCTGTTTCGGTTAAGATAACAGAGGTGGTTAAACGAATATGACACAGTAGAGTAAGTTATATTTTACCGTTTATTCCAACAACTTATAACGAAGGCAATTACGCTGATACGGTGGAAGGATGTTGACCGTTCGAAGGATGTAAAATCAGTACCGTCTTGGGAGACGATGCTGTATCGGAGGAGAGCTAAGGATGGGTGTGTCTAGCGCACGAGACCATCGGATTTGTTGGTGCCGATGTTAGTTAAGAGAGTGAGGGAAATAGGCTTCGTTGTTAATTGGTTAAACGTGAGAAAAACTAACTTTCCCTAGTTAAGCCGTGGTAGACAATAGTCTTTGGAAATTCTTCGGAAACAGACGTTCGTTTGGTTTGAAGGACCTTTACTAGGAAATCTATGAGATTTATGGAAGGTACTTGAGGCTATTGAGGGTACGCAGTGAGTATCCGAAGACATCTGGTTGCCATGTTGCCCGCGGTGTGTGGCCTGGGCTAGGTAGAGTGTTACGCGACGTAACATAGCTGTTGTTTTATCATCGTCGCATGAATTACCTCGATGACGTTATTATCGTCGTATGATTTTATCGATCGTACGATTTCATTATCGATTAGCGGTAAACTTTCGGTAAATACAGGATTATCCGAAAGAATGTATTACGCGTTTAAAATACTTGCACGATGGAATATAGTATCGCGTCAGAGCATAAACCGTCGTGCTTGTTAAAAAGGACGTTGAAAAACGCGTAGAAATTTTACAGCGATAAAGTTAGGAAAATATAAAAGTATCTTTGGCAATTTTTCTCAAACAAACAATACGAATAAATCGATTTATCGGTTACCACACGCTTAACGTGTATGCATATGTAGAGATGTGCATGTAATCGTGCATAATCGTGCATAATCGTGCATAATCGTGCATAAATCGTGATCCTACGTAGAAGGGGGTCGCAGCTTCGCATCCTTGGCCAAGTGCAGAGGACCAGAGTAGATCTAGTTCCAGGTTGTTTACACTGTGCCGTTACTAACGCGCTACTTACACTGTTGCGCTTAACGAGTTAGACCGCGAGTTGGTCGATTAAGTTAATCTACGGTAGCTGTACCGTTAACTGTAACGACGATTTAATAATTCTTTGCCTGTAATTGCTCTCGCTAATAACATCGAACGCAATTAACGCCGAAACGCAATTTACGAATAAATTTCCCGCTGTGATTATATCGTCAGATTAGTGGCACGCCGTTGCGAACGGTGGTTCTCAGGTTGTGCTTCGTTTCCGGAAACTCGATGTCGATCGATTGAAATTGTGCGGCAGATTCGCGTGATTTTGAAATATCCAACGGGATAGATTTAATGTAGTTTTATTTGAAATAAGGTATCGAGAGGGAAAGTGTAAAACGAACGAGTTTAATCGACCGAGCGAACGATCGATCAATTACCGATGAGAAGCTGGAACCTGACGTTGAGGAAAATATAGTTGGCGATAATTAAATCGTAATGGGATTTAATTCGGATGGAAGGAAAAGGGACGACGGTATTTTATCACGCGAATCAACCGTGTGGCTAAATTAAAGTAGTAAATTAGCTTTTCAATTACTTCGATCCAAGGAAACAAACAGCCACGGAAGAATAAAACGACTGACAAGATTGGACAGTGTCTACATATGTATAGCTACCGTTAATAGCCGTAGAAAATAATTAGACTAAATAATTAGATTACCGGTCTGTAATAAATGAACAATTTTTATATTGTAATTTCGGAGGAACCGTTCAACGAACCGCGACCAACGATATTTGCTTTACGCTGCATATATCGGTCATCTTTCGATCAGCGTTCGTCATTTATATTTCACCAAGGTATTGTTTCAGCCAATTCCCTCGTCGTAATCCCGTTTCGTTCGAAATTTAATTTTCTCTACGACGAGAAAGCACGTACGAATTTTGTAAAACCAGCGGACACGCACGTTTTACCGGTTCGGTAATTTTTCGTTATTTTTCACATTGTGCAATCGCGAATAAGAGGAATCGACGCGAAATGCGATTGTTTCTTTGAAAGTAGCCGAATGAAATTTACCGATTATCTTCCATCTATCTATTACGTACGCAAATTATAACCATCTTCGATTATATCTATAAAAACGGAAATATCGATAATTGCAATTACGTATGATGATATTTATTCATCTTGGATGAAAGGGTCGAGTTAATATTATTACGAACCGTGCAAAAATCTTACTCTTGGGCGCACAAATACGGGATACGTAGGACTTTCCAAATCCAAGACTTTGCACATTTTGTCCACGTTATAAGCTGAATAATACGCGTAGAAAAAGTAGTTTGTATTTCTAATGCACCATTTCGAATGCGTCCGATTCGTATCAACGACGAAACAAAGTTCCTGCAAGAGCTTCGATTCTCTTTTCCAATTTCAGACTCCGAAGATGTGGAAGAATCGCACGGAGCCGTGCCTCGTCTCGTCCTCGTTCGAGCAGCCCGAGTCACAGAATGGAAATGCAACCGTGCAACGTGCCGCCTGCAACTCGTCCAACGAATCGCCTCGAGAGTCTCTCGGTTCAGTCCCGAGCACGTATAAGACGATCGTTGCTCGAACCAACGACGTTCACCGATGAATCCGACTCTGTCCTTACGACTCGCGTTATCCCAGGAAAATGGCTGGCTGGGAACGGTGAAACGTGCAACGCAACTCGCATCCATATCTAACCTTTCGATATCATCCGTTAGCCAGCTAAAGCAAAGTGGATTTCCCTGCTCCTTCGATGGCCCGGCGGAATCTGCGACGGAACCTGCGACGGAACCTGCGACGGAACCTGCGACGGAACCTGCGGCGTAACCTCGTCGACGAGGTCGTCGAAGTAGCGGACGAGGACGTCGAGCAGCGGCGCGGATCACGGTAACGGGACGGGAAGGGAAAAAGAGCTGCGGCGAGAAAGATGGAACTAAACGAGACGATGGAAGAGGATTCGAACAACAACACCGATCTATCGAGTCTGTCGGACGTGCTGGTCGATACTGGTCCATCGAATCGTTCCACGAATCCCTACGAACAGCAAAATGGCCACGAATTGGAACACGCGATTCTTCTAACGGTAAAAGCCATGGTAATGGGTTTCATCATTCTGTGCGCTCTGTTCGGCAATCTATTGGTGATCGTGTCGGTAATGAGGCACAGGAAGCTTCGCGTAATTACCAATTACTTCGTGGTCTCGTTGGCGTTGGCCGACATGTTGGTGGCCATTTTCGCCATGACGTTCAACGCGTCGGTCGAGCTGTCCGGAAGATGGCTGTTCGGCTATTTCATGTGCGACGTGTGGAACTCGCTGGACGTGTTCTTCAGCACCGTTTCGATTCTTCATCTGTGCTGCATCAGCGTGGATCGATATTACGCGATCGTGCAACCGTTGGACTATCCATTGATCATGACGAATCTTCGACTGAGCACCATGCTGAGCGTGGTTTGGTGCTCGCCGACGGTGATGAGCTTCCTGCCCATCTTCGCCGGCTGGTACACCACCGAAAAGCATCTCGAGTTCAGAAGGAATTTTCCGGACGTGTGCGTGTTCCAAGTGAACAAACTCTATGCCGTGATTAGCTCCAGTGTCAGTTTCTGGCTGCCTGGAATCATCATGATCGCCATGTATTACAAGATTTACCGGGAGGCTGATCGTCAAGAGCGGATGCTCTATCGGTAAGTCTTTTCTTTCTCGTTCGTTTAACGCTCTAGGGCAAACAGCCACGCAAAATTATAGTTTACAGCGGCGCTACGAGTAACATTACGATGGTATCGTTAGAGCAAGATAATCGTTTAATTCTCTCTTTTTATTCTTTAATCGCGCTACGTTTGCAAAGGTAAACCCAGACGGTGCGTCTTTATCCGTTTACGAGTATCCTAAACATGTTATATCGTTCGCCGTTCAACCATTTCTTTGCACTTTGCCAGCCAGCGGTGTGTAATAATTGGCCAGGCGATCATCGCCGCTCTCAACTACGTACGCCGTATAGACGGCGAAGATTTCGATCGTATAAAAGATATTCGATGAGAATTTTAAATCCTGATTTTCGAGGAATTTCGGCTAAATCGAATCATTCGATGGAACAACTCGATCGTGATCTTTCCTTCCTCTCGTCTTTCGTCTTATCTCGTTATACGCTTCGCCGTTATTTACAACTTTACTTTGCCGTTTGATATCTTCGAATCTGAAATTTGTTCGGCCTCTACCTACCAACTACGTTATGAATTCTTCGAATTGAACGTAATCTTTAGTTTTCAAAGTAAACTTTAACGCTTTGTAACGCGTGTTCGATTTTCATAAAATTCGTGAAATTCGTAATTGGATGAAATTTTTCATCGCAGCTATTCGTACGTACGAGACGAGATTAAACTCGACTCTTTGGTATCGAGTGACGCGAAACACCGTCGACTTCTCCACTCGTCCTTCTCTCCACCTTCTAATCGATATTCCAACGTGCTCTCGATCTCTTTCGAATCTCGCGTATTTTCAGTTCTGTTCAGTCGCCACTACGTTAAATCCATTTCTAGATTGAAACGGCTCATCCTGCGTGCAAACCGGCTTCGACCGTGCTCGATATGTCAATTTCGAAGATAGTTGCACCAACAAA
Organism: Bombus vosnesenskii; assembly: GCF_011952255.1. NCBI lineage: Eukaryota > Metazoa > Arthropoda > Insecta > Hymenoptera > Apidae > Bombus > Bombus vosnesenskii. The sequence goes on along the minus strand of NW_022882959.1, from coordinate 191,546 downwards.
GTCCACTAACAAAGGACTTGTTCTACCGCTGAAACGCGTATTTCATCCGTTCTTTCGTCGTTTCATCGTATTCTCATAGCAACTAATTCGAATCGTCTCTCAGCACGGTACGTCAAATTTACGAAATGAGAAATATTTTGCATTCTAGGAACAATTGCTTACTTCCGCGCTCCTTACAGATATCGGTAGCAGCTGCAGTGATCAAATTTTCCGATTTGATTTTTCTCGGTAATGGGCGAAGGACCGCGTTGTTTCTCCGCGAAACCGTTCGGCCGAGACGATCGTTTCCTGACGCTCGACGACACTTTCCGCGTCGGTGGCATCGGAAATATCGGAACGCGGTGGTTTCTCCCTTTTTCTCGTCGATCGGCAGTCGTCGGAAATTGGATACGTCGACGCGAATGTTATCTCTAGCTGAGAACATTTATGCATCTTGCAAGAGTTGCTTGATTCGTCGACGCGCGGAATTAACGTCGCGTTGCTTCTTCGATATGTGTACGTGCTGCTATGTACACCGAGACACGAAAGTCTACGCAGCTAGTGGTGGTTAACGAACGCGTTCGAACGGTCTTTCTTATATCGGCAAAATTTCAATTGCAATCTCTCTCTCTTTTTTAAAGAAAATATATTTTATAGTCATTTATGTACTAGTACTACTTATGTATAGTCATTTATATATATAGAGTACATACGGAAAAAGGAATTGGTAAAGGTGGTTGGTCGTCGTTCGTCGGGCCTCGAATACTCGATGAAACTCGAATTAAACAAGAAATAGGAGTATGACGTTTGCTCGGAGAAATAAAATTAAGCGATCCACGTATAAGAGACAGAGCGAACCGCGGTTTCGATTAAAAATTATTTCCAATCACGATCGTTATTCCTCTGTCTACTCGCGACGCAGAACCTCGTTCGCGTGTATTTTACGTCTGTGTCTTTTTGGCAAACGATTTCACCGTCGAGATACGGAACAAGTAAAGAATGAAAATCGTAATTAAGGATCGCGAGGACCGAGCGATTACCGGGACGACACGTCGCTGGTTCGCGACGTCCATTTGCTCCGTCCAAGTAGAGTAACTTACGAGAAAGGAAGAGAAAAAAGAAAAAGAAAAAGAAACAAAGAGAGGAAAAGTATCTCTTAAATTTTGTTGCTTAAAGGAACGCAGATGTTGCCGGAACCGCGTTTCCTTTATCGCAGACAAATGGCGGGCAAAAGTTAATTCAACGAATTCGACGTGCTTCTAAAAGCTTACACCACACGATCTTATATATAGCTTACGGTGGTTTACGAAGTAAATTAACGCTGTAAATGCTGACATTCCGAAAAATTTGACAGTCCATTTATCAACTCTGTTTGACGAGAATTTCACGAATAAAATACAGATTCTAAAAGAAATAATTTATCATTATGATAAAAATGCGATACGATAGAAAGCACCGTAAATCCTTCGTTTCTCACGGCGAACAATTATCGTATAATCGGGAATACCTTTACGCTTTCACGTTTCTATCAAGCGTTCTTTCAGAGATTTACGTCCCGCCGTTGTTCAGCGTAATCGTTCTAGCAACGAAACCACCACTACCATCGCGTCGAAGATGAGACGGAGCGGTCGGAGCTTGCAAATGGGAAGGTTAGCACGTCATCCACGAGGAGGGACGAGGGTCGGACGGTGTTTATGAATCGATCCTGCAATTCTAGCAGCCGAAGGCAGATGCCTTTTGGTCTGCTTCTTATATTCTATTCTATGTGGCAATGTCAAACACGTTCTTCGAACTCGTCGACTTTTCTTCGACGAAACGAGAAAATCGACCATACCTGTGTTTGTTTAATTATCCATCGGATGAAAATCGACCATTGACAGCGTTCTTCGTCGAGGTCCTACACGCGACGATACAAAACACGATCCGATACTCTGATCTTTGACTAATTTTTAAACTCAACTTTCTCGAAAGTCAGACTCGAAGCGAAAACATCGTGTTCTACGTTTTCGACCCAATAATAATAACTTTCTGTCATCTGTCCCTGTATCCTTGATTTTCGTCTTATCTCGAATCACGAAATCTTCCCCGCTTCGTTCGTACCACGAATTTACTTGTTAACAATTGAATATGCGTATATCGATCGAGGGATAAAAAGACCAAGTTAAGCTAAGTTATATCTAAGGCTTTAGAATAAAGTTTTTGTTTTTCGAGTGCAACGCAGAGTGCGAATTTTTTCTAGATTTTCAAGCTTGTTCACAGCCAGAATGGGTTAATGTAACTGCATTACGCTTTTTGTTCTACGACCGTGGTAATCGATCAACGTTCTCGAAAACAACTGTTTTTTTTCGGATAGTGTACAAAAATTGAGGTAAAACCGCTGTGTCGTGTGCTACCATCCGCTCTTTTCCAACCTACTATATACGTATATTCAACGATATCTGTGCAATCTATCGTTTCTGTTATGAAATGTCCAAAAATTTCAAGGGCAAAGGACCGAAAGGTTTCATTTATGTCGCGATTTAGATAGTCGCCTTTTTATATCCTGTTACGTTAATATTTTTCACAGTCAAAGTTTCGTTCCATCGAACCGCAACTCGACGACTAACGATTCAACGGAGAAACATTTGAAACATTTTCAAAGTTTATAACGCGTTTTACGATATCCGATCGAATATTCATTGATTTCGAATTGCAGGAAGAGCTCTCATCTTATAATTATTCTACTTTTCGTCAATCGGTGTTCCGATAATGGAGCTTCCACTTTCAGCTTCCTGTTACAAATCGATCCGCCGAATTATGCGTCTCAGAATAGAATTAAAATAGTAAAACCTCGCTAGAAGCTTCTAGAAATCAATTTCCCGTGAATACGTAAAAATTTCGCGATCTAAATACAAATGGAAGGTCGGGTAAATGCTTAAATGCATGCGCATAGATAATAATCGAACGACTATTGAACGTATTCTTCGCAGGTTTTCGATTTTCGAGACGCTCTCGAAAATTCAGCGTCTCAGCGGTTCTCGAGCTTCGATACCGGGAGGAGTCGAGCCAAAGTACTGTTTTACGTCGTGGCTACGAAATTGCCGTCGATGAAATTTTTAAAGGGTCACACGTCGTCGATTCATAGGCATTCACGGCCATTCATGGCCATGCCAGGACGAAAGTGGTGCGTCGTAATAACTCGATTCGATCTAGGGGTGGAGGTCGTTCGTCTGGCTAGTCTGGAAAGCAACTATTCGCCAGCGGGGCAGGCGCTGAACTTTGTCGGGAGAAGGAATCTGTACAGGAATCTGTAATTCGTTTCTTCTTCCCTTTCTGATCCGCAAAATCTTCTATCTTGTAATATGTAATTCTCGATATATGTCATTTTGTTTTCACATTATTCTACTACTTGACTTTATTTTAAGGAATTAACGATTATTACCAATACTATCAGATTACTATCTCGGACAATTATTAGAAATTATTACGAATATCGCCAAGCTTAACAAATTAAGAAGTTTATTGCGAATATTATTAGATATAAAAACGATTTATACACCCTCTGTAAATTCCCTCATTTTATACGAAGCGAATGGAAAATTGTATAGTTGGACAATCGCATCGCATCGTTATTTTTAGCAACTTTGCTAACCACGGCCGAGTTATACGTTTCTACAACGTACTCGTTATTTTAACAGCGGTGTTAGCAGAGATGTTTAAACAAGTTTTAGATAAAAAAAACTTGTGTGGTAACACGGCTAGCAGCTCTACAATTTGAAGAAGTTTGTTTCGATGAAACGTACTCTCGCAAATATTTAAATAATTTCAATACCGTAAATTGCTGTTCAACGCGTACGTAATAAACGAGTTAAATTCTATCGAAAGACCAGTTGAAACAAATGAAAGAGCAACGTTACAGAGATTGAACTAATAAAAAGCTATAAACTGTAGAGATTAAACAATTTTATGAAATGTAGATCTTTATAGGGAAGAATAGTATGCTCGCGTGCCTGCGTCCAAAAAATCGTTAATCTTCTACAGCAACGATATCGTATTTCGATTTTCTTCGAGTTTACGACAACCTGTAAAAATATCACGTCCACCTGTCTTTCGAATTCCTAAAAATTCTCAATCTGCTACAAATACTGTGGCGTCCTAGTTTCTAAAAATGTTCACAACCCAGCGAAACAACGTGCTACGCATCCTGCAACTTTGACAAATTTCCATCCTCGCTGAAACGGCACTCCGTCTTTGCTCTCAATTTCGAAAAATTCCCAAATAAAGCACATAGAAAAATTGCAACGGTTAATTAGCATATATTTTTCGACGAAAGTAACGATAATTCGATCTCGTTTGATACGACGCTTTCTAAACGACTGTTCTCGATCTGGCTTTCGTAACGTCTGACCGATATCTACCTCTCTGGTTCGTATCGTCTCGCTTGCTCAGTAACGATCCATCTTTGAATCGTCTTCAACTTGGAAACGCTTCCAATCAAACGACGTATCCAACATCGCAAGTATATACTTAACGCGCGATAATAAATGCAGCGATGTAAAAATACTCTTTTCGTAGCCGGTGTACATGAAACGTTTTCACTGGGAATTTGAAACTTCATCTTTTCCACTCTCTACGAACACCACGATCTCGTTGCTTGCCCTGCGATACCCAAAACCGCTCATCCACTCCTAAATCATAATCTCTTTAGAAACTCGTCCCTTAGAAAAGCCATCCCTCTTATCCTTCTACCCTAATAAAAGTGATCTACATCTCAGATTTTCCAAGATCCACGAACGAGTTTCGTTGAAACGCCGTCCGAAATTTCACGAAGCCTCTCGACGGTATTCTCTCTCGGCTGCAAGTCTCTTCGTGACCTTATATATATGATATATATATATATATATAGAAAGAGAGAGAGAGAGAGAGAGAGAGATCGGCTCGGTATCGATGCAAAAGTCTATGGCTAAGTGGCTTGACTCGAAGAGGAGCGCTCTTTAAATTCCGTTCGAGGTTCGAGCGCGTTGTCCCGTGGCCTTTTTGGGTCAGCGCAAAATTTATCGAGCCGTGCCGTCGTTGAATAACAAACGCCGGTGGAAACGGTTGCTCTTGAATCTATTATTTCCCGTTTGTTCTCTCTCTCTCTCTCTCTGTCGATTAGCGACTCTCGATCAGCGATGGTTGGTTGGAGTCTCAATTTCGAAACGATCTCAAGATTCTGATAATTCGAGTCCTTTCGGACCAGTAAACTCTTGCGGAAATTGAAGCCAGCAGGCTGAAGAATAAACTATTACGTATCTTACGTTATTACTCGAAACTGTCGCAAGATTCGCTTTCGAGTTTCGTTAAGCGAGTCTGAATGGAATCGTGTACGTACTCGAAGCGATTGCAAGCGTTTCTGTGCGCATGATCCGATCGCCTGCAGTTCGTAAACGGGGTTAGGCCGTCGTTGGCTACGTCCTACTCCCTTCCATGAAACTTTTATCGTTGACAAAAGCAGGAACGAAGGGAGAATTGCGACGAAGCGAAACGTTTTGTGCAAGTTTTTTTTTCACGTCGCCGTTGGGCTATTATTAATGAGATCTTTACGCTCCGCGTGAGTCGATTCCACGTGTTTCTCGCTTCAAATCTAAATCAAGGATAGGCTGATACGCCGATTTTTCCCAACAAAACGAAGAAATTCGATAAATTCGAGTAAAAAAAAAAAAAAAAAATAAAGAAAAAATGCGCTCGTTAGGAGAAATCGGTAGAAACTATTCTCTCTCGAACGAGATGATGTCAATGAAAAGTGTCATTCTAGATTTCCAACATACTCGTTAAAGAGAATTCATCCCTGACTCGTACTATTATACGTATATATACTCGGTAGTTTTCGTTGTTTTATCTAACGTTTCACGAACCTTGTCTGCGACTCGACGTTCCTGCACTGCTGACACTTTGCAAAAACCAGAGATCTAAATTAGGGGGATACGCAATTGTAACGAGTCCCGGAAAACCGGAAAATATACGTCCGTGTGAGATGGGCGATCGATGCAGCACAATGGAAAAGCACTTATCGCGAGTGAAGACGAGGACCAAGACGCCTTCCGACGCTTTCTTTCGTTTCTCAAGCTGATTCCAAGATCCTATCCATAATTTACGGACACATTTGCTCCCCGGTGTTTCGTATTTCGGAATGCTTTCGAGCAGCCTTGACGCGTCTCCTTCGGGCTTAACGAAAATCTTGGATTTATAGCTTCAGCGAGAGAGCCTATGCCCGCTTCTATGTCGCTGTCAGATTTACTTTTCAAGCTTTCAGCCGCGGAACCGCGATGTCTCGAGCGATACTCGCGACACGCTAGTTCGGTTACGCTTCTCCTCAAACTCTCTCGAAAGAATGCTTCCTTCATCGATCCCTTCCTTCTCCTGACGATTCTTCCGCTTCCCGTGTTTCTTTTCTTTTTTTTTTTCTTCTTTAATTTACGTTCGCGGAGAACTTTACGAATACCGGACTCTGTCTTCTCGACGTCTCGCGTGGATTAGCTTCGTCGGGCGATTCGTCGATTCGAAGGATTCGAGAAATACGAAAGGAAAATGTGTCCATCTCTGTCTCGTATCAGAGGGAACGATTGAAATATCGCGTTGCTTATTCTACGAGAACATCGATCATCTACGGTGCACGTTAGACATTACGCCAAATTTTACGATTACGTATAACCGGTAACCGGTAACCGGTAATCTGGTCGAACAATCTGCGCTTGGTGTAAAATTGCATTTTTTAATCGCATCCTGCGTGAAACAGTGTAATTTGGTTGCGTTTATTAACGGATTAATCGGCCTATTTTGCGCGTGCACCCATAGATTTAGTATCACGGTTATTACATTCGACTCGCTGTAACGCTGTCACTTCAAACAGCACACCATTAACCAGCAAAGTAATTACTCCACTCGGAACGTTATTAAGCGAATCACGTTTCCACTATACCATGTTTATTAATATCATTTCGTCCGTACGTAGACGATTTGCTCGACCGATTAAACGTGGAATGCTTAAATTCCACGATTCCGTAGAAACACGATTATTCAGTTTAAAGTTAAAAACAACGTCCCTCGAATCGTTATTTATTTAAATAGTATTCGATAAAGTACCGTGCGTATTATTCGAAAGTATCGTCTTTTTGCGTCGTAGAAACGAGAGTTGACGGACCAAAGAATAGCTTTCGCCCGATTAGCAACGAATTCGTTTATTACCATGACCGTGAGTTATCGCGTCTTCTATTCCCGATGCGTCTACTATTCCAACAAATTTACATTTTAATACGAACAGAATTTAATACAAAGTTGAATTTTATTCGACCCTGTTTTAAAATGGAAGCAAAAGGTAGGATTTGGAAGCGAAAGAACATTTTCCCAGCGATGTCATCGTTTTACAAGATTTAGCAAGGTGGATCACCTGGTGGCAGCGGAACGCGTAAACCTTTCCGTTTTCGCGAAAACACGACGGCAATGAAAATCGCGAGACCACGACGAAGAGATCTAAAGCGACGAGACGAGAACGCGACTGGGGGGACGTGACTGTAAATCCTTGAAAATCCCTGGGTAGAAAAGGCTGGAACGAAAGTAATCGGAATACTGGCGAATGCCAGCCATGTATTTCGTTGAATCGCCAGTACCGTCCCTGTAGTTGGAATCGTTTCTACGGCGGACCAATCGACGGACGAATCGTCCGACACGAGGAAAAAATCCTGCCGAATGAATCGCCACATTTCTACACGGTTGCCGGTTGATGCATCGACAGAAGCAGCCAACATCGTTGAAAAGCTTTAAAAGTGTTTTTAAAGCTTATTTCTAACGAGATGCGTTCGCACAAAGATACTTCTGTAGTTACAATATTCATTGACTTTCCACGATTTTCCACCATTTTCCACGCTTTTAAACATTTGCCACACGAATGGAGTTACCGATCCAAGTAGCACAAAGCACTTTCTTCGCAGACGGTGCAACGAGATTATACGAGGACGAGACGAGATTTCCGTCGTTCGTTGAAAACTTGGATATGCGTGTAAAACTAGAGGGAAAATAACGAGGAGCCGTGGCGCTAATTCGAATTCTCGTGGCGCGTTTCCCCTTGCTGTCGAGGGAAAGAGCAATTTTCCAGATCTGTTCCCTCGTATAGCTGACGCGCTACAAATTTCCCTTTGGCGTAGCGAGGCAGGCGAAAGTTTGACTTTGCAGCGCGAACCAGCGAATTTTCGCGGATTTTTGTCGATTCGCCGGGAAATTGAATCGTCGTGACTAAATAAATAAGATCTCGCGATTATCGCGCGTTATCCTCGCCACTGGATATCTTCGCGCCGCATCAGAGCGGTGTACTCGATCCCAGAGCGTTTCGTTCCAGTAAATCGTTGAAAAAACGTTTCGACGAAAGCAAAAATATCGCAAGTATTTCGAGAAATTTCGAGAAAGGAACAGACATTTTGCACGTTACGTTTCCAGTCTCTTGATAAATTCGAATACGCGAAATTAGGTAGACTGTCTGCTTTATAAGTCGTTACGTTATCGCACGGAATGTAAAAAATGAAGATACGCTATGAGAAAAATGAGGAAAAAGAAAGAAAAGAAAGAAGGTATGAGATACACGGTGGAGAACTTTTTTTCAACGTTGCTCGTTCCAAGCGAATCGAACGTGTCGCGCGGCCCTTGAAATAGGACGGAGGACTGCCTTGCCTTCCTCTTTTTAATAGATATCGGCGAGAACTTTCCTCGCAAACCGATTACTTACTTTTCTCTCCCTTTCCAACCGAGATCGATGGCAAACTTTTCACCGACGGCCTTCTCCACTGCCACTCGCATCGCCATAATTTATGAAATTTCCCTTCGCTTTCCTACTTTTTATAGCTCGAAAGGACGGAATAGATCGCAAACGCCGGTCAGAGACGACGTATTCTCGCCATTATTCCCAGCATATTATCAAAGAAATAACGTTGGTCATCGAGGAAATCGAATTTTCGTTCCGTCGCCGATTTAAGCGCTCCTCCGTGAATCACGAACGTTCATTCAACGTAGCGTCTCTGTTTTATCGTTAAATTTAATTAGTCGAGTTAAACGTTTGTCTAGAATCATCTGCACATTATTTTCTTCGTTCTCCTGCTTGTCGATTGGATATCAGCCTCTTGTTCCACATATCTATCATCTTGTCTATCACATTTATCTTCTCCGCTTTCACAGACGTATTTACCGTATACACGGAATGCTTAAATCGCGATGCGTTCTAAGCTTTGGATCTGCGTTGAAACTCGAAACTAAATCCAGCAAAGTTCACAGTTCGCGCACCATCGATTTTCGCGGCAAACTGCTATTTCCCTACTTCCCTACTAATTTATATGAAAATGGAAAAACGTTCTGCCGAATCCTGTCGAAAGGGGACAAACACGTTGTTCACGCCGTTAGCGAGCACTTGTACCGTGCCAATCTCCTTTACAGCTCTCTTGCTGATTAATCCGACACTTTCACGAGAATCGATGTAAATGTAACTGGAAGCAGTGGTGGTAGTAGTAGTAATATCGGAGCGATTGACGGAGAAACGTTTTACGATAGAGCGCAAACAAAAAGATAGGTGAGAAAAGAGAGTCGATGCAAAAAGCTTTTCGCTGCTATCTTAGTTCTATCATGCTGTGAAATATCCATTAAATGGCACTTTAAACGTCTTTCCTTATAAAATAGAATACGTATACGTATGTATTATACGATTTTGTTAGCAAATATACGAAGGCGAAACAGCCGGAATATAAATCAAAGAAGGATGATCGTTCGGTACGTAGTTTAAACTACGAAATCGTGGAGAACGTTGTACCGAAGGGAAAGGTTCGTGACGGCAAAGGAAGGAAGTTCACGCTTCACGGCGGGGGAGCACGACATCGAACTTGCTGATCAAACTGGCCAGCGAAAGCTAATGGAGCTTTTGATCAAGGCCCATAGATACCGATAGCTTAGCCTGCCTTTTCACGTTTAAAACCGTGTAACTGCACACGGTGCGAGAGTATAGTACCCTGGTCGAAAGAAACGATTCTATCGAAATATAATAAAATAATCGATTATATACAACGTCTGTAAAACGTTTTTCTTTTACTCGCGTAGGTGGTCGTCCTCTATGAAAGAACCGTACAAGCTGCTTACTGGTTAGTACGCGGTAGTCCATTCCGTTATTTACATCGAATCGAGCGCATTTCCACACTACCTGTCATTCCATGTAGTACTATACAGTGTGAGTGGAGTTTTATTAATATAAAAATATCGAGTAACATTCGCACGTACGCTCGAAGTAACCACGACGAAGCAACATTTTACAAAGAAGAGCAAAATTTCAAACTTCAAAATTCCAGTATTACGTATTATTCGGTATTCGTTCTTTTATTTTTCAACACGCCCAGGCACTGACCTACTTTCCTTGTACTTTTCCAACTGCCTGACTTTTTTAATATCCTTTAATAACGCGATTCGTTCGGCAGTTCAGCTTGATCGATTCGAGACAGCAATCGTGAAAAAGCGTAGCGAACGTAAATACATAGCGTTTGTAACGACGAATGAAAAATTTAGTTGGAGCCTGGTTTATGGTCGCGGTGGGCAAGGAATATCGGAATGATTCGTCTATGACCTGGTTGTGGTTGCGCGAGAGAAACGAGGTCGCTCGTTTCCTGCAAGCTAAGCCGATGAAACAATTGAATCGGCGATCGAATCTCACGAGAAAAGGATAGCGGGAGACGGACAAAGCGTCGACACGATCCGATCGAGCCAAGTAGCTGCTAATTATCTCAAGCTATTAAATTTGCACGGCAGACTAATTGCTTCGAGGACGAACGCGTTTATCTTTAATTAATCAACGCCTAATAATCTATCACCTTACGGAACTCGAGATCGGATCTTGCCTTCCATAATCACCGTGTATGTATAATCGTCCAACGGACAAGCTCCAACGGAAAAGAGGAGAACGGAATCGTTGGCTGACACGCCATTAAGCGAAATCTCGAACCTTACGGATCTTTTTATAGGGGTTCGGTTGCGGTTAGGTTGCGGTTGGACTCGCTTCGGATCGAACGTGTTCTCTCGGACGGACAGTTTCATTCGGTGGAGAGGAACGAAGAGAAATCGTTTCGAAGGGACGCGAAAATAAAAGCGAAACAAAGCGAACGAATTAGGCAAACGGAGAAATTAAATGGAAGAGGAGATCGTTCTTTCGCCCTTTTTGCTCTCTCTGCGTTTTCTTAAACAGCTTTCTCGCAGATTTATCTCGGCAGTCTCGTTGGTATTTCGCCAAGGAAAACAGAATGATAACGACGTGGTCGATTTTAACAAGCTTCGTTCTCTGGTCATGTCGTTGCTCGCCAAGTTTCCGGCCGTCGAACATGAAACATCGAACTCGTGACTCGATTGGAAAATTTTATCGGTTAACGAACAGAACTCGTGTTCCTTGAAACAACTAGATCGTTGTTCGAGTCGTTGTCTTACAAAGGTCTGGGTATTTGAAGGTTTCAAATTGCGTTTCCTTGAAATAATCTTTGGCACGAAACGACTGAAATTCGACGTAGGATCGTAATCGTATTTAACATATTTTCTGGGATTATTCCGTACACACGCGGCGACAGCAAATCCAGATCCACATCGCAGATGTTATTGATTTTGCAGCGTTCACACACGGCACATCGAAGGAGCGGTCGCTCTTCCAAAGGGATTAATTTCCCGTGAAATTTTATTAACCATTGCCGAAACTGGTGCTAATACTCGTGTGGTCGACCGAGTGTTGTAACGATCGTATTAGGATTAAAAGATTACCAAAAGGAACCGTTTTACGATATCGATGTACAAGATAACTTTTATAATTTCATACGGGTAATTTCAAATAGTATAGCTAGTCAAATTATAGCGTCAGTACATGTGTTAAAATATAGTCGCACCGACCATACATCACCAAAAAAGCGTTGATGCGCTATCACTATTATTTATTTTTTATTAAAGAAATCCAACGATAACGATAACACATCGCAACCAACTAACGCTGTTCATCGAATCTAAATTTCTTCGCTCTTGATCGTGATACAATAGATTAAAAAATCAAGCTGATCGACTCGTCCTGAAACGTAGAATTTTTAATATCCAGCTGTGCGAAAGATGGAAGATCGATCGGAAACGTTTCTTTGGCAGACTATCGGAAATGCTACGTACGAGGTACATACATACGTATGCGACCGTGTCTCATAATCGGCGAGTCTCGTAACGTAATTTCTAAGGAAGTTTCAGGATGTTTTCTACGTAACGAACGTATTATTAAATTGCATTAAATATCGCATATTTCTATAGAAGGTGTACGAATACGTTTGGCAGTCTGTGCATAAATATGCACGTTGTAGAACGTCTTTTGCTCGAGTATACTTGGTTCGCCTGACAGAGTATACCGACAAAGTTTGGCTATTAAACTCTGCGCATAAATCCTGCATACGTATTATACGGGCATAAACCGCTCGTCTCCCAAGTTCGTGTAAAAGGAGTTGTACCATAAAAAAAAAAAAACTTTGAGCTAGGTTAGTCGCTGTCCTCTCTCTTAGATCAGCTTCCGTGTTATCAACGTTTACTACTTTGTAAAACCATCGTGCTACATAAAAAAATTTCATCTTCTGTTACCAGTTTCCAGCAGAAGGAAACAAACTCCCTGCAAAGGGAGATAGGGAACGTGGACCGAAGGATCGGAGAGAGTAAAACCGCGCGAGTCGATACGTAATTCGATAACTCTCGGCTTCGAATTTTATCACGATCTCGTGTTCCATTCTAGTTCCATTCTACTTCTATTCCCCTGTGTCAGTCTACTTGGTTCGAGTAGCTAATAACGCGCGCCAGCGTAGCTGTATTTACACGAGATTTTTCGATAGCTTCGGTTTTCGTGCTTCCGTCGTCAGCCTGTTCGATTCTCGCGGCTGGTGGTTGACAGAACGGATAATCGTCTGTTTCGCCCCGTTCCAGTTCAAGGTCCCTTCGCGAGAACCAGAGAAACGCTCGTCAAGGTCTGTCGCTTCTTTCGCACGTATCATCGAGGACGTGGTGTAACCACGTGGCCAACTGTTACGTTCGCGCAATCTCATATTTCCACGAATATCATATAAAGAAATTTTTCGTTTCACCTTCTAAACACGAAGATAGGAAAGAATTTCCTACACCGAGAGATGTACATCTACTCCGTAGCGTGGCATTTACGACAACGAGTATAAAAGTAGCATGTCCGCACAAGCGAAACACTCGACAAGCGGAAGAAAATATTGCCACGGTGGTACATCCAAACGGAAACAAGTAGAAGGTGAATTCTCGAACGGAAGAACGTCCCTTTATCCATTCGCTTTATGGTTGCTTCCATTGCAAATCTTACTTTCATACGGGGGACCATGGGAACGCTATGTTCGCGTTAAGGAAACTACGTAGACGATGTAAGAGGACGCGAACGATCCCGGAGAAGCGGCAAAGACGTTTTCTTACAAGAAAGTATAGTATATTCAGTTTCGAATCGGCGATGTCTCTCTTTTCCTCGTCTTTTTTGTTCTTGTAAATATCGCCAGGTAGAAAACAGCCAGAGAGCAATGTAATTTCGTGAAATCGAAAGAGAAAAGAGAACGTCTTCGAACGACGGACTCGTCTCAACCATAAACACACAAAGTATCTACGTACTCGCTTGCATACTCACTCTCGCTGTATACGCGTTGATGTTGACCCGTTAAAATGATCTATATTTAAGATCATCGATAGAAACAGCTTTTCTGTAAAATAATTTGTATATATAGGAAAGCGGGGAAGGATTAAACATCCATACAATCGGCTGAAATTAGCCCGAATGCAACAGAATGCGTTTCAATTCGCTCGTGATCTCTGGTAAGGGAAATTAGAGCGGCGATGCGAAAGATAAGGGAATGGGACGCGATTGTTCGCAGTTGCTCGACCAATTCCGAAGAAAACGAAGCGCCAAGTCAGTTTCCCATTCCCGTAACGAAGTGCTTTCCGCGCATTTGGTTGGAAACGCGGAAACCCCCGCCGGTTTCAAAGTTAAACGCGCTCGAGATCCTAGGAAAGGAGCGAAACGGTCGAAAGGAGGCGCGGCAACGCCAGGCTCGATAAATCGTCGGTTAATCGCTAGTTTGTCGATGTCTTCACGGTGTATCGGGCCTTGAAGCTTCTTCCAACGATTTATGGTCGCGTTCTGAGAGCTTTAACGAGGAGAAATTGAAAGATCTCCGCCGGATGGCGAACCAACGCTCGTTCCGGTAGCTTATCGCGACGCTGAAACGACTGCCGACAACTGATTGCGAAACAAATTGCCAGGAACGAAGTCGCGATTTACGAGAAACGGTGAGATTATTCCACGCTGCTTGCTAAACTCGTCGCGCGTTTCTTCTTTTTCTCTTTCTCTTCTCTTCCATTGCCCCTCTTTTTCCAGCGTAAATAGAGTTCGGGAGCGGAGAAAAATGGCCTTCGACGTTGAAATAGCGCTAGTGAATGAAATGGCGAAGCGCAGCGAGACTTCTCGTTGATTCGAGCCAAGTTAACGACGATAAAACGAGACGGAAACGAAGATAAGGAGGTTCTTTGGAAAAAGCGCAGTCTACGATTTCTCATCGTTCTTCCGCATTTTCAGCCGCCTGATCTTTCCTACTTGTATCTAAACGGTGTATGGCTATCTTAACGTTATCTACGAATAAGATTCGTAAAATACCGGATACATTAACTTATATATTTAGTAAATATATATTTAGCTTTTGAAGAGAATTAACGATATTCTCTATCGCAGCTAAACAATCGTTTAATTTACAAGCTATCTCGAAACAGTCGTAAACGATCGAGTTCTAACATACGAACAGAAATGAAATTAGTTTAAAACGAGGAAACGTTATTGCACGCACGTGCAAGATGGCAGAATTTCTTCTTTAATTTTCGCTTTAATCGCGATGTTTTCGAGAAACGTTAGTTACCCGAGTTAAAATTTCCCTCGAAACGAATAAAGCAGATAGATCGTTATAAAGCAATATGGCGGAAAAATTGATTCTTGTAAAATTGGCCGATCGTTTTAATACTACGCGTAACATTTCGATGGCATCATCGTACGATTATGAATTACACAAGTGACTTCTAATGATTGGAACGTGACGGTAGAAGCCTACAGATATTAAAATAGCGGACAAAGTTACGTAATTATTACGATATGCGACACAAAGTAGTTTAATTAAATCAAGTGCGCGGCAACGTTTCGTTCGTACGAAAGCAGGCGAGAAAGATAATATCTTCCGTAATATCGATATTTCGTTGAAACGAATGCCTGTCACACAGCTTGGTCGTAATTATTTAACGGAAGAATGGCAAACAACAAACGTCTAAAACGAGAAAAACTATGCAACGTGGTATTGAAATAACTAGTATTCTCATAGATTAATTAATAATTTGTTAAATTATCACTAGCGTCGTGACCATTAATGCTTCGCACGTGTTCCAGAAGTAGAACGGTCGAACGTTATTTCGTTCAATTTTTCAATCGATTCGGATTTTCAGATTCTAGAGCGAAACGAACACACCGATAGAATGCGAGTGCTGTAAATCGATCGATAGATATTCGGGTTTTTTATGCAGGTCGGTTATACATATATCGCCTGCGAAATTGGAAATATTGATCTCTAGCAGATATATCGGAAGATACGTCGATACGAAGTGAGCGATTCAAAATTGCGAGAACTCTCAAGAGGATGTAATAAACAAGGCGTCTCGAACAGCAACTATATAGGGTAGAACTGATTCCGTTTCAATCGTCACGCGAGTCCGATACACGTTTAGAACAAAAATAACGCAGACGCATGCCAGAGAGAAGCCGTACACGGAACACGGAAGTACAGTGTCATTGTGTCAGTTCAGACACGAAGCTTAACGAAGCTTAACGAAGCTCAACGAAGCTCAACGAAGCTTAACATTCGCAAAGATTTTCACGAAACCCTAGAAAATATGTTCTTACGTTCTATGCCATTTCGAATCTATCAAACCTTTTTCTACGTCTTTTACGAATACGAGCAAAGAAATCAAATTTAAGCAACTTCGGAATTCGAATCGTTATTCCTCGGTATTCTTATCGTTAGCTATAAAACAGAAGCGTCTGACCCGATATTAACGTCTTTCACTAGCCGCCAAATCGATTCCCTTGTCTAAAACAAAAGTTTCGTAGGATCTCGATTTTCCCAACACGTTTTATCCGAACGTTCGAATATCCCGGCATCTCGTATTTCAACGTATTTCAACTATCGGAATAGTATCCGCGGCCAGTACACGAACAGAAATATTCTCAACTAAACATGTATAATACACATATACTGTCTGTATGTTTGGCAATTCACGATTCTTCGTTAGACAAGTAAGCGTCGGTAGTAGCAGGTAAGTAACAGAAACAACCGATAAACGCTACGTCGTACACGGAGGACAAAGAGAACTGCTAATTTCGTACTTTGTCACTTCGATAAGATAATTAGTTCACACTGTCCTTACTTGAAACTCGTTTCGTGCGAAAAAAGGGGAAAACAAGAAGAAAGAAAAGGAAGAAACTCGCATAGAAACGATTTTCCCGATCGATAAATGCTCGACTCAGTTTCCAGGACGTCTTTTCGCCAAACGATGCAACAGTTTGCATTTGATTTGCATAATGGCGGTAGGATTCGGTTGGCGATTCGCCAAAAATTCGAACGACGATCCGAGTCCGTGCGTTGGAGAACGAAGATAGCGAGGATGGCGAGCCAGGGCATAGTTTGCACGGTGAAATTTGCACGCTCTCAGCGTAGATTGGTCGGTTCGACATCGGCAAATACCGATCTGTTTGTTGCGCGTTCGTTTCGTTCACAGTTCATCGGGACTCGTATATCTCGTTTGCCGATCATATTTCTTTTGGCTGTTTAATACGCTACAACTGCGACTTTCCATTCCATTTAATCTATCTTTGTGACTTTCGGTGTTACATTTTGCGAAATATTATACATGGACAGCCGAGTGATATCGATAGATATCGTTCGTAATTGTGCGATTTAGCGAACGAAACGGGAAAAACGCCAATTAACCATTTTCAACCAATTAACTTTGTCCCGACACAATTACACGTCATGCTATCACGACGATAAACGTCAACTATTTGTAAAAAAACGTCTCCTTAGGCGTCCGTTGTCTTTGAAGATTTTTACGTTAGAAACTTATTGAAATAAAGAAATTTAATCGATAGCCGGATAACACAATTTTCCAGAAATGCCGCAATACAGATATAGACGACATATAGAGCGACATAAGCTGGTGATAGAGGAATTTACTTTAGTACGATAATACGAGGAGATTCGTCGAAGCTGCGAATACGTGTAGCGCGTAAGTTTCGAATTTCAAATTTCGCTGTGTCAATGCGTGTTCTGTATAGATATGTAAAAATAATTTTCGATCAAAAGGTTCTTTACGATTTCGAGTCGAAGTAAATTTGACAATGTACAAATGTCGTTATCTATTCGTTTAATTGCCGTCTATAAACTCTGCAGTTTCAACGAACTTTAAATAGTATTCTCGGGAAAGAAATTTTCGAATTGCAAGAGTTTTCATACTAGATTGCAGAGAATGCTCCAGTGCGAAAGTAAAGAGTATTCGAAAGAAACGCGAAACGATCGAGTTCTAAACATCTTTCAATACCGAACGTTATACGTTTGTACAGCGTGTACAGCGTGTGTTCGAGCATCATGGAATTTATTCATCGCTAGTTTTTGCCTTCTAATCGAACAAATGGTCGATTCGCTTCGCGTTTCCAATCGCTGATCCCCGCTTTTCTCTAGCTTTTTCCCTTTTTCATCAAACAGGATACGCGCGAACGATCGACAAAAGCGAATTAGATAGAACCGGGGTCGGATAACATCGGGGTACTTTCGTTTTACCCTTATCGATCAGACTGTAAGAAGAAAAACGCGTTTCGGTTGTTCAACGATTGAAAAACCTGTCGAAATAGTAGAGAGTAGAAGAGCGTCAGGCAACCGTAAACTTGCGAAAATGCCGGTCACTTAACTATTTATTTCGAGTCGTAAAGGGGAAAACAGATCCGAGTAGACGTGCTTCGAGAGGTAATTGCTCGGCCAAAGTAAAGTATCGAGACGCGCAGGATGGTGAAATACGACGGAATCGTATTGCGTTTGATATCTAAAAAATACCGCTATAAAGTGACCAATTAATAAGAACAAATTGCTGGCCTACGAATAATAGGAATAACGCAGAGGGAGGAAAAACGCAACTACTTGCCTCGAAGCGATTCGATCCCGTTACAACTTAAAAACGTTCACGACAGCGTAGTTTCGCGATTATGCCCGTTAACGAAATTAATAACGGCCATGATCCGGATATTGCGCAAATTTTCCGCAAGAATTCACCCTCGCCCCGCTCGATTAATCCGTCCGACACGTTGTCAGGTGAAAGGTAATTGCTTATCTAGTATACCTGGCTTTCACATGCTTCGATCGTCTCTCCCTCTTCCATATTTGTTTATCGATTAAAGCTTAACGCGTCGTTACAGCACGCTCTCCATTAGCTATACTTTCGTGTCATGCGATTGCACATAATGGAGCGTTTACATAGCGGAGGAAGCGGCCACGGTCAGACCTTTGGCAAGGTTTACCACGCTATCGTGCTCCATTCTATCAATTATGCGAAAATTTACAACCTTCGGGGGAACAAAGTTTCGCGTTCGTTAAAACTCCAAGATTGAAAAATGCTCCACTACCGACGATACGTTTAGTGAAATATCGCTGGTCCGCTACGAAACGAGCCTTTACCGAGCTCCTCCTTCCTCTCCAGTCTTTCGCTTTCACTTTCTTCCAATGCAGTTTTTTACAGCTTTTACTCGAGCGACAAGTTGCAGATGTATAGACACATCTGGAGAAGCGACTCTTAGAGAGAGAGAGAGAGAGAGAGAGAAATGCGATATCTTAGATTTCTAGGATATCAAGAGTACGTGGAATTTATTCCTTATTGTGTATATATACATATATACAATTTGCGTTTTTACTCATCGGCAAGCAATTAGTCGTTCCGAATGAACGTTAATTATTAACTCGAGAATTTCGCTACGGCCCGGTCGTAACCGCGTTTCCTCCGGCATATTTTCGGGACAATTTTGTTGTCGCGCCCCAGTTCCCCATTTCCGCTCGTGTAAATGTAATTACACGATGCGGAGGATGTGCAAACAGGAAAAGCTGATGTGCTTCCTACCCTAGCTGTGGAATTCCCGTAAGCTGTTATTACCTTTTAGACTGGCGATATTTATTTCTGAGCAACGTGGTTGGCGGTGAGCGCCGATTCATTGACCAGAACGAAATCACACGCCAGACGTTTTGACAATTAAGACAACGATTCATCGACAAATTATTTTCTATATTACTTTACCTATGGTACTTACGCGGCGAATCTAAATTCGTGAAATCGAAGTAATCGAATACAAGCGAAGCCGATTATTGTGCGACCGAAAATCAAACTCTAAGATGGAAATCGGCAGTGACGAGATCACTCCGCAACTATCATTTTCGAGAAAGTCGAGGTTGAAAACTCGCACGAGAATGTCTTTGACTAATCTTGGTCGTGGAAAAGTTTCTTGCCGATTAAAACGAAATATTTCTCTGTCCGACTATCGAGAGTGAGAGAGACCGAAGATCGAAAGATCTGTAGCGGCACGCGAGCAGGATAAATTCAAATCTTATTGTTGTTTTGTTTCGGAGTATCATGACCGTTAGGTCACAGGTATTGCAAGGAGTATTGAACTCCGAGCAAAACAATGTCGCCGCTACTTTCAACCGTCAAACGCAGTCGAGTTCAAACTTTCCGACTGTCCCCCGACCAGTATAAATAAACAAACGAATTGACGAGCGAGAGAGTTCAGCGATCGCAGCCTAAGCATATCGACGTATCATAGTGTACGCGGAGTTTCTTGACACGCGCGTATTTATTTCGATAAATTATTATACCAGGATTTGCGCTTTGTATCAAAGCTTATCTGTAATAAAGCGCTCACGACTTCTAGACTGTAACAGTGATATTCGAACTGATCCATCCTCTACAGATCGTGCGGACTGACGTTTAGATCAGCCTCTATATAAACTTGAAGGTGCGAATGTGCATAGAATGTAGGTAATAATAAATACGTCTCGATTCAGATTTTCCTTTATAAAAGTGTGAATAATTTCGCGAATCTAGCAGGCAATAACTTACTACGACGTTCTTCTAAAATGGGATATAGCAAAGGATATATAGCAAAGTGTTTCTCCCTCGTTCGAATACTTGGGATAAACGAACCGAGAAAGCGCAATTCGTGCGAAATCGTGAGACGAATTCAAGCTTCTAGAACGCACTCGTCACTTACATATCCACAGCTTGCTCTCTGCATAAGGATTCGATCCTCTTACAAGGTTTCTACGCCATCGACCATCTGCCGTTTTAGAAACCGCGATTCAAGTGGATCAAAGAATTAACAACGGAGAGAAGACATCGTCGCTGTCGTCCGATCCACGATATTAATCGTACAATCTCGACGAAGGAAAGTTCAAATCGCTTCGGAAGGATTTTCTTCTCACCCTCGTTCGTCATTGCGTTTCGTTAAAATGGCAATTCTCGATCAGGAGATCGACGATGGAGCGAACCTACAACTCTAGAATAATTATCGAGAGGACAAAATTTCTAATCCTCGTACGCTTCGTGTTACGTATACGCGGCATTGTATTTTGATAAATTTTTTTAAAAATTATAACTATATATGTGTTCGAGTTTCGAATTTAGAATATATCGCGTAGCCTTTGTACTCTTATAAAAATTCTTCCAGCGGAAAAACGTTCTTTATCCTGTTAAAATCAAAATAGCGCATTAGCAGCTCGATGATCGATCTCGTTTCAAGACTATCGGTCGACGGAAACTTGTCACGCAATTGCCCGGTTGACACGTCTCCATTAATCGTTGAAGTTTCGCATGTGGCCGAACCTTTCCTTGCATCACAGTGATGTACGAACTTTTGAATAAACATTCAGCCGCATTTCCGAAATTGCTTCTTCGCTTCCCACGAGATTCCTCGAAAATACACATACGGGTTTCCCTCCGAAAATCGATCTTATACCAGGAATTTGCTACTTGCTCGAAGAACGATTTTTTCGTACTTTATATTTTTCCTTACTCACGCGTATATTTGTTATTTATTATTTTTATATTTCGGTGCTTTCAACGTTAAATTTGTTAAGTAATATCCTACGGCTTTATGTATTGCACAGGTATTACGTAGTACACTTTTACTTCTGTTAAAAGATCGCAGATAGGTCTTCGATTGCCAATACAAACAAAAGTCGTAATAATCCTGCAGTTCTTGCAAAAGTAGTTTTAAAACGTATTGTCGCGTCAGTTTAGATCGTGAGACTCATCTCTGCGCATCTCTGTCCTTAAATATTAATAATAGGGACATTTCTTTATTTCGCAAAACATTTTGTACAGCAAGTCTCTGTAAACAAACAAAGTATCTTTAGCTCTAGTTAGCTTTAGTTAGCCTTAGTTAGCTTTAGTTAGCTTTAGTTAGCTTTAGTTAGCTTTAGTTAGCTTTAGTTAGCTTTAGTTAACTTTAGTTAGCTTCAGTTAGCTTCAGTTAGCTTCAGTTAGCTTTAGTTAGCTTCAGTTAGCTTTAGTTAGCTTTAGTTAGCTTCAGTTAGCTTTAGTTAGCTTTAGTTAGTGAAAAAGATATGCAGCGATCGAATTCATTTCGATATATCGTCTCTCGATACGTCGTTACGTCAATGCCCAGATTATTATGCAATTTTGAATTTTGAATTCGATGCCATCTCGTATTGACAGGACGAGAACTATGATATAGTGGGAATCGTGGTTTTGATAGATCATTCGATATCGACGATTGAATTGAAATGAATTTTTTCTTGCAATAACGAACGATCGCCGTGCATAAATGATTTCGTACTTTGCCTTAGCAACAGCAAATTTCGTTCGCGTTTTATCCATTTCCTGTCTTTCCTATTGACCCGTTACAAGATATTGGAATTCATTTTTGTAGTTGCTATTAATTTACATCTATTTATTTATTCAATTCGTATGGTGGCGATTTATTCGCTCGTTACATCGCTATGAATTACCTCGTTTACTTCGATTCCGTGTATTTTTGTATTTCTACAATAATTTTGTATTTTTGTAAATTTCTAATAAATCCATGTACGTGCACACATCTGCAGCTTATTAACGATACATTTCGAACGTACAACGTACGCGATACGTCGATATTTAGTAAACGATGTTGAACGAAAAAAATCAAAAGTTCAAAAAAGTTTTAAATAGTTACGGTTATTCTCGTATAATAATTAATAATAATAATGTTAATAATTTCATCGTCGTAAGAAACGATCAATTTTCATATAAAGGCGATAATTAATAGGTTAGTGGAGAGAGGCGAACGTGGACGGACAGATATCCTCTTTCGTGATACACGAGTCCTGATTCCAGCGAAAATTATCAACATAATCGTTATCAAGCTGCTCGAGTTTCAGTAACGCGTACTCGTTATTACTTTGACGAGTAACATCGCCAGCGAAGATTAACGTTACCCTCGAACGAGTCTACCTTCGCCTTTCACAGTCTGCGAACCTGGCGCGCCTCGTAATCGACACCGTGTCCCTCGGCAAACCGAACCACTCGTTCTCACCTTCGAAAAGAACAAGCCGTTTATTTATTTTCTCGCTATAAACAATCACGATCATCGTGCAATCTCTTGTCGATTTTCATCGTTCGCAGTCAATGTCGCGTATATCGCGTGCATCTGTCTTATGCCGGAAACTTGACTCCTAATATAGGTTTAATAACTTAAACCGAACAGAGTTTTGCGGTATAAAGTTCAAATGTCGGCGAACGAGAATCTATTCGTTTCGCTAAATTTTCCTAATATTTTCATCTCGTTTCAAATTTAATCTTCGATTAAATGATATTTTCTTCTCCGTGTCTGATTATTTCGAGGTAAAAGTTAAGCATCGAATATAAAACGAGATTCCATGAAAAATAATTTCATCGCGGAAAGAAATGCAAGTGTCGTTGAAAAATGTACGTCGGTTCATCGATATCCATCAAATCTGTTAACGGCACAATTTTTTGCTACTTCCTTAAAAAATGTGCAATGTGGGTTAACGACGAGCGTGATATAGCACGACGAAAATATCAGCGAGTAAATACATTCATGTATTCGACACGCTCTTCTTTCGTTCCACCATTCCTTTCTCCTGCCGTTCTTATCTATCGATACGACATGACATTTTTCCTGGCCCTTTCCGTCATCCGATAATTAGACCCGTTTTATTTCTCTTACTCGTTTCCTATATACATATACGCTATACCAATATCATTATTGTTCGTTTAAGAGCAATCGCTTGATTTTCGAATTATACGACTTGTTACGTTTGTCTATCGTTACAACTTTGCTTCGATAGATAAGTAAAAAGTCTAAATATCTTCCCCACGATTTGACAGCCTCTAAGTGGTATAAATAATTTAAGAATGAAAAATGGATATAACGACGTTTAAAGCGATTACGCGTATGTCGGAATCATCGAAACGAAACTTTCAGGACATCTCCTCGCCTCATCTTCCATCGTTATCGGTAAAATAGTACCAAATAGTAGTTCTTTGCAAAAAAGTAAAATTATATACAAATTCTTATTCCCTCGGAAGGATTTCTCTCGGCGAAAAACCCGATTCTTGTCTTTTAAGCAGAAATGAAATTTTTCCCCTATAAGATAAACGTTATTCTTCGGAAGAATCGTGACTTTAAAAAAAGTTTAACACAGTTTCTCATTTCCATATCGCATTACGAAATCGAGTGTAATAAAGGCGAGTCAGTATATTTACACTTCGAAATGTATTCCACGCTACGATCTTTTAGGTCTTTTCCACTTGGCAATTCGTAAATCAAGGAAGCAGAAATACTGCATTATCTTTCGGGACACAGTCTACGATGACTCGATTATGCAAATCCCAGCCCGCGTTCCTACTTCCAATCCAATCCTAACACAGCTATTATTCCGTTTTACTTTACTTGCTTTATCGGATACTGCTTCGATGCGATCGTTCCACTAGGCACCATCTTCGCTCCTGTAATCTACCCGAATGGAATGGACTGACCAAGCGCTATCCATATCTACTTATTGGTCCCACGAGTCGGAATATCGTTTCAAACGCTGGCTCGTGTCGCCGGTGCTTCTTCCGTATTCCACAGTTTCACTGACATTTAGTCGATCGTTCAATGCTATTCGATACGTTTTATATGCTGTAAGAGTTTGAAATTATCGTACGTGTCATAGAAGCAAACAATTTAAAAGAGTTCTATCGTCTATCGAAGTAAAAATATTTATAATCGACATACATAGCATCGATCTGAGATACCTGCGATAATATAGTATCTTTGTAATGAAATTTCTAAAAGAAACAAAAGACTTTGCGAGATGATTCGACCTTCTTTCGATGGAAGTAAATCTACAACGTGTCGCGTCATAAAATAATAGAAAGTCATCGAGTCTATAAAGGTGTCAGCTCGGCTGCTATCCTTCCCCGTAAACTGTTGTGCGAATCGATCGTTTTCATCGGTCAGAAAGTTTAGCGAATCGGCGTGAACGAAGCACGCGAAAATAGTCGATAGTGGGTTAAATATATCGGGTAACTGTGGTGTCCTTGTTATCAACGGCGTTACACGCGAGCAATTGCGCTCTCGATGATGGCAACGATCGCACCCGAGCCGTCGATTCGCGATATCTTTTATCCACCACTTTTAAAACGATTTTTGCATATTTCTTCCATCTACTTGCGTCTATCTATTTCGAGTAAAAGCGTATAACAATTTTTTATGCCAAGTTTCTTCTCGCGAATCTGTTGTTCTCTGGAACGAGATCGAGATACGCCAACACCACGCCACACCGCATCTTCGCTCTTCGAAATTTCAAAGAATCACGTTCGAACGAACGATTCGACCAAAAGTTTTCCCACTCGGTAAACGGAACAGCTTGAAACTCTGAAAGCGATAGACTCGCGGATGGTGTGGATTCACCGTCCTTTGGTCGTTCGAGCTTCGCCACCGTTTCCGTTTTCCAGTCTCACGACCTCGATGAGACTTCAACGAGCAACTTCCACCGGCGCTAGTGAGAATATTTACCTTGCGAAGGAATCGCTTCGGTAACCAAGGAAGGCCGCTGTGTGGGATTCGCTGGCAAATCGAATAACGAGGAATTGTTGGATCCGTTACTCGTTCCAACGATATTCCGTCGACGTACCTTCGCGTTCTTGCGACGCTCGCGAGAGACGCGTCTTGTCGTTCTTCTAATTTTCGCGAAACTCCGCGTACAGTCGAGAGAACTTGATCGCGTCCAAGGTAATAAACGTTTCAAAGTCAACCGAAAATTGAACCAACGTCCGATCGGTTCGTCTACGATCGTCGATTTTCCGACGCCAAGTCGATACGGGAATTAGCAAACTGTCTTCTAAACGACGATACGACTATAAACAGCGGAAAACTTGTACGCTTTTTCGCCCTACGTTCCACATTCTAGGGACAAATATATTTAAATATTTCAATGAAATTTCAATTCAGCGAGGATTCTAAAACTTTTTTTAGAAGATTGGAAGATCAGTATGTTGAAACGTCGAAATTTGCTCGTTTGCTAGAAAATTTTCGCACCAGATTCTTATCTCATCCCATTATCTAATAGCGATGACAAAAATTACGTTTTCTCCTTGCCGGTTAAGCGACGAAAGAAATAACATTCTCTTTGCCATTCTTCGTCTTTGTAGAAAACGATGCGAAGAACTCTAGGCAGAGAGAGAGAGAGAGAGAGAGAGAGACGCGAGCTTTTTCGCGCACGAGAATAACGAGCGGCATCGATATGTAGGTTAATTAAAAGTCGCTATTGCGAGACCCGACTCGGTAAACAGAGGTCGTCGCCGAACAAAGCACGATGCTTGTCAAATAGTTTCCAAGGAGTACCTTAATTTCTCTCCTCTCTCTCTCTCTCTCTCTCTCTAATGCTCGCTTTATCAGCCCTTGTATCGACATTGTTGTCGTTGTTTAGCTCGTTGCCTTCGACCGGTTGTTATCGTAACACCTAACTGTGAGATATTCGGACGAAAATTGGGCAACGCCTGTTGGTACGAATAGCGTGTACGCGTTGCGAGTGGATAAACGTGTTGGAACAAAATGAACGTAATGTGGTGGATGTTTCGTTTGATTCGAATTTTTTTATTCGGAATAAACAAAAAAAAAAAAGAAACAATTTCATCAATTTAATCAAATAATGTCGCATTCGAATCAACAAAGTCGTTTAAATAAAACAGCTGGACAGCGGATTTTTATGCAATTAGATAATAGAAAATTTGAAAGTGTAAAAAATGCGTAAAATGCAGGTAATACGCAAAACACTGCATGTAATATATGTAAAACATGTAAAATACGAGAAATATAGTACTCGTCGTCCTGTTTAAGCATCTTCGTAAAAATATAAATTTCCGTAAATATTCGCAGTTTACTTAGGAGCTTAGTTACTACCTTAAACTTTCGAAACGTCCTCGGCCGGATATTTTGCGAACAAGCTCGACGATATTGCTTAGAAATTCCTGGCAAAATCAATGCGATCCTTCGACGAGTTAATGGAAAGCCGTTTAATCCTCCGTTCGGTACCAGCATCTTGCACGATTCATCGGGCTCGATACTATTTCCCCGGAGCATCGACGAGCAAATAACGAATTTTTAGATAAGCACAGTTCCGCTGGTATCGAACTGATGGAGCGTGTGCTGTGTGCACGCGACCAAACCCTCTTAACAACGTCGACGGAAGGGGTAGGAGCGATTTAATCCGTAATAAAAATGCAATTCGATTTCTTTCTCGATAGCTGGACTAAAACGATAACGAACACCGGGGAAGATCCGAGCGTTTCCACCTCGATCGTAATATTTTTGTCCGGTACGGTGACCGACGATTCACGATCCCCGTGATGAAACAGGAAAACGCTTTCAGCTTGAGCCAATCGGAGAATACGAACCGTGCATACGTTTCGACGCCTTCTTACACAAAAGAATTCATCGCAAAGCGGTTGCTCGATCGGACTGTTTCTTTCTTTTTGGCTCGTATTAGATGACCTATCGAAAAATCGAATGCCTTTTTTTTAACGGTGTCGGCTATGTTTATGGAGGATGGATACAACAGGGCAGAGGTTAGATTCGATGCGAATAACGTAACGGAGATTCGTATTTCGGAATCTTATTACGTATTAGTTTGGGGCGCGAAGGATCCAAGTTGAATATTTTCAAATTCCTATGAGATGCGTATACGATAAGGGATAAGGGTTCACGCAGAACGAGTATAACGGAACGGGCGTTCGAATCAGTCTGCGAATAGCGTAGAAAATTTATGTTTTAGAACGTAAGAGTGCGCGGGAAAAGGGAAAAGCACAGCGAGAAAGACTCGAGTTGAATATTCTTCGATTTTTATGAGAGAGAGAGAAGCGCGTGTAACAACAAGCGGATAACGGATGTTATCTTTGTATCGCGGATTTGCAAGTCACCATCATAACTTATCACCATAAAAGAGCTGAAATTAATGCAACTTCTGGTTCAACATCCGGACGAATCGACCGAATTTATTTTTTATCCGACCAGAAACGTATGCCTGTGACGACGTAGTGTTTCTCTGTTACGCTATAGTACGTCAAACTTATATTACATGTATCAAGTTTCTTCGACGAGCGAAACAAAGTGTTTCATAGAGAATGAAGGATAAAGTCGCATATATAAACATTTCGTTCGTCTTAGAATCTTACGAATGAAAAAATAGACGCGACAGGGATCCTATCGAGTACATATATGGTAGTCGAACAGTTCTGCACGATTTCAAACGGATCCTACCGTTAATGTACACGCATAATAACTAACACGATAAGAAAAGAAATCGCAGTAGGAAAAGATTCAAACTTAAAAACCTGTTTACGTATACGCGACTGAGAGATCGTATGGAATATTCGTTTTAACGACATTGTAACATTTCCTAGAGCTTCGATCGTGAATATTCGACTAAAAGAAAGCGGAAAGTAAATGAAAAGTTGGAAAGCCTTGTCAAAAAGGATGCTTTTATTACCCCGTTACTTCAGGATACTAATGAGAAGCAGGAAAACCCGGTATTCAACGCAATTACCCTAGTGGGCTATATTCTTAAGCTGACCGAATGTCGGGGCAGCTCTCTTACTCTCAACTTTGGCTATCCAATTGTGGCCTCGATCTAAAGGATTATTACTTACTTCGTTGCTCTCGTTTCTCTGCCTTTTCCACTGCCTTCGCTGCCTCCACCGCCTCCATTGCCTCCATTGCCTCCGATGATCGTCCTAGTTTGCAAAGACGTATGCAGCAGACACTCGCAGATCGAATAAATTGCGTTTCCGTAACGCTTGAGTATCGATGGATCGGCGATGGATCGGCGATGGATCGGCCGCTGGCTGTACCTTCCCAGTCCATTGGGAATCCGTTGCGACATCGATCAACTCGGAGATATTTGCAAATTGTTTCTTTCAAGCGTATATCTTTCCTAAGCGTAATTAAAAGTGTTTAAACGAACTTTATACCGACCAATTTCCTTCGTATAAGAGAATTTCTTCGGAAAATAAGAATGTCGTTGGATCGGAGAAAATATAGAGCGACGGTACATTTCTACCAGTATAATTGACACGTCGTGGAAGCCCTACTCTTTGCTAGGGATAGGACAATTATTTCGAATTTACGAGTTTGTTTCTTCGAACGGCAGGTGCTTTGCTCGGAACATTCTGCAGGGAAACGAGGCAATAGGCGATTTCTGTTGGATTTTTTATGTTTCTACCTACGGTTGCCCATCGTCTGAAAGCATCTGCGATGGGCAAGGGATTCCGTGCAGCATTCGCGCGGTAAATCTATCTATAAACTTGGTACATCGTAAAATACAGACATCATAAAATCTTAAACCGTTAACGCATTTTTAAAAGATTTATGGATATCGCATTTCAACCGTGACACATTGGAAATTTTAATTCTACTGTTTGCACCTTGAATATTTTGAATTGGTTTATTGTAATCATAGATTAGAGTGGCTCGCAGGGACGATAGCGTTAAAAATTGGGAATCAGGGAAAAAGCTTGGGTCTATCTTCGAAGCTTCGAAACTCCCAACTTCTCGATCACAGCATCTAGCTTTCGTTTGAAAAATTCGAAAAGTCAATCTTTTCTTATCAAAATTTCGAATCGACGCAGCTCCATGCTACGATATAAAGTATAATCAGTCGGACTTTACGAGAGCTACCAAAGCCCTGCGGATCTTTCGTAGCCGAGGTGCTAATTGAGTTTGAAAGTACCAACCGTTCGAAAGCTTCCAGGCAACGTGCTCAACCGACTTGGAAACTTTTCCCTCTTGGCTATCGATCGACCCTGCTTCGAAAATTCATCGAAGCTTACGCGTAGAACGCTAATCAAACTGCCCTTAAAAATGTCGAGTGTACCCGGCAACTTGGGCAGTTGACTTAACTTTGGAAAGTTAGTAGTTATATGGCACCCTTGGGCTTTCTGGTAATCGGTAGACCACGGATATTTATCGCGAATTTTTTATCTTATTCAAATCTAGTTAAAATATTTCCACCAGATATCGTAATAAGTCTTGCAAATATTTCTTCTATATTTTGCCGATATTCTTTTGCAAGCAACAAGGATACTACTATTACTACTAACCTGAGATTGCTCAGATTCGTTTCGTGGAAACAAGCCGTACACGTACATTTCGAAGGAAATATTCCTGTATTTCATTGCTTCGGAACAAGGTTAAGACTGCGATGGTGGCACGTAAAGTATGAGAGAAAGTTTGCTCAAAGAATTCAACGTTTCTGCTCGACCTGTTAATTAATTTCGATTAACGCAGAAAAGTAGCAACTCGTAGCGATTCGTAACGTTGATGGAATTAGTTTGAAAAGTTTCGCCGGTAATTTAACGAGTTTTACCGTAGCGAGCATCAAAAATTCACCAGGTAACTTGTTTGACTTGAAAAGTTCAAGAGTGCTTCTCAAGAGAGGCAAACGATTCTTTCCTCTTTTTCCTCTTGGCTTTCCTGATACAAGGCACTGCTGTCGTTTTTACTTTCGTCCTCCACGAACATCGATCGGTATCCGTTTCTTTTCAGAGAAAATCCTGAAAAACCAGCGACATTGCCATTACATTGCCGATATAGTAACCACATTATCATTCTCACAATCTGTCTTAATCTTGTAATGTTATAACCGAAAATCACGAAACTATGTATAATCTTACGATAATCGTACGAAAGAAAACTGCATTTACCACCTTATAGAAAGTATCGTTGTTCCGAGCAAAATGTTTAAAGGTTAAAAACATCGAAACGTTAAAAATATATATTCCTTGAAATTGTTTCTCCGTTTTCCGGCTTACGCGTTTACGCTTAACTCGGACGTAAGGAAGAGGATGGTCGATGGGTTGATCCGGATCGCGGACCGTCGTTACGTTTCAGCAAGCCGAAAATTCTATCTTCAAGCGATTCTTCGTGTCGTCGGATCTTATTTCTTTCACGAAAGTACGATAATATTCCCGTCGCGTCGCCAAGATTTCGTCAAAGTCTAACTCGCAAAGTCTAAACTCGCAAAATAGTTTTCTAGCCTATCGTACGAAAAGACGTTTTAAAGAATTTTTATACTTTTTTTTTTTTTTTTTTTTATCAATCCACGATGTGCAAATCTCGCAGTTAGCTACATCGCTCGAATTTAACAACGATTCGCTTTGTTTCGCTGTATTTTACTTACGATGGTTACAGACCCGAGAAAACGTCATCCAAAGTAACGCTAAAAACTTACAATTTCGAATAATTTCGTTTCGAAGGTTTGAAATAAAATAGCAAATAATCTTAGACTTTATAAAGTTCTAATTAGTTTATAAAGGTTTAATTAGTCTCGAATAATAAACGTATTATAGGCCTCAAATATGTACTGAAATAATTCCCGGAGAAAGCATTTTCTTGTTTGAATAAACTAACACACATCCTTCTTTATATGGTTCACTTTATTAAATAACGCCCACGCCTGCATGATTATTAATTGGACGATGATTGGTCGGTATTACACGATCCACTCCATGAAATAAAGTTAATTGCTCGTTAGATGGAGAAAAGTCCGATCGAATCGAACAACTGGAAATTCCTCTGGAAAATATATGGACCGACGGAGGCGTAAAATTCCAAACGTATCGACGTTTATTATACAGAAAGCTAATACCAATGCAAAGAAATTACTCGCAGATTCCAACTTTGATCGAGATTCTTCGCTTTCAAGCATTCGCTACGACAATTCGTCGTAGCAGGAAATTTTCAAAATGTCCCCAAGTAAAAGATAGAGGATAAGAACCATCGCGTTCTATCGATCGGTGAACTGTGTAACTTTCATATAATAATTACGCCGGTACTCGTTTCGCACGATCGAAATCGAGTGAAAAACACGATCGAGTTTTCAACGTTTAACTCGAGACAGAGAAGACAGTGGGTTATCGATTTGAAAATGAATATCAGCTGTTCGCTATGATAACGAATAATTGGCAAAGTCAAGGTTGCGCTATATAAAGGACGGATCCGTGCATTTATAGGATAATCGAGAATACTTGAGTAAAAATGCATTGTGCCGGCATAGTGGTCGATATACGCCACTCGAACGGTTTTACGGATAACGTTGGAAATTCACCGCATTCTGTAAATTTTCGATAGGATCGGCGAACTGGGTAACCGTAAGCTCTCCAGACATTTTATTTATGCATTCGGGCATTAATTCGACTTTGTTCGTTAGAACCAAAGTGGTTATTCCTCTGAACACTGTCGCGCTAGCGTCATTAAAATTAATCTTATCTACTTGTAATAGCGTGTCATATAATTTTCACATATACTTAAACTCGACACTAATTTTCTGCCATTACACTTTCGCATAAATAAATTCACCTATGTCCATCGATACGTCTAAATCAATTACTTCAATTGCATTGAAAAATATTTAAACGTTCCAATGTTTCGACCACGAATAAAATCGAGGAGAAAAGTTTTCAACGAGATCCAAGTACTCGAACGTTTCAAAAAACAGTTTTCTCGAAACTATCTTTACGTTTTCCTGGGCGTTGCGCGTTCTTTTCTAAAAGAATGCTTCGATTTAAAAACCTAGAACCCTAAACAGATAAAAAGGTACCTCGGAATCACGTTGTTTCTATCGTCATTTTATGCCATTCATTCGACAAAAGTGTTTGCGAATGATTCGATCGCTGCTATATCTATGCGACGCGAGTGCAGGGGGAAAGAATGGACCAGAGATCGATCGGCGCGTAAACATCGAGTAGTACGAGTCAGTTTATAGTCGAACGGTACGGCCATGATTTGTAAATTAAACGCGAGAATTTTCTATCCTATTTCCGATTTTCCTTCCTATCCTTTCCTTTCCCTTCCTTTCGACGATCGTCGAATCGTTTTACGTATAAACGAGAAGAAACTTTTGATATTTTTCATGGAATCACTCGTGATATTATATAGGTTGCCTAATAAAACGTATCTGATCGTGAGCGACGATAAAAGATTCGTCTCGACCTTTTTATCCCAAAATACAGTCTATCGACTATCGACGAAACGATGATACGCACGCTCCAGATTATTACAACTATGTAATCACGCTTGGTTTTCTATAACGCAACGGTATTCTATAAATTGTATAAACGAGCTAAGACTTTTATTTTACCATCTCGATGCACGGCCGACACGATGCAAGAGAAAGCAATTTTTCCATCTTCGTGGAACACTTTGCGTTTTTAACGCAGTAACTCGATTATTTCCGCCACGAGGCGACGGAGGCAGCCCTTATCTACGGGAAAAATGGAGAATAATGCAATTAAGAACGAACCTACTTCCTCTGCCATGCTAAATCCATAAAAATGCAAATATTTACATTTTCATTCTGTCATCAAATGAAATTAATCATAAAATACGAACGAAATAGAGAGAAGAAAGGTTTTTGGCCTATTTTTATCTAAATTATAATGCGCACCGTGTAATACGTATACCGTGTCATCTACCTTGTCGCTTCGAATTGATAACGAACGAAGGAAGAGGAATAATCTAATTGCAGATCTATCAACGTTAAATAACGAACGTTAAATTAACGATTAATAATATCGATTGACCTATTTCACACGAATAACTCGATATAATTACTACCGTCGTTATTACGTTTGATTCGCGATGCTGCCACTTCAAACAGGATACGATTCACCGGCAAACTAATTACTCCACTGTTTCCTATACCTCGTAAAAAGAAGAAGGTGATGAAAGAAAAAGGAGGAAAAAAAAAAAAGAGAAACTCATTGCGTTATGTCACCTTTGACGAAGAAAAACGAGACGAAACGCCAAGAACCATCGAGAACGCAATCATGGCAACTTTTATTAGGATCTTGGAAGATTACTTTCAGATCTCGATTGGAAACTTTCGCCTTTCATCCGAATCTTTTCTCGATTTCCCTTGCCACGTGGATTGGCTCGCCAGCAACACGCTTTTCCATAGATGCTCTTGGAAAAAAGTTTCAAGCCGGAGAAACAGTATCGAATTAACTGGCGATTCCTGGACCATCGACCGACGTCTTTCCAACGAGGATCGGAACTATGCTTCGAAGTTGATCGGATCGGCGTTCGATCGAATCGCGATTATTTGAATTTTTAGTACGCCGATGAAACTTTTATCGTTTTGGTATCAGCTGTCAAAACTAGCACGAAGGAGAACTTGCGAACGAAAAATTCTTCCAAGACGTTCAACGGTATCTCTCGACGAATAACAATGTCAGCAACAACGTTACCAGCTCGATTTGCTCGAAACAAGCTGTGCCGGGCTTATTTTGAAAAAAATAAGCGTAAAGATGAGAAAGCGACAGTGGTCGAGCTTATCGAAATTCTTGGAATTCTTCGAACAAACGTCCGTGAATATATCCGCTAGGAAAAAGTTAGCTTACTTTAAGAAGCCTTCTTATCCGATTAAGCGCCGATTACTTAAAATAATACCTTATTACAAATACTACAAATTTTATTAGAAATTTTTCCAAATGTTTATTACAAATGTTTCCAGCGCAAGAGTAACTAAGCTTTTGCTAATTGCCACTGTACGTCAAATTCGGATTTCATCCGAAAACTAAATCATCGACCATTGTACTCGAGTCCATCGGTCGAACGACTGGAAATACGATCGAAAGATTCGTCCTCGACTTTAACGACGTTAAAGTTTACCAGGGTCTGCGGTAGCTCAGCCCGGACACAGAGGGCTCTTTGCCGATTGCAATTCCGATTTGCACGCGCCTTTGGCTCTGCATGTTCGAGGATTTCCACGCAGAGCAAAATCAGATCTGTTTGCAAGGCATAGCGAGTGCTTTGCCGGTCAAAGGAAAAATTAAATCTGCAGCCAGCCTCTCCGACGTCTCTGCTTTCTAATTCCACTTCAAAGGAGCGCCGACCATGTTACTCGAACGAAAAAGCTTTCAGATCGATAGGACGACTTTTATTGTACAAAAGCAAACGCTGTTCTATCGTGTCCGGCCGATCTGATCCCTCGAGATCGCAGATGCGAAGAAAAGATCTTATTTATTCGCGGATGTTCGAGTTTCAGGGGAGAAACGATAATAAAAGTTTCCAGGATTTGCTTTAACGCGATATTCGGGGGTCGCATCTTCCAGCGGCTTTAGTTTTATTGAAAATCATCGATAATCGATCGAATTTTCAGTATTCGCGAATTTTCCAGCAACGTTCGCTTACCAATCAAATCTTCTGATCGAAACTGCACAAAGCTCTAGGAAACTCGTCGTCTTTTCAATATTTTTCTCTCAACTTTGCAAACGTAACGTACAGCGAACTAGCATCGAATTACAACGAAACGATAATTTTATTTATTCGCTTAGAGAAATATTCGTTTAAGAGTATCGTACGAAAGATCGGTATAAAGTTACCGCGAGTATCTGAATTTTCACTTTGAATATCTGACAGATTTGCACGCATCGAGCAAGCTTTCGTTTTTCGTTGTGGAAATAATTGTCGAAACGCGTTAGAATGTTAGAGGAAGATCGATCGAAGAAGAAGCGCGATCGAGAAACGATGGCGCGGAGAGAAAAAGTAGTGGAGCAGCGGAAACAATGCGCGTCAGTGACAATGGAACGTCTATAGACGGACGCGCTTCGTATCAGCTGTAACGGTGCCTATTCTTCTCGGCAACTTCAGATACGCGTATTATCTGGAAAATAGCCCGACGAAGGTCGCTCGGCCGAGATAATGCCTCAAAAGGACAACACTCGCACGTTTAGCGATATTTTATTTAACGTCTTTTGCCAACAAAATACCATATTCGTAGCTAGGAAATTGCAAATACGTGTAATTACGTTTTCAACGTACGGTAGACGACGAAGGTGTTTGAACACTTGTGCAAACCATTCGCGAATATTAGGAATATTACGCGTGTTATATAAAACACGTTTGAAAATTTCATCAGGACTATAGCGATTATATGAGTAAGCCTTTGAAACGAGTCCAAAGATGTATATATAAGCTACGAGGAGTCTATTTTTATTCAGAGGGAATACTTTTAACGCTTAAAATAGCTACGCATTGTTCCCTTATTTTATTTTCCAGACTTGCGTATCGACAGAAATATGAAGTTGGGACGTTTGGTTGCAGGAGCAAAGTGGCGGCAGCGCTCTTAAACAAACATCTGCAGATCAATGGGATTTCGGCCGGTTTGACCACGCTGCCAACTGTGGATCAATCGTCGCCGGATCCACAACCAGAAGATCCACCGATCACCAGCAGCAGCAAAATGAGAAGGGAACGAAAGGCAGCGAGAACGTTGGGAATCATCGTGTCAGCGTTTCTGGCTTGTTGGCTTCCCTTCTTCCTCTGGTAAATTTCTCGTTCTTCCCTCGCGCCATTGTCGAAAATTGTTCGGTCTTGCTGTCACGTTCGTTTATTTATCGCAGAGAACTGCGATATATTCGCGTCGTTACAAGCGTTACGATCGAGTTACATTCTTACCAAAGACGTGTTACGATGAAACGCCAGACACCCCTATCCCATCCAACAACACCTTCTCTAACTTTTCCATACTTTTCAAGCGGCAAAAACCCTGATTCTGTCCACCAGCGGTTTCCTTGCTATTCCTTACTATTCCTTATTATTCCTTATTATTCCTGATCCAGTCAAGTTCGTTTTAACGAGATCCAAGGAAACACGATCCAAGTTAAGCCGACTTCCTGCTAATTGGCAAAACTCATTCGAATATATTAAGACGAGCATTAAACGTCCGCGTGGTCTAAAAGGACTTTGAAACTACGATAGCTCCATCGAATTAACCGGAATACGATTACGATCGCGATCAATTATATCTTTTCCCTTTTTCCTTCCTACGGTTCTAAATTTTTCTTCGATCGAGCAAACGAAAAAAAAAAAAGGAAGGAGAAGAAGAAGAAGAAGAAGAGTATGAAGAGGAAGAAGAAGAAGAAGAAGAAGAAGAAGAAGAAGGAGAAGAAGAAGGAGAAAAGAAAGAAAAATCACGATACGATAAGAAAAGTAGGGTACGATGAAAAAATATTCCATTTGAAAGCCGTACGTACCTTCTGAATATAGATGATAAATTCGCGATATCTTGCATAAATCAAATGACATTGCGTTGACTTAACTTAATCGATATTAGTCGGCATAATTAACGTTATTAATATTTTTAAATAATCATAATCACTTTAAATTTGTAAAACTCTCGTAAAAGACGCGAAACGTGACTTGTCGCGTTTTTCGTTTACGGCCTTGTGGCTACTGTATAACCTGACGGTTACGTCATTAAAACTATTCCCAGTAAAAGAATATCGAATTAAAAATACGCGGAACACGACCACCGATTAGGGATTTTTTCTCACATCGATTGTACCTTTTTGTCTGTAAAAATGAATTTTCCACCTCGCTTGATCAAGATAAATGTTTTTTAAGCGGATGTACCGGATATTTTCTTTTATTTTTATTCGATATTCGAACGACTATGCGTTTTACGATATGAAAATAAAATAATGACTCGTTAAATGGTTAAAAACGAGCGTGTTTCACCGTGTTTCAATGGAATTTTGCAAAAGGTGATATTCATTCGCGAAACTTTATTCACAGTCGACTGTGGATGTGCGTGAAGTCTTTTGCGCGACAAATTCAGTCTTTGCCCCTTTAATATCACGGTTTTAATATCAAAGCTAATCGATATTACTCCCCTCTAATATCGATCGAACAAAATTGGTCTTTGTTAATTTGGAAATGCATTTTTACGCTTGCCAATGCAACACTACTCGAAATACCACAGCTCTCTTACATAACTGAATTAATATTGCTGCTTCAACTTGACAAGTCACACGCGAATTCTACGATACTGAAAGTAAATTCATTGTTAAATTTATTTCTTCTATAAACTGGTAATAAACTAAGTACAGTTGCCCGAGTAAATCGTACGAATCTCGTCTCGTTTCACGGATTTTAAAATTCAACATTTTCAAAGAAAGTGCATATAAAGTGTCTGTAATTTACAACTGCCAACTTGCCAATTCGCTGATTTTAATTGATTTTTAATGATTGTAGTATTTAGACAACTCGATAGTTAATTTGCAACTCTCGTCACCACGGATTCAACGCTCTCTCTCTCTTTCTCTCTCTGACGCGGACCACACTCTCTGATTTCTCGATTCACACTCTTTGGCTTCTCCACTGACACTGACTGTTCTAGCATCCCATTGTCTTTTCTCAGGCCTACCACGCACGTGTTCCGCAACCGTTCGTGGCCAGGGTTACGTAGGTCTTTTCTACGAAACTATTCGATCGAAGGATCGACGACGCCTCGGCTCTCGCGACATTGTTTATAGTTTACTCGTTATATATATGTAATATCGTGATATAATGTGTTTACAAAGAGTGGACAATAGAGATGTTAATCAGACAGAAAAAGACGATTGTTGTTCAACCTGAACTATTCACGCCAAACGCACAGAAAACAGCGCAATCCACACCGTCTCGGCAACGCCACTCGCAACCTCTGTCTCCGCTCGACTCGCACTCTGCTTTTCGACTAACGCTCTGGCCGTTGCCGCATTCCGTTGTCTTTTTCCTAGGCCCACCGCACACGTGTTCTGCAAGCGCTCGTGGCCAGGGTCACGTAGGTCTTTTCCACGAAACTATGCACTTGAAAAGACCGATGACACATTGATGGGCCCGACGGCGCCTCGGCTCTCGCGACATTGTTCATAGTTCGCCCGATATTTCTTAGGCCTTTCGTCCACGATACTACATATATATCTGTTAGGCCTTTTGTCCACGATACTAAACGATGATTCATTGTACGAGAGAACCCAGGCGAAATAAACAAAGCGGATTTTTTCTATATCTAAAGTACAGTATCTTCAATTATATGCATGAAAACACGAATTTGGACATTACTATAACCGTACAAAATGTTTGTGCCCTTTTCCTCCATTTATTTATAATATATTCCAGTAACATCGCGAGACTTTATCATTTCGACTCGTCACCCGCGATAGAAACCTGGATTTCTTTTCTATTTCGCATTGCGCTAGATCCAGTATATTACGAATATTAAATTATAACTAACTAGGAAATTCCAATACTCGTAAACTCTAATATTCTAATATTAACTAACATCTGCATAGTCGCAAGGCGTAATATTCACCCTTTACCCATATTTGATCTGCAATAAACTCGGCGATTAAAAACCGGAAACGATCACCAAAATCGTTTTCACAAGCCAAACTTTCCCGTCTTCTCCTACCCGAAGAATCCTGAAGAATCGCGTTTCCTCGGAAATTCTATTCCACCCCTGAACTTTCGCTCGAACGCCCTGAAAACGCTACTTTAAAATAGACCAAGGTAAAAAGTAGGTGCTTGCGATTCAGTGGAATTTCGATGGGCTAGGCCCTCGTTTGCTCGAACGCTTTCGATATTGCGGTGCATCCCAAAATTCCTAAAAGCTTGGTGACGCGACCGCCAGCCGGGGCTTGAGAAAGGCACTGGCAGCACCCGATCGATAACGTCTCCAGCGTAAAAGAATCTCAATCAGTTCGCACACGGCGTTTCCTACTCGTTCCTAAACCGAGAACGAACACTTTCGAGTAGATTCGAACTTGTGTTCTACGAGTACTCGAAGAAACGAAGAAAGTACTGCCAAATACTTTTATACTTGACGCGTTAACTTAACTATTTACAGTAAAACTGGACGGAATCGAATTATATCGGATAGTCGAACGACTAAAACTGTGCGTCTCGATCTTCTTCTTCGTCTTCTCATCTATCCTCCCAATCCTCCCGAAGTGACGAATTACCAAATTTCTTTTTCCAATTACCAATTCACCGGAAAGCGGTCGTTTCCGTTGTTACGAACGCTTCTGATTCGCCACCTATCGCTGTTTTCGCTGCTCTTCCATTTCCCTTTAATTCTTTCGATAATTTCTTCCTTACTTACGTGTATATATATCTATATATACACACACACACAGAGAGCATGATACGGTTAAGTAGGTATATCTGGAATATTTGGTTTTTTTTCGCTCTCCGATATCGCTGGAATAAAAGGTGTCCGAAATGGCAAAGTTTCGCGGTAACGTTTTTACCTCGCTGGTAATTAGGAAACTAATTTAATTTATGCAACGAAGATTCTAATGTCCAGTAGTCCAGCTAGTGTTTCTCACGACCACTTTGCCAGCCTGACTACGACGCTATCCTCTCATCGGCTAGAACGATCAGTATCCTAGACCACGTACGATACTCGCACGCATATCGCCGTCGGATTCTCGGCCCAAGAACCGTCGCGTCAACCGCCGTGCGTACGTCACGAATAATTTCTCCAGCACGCATACCGGCCACGTTTCGACACAATGCCGGAAATGTCGCAGCGATGCTGACAAATGTATTCTGGCCTGTTATCCACGGCACGTACCAGCCGCCAGATCTGCCGGTCCCTCTGTTTATCGAATTTTCATTCGAAAGCTCTATTGTTATGCGCGTTCCCGTTCTCCGTGCCACTGTTCGAGCTCTCTTCGGATTTGTCAGAGTGTAGCTTTCAACCGGAGAGAGGCGGAAGAGACGCTGTTTCTAGAACGAACGTAATGGCACGATCTTTCGCAGGCGGCTTTTATCCCGTCGTTGTTTTTGCGTGATCTCGACGCAACGGCTTGTACTTTGTCTTTTTCCCTGTGTAATTGAAAAACAAACGTCAGAAAGAAAAAGACGATACGTGACACAATTGGCAATAAATATTCACGATAGACTCAGCTTCCAAGTGGCAGCTACTTCAGCTCGGATAATGTGTTTTTAACCTTTCTATCGGTTTCGCGAGTTATTCTTACATTCTGCGATCAAAGTGGTAATTCGTGTTCTCGAATTGTTCCCAATGAATACTCGATTTCAGATTCGATCGGTTCGATGTCCTCGACAAATTCGCCAGATCTAATACGGTCGTATCACTGGCAACCTCTTAAAAATACTATAGTACCACATACCATGATACTTAGTTTTAGCGCACTTGCTGGTCACATTACATTGGCGAGTTAACAGTAGCTATTTACTACGAGCAATCGTATATTACTATTTAAGGAAACACATACGAAGTGCTTCTTTTTCTTCCAAATAAAAACATATATCGAAATACTAATAATAATCACTTCCTCGATCTTCCTTAATCAAGACAAATCGATCACTCGGATACGAGATAAAAGCGACATATCGTCCCGTCGCTAATTGTTGGATGAATCATGCGGATCTTACTTGATTATCGAGAAACGCTATAGCAGGTATCGCACCTATCGAAAGAAATAATAGAAACGACTCGAGCAACGCAACAAGTGACTGCGATAAAATTAGATAAAGTTCATTCGATCGCAAGAAAAAGTATTGGGTTGACGACTAAGTGATTTTGTCAATACCAATTAATAACAAAAGCCGCGATCGCTTAGTTGCCAGCCCAATAAAATTCCTATTTTCACCAACTTTGCCAAATGGACGATAAATTGGCAAATACTCGAAGACGTAGACGAAGAAGTTAATTATATCAAATAATTGTACAGAATAAATCTATTCCGCGGTTTCAACTATTTTCAAGAATTGCTGGAATCGCAAACAAGCGACCAACCATCGGTTATTGAGCGCGATGTGAAAACAAGACGCTCAAGGTTATAAGGCAACACGGGATTTAAACGTTATCGTTAGGAAACACGAGACATTCTTTACGTATAAATGGAACAAGATACGCGATATTCAAATCATCCTCTCTCGTACAAAAAAAGTACAGAGATGTCCGAATATTAACAGCCGTTTCGCGTATTCATGCGACCATTTTCTTCCTACGAATCGCAATTTCCACGGCAAACGTTCATTTCCCCGGTGTTTTCAGCTGTCTCGTCGAATCGACGAAAGTTATCGCGTTGGTTTCTTGTCTGCTCGCCTCCGGCTACGCTCGTCTCGACCCTCTCCGTCCGATTTGTCTCCTACCTATGCAACGTTTTTCTTCGCGCCACTTTGTTTCCAGTGTCTCGCTTCGCCTAATGGAAAACGTTCGTTCTCGTTTCGTGGAAACGACGAAACTTTTTCGTAATCGTCGCCGATAGAAATCAAACGAGATTTAAGCCTGTCTCTTTCGAGAAGAAAATCCACTGCGACGTTCCGCTGGTTTTACACCGTCTTTCGACAAAGAAAACTGTGAATTCGTTTCGAGCGACAATTTCGTATTTCGCGAACGACGCGGCTAGTTTCATCGGCGGTGGAAAGACGCACTCGTGCTCTTTCAGCGTGAATCGTATTTCTACGAATCGTGTATTAGCTTAAGGAAAGACGAAAATCGATAATTGCATGCTTTTAGTCAGCCAAGTTAGTTGAAGCTGTTTATCGAGCAGGAAACGAAATTCTTCGATTCCTTTTTATCGATTTTATCGCACACGCGGATTTCATCGACTGCTGCGAAAAATGGAGAAAAGAAAAAATGGAGCAGCTGCCAGACGATGTTGCAGCAACTGGAGCGCCAAACTCCGGACATTCGACTCGGGTCCGTTGATTCCTCGACGGTGTCGGGGTAAACGGGTGAAAAGCGTACAGCGACTGGACGAGTTAATAAAGCGAAACGTACACGGTCTGACAAGTTGGCTGAGTGTTGGCGAATGTTGGCGAAATCGCGGCATTTTCCTGTCGACCCCGTTCCACGGCAGCAGCGTTCTTTCAGCCTTCTCTCATCCGCGTCCTTTCTCCGCTTCTTTCATCCATCCGCTCCGCTCCTCGTCTGCAACCGCGAAATAATTCCGTGCCGCGCCTTTCTTTCCAAAGCTCGACGAGCCCCACGGATTTCTCAGCTGCTCCTCTACGGCCTTTTCATCGGATTTTTACAACTCGACGATTCTTCGTTATCGATCATCAGCGTGCCACGCTTGCGATCGAACGATTCGACGACTCGAATCGCTAAAAATACGATACAACGTAGATAAACGTAATAGTTTGTAATTTATTTACGCGTATTAATTATATCGTGTTTGCGCGTGGTTGAGGCCCTCGATCGAAAACCCTAAGCCGTCGTTTCGAAATCAGAAGCCTTTCGATACAGTTTTTCCTTTTTTACAGCACGATGACTTAAACGTGGATGCTCGCGTAGATTTAGACTTTTAAGACAATAAAGAAGTACATAAGCGAATACAAATACTTTGCTTTAAATATCATTTGCAGAGTAATAAATAATCCATCTTCTTGTCACATATGCAGATCGATAAGGCGGCGATTTCGTCGAAGCATCGAACAAGGTGCTCGAAGATCTTGTTACTGGGGCTACGAAGGCTTGTTACTGAGAAAGAGAGCACTCGACGAATAGAATCGAAAGAAAAAGGAAGAAAGGGGATGAAAAGCTGACGATTCCGAGAGATTGGAAAAGTTCTTGAAGCTCTCTCTCTCTCTCTCTCTCTCTCGTAGAGCCTCATTGGGTGTCACGGAGAAGAAGTCGTTTAACGAGCAAATCTTTTTTTCTTCGCTGGCTAAAAGAAACCCCGAAGCATAAAAGCCATCCCCCTCGAATGTGCATCGAGATCGCTAGAAGTATCTCACTTTGAATTCAAATTACGGCTGATATCGAACGTGCTCGAAAATTCCCAGCCGAAATCGATATGCCAGTTTATCCGTATTTCCTATAATTTTGCTTATATTTTGTAAACAAGCGAAAATGCTTACGCGACTAAACTACGTCTCCAACCAAGCCAAGCAGATTCGATCGGTCGTAACATTTCCATGCGCGCTTGGTTGCCCTTGCATTCGTAAGATCGATACATCAATCGTGTGCACCACCTTAGCTACAGTCCGAGTTAAAATTAAACAACAAAGGGTGAAGGTCAATTGTTTTTCCAAGCAACTGGTCGGACTTTTCCCTAGGAGAGAATGGAACCGAGCTCGCGTTCACTGTCTGTGCATGTTAACGGTCTAATAGTCTGGAAACTTTTCCTTTCTCTACGCTTTCTCGTCATAGCCGTTGTTATTGGCTCTTTCTCTCCCCTTATCATCACGTAATCTATGACATAACGCCGACTGAAAGCCAAGGATGGTTACGTATGTACGCCTATTGTGTCTATTCGTCATATTCATTCAAACAAGATAAACGCAGAAACGTTCGTTTATTTTACTAACCCTTACG
Organism: Bombus vosnesenskii; assembly: GCF_011952255.1. Classification (NCBI taxonomy): domain Eukaryota; kingdom Metazoa; phylum Arthropoda; class Insecta; order Hymenoptera; family Apidae; genus Bombus; species Bombus vosnesenskii. The sequence continues at coordinate 147,768 of NW_022882959.1, read as the reverse complement.
AGTTCCAATATCCTATAGATTACCATGTTCATTGTGTTTCTTATTTTGCGTTGCTTGTTTTACAAAAGTGTAAACAATTTCTTCCTAACGATAACGCTTAACCGTGCGACAGATTTTTAACCAAAAACAGGGTCATCCTTTTTCTTTTCTAAATTCCATGCCGTTTTCTCTCTCTCTCTCTCTCTCTCTTTCTCTTTCTATGAAACAGAAAATTATATCGATACGCGACAAAAGCAAAGATACTACAGAAAATGACACGTTCGATATATATTCGATAGTCGATATAATTCAAAAGTAACAAACGAACGAAAAGAAGGAAGAAAATAACATCAACACGAATTTACAGGAGATTGCACCGAGGTACGATTCAACGAGGACGAATGAAACGTAGCTTCTCGTAAATTTTAACTTGGTTGAGTAATCAAAACTCTCTGCCGAGTCTGTGCAGACACACTCGTGTGTGGCACGTTTAAAAAGAACGCGACTGTGACGAGCGACTACGCCCGAGAGAAAAACTTTCGCGAACATGCAAACCGTCTCGGCTCTTATATTCCGGCTATTTCATCGATCTAGACGTCTGGCGAATTCGCAAGAAGATCGAGACAATAAAGTCACAGGGACGACGAATTTCGAAAAAATGAGACAGAAAATTCCACGTTTTGCCTCTTTTCCATCTTCCTCGTATTTGTAAAGATACAACATTACCCTCCGTATCTCGTATTTCGTTTCTCGGCAAGTCAAACTCTGCAAAAACGCGTAATTATTCGTTTTTTCTTTTGTCAACAGGTACGTCATCACGTCTCTGTGCGACAGCTGCGAAAGCAGCGATTCGGTGGTTGCAGCGGTGTTTTGGGTGGGTTACTTTAACAGCGCGCTGAATCCGCTCATCTACGCCTACTTCAACCGGGATTTCCGGGCCGCCTTCAGGAAGACCCTCGAAAGCTGTTGCGTGGCGATCGGGCCGGTTCGCGATCTGCGCCAAGCCCATCGGAAGCAGGATCTGGTGCACAGTAACGCGTCTTCGGAACTACACGTTAACAATCAGCTGAGAGCCAGCGAGATGACCAATGTGCACATCGAGGCGTGCATTTGATTTTCCAACCTAACCTCCAACGTTCGTGTCTCAACGATCTCCTGAACTGGAAAAAATCGTTTCGAATCCGACCTATTTTCGACTGAAACGCCGATCGTGCCAATCACCAGCCACGACAGCCGAGTAGCAGCATCTCGCTGGCCAATTAACACGGCCAGCACGCGACGCTCGTTCGCCGATTAAACGATGCAAGAACGCGCAAGACCTTTCTTCGATCGACGATTAACGGTCGAAGGGCAACGAAAGCTCGGCGAAGCTCGAGCGCGTACCTTGATCCGCCGATCGATAGAAAAGCGCCAGTCTAGAGATAACTTTTTAGCGTAAATCTGGGAAATTCGGTGTATCGTAGTGGATTTTGAAAACGTTTCTATGTTACGAGCCTATTTTCAAGAACGGAAAAGGCTACTAGGAGATTTATACCGTCGATACGTCGTGATCAAAGTTTCCACTCCGATCAAAGATCGCTCGAACACCGTGTTAGACATGCTGCTACGTTTCCTTCGCGTTTTAGTTGGGCTTCAGGGTGCCGTGGACACGAGTAAAACCGAACGCTATTATGCCAGAGTACGAAAGACGGAATATTTGAAATAAATCTATTTCTAAGCTGGAAACGGCACGTAAAGGTGCGAGTGGTGGAAATGGTTTGCCAATCTGTTCGATTTTCTATCGTTATTCGCAGTAATAAGTGAAATATCGTTATCGAGAAGTTAACTACGAACGAAGAAGCGTCCTGAAAGGAAATCTTCAATGCGGTCAACCTATTTTAACCTATTTTAAGACACACTGTCGTCTATTTCCACCGTGTGGCGGTTTATCAAGTCCATAAATAAGGCTGCTGCCCCCGAGCAGATGGATGATCTGATTTCAGTAATACTTTAAGATTGGCCCGATAGATAGAGGCCGTGCGAGTTCGTTCTCGCTTCGTTCCACTTTCTCCGTCGAATTTTATCGAGTCACTTGCTTCTTTTCAGCCAGAGTTTCCTACTTCTAGATGTGAAATTTCGACGAAAAATCAAAGTTCTTGTACAAAAGTTTTTGTTCACAGACGAGCGACCGATGTCGAATCAGCCAGCGATCGTTAATGGCGCGTGCAAACTACGTTTTAATCTATCGACGAATGTGTGTAAACGGGCATCGTCTTTTTCTGCTTTTGAGCTAAACAACTTTTTCAACCTAAACGAGTAAGTGGTAAAGTTGGACGAGTCAATAGGTTGTTTTTGCTTACGGTGAAAAGCATATTTTAATTTATCAAAGAATGGACATGGATGCTGTCGGTCGCGCGATGAATTTCTTAAAGCCAGACGGAAGCTGGGAATGTCGTCGGTGAACGTCGCGTTCGAGCATGAAAATTACCTCGATGCTGACGCCGGCGATCAAAGGATAAACAACGCGCGAGGAACGCGACCAAACTTGAAAGAAACAAAGGTTATTTCGTTGTCCAACGTGGATAAAGATCGGAAAATGACGTTCAATCGTCGTAAATAGCGACTACGTTCGATAAACGATACGTTAATCGTTCAAGTTGGAAAATTTGAGCGTTCTTATCTCTTATAAAAGAAAAAGCTGTTTCTCTTTTTAGTTCCAAGTTCGTACCCCAAACTCGAGTCTTGCATATTTTCATTTCTGGCACAAAAGTAATACTACGATGAAATATACGTAACTACGTAAATATCTGCTATGAGAACGATTAGACTGTCAACGTAGGACGAATGCATACAGCTGTTACGATCAAATCAGTGTACACTGTGTATACCGTTTCTGTTTCAAAGGAAATAGGACAGAATAGATAGAACGTTCGGATAATCGAATGTTCGAACTGTGCTGTATTCGGATAACAGAGGTTTTACTGGCGTGCGAAGGTGTGCGCGAAATCCAAATTGTTTGGACCCGAATGAAGTCGAGTAGACACTGTTGGTTTCGTCGAAAATTCAGAGTATCCGAATCGAGGCCGATAACCGACTCCTTTAACGACGAGAGAAGCGATATCTCGTGTTACTATATGTTACTGGAATTAGTCGAAACACCAGCTGTTTATGGCGAAAGAGAATTTAGTAGCGTTTCTGAATTTAGTGAGCGAAAACACGAAAAAGCGTATATTTCTCGAGGTTGTTTCTTCTCTAGTTTCGACGTCGCTTCGGCGTCAAAGGCCAATTAGCAACGCTATTTAAAAGTACTGTAAAAGTACGATTTCTGGCAGAACTTTGTTTTGGATATAAATCGAGCGAGGTTTATTAAATTCTCGCCCGAATTGAACGCACTGTTCGAATCGAGAGACAAGAAAGTTAAAAGCGGGACACGGTTCGTTGAGATACGGAAAACGGAACAGCGAAAAGTATAAAACGAACTCTTATTAACTAATTATTTCACGAAATAAATGGAAATAAATGGAAATAAATTTGAAAGTTTGTGCGAAATCACGAATAGAAATGTCTACGTATAAATTACGTAAATCAGGTTTCTTTAAACGGTACTTGCAACAAGTACGCGTATACGGATTTTCATTTCGAATTCGAGATTAAAATATGTCAAAACTACGATTGCTAATTGCTACGATTACTAACCCATCAAGGACCATCGTTGCATTAACGCGATACGTTGATAAATTTGCCATCTTTCTTCCGTTCGTCTAAATTACCGAATTCTACGTTTCGACGTTCTACGTAGGGAAAAACAGCAGATTAGACAATTAGGTGGGCAATTTCGTTGAAATAGGATCGCTAGTTTGTAGAATTTGTTCGAATATTTTCTTATCTCATTCTCAGTACGATATTATGGATCTTTGCGGACGACAAAAAATATCTTTACATGGTATTTGTCGCGGGGTAGGGAGATTGGATGAACAAACGACCTGTATATTATCGATCGTGCGAATGGTATTCACGAGCTTTCATTTCATTGCGTTCTATTCAAACAAATTTAGGAAATTAATGGAGTGCAACGCTCGTTCAGGGAGAATACGATTCCGAACTTTGACATTTGGAGCGGATATCCGTTTCGTTCTGGCCATCATTTTACAATCAACAGAGTTTTCTCGACTTTCGTTCGTTCACGGTTTAATTAAACGGTAGTCACTGGTCATTTTCACGATAATATCAGTCTCGATTGGTTTTCCGAAAGGATCTATTTCCAATCTAGCGTTTCTATTAATTTTCATTTTCTCCGCGTTGCACCATTCTAATTATTTGGAAAAAGAGTCGTTTTCCAGGCAAATTTTCATTTATTCCGACTTTCGTTTAAACCTCGAACCTCAATATTTCCATCTTGCCTTTATTTTAGCAAGCGAGAAAGATTTGCAAGATTTTAAGAAGCCTATAAAGCCTATAAAATCGAAAAGATAAAAAGAAGAAGATCGAAATCGTCGAACTTGCTTCTTTTCCATTTCATTTTTAATTCGATAAAACGCTTCTCTGTAACCACCAGCTAACGTTAAAATGCAACAAATTTCGAAAATACGAAGAAATTTCGTGTCCACGAGATCCTAGGCCACTCGCGTTTAAACCGATTTCGATACCATGTAAATCGTTACGTACAATATCTGACAGACGAAGCGACGTCCGATTACTTCGATTGGTCGAAATTTCGATTCCCAAGGAAGCCTGAGAAGCCCGTAAAGCACGTACTTGCTTCCTCTTTCTCTATTTTCACACTGGAAATCTAATGTAGCGTGTTAGGTCGAGTAATAGGTAAGATCTATGCAAGTCGTCAACGATATATCGTTTTACCTTGTAGAATTCTTGTATTCTTGCTATTCTTTTATTACCAATTTTCCACGTATCCTCTGTTGCTACTATTTAACAATTTCGCACGAAAAATTGGCAAATTTTGAAACAGCTAATGATCAGCTGATGCAAAAGCCAACATATACAGGATGTCTTCAATGTTTCCACGACAATCGCGGTATCGTAAGCTACACGTGTAAATAAGGAAAATTTCCTATAAATGGTTAATTACCTCGTATCGCGTTGATCGAAATATAAACGAAAATTTGTTTTCAGGCTCACGGATATTAATAACATGAAATATGGTAGATTGCTTAAAACGTATATTTACCTTTCTGTCACAAAGGACGACGCGCAGACCTATTTGGAAATTTATATAACAATTCGTAACATTCGCATATTCTAAATGTATATATTGCCAAGACCATTGAAATCGTGGAAATCAGCGAGCTTAGCGACGCAATCTCGATCGCGGTACAATCATTAACCTGTAAGCGTGGCGCGGCGATTTCATCATTTCGGCTAACGTAGCTCGAAGCAATCGACGAAGCAATCGACGAAGCAATCGACGAATCAATCGATAAATCAAACGGTAGAGTATGTGACCCTTGAACCGTGTACGACAAACAAATCCCTGTCTCGCGATAAATATTTCGAGAGAGAACTCTGGTACTTTTGTTAGAACGGTAGCGTTTCCGGCGATCGTTTACCCATGTGTGTCGAGATTCGCCGCTTCCAATCCCTTCGAATTTCATCGTACAGCGTTTCGATGTACCTAGCTGTTAGTCGACGCGAAACAAATTCGCAAACTGTCGTCGCAAAATTACGATGAGCTTGTTTTGCTTAATTTTGTAATTTCAAATAAATGGTAAATGCAAATGATCTTTCGTTGCTGGAATGGTATATGGTATAATTTCATCGACTCACCGATCTCGTTTACTCTGTCGTTACGATACTTTGGCGCTGCAAAATTATCGCAGGTAAAAAGATCGAACAATCTTTCTCGAACGTTTGAATTTTATGGCCAATTTCTATGCATTTTCGCGGCACAAAATATCCCATAAATCCATAAAACTTTGTCGTCTATTTATACTTTTAAGCTGCATACTTGAAAGCGTTTTGATGAATTTTTGCAGAATTTTTTACACGTTTAAAGCACGCGCAAGTCATGCGAAATCTAAACGGTATACTAACCGCTACTTTTAGTAGGTTTAGTATTAGCAAGGCGTATCTGAAAACAAGAATTGGTTCGGTCTAAAGATATAATATCGAAAACCCGATAATTAAACAGTCGGCTTTGCGCGATATAAGATTCGTTTACCGCAAGTATTGCGGTAATATAGTCGTCTCGGAAAGTAAGGTAACGCTCGCGCTAAAAGCTTAAACCTTTTTTACTTCACAGCACACTGAATTAACGAACTCGATCGATCGATCAGCTGTCCTATCGCGTAAGAAAAACCGAAACGACGTGATCTTCGTAGCACAGTGAAATCAACCTAAACTCTCTTTCTTCGACATTGTATATTATCAACATATCGTTATTCGGACGCTATTTATTTGGCCGTAAGTAATATTAGGACATCGGCAGATATTTCTTTTACTTTCTAGTTTAGATAACCTAGACCTACCTACCTATTACGATTAATCCAATGTAAAATACTCGATAAAATAGAATTTGTTAGAGTTGTTCGATAAATGTAGCGAATAGATGCCCCAAAATCTATAGCCAACGGCGTACGTAATTTCCTATTTAAAGGATGATTAAACCGGCTGTGCTACGCTCCACCATACGTAATCTGTGATATTTATTTGAAGAATTTAATCCCTTGTTTTGTATGTAATATCGGTATATGTACATATATCAGGAGGCACGTTCGTCCGCACGAATCATGCTTTCGATTTAACAAAGGCAGATTATATTTGTAGATTAGTAGACTAGTCTGAATTTTCAATTCACTTTTCACTCTTCCCACCGAGGATCATCGAGTACAAATCGCCCATAGTATTACAATATTTGACATCCAACAACCTGTTACAGTAGTCCGATTACCCAAATTCGTAAATTGGCCGAATCTTCGAATAAAGAAATATTTATTTTTCTAAGAACTAATCGGCGTATTAATAACCGAATTAATCTCCATATTCGTTTCTCGTATCGCTGCGCATATGCAATATTTTCCGCAATCGATACTAGCTATTTCCTATCGGTACGTTTAAGAAAATCAAAATTCAACGATCTTTTATTTGTCAGAAAATTTGTTTCTCTCGCTAATTTTCAACTTGTTGCCGTTGTTGCATAACAAATTACGCCGTTTTCCGTTGGAACTTTGTCTCATTCGGTTTAAAAGTCACGCAAAGTTTCTCTCGTAAAGTTCTGTTCTCGTAAAATTCTCGTAAAACACCATGTTGTTTAGCTTCAACCTGTTGTTCGCGTCAGCGATTTGCTAATATTCCTAATATCGACTCTATCTTGTATCGCTTTTATCTTTTATCTTTCGCTATGAATACGAACTTGGTCAAACTATGCAAAATAGCAACAGCACCGGAATTTTATAGAACCAAAATCGACCAAGGTAGAACAATTCCAAAAAAATTTATTATGCAACAGCATAACGTTTATACGAAAACATTCGTTTTAAAGCGTATCCTCTATTTCGTATTTCTATCAGTAAACAGCCACATGGTTAAAGGGTCGAAACACGGTCAATTCGTTTTACAGTATCGCGTTATCCACCGATCAATCGAGATGTAACGCGATTGCGACTTGTCAAGTATCGATATTACCAGAAAATTCCTCGCGGAAATCGATGAATCGTCGCTTAAACGTTAATCGAATGAAACCAAGACTCGGTAAATAACGATCGGAAACGGAGGAAAGAAACAGAAAAGAAAGAAAGAAAAAGAAAAAGAACAGGATGTTCGAGTATGCAAACGACAATAGCGGTCAAGAACGATTATTTTATTAGTTCGATTCGATTAATTAGATAATTGTTAATCGTAATTGGTACTCGTGCGGTGTTAAGGTGAGACGCGGTGAATGACGATGGTGACGATGAAAGTACGAAAGAGCGTGTGACGTTGTTTCATCCTGTTTTCTTGTAGCGGCGGATGATGTTATGTACGCGTGTGTATGCGTGTGTGTGCGTGTGTATATACACGTATATATAGGAGAAAAATATGTATACAAATATATGTACGTATAAATATATCAGATGGTCGTTTGAAACAGAATGTGCCGAGCTACGAGCTTAGGGCATTGATAATAAAATTTTAAGAAAAGTTATCCGTGGCTTTGTTTATTCGTCCATATGCGAATAATAAGAAGAAAACGACGAGCGTTAACGATCTTAATATAACACGTTTTATAATCAGAAACCAAGACGGTAAAACTTTCATATCGTAGAAAGTTCGAAAGTAAAATTTCCACGTCGAATGTACAACACGTAGGTAGGTACAATTTTCTCGTTACTTACGAATGATTTCGATCGAAGTAATACATATTTATATTTATAAACGAGTATTGACAGACTGTTTCGTTTATCTTGAATTGGCGGTGTAAAAAGTTGCATCAGAATAAACTAGAAAAAAAAAAAAAGAAAAAAAAAAGAAAAATGGATCAGGTTAAAAGATCGATGATAGGGGAAACCAAGGGGAAGTATACTCGCTGTTTCCTTACTTCCATTATCTTTCATTAGTATAACGGTATCCAACTGGAAAGAAAATTAAAATATCGTGAAATCAAATCTCTCTTTTTTCTTCTTGCGCGTGTTATTTTTACGAGCGTACGATTTTAATTAAGGCATAAACTTCGTATTACGATTCACCGAGCTTGTTTCTTCACGCTGATCCACTCTTCGACGTTTAATTATAATTTCAAATAGTCACCGGCATTCGCTGCGATTCATAGCTGTTACATACGTCTACCGCACCAAAATCCTAATCTTTCTACCCAATTTTCCATTCGTTCGAAAGTATGGATATTTATCTATCTAGATACGATCTATCGTAGCACGTAGCTTACTTATTTTGCTTTCTGTAGCTGACATCTTTCGAACATCGAATCTCTGATACGTCCAAACGATTCGAATACACGGAAACTGTTATTACATCCGTTTCAAGCAGTTCAAGCTGTCCGGCGTCCAATTCTCACGGGATTCTACGGGAATTTGGGTCGCGTTTCACCCAAATGTCACGCAGCACCGCCGCGTAAGAACACCTCGTCCGGCCAAGCCAGCTATCGACTCGTAGCCGAATAACCAACGGAGCATATTCTCGATCGGCTTGTACGCGTCGACGTGACACATGGCGCCAGTGACAGAAAGCGGCGGAATTTCGCCTCTAGTCGAATCGTCTCTGGAGGCAACCCTTCTTTTGCATGCAAACAACGGGCGGCTCGCACCTGGCATTGTTGCGCGCGTTGCAACACGTCGCACCGCTAGTCCATTCTAACGGTGCGTATTAAGTTGCTTTACCGTTAGTTTACCGAGGCGAAATTCGAGGCTACGCAACGATCGAGACACGATATCTACCGATATAGCTGATTTACAGCACGACGAAAGCGTATTTAGACAAAATTTCACTTTGGCCAATTTACCTAGCGATGTCAGAGAAACGACGCAAGAAGAGAGAGAGAGAGAGAGAGAGAGGCGGACATAATATCTCCACTTGGCAAACTCTGATCGCTCGATAAACGTTTAGAACGAAGTAGAGAACCGAAGCAAACGCGAAAACGGCGACGAATAAATCGGTCGAATGGATTGGCCGCCGCGCCCCTTGTTTCGCCCCGTAATCAAAATAAACGTTGGAATGTGCAGCCTGTTTCGCGCGCACGTTACTCACGATCGACAAAAACGCGAGCAATTTCTGGCCGAAAGGTGGAAAAAATTCATACGAGAGGAGCACGTGGTTGGGAATTCGGGTCGAAAGCTGTTACGAATCGATCTCGAAAGAACTCACGCAGATCCCTGCGCGGGTTAACCGAATCTCTCTCTGTCTCAACGACTAGGTTAACGAGCTCGTAACCCACATACCGCATCTGATGCCGCAGTAAATTAAAGCGATTATCGTAATATCGCATCGAACTACATTTTAGGGTGTCGAATGGTCTGCGACCACCCCGTGGTTCACCGAGATATCGTTCGTCCACAAAATTCTTTCCACCGAAAGACGATCGCCGTAGAACCGATACCATCTTGAGCCACGTTACCGCTAACGAATATTTCATCGGCCGTGCGAAACAACGATACAGCGTATTTGAAAAACAAGAATAAAGAATAGACGCGAGTTTCGCAAAGAAGCTTCGTTACACACGCCATATGGGTCAGCGAGGTCACGACCCAAATTGCATTTTCACGTTAGCAAGGAAAATTCGCGCGATTAATTCGCGCAAACGGCCACCACGAGGTCGTGCAATTCCTGTTTCACGAATCACCGAAAATTTCACGATGCAACGAAAGAATCGCTGCTGCGATACTCGCTCGTCTGGAAATCTTTCGAACCGACAACCGCGTGTCAACGATATTTCTTCGACGTGCCTTTCAAAGCCGCTTCACACCATGGAAATGTGTAAAACGATTCTTAAGAATCATCGATTCCATTTTATCTATTTACGTTTGTTCGATTTACCACTCTTTCGCGTCCAACGATATTTCCTCTTCCTCCAACCAATCTTACATTTTTCAAACGCTATTTTTAACGATATTTCATTTTATTTTATTTTATTCTCCATCTTTTAAAAGCGTTACGGCTCAACCTTTAAAATTATAAAAAAGGCCGACGTTATTAGCTACGTTCGCGAACAATTTGCCTGATTTGGCATAAAATGTTTCTGCCACGGTCCTTCAACTTTTTTGTCAAACGGACTGCTGCTTGTATAAGAAATACCTAACGAATATTTTACTTAGTATTTTACGTTATAAGTCGCTCGCATCGATGCGTTCGTATTGATACGAAGGGAACGGTGAATTTATTATAAAATAGGTAGAAGATAAAAGAGTTCGATTTCTACTAATAAATACCAATATAGATATCCTGATATCAATGGTCAACGGTGTACCTTTCATATTGATTTCTTTCGTACGTACATACGTGTAGTATCGCGGAGAAGGGCCTAAGAAACGTCGAGCCAACTATAGACAATGCCGCGAGGGCCGAGGCGCTGTCGGCTCCATCAATGCGTTATCGGTCCTTCGAATAAATAGTTTCCCCGAAAAGACCTACGTGACCCTGGCTACGAGCGTCCGCGGAACACGTGTGCGGTGGGCCTAGCAAAAGACAAAAGAATGCTACAACGGCCAGAGAGTTGAGAAGCAGAGTGCGAGTTGAGCGGATCGACAGAGTGCGAATCGACGTGCGACGATATTGTAGTCGGTCCTTTTGTTATTGAATATCACTTATTAAAATACATTAAACTTTAAACCTACCATCATTACTTGTCCTTACTTACTTATTTACTTACTTAATTACTTATTAATTACTCATTTCTGTTAAAAACAAATTATGTTATATTTATATCTTCAACCTTTCCGATCGTCTCTTCGATCGAACAGATTAGATTAAATAGGAGAAACTACACGCAAATTGAGAAAACTTCGGAAGAGAGAGAAACGAAAACCTAAAGAAATATTCCAACTTTGACAAACTATCGTACTTATCATCTCTGCAACTACAATATTCCAACGTTAGAACTCTGACGCCTGTGTTCGATCTGTCAAACTCCAACTTCCACCAACTTGACGATTCAATGAACTTACAGTCGTGCCATACGCTTCGACTTTCCTTCGCGAATTACCTTTAAATCTTTGATATAAAAAGTATTCGTTTCTATTTCAACCGTCGATCCGTCCATATCCATTGTAATTTTCATTCTCCGAATTGCTAAAAAGAATTATCAAATTATTCGATTTCTCCTGACAGATGACAACGAAACGAATATTTTATCAATATCGTTTTTATTACGCTGTTAGCGATTCTCTGTGCTCGAAATATGCTCGATTAAAATATCGGTCGTAGTTACGAATATTATACGCGGTGAAGATTGTCAATATAGGTAAACGAGTGGATAAATCAAAATTAGAATCGCCACTTTGAAAGAAACTATTCTTATCGACTGAGGACTAAATGGAATTCCGCGAAGAAGGTTATCAAACTGTTATCACCGACCAAACGTTCTTAGTAATCGATAAAACCTAATATTATCTAATATGGAAAATTTCACGTTTCTTGCTTGTCGGTAAGTGGTAAATTACCAACGATTATATAGCCATCGTTGATTATTGACCGAGGATAAGACATATCATAGGAGAATTCAGTTCAAACTAAATTACTTAACATTTTTGCTTTCAATTTTCCTACTTTTGCCTAAAAAGATACAAATGATTCTCTATTTCTCCAAAAATTTATCGACAGTACTTTTTTTCCCCCTCCAAATCCAACTCTAATCCAGTAGACGAGTTTCTTTCAAATTTACCAATTTACAGAAAACACATTCCAGTTACACGTTTGAATATCTCATAGCATCTTATATATGTGTGCCAAAGGCTGAAAAAACGAACGAAAGGAGGAACGATTCTGACGATCAGACTCAGGTGTACGTTGAAAGGGAATTACCTAATACGCGAAATTAGCAAGAAGCATTGTCAGAGATCTAATTTCGTAATTAGAAAAACTATTTTTATTATACGAAAATAGTCCCTATTCTTGTGTTCAGCAAGTGTCGCACAATGTTCGCTTCGATGAACTGCGCGAGAGACTGTGGTTTCGATTGACACGACGCAGAAAACGACGTGACTGGCAAGCGTCATCTTAACTCTCACGATTATGTTTATATTTCAGGGAGACCTAAGCATTCTAAAAAATATACAACACTAAAAATTTTCTATGTAACTTCTGACAAATGCGGCATCGTACTCTAGCAACGTTATCGTAGATTGTAGATTATTCGATACGTTTCGCGTATGTTGGACATTTTTATTTTTATTTTATAAAGTTTTAAGTTAAAACTTTAAAATTTCGTTTCGCAATTTCTCAACATTGTTTCGATAGAAAATTTGTTTGGCAACGAAGCTTCAAAGTTTCTTTACTTATCGATTGTCTTTATCTCTTATTTAATTAACAATTTATATAATGTATCAAATACAGAGACACTTACATTCTTGAATTTTTGGAGAAGCTGGATCCTCTTGACACAAACTGACTCTAATGCCGTATATTTAAATGAAATTTGAGCATCTAAGCAGAAATAAATACATACAAAAAGAAAGAAGATTAACACGTCTGTTGAACGATCCACTAGCAAACACTCACTCTAATTTCACGTATGGGATTAATTTGAGTTAAAGAATATCGTAAATTTCAAATGCATGTGTACGTAAAGTCAAAACAAGCACCTAATTGTATACCACTAAAATGAAACAGTAACTGATCTTAGATCTCAATTTTGAAAGTAGCCAGTATAAGATATCGATAACTCTAACCTCGAAATACACGATCAAAACAGGAAGGAACGAGGAAAAACAGAGGATAGTGGAAAAAGCGACTTAATTCCGAAATATAATGTTCGACGAGTTATTAGATATATAAATAGAATTAATAATAACAATATTAACAATGTAACTAGTACCAACAGTAACGAAATAGTAACGGAAATATTACATAGTCAATACGTCACGCACCTCGGTAACCACTAATCTCTACCGCTATACCGATATAACGCATTCTTACTTTTGCGACTCTAACCTGTTCCAGCAAATTCGTAAGATCTTGTAACATCGAAACTATATCGAAAGAACCTTTGAATCTATATTATAGAAATCTTATAAATGGATGAGAACAGGAATAAAGGATTTTAATTATTTGAAAAGTTCAATCCGTTCATGTCAGACTTTGTTCGTGTATCTTTAAAATTCCAAAGGGAACGCGTTTGTTATGACGCGTTTGTAGTGGCGCTGCACTTCTGCAATGCCAAAACTACGATTACATAATTCAAATTCAAGTTCGACGCGTTATAAATAAATATACTATGAATATTCCAAATTTATTATACACACAGCATAACTGAACAATGTGTACCGATAAATTGAATAAAACGAAAACCATATAACTATCAATCCGTGGTTGTAACGTTTAGGGACATCTATCACAATCGATAAATTACCAGCCTATTCATTACTTTAAGCCATTTTCGGCAGCCATTATTACGTCACGAAATCCAAGAGTCTAGTTTCCGGTTGTGAATGTACATGTTGGGCACGCGCGACGCGTAATTTCGTGAAATTTGACAAAAACTATGACAAATTCGGTAATTAATAATCCGTACTTCTATGAAAGCCCGTGCATCATAATGCATGCTGCACCATGTATTCCATACGATAGACTTGTGACGCGATGATCGTTAAAAATACGAATTTAAACGGGTAGGAAGTGATTATGTGAGAACGGTGGTTCGACGCCATATGCACAATTAACGTTTTAAGCTGGTTACGTGACTTTTACCGAAGATAGAAGGAAAATTTTAGGTAAGCTCGTTTCATATTTGCCATTCGGAACATTCGATTTAAGCGGAAACAGCGACAACAAAGCAGCACAGAAACTCGAATAATATTTGTTTTACTTTGCGAAGAATGTAAAATATTGAAAAATGTAATTCGTGTTACGTCACTCGATGAACTTGTCGAAAGACTATTCCCCTATCGATTTCGATGATTTTTCAATATATTATCGGGGCGAGACTGTGAGAAACGCCCGTTATAAGTATTATAAACTCGGTAAAAAATGAATATCACCAATGTATTTTGCATTTAGGTTAGGTTTTGTCAATCTAGAAGTTTCCGTAAAGTACGTTACAAAGATAAAGAGATCAATGGCTGATGAATGTAAACAGATCGTCGAGCGACGAACGTGTCGGCTATGCTTGGGTTATGTCGCAGATGCACATATATTGGCATATATTGGCATATATCGACAAACGGTTACGTGTATAGCAAAAGATTGTTCAGAAACACGCCTCTGTCGACAAGTTAAGAAATCATCGAGATCGTCGAGGGAGTGGTCTTTCGACGAGTTGACCCATCATTTTGGTAGACGTTTCACAGATTACAAAAAATTTGTTGCTATAGAAATCGTATTCCGATTGTCAGTATGCGATATTATATAAGTGCGTGCGCGCGTGTGTGTGCGTCTATCGTCACGATTTTTCAAAGATTTCCGCTAATAATAAGCTGACAAAGAAACGTTTCGTTCATGCGTCAACTATGTTACGTCATGTATGATTTCATTTAAATGTTGAAACATTCAAAGGCAATGATTATCTTGATTATCAAGAAAGTAGCCCCTAGGAACGGTACGGTTGAATTAGTCTTCGTTTATATATACAAGATAGCGATAAAGTACAAAAAGTATATATATATATATATAAGTGAGAATTTTGTATATTTGTTATATAAATCTTTTCATTTATTTTAAAAGTTGACAATATTTTAATCTTACATCGTAATATGAAACATCGTTAAAACTTTCGCATAGATCTAATTTGGAACTTGTTAATTTCATTAAAACTATTCTGGATGTTAATTAAAGTTTAAAAATCAAATTTCCCCCTGGATCATAAACCACTGCATTGTTACAACGAATTAAGATTTCGAATATTTTCGTTGAAACTTGAATTCAGTTCAAACCGAATGTTTTTAGAGAGAGTTAATACTGAAAGTTTGGTAGAACTATGTGGAATTTTAAAGGATCGTCATCAAACGCCAGAGTTTACACATTTTCAATGTCTGTTCTTCGCATGTTATTACTGTGTCGACGAAGCGTATTCGATCCTTGACACAGAAACATTTTACATTTCGAATTCGCTACATTAGATACACACTTAGCATCGATCTTCCGTTAAAATGCGTTTGCATCTTGAATGTCTAAAAAGTCAGGTACATATTAGCCCTTTCGGGAAATAATGATTCGATATTTGAATTATTTGAAACGAAACGTATCTATAGGAAAGTTTAACGAAACTGTATTTATGTTTGTTAAATTTGTACATCTTGTTTCATTGTACGTCAACATTGTTCATCTTAGTGATGTTAAGCAACGGTAGATTTTTTTTTAGACGCAAAAATACTAAAATAGCAGTAAAATACGTAAAAAAATCTATACAAAATTTCCAAATATATTATAACATTAAGAAAGCCAACGAGATCAATAATCCAATGATTAATCTATACATTATGTATATGTATGTATATGTATGCATAAGGGTACAAAATTAGAAAAAAATCAGAACAAAATCAAATAAAAAATGTCAAATGTTAAATTAAACGAACTTTTCGGAATACGTCGATAGATTCATTTCGTGGCAGTTGGTCTCTCGATTCGAGTTGACAAGGTCAACGTTGCAGGCGGGGGTTGACGATGGCATCGATTATGCACTGGTGACCCTGATTCTGCACGAAGCAGCGCCGACTTTGCCAATGACGAGGCTAATCGAGAAGAGGGTTAGGTCCATTGCCAGCGAGCCGGCTCGTTCTCGCGCAGCAACTGCATCCAACTTCTCTCGTATTCGTATTCCAGGCTTGCGGTCGTTCAACGCGCAGTTCCGCACGTTTCCGGTTTATCGACGAGTCCTTGCAGCGAATATCAAGGATTTCGCGTGGGATGGATGTTAATAAGTTTCCGAGGAATGTCGGAATACCGGCAGTGATATTTTTAGATATCTAAAGAGATGGATTTTTCTCGCGTTTAAAGACGATTCTGGTCAATTTTCTCCCGTTAAATCTCATTTCTTTCTGCGATTACATGCTGGATACTCGCGGAATGGGGTTCCGTTTTGTGATATTCTCCAGTTTGAAGAGAGTAGATAAGTTTAACGTTTCCAACGGGAATATGTACTTTGTATATGTACGGGTATATGTATTGTATTTCGTATTTTGTAGTTTTTGGGATTCTCGTAAAGAAACACGATACTTGCGATATAGTATGTTTTACAATTCTTGTCATCTTTTTATCGAAATATCATTAGTTGATCCCTGTTTCGATATATATTATATATATATATATATTATATATATAATTATATTACACACATATATATAATATATATTGCAGTTCCTCGTCCTTTATTTTAGAATTTTACGCGTGATTAATTTCACTATTATCCACGTTATCATAGATGAACGTAGCGAAATAACGAGTCATTTATTATCTAGATTACAACGGAAAAAATAACAGCATCGTTTTAATGACACTGCTGATAGTGCAGTTGACCGGCGTTAAGGGGATTATTACTGGCGAGCACAACATTTCAACTGAAAATTATCGTCGCCTCTGTTTGCACGTGAATCTGAGCGCTATTTTAACAGGACTTTGTCTGTTTGTGTGGCGAACCTTTGTTAAGCGTGAAATAGACACTACTGGTACGTGCCTGCTCGGACTGGATGCCACGATGCATCCTCTGTTCTGCTTGCTTCTCTCGTTATCACACTTAAGGGACGCTCCTGATTCTTCTCCCGATTCTTGCTTAATTGACACTTTTCCTATATTTTGAACAACATCCTCGCTTTTCTTAGAATTTCTAAATATATTCGCTGCTACGAGAACTTGCATCATTTCCCTCGAACGTTGAAAGATCATTTTGACCTGTAAAAAGATTTCTCAATTCTCCTCGATATACAACGCCCGATATTCTCAAAGAAATTCACGCTTATTACTCAATGAATCGTATAATTATTACTGCATTACTAACGAACTCGATTAACTTATCCCCGAGGCAGAAGATATTTTCTACTAAACTAAACTAAACTAAACTAAACTAAACTAAATTAAACGAGTTTTATTTATCGAAACTTCTCGGCTCTTTTACGCAGACTCTCTATCTATTCTTCGTAATAATTTTTGGCACACTTTTTTGTTAGTACAACGTGTTACTACAAAATTGCTGGTTTATCTTCTATCTTTATCTCATTTGCTTATTCAAAGTGTAAGCTTTTTTGAAATGTGCAGCCTCGAAATAATATTATACAGTATCCTCCACATATATATGCTATTTCAATACAAGCATATTTAATAATACAAGCATATTTCTCTCGAGTAACGTCGATTCAGTGGATCACCGACATAGTTCATTTCCACAAATCGATTCATCAAATATCGTATTACTAGATTTTAACGTATCGGAGGATTTATAGATCGAAACGATAAAATAACGTACCGTATCGTACATACGTCGAAGGTTTAAGAAACACAGGCAGAGCACTGATTTCAAATACACGATACATATTTTCAGCTACGATTACAACAAAATTACGTATTGCGGAAGAGATTGTACGAAAGCGTCACTCGTGCTCGTACAAGCGAAATTTCATGAAACGCGGTATTTTCTCTGTAATTCTATTATATATTCGGCAAACTGACCAATCTTCATCGCCAAGGGGAAATGCATACGGTATTTTCAAAACAAAATTAACCTTAGCATTTGAATGATTTTCGAGACAATTTTGAAAATTATCAAACGTAAAGTAAGAAACGTTCTATCGTTATTGCTATACTTTCTTGCCTATAGTAAATTATGTTACGTTACGTGTACCTATGTATATTTATGTCGTAACTTATGGATCTTAGAGTAAGGACAAATAATGATGTTTTATTTAGAGTTTAGTGTAGTTTAATAAGCGATAATCGATTTCACACTCACTTCTCGATTCACACTCTGTGACCTCTCAACTCGCATTCTGGCCGTTCTAGCATCTCTTTGTCTTTTGCTAGGCCCACCACGCGCGTGTTCCGCAGACGCTCGTGGCCAGGGTCACGTAGGCCCTTTCTACGAAACTATGCACTTGAAAAGACCGATGACACATTGATAGACCCGACGGCACCTCGGCTTTCGCGACATTCTTCAGGGTTAACTCGATGTCTCTTAGGCCCTTTTCCCCCGATACTACATTTATATCTTTTTTATTTCTTATTTCTATTAAAAATATCGCATCAATGTCTTTGGTCGAACGACTCGGATGTCTCATCTTTTTATATCGCGTTTCGTGTTGTTTCATTGCACGTGCAAGTGGCGAAGATTCTGCGGGCCAACGGGATTTCTACTGGCGGAAGGAAAAAAGATCGCGGTAAAAGTTTGATGAGTTTGCAACGAAGGTAACTCATTGTTAGCCCGAGGCGGTGGAAAAATAAGCGACAAACGTAGCACACGATTTTCACCCGACGACAACTCGTTGAACTGGCAGCGAAACTTTCTCGTGAAATTGAACATTCGTGAAACCGTAGATCGGTGTAGGCGATTTCTTGTAATAATATCGCGCAAGTTACCTTCCGACGATAGAAAATAAGAAAACTGGAAAATGCTGGAGATCGATTCTTCGCACGCTGAAGATTCTGGAATAAATTCTACTGGAATATATTTTAGTCGATATTTGCCATCTATATTTCGCATATAAACAACTGACTTTTTCTACCTTTCCCCTATATTATATGTTTGTAGGAAATATCAGAGATATTCTTTAATCGTTACCTATTAATCGTTATTTTTGTCGTTTTGTCGAAGAAAGAAATTAAATTAACGGAGATGTAAATAAATTCTTACGTGTTGTATCGTTAAGAAATGTACTTGACAAATTAAGTTCGAAGTAAACGTGTAAAGTTATTCGAAAAGCGTCGAAAATATTTCTGCTTGTTAAAACAAAGATCTGCTCGATTATGTAGAGATTGTCGAGTTTAGGTATGTGAAATAGATGTAAAATATGCGAGGAAATCAGACAGATGGATAGAAACTTACACAGCCTCGTCTTTTTCCTTATATCTAGCACAAGTTGGCCAGTTTCAGTAGTACAAGTCTGCGATTAGTCGGATCAGCCGGTTTTTCAGGGAAAGAAGCGAGACGTAAAGGAACGAAGCAGGTAGTTTTCATTTCTGTACGCGTTCGTCGGCCACTAAAGTCTGCAGAATGAAAAGCAACGGGGCGATTTCAAATCGATTTCAAACATCGAATACGCGTGGGATCAGGGAGATTGGAAAAATTGACGGTAGGCAGCGATCAGTCCCTACCGATTCCTATTTCAGGCCGCTTTATATAGAATTCTATAAATTAACCAAAAATGGAGGGCCCGTGTTATCGGTAATCTGTCGATAAAAGTTCAAGGTCCATTAAATACGCTCCAACTTTATCTTGTTTAAAACGAGGCCTATTCTATGTTTTCGGTATATTTTCGCTAATCGTTATCAATCGAATGTCTCCGTAAGCCATCGCGTACAAAGAAACACCGTTCAAAAACGCCTCTCCTCTTGGACGGTATCCAGTTAAACTCGATCGCCGAAGAAAAATCATCTCGCTCGCTTTTGCCAATTAACCTTGCACTTGCCAACGCGACGCTTATCGCCGTGAAGAGGGTGCCAGAATCCCTCTACCACGGCCTCCGGCCGCCGCCCCTCTTTTTCGCCAACGGAATGACTTGGTGCATCGCACCTGAAACCTGAAACTCGCGGGAGGGGGTGGGTGGGTTGTTTTCGACGTCGGTGGCGCCTTCCACGGCCACTGCTCGAAGCGATCGGTGTCTTCCCGAAGCGGACAGTGCGCCCTGACCCGTTGAAACAAGCGGTTGGCCTCGTGGTACTATCCGTGATCGCGTTTCTACACAGTGTGCTCGAAACGATGAATGAAAATGTACCGTCGCCCCTACTCTTAGTGCCGCAACGGTTCAACTTTAACGCGACCCGTTCACACACCCGATGACCTCGTGTTTACGCGTGAGTTTCAAATCCCAAGTGGAAAGGTTCCACGTTTATTTTTATATATCGTTCGTAGATACACGGTGGTTCACGGCCAAACAGAACTAACAAAGTCTAAATGGCCGCTTTTCTGCTCGAGTATTCGTTCTTCGTCGTTCCGGTCGAAGAGGATGACCACCGTGCGGTTGGCCGATGTCGAAGCGAACGACAAACGTCGGCGGGAAGGTCAGTTTCCGGTTGAAACGCGGTAAAAGTGTTTGGGGGGATGTCCATCTCGAGAAGGTGGCTTTCGAAGGGTGTTCTTATCGGTGTTTGGATCTCGATATCGTTTCTGTGGCGTTGAAAAGCTGACGACTTTGACGTGGACGTTCCTCTGCAGAGGTAACGCCGGTGTATATCGTCGAGAGGGTGAGTTTTCCAGGTTGCTTCGAGTCTTAAGCGATGTTCGCAAGAGGCTTTGGGCTTATGATTTTTATTCGTTATCGACTAGCGGGTTCTTCGCGAGATAAAGACGCGAGAGAAATATTTTCTCGCCGGGATCGATAATGGATTTATTATACAGGGATTGTTTACCAGGGATCGTTTCAACGATTATTTGGCAAAGTGTCGGAACGATCATTTTTATTTGGGTCGCTGTCGTAACGGAAATATTTTCTTCCAAACGTAACTAACGTGTTCCTCGCGAAGGGGATGGATTTCGCAACTTGCTCTATAAATTATTCTTCTCCTTCCTCTTACTTTTTCCCCTTTTTTTTCTTTTTCAC
Organism: Bombus vosnesenskii; assembly: GCF_011952255.1. NCBI lineage: Eukaryota > Metazoa > Arthropoda > Insecta > Hymenoptera > Apidae > Bombus > Bombus vosnesenskii. Next base: position 126,472 of record NW_022882959.1, on the reverse strand, counting down.
GGGCTGCAGAAGTTAGTGGATTGCTCGTTCTAACGTGAATATTTTTCTACGCAGGTGAATACACTGATTTAAAAATTGATGGAGAAAATAACGGCTCCGAGTCCTAACACGAACATTCTTGCACAGATAAATTAACTAATCATCTCGTTAAATTACAAAATTTTCGAATCTTTCGAAATTGTCGACAAATTCCAATTGATAATCAGTTTAATTTACCATTTTTCCGAGATTTATTGATAATAAATGGATAAACGCGGACGTTTGTACTCTGGCGTGTAATACCAGCATTGAAGGATTTGCCGGTCGTGTACTTAAGGGTTTATCGTGTCTTAATCCTTCGAGGCTACTTCAGGTTGGTGCCGTATCCCTTGGTAAATAAGGACCGAACCAATCTCCCGGCTACTTTTTCTTTCGTCTTCTTCAAATACACGATGTCTCTTATAAAATTTTCAAGTCGAGAATATATAAAGTTGGAAAAATAAAACACATTAATTAATTTCTCGAATTATTCCAATTTATACGGCATGTCTTGCCGCTTGACAGCCAGATTCTCCGTCAGCGTATTTTACAGGCATGATCAAGTAAAAATGTTATATAATCATAGTTTGTCTGAAATTGTATTAAACGATTATAATTAAAATAGGAAATAGGAAATGGGTACAAAAAGGACCATATGTACTTTGACCTGCAATATTATTTCTATTTTATTTAAGCCGTGGAACTTTTATCGGTGGATAACTTTATAAAAGAGTATTAACACGTGTGGTTAAATAACGCGAGGATTTGATCGGATCATCCAGATATAATAAAACGAAAACCTTCGTTTTTAATTAACAAATTTTAGGAATAAAATCATAGGACGATAAGTTCAATCTCGTATCGCTGTCGCCTTTCTATCGATAGAAACGGTGAACATTTTCAAACATGCTATTAACGATTATGCAGAATGTAATTGTAAAGCTATCGCCACCTTGCAAGCATAGTAACCGCGAGTCTATTATCGTATACCTTTGAATTTCGGCAATTTTAATTAATACATGCAACATCTAATAATATAATACAATATAATATAATATAATTCTAACGTGCTTCTTCTTCGTAATACATATTTCGCAGGCGATGAATTATGGGACGCTTGTTTTATAGATTTCTGTTGGCCGGTATAAGCGGGACAAAGTTGGTTCAGTTGCTTTGCCACCGATACTCGTAAAACACGATATGTCTTTCCTTTCTGAATGCCTTCGTGTCGCAGTCGGATAAAATATGAAAGGATTATAATTTTTAGATGCTCGACCTTCCAAGTACACAAACGGAGAAACGCAAACGCTGTTCGAAAATTCTACATTCAAAGTTTTACGTTCAAAGGGGAAATTTCTTATTTTTTGCACGTGTAAAACACCACGATTCTCCACTCGGGGATTGTCATTTCGAAAAACATGCGAAACACGCGGCGATGATTTTACAGGTTGTCCGGTTATTTTATTTTGTCGTCTATCGTGTATTATCTTTGCGTATAAAGCACGAAATAAATACTTGCTGCGCCTTCGTTCGATAACGCAAACGGAGCGACAAATTTTCTAGTGTTAAGTTAGTTTTCGCAGTGCTTTGAAACGCGAATAAACCTTGTTTATTAACGTCGCGGCTGTTAACTTTATACTTTAACCGCTAGTTGGAAATTTGAATCGGCTTTGTACCATTCCCTTTATCCGTTTCTGAATGCGACTTTAGTCTCGTGTCAATGCCGCGTCGATGCTTTCCAAATTTTTTGAAAAATACTAAATAAAGCGGACGAAAAGAATTAAAACGTACGAAATAGGCAAAAACAAAAGGCTAATAATGTAACGCGAAATTAACGATAAACAAAACATGCAAAAATATTTCGGATAAGTTATTTTAATAGAAGAAAAATTTGCTTACATTTCCATGTATCCGAGTGTACGAGATCCATGTATGAGAAAATACAATATGTACCTTTTGTTTTTCTTTTCTTCGCGCTTGACAGATAACGTTAAAGATCAAATGTATACAACATTTCATAGTATATAATTAGTATATAATTAGTTTAATTAATATTAATTTAATATAATTAAGGAATATACAGATAAGATTCCATTAATATAATTTTCCATTGATAAATGTTAGGGCGTTAATGATCGATAACCCAAGATAACATAAAATATCGTACGAAACTTGTTAATTTAAGAAAAATTTACCATATTTATGTGTGTTTATTTCGGTGAAACACGTTATTTTCAGTCACACTCGCCTTTCTAATTAGCGCATAAGATATAAAATAAAATTGGTGGAACGTAACAATGCTTTTCAGCATCGAGCAAACACCTATGATAGATGCACGATACTTTGATTAATTCTCCATTGCCGAATATTAAAGTAGAAATTATCAGCGATATTAAACAATGAAATGAACGAATAACGTATCGTATAAAGCGCTTGAATTCAAGAGAAACTTGCGTTATTTATACGTATAACTGAAACGTGATATTTGCAATTATTTGTCCGTCTAATCGACAAATAGAGTAAAATGAAAAATTTACACGATACGATATGTAACGATACGTTTTCGTATGAAATTAGTGCACGGATTTAATCAAAGTACACGGTTCTGTACTTGGATTAAATTTCCAAATTTAATGAACGATAAATCGTCAAATTACTATTTTGCCAAAAGCAAATATATTTATTTTTTAGTTAATTAGTTCAGTTAGTTTAGAAAGGGATTAGCTGTTCGATGTTTTTTCTTTCTTCCGCCGAGATTCTGTCGAGAATGTGCCTCGCTTGAACAGCAATCTATGCACGAAACGACTGTGCTCGCCGTTTTAAGAAGACCTTTCGTTGCTAATGGCTGTCAATAGTTTGTGGCGGGTGTATAGGTTTCCAGGTTAAGTGTCATTGATCCTCGATTTTTCCTCCTATGTATTTATGACCTAAGAACGAGATGAAGATGTCTTTAGTTGCTTGGAAGAAATGCACGTGTTACTTCTAGCTTTTTAATAAGTCTCCGAGACTTTGTAGATAAGAGTAAAAATACAGGCTCGTTTCCAAATTAACGTTCTTTTTACTACTATAGCGAAAGGATAGCGAAAGGATAGCGAAAGGATAGGAAAGGAACCTGCGTTTCTTCGACAACTAAATTTCCACAAATTACTCTATGGCTGATTATGTTCATTATCTTACACAGCTAACTAATCCTTTTACAAAGGTGGAAGAAGTACAAATAACGATAAGTACAGACAAATAAGACATAAATGTATCGTAAGTCTTCTGCAGAGTACCGAAACCTTTTTAAAGCGTAACTCGCATAAAAATGCTGGGTATAATTGCACGCTATTCTACTAACATTATAGGACTTGCTAATACTGCCAAATACTTCTAAGGGATCCGCCGATATTACCGGTATCCGACACACAATCACAAATTTGACAAACCCGTTGTTCGAAGATTTTATTTTACTTTATTCGTAGGAGCAAATGTGTCTGTGAATGAACGCCAGCGTCACGCTTACCGCACCTACGCGGTATATACAAACATTTGTTCGAAACTTTGTTCTAATAACTCTAAAATAACTAAACGACTAAAGTATTTCTTTACAACGCACATTTTCATATGTACAACATTTTTACGAAGGATTAAGAATCGATCGTGTCGATCACTTTGGTAGTTGTAGCGATACGAGGTTTGAAAAAGATTGGAACCAAGAGAAAATAACGCTTTAATATCCATGATGGTCCAATTTTAAATCGCTAGACATTTATCAAAGTACTGCAATTAATATGCGCGATGAATAGGGATGAGATGAATTTCAATCTCGATCGAGTCAATTCCAATACAGAGGTTACGTTTCACGGAAACTCGATTGCTATTTAGTAGAGATGGTAATATTCGTTTCTGTATTTACAAAACATTCGTATTACGAATTCTCCTTCTGCTTTCAAATCTCCTAACGAGCGTCCGCAACCTTCGAATATCCCGCATTTACGTGTTTTAACATTTGAAAGTAAGATCATAGATGTTCGACTAGATCGATCCATCCAAGTAACAATCCAATCCGTCTCTATACTTTATTATTCGTTTCGTTCATTTATATACACTTTTATTTGGCGTACCTTTCGTTCGAAATACTACTGGAAGATTTGTGGCATTCTTTCTGCAATCGTATAACGAATATGCGCGATTTGCGAAATTTAATATTATTTCATCATTCTCTTTTACGATCCGGCATGACTACGTAACGTACGCAACAGATTAAAATCAGTTGCCGCATCGGTCGAATATCTACGTTAGTGTGCGTCTTCGCGCGCATACATCTGCTTCGCATAACAAATTATTCAACAAACTAACGTATGTTGGAATTATATGCGAATGTAACGTAACTGTAACGTAAATAACTCTTCTTTCCATTGCGGCATCAGTTGCCAGAACACCTTACACGTATAACAGACTTTTCTTGCTTACGTCTATACGGTGGAACACGTCATCCGATGGAAAAACCAGTGTACACGTTGTACGTAGAAACGTTCTACTTTGCTTTTTTCGCAAGATTCAAAGTTGTACGGTTGTAATCGTACGAAAAGGAAAATGGAAAAGAACTGGAACGTCTATCTTGGATTAAAACGGAACGGAGTGAAATGCTGTTTCGCCCCGCGTCGTTTTCACTCGCAGAAGTAAATTCGAGCCTTGGGCTCGAATGCTTTAAAATTGAAATTGAATTTTCGCTAGGTCGACGTTAATTAACATCCTGTTCATTTCGTCTAACCAGCAGCCACCCTATTTTTCGCGCAAGAAAGAAAAAAAATGGATTTGGAGTAAATTGTGCCGTTTGCTATATATATATACGTATGCCTGCTGAATCCGGAAGAAGCATACGACGATTATGTTCCGTTTCCGCAGTTTACTCTATTTTTTCATTTTCCCTGTCTTTCCAAGAAAAGCAGATCCACCTGTACTTTTTAATTTCACGCTTTTCTCTCATTTTTCCCGTTGTTTCGTCGTCAGTTCGGTTTCAGTCAATTTAGACGTTCTTCTTTTCGCTGAAAATATTTTACTAAGAAAATTGCAATATCTTATCGTACTTTCCAGTTTATTGTAATTACTACTGTAATTACTATATTTAACTTGGCTAACTGTATCTAATTTGGCTAATTACACTAGCTAGTAAAACTCGAGGAATTTAAGAATTAATTATATTATGCGACGAAAGCGCCACGGGTGCGTATCGCATCAAGAGTAGTCTCTCGAAATTTCTCCAACATCGTACGAGAATGATCTAGTAATTCTAATTGTACGTTCCATTCTCTAGCCCGAAACTTGGCCTGTATCTACATATCCGTTTAACCCATTAATTTTACTCATCTCCATATCCCATCTATCAGAAGCAATCGCGCTTTATCTGAAAATCAATTCATCACATTCTACGTGCCGTGCCATACCGTGTATCGTGTACCATCATCCAGCTTTACGAGTCAATCGAGCAGCAGGTGATAGTGGATGATGAAAGAAACTCTAGATTTTTTTAATTAGAAAACTTTGTAAACAAGTTTCGAACGCCTCGCAACCAACAAATTGGATTACATTGACTATTTTTGAATAACGTGCCGCGATTTCTCTCTATACTTGCAGGAATAGTATAGGGACAGGTATAAAGTAATCGAATTATTATCCATTAAAACAAGATGTGCAAATTCTGCGAAGAAAAATAATTCAATATATATGTTATTAGAAGACGGTTATGGCAATTTCTCTATCGGATAACTATTTCTCTATACAATTTCTCTATACAAATTAGGGCAAAAATTATTTCTAGATACTCTAATTCTAGATTTCTAGATTTCGAAATACCGTTCATATCGTTCAGATCGGGAATTGAATTTTTCTTCAAAGTATTCGCTCGTGTAAAGAGAAACGTTGATTTATTCGCGTGCTCGTTGGGAAAAATAACGAATCGAACCTCGAAACGATTAAACCGACGATCACAAGCTCTCTGACGAGAAGAACTCTGATCCGCTATATGCCGGTCGATGCTTCGAGGATCAGGCGCAACCACGTCTAGCGTAAAACGCGTAAAGGTCGCGAATCTAGACGAGGGCTTCGGCATTGGCCATCGTGGAACGTGGCCATCGGTGAAATTGTTCCACGATCTAACCCTTCTATATCGCGAATAACTTTTATCGATCGGCACACATTTCGTCTCGTTTCTTTTCTCGTGCCCTCGTGTCCTCGTGTCAACGCGTCGTGTGAGTGACGCGTTTCGTTCAGTTTCCACGCTCCATCTCTGTTCGCTTCGACCCCTCTTGGCCCGCCGGACAACGGTCCGATCCTACGGTCGCGAGATTGCATTTTTCACGATTTATAACCGCATCGATTAAAAGTTTGACCGAGTTTGAGTCCACGAGCGGGCTTTTGAACGTTGTCGAAGACCGTTGGAATCGTTTACAGCCATGGTTTCCGATATAAGCCAAATTTCACGCAATTCTTGATACTCGTTGATATCAGTTTTGCAATTGAAAGGGATATATATCTTCTAATAGAGACAGAGCGCTGTTCCACGCGCTGTATCGTGCGTAGATACGCGTCGATGTACAGTTCGTGTACACATCGGTCTCTCGATCTATGTAGTTTCCGATACACGGATCCACGTGTATCAAAATATGCAGCTATCGATCTGTTCGTATTCTACGTATGTCGTGTGATTATTAACGCGTAACAAGATAATCGAATATTTAAATGCATTTGCGGCAGTAATTTGCGTGGATGGTTATCGATGAACTTTGATCGAACTAGTAGCGATATTCTATGCTCGAGTTTTACTTCTTATATATCCTTATAGTACAGCGACTACTCGGTAAGTAATTGAAATTGATATTTAGATTTTTGCGCGAACGAGCCGTGTTCAACGAAACTTGGTGCAAATCCAAAGTGTGCAATCGTCGCACGACGAAAGAATTCCTCTCGACGTCGAAAACTTTTCGTACAACGTAATTCCTCGCCGTTAACTGTTGTTTGGAGGACGTTAACCCGGTTCCCAGCTTAACTCGAGCCTATGGATGGATGGTCCATGGCCATGTCGTTTGTAATTAAAGGGCAGCGGCCCGGAATTCGCCTCTCTCCTTCGTTATATCCGCTGACACGCGGAACGAAGCGCCTCCTCGTCCCACAGCGACGAGGAAAAGTATTTCATCGCCATGCCGGGCGTCACGTAATTCCGTCGGCCCTCTCGTAATCTTCTTCGCAAATAGCTCCATCTTGGCGCAATCGCTTTTTAACTAGAAGCTACGGCTCGACCAGATATCAAACCGACTTTTCCTCGGCTATAGCGTCTCCGTTTCGCAGCTAAATCCTCGAGATAGGGCGATTTCTCATCGATGCAATCCGCAACCGAGAGTCCGGGAACGGTGAACTTGTCGTTTACATGGAGTTGGCAGCTGTTGCATCGTGCAACTCGGCATTCATACCTTGGATTGCTTTCTCACACCTAAAGGGGCCGATACGTCTTTGTTCCGACGTAAATAGGACGATTCATCTTACCATACGTTGCCACGACGTTAGGAAATTAAACGTTAGAACGACGAAGATTTTGCCTGGCAGTGGGTCAACGTTTATCCATCCGGGAATATCGCGATTCTTCTGCAAACTGGATACGGTCTAAGGGTTCGGATCAAAATCAGATAAATACACGACACACGTGGTAACATATTTTCACGTTTACACGCATTTGCTTTGTTCTATCGAATTAAAGGTTTCGTCGAATTATCGTGTTTTGAAATTAGATTTTTCGAACTTATTTACTTCTATGATATTTTCCATAGAAAAAAGAAACGTAAAAACGTACGTTGAATAAACTGGTTTATAGAAATTGAACGTGAATCGTTTCTATTATGACTTTTCATGTCGGATTTACGTTAAAAGCGTCATTCTCTTTTATAAAAATGTACAAGTCCACGGAAGAAATTTTCACGCTATAGTTTCATAGAGTCAAAGTAACCGATCGATATTGCTGCTCGTTTCGAATTTTGCGTCAGTTTTCTTCGTTCGATAGAACGAGAAAATAAGTAGGTTCTTTTTATTTAGAAAAGTCATCAAATAAGATGCGATTCTTTTGCTGTTGGACAATTTCGATCAAATTGAAAAATATTTCCCGCTTTCCTTCGATCTAGACAGAATTCTGCGAAATTCCGTTTTCCAGGCATTACTTCGTCAAATTAATTTATCAAACATTGAAAACACCGAAATATCACTCGCTTCGTCCAGTTTATGAAATCAATTAACGTTATTAATAAAATAGAAAAAAAGCTGAGATATTTATATACAATATATGATGCGGAAGACAGTAGCTTTTCTACAAATTCACCGCAAACGTATATCCCTCTATTGTTAATTCGAATAAATGTCGATTAACGCAACAAGTATTTGTTTCTAGATTTTGATTTCGAAACAGCCAACAACGATCGAAAGAAAATCTTTATCGTAAAATCCTAAAATCGCTATGCCCGTAATAACAGTGGAACCTTCGTGAGTGGAAATTTTATTTTGTCTGAAACGTTGATACGAGAATATGAAATTTAGTAGCGGAGGAGATGTTTGCGATTAGAACTGTCGAACCAGCTCACGTACGAGCCCACGTATGAGTTTTTAATAGTAGGATTTGTAGCGAAGGTATGTTCCACTAAGAAATTAAGAGAACCAAATCGAGAAGATCTCGAGCGAAAGAAGGAGTTGTTAAGGATATTAGGACATTTAATTTAGATAATTTTACACGGGCAATTTGTGCAGAGAAATAAGAATAATTTGAATAACTTTGTAAGATTTCTTACTTTTTAAATAATTTTCTTTATGTCCATCGAATATTTGGTAATATATTATATATGGCAATTAAGAAATGTTTCGAATATGGCGTTACTTGTAGCCTGAAACCTCGTATAATTTATTCGGAATTTTATCCAAAACTTTTCATCGTTCTAGACTTCGCTAGACATAGACGAAACAATTAGCAAACTAGTCGAAATCATAACTGTTCGACTGTAATTTATCGATCGTATATCTCTGAATTGCAGGAACTAGGCTGCGAATCAGGATAAAACCTTGTTCCAGCCATCGTTTAACTCGACAAGTTGTCACGACCAGTGTAACGCGAATTCTAACGTTGTACAATGGACCGCGTGTGATCGTCGTGAAATTAAACGTCGACGAAATCGAACTCGACGAGAAAATGACGCTTCGCTAAGGAAACGGAGACGTTCGAACGAAACTCTTGCAACGAAGAACGCTGGAGAACACTTTGGTCAACGATGGACTGGATTCAACGATCGTGGTCGATCGGCACGAGTACACAGCCATTGAGCAGGATCCTCTGTCGTACTGGTAATCGTATAAAAACACCTGCTGCCCAAAGAAGATCTCACTCGAGGGCCCAGAAGGTGCGTCTACTATCCATCGAGGAGTATCCCGAATAACGAAATCGATATCGACGCTCTTAAACGCTCCATGATAAAACGAGCGTTGTACGCTTAACCAAGGGAAGAGAAAGAAAGCCGAGAAAATTCACGTACCGTTGATCGATTCGCCGAAAGCACAGAATCGATACCAACACTCTCTTCTATACTGTCTATGTATCCATCGGCCTCAGATCGAAGTAGAGAAAGGCAGGGCCAGTTTAATCGACGGTAGCAAAAGCGGAAGCAAAAGCGGAAGCAACAGCGGAAGCAAAAGCGGAAAAGCAACAGCGCAGAAGCAGAAGCAGAAGCAAAAGCAGCCGAACAGCTCGACGGAATACACGGTATCTCTGTCCTAAGTTGACAGATTATAGGCTATATTACGACAAGGTATCGTAAGGCTAAATTCGGATAAGAGGCTAGCATGATCCGCGTGTGTGCAGGCGGCATTCTCCACGGCCATGACCGAGTGAAGTAGCCGGGGATCGTCAGACGCGTGGTCCACCATGTTGAACGTAATGGCAGCGGTGACGACGAGTCTACCTAGCCGAGTAGATCCGACACCGACATCTTCCAGCAACACCAGCGCTGCATCGGGTACCGCGCCGAATAACGTGACGTCAGTTCCTGTTGAGAATCCAACGGTTGAAAATCTACCCGAGAACGTGAACGTGTTCGTAGTTGTGATCAAGGGTATCATTATGGGCAGCATCATCACGACGGCAGTGCTAGGTAACGCTTTGGTGATCGCCAGCGTGAGAAGGCACAGAAGATTGCGCGTGGTAACAAACTGTTACGTGGTGAGCTTGGCAGCGGCTGACCTCTTGGTGGCCATGTGCGCGATGACGTTTAACGCCTCGGCTGAATTGTCCGGAGGCAAATGGTTGTTCGGTCGGTTCATGTGCGACGTGTGGAACTCGTTGGACGTTTACTTCTCCACGGCCTCGATACTTCACCTGTGCTGCATCAGCGTGGATAGATATTACGCTATTGTCAGCCCGCTCGAGTATACAGTGATCATGAGACAAGGGACGGTGGGATGTATGCTGGGTAGTGCATGGATTTTACCGGCTTTGATCAGCTTCATACCGATCTTCATGGGTTGGTACACCACGCAGGAACATTTGGATTATATGGTGAAGAATCCGCAGGTAAGCTCGATATTCTTAACGATCCCTCGATTCTTCCATTACTATGCTACGAACATCGTTCTTTCGGATTCTCATATTTTTCAATCCTTTCTCGTATATTTCAATACGATTGATATATTTCATTTTTTACTTTTCAAAAAGAAAAAAAAAAAGAAAAAATCACATTATCCGTTCGAGATATTTCTCGATTAAAATCTTTATACTCTCTCCGACTAGGAAATTTTTCGTGTTTTCTAAACTCTTGAACAATCGTTAGACGCGATAAACTTAATAAGTTTGCGAAACATCAACAACGACGAGTTTTGTATAAGGATAATGCGCGAAAGTAATACATTTTCTACAACGATCGTTCATTCGCATAATGCAAGATGAATGTGCCGGTTAACAACTAGATTCCGTAACGTGTCTAATAAGCGTTCTAACCTCCATAGGAAATTGTGAATACCGACTATAATTCCTCGGGGATAAGAGGATTTGCGCAAGAGGCTTTTCCCCAATTTGCATACGCATACGTTACGGTCAAATAGACCAATCACGTCCTTGACGTGGTCCTCCACGTAACTTGCACTATTGTTTCCTTGATTGGCTAATTTGGTTATGTATAGCGGTCGATGCATCATGGGAACACCGTCGTGAACGGCCATTGTAAATTCAAAAGTTGCGGCGATTCAGTGCTGGAATATCGAATTTACAGCACGAAGGATTAATCGTCGTTTGCTCGCAGCTCGTTTATTCGTGGCTTTGCCAACAAGTTTACAAACCGTATATTCTTCCATCGGTCACAGGTTATCGAAAACGATGCTGTGCCTCCTTTTTAGATCGTCAGCAGCTATATCTAACGCAATTTCTAACATTAGATTACAATCTAAGATTACAGTCGAAACGATTGTACGATCGCTAGTCGTGATTAACAATTACGAAAAGTTCTAAGGTGGAAAAAACGCACAGAACTAAAAGTATCCAACGCAACAACCGATTATACAATGTCTTACGTTAACTAGGTGCGTGTCGTTGAAAAAAGAAATCGCTCCATTTTTAAACTCTCGTATGACTGATTGTCTCGTTTGTTATCTTTCATTTTCTCGAGGCGTAACCGTTTTCTTACGCGATCGTTATAAATGGAAATCTCTACTCGCTATTATTCGAACGATCGTATCGCGTTTAAGGTTGAGATTATTCGGGTAAAGTAACGCTTCTCGGATGGAAATTGCATTATAAAAATAGAATCGTTCGTTAATCTAATGCAACGATTCCCGTATTCGTGATAAAAACGTCGAGTGTCCATGCCTGTTTCGCTAGCTGACTGGCTGGACAAATCCAATTTAAGAGTATCTTTAGCCGGCTGTAATAAAAATAAACCACCGTGATATCGAGGAGTCGATGCTCCATTTGCAGTTGTAGTATAATTGGACGGGAGAATTCCTACCGCCAGTATTAAATTGCAGTTTCCGGTTTCGTGGAGCGCTAAACTTTTCAATGCTACGCACTCAAACATTTCTGATTACATGACAGAATCGATACGTATACCGGATTCCTTGTTATCGTTATCGTCTTTAAACAGTAATACCTCTAACGTTTTCTACACAATTATTAAAATCTCGATTCAATCAGAGAATCGCGCATGATCGCACGATAACTCTGTGCACGATTATTTAAGGAACCGAACAGTTGGAAATTTGTAAGATCGCTGTTTCTCGAAATTAATTCAGGAATTGGCGGGTCAGTGCGCATGGAGAATCGCGGAATCGGAGTTTGGTTTCACATAGTTATTTAACTATTCGATTGCTTATTTAACGAATAAATAAATATTTACAAACGAAATTGTATCGTGCGATTATATATCCTTCAATTATGCATCCATCAATTTCCTTCCTGCATTATAAACATCTCTATTAGCTGAAACTGCCAATACTGTTCAAATTGTGCGAGCAAAATGGGACCATCGAGCTGTTGTGCGAAAAATCAAATTTTTAAATAATTACAATTTATTTTTCAACCAGTTGCAATTATTCCGGGCTGCAACGATTCATAATTCCGAGTAACAACGTTGTTTAATAAGGTTAGCGCAAATGCGATCCCTCTCGTTAATCGTCTACCCAAAGATTAAAATAGCGTATTTTCTTTAATTAACGCTAACTCGAAGAGCGATTAGTCGGAGATTGGCTTCGTTATTACACAACTTTAATGCAACTTAATAATAATACGATACATTGTTTCAAAATGAAGTTTACGTAAGCGCGGGGAAAGGTTTCATCTCGTTATACCACAGGTTTTAGCATAAATTCTGTCATGCACGACGGAAACTGCCATCGTCAGGCAAAATTGAATCGAAAATGTCGCTTTAGCTCTTGGTAAAAGAATCAAAACTAAGCGATCGAATAGTCTTTCTCCAGCATTATGTTTCGCGCGTTGCCATACATTTTTCATTGACAACCGTTTGCCAATGTTTCCGATATGCCAATACCGAAAAGACGATCTAAGGTTCAGCTTACCTTCAAATGGGGAAATTTTACTTTTCTTTGCTTCCCTGATTACGTTATGACTGATTTACGTCATAACGTAAATTGCAAACTTTCGTTTATGCGTATGTATTATAAAACGCGCGCTATGACTCGCACAGAAGTATTTTACCGATCTTTTGTTAGCTGTTAAATCATGTTTCAAAGTATTAAGAAAACACGGAAACGTTTGTTGAAATATTGCGAAACGCTAAATCCAGTTGGTTTCAAAATGTACGATTCAAACTGTATTTTGTTCGTTCGAATTTTGCGAAAGCCAAACGTTCTCCCTGTTTCGCGCTAATTTGGTCAAGCTAATACGTACGAAGAAAAATGTTGCACTTTGGCACGTTAGACGTTGCCTCGAGAATAGTTATCGTGCCAGGTTAAGAGAAAAAAAAATTGCAGCTCTTTGAATAAAATAATACGCGACAACCAGCTATAAATTATATATAAAGCTCTATATAAAGAAAATAGAACGATACTTTTGTCGAGAAGCATATAAATTCTATGCTAAATATAATTTTCTACGACTGGTTACATTATACAAGCGTGTAAGACTGTTGCAAGATAGAACTACGATTGCTGCTGCTGCTGCTCTCGTTCAACTGTCGTTGAGCAAGCTGAAAACATGTTGCATCGATCGATAGATTTAACTAATCTAATACAGCTTTTTACAACAAACTCTCAGAAAATTATTCATTCCTCGTTTCTATCGGAAAATCTTCGCTCCTAGCACTTACATCGTTTAAGTTTCGCTTTAACTCGTCGAGTTCTAACTTCAGGATATTGGTAAGCCGGATAACGAGTTCACTCGTCTTTCCTAGATAACGAGTTAATAGGCCACCATGTAATTTATCCTGTTCGTCAATCCCGTCGTCCCACGGGAGCTGCAACCTGGATGCTGTAGTTTGTAGGCTCTAGCGTTGATTACATAGACGACATAGGCGAAAGCCTCGGGAGTCATAAGTGTTCCGACTCCAGGGAATAGTCACTGCTGAGAACACGCGAATCGTTGCAGCATTTCCGTATAAAGTCCACTTGTGCATAAAACTGTGTGACAGCATACGTCGTTTCGCTTAAAGAAAAACGCGATATTTCTGTCGTTCGGTTAGCAACTTTAACCGGATTCGCGAATGGATTTAACGAATAATTGATTTTGTTACAAGAGTAGTATCACTTTCCGCTTCGCTCCTTAAAAAATCGAGCTTTCATTCGCTGTACTAGCGAAAGACGCGATGAAAATTTCTTCGAAAGTTCGCTCGTCCTCGCTCGTCGAGCCTCGGATAACACAGTTCGTGGTCGGCTCTGCACCTTGAAACGATCGTTTCGTTGTCAGGCGTGGTCAGGACAAAATCGCGTATCGATCAGGGTAAAATCGCGAGGGATCGTAGAGCGGCCGATACAGCGTATCCGTGTCGTTGCAGGTCTGCTCGTTTGTGGTGAACCGGCCGTACGCTGTGATCAGCTCGTGCGTCTCCTTCTGGATCCCTGGCTTGGTGATGATAGTGATGTACTGTAAGATCTACAAGGAGGCTGTCAGACAGAGAAAGGCGCTCAGCAGGACGTCCAGCAACATCGTGCTAAACAGCGTGCATCATCACAGGTCCTCGACCAGACAACACCATCATCAGCAGATGCTGCTTCAAGCGGCGGCCGAAACCGGTGAGTTTGCACTATTACACGTATAACGTTTTAGCGTAGGTGACGTTAGTTCCGCTTCCGCTTCCGCTTCCGCTTCCTGTTCCCGTTTCCATCGCTAAAATGGAAACATTTGCTTGTCATCTCAGAGAAATCATTCGCTTCGTAACAATCATTCGTAACAATCGGTTCTTTCTTTTTCACCATCCACGTTACCCTAGAAGATAGCACGAAATATATAACAGGTTTCTTCGGGTATAGTCTGCGTGAAAACGTTTTAAACGAATCGAATCTTTGTAACGATTAGAAAAATTAACCCATGATATCGAATCCATTATAGCGGTTCGTACGACGATCAACCAAAGTGGTTAATCGAAAGAAGAAATATTTCAATAGTATAATAACGTGATAATGGATCTAAGAAAGGCGAGCTCCAAACATTTTCGCGAAAATTATTGCATAATCTTGCGGTGGTGTGTGCGTGAACGAGTTTCTCAAATAGCGTGGTTTCCAGTTGTCGAACAACACTGACGTGACACGACATAGAGTGAGACGGGGATCGGGGAAGGCGCGGTTACCCGGAAACCGGAGTGGATTTTCTTTCTTTGACATCCGCCATTTCTGACACGAGCCGCAGTAACTCTGCGCGCGGCATTACAGCTTAAAATCAGATAAGATGATTTCGTGCGGCATCCGTTGCTTCCTTTCTCGTTCTTGCAAAGCTTTGCAATGGCGATGCAAAGACACGGTCGAAAAGAATCGCCAGCAATGTATCGAATATCGACATAGCTGTAACATAGATAGAAACTGAAGGAGCGACATGGGAATAGGAAGTCTAACGACGTAGAGTAAATAAAGTAGAAGGCTCGTAGAGTAACTACGCGAGTATAATTGTACGCGTCGGAACACTGGCGGCTGTGGGCAGATTGACGGAGGAAAGCAGTTGCAGACCAGACAGAAAGATCGCAAAGTGCGTGACTATCGAGGGACTGTCCCTCGTAGATATGATACAATATCGCGATTTTATGTCGTCCCCGGCATAATAAAGGTCGGACCACGATCCTTGAACTTCGTAAGACGGTAGACGGCCTGTACGCTACTAAAGCACGATCCTTGCTTCTCGTAAGACGGAAGACAACAGCTATCGACGAGTGATTCTTCGCATCTGCCCCGCGGTTGATCGCTCGACATGGGGGTGAAGGTTAAGAGCAAAAAGTTTGCTTCTCTTATCGAATAATTTATGACTTTGTTGATCGTTGGAGAGTTTGTCGGGCCTAGGCAGCCCTCTTGGGGCCCGCTCGGCGGCAATGTCGTCGTAAATCCTTGCCCGTTTCGACCCGTTACAGGTCTCGAACGATAACACGGATCAACGAACGGCGCGCGAGTATCGTGCATGGCTGGTTAGAGAAGGACAGAGCGGCCTCGATACAGCCTTCTCTCGCTATTTCCATGCCGCATCCACTTACACGCTAACATGTGACTGCGTGTGGCGTACTCTATCTTTGTTGCTTATTTTGAATTCTTCGTTATTTTATTACACTGTCGAAGAATCAACAACGTTCGTATCATTTTTATCATTAGTCGTTTGTCATTTATCGAGGAAAAGAAAAGCAAATAACGATATCCGCACTACGAACGCCACGAAATTGGCGGCAATCGACTGGAAAAAACGCAGAAATCCAGCAACTTTATGGTTGTATTAGCGTCTTTGATCTTCTTCGTTTCAACATGTAACGCGCAAATTGTTACGAAGCAGAATCGATCGAAAGGATGAAGCCAGAGATATGTCGATTTTGGGATGAGCGCGAGCCCTCGAGATCGATGAAAAACACCTAAACGTTGAAGTTTGCAATCGCATTTTGATCGACAGGCATTGTGGTTTATAGAATTAAGGTCGTCGATTGAAAGCGGTCGAAACGGTTGAACCGATTAAATGGGATTTTGCGGTCTCCTAATAAAATCGTGGTTTTCCGCTAGTTTCGTTTATATGCTGGACGATGACAATCGGCTTCGTACGGCTTCCGGCTATTATAGACGAATGAAAAGACTGGCCGATTTCGAGGATCCTACAGAAATGAGATATTTAAACGCGGTAAAGACATTCTTGAAATTTCGTATCCAGTTGGCAAAGAGTCTATAGGAAAGTGGAAGGTGCAAAGACGCGCACATTGCACGTAATTAATATCTATGCAAGAATATATAAAATATCCATGTAGTATAGTATATTACCCGATAGCCTAACAGCATACTATGGTTGCATTGTCTGGTACGTAGAACAATGTTCTACTTAGATTCCAATTTTAATCATCGTCAGAAAAATATACTCGAGTCGAAATAAAATTCAGTCTAATTAAAATAAAATTCAGTGGAATTAAATTCGTACGTTATAAGATTCGGTATCGTAGAGGAAATGTCTCAATTATATACAAATTGATGATTTCTCCTCTTACGACTTCCATTTACAAGTCCGTAAAAAGTCGCCGTCGAAAAGTTGGTTTATTTCTAAAATAGTTTTATTTTCTGTTTCTACCGAAAAATTCTGATCGACGAATCGCTCTTACATATATACATATGGTGTATCAGTTGTTGAAATGAATTCATCGATCTGCTGATCCCTTGGCCGCTACTACCCCTTTCCCGCTTGTTTTTCCAGCGGTTTGTTTTTATTGCGTTTTACGCGTGAAAGGTTTCGTCGTTATTCATCGCCTTTATATTTACCAGTTATCTTTTCCAAAGTGGCGTAAATGCAAGTTTCTATTCATCCTTTTCCTTATTTTGAAAAGATGTTGAAAAGGATCGATCGGTACATCGGTAGTTGGACAAATTTCTTTTTTCCCATCAAAAATAGGAATAAGTACAATATTTTGTTCATCGTAATTTTACTTAATAATAACTTAATAATTTTGTAATACAGCGGATATAACGAGAAAATCGAGGCGATAATCGAGCAAAACGTAACGTAGATATTGAAATAACGATGTTGGCAATTTTCCTCCATTTAGCAAGTTCTCCTCTATCTTTTATTTCATTATTCTCGCAACAGAGGAACATTCGTCCCATTTGATAATAATTGTACATCCCTCGCTATTGCATTTCCTTTTCGTACCACGATTTTCAAAATTTACCATTTCCGCTTCGTTCTACGTTATCACGTACAGCGTAAGTTGAGTTGGAACTTTTGCGTTTCCGAAAAAATTCATTTTATCCTGGTTTCTCATTTTTCTCGTTTCAACTAACACTGTACGACGAATAAACGGTTAGAAAGAAATGGAAACGAATCCTAATTCGATTCGCTGTTGGAAATCTTAATTAGATAAGAAATTAGATAGAAAGTTTTCTACATCGGTACATAGGCATATAGATCGGCATATACCTTCTGTGCCTTATAGATTCTTATACTTCTTCTACAATTACTATATATGAATTAGAATGTTCTTGTTATTAGGCTAATTTGCATGATACCGAACGAGTGCTTATTAAAAATCTCATACATTTTTAAATTTATAAAAAGTTCGCGTCTCGGAAAATGTATAATTTCGAATACGTTTTGGTAGTTGGTGGAATAATGACATGTACGGGCTTGATGGAACGGATCGGTAAAAGTTCTATCGCGTTGTAGTGGAGTTGGAAGCTACCGAAGAATGTTCGCGCTATCGATTACACAATCGAGAAGTACGAGTTTACAAAGCTGTTGGAAATGACTGCAGATTCCACTGAAACTAACACTTGTCGGGTTACGAGCCGCCAAATGGATAACTCTGTGACTGTACGTAGTTGCAGGACATGTACGACACGCTGTAAGTAAAATTGAATTCGACAAGACCAGACAGCAATTGTCATCTAAACCCGAATATCATTCGATGAATTTTCACACCTACTGTAAAATCAACTTTCCTATTACTGTTCAATTCAAGAGCTAATTAACGAGATTTTACGTGATCTGTAAAATTCATTATCTATAAAAATGCTAAAATTTATGATTATCGAGAGTGCGCAATAAGGGTGTTTAGACATCTGGTGACCATCTTTAGACATCTTTTGCCCGAGGTATAGAGTCTGGTTTAGGTAAAGAGTCGTAACACCAAATCCCCAACAATCGTAATTACGTGCAATTAAACGAATAAACGATCGAAATGAATAACAAGCGAAACAAACTACAAACAAAATAAATTAATAAACGTAACGAGTATCTTCTTTTTATCTACGTTAAAAATGCATTGATATCACGCATAAAACATAAAATACTTAAAACACTAACTAAATTTTGTTTATCGAAAAAACAAACGCAAAGAAAAGCGTTACCTGTGCGTGCGTGCGTGCGTGTGTGTGTATGTGTCTATATGTTTATAGATCATCCTTTAAATGTTTTCAACAATTGTTTGAAGAAACAAGAAAGGAAGGAAGATAGAAAGAAAGAAAGAAAGAAAGAACGAACGAACGTATAATATTTTAATTAAAACAGCTTTATTTTCTAATTTCGAATCGTTGTTTCTTTCTAATCGTAAGATGCAAATCGAAAATCGTTAGAAACCACCGATAAACAACATACTGATACAGCACTGGTACGCTTTGAACCACCGTTCACAGAAATAATCGAACGAAACTAAAAGGGGATGAAGCGGTTGAAAAGCACAAACGGTAAAGGAGCCGTGCTCGATTCTGCGTCGCCTTTAATGACCAGTCATTAATAACGGCACAGTACGTGCGGGAAATTTACGAGCGCGTCTGTTCAACTGCAGTTGCAACGAAATTACGGATCCGCTACAAGCCGCCCCTTCTCCGTTCTTGATGCGCAGAGGACTCGCCGGCCAGCTGACCTTGACCCTTAAACGTATCCTGTCATCGTTGGAATTTTGTTCCGGTAAAAGTTAGGAGGAGTCACGATCGAGGAGAGGCCAGCGGCGTTCGTTATAATTTTCGTTTTTGTCTCGTCCATGTTTCAACAATTTTCCATCTTCACGGTCTATATCTTCGCAATGTTTACCGTATAACATAGTTAGGGTTGTTTGCGTTTCGATCGTTTTTTTCCCGATGCCAACAATCACGTTCTATATACGTTTCGATAGGATTTCTTGCGTCTCGACCAGTGGCCTTGACCTCGCACGATTCCACATCATCGGCAACGTTCGAGCTGAATGGTGGTTAACAGATCGAAAACGAAGGGATGGGTGGGTAGCCGTGGAAGGTCAGGGTGACAGTTACCGACCGGGTATTTTTATTCTTGGAACGTTGCGAATGCAGTTTTATCGCGGAGAGACAAGTTGTTTTTGGTTACGTAAACAAGGAAATTTCCGGACTTCATGACGAAGGAAAAGTGGCTCGTTACATTCTTGTCACGAAAGCTGCAATTATCCTCCCAATGTTAACTCTGAAGAGCACGCAAAGATTAACGCAGCTACTTTCTTTATCTTCAGATTGTTATTTGTTCCGTTTTGCTTTTCTTACGAAAAATGTTTCATAACTTCCACGAAATTTCTTCGATGAAAGAAAATGTCGAGTTTCATAAAAATTGTCTAAATAAGTAAGATCGACGATACTAGGGTTGAACGATAAGAAACGAACTAATTGGCAAATGTCCTTTTATTTCGGTATTATTATTATTTATTATCTTTTACTTCTGCTTTGAAATACGCTGGTAAAATTATCGTAAGCCGCTTATTACTTAACCTCCTTTTAACAATTTCGTTTCTATTATTTCTATTTTATTATTTTTTTGTTATTTTTTTTTCTTTTTATTAGAGAAATCTCACGCGTGGATATCGTTCGTTCGCGTATCATTCATCGACACGTCCTCCGGCCTTCCATCCGTTTGGCTAATAACGAAACATTTAACGGGACGTATTACTTTACATATTTAATATTATGGTTATTCGCGATAGACTAGCTAGTTTCCTCTTTTAATCCGTTATCTTGGCTTTTCTATAACCAAAATTAACGATTTATTTCGTTGTACATATATTATTAAGAATTATCAGTTATAACATTATAAAATACCGAAATACGACAGTTGCGTAAAAGTTACTCGTAACGAAATAAAACTGGAAATACGTCATGATCGTTATTCTCATTCTCCGAGCCGTGCAATCTCAAGAGTTGACATTTACGTCAAGCAACGTTGCTTTTATGACGTAAATACAAAATGGTACGATATTAACTTGACGTTTAAATAAGATTTAAATTAGCTTTAATATCATTGTTGTTAATCCGATCTCTTGAAAGTTTACCTGACGTTATTTATTAGAAACATTAATTTTATATCAGTAAAATTATAAAAGACGATTAGCAACGCCTGAAAGATTATATTTCTACGAGTGAAAAATTAGCAAACATCGGTGTAAAGGATCGTAGGCAAGCGCAGTCGCTACCGTTCCAACGATTCCATCTTAAAGCGTTCGTTCTGTTACGTAACGATCAGCGTTACAATCAGCCTAATAAGCATAATTTCCATGTTACCTTCTCGTTACAGTTTTTTTTTTTTTTTTTTTTTTAAGAATATTTCGTAGCAACGCTGTCTTTCGGTTGCACGAGTCGACATTGACGCAGTGAACACGGTTCAAGATACTATCGATGTAATTAGCAACATTGGACACACGTATTATTACAAAACAGTGTGCGGATACAACACCGTTATTTTCATAATTGCACAACTAAATAATTACTCGTGCTCGTGGTGTTGCATAAAAAACTGAGACATATTATAAAAAGCACGTAAAAAGACCGCGGAGCATACCGTCGGGGCAAAGGTCACGGTTTGCCGTGGCTAATTCGTGCTCACGCAAACCCTTTGGCTGACAGCGTATCTACGAACCCAAGGCGCTCTGTCTTACCAGTGATGGATGTTGCGAGGGCCCCGACTGGTAGCGACGATAGTTGCGTTACTATTCCATCAACGAGTCTCCTAATCCCGGCCCCTTGTTCTTCCACTTGCACGAGTGCAGACAGTGCAAGTTAACACGTTGACCGTTTTCAGTGGTCATCGGTGACAACGTTGACAAATTTTTTGGGATCATTCAGTGTCGTATTACACTTCCGTAATAGGCCCTTTACACCGCAAATTTACACCGTGACCTCGGGAGACATTTAAGCCACCTCGACCACCCACTCTTTATACAAATTTGAAAGTTTAGCGAAAAGTCGAATTTATAGATACGAAGGTCGATAGACGATAAGTAGTTTGATGATAACGCTAGACTACCTGTAGTAGTTTCAACAATGCGAATAACTTGGACAGAGTCGGAGAAGAAACGCGCGAATGCGATATAATGTATCAATTTATCCCAGAGCAACATATACGTGTAAAAGTCGCGTACCGTACTACGTGTTAATAGCGCTAAATGCCGGCTAAATTGCCCGGGGAGTTAAATTGATTTTGTCAAGAGCCGCTGGATGCTGGCCTAGGCCTCCCCAGGGTGATGTTGGCGTACCGAGCAACGTTCCTATCCGTTCTTGCACCGTTTCTAGGATAAACGGTACGATTTATGAAAAGTGGTCCCGTTCTATGGGTGAATGGGTGAAGATGTTGCAGCCGGACCGAGTTACTTCGCGCCAGGTATAGGCGTGTTAATCAAGTATGAGAAGAGTTTCAGAACGTTGAAACTTAACCGCGAATTACGAACGCAACAAGGAGTTTGATACGTAATAAAGAAAAAAGAAGATAAGTCGATATCGTTCGTTTCTTGTTTCGATACGATACGAAAAACTGCGAACAACATGAAGAAACAGTATATGTCTATATTTGCATATCGCCTTTATCTCCTATTTCTTCGAACAATACGATGATATATGCGTATTGTAGTATCGTGGACAAAAAGGTCTAAGGAGATATCGGGTAAATCATAAACAATGTCGCGAGAGCCGAGGCGTCGTCGGCTCCATCAATGTGTGTCGTCGGTCCTTCGATCGAATGGTTTCGTAGAAAAGGCCTGCGTGACCCTGGCCACGAGTATTTGCGGAACACGTGCGTGGTGGGCCTAAGAAAAGTCAAAGAGATGCTAGAACTGGCGGTGTCAGCGAAGAAGCCAGAGAGTGAAATTTCGAATGCCGCGAGACAAATTGAATCGGGAATAAAAGTGACGGACGAGCATTGACAAATATCGCCTTGTCATTAGAAAAATTTGACCGGCCAAACGTCAAAGTACAGATACCGAAAGTCTAACGAAAAGAAGAGAAAGAACTGGAAATCTGAAAAATAAATTTAATAAATAAACGAAAGATATAGGAAGAACGTAGGAGACGAATATCGGAAGATGTATATTAAAAATTACATTTTTTAAAGCAAATTGTAAATCCAGCTGCAAATCCAGCAAATCTCAGCTTCGTTAAAAAGTAGTCGACGCCATCCTCGCACTGCCTGGTTCCTGAAAACGATTTTACGTCGTCGACCACTTGAATTTTCTCACCGCGACAACCATCAACCTTTCGACATCGAATCGAACTTGGAGACCGAGGCTTTTTCGATGCGATCAAGACCAGATTTCTCACTTTGCCCCCGTTCGCCTCTATCCTCCACGGTTGCGTAAGCAGAGAGGGGTGACATAGGCCGACAGGAGGCGCTCTCGATATTTACAGCGGACTGTTTTCAAATATGTATATCGCTTTCTACTCGAATTGACAAGTGGGACGATCGATATTCGGCGCTGGTGCCGCGGAATCCCTCTTGCCCCGTCTGTCGCATCGATGCCAGGTTCCTGCAATCGCCAAGCTTTTGCAAGTACCTCGCGAGCCTACGGAAATCAGACCGGCTCGAATCGAACATCTGCACTGACTTACGAAAGTACTCGAATACTTCTCACAGGAAGAAACTTGTCACGAATATATCGCGTACGCTGCACGAAAGTTGTTGAAATTTCGTTAACGTTGTAATCGAAACAGTGGCTGGCGAAAGCGCTCGATCGCCTGGAAAAACTTTTCACGATAACTTCAAAGCTTTAGGTAATGCACGCGAAGCAGAGAAAAAAGATTCTAATATTATATTCCTTATTTAGAATGTTTAGCGATTTGCTTGAAAAATATGACCAAATTTATAGACGATGAAATACTTGGACGTGTATAATAAGTTTCTTAAACAAAAATTACTGTTAAATCGGGTGAAACACAAACACGTGTAAACACAGAACGTAAAACGCAAAGAAACGCAAAGAAATGCAAAAAAAAAAAAAGAAAAAACGTAAAAAAGACGTAAAAAAAAAAAGAAAAAAGAAAAAAGAAGAGAACTCGAGCGTATCAGAGAATTGTGTTGTACGTGCGTGTTGCTCGATCCTTGGATATCGAAAGGCTAGAACTTGCGCGATCGAAAAATGTTTAAATAACTGAAAACTGTCAGAAATTATGTTTAGCGGAGTCGATTTACCGATTTTAATTACGTTTCATCGCAAACCAGATGCGTACTCGATTTCGGGCTCGTTTTGGTCGCTGAATCGCTCGATACTTTCGATATTTGTACTCTTTGAATCGATAATATCGATTGCATGGAAACAGCGATGGAATATAATCAGCGCTACTACGATCAGCTGAAATTCCGAACTTATGAATTTTTCAACAAGTAGAGTCACGTGAGAGGATCGCACGATTTGCCGTAGATTTGTTGAGCCATGGCATTCTGAAAAATTGACGGATATATAAGTTGTGTCGGTATTTGAAAAATTATATCGAGCTATTTACGCGAATTAAAAATGTTCTTTAAGAGAATAGACGAAGGAAAGGAGAAAGTGTAGCAAGAGGGGGAAGGGAAATAGGAAGAAACAGAAAAGACTAACCAAAGTGGGGTTAAGGATGGCTTATATATTTAATTTTCGCAAATATTCCTCACCTATTCGATCGAATGCGATCGATCGGTTGCAATTGTTATCGATATTTGCTTCTACAAAGCGACAAAGTGACGGATAAATGAAACTTTGCAAGTCAATTTTCCACTGTTATTTTAATTGAAAAAGATATTTTAGATTGGGCCGTTCATCCGCAACGTTGGGCCGCAACCGGAATCCGGCCAAGCGGCATAAATACTTTCATCCTTGGCCTTTTTCACTGTGCAGAAATCATCAATCGGGTCGTGCACTCTAGGAGATTAATCCGCACCTTACGCGCTTCAGCTTGAAATAGATGCTCGTTAATACGTGAGTTTTCTTAACGAATATTTCGCGTTGCATTTCCATCGGTTTTATCATTGACTGGTTTTCCTAAAATATAGTCTGTAAACGATATATCGACGAAGGAAAGACGGTAGAACCGATTATCAAACACAAACGCGAAATACCATATTCAATTCGTCGAATAATCGTCAATGACTCTTACATTTCTTTTCACTTTCGATTTTTATTTCGCTCTGTTTCTCGATCGTTCCGTGAATCGATGTTCCGATAATTGGAACTCTAATATAATACAAAATAACTCGATTGAGAATTGAGAAAACGTTCTCGCAATAAAATTAATGCATCGTTTATTAGGTTCAATCTGGAAGGAAATCGGATCGCCAGATGGTGCGAAAAGAGTCGAAAATAAGTAGCAATGGTGCGCGCAACACGGTTCACAAGCTATAGGAAAAGCTTAAAACCGCTTTCGTTCCTTTTATCGGCTATCTAGAACGTTTCTTCGTGCTGCAATGTCATTATTGTTATCGTCGGAACGTCGGCCGAGTAGCCGTCCAGTTTTCCGAGACAATCGAACCGGACATTGGTAAATGAATTATTAGCAAAGCGTTCCGTAAGTGGATTAAACGTTGTTCCACGAGACGCTTTAATCAGATTAAAATCTTAAAAGCACGGGCAAACGTTTTTAAGCGAAACCGGGGGAAAAGTAGCTAGCGCTTTATCGGTTCAGCGTGACGATCTCTATCGAACACCATGTACAGAAGATCCGTTCTTGTTTGCTCACGGTTTTTACAAAGCATTTTTGGCCGAATTACGCGAAAACTTTCGACAAATATTTATCGATTCGTAAACCCAAAGAATTGGAGAATTTGATAGCGGAAAAATTGAATAATGCAAAATGAACGAACAAACGAAACAAATAAACGCGATATCGAGCCTCTGTGGATTAATTTCGGAATTAGAGAAGCTGCAATCGCGAATAACTAAATGTAGTTGTGCGAGATGGACCGGTCTATAGAGTACGTGATCGCTGTATCCAAGCCAATCGTCGCTACCTTATTCGTTGGCTGAATAAGCGAACAAACACTAGCGGGAAGATGGTTTGATATTCTCCTTTAACCTTTAAAATTCTCTGGTAGATCAGCATCGGCACTACCGGCGAAGACGAAGAGGAAAACGAGAGGTCTCGGTCGCGGCCGTTTTCGACCTTATTACAGCGAATACGTACACGACTTTGGACCTTGCCACCACTTTTCCCATCGACATCGAGATTCCTATCTTAATCGTCGTTTTTACGAGCATGCAACGTCGGTCGCGAGCTCGACCTTAAGCTCTTGTTAAGTTAGCGGCGTACTCGCACGAACGAGGATCGGGGCTCTCGAATTGCGGATAATTCGAAGCGGAAATAACGCGTACGTGGATCGAAGCTGCTTTTCCATCGAGAAAACGTGTTGCCCGAATCGAATCGAGCGAAAGAAACCGAGTAATTTTTATTTGCAGCGTGATCGTGTACGGTTAATCGAATAGCGTTTCTTGTCGAATCATCACGCACACAAACGCTGCAAACGAAACAAACGAAGTATCCAATCATCCAATACACTTTTTTATCCGCTGAAAGAATAAGGCACGAACTGGGTTCGCGAATCGAAGCAAATCCGATCGAATCGAACGTCTTCCGACGTTGTTTAGTTGTAAAGTTAAACGACTGTGTTTAAGCACGGTACGGTCAGGTTGGGTGATGTACGTTTGAAGCCGGCATTTGACAACTTTTTTACCAACGTTCCTATGCACGTTTCCATACATTGGATCGGTTTAGCTCGACCTCCAGACTCCTTGGCGCTATCGTGCCTCGATACAAGCTTCATAAATAATCAACTTTCTACACACGAGCCTATACCGCCATGTCGGAGGTAAAATTCTGACACTGTGTGTGGAATTTTCAGCAACCATTTCGCTTTCGTAACATTACCGAACGTTCATTTATTCTAATTCAGCGAAGAATTTAGCGACCATCGCGTACCGTCGAATTCTTAACTCTCGTCGAGGAGAATTTTCGAATTTTCAAGCTTCTCGGTCTTTCCACTTTCATATCGTTCTGAATTTCTGAATACTCGGATTTTGGAATATCCGTGTTTCCCAAATCGAAATCCCAGCACTCTGGTTTTCTGCATTTTTATTTGGATATTCAAAGTTTTACGCTGTGCAGCTCCTGCAAACTGGCCCTCGTACACATCTGCCGCTATCCACGGAGTCGTTCAAACGTTTCGCTTGTATGCTTCGAAACGTTTGTAAGATAGCGTTTTGGAGCTAACTGCACGAGTTGGAAAAATTCAAGGTTGTCTCATTGAATAGAACAGCGTTGTTCCATCGGTTCGACCTCGTAGGTTACGTAACTCGGATGAAAGAAAAAGTCTGCTTACGTGTGGCGACGCTGAGCGATCT
The DNA here is from genome assembly GCF_011952255.1 of Bombus vosnesenskii. NCBI lineage: Eukaryota > Metazoa > Arthropoda > Insecta > Hymenoptera > Apidae > Bombus > Bombus vosnesenskii. The sequence goes on along the minus strand of NW_022882959.1, from coordinate 99,209 downwards.
TAAAGGCGATCCGCATTAGCGACGTTCTCCGCATTAGCGAGCCACGCGATCGTTCGATCGATCGGATCGACTGGCGGTGGACAAGGCCGGCTCCGTATCTCTTCTCAAGTATCGTTTCGACCGAAACTGAAAGAACAACGCGCTCCCGTCGCGGCTGTTGTTTTCCATTTCGTGGAATAATCGTCGCGTTGCATCGATTTCGCAGTTGGAAGACCAAACGACGTTAACGCGAGCCGTTTAACGTTCAATAGCATCGAACAAGTCGCAGTTACTAATCTTTTCGTGCTTCATGCCACGTGGCAATAGCACCACGATTATTCCATCTAATCACTTAATCGGTTAATCGAATCGGTCAGAAATCGGTTAATCGGTTAATCGAATTGTCGTTGGGTTTCATGCGAAAAGTCATAGATCATTTATTGCACGTTGTTACGTATGCACGAGTTGATCGTTTATTTTCTTCTTTCTTTTCTAAGAAATGCTTGTTACAAACTTATAAATTAATATATAATATAATATATAATATATAATGTAAATGTAGTTGACTTTTCGAATAGGAAAGCCAGCTGCAATAGTCGAATAGGAAAATAATTGTAATCGTTGTGCATTTACCGTGTACGTCAAGTAACAATTTTCGTATGGGTAGATTCGATGGCTGTAGATATTATACATTTGATTTACGCGAACAGCAACACTCGTCAAGCAACTAGTTGTTGTACCGTACATGTATTCTACATGGATTCAATGGCTTTCTGTATAGGAAAAACAATAGCCATTCTACTAGTTTCCTGTACAATTCCATGTATAAATAGATTTCCATAGGATTAACGACTATGAACAGGTTATACTTACTCTACATGAATAAGAATAGCTATTGTTTCCTATATAGGATGAATAGCGACGACGTACATGTATGACTGTCGTTGATAACCATTCGGCTACTTCTAGTCTATTTCTGCCATTTCACTGGCGATAGTACATGAATTTTGCCAAAATATACGATTTCGTCGTAAACTAATAATTCCAACCTTACTGCCTATCTTTATTTTATCAATTAATAAATAACTACTAACTAACGAACTATACAACAATTGAGTTAGCCGACTCGGTTTACTCTAATACATCCTAGTCTACACCAGACCCGCCGATTTACAATCGTTTCGTCGAACAACTTGGTCAAGAAGCGGAATCGTTTATCGCAACGAGCGATCCAACAAGAGGATGGGCCATCCTCTTCTTATTCTTTTCTGAAAGGATAATCGTTTTCCTTGTTTTGAACGTCATCGGTATTCCATCTTGCGCAATTTCAGTCTGCTCCGTTACGTTTCTACGCTCATGTGTGATTCCAACGCACGTAGAATCATCGAAACTGTGCTTGTAATCGTTTTATCGTTTCAAACGAGATGCTGGTCGTGCTGGAAAAAGAGAAGATCGACTGATCCCGGTGAACATCGATCCTCCGCGAACGAATAAAAATTTCATAGCGAAAAGAGCTTCGTTGGCCAGTTGATCGGAAAATTCGATTCTTTCGATTCGAAATTGGACTACGCTTCGACTATGCGTTCCTTCTTGGAATTGGTTCTTTCGGACATGGCTCGTTTCAAATACCAAGATGGCAAACTCGAAGGAAACTTTCTCAATAGGGAGTTGTTGATCACCCACCACCAGTGTCCCTCCACTCCCTGGTAACTCTGTTTGTTTGTGACTTTTTCGAGGACAGTTGCTCGGTATATGAACGAACCGACCGGCACGACTCTTGATTTCGCAAAAGTTCGCTGCTTTGCGAGGAATGGCGTCTTCCAACGATACGCATCTCTGTACATCGAGGCTTGTCCATCGGGACGGTCTATTCCGATTATTCGACGATTCTATTCAACGAAGGATAAACGCGTTCAAGTAGTAGGAGTTTAAAACGCGTTTAAAATATAAAAAGGAGAAGCGCGTACGAGTTGGAAAATAAGCAAGCGTACGTGCCGATACTTTTTGTCGCCGCCTGTGGTATTTTCGACGCCTGAAAATATCAAACAAACGATACGATGCCGTGAAAGCGATAAAAATCGCAGGTCTATTATACATCCTCTTCGAGCCTTGTCGCGTCACGGCCGATATTTTTTTTCCGCGGCTATTTCGCAGACCCTGAAAGGAAATCGAGAGCTCGGGTCTTCGTAGGTCACCGTTCAAAGGCAACCCTGAACAAGAGAGACGCGAACGTCGAGGGCAACGCAGATAATATCGCGTCGGCGATCGATCGTTGGAACGCGAAAGTCATACGCGGTGACTAGAACGTGGAACGAGCGAGAAATATGAAGATAGGGCACTCTAGAAGATTATTCCGTGATAACATACGTCTTTCTAATCGCTACGAGCTTCGAGATTTACGACATGCCGCCCCGGCGCGCCGCGGCGGCTGCAGTCATGTTCCGCTGTAAGATCAATTTTCGTCGAATTCCAGCGACACCTGGGTGGAAAAACATTCCGCAAGTTTTCCGCTCGTTTTCGATCGCGGACTGATCGCTTGAAATTCAGTATTCACGATTAATAAACGAATCGTATGGAATATTTTGGCCCCTATCTTTCGCCTAATTGATACAAAAGAGACGTTTCCCTTTTCTTCGAACGAGTATCATCCTTCAATGGAATTTGTTAAACATTCAAACGATATTCAGACATAACGATATAACGAGATAAAGGAATGAAATAATAAAATGATATTTATCATAGTAAGATGTGGCGCATATAAGCGAGAAATTTTTTCTAACAGTTTTAATAACCGTTATTTTATTATATTATATCGTATTATATTATCACATCGTATCCTATATAATATACGTTTAATATATGTATAGTAGTAATTGATACGTGATGTTACGTAACGTAAAATTTGACCGTAAAAGTTTCGCATTATTTATTCGTTCAAACTTTTTGCGGTTTTCCATTTTTCTATTCGATTTTTGCGAGGATATCCGTCAGTTTCAGGAGAAAGGCGTGGAGCCGCGAATTTCACGACGCAAAGCGATTAACTCGTAGCATGTCGCTGGTATTTTCCGCGTGCCGAGTGTCACGATGCGGAAGAATTGAGTGCTTTCGCTGTCGACAGGTGGTCAGACAGACAGTTTCGTGCGACGCGGGCATCCACCATGTGTAACGCAAGGTGGCTAGCGTTCTGGACAAACGTCGTTTTTTTGTCGTTTCCTACAAAACGGAAAAGCAGAGATCGGTCGTATCGATAAAGAAATCGAGGCATTTATTTTTTCTAATTACGATAACAAATTGCGGGGAAGATTCTCCGATAAAATGTAATTTACGCGGTAAAAGTTGCAAGAGAAAATTGAAATAAAACGTGCTGAATATCAAACTGAGTAGCAGATGGATGGAGATCTCCAAATATGTATTCCTCTTCGAATCAGAAATACAAATATGAATAGAAGAGAATTCAATAATATTAATACAGATATTTGTGCAATATCGGGGTTGTATTAAAATTAGATTTGTCGATTTTTATAAAAGTCTCGAAAGCGTTCGACGACGAAACGTACAATTAAATAAAGTGGCCTGCTATCGTACACGTATCGGACAAATAAATGGCGGTGAAACTTGGTGAACAATTTCATCAAATAGCAACGGTTAATCGTGCAGAAATTTGGCGATGCAAAGCGCCGTACACAATTATGGTGGAACCGTTCGCACCGTACGGCCGATGGCAATTCAATTAATTTAAAAGGCCGTCATTGTCACAAGGTGGCTTTGAAAGCGACCACGTCGTTTCCGACCACATCGTAATGCCGGTTTTATTAAATGTCTAGCTGCATTCGGTGCATTTTGTTTAATTGAGAATTACGTGATTGGGGACGGGAGACTCGTCGATCGATTATTATTTGAAGGCACGATCGATGATCCTAACGATCGGAACGATCAAACAAACTGGCTGTACCGCTCGATTCTTCGCCTTCCTTCTAGCCGGTTTCTACTTAATTTTTCGTTTTATCTTCTCTCTCTCTTTCTCTCTCGTTATTATTCTCTCGTTATATTTCAAATTATGTTACTTAAGATACAACGGAAGCATAGCATCGTAAATGAAAACGACCAATTTCCGAAAAATTGAGCAATTATTTTTATACATTTTAAAAATAAATGAAAAACAACAACTCTTTGCACGCAAACATATTGCGTGTAAATACGTAATATTTAGCGGTATTCCAATTTGTACAGACGTATTTTAACTGCATCCTGATCAATAAATTCTTCGACAACCAAATATTCTGCATTTTCTTTTCTCATCGTCCATTTTTTTTCTTTTCGATCGGAGGAACGGGATTTGAACAGGTCGATGCTCGAAACGAAAATACCCGAACGGGCTGGTTGGTGGCCCTCTGCCGTTCCTATTGCATGCAACTGGCGTACGCGAGGCTCGTAGCGTCGCGGACCGTGAAAAGCATTCTTCCGTGGTGCGAGTGGTGCGAAAAGTTGGAGGAAACGGAGCGTATCGTGACAAATCAAATTGATTGTTCGACCGTCGGTGCCGCATTCCGCTGAATGTAATTGGCCTCGAACAACACGGAACTGACGCGTCGCTGTAAAAGATGAAAAAGGAAGCGCAAGATTTCGATTTTGCCTGCGGATCATCGAAACGCCACCGCTGTGCATTTCCTTTCTCTTTTTCGTTTACTCCCTTTATTATTGCACGTAAGCATGCTACTTGGGATTAACTCGACGGCAGCATCGGTGTTTCATAGTTTGTTGTTGCTTTCGCCCTTATGAAAAACCGCTTTCTCGTACGAACGAGTTGTTATCGGCGGGTTTATTCTTTATTTTTGCAGTTACGCCTGAAAGAAGAGACGCCTTTTTTAAAGTGGAAACGCTTGGCTCTACCGGTCATTTTTAGTATTCCATTAGTAAATTGGTGTGTATTATTTTTGTTAATTACGCGGCTTTCTTACTTATATGATTTAGTTGGGTCATGTACATGGAAATGTCTAAATAGAAAGCGCACTATACGAATTAAATAATCCTGTTAGACGGCTAATTATCGTTGAATATCAGTCAGTTACGCGCAAAACGATCGAGAAGAGATCGAACACAGGGATATAAATGAAAGGGTTGCGATGCGCAAATCTTAAACCTTAATTAATTATTTTGTCTGCACCTGGAAATACGAAATCTCGAAATCTCGAAGAAATACAAACAGAAGTAATAATCGATACAGGGTGCGCAATATCTTTCCATTTTAAAAGCTGTTCTCGCGTGTCGCGCGTACGGAAGCCACACGATAGACTATTTTTCAAGCGGACGAATCAATCAGTTTCATTGTTTTTACGGCAAATAGCCTGTCAACGTTGGATGCGGTTAATAATGGATTTCCAATTTTTCGACTAGGTAGGTTGAACCAGCTTCTGCTGCCAGCCAGCCCAGCCGTCTCACCCGTCCTTTCTCCTCTTCGTCGAGCTCGCCGATGTTACGGAAACGATTGAAAATCAAAATATCGCTGACCGCAGACATCCGCGGCCGCCGGTCGATCTCGCTGATTAATCATTCGGGACAGACCCAGCGTTTTCGTCATCATCGTCGAATCGCGGAGAATCTTCACCTCTTTCCTATTGTCTTTCTCCTTCTTCTGGTTAGCGAAACTTGATCGACCGACTAAAACCGATCAACTCGATCCCGTTGTTTTCCTCGCTTCTTCTTCTTCTTCGCACTTTCATATCCTCTTTTCCATATTTTTCTTCGAATTTTCAAAATCAACCAGCAAATTTCAAGCTTAAAGACTACCGTGTTTGAATAATATCCGTCGATGTATAATATTCACGGCGGATCATACGTATAAAGCTGAAAAGAAGAACAGGATTAAACGAGTTAGTAAAATTGTTGATGCGTAGAGGTAACGGTTTATGCAAAATATTTTCCCGGTTAAAACGAAGGAAATGCGTTCTATCTAAATAGAAATTTCTTTCGTTCTCTACGTGTTTGTTTAACGGGCGATAGAAATGAAACGAGACCAGGAGAAAAAGTAAAAACAAGCGGAACATGGTTTCGAAGAACTGTTATCGTACGACGAGTAAAACAGTCTATATAACTGATTCAGAGATGCAAAGACATTCTTGACGATGACATTTTTAACGACCAAGTAGATCGAGTCAGGTTCAGCGTTAAAGCAAATATCAATTCACAGAGTTAGATAACCGTTTAAACGACTTTCCTTGCCGCCTTTGACGAGTATAGACGCGTAATAATCCTATTTTTATTACACGTTTACTGCTTTCAACTGCATTTAGGATGATGGTCGTAAATTGCCTTTACTGTAACGCGTTATTTTTACTAGCAATTTGTCGTTTTATGGTAGCGAATTATTATCTGGCATTTGCTGATTTACCACTGGCGTAATCTACTAACAGCCAGCCCTTTTTCTCTCTTATAACTTTTCCTATTCGCCGTGATTGTTTAAAAGAAATCTGACAAAGTGCCTGTTGCACGATTTTTCTCCTTCCCATTCTCACATGGAATATCATAGGGGCAAAAGAAGCCTGCAACTAAGCTTCTCGAATGTTTCAGCATAGTTTTTTCCAGTTTTCTTAGTTGAAATTACACGTTAACTTGAAGGCTAGTTAAACGTTTGAAAGAGAGAGGAAAGACGAGAATTTTACGAGCAATAGAATTATCTTTGCAGGTTATTTTGTCAAAATTATGATATCGAAATGAATATGGTATCGAAAAGAAAGGAAACAGAGGCGGAGGAGGGGAAGAGGAGAGTCAATATTTTCTCACGATTTCACGTTGCAGCAACGCGCAGCGATGGAACAGAGGAGTCGGTTCCATCGCTAATGGAGCTGTTACGTCGCGAATTCGAAACACGAAACGCGTACTGCGGCGTTTGCTTATCGAAAAAAAAAGCGTCGATACGAATTTCGGTCGCGTACAGCCGATGGAGGCGTTCCGCTTTACGGCGCGTGACCACCCAACTTAAATGTATCGACAGCGGTGACGATACGGAACACCGGGAGCCTCGATAAACGTCGTTTAAATCGAGTACACCGATTTTCCTTTGTCTTCGAGAGCATGCTCCTTCTTACGACAGCTGCACGCGTGTCATGCTCGACATGCTCGGTTCCCACAAATCTCGATACTATCGTGTGTTACGTTCAGAAAAACCGCTACGGTCGAAGGTGATATTCGATAGAATCGACCAGCGAACATGGCGACGTTAGATCTTAATTGTACAAAGACGTCGCGGATCTCGCTTCTTCCCACATACTCGTTCACTGTATGATTTTGAAAATATGATAAAAGCATAAATATTTCGATCAAAATCCAATCTCTCTTGAATATCGATCAAAAATATCGAGACGAAAGCCCTGTACGATTTCGGGATCGAATACACCATGTCTAAACTATATCCGATTATAGATGCTTACCTGGAAAAACGACGTTTCATACGCATCGACCTAATATTACGCGTGGAAACGTTTAGTGTAATAAAAATTCGTACCAATATATTATCAAACACGAAGTGAAAATGCCGATGGGCGAACAAATACGAGCACTTTATTTAACAAATACCTCGAACAGCGTTGTCCAGTCCCAATAAAGCAGTACGTTTCTATTCGCCAATCTGATTAACCCCTCGTATTTCGTTCCATCTGCGTATCTTTTTCCTCCCCTCCTCTTCTTTTTTGTACTTTCTCTCGCGGCTTAATGGCAACTGGGTCACGGGCCGAAAATATCGATGTTCCATAATCTCGTCGGTGAAAAGGCTTCGCGTTAGCGAGCCAGCCCCTGTGCACACGACCGAAAGCTCTCTCCGCGACTTTTGCTGAAACTCGACCGTCCTTGACTGAATCGAGCCGCCTCTGGTATTCGTCGTTTCGCGTTCACGGCCAAAGATCGCCGACTCTCGAGTGCATCCCGCTGCTCGAAAATATTCGCCCCTCCAACTCATCGGCGGCCCCTTCGTCCCCTTTTTCCTCGCTAGATATCACGAATGGCTCGCGAAAATATTTCGAAGCTCTTGGAAACTTTTTACGTTTATATCAGCTACGGAAAATATCTTGAAATCTCGTTAGAGACACGACTATCGCGACTACGTTCGTAAAATTCGACACGGATCTGAAATTATATATACGAGTTACAGGACGTTCGACGTTTATCGCAAACGTACGTACACCTGCGATTAGCAAAAGTGTACGTCAGCGTCAACTTTTCTACAGAGGATGTGTAGAACCATCTATTTCCAAAGTTATTGTCTCGCCGATAGCCGCAACTATAAACGCGTCATCGGGCTTTAGGCTCGATATTTTATTAGGCTCGATACGAGCGCGGTTCTAAGAATCGGGCCGCCGACAAGGGGCCCGACGCTCTCTGTTGTCGTTGTCCGCCGCCGAGGAACGCGTAACATCAACCATATCTCGATTCGCGTCAGAGACCAGGCAGCCAGGCCGCGCTTCGGAACAGATGGGCTGATGACGGAAATAAAGACGTGGACGGCACACGACGACAATGTATATCGCCGAAACGAAGTGCCTAACGAACCATCGATATCTCAACGGTCCTTTCGCCGAATGTTCGAGAAGAAGGCGTGCGTGACAAAGGTGGCGGACACCTAACAAACGCGTGGATAGTGCGGATATTGAGGGGTGACAAAGAAAAAGAATCGGATCCCATCGAAAGTGGTAAGTTGTAAGAGCCTTTTCAGCCTTGGAAAGTCACGGCTGGAGTTCGGAAGTACATTGTAATCAGTGTAAACAAAGTGTTAAGATATAAATTCTCTCTTTTTATTATTATTTTTTTCATCTTCGATTTCCTTCTTTTTTTTTTGTTTTACGTGACAAACGCGTGCGCGGGGCGCCCACGACTCGACAACTCTTCTCACGCAATATGCAAACTGACAAACCTTCCCACCAACCGCGGAATCTTGGACGACATCGACATCGCCAAATATCGTTATACGTATTATCCAACACGTAGCTGGTGGTCTACAGCGTCGACAGCAATACTTGACATACGGTGTATCGAGTAGCGTGTAACGTCAATTCACATCAGAGACCAGGTCAGAATACAAGGTGAGGATGTTCATGCAGGCTCGAAAGTCGATTGTAAAACGCCCGTAAAGACCGTAACATCCTCGTCGTTTTACGGGGCTCGTTTCTTCACCGAGCTTGTTCGCGCCGAACGTGATTGCAATATAGAATTTCTGATCTTTTATTCAAATTTTTTCCTTATTTCACATGTAATAAGGGTGAAAGTGCGACTCTGTTTTATGCGTTATACACGTGGCTTATACGGTGTTTCACCATCCCATGGAAACATTTCGAAGGAAACCACTGGAAAAGACGATGATAGTCTTTGGTTATGATTCGTAGCAAATGATTCTTTATTCCGTGAATTATTCTCCATCAAACTTACGTCTTCTATTTAAACGTTCTACGTTTGCTTCGTTCGAATCTTCCAACTAACTTTATACGCGATAATTCGATCAAACGAAACGAAGGAAAAATGGAGAAACTACCGTTCGTCGACGCGTTCGATCGATTCGCTTTTCGACCTCACTACCGGCAGAAAAATTGGGAAATGGCGAAGGGACTCGAATCCATTTGCATGACGTCGTGAACGCCCACCGTTTGACCTCGAGCGTGTTGCCATCTTTTAGAATAACGAGCAGCTTTTGGCTCGCGGATTATGACGGGTCACGCGTGCGTCCCAAACAGTAATAGACAGCCACGCGTGTAATTGTAAGACCGCCCTTTCGTAGGGTGTCGCTTTTCGGGGCCAATCTGAAAACAACTGCCGGCCTTGAATTGATCTTCTGTAACAAACGCTTCTAAATCATAATGCACTCTTCGTTCTTCGTACGATCCTATCTTTATGCTCGACTACGGCAATTATTATTTGCGTAATCTGTGTCACGCTATCACGTTATTTGGCTACAGATTCCAGATACAACGGCTCGCGAAACTATTTTAATATTTATACAAATTTTTTACCAATATATTATATACGGCAAATAAAACATTTTTTCAAACTTTCTTAGCGTTGTAACGAGATTTGAAACTAATCGGAAAATGTGATAATATTTATTGCGAGTATGCGCTTAACAGAGATTACGAAAGCGTTTGAGCAGTTAATCATCGACAAGCCATTAAGCGTATAATTTTAACGATATAGTAAATCGTTATAGATAACTGTGAGTGATTTAATGTTAACTGTGAGCCTATTTAATCTTACTTTCCACTTAATCTTATTTTATCATACATTGCTGATTCTACTAATTCTACCGATTCTCTTCTTCTTCTTTGCGGTAAATAACTTGCGAGTTGTCTACATATTTCCACATTGGTTCTAAATTTTATACTAATATAATCACGATAGTCGTATCTGGTCGCAGTGGCAATGAAATTTCCACGCTGTTGGCAACGGAAACTATCGAGAATATAGAGGCGACGACGTGCGCCACGATATCCACATATCCACGATCATTGTCACGCGGGGGTGTACGCGTTGCACAATCTTCGCAACGACTATTTGAACGTTGGCGCGTTAATCGTTCGGCTGCGACGAGTGTGCTCGCTGTATGACCCAATTTCCAACACGTTCGACTCGACCTAGAGTTCTCCGTCGGCGATCCTCTTGCACTCTGCATTGCCGTTGGATTCTGGAGCTCTGGCGGCTCTGGCACGGCCACGAGATCGTGCACTTTGGACCGATGCCAATGGCCCTATTACACAATCCGCTTGCGCCCTCTCCCCCTTCCCTGTAAAGTTCTAGGTTTTCCGCTGAACTTGATCCATCTCCTTGTTCCTCCCTTGCCTTCGCCCTCGCCCTCGCCCTCTCGCTGCACCTGTCATCTCAAATCCCATTGCAATCACGCTTCCTCAATATCAGCGAGGTCTTTTATCTCGACTATAGTTGACGGATGAATTATTCGTTACGCTTTTCTTATCGTTTTTCTAAACTTTCTGGCTATATTATATTGCGTATTCGAATTCGTAGACGAATTTCTTAAAGTTTTCCAAATTTGAACAGACATTCTTTTAGGAACAAATATCCATTTCATCGAATATATCTAAAATGTTTCCGTCAATTATCGTATCGCGATAATAATAAATAATATATTTACCACTGCTTTGGATATTATCGTAACTGTGTTATGCAGATATTGCTTCAATAATTCAATAATTCGATGATTCAAGGAACACTACATTCTAATTGTACTAAATCTTCAGTGTTGAAATATTTTAGCTTCGATCGTTTAGAAAAAACCAACGCTACCGTGACACTTTACTTCGCCTAATGAATTCTAGATAATTAATCCTAAATACTCTAACCGATTCTAATAAACCGCAAGTAATTTCCTGTACGTGTCACGATCGATATTTCTTTCAACCATGAGAGAATATCGCGGCAATTGCGAATCAACGAAGAAGAAACCGAATGAAATTCAGCGACTCGACAACACGTTTCAATGAATTAACCGTGTGCATTAACAAAATCTCATTCACCATGTAGCAAAAACACTGGCGATATTGATTTTATTCGTTGGACGAGCGCCAAGATATTTTCATTTTCGTCTGCATTTGCCCTCAACCGTCTGGCACGGACGTTGTAATCCAAATAACGAGTGGAAAGCTTCTCGAGGAAGGTAGGTGTATTTACACGCGTGTCTAGCATTTCGAGAGATCCGTCGAAAGGAATATTCTTAATAAATAAAAATTTCTTGGGCGGGAGTCTGCCCTGGCCAGGAGAGCTAGCAAAGAAAACCAATATATACAGCGAAAGGAGAAAATGGAAAAGTTTCCGAAGAAAGAGGAAATTGCCTGCAGACTTTGTCGTCCCTTTCGCGTTCTTAGAGAGGCTGGTTCTTGTACTCTCGCCACGAGTACACGTGTGCAAAATTCTCTGGTTGAACGTGAATCGATGCGCTTGATCAAAGAGTGGATTTGCGTTTGAGTATTTCTTCTTTATCGTCGGACTGGAGTTATGGTTAGTCGAGTATAGGGTTGAAACAAAGGACCGGTAATACGGAACGAGAAAATCAGTTTTTCTCTCTTTGCTTCTCACATAATTTTCTATATGAACGCTAGTTCATATTGTTCCATAGAGTTCCATGAGTTTTCTTTCGCGCGACTCCGATGTTGGAACGTTGATAATTAAAACGGACGAATAATAATTGAGAACGAAGAAACGTGTTATTTCGAACATTTGTATCCCAAATTGGAAACTCGATGACCAAAGTGTCAATGTGATCAAAGTACGTAACAAGAGTCGAGGATTACTTGGGTTACTTTTCTTTTTATTTAGTTTATACCATCGATATTATCGTAATTATTCTATATTTCTCCGTTCCAGCTGTTCCAAGGTAGAAGGTGTAGAAAGTCCATAGTCCAAATACGGTAAACACCGGAGGGCGAAGAAAATAATCATTTTCTCATCTTATTCGCGTTTTAATGTTACCATTGTTGCAATTCGACTATTTTCTTTTCAATTATTCCCAAGCTAAAGATTAAAATGTATTTGCTCGATCGAAGAAGAGGATCGACAACGAAAGCGAGCATTTAGAAAAATTAGTATCTTTTAAAAATTATATTACGTTTCTGGTCTATTAGTTTGTGATGTTAATGTTATTCTAACTCGAGTATGTCTTCTTCCCGGTTACTTTGGAGTTAGTCCAGTGGGACCGGACGGCTAGAAGCGAAGAAACGACAACAGAGTATGGTGAATATCGTTGTCACATTCATTCCGAGTCGACGATTAAAGCGAGAAACTGATAGAGAAGCCACAGATATCAATTTCTCTTCTTTCTTTCGTATCGCGAAGTAACTTTATATCTTATTCGACCGAGTTAGAAAATCGACGACAGAAGCGAAAGAACAATAATAGATTTGAAACGTGAAACGATCAATTTTGCCTTTCTTTCGTTTTATCGGTCTTTGCTTCAAATGGAAACATGTGTATAATAGCAAAAAGTGGAGCGGCACTGCGACAAGAGATGAACGAATCGGCTACTCTTCTTTAGTCGCTCTATCTACACTGTCCAATTTTCTTTTCTTTTTTTTCTTTCTCTCTTTGTAACGTTAATACCATTGCAACGCGAACATTCTTTCTCTTTAAATATTCTGATATTACAAAGTGAAGAAATGGCAAAGAGATTGGACAAATCATTTTTTTTTTCGCTTTTTATTTTTCTTTGTAGTATTAGTATTATCGTAATTCTGGTATTTCTTCCTTTCGGTTGATCTAGAGTTGCAAAGCGAATGGCCGAATCCGAGCAGCGATAACGAGAAACGTCACACTGATGAAAATATATATCGCGGTCAATGATCGCGAAAAAGCGTTTTTTGTGTAATTTTCAAGAACGTCGAGAAGCAAAGAATGTTTCGGGCATATTACTCTTTTATACCGGCTGAAAAAGCAAAAATGTCACGTAAAATTGTCAGAAAAATGTCAGAAAAAGCGGCAAAATTATTTTAGTTTTATTGAAAAATTGGTACGACGAAGGTTAACATATACGATATATTGTTACAAGTCTTGAAAATTATCACCACGATTTACCAGCGATCCAATGAACGAGAAACGAATCCTGAAAGCGAAACATTTATGATAATGGTGAGAAAGACGTTTTTTTATTCGCTAGAAAGTACCGTAGGCCTAGGACCGAAGAAAATCATCCGAAGAAACCACCGCTTTGTTGGAAAGCCGTTGGTTGGTTGGTTGGTTGGTTGGTTGGTTCGATGACAAACGGCGTCAGTGCGAAATTGGAAACCGCGACTCACTGGCAGTGCTCGCAAATTTCCAGCGATTATTTATTGTTATTACCGCGGTTTCGTCCGCGCACAGTTGTCGCCAAGCGTGCTCGAGACCGTGAGATTCACGATGAAACGAACGACTTTAGCCTTGAACCCCACGGGTTTTTCGAACGAAATTCTGCTCGTAGCGCCGTCTACATCGGTGAAATTACCACTGTGTAATCGAGGAAGAAACGGAATTAGTTTGCAAGAAGATATTGTATTTGCGTTTGTCGACGCAAATTGCGAGTGTTTGAACTTTGGAACGAACAGCCGTTGAAACTACTATTGTCGGTTCATGGCCAGATTGGAAGTAGCTTTCCTTGTAAAAGCTACTACTGCTATAATTTCTAACCTTGACCTATTTACTCTTTCATATACTGACCTTTATCATGTAAAGTGACATTTAATGGAAACATTATTAGCGATTGAAGCAAATTAAAACGTATTCGGAGGATTATATTAATACGAGGATGATGCAGTGAATACAGTTTTTAGTCAGGCAGCAAGTTTTAATAGAATATCAATGTTCCCTTCTTTTCCTTTTTTCTTTTTCTTCTTCTTTTTTTCTTTTTTTTTTAATATAGCGAATTTTTAATCGGCGAATTAACAAACGGAATTAATAAAAACCAAGACTCGGACTATTTCGAAATTTTAAAGTCCGATATTATAAATAGATGCGATCGAATTTCTTAGTTAACGTTAAACATATATTGCTTCACTAAGGAGAGCACAAAAATCTCACAAATTAATAATTTGCCTTGTTATAACTATAATTTTCAGTGTAAAATTTCGTTATTGGATGTGTTTCGCATGTGTTTCAATGTACATAGATGCGTACGGGCTATGTAACTTACGTAGATGTTGAAGATGATACCAGGAGAAGGAGAGTGGAAAGTAAGAGGTGTGAAGTAATAGGACCAAAGAAAGTACCGCACTGTGTGCGATACTTAGATCAGAAGGCGGTGTGGTTATGGTGTGGAGGGACGAGTGTTTATAAGAAATATTATAAACCAAGTCCGTTCTATGATCTCTCGAGGACTGGAATTGCGATATCTATCTATCTATCTACCTACCTACCTATTTCTTATACACGAACAAAATATGTTACATATAAAGAAAGATTTAAGGTAAAAGATTTATAATCTAATGATAGAACCTAGCAATGTAAAAGTTTGTGTTAAGGGTACTCTATAAATAAGAACTTGATATTCAAATGGCTATATTCGTGTAGGTAAAGTTACCATTCGATACAAGTAATATTACAAATAACATTGCACAAAATAATAAAACTAATAGCCGATTAATTTATGGATCCTTCACGCTAAGCTTCAAGCTATACTTATGCTAACGTTCGTATGTCACTGAATGTTCACTAGGTGCTTTTAGCGTACTCGTGATAAATAGATGTTTTAATCAGAACGATTCTTAAACGGCCGTATTATAGGGGAGATTATGCACCTATTTCGCTAAAGATTAAAATTCGTTGTTAGAATGTTGAAAGGTTGAAGAATGTTGAATGTTGAGCGAGTAAGCACCGTATTTAAAACATAAACGAATTTTCCTGAATAAAAAGCAGAAATAACGCAAAGTGCGTTGATCGTAGCACAGTCTGTTGTATTACGATTATTACTATCGGTACCAAGTCATATACGTATATCGTTGATCGCGCAATTGTAGTAATACCGCAGATGCATCGATACCGGGATGAATAACGTTCAATTAGCAATGAGCCAAACGATTATCTTCTGATGTCCAATAATAACCATATCGTATTACCAGTTACTCAAACGAACAAGTTTACCAGAAATGCGAAACACGAATATACGGAACAATGGCGCAGAGTTATCATCCGATGCCTTCGCGTCGCGATTTGCTTAGTATCTGTAATTACGTGACGCGACTACGCTAATGCGTTGCCTGGATACTCCGTCTAACGGTGACGTATCTACAATGCAATCCTAGCAATATACATACAATCGAATTATTACTATGCGCCAAGTGCGTTGCTCGCTGATTCGGCCGCCGTGTTTCGTCCTAAATATCAGACAAGGTCGCTGTTCGATAAACCGATGTGTCGATCGCGCGACTTCCATCCGTCTACGGCCGAGGTTTCTCACGATGACGAACTTTCCAGATTTCGTGATCTTCTGCCGCGTAAAGCAACACAGATCTCTGCATCTCAGTCCTGTATCAGTCCTGCTGTTAATCTAAAAACGAAAACCTAATCATTATCGCAACTTGACTACTATTTGGAAACGGTTACAATAACGAAATATAATATTACGCTGATAGCTAAGTAAAATAAACAAGAGCTCGGACAAGCAGTATTCTGTTTAACTGAAATCCCAACTTAAAATTAACTGCTACGAATCCCCTTGAATCTTTATATTTCGATCTTGTTCATTCGAAACGAAAAATCATGCATATCGATAAGAATTTTAGATAACGTTAGAAAATTAAGCGAAGAAGATAAGCGAAAGAACAGAGCAGGACTAATTTATGGTCCCTGAACCTACACCCGTAAGTATCGCGTCACGCAACGTCCGTTGTACTTGATTCCATTCCCAAACGATCAACACACCAATTAAAAATCCATCATCCCCTGACGGAAGAATTCAAAGTCAGTACGATCACATTTGCCACGCTCCATTCCCATCCCCATCGCGAAAGAGACGGCTCAATCTCTAGATATCATTACGGTGAAAACAGGCTCGTTACTACGGCATTCTGTCTCGACAAAGCAAAGATCCCTACGGTTGGCATCGTCATTGCGCGGACAAATTCTTCGTTCAACGGCAAATCAAAGAGGCATAGAAAGGGAAAAGGTGCGATAAAGCAGTTAGAAATAGGATGTATTATATATTACGCGGTGGCGCAGAGCTGGCGTTACATGGTAAGAGAGCTGCACGAGTAGTTTTCTTGGTTTTCTTTCATCCCTGCGCGCTGGATCACCCAGCCGTCAGGAACTCTTCTACTTTGGTTTCATCGTGATTTCATCGTCGGTCGCTTCTCTCTCCGTCCTCTCCACGAAAAATATTCTTCCTCTCCACGAGGAAGTAAACGTTTCAGGAAAACCTATTGTACGTTATTTATATCGAGGATCGTTTAAATAGTGTCTGTCGAAACGAACATTTATGTGTTGTTAACGTCTAATCTGGAAATTGTTATTTATTAAATGTACAACAGCGTTCTTGTACGCGTAAAAAGACGTTTCATTCATAAATTCGATAAACCTGATCCGGAGTATATTCTTATCTGTATAACACATTATTTCAACGTACCGCATATAAAGGATTGCAATGATTAAATGAATATTATGTTTCGATTTCGTGTACAATTATCATCAGAGATTAAAGCTCTTGGAGATAATTATTGCTCTAATAATGATAAGGATAAGCTGTTGCAGGAATTAAACTACAAAGGTATCGTATAATTGGAACGTTTATCGAAAATGAATTTGAACCTACTTCAACTGTCTCTTTCCTATCGCCATTTCCGTTAATAATTATCTAACCTATATGGTCGTCTTTCTGTTTCTGTACTTTTCTATTAAATATTCCGGTTTCATGCCTTTAATTTGACTATAATAAATTTGTTAAAGTTTTTCCACCTTTCTATTCCAATATTATTCTCGTCGCAACAAGCGGTTAGTAAAAAATTAGCAAAAAATTAGCAAAAAATTGGCAAAAAATTGGCAAAAAATTGCTTGGGAAATTATTATAAATAAGGCAATTAATAATAATACAATGGATAATATTGTGGTAAATATAAACGGTAAAATGTCACCAAATAAATTAAAGTACAAACTCCCCCTCCAATGATCTACTTATGAATTTATCTTTATCCAGTCTCTTTGTCTCGCATGTCTCTTTCCACAGTCGTTTTCACAAATTACAGGAAATTTTCCTCGAGATCGTTACAGACTCTTTACCCTTGTTGTTAGGAATATACGAGTTGCAGGGACCAAGTTACATTTTTATCAGCCACATGGAAGAACCATTAGAATATCAACTACGTAGTTCTTCTTTCAGTTGCGTTGTTTTCGGATTAAAAGAAAGCAATTTAAAGTTGAAACGCTGCATACAATATGCAATAGCCGGGGTGCGCCTTTACCGTACTTTTCTTGGAGAATTCCTCCGCGAAACGATCGCGGCTGCAGAATGGACAAAGAGACATTTTTATGTCTTAAAGCTGCGGATATACGCTTACTGTTAACGATCGGTCGCTTTTTAAAACTTGCTGAAAATTCGACGATTTCCTCGGGCAACTGGATATTTAGGTTTTCTTAGCTGAACTCATCTATATCGTGTTTCTTGGAAATAAACTAGAAATTGGCATTTACAGTCGATCAGGCTTCGACTAACCAACGAAGGATAGGTGACTACCTACAAGGGTAGCCATCGCACGTATAAGTAAGATAACAAAACCATCGAATAAAATTACGCCTACGAGCTATCTTTACACGTTCTTGAAAATCGATACTCCTCGTAGATCTTTTTACGAATGGTGTATAAAACTATCGTTGCAAAAGGCTGTCTGAACAAAAGGATTAACGAGAATTCGAGAGAATCCCGGTCCCTTTCGAGATATGTGCACGTGCACGCCGATCGATGGAAATGAGTCAGCCGAGCTCTTTCCTACATAGGTAAATAGGTTAGTGGCATTGAGCGTGCGCCTTTAAGGCTGCTTTGCTCTTCCTTACGAGCCGCTTAGTGAATCGATAGCGGGAGAAAACGGAACGTCTCCTCTAACGAAAACGGTGAATCCGTACGCGTGCACAACGGCAACGGGCCATCCCCCTTCGTTCTTTTCCACAACCGTCGTTGCCAACCTCTTACCATTCGGTAACGAACTCGTTAGAACGTAATTTCAGAAACATGCTTTGTACTTGCGGTCAGAAAAGGCCAGGGTTTTCTGTTTCTATATCATCGACTCTGTTGTTGCTCGGCACGTCCATCATTCACACTTAATTATACGGCTATGGAAATGATAGCATTCACGAGCACAGCCGTGTATCGACGATGAAAGTAACGTTAAGTTTGTGATTATTAGGCGGAGCGCGCGTTTTAGCGTACTAGGAGTTGCCGGTAGGAATAACGAAATATCGAATCGTCGCCCTATGAAGTCGACTGCGTAAACGCACTTTCATTATATAGGATACGCACATATATAGGATACTATGATAAAATTGTAACGCGCGTTGTGTGAACAACTTGTAAGATAAGTTTGTTAACGAAGTGAGAAATTACAAGTGAATGTAAGGTCGAACGTGACGTATCTTTCATTGTGTTTATTTAAAATGTAGACATAAACATAATTTCCTTGCTTTTTAATGGAGTAACAAATAAGCGTAATACATATATCCTGAATACGAGGAATATCGGCTTCATTGGTATTAATATCTTAGATGCTTCCTGCAAGTTTATTCGATTGCGTTCATCTTGTTAGAAAGATCTACTTCTCCACAGCGTAATTTATCATAAATGCAACAATTTATCGCACTTGCAACGACACATTTATCAATGAGATATAATTTAATATCATATAATTTATCAATGAGAGGTGACCCCAGTTTAACCGAGCTTCCACCAATTTATTAGTCTCATTCGAACGCACCTACAACGCTTTCTTTAATTCTTTAATTTAGGTACGATACGCATCTATCGACAAGGACGCACTTCCGCTCTCCACCTCTAACTTGACAACTTATTGCCGTAGATTAGATAGAGAAATATAATACGATATAACACATTGTTCGATCGTACTTTTCTAGATTTGCATTACGATGGGGATACTAAATCATCGACGAAAACCACTAATACCATCGAGTACGTTTAAACGACGAACTTTGCTTTTCCTTCTTTCTTTCTCTCTTACGACTATCTCCTTTTCAAATAGAAATCGAGACACGCAGCAGCTTTCGCCTAATTAATCAGCATAGACTTTTAGTAAGATCGAAACGTTTTCGCTCGAAGCTGTTTCAAAACAATTCGAGGATTGTTCTCCGTGCCAGTTTTATTTCTATATCCATTATCTATATCTGTGCAAATTGTTTCATTGATAATCTTAAAGTTAATTTTTATTACGATATCGGTACATATTACGTATGTGTGTATGTATGTAGTAGATTTTACGGCACAATGAACGATTAGTTGTTGTAACGTTAACGTCAGTAACTTTGTTAAAAACGTAATATTATGGAACGTGATTGGTATTCGCTTTCAAGATAAGAGATGCGAATGGACGCGATCGATTCAGACAGCAACGATATTAGAATGCTCGTATAAACGACAAAAGCGATATATTTTTAGAAACAGGCAACACAACGATCAGATACATAAAAGTATTCGCTTCGAAATTCAAAGATTTTCTCTCAAGTTGTTTTACATTCGGTTATTGATAATAATGATATTTAACATTGAATATTCGAAATAACGTTTGTTAAAAATTTCAAGTATTTATTAATAGTAATGTTAAATTTATAGAAATTTAGATAGTAGTGAAATGGAAAGATCGACATTACACATATCACAGTATCGGTAAAATCACTTTATACGAAAAGCATAATATATTCGTATCCGTAATAGATGTCCCTTTCACTCGTACTCCTGAAAATTACGCTAAAAATTACGCTAAAAATTACGCTGCGAAATATTCCCTTCGAAAGATGTTCCATTTCTATAAAACAATTATGTGGCAAAGGTAGTTTAACATCTGCAAACAGTGCAAAGTAACGAAACATACAAGTAGTAGGAGCTAGCTTTACTGGAATAGAATTGTAGCAATTTGACAGGTCGATGAAGGAATTTCAGGTGAAAAATGCAGAATTTCGGGGGAACGACAAAAGGGGGCGCGAGATGGTTGAACGAATTAGCTGGCGCGGAACACGAAGGGAATGGAAAGCGGTGTGCACAGCCTTGCCAGTTTATAATTAGAAATTCTCGACACGATTGCAAATCGTGCACCGTTACAATCCATTCGAGCCCAGGGTGTATCATCGGCTGAGCGGAAGTTGGCTGAAATTAGCCAAACGGCACGATAAATTACGTAACGTCGCGCCTATTATTAGACGCTTCGACGTTTAATTAAAGGTTTAAAGGGGGCTGCGTTCTTACGCGTTAATGAATTTAACCGGTGAAAATCAATTACTAAGTAAGTAGTAGATACTTTAACGAGTTACGAAACTTTTCGCTAAGTGGCTATTTAAGTTTCGTAACCGTGCCGGCGATACCACTACCACCATACGATTTTCCATTCTACGTCGTGGAAATCTTCATTGATTTTTGCTTCTTCCATTTCTTTGAACGTACCCCGTTCCCCTCCTTTCGCCAGCCATTTCGTTCGTAGCTTGATTTACAGTCCCTCGCCAAAGTATTCCCACACTTGTAAACGTCTTTTACGAATATATTATCGATTTTATAGGTTGTGCGAAACACGTTGTAATTAGAGAAGCGTCAGTCTGATTTGGCGATTCATTCACCCGCTTTATTCATTCCATTGGCCAATCTAATCGAAGAACAACTTGCGCTTTGTTCGAAACCTGCCAACTGTAACGTAAACACGTTATAACAACGATCACGTTGATGAAAAATCTTTAATCTTGGAATTCCATTAGCACGGTCCCGATCGATACCGTCCATATCAGAGTTTACACACTATCCATTACCTTCGTACAAGATCAGATCTCATTTTCACGTAATTTTCGTTTAATTCGCGCAAAAAATACAATTCTACCTTCTAAATATAATTGCCAAGAGCAACCTTTTTAAATACTTTTAAATAATTCTCTATAATTATCGTATTAATAATTACGTAAGGAATAACTGTGTATAAATAGTTTATTTGTTAGTGGATTCGTCGAACCATCTTTCCGCTAACTTTCTACATCCATCTTTATCATCGACCGTCACGAGTAGTAGTAGATCGTTACACGGTGTCTCGCTAACGCAGTCCTTTCGTTCCCCTCTTGCATCGTGGATAGACGTTACGATAGAAATGGCGAAACTAGGCGAAACTAGCAATTCGTTCCGTTGATTAGGCGAATAATGCCTTTGTCGCTGCTGTTAATCGGGAAAGATTACGGCCCGTGCTGGACCTAATGAGCGTAATCCTCACGACGACGTATTATCCCTGGATGTTGATTCTGTCGCTCATCGATTGCTTCCTAATTACGTGTTTCGCTGATTCGGTCAATCCTGATCTAATTGGACAGAGGGAAGCTGCGCGATCGAACGATGCATCGCCAGTTTCAATTTCGAATCATCGTCTACGATGCACGATCGTTACGGTTATAAAGCTGCCACCGGTCACCGTTAGGTCATATGTATGTAAGTAATTCGAGACGACACGCACAATGCGCTTTAGGTTAGCTCCATTTTACGTACGAGAATGCCATTTTTTTCTTTTACCGAGTTTTCTATTCTAATTCTGGACTAAAGAGGGGAGTAGACGATCGACAGAAAGTTATTTTCATAAGTGGAAATAAGTGGAAAACGCGTACGTTTGTTCTATCGCTGTATATCTTGTCGAAACGAGTGCTCGAACGAGAAGCGTTATTCTCCCCTTATTATCGCATCTCTTCTTTCGCTAATCGGTTGACCACGTTACGCACGACATGTCCTATACAAATATAACTCGAAGCGATATTCCCCTTATAACACGGTTTCCGCATAGCACGACTCGATAAACTCGGGTAATCCTCGTATAACGCGAATCTTTCCATCACTGGTGTTTTCGTTTTGATCGAAACAGCGAATTCCCCTTGTATACAATTGCAATTACAAGAGTTGATTGTATTTTGTTCCATGCTTGGATGAATGATAACCAAATCACTGGAAACCACAAAAACTGTTAAAAATTTATTTAAACCATCTTTAAAAGCACAAAGAAAGTAATTAAAAAGGACTACACCTATAAAGGTCAGGCGAAAATGGAAGCGAGAATGGAATTTTCTCGATCGCGCGATGATTGCTTTCCGCCTATCTCGCTTCCCCTTGTTTCATCTATTCTCTCGGTTCGTCGAACTGTGCTGCTTACGAGGATTTAACCGCTGGGTCCCGAATTTCGTTGGATTAAAACGAGCGTTACCGCAACATTCGTTATTCGGATTTAACTTTTACTCGTGAAAGCAGAAACGCAACTATAACCGGCAGCGTTCCACGGTCATCCCAAGTATTATGGATTAGGCAGGATTCGTAAGATCCGGTGTCATCGATCGTTTATCCGTCGTTAACCTTCGCCGGTCCACAGCCAGCCGAAAACGGTATCGTGTATCGAGCGCGATTGCAACCCGAAGTCAAGTCCATCAACGCGGGCGGCATATTAACGCGATTTATCGGATCATCGTTACCCAGTGATATCGCAGCCACAAGCCCGCTAATACCCAATTGTCCTGTCAAAGTTGCGATAACCCGCCGCGACTACCGACTCTACTCCGTAAAGATACGAATCGACCCTGCACCGTTAAAAAGGATTATCGATCGTTCGATCGCAACGTCTCCGGCTTTTCGTCCACCTTGACCTTTTACCTTATTTACCATATAGAACTTACAGTTCCATATAGAACTTATTTCGGACACGTCGTTGCAAAAATGACAATTTCGAGATCGTTATTCCGTCCGGCACGCGCAACACAACGCGCAACGAGGTGTTGATTACACCTCGGAATTGAAGATTACAGCACCAGCGTGAACAATGCTACTTTTCGTTTGAAACTTTGCGAAGCGCTAACATTTTGCGTTCTAAACTTTCACCATGTTTATTAGATAGCATATTCTTCGTACAAAAGTGTGTTCCTTTTAGTCGCGTTCCCGATAGTACGTTGCGCTTTGTTCACCAACGTTTTGCCAACGCCAACGCCAACGCCAACGCCAACGCCAACGCCAATGTGTTTGCTAAAATACCAAAACTTTCTATCGATCAAGCCAAGTGGATTTTGTTAAATACATTCGTTGATAACAAACAACTACGAACTTTGTCTCTCAATCTTAACATACTTGCTGAAAACTAAATTTCGATTTGACTTTGCGTAAGTCTATCGCCCGAAGAGCATTTGTTCATACGGCTTAGATCGATCAGTTTCAGTCTTGGTTTTAGCCTCCGTTCGCATAGGATAGTTTTAGAGATGTTCGCATTTCTACATTTTGCTTCTACAGATTTCTCTGGCTAAAGTTGAGCGATTCATTTTTTAATATTAACATAGTAAATCGGGACGGAAAATTATCGTTTCACGAGTTTAGTCATTTCTTTAAATACGTTTACAGAGATCAATTTGATATAGAAATGTCAAAATACAAAATACAAAAGCATTTAAGTATTTAAGAATTATTAGTCGTAGAATCTATCTCGACAAATCAACAATTTTTATTCCTCCAGACGAATACCAGATGCCCTAAAATCGTAGACATTCCCTTTTATTATCACGTTGCATTACGCGGAAGGCATTCACAAAAGCTTTTCATAACCAGCATTACGTTGATCTGCGTCGCTGAAGCGTCGTACAAGATTTTCATATTCTCTATGAAAGGGTTACATTGTTAACAAGAATACGGCTGGCGATACGAAAGTGAAAGAAAAGTCTAGCTTGTGGCTGCTGTTCTACTTTCGAAATTTGTCGTTTATACGTGACTGTTTATCTTGGTGCATTGTTACGAGGCTTATTCACGAGGCTTATTCACGATCCCGTCGTTATTGCGTGGCTGGATGAGGGAAATTCACGGAAATCCGTTCGTGAGAAATACGCGATGAAGCTCTCTAACGAGAAGTACAATGGACGCGTGCAATACATTTTTTTGGTAGTCTGCGTCTACGAGTGTCTGCACGTGGGAACGTTGTACATGTATAATGCATATAATGTCGCGTCTGTTGGAAGCGCGTTTATGATATTTTGTGCAAACTGCATTTCTCCTTCCTTCTTCCGATATCGCTATCGTTATCGCCATTTTAATCAGCTACGTAAGAGAACTGGAGGAATTTCTTGAAATCTTTCCGGTTCTCTTACTACTTTTCAGATTTCGAAAGTTCGATTCGAGCCCGTTGAAAAGCGAGACTCTTTAGAGTTGTACAAATTCTTAGATTTTAAAGAACTTTCGAACGTTTGGTGACTATATCGGTCAAGTTTTCCAAATTTCAAAACTTTTTAGAAATCTTCTATGAAAGAATGCTTCTTCGCTTTCATTCCGCCAATCTTTACCAGAATTAATTAAGATTTTTCGATTAATTTTGTTTCTTCTTGCAACCTATCGTTTAATTAATTAATCCGTAATCGATACCCCTGAGTTTTCAACCCCTGAAAGTTACATTTTATTAAAAGAATCGAAGAAATCGATAAAAACGAACATTTGACGAAATACTAAGCAAGAATCAGAGCATCGAATCGAACGATGAAATCTGAGTTGAAATCCGTATTAGCAACGAACTAACGATACGAACAATGAAAATTCCATCTTCAAAACGAACCGAGATACTTAATTAAAGCAACCTGGTGCTTAAAAATAGCTTGGAGAAAATCGATATTTCATGCATATCGCAAACCTCGTGCAATACTACATTTACACTTTGTCCGTAACAAACGTTTTATCACGTACGTATTAATTCTGGTTCCGCTTTAAAAGAATCTCGATGAAACCTCCTTCGATCGATTCGTTTAATTCTCTTTTTATTCTGAAACAGAGTAATCCACAACATCCGGTTCGTTTGATCTGCACAGAGGTAGGTCTTGTTCCACTTGCAATCGTAAACCATTCGAATCGATCGTTCTCATTGTCAGCGTTATCGTGGCCATTAATCAAGGATGCCTTCGCGAATCTTGTCGCATTCATTGTTCCTGCGAGAGTGACATCGTTATCTCATGGTCGCGCCCTGGTCGCGCCCTGGTCGCCAATCATGCTCCACTTTCGCGCTTTTGTCTAGAAGAAATCGTTAAACGCGGATGTATCGTGTTCGTGCGACGTTAATTTGCGCTGACGAATCTCTCTCTCTCTCTCTCTCTCTCTCTGCGTTGATCGTTTGCCTCGTTATCCTCGGCCGGACGACGAAAGACTCTCCTTCTTTCTCCAAGAGTTACGTAGATTTTTCCCCTGATCTATTCGCGGATTCGCAGAATCAAGTTCTTCAAAAACTAAGAGGAACAAAGTTGATCGTGCGTGTGCGTGTTTAAAGGATTTCATTCGCTTCTGAAAATTTGGCAAACAGACATAGCTTAATCGTGCTTTGATTAGCTATTTTATTCGTATTAAACACCGTCATTATTTATATGATTATCGTATCTTCATTATTTATATGATTTATCGTCGTATTATTTTCTTCAATCTTTTCGTTTTCAGTGCAACGTTCGCCTTAACGAAACCGAGCAGGAAACAAAAACTACAGTGTCAGTGGTTCCAATTTCACTCTCCAATTTATACTCGAACGAAACGAAAAAACGAAAGAACGACAAGAGGGATAGAGAGTTGCCCTGTCGCGAGAAGGTTGTTACCGAGGAAAGTATCGTCGCCAACAATGGTTGCAATTAAAAACTTCCTTCTCTGAACTTCGTAGCAGTCTTTACGTATGGTCTGTTACGCAATCGGGTTATGCTACTTAGGAAAAAGTTTCCGCTCGTGCAAGCAGAGCATCTCCAAGACTTTTCCTTCCGGTTGATCCCGCCGAGAGTTACGACACTTCCGATGCATTCGACGATCCCAAGGCAACTTGTACTACTTGAGCCAACTTCCGCTAGCTAGGAGAGCGTTCGCAACTTTCTTTTGCCGGCTGATTCCAGCCCGGTGAGTTACAACTTTGCACTGTCCGCTCCGCTCCGCTATCGAATTTTCACGTTTAAGTAACGTTTCTTTCTTCTTTGGTACACGGGAAACGTTTTTGCATCGGCAACTTGACTGGAAACTGAACTTTCCTTCTGCTGGTTACGAGTGCCATCGAGTTACACCACTCGATTAAAGTTCTCTTTATCGTCGCAGAGTTATTCGAAGGTCACCGGTGAAAAATATCGAATCGCGTCTCTTGTCTCGTATAGAAAAGCGAGTTTAAGATACGATATGAAAAGCACAGAAGGAAAATGTACATTCCCGTCGATCTTTTCGTTATAATTAAACAGCAAGATCGTAACGTGGCAAAATTGGAAAGACAAACGATCCGTCAGGTTCAAATAAAATAGTTAGCTGTAAATAGAAAGACAATTTTGGTATCGTCGCATCGATCGACAACTTGCTGAATTTTCACGCCGCTTTCCTTCAAACAATAGGAAATTTCACTTATCGTTCCTCTGCTTGTAATCTTTGCGCGTCGTCGATTCTTCAAGAATTTATACAGCATTCTCTCAGTTTTCGATCATACTGCGATCTTAAAGACCTCTCGTACGCGTAACAGACACATTCTTGCCACATTCTCCGAATCGATTCTCACATGTTACCCATGCTCAAGCATAAATCAAGCATTCGCTCGCTCCTAAATCACAACCAATCCTCACACTCGTAGCATGTACAATTTAAATTTGCTATTTTCTAGAAATCCTCGATGAGGTTCCATTGTCGGGTGACCGTTGAAACGATAGGTCATACTACTTGAGAAACGTCTGTCCCTAATGATATAATACGTGTATGAAACGTGTATGATACACGTGTATGAAAACCACATATTCAGTGCAAAATACAATTACTCGGTGTTTCACCTGTTAATCGTGTCGAAAATCTCTTAACGTTGAATACAGAAAATATAACTTTATTATATTTCAAGGAGGTATAGAACTTATTTATAATCAGAGAAGCAGATTTGATAGTCTTATTTCAATGCCAAGTTCTTCATTTTGATACAGTTCTAGCACTTTTAACGATGAATTTTACAATCCCCACCTCTCCCACCACCACTCTCCTATAGCACGGTTAACACGTTTCGCGTTGTATCGAGACCGTATTACACAATTCCCCGCCGTGTTATGTGTATGTACGTATGTGCATCGAAATCGTATTTTCAGAGTACCGAAACCCGCTAAGAAAGGCTACAGTGTATTATTATTTATCAAATGTTAGCGGACGTTGCGTTTGTAAGTACGCAGCGTGAAAACTACAAAGTATTACAGCCGCAGACGTTAGTTTCTAGACTTGATTATAAGCATTATTATTCGTCAAATTGGCAAAGACTCCCCGTTTCCGATAATACGTTTACGAAACTTTTTTTTTATCTTCTCGATTGAGAGACACAGCAGCTTGGACTCGCTATCCGACCTAATATCCAGTTATGTTCGTTGAACAAAGTTCTCTTCGTGGCTAATACATTTAGAAGACGCTGCTGATCGATCCAACTGTGATTTACTACTTGGATACGGTCTATCCAAAGTCTTCTCCGCTGTAGAAAACCAATCTAGAAAGCTTTTCCATTGAATATTGCGAAATCGTCGATACCGTGTCCGCCAACATATAGGGTTATACTACTTGAACGCTGTTTTATTCAACAGTAATACATTTTAAAATTGCTTGTATCTATCTATGCCTGTGGCTCTCTGTCAGAATTTCCAACTATGCCGTAGTTTCTAAACATGAAATCAAAGAGAATCTAACATGTAGATGAATGCACATACTCTATACAGTTTATTTTTAATTCTTAAATATTTTCCCTCGATTTGTTACGCGAACGTTTCAAAGTATCGCGCGATATTTTACACGTAGAAGGGAAGAACGAAATCGTATCAGTCCAGAATTGAAAAAATGATTGAATTGAAAATTCAAGAAATCCTGGAAAATGCAGCAAGCTTGTTTTACCGCTTCCGAATTCGATCGATTCCGCCAACAAAGTCTTTGGTATAGCCAGAGACGCAATTATCTTTCATCTCTCGACAGAAGATAGATTGCTCGTTGTAACGAATTCGTAAGAAGCTCGAACAAGCATCTCCTAATTAAAATTATTTAACATTTAACTCGATGTCTCGAAGTTGCGTCGAAATTAAAAATAATTTTCCATTATTACTTTTAATTTTAAAGCCCTTTGTGTTTGAAAATTATTTCGTTAAAAAGAATCCTATTACAGCTATATTTAAATTTAGATGTTGCGCGTTCAAAATATCATAATATCATTATATTTTTTAAATCGATAATAAACGTCTGAATTACGCATCTTTTTCGCGCAACTATTCATAATTACCATATTTTTCGTATTCGTATGAAATACGTTAATTATATAAATCTGCTGTCGGTGAGAAAAATAAAGCAGCGAATGCGCGATGTTCACAATCATTTTAGTGAAATGTAATTGTTCGATTTCGCTGTTAAGTGTTATGTGGCGACAGACATCAAAGATATCTCCAGATAAAGCATAGACGTACCCTATAGCTAGACACGGCCACAAGAAGCCGACCGTAGCAGCAAGAGTAAACGAGGGAAAACTGTGCGCTAAGCTGGTGGTTTATGACACCCGATGACTGTATGCAAATAGACATTCTTCTCTACAAACCGTGACCCTGCCACAAACTCATCAAGCATAAAATAGAGGGCAATTGTCCAACGATTCTCGACAAAACTTCAACTTCGACCAAACTACTTCGTACCAAGATGTTATTATTATATCGGGTTAAAACAAGGTTAATTAAATTAAATCGACGTGGACATGAAACGACAACAACCAACGTGTGCCACGCTCTCGTGGAACGAAAGGGAGCAATACCCGGACAAACGGTGAACCAAGCAGACCAACTACCGTCTCTCAATTCCGTCGCAACGATGCCAGTGACGGGACAATTTGTTCGATAAGTGTCGCTGCGACTGACAGCCGTGAAATAGGCCGATAGCTTGGCTCTTCTTTTTAACCTTTCCTCCCTTTATTTCGTTTTCTTACAGCGAAATACGAGGGATGCTGTGTAAACGAAAACCGTACCAGCGCACTTTTACAATATAATTACGAGACACGGTATATATTTCCTTCGTAATTGATTGAAAATCGAGTCTCGTCTGCTGTACAGGATTCCACTCGTATATATGTAACAGATACGACAGGCTATTTTGCCGAACTTGAAGATAGCGCGAGCGAAAGAGAAAGAGGTCCGGCAGTCGGCTTAACGGAAGGAAACACGTCGGTTAGAATATGTTTGACGCAGCGACGGAACTTTTTTACTTTCAAACTTTATCGAATAAATGAAAAAAACTATTACCGATGTAATTCTGATTCCTCTATCTGATTGGAACAACACGAAACACGATATAATTTGCAGCATATTGGCTTATTTGACGACATTCGTTTATTTTCTTTCGCCTATCGAATATACGTACATGTGATTGTATGTGATTTAAAGTATATCGCGTTTCGTCTTATTTCATTCACAGGAATTATTTCCGATTACTGTTATTTAATATCCACCTCCTTTTTACAAATACGTACATACGTACAATCATATCGATGTATTTCTAAAAAGAATTTGAAAGACCGAAACATTTATCTGACAAAAATTTTGGAATAAATTTAATTGGGTCTTTTTTTGGATCAATGCCAAGGAAACGACAGACCATTATTTGCGTTTACGTAGAGGAAGCGGAACGATGCTAATACACGGTATATATAATTTTTGTAATAATGTATTACATATATATATATATAATCTTTGTTCTTTCTGTTTGTTTCTTTTTCCTTAACAAAGGCGAAAGTGAATAAGTTATTGCGTTACATTTTATTGACATTTTACAATATTTAAGGCTAAAAAGAGAAGCAGAAATTTCTAAAGAAATGAGAGCTTAAAAGAAGTTTATAACAGCGCTGATAGATGAATATCGTTGACAAGTCATTGCGTGGCAGTTGGAAAAAGAGGGACTCGGAGAAAGAGAGTGGTACCACACGAGATAGAGATAGAGAGAGAGAGAGAGAGAGAGAGAGAGAGGAAGACTGAGACGTCGCGAGCGCGAGGGGGAGAGGCCCGGCGCCGCGGCACGTCGCGACGCTCAGTCTACCGGCGTCGCCCGTGCAACATGAACGCTTCGTGCTGCTACTTTGCCGGTTAAAGTCGCGTGGAACCTCGATCTCTCACGGTCTCGCTGTCGACACGCGGCCTTATAAAATACAGCTGAATATTTTGTGCGTTATTTTGTGAATATTTTGTGAAATGCGGTTGTGCCGAGAACACAAGTTGGTTCGTTCCGATACGACGAAGAATCGTGTATTTTCAGTTTACGCTTCGTTGTGGCGTTTTGACACAATCTCGAAATGATCTGCCCCCTCACTGGTAATTTGAAGCGTGAATTTTTGGTGAACAGTTATATATAGTATAAAGGGAGATTTAATAAACGTTGAATTTCACTTTTCTCTACATCGAGCGAAATAATTATAATCACCTAAGAATCCGGAGTCTTGAAAATATTTTTAGAAAGCCCAACATTTTCCTGTTCTTTGGCACGTTGCTCGGAATAATTGCGGACGATTTTTAAGAACGAATCAACTTGGCTTTCCTGGCTCGTGCTACGCATCGTCGTCTATGCAAGTACAACAATTTTATTGAAATAAGAACAAGATATACTCGAAAGAGTCGCGCGAATCTTCTTAGAAAGATTTAATCGATCAATTTCTATCGATAAAATGGGATTATCGAAAATGTTTCAGCGCGGAATCCTGCGATCAAAATGAATATATGATCTCTGTTGTGGTTGCAGTTTTCTAGTGTTAAACTCGATATATGTAAATTGCCAGTACAGCGAGGATTGTAAAATTTATGCTTTTAAAAACTGGGACAATGGTTTTTTAATGATCGTATTTTTGATTCGTATTATTTTGATTCGTCGTAATTCGAAGGTGGAATTTTATCGCAAGTGGAAGAAAACCCCCTCTTTCGAGGGGAGAATTTTTCACGAAGAAACCAAGTTATCGAAGTAACGAAGAATTTACGAAAAGTGGACGAAGCGGTAAAAGCTCTGGAAATATTTTCACCGACGCGGATTTCACGTTGCTTCTAGCTTCTTTACTTTTCTTTCAACGACATCGATTCGTGTCGGAACACTTTGCTTCGAAAATTCGTCTGGGACGTCTCATTGTCAGATAAATATCCAAAATCGCTTGAAATGCGATCTCGTTAAGTTACTCGTTATTTCTAAATTCTCGTGAATCAACTATATCATATATTTGTCAACGACTATTGCTGTAACCCGTTCCTTTATTTAGAAATCTTTCCCACGTTGCTATATCGCGCAACTTTAGTTTACATCTCCAATTCATACGTGTGTATGTTGATCACAGGAGGTGACATTTACCCCGCTTTTATTTTAGTTTACAAGATTCTATCTCTCTCTCCCTCTCTCTCTCTCTCTCTTCCTCTTTCATAAAATTATGGATCAAATCGTGGATCATTAATAATGTCTGATTCATCGAATAGATAATATTTATGGCATATTTCCAAATTAAATATAAATGAGCTTTTAAAACTTTTCTTTTTTATTCATTATAAATACGGATCATGATTCTTTCTCTCTCGTTCACATTTACTCCGTAAGAGAAAGAAGGAAAGGGAAGAGATACGTACTCTTCCTCTATCACGTATATATGAATAGCGCGACATTTTAAAATTGCATCGTCACTTTTATTAAAATTCTACTATTCATTGGTCAGTTCGTCAGTTGATTGGTGTTCGCTTTCCCAAAATCATTATATACAAACAGAAGAGAACTCGTTCATTATCTGTCTGTAAAATTAGAAGCACGTTTTCTGGAATATAAATAAACCATTCCGTAATACTTGAACGACTTTTTTCTCTCATTGTCTAAATTTACTATCGTGGCCAATGAAAAAAAAAGACAAGATTCTGAATTTTTAATTTTTTACTACTATTTACTTGCAACAAGGTTATTCTGCATAAATTTGATATTTTCATCAATATTTTAGAAAATGCAATACATTTTAATTTCCAATGCTTCATTGACACGCCAGTGCCACTTTTTTCTGAAATCACTAAATATAAATTAACGTTGCTGTTCGTACGTGTGCAAATATTTTCCTCCACTTTTATCAACACGAATGCTACTACAATAGTATTACACATGCTATTAATATATATGAATTAGCGGTATAATAACGATATAATGATGAGTGTAATGATTAAAACGATCAAAAGAAAGACTCGGCATCATCTTACGTCGTGCGAAATTTAAATAGTTTACTTGAAACTTCAAATCTATGATATATGAAAATTAAATACACGGTTCGTGCAAGTGTCAACCAGTTTGAAATATTATTGCTAGAATTAATTGATAGTAGTCTTTCTATCTATGCTGCATCGTCTTAAACAGAGTGTGACAATCAGACGAGTCGAGGATAACGAATTTCTTAAATAAGAAAATTCTTTCATAACGTTTGACACTTACAAATGTCAACTTTTAAATTACATATTAATATTTTAGAAGGAAATGTTATCGCGTCGCCGTATTCTAGGACAATTTTAATAAAAGATAAAGTCGGAGTTTCCTATTTGGAGGCCATCGGTCAGGAACACGATAAACACGACACGTTTACCGTCTTTTACACATAAGAGAGTAATTATCCTTACGTTTCAGCAGTCAATCAATATACGTTATCGTCAGCCTCTTCAACGTTTACGTATTTGAACATTAAAGTATTAGTCGGATCGAGCAAAAAGTGTTAGAATTACGGGGGCCGATGTTAATTAAGTCAAGCTAACATAACAGTTAAATTGACATTACTCGCAGCTTACAAAACGTTATACATTGCCTTCTTCAAGCGTTTCGTATTAAGATGCTTCCTCTTTGCCACCAAGTGACATAAAATAAGTCGGAAAATCAACAAATACGTTATATCTTCGTTTTATTGTCATCTTCGTTTGGAATTTCGTATCTATATGACATTCTATTAAACGAGTGTCCACGTATCTTACAACGATGATGTACACGGGATACTATTTGTCCATTAAAATAACGTTCGCGTTGAAGTTTTTCATTCAGGAAAAATGAACGCGTTCAAAACTCTAAGGTTAAAAATCTACAGACGCGTTAAAAGAAGCAAGTTTCTTTAATTTCTGACATTATCGATGAAAAATATACAAGAATTTATTATTTGTGTAACGGAAATGTTTTACCGTTGCCGAAATGCAAACAAAAAATAGATTTTAATGCGACTCGGGAGAGGTCGTTCCAGTTTTACTACGTTTACGAGAGAAACATAAACATTTCGTAGCACTTTGTAGCATTTCGTAGCACTTTGCAGCATTTCGTAGCACTTTGTAGCATTTCGTGGCATTTCGTAGCATTTCGTGGCATTTCGTAGCATTTCGTGGCATTTCGTGGCATTTCGTGGCATTTCGTAGCATTTCGTGGCATTTCGTAGCATTTCGTGGCATTTCGTAGCATTTCGTGGCATTTCGTAGCATTTCGTGGCATTTCGCGGCATTTCGCGGCATTTCGCGGCATTTCGCGGCATTTCGCGGCATTTCGCGGCATTTCGCGGCATTTCGCGGCATTTCGCGGCATTTCGCGGCATTTCGCGGCATTTCGCGGCATTTCGCGGCATTTCGTGGCATTTCGCGGCATTTCGTGGCATTTCGTAGCATTTCGTAGCATTTCGTGGCATTTGATAGGATTTCGTAGCATTTCGTAGCATTTCGTAGCATTTCGTGGCATTTCGTGGCATTTGATAGGATTTCGTGCGTTTCATTCGAGAGACGAGTTCATTTCACGCGTTACGCGAAAGACAAGACGTATGCAAACGCGGAAGTTGTGACGCGTTATATCCGGGAATCCAGGCAGACGGAAAGTCCAATAAACGTTATAACGTTATAAGGAAGGACAGAGGACAACCGAATGCAATATTTCGTGGCGTCAAAAGGACGTGTCTCGTATCTTTTGTCTATGTAAGATTGCAAACTCCCCGTCACACGAGTTTCATACAAACAATGACTGTGACTGTTACTGCTACTGTTTCACCGAGAAACGAAGGAATTTATTTAAATGTACCCTTTATAATTTTCTATTCAGCGCGAAGATGAATATTTTCAGATAAACCCACGTTATGTAACATAATATTACGACGTGAACAGGAATATAATGTCTTATTACTAAAATAGTATGTACCGAGAATATTTTATTTTCCACAAAGAGAATGTAAACAGACTCGAAGTTTTTCCCTGAAACGCTTAAACACCCGATTGTCAAAGCGAGTTCGCCTTTCTTACTTGCAGTTTTCGTTGCAATAAATAGTAAGTAATCGCGTTACAAGAGTTTCTTTCATCGCGTCAACATTCGTTGATTGTACACGCAATAAAGAAAAATATTATTATTGACAGAAGAATTTATGAATTTATGAAACAAGTAGAAATGTTCTTTTTATGCAGCATACACAGACACAGTCAACTACTACTTGTTACGTATAAAAAATGAAATTTCATCAAAAATGGGTATACAATGTTTGTGCGAATAGCCATCGATAAACGCGTACACTATACACGTTTCGTGCCCAACACAAGATACTGTATTCACATGCCAACGAACGTCTTTCTTCCATACGAGTTACACGAGCTCGGTTTCCCAGTTTTAAACATACATCATGCTTCACGATTACGCAAACCGTTCTTTATTTTTCCGCAAGTTCGTCGTTTGATCGTGAGCAAGGACGTGTGCATACGATTGCGAAAGTACGTAATTCATTGACAGAACGACAAGGACTGGCACGCGTACGTAAGAGGCTTTATCGAGAAAATAGATCCGTGTCGGTCGATGGTTAACCTCTTTATTGGTGAACCGACTGGCGTTCGTTCCGCGAGTGCGTTTCATTACGAACGCTCGCACCGGAATCGCCTTGGAAATCGTTGCTGTAATTCGAGCCTTCCGGATACAAGTCGTGTTATTAGAAATTATAGCCCGACATCATATATACATATATACATATATACACAGTTCGGCGACATTGCTAGCCAATTTCTTCAGAATGTAAATAATATACCGCTATCGAAACGCGTTTCACGATCGCTGGATGATACGTTCAAGGTACGATCTGTACAAGGTAATTCACGTTATTGCTAGACAACGTGTACAAACCTTTTCTCATAAATATGTATCCGATAAGTATTAGAAAATGACTTTTTCTCCTTTCGATCGATTCATACTACGTTGTAATCATCCATTACACCTTCCTGAATATTTTTCATTGCACGATACAATTGTTCTTTGTTTAATTTACTTATATCGTATAGATACCAAGGCAGTTGCTTAGAATAATTAATCGAACAAACGTTAGTCAGGCTCCGATAAATCTTCTAATAAGAAAAGAGAAGGAAGAAACAATGTGCGTGGATACACTTGCGAAAAGAATTGTGTCACGCAATGATAAATCTTTTTCAAATATTTGTGGCTTAGCACGCTATCGTAAACGCTGCGTAGACCCTACGTAGACGCTACGTAAACGCTGTGTAAACACGTAGCACATAGGTAGTAGGTATGTATGTATGTAGAAATTTCTTCTTGCAGTTGTTCTATGCAATTGACGCTTTGCTCGTTGTTCTATGATTTCGGAATCGCTCTGTACACGTACTGCTTTCGCCCCGTAGATCATCGATAATTCACCGATCATACGTATCGAAAACAACTTGGAAAATATCAGTGTACAAAGGGGAGTCCCAGATCCTAGTAATAGGTAAATTACGATCGCAATATATAACGTAAAATTCTACTAAAATCCTTGGTTCGCGTTCGAAATTGCTGATTCGTTTATCCGCTTGGAAATTGCCGTCCGTTTTGGTCCGAACATTGAGGACCGACCGTGACAAATAACAGCGCTTTATAGGTCTTTAAGATTGGTGTTCGTGTTAAGGGCAAGGGCCTTTCGATGGGACAACGTGTTTGAGTGAACGAGCAGTTTGTGCTTGCGTTTGGAGGCCTCCGGACATTGGGCAGGCTAATTTCAACGACAACGCTGCAAGCTTAATCGAGCTTTGGCGAAACGAAA
The DNA here is from genome assembly GCF_011952255.1 of Bombus vosnesenskii. Taxonomy (NCBI): domain Eukaryota; kingdom Metazoa; phylum Arthropoda; class Insecta; order Hymenoptera; family Apidae; genus Bombus; species Bombus vosnesenskii. Next base: position 62,526 of record NW_022882959.1, on the reverse strand, counting down.
AACTCGTTCATAGTGCTTCGCGTAATAACGACAACGAACCTCGATCTTGCCGATTTTTTAGATTCTGCGTTCTTCTTACTTTATTTTGAATTAATTTGCGCGTGATTTTTCCATCAGCCAACAAATTTCCAATTCTTAGTAATTCTTCGATAAATGGAAGATATGTAGTAGGAGGAGTGCGTTTTCTCCACTATTTCGTAAATTATTAGTTACAACTATGAGTATAAATTAACGATTCGACAAAATCTTTCTTAAAGCGGAGAACATTATTGAAGAAATAACGACAATGGACTCGTTGCTATTTAAATATCAGGTTTCTTTCAGGCCACGTTAAGTCTTTAGCAGGCAAACGAATATTTTCTTTCAGTTGTTCGTAACGTGAAATGTCATTTTAATATAGGCAGAAGTAAAAAAATCACACCTCACGTTTACACGACTCGCCTGAAAAATCAATTAGTCATTATTCTAAGAAGGCATGAGTTCACTCTTCCGAAGAATGCACGTTCTTACGATTACGTAAATGTTTCTACGTTTGCAACTTAAGTATTATCATTTCGTTGAATATTCAAATTATACGAATCGTTTGTTGTTCTTCAGCTTTTAAGGATACCTGCTGATTCAAATCATTTACATTCTCTTTTAAATGACTCATGACAGATTATTTCGAGGTTATTTGATTATTTTGATGAAATAAAAACTCATAGATCTCTTTCATTCGCCTATGTATAGACAGGATGCAACGTAGCAGTACTAATATATTTTTCTTAATACGTATGTCGAAAGCTAACAGTTTGCCGCGCTTTCGAAATCGTAATCCTCGAGGCACGTAAGCTTTCGATCACAAGGTATTTCAATTTTCGCACGCCACCCTGCTACTTGTCCCAATAACTTTCTTTCGTCCGTTACCGTAGAAAGTAATGCCGACGAGGACAGCACTCGTGCGGATAAAAACAACACGAGAAAGAACGAAATAAATAAGTTAATGTGATATCATACGTTCCAAAAACATTATACTTGTATGGATAAAGCTTAGCGTGGAAAATCACAAAGAAGCCGAAATCAAGAAGAATGTCGATGAAAATCGATCAAACAGACGGAAATACGCGGATTTTGCGGCGGTTGCACGTCGCGTCGTATTCTACGGTTATCCGGCCCGATTCAGCCTTATCGTCGCGAGCGATTTGCATACGCAAACGTCTGTCGACATCCAATCGCGGCCACCGTGTCGTCTCTATGAATATTGCAGTATGTAGATCCAGCCCTCTTGAACTTGCTCTACCGTCGCTATTATTTTCTCTTTTTGCCAAGTCACCGTGTGCCTTTTTCACCCGAAGGTCGCTCTTCCAATCCCTCGAACGCGTTACTCGTTCCTACGTCGTACGAAGCGAATGCACGATCGCCGGTCCCTCCAATTTTTCTCCCTTCGAAGCAACTTAATGGGAATTTCACGAAACTTTTCACCTGCACGATAAGTGATTTTTAAGAAGAGGCCGTCGAATGCGTTTTGTTGCTTCGCGTTGTGCGTTTACCAAGCTGAACAACGAACAGGAGAACTTATTATTTCTTATTATGTTAATAACAACTTATTATATTAATACCACAAAACGAACAATTCTGAACGTTCGCGTTTTCCAGGATCGAACGGAGTATGCAGACTGTGTGGGAATAAATCTTCTTTCGGTATTTCATAAGCGTTTGTGGTTCGAGTTGCGTTCAATATTTTCTCGTAGCTGGGTCCTGCTTAAACCCCTTTAAGCATCGAGCAGTTCAAGTATTTCGGCATTATCGAAAAATGATAATGCAACTTATTAAAGACTTATTTCGGTTATTCGAAAACATTGTTGCTACGTTGCGGTCGGCGCAATAACCAATAAGCTTTGTCGAAAAGGCCAATCTTATGTCGTATTCCTATCAAATCGATTTTCGATAGAAGAAGAGTAATAAACCTTCTGTACTAGAAGTAAATGGAGTGTAATTTCACATTCGGTAAGGCATAAGACCGAAGATGGTTGACAATAGAGATTTTCATTGAAACGGTTGTCTCGTGTTTTTGTAAAGAAGACGCGACCCACTAAAATTAGGATCAGTTTCATAAAAAGCAAATACACGTTTATAGCTTAATTACCCGATATTTTGCTAACGCAATTCTTGCACATTTTTACAGCGAATCCTCCTGAAGTCGAAAATTTCATCTTGAACGGAATAGTTTTCCTTTTTCCATCTTGCACCGGTCAAAATAATACAAGAGAGGAAAGAGGTGGAAATCAGTAAAGATAGGACGTGCATATTGGAAATTGGAAATTGCAAGCACGTTTTATTGGCTTTTGGAAAGTGAGACGTTGAGAAACGTCTGCGTAAAAGGGGTGAGAGTAAAATAGACAACAAACAAAGATAATACAATGGCTGGCGATAGTATTCGCTGCATTCTATATCGAAACGAAGAAATTGAAACGACGGATGAGTCTATTCTGCAAGTGCTGTTTGCGAATCATCTGGTCGACATTTGCTCGTCTGATCGCTCGATACTTGGCTCCCGATAGGACGACACGTTCCATCAGGTAATTATCCGTCTGCACTGAATTAATCGCTCGCGTATTTCACTTTGACCGAAGACACGCCGGTAGAAATTTTGCTCCTGCATTTAGCTTATATTATATTATACATACGTATATCGTGTTGATTTGTGGCTCGATACTTGAAATATCTTTGCTGTCTATCGCGTAATCGTTCTTTCTTTTTTCTCTCTTTTTTGATGTATTTGAAAAGCGTCACGAAATTTCTGATTTCAACCGTCATCGCTTTTCCGAAAGCATGATAAGCGTATCTAAGTTCGCATTTTATACGAAGATGTAATGTTTTCATTATTTCCAATCTAAATCAGATTGGTCAATCAAGCGTTCAATTATTGTCTGTCTACTTCGAGTACGGGATTGCCAATCGTCGTTAGATAAGAACAGAATTTTCTCTGCGATTTATTTCCACGTCATTAAAACAGATATATCGAAAATGTTGCCTTAAATTCGAAAAATAGAAATTACTCCTACATATTCTACATGTCCACTCTTTCATAATCAGTGATCTAATCTTATTGAATAATGCGTTTGATACTAGCATTGCGTTCATCATGCCTGATGATAAAAGTTCTCTTCGTATTCACAAGCTTCGTCAAGCATCGACGCGACACTCGAGTTTCATTGACTGATGAGAACAGGCGAAAATTGATTTATTAACGTCGAATGACAGCAACTATTCGCTTCGTTCGTTCGTTCCATCTTCATCGTTTGTATGCAATGCTCCGCGTTTCACAGTGAAGTTGACTTTCATTGACGTTTCAGATCGTCGCGCTTTGATATCGTCAAACTCCTACAATTCTTCTACAGTTCGAAAGACTTTTAAATCGCTAAAACTAAAAGATAAAGCCAAAAGACACGATCTTCGAAATTCATTACGGTAATGGTAACGGAACACATCGCTATCGCGATGATCAACACATTTTTGGCCACGCGTTTCCAGCATATCCCGGAATTTTTTTCCCTCCTACTTTCTTCGTTTTCCGCTTTTCCCTTTCCCCTTTTAAGTTAGCCTCATCCAAGCTGCGTGATCTGTCGTCGAAGCGAACCAACATTTTACGGCTCTTCTCCCGGCTCACCGAGTTCTGGAACAAGCGATTCAGCAAATGTGGATTGTTTACTTGAACTTTATTCGACCACGCATTCGCGCCACTCATCCTCCGTGCCAGTTGCAATCTCATCACGGTCTCGTTTCGCCGGTTTCGATCGTGTTTTAAACTGGTTGCTGACTCAAGCCCTAAATCGATAAGTTGCCGATCAACTTATCGCCGGTTAATCGAGTAGATTAAACTAGGCTTCGCTACTTTCCGCTGGCCAACAAGAGACGCGGTGGTTATGCGATTTGGTTTGTCAGTATTGTACGTTTAGTATTAGTACGATGAAAATAATCTGAATTCAGGATCATTGTGAACCTATTATTCAATCATCAATCAAGAATCAAATTAATTTGTTGGAACAATTCTATCTGTACAATAAAGTAACGGAATTGCAGTATCGCTATGCAGTTATTAAGAGTGCTAGATATGGAAAGGTGTACAGAATGCACGCAATGTATGTTATACACGAGCGTGCAAAATGTCTGAAATGCCTGAAATGTCGGAAATATCGGAAATGTCTACAGTAAAATGCTTGTTGTAATATTCAAAGCGTGAAAATCGAATCTCTCGAGGGGTTCTGTTTCTCTAGCTGTGGTCATAGAAACGTGCATAAAAAACATCGATAAAATAATTGATTAACGAAGATAATAACATTTCCGTTTCCAATCCTAATTAGCATACGATACGTTTAAAACGATAATCAATATCGATCATCAATATCGATAAAAGAAGGAGCTTCTTTGCAAGATTCTGCTAAATGATTACGCTTTATATAACGGAACAAGGTTAACAAATTCTCAGACAACATTGCAATGTCCTTTTTACGTGAAAACGGAGGGCCGTTTCTTTGAAAACAGAAAAAATCACCGCACGATGGAATTGAAAGAAAAAAATGGAAAATGGAGTGGGCACAATGGAAAAGATGTATAGAAATTTTCAAGCGTAGTTTAACACGTGTCGCGTGATCCTAGCCTTGTCGCGCATCTGTCCGCATCGAGGAAAGTGTGTCTTACGCAAACCGATGTCCCTGAGACGATGTTAATCCCTATTTATACCTATAGCGGCTACCAAAGGTATTGTCACGCTTACTGGCTTTGTTATAACGTTCGCGTACTGATTAATTAAATCCAATTTAATTTTCTGTCATTCATTTATATATAGTATCATTTATATATAGTATCATTTATATATGGTATCATTTTATATATAGTAGCACGTTTATATAACTACAGAAATTTGATACTGAAAATGAAGTAGAAAACCTGACGAAAATCTACGATCTACAATTTCAATACATATATAGCATAATGCATGTTTGTTTTCTAATTCGTTTCAACGTTACTCCGTAACGCTACTCAATATCGATTGTCATTAGCGACACTGTAAATTTCACTTTAAAATGTAGTAGTAGTAAAATATACTGGAATAGAGAGAGGAAGCGAAGAGAGATTCATTCCAATCTATTATTCCGATCTATTCCATACATTTGTCATCTTGCTTTCGCCCTTGTCCTCGCAACATGTGTTAACGATATTCGGTAATGTAGACTCGTGACAATGTTGAACAGACAGTTCGTGATTTCAATGGAATTGCGCTCATCAGCCGCCGCAAGTCAGACTCACGAGGATCGTTCGAGTTTTGTCCAAGCTTAGGGGGCAAGCGATCGATCTTCGATGAACGTCAAAGGAATTCCTTCGAACGCACCAAGTCCACTTTTCACTTTCCACTTGGTTGTTTGATCGTATTAGCATCGATTACAACTCGTTCGGCCAACTCGTTCTATTAACGTATAAAATAAATCTATAACGTAGAAAATAAATCTTCCTTCTTATATTTCGCATCTTTTGCTCAGCTCACGCGCAATATTGCCCCTTTTACCTTCGCTCTACATATTTATTGCGTAGCTTTTTCAAGCTCAGCTGTGTAGCTTTGCTTTATACTTATTCCGTATACCCCTGCTCCCTGCTCTATACTTATTCCGTATTTATTTCACTCTGTTTAGTGTTTTCGTTCCGCGATATGTATATTGCTTTCCCTATATTTCGTATATCTTGTTCCGTTTAGCTCGTGTAATATGTTTCTCTCATTCCTATTCTTCCTTTATTCTTTTCCCACGCTATATATACGTACATACTTCACTTTTCTTTTACCTTTTTATTTTACTTTCAAAGCCAATTTCCGCCGTCTGTCTATTTTCACTCATTATTTCAACTTCATTTTTAGATTAAAAGTACAGTTGTTCAACTTTTCTTTCAGTACTTTCAATTTAACCTTCTTTTACTTTATTTCAAATATTTGAAATCCCATTTTTTTCACTTTATCTTCATTGTCTATCACTGATTTTTATCCCAAATAGAGGCTGAAAATCAAAGATCATAAATGCACGTTCACACTTGAGCGTTTGAACCTACACAGTAGAATAGGTAGAATAGATAGAATAGGTAGAATAGGTAGAATAGGTAGAATAGGTAGAATAGATAGAATAGGTAGAATAGGCAGAATAGGTGGAAAATATCTCACGACCATGTATCGTATACCCTACATAGCTTACCAAGATGCGAAAAGATCGTAGCAAGGATATGAAATTTACACTGTACTCTGTTCCAATCGGCAAAATCTTATCATTCTCGCAATATACGATATTCCGAAAATTTATCCAGTGGCGAATTACAAGTGAATGTAACTATACATTAAGCAGCAAAGACTCCGCATTTCATCGTAATTTAACCGGGGAGTTAACCCGTCTTTCTCAGTTAATAGGTTCGAAGAGAAGCGAAAAAGGAACGAGATAGGAACGTTGAACCTTGGGTGGTGGCGGCAGCCAGTGGCCTTTAAATTATAGCCACGATCATGAATATAAACCGAGCTGATTCCACGAACGTGAGGGTGGAATCGTTGATGGGGTACATCTTAACGTAACGATCGGTTGCTTGATGAAACGTTAATAACAACTACATAGATTCCAAGTAACGAGCGCCTCGTTTCTCTGCCTCGTTGAGCCAGCTAAATAAAAAGCGTACGCTTGAAAAGCAGATGTAAATGTAGCAGTAGTTGAAAGCGTCGCATAGCTTTTAATTACCTGAAAGACAGCGAACGTTCAGCCGTTTAATTTTCTATTTTCTTAATTCTCCTCGTCCGGATTTCCTTTTTTCTTCTTGTTACTTTCAAGTTCAAATATTATTTAGCTACTTCGAAGTCGTTAATTCTGCATTTCGAATGACTCGATTAGTCGCGATTCGTCGATGTGGCAATTTTACATAAACACCTTCTTGGTCTTTTCGATTCGACAACGAATTTGACCAATACTGCCGAATCGGTAACGACACGAAGCAGCATTCGCGCGATTCCTTCCACGTATCTTCATCGAAAAATCAACTCTACGCTTATTTCCTTCGTTTATTCGTCTATTCGTTTATTCTGCTATTCGTGGAATCTGGCGAGCTGCACACGAATACGTTTCCCACATTGTGTTTTGGTATTGCACGTCGTCGTAAAGAAAGTATGAATTACCTTCCTATCAGATTCTCGTGTCTCGATTCAGAAGAGGTGAAATAACGTTCTTTCACTTTACTATACTCAGCATTTACTTTTGACCATCTGCTACAAAGAACGCAACGAGATCCAACAAAATAAAACACAACTAAGAGGCTAATACTTGTATATACAATCGTTACATTATATACATTATATACAATTCAAGTAGCTACAATTCAATTTTGAAAATTACACGGAACGCTAACCTTAGATTTTAAATTTTCACGATGGCTGGAGATGCCATGATATTCGCTTCTCGGAAGCAATCGTGTTTGCATTTTACATTTGCATTTTACATTTGCACTTTGCAATTGAACTTTGCGCCAACGTTTCGTAGGCATTGCTGTCTCCTATCATACCGAGCGATGTTTCGGTTTCGATGTTGCCTGATCAAACTGATGACTCACTCAACTCGGAAGTTCCAACCGGATGCTCGACCATCCGCTAAATCTAACCGGAAATCGTTTCATTTGATTGGCCAATCGGATTAAAAAAACCGAGAGGGTGGGTTGTCAAATCGAGTTGATGTTACACCCTATTCCGTTCTTCCTATTCCAGTTGTTTGAACGTTATTAGTCGTTGTGCTATTAGTCCTTGTGCTATTACACGAACGAACGATCGAGTCGGCGTTCGCTGCGAGTAATTACGACGTTGATTACAAATTACCATCTTTAAAAAAGCTGCACTTAAGGTAAACAAGACAACAACTTTTAACGAGGGAAAAATTTTGCTGTCAAATCGGATAATGTAAAACGTCACTAGCGTGTACTAGAGTAACTGGCAATAATATTCAAAATCTGTAATATTCCTATAACGATTATCGCAATTGCCAGGAGAACAAATAAAATTCACGACGAGAGACATTTATACTCGTCCAGTGTAGTCGGCAAAAGGGTGTCATTAGTACATTTATTAAAGTAATGGAAACTGCAATTAAATTAGCGCGTTCAAAGCAACAGTGTTGATAAAACCTTCTACCTCTTTCCAGGAAATGGCTAGAATTAGAACAGGCTAACGGGACCAAACTAAACAGACAGAAAGAGGCAAAAGAATTTTTATGTTCTTTAGAGTTATCATGTAAATTGATTTTGTCTGCTTTATTACGAGCATCCGAACGATCTATATCTGCTTATAATAATATTATTATATCGCTATCAGCTCACGTTCTTAATATAATGCTAAAATGTATCGTATCTCTCTTCGTATTGCCGTGTTACGTACGGTATGATATCACGTTCATAACGTCATACTATTATTAACATGTCAATTATCTCGTATTTTATATTATTACATAAAGCACGTAAAGTACGTAATTATTTTGTACAGAATCTATTTCAACGTAAGTAACTATACCGTGTACATATATAATGTAACACATATAAATAATTTTTCTTCACGATCACGCGCAAACTAGTTGCTATAAGTACCTACTTTCCTGTATCAGCAACATAGTAATACATTCGTCGTTAAAAGTATTCCAGCCTATTTGCCTAACCCCCGTCTGAAACAAATCGCTATATACATATATATATATACATATATATTTATTATAGAAGAGATACTAATCAGACGAAGAGAAAAATTAATCATTTGCGAAACGTTCTATCGAGTTCTATTGAACTTTTCGTAAAATTTTGTTGTAAAAAAAGTCTTCGTAAAGAAGTTGAAAAAAAAAGAAAATTATCGAGGAAGACGAATTAAACGATCCGTTTAAACGAATTCTTCTTGCTGATTGCAAAGGAAAGAAATTAGTCTGTTTGTTAATGTATAATAAATGCTACAAACAACGCGAAACCAAGAAAAGTTAACTTTGATTAATTCGACGTAGACTAATCAGATTACAGGCGTAGATCATAGATAGCACGATCATAGCGAGTGTAGCGAAGATTCAAGGTCTAGATCACTTGACAGCATAGCAGATACCACGTGAGAAATGCGCGTTCGAAAATGGAGATGCGAAGCTTCAATGGGCGTAATTAATGGCACACGAAATGCCGTAGTTCCGGCGGAAATGTGAATAGGCACACGGGCGACGTGGATATCGGGTGAGGGGGGGGGGACTGGCTCGATTTCCTGCGTAATATGCATGTTCGATGGAGGTTTATCGACGACCGAGGACCGATGGCCGTTTTCTATCATTTTTTCCCTGGAAATTGACGATTCTTTGAAAATATCAGCGAAAATTTGGTGTAATGGGAGTGGTTACCTTGAGTAACGAGAAGGTATTCCAACGGTCTATATTATATATACATATAAATTATTTATTATTTGGTTTGCCATTCGTTGAAAGTGGCTCGCCAAAGCTTATATTATTATAACTCGCCGAAACTTTTCGACACTTTGTTAGCATTGCAACGAGTTAAAAAATTACAAGCTACTTATTTTTCCTATTACTCAATTTTTTTGTCGTTTTGGCAACGGTTATACGCCTTGATAAAATTTACTTCTTTACCTTCTACAGTTAAAGACGGTTATACGACGAACAATTTTCTTGCGTGACGTCGGTAATAGGGAAGATTCGAGCACTCTCTCGTTCTTAACTGCGTTACACCAGCAAGCTTACTAGGCTTTGTCTTCACACTGTACTTGTTGACATTTCTGTAACCGCGATGAATTCGAAGGAAGCAGATTATAACGTTCGTTGCGTGTGGCCGTCGTGAGAAATTTGATCATCCCGAATGAAACTTTTAAGATGAGACGATAAAAAAACGATAAAAGACGATGAAATCTATAGCGTAGCGAATTTTGCGTTAGTAAATTTTACTGACTGGTATATCAGACCACGAGAGGACGAATACGAAAGATTCGTTTGTGATCCTTCTGTTAGTACATGGCCGATTAAATTAAAAGGATTTTATTAATAATCAGCATTGACTAACCGATTTATTAACTATTGCCAGGAGGAGTAACAGCAGTGACTTTCGACCCAGCATTGTCCGACTCTTTCATTAGAACCCGGCCTTACATTTCCTATTACTCGTTTCTTATCGATACGGCTAGCAGGTTGCATCTGCCTCCAGCTGACAAGTTCTAAATGTCCGATTTTCCGTTTGACACCTGGCAACCTGGGATTATGAAGTTCGCTCGGAGAATACGGTTCTAGGTCGGGGCGAAGGATTCTGCCTTTTCCCTGTTATGGCACGTGGTTTCAGGCAATGCTGTTTCGGATGAACTACGTCAGACCGGCCGGATGACGAGAAGCCGGATTGTTTGCAGATAGAATGTTCGCGTGGTTAGACTTACGGTAAACGGAGCGAGCGATAAGTTGCGAAACTCGGCGAGTTCATTTGGAACAGAAGCAGAAGTTAGATCGTTTGGGGCATAGATCGCAGTGGAGAAATTTCAGCTGCTACTGTATTTCAATTATTACTCGTTGTTATTACACGTTATTATTCTTTCGTATATTTTCCATGAAAATGTTAGCCAAATTCTTCTTCTACAACTTGAATGCTATAAAAAGCGATTCTATCGTAGTAACTGACTACAAGTTGCTGGTATCGCTGGCAAAGTTGAAAAGAGTAAGTTGATTTTGAAAAGGGTAAGCCCATCGTAATCAACGTTCATTAATTATCCATTAATTCGTTATTAAAATATTTCTGTCGTCTCTCAATTTCTTCAATAACATATAGATACAACACCGGACGTTGTTAAGCTAATAACGATAGTACGAAAAGTACTCTGTTACCCGAAATTTCCATCTCGGAAAACCGTCAAACTAATCGTTATCGCGTTATTGCCTTTCCCACACACATACACATATACACATATACACATAAAGTATCAAATATTCATGGAAGAGACCGAAGAGAACGCTGCTTCCTCCGCGTAATTCCACTTCAGACGAGTATAATATACATTATTGGAGGCCAGGTCGCTGGCTGTTTGCGTTTTGCTTCGAATACCCGGAGAGAAAGACGTTTTTCGGCCAAGCTAAATATGCGTACAACTTGTCTCGCCCGGTGCTCCAACCACCGTTGTTTGCTTTAACGTTAAAAGCGTACCCTGTCGCTCCGAACAGGAGGAACGTTTATGCGAAAAGTTTGCACGTGCGTATCCGTCTATCGTACATCCGGCCATCTTTCTTCTCTTTTCTTCGCGTGCAATTATCTTCCAACATAGGTTCGCAGACGTTCATATTGCCGAAAGCACGGAATTCACGTTCCTAGAAGTTTGGTTGTAGAAATTAAGACAAGTGTTTCCCTTCGTCGCGAACGGATAGTTCTAATAACGTCGCGCACGAATATCGAGCAAAGTATCTGACAAAACGAATGCATGTCGTATATTAGTCGATCCACGAGTACAAAAATTGGCATTGTCCTTGTCTTTTCTTTCCATTAATTACGAACTGTTTAAATATTGAAAGACAATGCTATCTGGAGTTTTGTTCAAAACGCTTCGATTGCTGTTAAGAATATTAAAATTGTGTTATTTTTCTTAAATATTAATATACAACATTGAGATCGATCCGATGGGAATTGTGATTTGTATGTATATCATTAATACGCGCGGCAAATGTGCAGAATATTTCACGTAACTAATATCTCATGGAGCGGTCATAACTTTGAAACGATTAAACATAGAAGAATCTTTTTTTTCTAAACATAAAATATCTATTTACATTAATTTTTAGATTAATTTTTCAAACTAATTTTTCAAACTAAAGAAACTAAAGAGAGAGAGAGAGAGAGAGAGAGAGAAAAGACTTGGACTGCTCCATTTAAAACAGAAAGGTGGTTTACGGTTTATCGTATCTTTTTTTATTTTGTGTCGTTTCAAAGGGATAAACCGTTCCAATTAGTTAAGATATTCGTTATGCTAAGTAGATAGTCGTAGAAAGAGCGCAAACGAATTTAAAAGATCGTTTAAGAGATCACTTTGCATAAAAGAACATCGTATAAACAGAGTGATTCTATTCCTATTCGGTATTCGTGTAGTTATAATAGTTTCAAGTTTTATCGGGATAGTAGAGGTCTTCAGATACGTATATTTTTCTTTCTTTTTAATTAATCGTACATTAATCGTTAAAACGAAATATCTATTATACGAGTTTTCTATTATACGGATTTCTGTAAAATCCCGTCGTACTAATCTCGTAACTTTATCACGTGATAGTAACATTTGTTAAGTGTTATTACGTCTGTCGGAAAATTCTTGCCATTTCTCATGTTCATAGACTTTATACGTACGCGTGTATACATTACCATGTGTTTCCTTCGTTAACTTGAGATTTAATAACCGCTATCATATACGACCATGCCTCATGGTCCCGGCAATTTAAACATAGTCGTAAGATATTTAAGAATAGAATCTATGTTCGCACGACGCTTTTTACTCGGAATTACCTTGCAAACGATCTCTTAACTTTTCCATTCGTTCAGAGGCGCTCGATACGCACGATCAGCCAAATATATTCGGAATCATATATTTCGTGGAATCTAAGAGTTTAATGGTCCGCGTCCGTGCGATCAAATAACGGAGGATCTAAAGAGAATGATTCAGAAAATAGAGATTCATCGTCTTTCCGGTATCAGACAGGAAACATTTTGTAATCGACAAATATTAATAATTGTTTTAGATTTTAAACTTGTTGATGTTCGTTCCACAACAATTGATTCGCGGCTTCTTTCGGCTTTCGACGGTGTTTTTAACAGTATTTAACAATACAGTTTCAGATTTGCCCTGAAAAAGTGAACTGGAATGTTTGCAACGTACTATTACAGACACGATTGTAACTCGAAGAACCATAAATACACGTATATCATTGATAATTGTGTTACACGTAATGTTATTTAAAACGCGTGTGAAATTTTTAGTGCGATATTTGACAGGTTATCCTAGTTACTTTCACGTTACCCTCTTAAAGAGTTAAAAGAGCCAGCTTAGAATTCTGCCATCTCGCAGAGAAAAAAACATCTTTGTTCGATGACGCAATGGCGAGCGAAACTGATTTTCGAAACTCCGTGGATATAAAAAAGAGTTACAATCGATATCGATAACATTGATTTTGATTTCAAGAGAACGATTCCAAATTTTTGACTTTGTCTCGTATAGAATAAGCAAAGCTTGAACAAAACAGTCCATACCCGCGGTTCTTTGATCCGTCACTCAAACTAATAAAAATCTCTTATTTAGTTTATTCAAAGATATACCGCGGTGCCCTAAAACAACATCCCAAAGACCAGAGAACAGAGAGACCAGACAGAGGCATCAGCTGGAACAAACTCTATCCACCAACTTGCCCAGCGAATCAGATCAGCGAACCTAAAATCTCCGTAAGCATCCGTGAAAGCTCACGGATAGCCTGACTTTGGCTTTTCACTCGAGAGCACGATGCACGTCGATACTCGGGTCCGTCGATACCTCTTCCGCCAGCTGTCTTCCACCTTGGAAAGCTCGAAGGCCGTGCTCGTGTTCGAACACTTGAAACAGACTGTACCCGAACGGTTTCCAGGCGTGTAGCATGCTCATAGGCAGCGAGCGCTGGAATGGAAGTCGGTGAGCCAGCGGACGAGGACGTGGACCGATCGATAGGCAGGCTCAGCACGACTTGCGGCATCGGCCGCCTTTCAGAATCGCTCAACTCGAGCGTTCGCGACACGTTCGAAGCGACCACTGCTTCTGCAGACATTTACCAGCTATCAAACGTCATCTGGACGGCGATCAAGGGCGTAGCGATCGTCAGCATTATCGTCACCGCTCTGGTAGGGAACGCGCTGGTGATCGCCAGCGTTAGAAGGCATCGGAAGCTCCGAGTGCCAACCAATCGATACGTGGTCAGCCTAGCAGCGGCCGACTTCCTCGTCGCGGTCTGCGCCATGTCTTTCAACGCATCTGTCGAGCTGACTGGTCGATGGATGTTCGGAAGGATCATGTGCGATGTGTGGAGCTCGTTGGACGTTTATTTCTCCACTGCCTCTATCCTTCATCTATGTTGCATCAGCGTGGATAGATATTATGCTATAGTCAGGCCGCTCGAGTATCCTGCCATCATGAGGAGGCTCACAGTGACTTGTATGCTGGGCAGTGCCTGGCTGCTGCCTGCTTTGATCAGTTTCATCCCTATATTTATGGGATGGTACACTACCGAAGAACATTTGGAAGAGTTGAGGAAGAATCCTCAGGTAGAGATATTGGATAGTTTTTTCGACATCTTTATTTCGGCTTTTGAAAAATGTAATCCTTTTATCCGGTAGCGAAGGTTGGATACAGACAAATTTTCCCTAATTATCTAGAAAGCTGTCGCCATCTTGAACTTTGATGACTTTTTTAATACGCGCTGTTTGGGAGCACGACTGTGAACAACTTTCTTCCAATCTTTATGCAATCGCTGCTATTAAATACCGCCAGCGCACAATTTCCGTACATAGTATTACTATAATGCTGTACACGGTATGCTCGCGTAACAGGTCGGTACGATAGTGCGATCCGATAGCCTAATAATTTTCATCCTGCGTTGATGTTAAATAGCGCGTATATCCAGTTTACGTGTTTGGTCCAAGTACTACGTTTAGGTATTATCCAAGTTTTGAAATCGTACGCTTTAAAATTCGTTCCTCGCTTCGCTTGAAATATGACAATTTCGGTCAGTACTATAATAACTAATTATACGACAGTCAACATACTACCGATTTCTCACCATCACCTGTACTAGTAACTCTGTAACAACTGTACTATAGATCAGAGATTGGTTGTTACCTTTCCTTTCCTTTCCTTTCCTTTCCTTTCCTTTCCTTTCCTTATTTTTTCGAGGAATGGAAACGCATTTATACCCACCAAGATGGTATTGAGCAGCGTGAGTTCATAATATGTGCGTAACATTCACTAAACACATTATTTCTTTGCTTTATCGTTACTTTGGAAGAAAAGAGGATGGCTTAGGACAGCCTGGAACAATTTACACATCCCTAAATGCATTCTGTATACATAACGATCTCTGTATAACGGACAACTGAAAAGATGATTAGGCGAAGGAATGGGGGACTGATTGCTTATTTCTGATAGACCTAACACAATCATAAGTGACGGACAGATGGCAGTACCGTGCATCTACTAGAAGAAGGTAAGACAAGGTAAAGGAATGTGGGTCTGATTGGTTATTTCTGAGAAACCTAATAAAATCACGCGGATAAGCACGCATATTGGCCGAAAAAAAAAAGATTTTTCTTCTTAGAAATGGGATTGTTCCTTACGAATTTGTATGTATCCGTAGGATTGGTTAAACGGGGGAGGAAATTGATTATAATACAGAAGATTAATGACGATGAAACGCCAAGAAAGAGTCGTTCGTCGAAGTTTGTTAATTTTTACGATGGATTCTTTTACGTGATTTTTACCGCTTTGTTAGTTCGATGCTGCACGATCGCGGTTCTCTGGTTCGTCTTATCCTCCTCTGTTTCTCCTTCAAGTAAGTTGCACCGCTTACGTTCCGAAATATTTTCAAGATGAAAAGCGCTCTTGTCGCTTTTGTCAACATAATATTTTTCTGCTCATTTGTATTCTACGATTTCCTTCCTCGATTTATTCTTTCCGTTCCCAATGTTTAATCTTAACTTTTAACGTTCGTCAACGTGGTAAGTTGTCTCATCTCCAACTTGTACTTTAAATATCTTCTCGCGTCTATAAATTCTCTTGTTCTCCCCATTTTTATCCCCCTTAACTTTACTCAGAACCTCTCAGCTCTCCGTTCTTAAATCAATTCCGTCCAACGTCTATTTTCGATTTCATCGTTCTCGGTACTGTCAACTTCCTGTTCCTTTACTTTCAATTTCATTACTTCAATTTCATTACTTCAATAATGAATTACTTCCTTACCATTAATTCCTTTCTTTCCATTTCCAATTTCCTCTTTCTCATTTTCAATCTTCTTATTCCCCCTTAATCTTATTTATATTGTGATTTCTCCCAATGTTACGAGTATCTCTTTTTTCCCAACGCCGACTTGCTACCTGCTGTCAACCTTCGTTTTATCGTTTCTCGTGTATTAATTTTCGTTTCCTTCTCACGATATCCCATGAAAGGTAGAGAGAAAAGGAAAACGATAAGAACACAGAATACAGAATTCTATTTAAACGTTCAATTAGTACCTAATTGAATCAAGGATTCAATTCTTTAAACGAATATCTTAGTAATAATAACTATACAAAATGTTCTGCATCTTTTAAAGTAGATTTTATACAATTTCGTTAACAGAGAATAGTTATCACAGCTATTTTTGTACAACCATTCCAGTTTCTTTACAGTACATTGTATTAAAATTCCTCTTTTAACACATTTCGCACCGGTCACATAACAATAGTTCCTTTTCATGTTATCGTTCAACCGCTGCGCTGCTCGTATAAAAGTATATGTACAATCTCTTTTTTCATATTTAATACTTGGAAAGTTACAGCAATTTACCGGCTACAATTTTTAATTGGAGTAGAAGAATTTTATAGAGAACGACGACGAGAGAAATCTTTTGCTAACGCGTATTCGCGTTTACTAGCAGGGAACGATTAAAGATGTTTAAAATAAGTCGTACGTTATTTACTTTTCCAGCGCGTATTTAAAACTAAAAAAAAAAAAAAAAAAATTAAAAGATCCCTTTACCAATACTTGAAACGAAAACAAGTATTCTAGTAGATGGAAATATTATAAACTAAACATATTTATCTGAAATATGTTATAGTTAAATCTAAATGTCGGGCATAAACCGCCATCAGGTCTCCAACTATGAAATCACCCAGTTTTTACATTTCAATCATCTTCTTATCCTTAGAATAATGAGCTGTACCTTCCTGTATCCTTAGAATATGAGCATTTTTCACAATCAATAAAATATCCAAATACATATTTTCTACTATTTTCACGTTCAACGAAATGTATCTGCTCCTATTTATTTATTTTTCTTATAGTTTTATTATTAGATGTAAAGATGACAATAGCATTGGATCATGGTCCTTTCTTAACTGTAGTTAACAACAACACGGTAGTAAAAGTAACGTGGGTAGTAAAAAAAAAAAAAACAAAAACAAAAAAATAGCATGGTTTATACATCATTTTCCAATAATCGAAGCTGCGGTTAATAAGTTTCTGATTAATCGAGGTTTTACCGCAAAATACCGTCGTAGAAAGGAGCTGAATGGCAGGTCGAAATATATTGCTCCGATAATACAGCAGGTACAATGAACCGTTCGCACAATAGACGTTCCGTTAATCGAAATTCTCCCAGTGGTTTCGACTTTCATATTTCTCTGTCCTTCGAACAGTAGCTCTTCCATAGTCTATGTGCTTACAGCGGTTTCTACATACTTTATCGATTAAAATATCGTTACATCGTTCGGTTTCAGTTTCTTTTCGTACTATTTTTCGTACTGTTTTTCGCACTGTTTTCTATGAAATATCGAGTATATCGACTAAAATTGAAAGAAATTCTTGAAAGAATTAATAATACGAATTAACGCATCTCAAGTTCGCTGATGGTTCAAAATAGAGCTAACCTCTAAGCTAATCGTCACTAAAATTTGTTTAAATACTACTTTTCCAAGCTATTTCTGCTCTTTCGAAGCCAGGACACAGATAGATATGTACGGACCAACTTGAAACATCGGAACGTTTTAATGAAATTACGTGACCGATTCGTCTCGCTATTAAAAAGAAAAATGTTTGAAGATTAAAGAAAAGAAGCAGAGAAAAGAATTCGATCAGACTCTGCTTCTTTCAAAGAGATGCCATACTTTCTCGAATACGTTCCAAATAGAAAGAAACTTGTTAGAAAATCCACTACGAGTTACTCGAATAAATTTATATTTAAAAATATCTTTCATTTACGATTACGACATTTTCATAATTACTTATTACAAATTAAATTATATAGAATAGGACCGAAGGATGTTCTAGTTTAGCCACAATCAATATTAACCGCGAATATATCTAAACACGCGGACAAAATATATTTCCATCCAATTAGTCAAAGATTCGACTTCACCACCAGAAACGAAACAAAAGATTGCATTAAAGAATCTGTCACTTTCAAAGTTCTCGTACAAACTCCAAGCAAAATAGTTTATTTATTTCTTTAAAAAACACGCTGCTATACAAATATTCTTTGCTTACTACAATCAGACCTATCCTTGAGCTCCTATGTGACCGACTCGATCCTGCGATCCTGCGATCCTGCGATCCTGCGATCCTGCGATCCTGCGATCCGGCGATCCGGCGATCCGGCGATCCGGCGACCCGCGATGAAAATAACAACGACCTATAACAATAACGTCCAACCTTCGATTAAGTGCTTCGTAAAATACAACGCGAATTCTTGAAAAGAAGAAAAAGAAAAAAAGAAAAGGAAAAGAAAAAGAAAAACGTAATAGAAAGTAAACCACGAATTCCTCGCAATTCCCTTTATTAAAAGAAAGATTGACACTTTGTGCGTGTGTCGATGAATCAGGTGTGCAAGTTCGAGGTGAATCGACCGTACGCGGTGATTAGTTCCTCGGTTTCCTTCTGGATCCCCGGTCTCGTGATGATCGTGATGTACTGCAAGATCTACAAGGAGGCTGTTCGTCAAAGGGAGGCGCTCAGTCGTGCCTCGAGCAATACCGTCCTAAACAGCGTTCACTTGCATCGGGCGTCCACCTCGAGACATCATTCCAGGGCGTCCCATCAGTTGTTGCTGCATCCGAGCGACGCCAGTGACTTTGGCAGACCTGTGTCTTACAGAACCGCCGCGGAGTTGAACGTGGAGAACGGTGAGTGAACACGCGGCTAGTGAAACATCAAAGGTTTCCCCTCTGTATATAAGTACTACGTCTTTGAATACGGACGGTATGTTTGACAGGTTTAAGGACAGCCTCGGTTTAAGGACTGCACCGAGCTTACAGTACGGACGAAACGTGTTATTAGTGTTGCAATCAGCACGAGTGCTGAAAATTGGCTAGTTTAGAATATAACAGAGAATATACAACAGAGCTTGCACTATCCGAACTAATTGCGCAGAAAAAAGTCGGATTGCGGAATTTTTCGGATAATAGAACGAGTAAAATTGCGACTGCGTTTTATACGAAAAGTGATATAAATCACCTACGTCTTTACGTTACAATACACTATTAATAAGTAAGTATTAGGACTTGCACTTTTGTGCATCATACCGTCTGTACCACACACGGTTGTTCCTATTGCTAGTTGTTGCGAATGCTATCGATTCGTTATTACTCGTCGCTGTTTTCGCTGCTGTTAAATCTCCTTTCGATTCGTTCGATAATTCATATCACTTGCATGTTGAATTAAAAACGATAACCTGGTCGAGGAATACACAGAGGGTATGACATAGTTAACTATGTATATTTAAAATATTCGTTTCCTTTTAACGTTCGATGTTGTTCGATTGTTGTTAATAATCGAACGTCCGAATAGGTTCCGAATATACCGTATCAGTTTCAAGTTTAAACCTTGGCATTTGCTGTACGACGGCGATGGACTAACGGACTGACTAATGTAATGGACCACCAAGTAATGAATCGAAACATTCGTCACTGAGTATACAGGGTGAAATAACTTTAATATAAATAACACATGATATAAATTGAATTGATTGAATTGAATTGAATTGATATAAATAATAAATAAACGTACATTTGTACTCCTAGCATATTGCGATGCATTCTGCACATTCTAGATAGATCCCTTCGTAAATAAATAATGAATAATTATTAAATATACCGAGTTTGTTCTAAACTAAACTAAATTGATATTATAATTTTTATAGAAACAGAAACAGAAGTACTAAACATGTACGAGTTCGTTCGTTATTAAGATGACACGATTACCATAGAAACACGATATTACTACAAATAATACATGGATTTAGGTTTTTACACAGGAATAAACAATATACAAATAATAAGAGTTTCTCTCGCATTGTTTCGTACGTTTTCGAAAACTCGATCATTCTTCCCAGAATCTTGCTAATAAAAGCAGCTTATTCTAGCTTTAGCTGCCAAAACAGTGTCACGTCACACTACCAGCGTCAACAATAGCCGATCGTCTATTTCCACTGCCGGTGTCTTTTCTTATTTTTATTCAATAAGCTCTCTTTCTATTCCTACTTCTGGCGAAACCCAATATTCTTGTCGTCTTGCACACAGGATCCTGAATTCGCGTTATTTATCGAGGATCGTGAATAACGCCATCGTTCTTCACCCCCATCTTGTCACTATTGCTGATCGTACGAAACAAAATCGTAAATCTGTAGTTTCCACGTTCAACATGTCGTACATTATAACGTGAGATTGCCATTCTGTCCGTTTCTCAATTGTTTGTTAGCGTAGGTAGAAGGTAGATACGATAGGCATCAAAGAGCTTGCTTGTTCGAGAGAGAGAGAGAGAGAGAGAGAGTATGTCAGCAGACAAGCGTGTAAACCATGGTTTCTCGAGTCTCAGCGCGTTTTACTTTTCAGGGATATCGTCGTGCTACAAACATCTCGAGGAAATAGGATCTAAGAATAGATTTCCTTTTCACTTAGTAATTATCCGTTCGAACGAATACTCAACTTTGGACATTTTACATTCTTCTGCATATTATATACCACGTTTTGTGTATTTGTATATCTTTAAATTCCCCAAAGTGTAATCACTGTAGCAACAAAAATCCTTTTGCCGACGATTGAATTCGAGCGTTTCCTTTCGTTTCCCTTCGAATCTGCAATTTCACTCTTGACGGAACGTTCTTCGGAACGAAGATGGCATGCACGCGGACGGGCAAACGTTTTGGGTCGCTTTTAATATCGGATGGAAATCGCAGTCAAAGCGAAGGGGAACGAGAATAATCGTGGAACGCGTCGCTGAAAAAGCGTGGGGCCGCAACTTTCGCCGCGATTTACCACTCGTGCCGTAATAATACATTCCAACGGTACCAATTATGTATTGCTCGATCAGAAATGACGTACGATTGATGTCGAAATTACCCGCGACTGATACCACGTGTAATTTTTCCATCCTTCCATATCCTTTTTTTCTCCGCTGCTTCGTCGATGATTATGCCACTTTGTTTGGAATAAAAATCAGAACGATCGGATCTTGTTCCAGGCATATTGCTACCATTTATAGCGAACGGTAGAGGACAGAAAATTAAGTAAAACTGAATTAAAAATTAAAAATTAAAACTGATTTCGGATGTATGACCCAGTGCGATTCGCGCGTTACGTGCCTACTGTAGCCTGCTGGCAGCCTGCTGTATCGTCAGCGTATTGTTATCGTTAATTTAAAATAAATTCCTATTATTACTTGGAAGCTGGTATTGGCATGTAAAAATTTATCACGTACTACATACGAAAAAGTATTAACCTATTTATGTGGATAATTAGTTTGTGGAAGATGTTTGAAATTGTAAAACTCGTCGTACGTCGATGTCAGTTTTCTTTCGAAACTGTAATCGTTACTACAATCAGTCTGCGATACATACTGAGATTAAAATATTTTCTAAACTAACGATTTCGAAACCGTTCGCTTTTCACGCGAACCAATTTTTTATACACTGCCTATACAATGGTTTATCAATAATACGCATGCTCTGTTCATAATTCTGTATCTACCTGCATATACGTATATCAGAATATGAGAATTTTCATTCATTTCTTACATATCTTAAGCTGCTTGACACGTTTTATTACTTTATGTTAAAATATTAGAATTTTCATTTATTTTCTCCTTTTCTTTTTCTTTTTTTATCGTAAGCCGTCTCCAAATTTCCCGATATATATTTCTCAAAATATGAGAAATTTCATTTTAAGATCCGCTGTCCGCTTTTACTTATCGCTAGTATAATTAATTATAAGACGATCAAAATAAGAACGAACGCCTTGTTTATCGACCCTCGAATCGAGTACATTACCGTTTTAAGTCATTTGCACAGACGTGTATGTGATCGGCTTAATGCGCCGTGTCGCGACGTTTCGTGAACGTAATTCGACGGGCAGACGGGTAAAAACGTTTTCTCGGTACCGACACCGACCGCATTCAAGGAGAAACTCGAGCTCGATGGGAACCAAGTCGCCTCGCAAGGTGCCAATCATTGTAATGGAAATAAATATCCCCTTCAGCGTGTATGTGCAGCAGTTGGATAGTTTTTGGACGAGCTGTGCAGTTTCCATGACAGTGTCTGGCAGGCGAGAAATTTTGTCTCGGCCGTCGCGTCGATGTATTTACATCTAAATTTATTTCGCCTAAATTAACACCGCTGGGAGATTCGGCGCTCGTAATAAACGCACCTTTTGTTATCCTTGCCGAAAACGCGTATCCGAGCACAGGAAAGGCCGACCAAAAGAAAAAGAAAAAAAAAAAGAAAAAAAACGAACGACAGAAGGCGATTTAGTTTTCGCTTTATATTTTCGCTGATTTATCAGCGTTTGCGTTTCTAACGACAGGGAAAGAATTGGAATTACGGTATACGATATTAAAGAATACAATAAAAATGTTTCCTGTCATTTCGATATTATCATTTAATCACTGCTTGTGTGAAACTCAGTGCGCTTTTCACCTATCGATATCGAGTCCATTTTCAATTACAACGATTTTTCAAAATATCAAAAATAATTATAACTACCATATATATATATTATATAAGTAATTATGTTTTAGTAATGCAGGATAATAGAAAGAATTTTAGCTAATGAAACTGCAAACACATGGCGGAATGTCCGAAGAACGATCACGATACAATACATTCTTAAACAGGAATGAAAGTATTCTTAAAAGAAGAAAAGAAATACTGTTTTCCTCTAAATGAAATAGCTCGTAAACAGGGTAGAAAAAATTGCGACTAAAGGATCGTTCTTAAACGTCAGAGTAGCCGCTATCATCTGCCCATTATCCGATAAATGCGGCTGTTTGTCCCTTGCTCGCCGTCCCATGCTAGATTATGTTACAGTTTCAGCCACCATACGCGACAGCGGCAACCTGTTCCGCCATCGCTACTACGATATTTTACGCGGCCGGGGGTCTCATTATCTCGGCAATATTTAAACCGGTGATGTCGTCCCCGCCGCGCGATAAATCGAAAACACCGCAAGTTATATAAATATAGCGACGTCGACTGGTGACAGCGATGCATGAATCTTCCACGAATGATCGTCACGATGGAGAACAGCCAGACGGAAATGTTGCCAAGACTTTGCGATCTCACAGTTACTATTGCCTTTTACACTTTCGATCTCACGGTTTATAAATCGGTGGTGCTACTTAACGGTACTTCCAGTGAAATATATTCGCATGATTGTGTAAGAATATTTCTCACCGTCGTTTTCGACGTTGAACGTACAGTGACGTCGTTTAGCAGAGGCTTTCGAGACAAAGCCAAGCCGCGTAGTGTTGCTCGTCTCGAAGGAAAACTGCGTTTAATACGATTATTAACAGATAGCTGGACATTACCGATGTCTATTTACGTAAGGCAGGTGGGGCTAATTTTCGCCAACAAATTGCACATACGAGGTTCAACCATAAGTTACAGTGTGGGTATTTTAACGATACCGGA
Organism: Bombus vosnesenskii; assembly: GCF_011952255.1. NCBI lineage: Eukaryota > Metazoa > Arthropoda > Insecta > Hymenoptera > Apidae > Bombus > Bombus vosnesenskii. Next base: position 38,818 of record NW_022882959.1, on the reverse strand, counting down.
GGTCGTGTTTACTTGGTCGTTCGATCGTGTACGCGTATCGTACACAGCGCATCACAGGACGTTTTATGGACCACGATAAACGTCGTATCACTCAAAACCGAAATTGTTATTTGTTTAGATATTATTGCCTGAGAACATTTATTCTCGCGCTTGCACGTAAACTTATTGTTCTCTAGTATGCTCTTGCTCACTGGAATTTATGATATACCGAGTGTATAGTAGACATCAGGGTTATTGACATTACTCGGATTAAGTACTATGTATAATAAATTTAGGCACATTTTTGGTCGCAATTGCCGTCGTGCTTGCTGGCAATTGATAATTTTCTCGTGCAACTATACAGCCTTCGCGTTTCTATGATCTCGATGAACCCTGCCACCGGATCCACGATCCGTATTTCCAGGATAGTAGCAATCGATATGTTTAAAGTTTGCTTAAGAATATATATACTTCGTTATACGTATACATGCACTGACTACAGAAAGCATCGGCACATTATTTTATTTATTATATAACTTACATACTAATTTAGTTACACTCGCATGTATCAAGTTTCGTGTCATTTAGCAGTATTTTCGCTCTATGATTACACAAATTTAATACTATAAAGATGAAACGTAGAACCGGATTAAAAAACGTTTTACTGAAAAAATTCTATTTATCGAATAACCTAACCAACTAGCCGATCTACCGTACAGTTTTGTACCTTGTAAATTTAATACCTGTTCTTCGCATAGGTACTTCAATTCCAATCAAAGAGTGACATTCTTTCGAATCTCTAAAAGTAACTGTAAAAGTAATTCGATGACTTTTAACGACTGACGATCAATTGGATGGAAAGAGGGATTAAGAACTCAGGTTGAAAAACTCGATGCTTTCGCTTGTATAACGATGATCGATAGAATTCAAGTTACGCTGTTATAGCTATACTGGCACGACTGACCAAAGCATCGATAATGACCTAAATACGGCAGAGGCGCGCTGAATAATTGAGATCCGGGCAAAAGTAAGTTTTACGCCGCTGCGGAATTATGTAGTTGGTACTTGATGCTGCGTGTTCCGTAACGAGAACTTTCTTTTTCTGTTATATCGATCGATATAGTTGCTCTCTACCATATATATTTCCCTGTTTCCTGTCGAAAGTTTGAGGAACGAATATAGGAGAAACATACGTGTACATTTTTCTCTCGTATTTAAATGACACTGATTAATTCACAAGAATAGTTTAACACATTGGCTTTAACGTCATAAGTATTGTAATAGAAGTAATAGAAGAGAGACGCGTTTTATACATGTTTAACTCGTCTGTTGCGAAATTGGACTTGTGCCATTTTCAGAGAACAGTAGAAAAACAAGGGGAAAGAGAACAGCAGCTCGACTGTTTCTGGTTGTCAACTGTTAGATATTAATAATGATTATTTTATAGATATAGTTAGATGCTAATAACGTTATTGGAACAAACTTTCCTTCAAAAATATTCAATGACACGCACGAGACGTCGTTCGATACAAAAGGACCAAAAAACAAATGTATGTCCAAAAAGTACACGATAATCGTGAATCGGTACAAGTTGTTTCACCTTTTAAATACCTCTGTACATGTTGAAGTTTGAACGAAATAATACTCGAATGGGAGATTTCATTCGATTTATTCGTGCACCGTTGTTTCACGACGCAACTTCTATCAAACGTCTTTCATCATGTATCTCGTCTTCTTTGTGAACTAGGAGAATTTCTTTCGATATAAACGTTCGTTCGACGCCCATAAATAACGAGATCGCCTTAACGTGGATCATCCCTCCCACAGATACATTTCTCATCGATCATACCGAAGAAACGAAAACCGAAAACCAAAAACCGCAATATTTTACATCGAAAACATCCCATATACGTATATATGTACATATAGGTATATGGGATATAAACCCCTCGGACTGTAACCATAAACACGAGCACTTTGTACGAGTGGTTCCAATATTGAAGGACCTTATTCTTAGTTTGCACGATATCGAACAATATCGTACAATACCTAATGATAATTAGATCCAAGTACATTAAATTTCGTATCATTTGCAATTAGCAGTACTGTCATATGGCTACTAACTACGAAGAGCTTGATTCTGTGAAAACAACGATATATAGAACTTGATTAAAAATCAGCGTTTCATCGAAGCATAAGGATGCGTGCTAATACTTTTTCTAGACACTTAATTAAGCGAGTAATTTTTGTTAATAATGTCAGATAATTAATATAGCGTTAACGCCTTTACGTTACATTAATTAACATAGCCTTAATCGAAACAAGCCGAGAATTCTGTTCAAACAGCATCGTCGTGATTCGTCGATCCTTCCCGCAGGAGTTCTTTTTTCACGTAAACGTAAACGTCGCAGATTTTTATGAGCCGAGAAGCCTATTTAGAAACTGACCCAGAAAGCGGGCGCACAAAGGCGACTAGCCGTACACACGCGAGACCTTCGCGAAACTTCCCAGATGGAAGCGGAGAGAAAAAACAGATATAGTCGAAAAGGAGAGGAACGAAGAAAGTCGCAGCGAAATCCTTGACGGTTCGGTGTGAACGTTGTGCGATACACGGGCGGCAAGTTTGCGAAAATACGCTGCGATCCTTTCAATTCTTCGTACGCTGCATCTTACAAGTATGTATTTGGACGCACTAGCCAATTTCTAGCAATAGCACATGAATATTAACGGGATATACACGTATTCCTTCTATAAAAAAGAAAAAAAAATAGCTACAGGAAAGAACAACATTTTTTCGTCCAAGATTTAGTTCTCTGCGAGAAGAACGAGTTTGAACATTTGTCCGAAACTATACTTAAACTTGGCTAATTACCATGGCATTGCTAAATAATCGACAGAAAATTATGCTGTATGCGAAAATAAGAAAAGTTGGAAACGAGTATAAAATAACGTAATATAACTTTCTGTATCCATTCGCATCGATGATTAACGTAGCCCGGCACATCGCAGTCCGAAGAACCATTTTTACCGATTCCCTCGCGTAGAACGATATAAGCCGTACTGCACCGACCCATTCCCCAGGATCAACTTCGAAGCACAGCCGTTTTACTCCTTCGTTGTGGTTCCAGTGTCGCTCACACCGTCGTCGACGAGAGCTCCGACACCGCAAGAAAAATATTTCCTTTCCCGCCTTCCTTTGTTTTCCCATCACCGATTGATTCTCCGATCTCCGCTCTTTTATTCCATCAGCTCTTTTGCTTTAGAAACGAACTTGTCAAGTTGCTGGAATAGCGGTAGTGTTTTAATTTGTGCCGAGCAAACGGTGGGCAAATTGGGGATAATTACCACAACTTTCGGGGATGTAGCGAGGATGAGTCGGGAATTATCACATTCGCGAATATTTGGATTGAATATCTGAAATCGATGTGGAAATTTATCTTGGTAGTTATTGCAGGAAATCGAGCAATTTGTCGACTTTTATGAACACGTTTATAAACGTTGAAAAGATTTCTTTCTATTTGCTTCATCCTTTTCCATCTTGCTGAAAGAAACTGTAGAATTATTTATAATGATAACTGTAGAATTACTATTTTAAATGCATACAGGAACGCTAAAACGTATAAAACGTCCCAAATGTAATATTCCGTATAATATTTAGGGAGCAAAATGTATCTCTTGTTAGAACCTGTTTCTTTATTCGTAGCTAGAAAAAAGAAAAGAAAAAGAAGAAAAAGAAAAATAGGAAAAAAGCTAGGTTCTTACTTATTTTCCATTAATTACGAATATTTTTCTCACAAATAAGGAAAACGACACAACAAATAAGAAAAAGAAAGCGAATAAATTTATTTCAAATAAATATCCTATTACTTTGAAAGGTATCACAGAGATTTATAGGCATAGGTAACGAGCAATTAATCAAACAAATATTATCGTTACATGGTAGCTTATTATAAATACAAATAATATATATCACTCGCAGATATTTTGCGTTTTCATATATGCTTTAGTTACATATTATATCATTAGCCTATAATATACATCGCCGAATTAATTGCATTAAAGTATTACTTAATATAGAAAGTTAAGAAGCCTTATACAAATAAATATGCCAAGTCATCATACAATTTCCAAACTTCTAGCCAAATATTATATAAGAACGATTCCTACCATTCGATTCTAAAACACAAACACAAATATAAGAGTAACATCAACGTTTCAACATTCACGCCTGCAATTCCCTCAAAAAGGGTATCGTATTCCAAAAACGTACGATCCAATTACCAGCTACCCATCAATCCACGAACAGCAAGTCACTGCCATAAAACAACCACAAAAAAACTGTACCTAATCCGTTTCAATTCTCGTTATACGAGTAATACGAACATCAACTGAAATCGATCCTCGAAACAAGCCTGCCCATTTCCAACCTTCGTCCGTAAGCAGAAAACGACGATTGCTCGAATAATTAAAACATTTTCCATCCATATGTAACACCGTGACAAAGAAGTCGGAAACAACGAAGACGAAGAATTGCCGGTTCTCTCGGTTTGAAACACGGCGTCTGACAGAGCGGACACGAAAGATGATTCTGAAAAACCAGCTGCGAACGGCAAAAGGACGGGAGGGGGGGGGGAGCGAGGGAAGTGGCATGAACAGGAGAAACGCGAGAAAGAAGGAGAACAGGGGTTGCACGGGGATGCGCGGCGGTGGCAGGGATTTGATCTCTCGCAGGCTGCGGTGTGGGGCAGGTCAGTGAACGCGGTTCCAGCAGGCAGCTCCAACGGGAACACCCCGGGACACCCTCGCCCTCTTCGCTCGCTCACTCGCTCGATATCTGGAAACGACGCCTGCAAGCTCCACAGGAAAGAGGGGAGGAACGCTAGAAGCCATGGATATGGTAGAAATAGGCTTCCAATCGTTTCTACGACGTTGCGTGCAATTAGAATGTGTTAATTAGATGTTTAGGGATGAAGAATGGACGAAGAATGGACGAAGAATGGACGAGAAATGAACGAAGAACCGGACGAGTGGAAACGATTAGGATTTGGTTTGCATTAGCCTCGGAGTGGTTTAAATATGTGTCGAAATTTTGCGAGAGCGCCAAGTACCGGTGTTCTTTAAGCTAATTAACTCGCTTTAATGTACATGCATTGAAGCGATTATTTAGATAATTGGATTTTCTTTCGTTCGCCTTGTGTAACTTTTTAATGCTACTGAAAACGTATTTTCTTCAGAATTGGCAAGGGTTCTTCTTAATCCTGCGACGGGATATTATCCATCTCCTCGAATTCTAACAAAAATAGAAACAAAATTTATATAATATCATTGTAATATTTTTTCTATGCAGTATTAATTTTCATTATGGTATTTAGCGAATTCCCTTTCGCTATTTTTATAGTATATTACGGTATTGTACGATATTCTTTTTTTTATTACCGATGCATTGAGACGATGAAAAGTATCGATATCAATGTCAATGTCTTCTACCTTGCGTCGCCTCGTGAATACTGTGCAAACCATTCTTCGTCGAAGCTTTGTCGTCAACGTTATTTGGTATTCGATATTTGTAGCATTCAAAATTTCGAAAATTAGTGTTGGTTTATAAATCTAGCGTAAATCTAGGCAATAAAGCGTCGTCGGAAATCTGACCTCGCGTGAACGAGACCTATTCACGATGGCAACAGTATAAATCTCTGAAATCTTTCAAAGGCAGACTCATCGCATTTTACTAGAAGTATGAAGGCCATCGTGATAAAGGAACACGGCTAGAAATGGAGAAATAACGGCGGTCGCCGCTTTTGATCCCACCGGATCATTTATGAATTGGGAGTTGAGCGAAGAAATCGTAGGCGAGATAAGATCTTCTTTTGAAGAACACGTACGCTGATTCTATCGACGAATCCTGACGTAAAGAACATCGGTGAAAGGACGAGTAGCAGGCTATCTATGAACGATAGACTGAATACAGAATAGGCTTTTGGAAAAAAAAGACCAGCTGACCAACGCACGAGATTTTATAGAAACAGAGCTGGATGAAGCGACGACGAAGGTACAAGATCTACTCCATCTAGCTAGATTGAATTTACATAAAGAATAAGACATCCTTCGAAGAAGCTTCGTTTCCGGCTGCAGATTTGCCATGCAGATTGAATAGTCTGTTAGTCAGGATTTCGATGAATTTGAGAATTGGGTCGTTACAGGGTATGCTGCGAGAGAGGATGTTTAAATGTTTTACCAACGAACGACGGATGACATTACGTTGAAAAGATGCGACTTCGAGGTCGAGCCAACGGAAATTTTTACGTAATCTCTTGATTGTTGCCATATTATATGCCATGTATATATATTATTCATGTGTGTTATTCAATGTTTCAGTAGGGTAAACTAGTATCAAAACTAAAGAGGAGCGAGGGTAGTGAGTTAAATGTTTCAAAATCTGTTACATTGATACAAATATTAGTTACATATATGGCGAAAATTATCATTGAACGCACGTTCATATTTCCGCAGATTAGATACGCAGTACATATAATAACGGTAAAATATAACTTTTCAATCAAATAAAATTCCTTTATCTTAATACATCATTTTTTGTTAAAACAGACTTTTCTAGTCCGAGTAACGATCCCTTTATTCATTTTCTGCCTATTTAATCTGTAAATTACACGAATTATAATCTTTACAACGAATCAAATGCTTCATCAGCTAATCACGAACGTCGTTGATTGCTAATCGATGACAATTTAAGGCATACGGTTATTCATAGTTGTGCGTGGTAGCGAAACAAACGATAGGTAATTCAGCAAGCAGTTCCAGCTGTCGGAATCGTAATTCACCGTCGTATTCTACACACACACACACACACACGTCCATCGCGGCCCATACCCCGATGCGGACTATAATACAATATGATAGACGACACCATGGAAAATGTTCGAACAAAACGACTGCGATTTCCATTTACATCGACGCTTCAATCGACTGAATATTCAGCGTAGCTTTAAATGACGCGATAAATATCGTAACGATAAAAACGACACTCGCTGTTACAACCAAGTTACAGTGTGTCTCTACAATCTTGGATGCCAACAGATATTTCTTTTACATTTAAACCTTGAGTGCCTATCGTGGAGTTAATTGTCAAGAAACCAGCCTAAATTTAAAATTAAAACTGATAATGGTCGTAACGTTTTTCCTCGTAATACCAATAACGATCAATTAAGAGAACGGCGAACGATTTCTCACGATCGACTTTACATTTTCTCGCGATAGTCACAGCAGACAGTGTCGGATTTTCCTTTCGGTCGAAGATCGACAGGAGATGGACGGTTTCCGTCTGGGGCGTCGACGTGACCGGTAAAGACAGATCGCTCGATTTCTTCCAGACCACCTCTGAGTCGCGTCGTGTCTTTAATAACAAAAGCGGTGAGAAAGAATGACATTAATTCGCAGCATCTAATGCAATTTGTTATGCGACAAACTACGCGTAGGAAAAGGATTGGGTTTCAAACTCTTTTTCTTCTTCTTCGCTGCTAGCCAATCTTTCCTTGGTCCTTCGTCGTCGTCGTCGAGAAGATTGATTCGATATACGACTCCGTAAAAAGTATCTACCCGGTTTTACTTTTCTTTAAAGGAAGACGAAGGGGAAACGGCAGCCAAGGAAGAGGAGGAAGGGGCAAAGACGAGGATGAGAATAAAAGTGGAAGACGAATCTCATTAAGCTCGCGACTGAAAGCTCTGAAACAGAATCACCAGAGATTTTATTAGCTCAGATTTTACGAATCGGCATTGTCGATGTACGCTGATGCGATATTCTTTTCTTTTCCTTTTTCGTTCTTTCTCTTTTCTCATGAACACTCACGGGGATTCGCAGGTATGAATTCCTTGGTGAAGCTGAACAGCGAATTTTGAGAAAGAAAAAAATCTTGTTCGTAAAGTCTTAGCTAACATGAGAGATAAAAGGAGTTTCTGAAAGGTACTTATTACTTCTTGATAATTCGTGGCTGGGTTTATTTAGACTTGTATTTCTTTAAGGCGTTCGTCTTGGTCTACGATGACTGTGTTTATCTAGTAAATTGGTTGAATCAAGCAACAGAATATTATAGATTCTGAAAGTAGAAAGTTCATAGAATAAGAAGTATAATTAGTGAAATTGCAATCTTCCACCGCAAATCCAATCAACTACCAACCAAATAGAACGTAACTCGCACAGACGTTCGTTTTTCGCATGAATTTAATCGGTCGAGTTTCTAAAACAGGACGTGTCCGTTGAAAGTCGTCCAAAAGTGTCGCCTACCTCTAAGAACCTCTTACTGCTTAATCGACTTGTAATATTTCTAATACAAATAATTAATTATGTAATTGACTATATGATTTTATTCGCCTTCTTCAGCTCTCCGTAAAAATCCTTTTGTTTAGTAGCTTAATAATTTACTAATAGTATTAATAGTTTTCCCACAACGAATAATAGGTTCATAACTTTTTACAAGTCGATGTATGTCTCGAAAAATGTCCATTCTCACAATACATTCACAAAGATTCAAATTGAAAGTGACGCGAAATTTGCGACAGTCTGCGGTCAGAGATGATTGCCATGTTTGTGCGAATGATTTAATTTTCCACCGTTTGGGTATCAAATAACAATGATACTTTTTAGATCTTAGGGAATTTTTAGGGTAGAAAATTTCAATCCACCTGTTGATGTGTAACGCTCTCCTGGCTTTTGACGATACTTCTTTTAAAAATCGATATTCTTAAGCTACTGGTATGTTCGTTATTCTGCATGCATTTGAATCGTGGATATCGGATTAGGTTTTGGTCATTTTTTATTTTCCGTTCACGACGCCGTAAGGTGGTGGCCAGTCAGATGACGATCTTTTACAGAAAACGGCAGGCGGTAAACGGAGTAATTGGCACTTGGAGCAAACTCAATACATCAATGGTATTCATTTTTAATCGAGTTATAACTAACAGACATTTCTTACAGCCTGGCGTGCATGCATTTGCGACACAGGGCTTTCATCGGATGGATCGGCAGAACATCCAAGCTTGTCCAATTGTCGTTTATGATATGCATACTATACGCTATAGATAAAATATAAGAGTTCCGCTTGGGTAAGATCGTTATATTCGGCAGTTGCGACGCTTCTTAAGCTGCTTGGCAATCAATACTAACGCATACGCTGCTATCGGCGCAAAATTATTATTAAGGCTGTGTTATACATGTAGGAAAAAAGTGTTGAAAACGTTAAAAATTATAGAAATCAGAGAGGTGACAATACCTCTAACTAATTTGTCACATTTCCACTTAGGTTCCATTTCTTTTCAGTTATGTTCATAAAAATATATAGAAATGCGACAAAATCCGCAATCCGTTTAACAATTATAATTATATCGAAAAAATCTATATAATATAGGTATGCGTAAGTAAATAAGTCAAAACTGCATTAATCCTCGACCCAACGGAAATTGCAAAATAACAATTACATCGCAACTAACAATTACCTTACACCACGATTACTTTGCAAAAGTAACAAGATAAACGTCCCACGATCGATATTTCTAATTAAAACAATTTACGAATGCCTGTGCGATTCACTGCAGTGGGACAAAAGCGACGCGGTAATCCTCGTTCAACTAGAACCGCATATTGTCCGAAAGTGGGACAATGTCGTTTCCTTAAAGTCACGTGCGTCGTGTATCCGTCGTGTCTTCACTCTCCAACTCTCCATGCGTAATTTCGCAGAGGCATACGCGCCTCCACTCGCCAATTACACCACGTTACCAGCACGATTACGAGGACAACCGGACGATCGAATGGTTTTTGCACCGGTCCGCAATGGTTACAATCACCTGACGTCTTGCGATGCACTCGAGATACGTGGTAATTGAATCAAAGATGGAGGCCATTTAGGTTCTCATGTAAATTCGCAGGATTATTTTTTCTTTCTTTTCTCTCTTTCTTTCTCTTTTTGTTTATTTGGAGATTGAGAACTCTGAGATTGCAGTGGCTCGTCGGGTTTTGCTTCTTGGAAAATGGTGAACGTATTATATCAGGTTGTGTAGTAAGTAGACTACGGATATTTGTACAAATTCCTAGTTCTACTAATATATTTTACTATTACTATTACTATTACATTTTACTATTTTATTTTTATTATTCTTGTTATATTCTTGGCATGTATTGCAAGCATAGGTAATACTAAGGTTACAAATATAGGTAAGGAAGTAATAACGTTACAAAAGTACACGGGGAGATATATACGTGTAGGAGCATTAAATAACGATCTTTCTTTGATACAGCGTTCATTTGCTACTGCTAATAGTAACTAATATCGCACTGTCCTAACCGAAGGTATGCTGTTTAGAGTTCGAGGCAAATTGCTCTAATTCTCGTTGCACTCTGCATCTAGTAGCGTTAATTCTAAGTTATGAAGTAAACGAATATACGATATGACTGACGTGTTAGATTAAAGAAAGAAACAAATATCAAATAATTATCACTTATTATACGATTTTCTTCTATAAAATTGCAAGAAACAACTGCAAAACACGGTCTATAGTGGACGTTTTATATTAATCCACTATAATAACGAACGTGTTGGTTTTCAATTAATTTCACCATATCGTTATACATTGTTCGCAATACATTGTTCACACAGTAAGAAAAAGTATAAAAGGTGTGCAAAGTTTTAACGTAGCCATAGTCTCCGAAATAAGAGGTTACGGTTACTAATGGTTAGAAATGAACGAGAATCTGGATAGGCACCTTCAAGTTTTAGCGCTTTCATCGTTCACTGTAGCATGAATATACACATATATGGAAGAATCAAACTATATAAAATATAATTGACTATGTTGTACTACAAATGTTATATCGTACTTATGAGGGGACTATCGATTAATTAGCATTAATTATCGATGATTGATTAATATTTTTGTTATTAGCCATTTCAAATATCGCGCAAGATTTATTTCAGTCATAGTCAAATGTTTAGATGTAAATATCTGTATAGGCAAGAAGTACATCAAATTTCTCGATAACGTTTCAAATGTTTAAATCGCAACTATTTAAAAAGTCATAAATATATGACTAATGTATTTTATATTTTAATGGGGCGATTATAATCTCTATATCTCGGAATCAAAGGAGATCTACTTCCTTGGAGTTATATTTTTAAAGACGATAGTCACACATTTGCTAGATATGTCAAATAATATCTTCCAAACGCAATTCTTCTCGAAATTCTGTATCCATCACACCGCGTATAAAATCAATCCTATCTGCTCACGACCGGAATTACGAGCCAAGAATCTCCATATCTGTTGTCACTCGATGTTCCACTATTCGAATCCGAAGATGCTACACATTTTTCGAACCGTATGAATTCGTCGGCGTGCTTGATAGACCGACGAGTAATTGCGTGTGTACACTTAAATCGTCCGTGTCGCTGCACGGGGTTGAAGCTTCCTGCATTCTAATAGATGGGCGGCGCATCGATCGTACGAAAGCGAAGAAGCCGGTGAGCATCGACCAACCAACCTAAATCTGGCTGACCGGGTTCGAGCATGCGAACCCGTCGGCTTTCGGCTTTCGGCTTTCGGCTTTCGGATACAACCGTTTTCTCATTCTGCAGCTGTGCATTATCTAAACACTGCTTGGACATCACCCCGTCGAAACTGATTCGCTATCTTTCGTAGAAAGAAGAGATATCAACGACGCAAACTCACAGTGGCTGTAAAAAGTTTCTGTACACCGCTGCATTTATCATTGTATTTTTATGCTAATTGTGCAATTAGATCGAACTATATTAACCCTTCAACCGCGTTATAATTAACGATCGGACAAACAAACAATAGCTTCGTTGCTTCGATATGCCAGCGTATTGATTCGATCGACGCCCACGAAAAACCTTCTCGAGTACGTATCAACGCAACTCTTTCTATCAATAATACTAAAGTGGGATATTAGATAACAACGTTGTAGTAAACGCGAGTGATTTTATCATCCTAAATTCTTAGAGATGCGATATTTATTTTCTTGTTCGTTCGAAAATTATTCCCTATTAATCGAAGACGAATCTCAGATTAGATGAGTGCGAAGTAAAGATTTCCAAATTTATCTGTATTCGTTCAACATTTTTCTCATTGAAATTTATAATTAGATAAGATTAACAAAAAGAGTCATGAACTTTGTATATTCCTTCGAAACGAAGTTTTTCAATATTACTGGCATTGCTACGAAATACTATTAATTTATTTCAATTCATTTGGAAAATGTTTCGTATATCTTAGAAACAATATTTTGGAATGTAATTGAGATCAAAATCAACGCAAGAAAACGTTCAAATTTACTAACATTCGATAATCGCGGTTGATATCCAATCGAAATAAAATAAAATTTCATTCATTCTGCTATTCACTCAGCTTAGATCTCTTTGAATTAATTAGGAAACCGATTTCTAGTTTTTATAAATTATCCAAAATTAAATGTCAATCCCATCCTTTTCATTAAGATTGCTACTGCCAAACTCTTCTTTTATTCAAAACGTGACTACAGAACATATTCGAATTCGTTCGACGATTCCAACATATTTTTTTTACTGTCCAAACAGGCGATCGAGATGTTAGTGCTAGAATTCAAATTAATTCTCAATGAGGTTCGTCAACGTGCGCAACGCACAATCGCGCGTCGTTCTTGCGATATTAAATAATACCATGGACGTGAGGTCGTTCCGATAGAACAATGGACGATAATACAAAGATCCAGTTAAAAGTTGAAAACGATCGAACGTGGGAGGACTTGAATACTATGCGAAGGAAATTGATGGTTGCGCGGGGAAAATTTCTTCCGACAATAGAGTGTTTCCGTTTTATTCGATTGAACAAATATTTTCCTAAATCAAGGTAAAAATGAAAAACAGTAAGAGATTCGTATAACCTGTTTTAGAAATAGAAACATCGTTAGAAAATTAAAATTATTCTCTATTTTTAAACAGAATAATGAAGAGAAAACATTTAAATGAAGAAAAAGAAGAGAAATCGTTGTTATCCTGCAATAAAATATCGCGAAACAAACGAATAATGCACAATGATGGAAATATTGTGTTGAAATATGGAAACGCGATGGAATATTTCACCGCCATATAAAAAATTTAAACGGTTCGTTGTATTAAATTATAATTAACGAGCGCTTTAAGATCCCGGTGAATTTTTGAACAAAAAATGGCAAATTTTCACTTCATTCGTTTCATTGTTATAACATTCATTCTCTATCAACCGTGATATTTATAAAAGTGCCGGCTTCATGCTTTAATTATATCACAATCGTGCATTAATCCATAACTGAACAATTCATTGTTCTTCATATTTTGATACTCAAATCGACAACCTCTAAGTATCATAACTTCGTTAATAGATAATTTTCGTTGGGGAGTAAAATATAATCTAAGTCTAAATATAATCTAAGTAAATATAATCTAAGTCTGTAGTACGTCTACGATCTAACATCTAAAGTTGAAAGTTAAGTGCCTTTGAAATAGTACTATGCCTTCTTATCAATCAAAATTACCAGTCTTTAATACATGTGTAACATTCAGTCTTTCCTCGCACATTTTCTTTCTTTGAAACTCTTCAAAACGCACTACAATTTTTCTGATTAATCTGACGCTAGAGACAATTTTGTCAGTTCTGTCATCTTATTCAGCTGTTAGTCCGGAATTTTTCAATTAATTTCCTGTTCCTTTTGCGAATATTTCGGAAACCGAGCGAATCCACCCCTTACATGTATAGGAAGAAGGTTATTCGAAATAGTAAGTGTCGTTGACTTTTACAACATACTCAAAAATCATGGAAATCAGAGACTAGTCAGCTTTTTCATAGTTTCACCCAATCATAAAACTAAAAATCATTGTAACGTTAATGATGTTCTACTTTAGCTATGAAAAGTTGTCGCTTACCGTACTATCTTTAACTTTAACTGTACCCTTTAACTTCAGCCGCGAAACTAAACGGCACTACGTTATTCGATACGTTAAAAGCTATGTATTAATATAAATTTATATTTTTTCAGGCACTTCGATACGACAGCAAACGAAGAGCTGGAGAGCCGAGCATAAAGCTGCGAGAACGCTTGGAATAATAATGGGAGCGTTCCTCCTTTGCTGGCTACCATTTTTCCTTTGGTAGGTAGAGACTACGTTACGATCCAAGTAATTCAAATTAACCGAATTGTAAGATACTTGCCGCACTTTCCCTTAAAACAAATGTGCCTTATTGGTCGGCAATATTCCGGTCATTTCGCTTGTCTGAATCGATAAGTCTAAAGATCCTAAATTAATATTGTGAATATTATGATTGTGAATTAGAATGGAAAAAATATAGAAAATGTGTTCTTTTTGTGTTCTTTTCGTGTTCTTTTCGTGTTCTTTTTGTGAGCTAAACGAATGGAGGAAAAGATTGTGTTATTAGTTTTGCTTTTTGTGGCATGTGTGTTGAAGTCATATATGGAAAATTTCGAATCAATCGGTCAACTGGGACTTTGATCTCCTGTTTGATGTCGTGTCGACCATCTCAGGAAATACAGCTCTGCAAACCTCTCCGATTCTTCTAACTTTACGAATGCGAAAACATCCGTTTCCACCCGTAGTTTCAAACACCTAATGCCAAAAGAATCGTTTCTTTTCTTCCTTTTTGGAAGGTTTAGATTAGAAAATCTCTTTAACGCTCGAGTATATACATATTTATATGTTTACTTCATATGTTATTACGTTTATATGAATTTTTCTTGCGCTATCGATAAAACGTATTTTTTTCCAAGTCATTCATTGTATGTGATACATATATTGAGTGACTACTACATTTCCTTTCACATATCCTCGTTTTCAAACGAAGCCATTCTTCATTAGGTTTTACGCTTCAATCACACATTATATATCAAGTTTTCATAGTTAGATGAAAGTACTATTACATGATACGAAATTTACTATACCTGAATTTAATTAATTAGTATTTAAATGCTGTATCGGATGCAAAAATGTACAATCACTTTTTATATTTACATATTTATATGAATGTTTTTCCTTGTGCTAGCACCAAGTAAAACCAAGGTTTTAACTAAACCTTCGTACTAACTTCTTTCGTTCTATATTCTGTATATTACAATACGTACTAGACTACGTACTATATACATATTCTTCTATATATATATTCTATACTTATATTCTTTTCGTATAAAACACTTGGATACTTTCCTATTTGTGTCGACTCGCGCATCTATCTACTCATAAATCTCGCGACCAGAAAAGCGAGACCCTGTTCCACATCAACGGCTCAAGACTAGACAGAAACTCCGATTCGTATCGGTCGCGTATAAGCACGGACGAGGTTCGCTAGGAGCTAGAAGCTTCTTCTGTTCAGCAGGATTTCGTTCCGACGGCCAAGTTTCACTACAGTCGGTGAATACTCACGAAAGTTGAGCCACGCGCATGTTTTATTAATGCAAAGCCGATCTGTGTGCATCTCGAGTCGAGTTTACCGAGAGTTTACTCCTCTTTTCGCATGCGATCTAACTGTTTTCCTGACTAAGCGAGGCGGCCACGGTGTTCCATAGGAAATGGCACTAGCTTCTTACCGCTGGGAATAATACGGCGACCAGCAGTCGCAGGATATTTCAGATTTAATGAAAATCGTCCGTGTCAAACCGCACTTCGAACGTTGCAGCACTTGCGGCACAGCTTTACGATACGACTCTTGAATACGTTGCGCGAAACTTTGATTTATCAGTTAAATTAATCGAGTTAACTGTCGTTGATAAAGATCCCGCTTTTGTTGGCGTGGAAATTTCGAGTTGGCGAAAGTTTCGGAATCTTCGATTCTAAAGCGAGAGTTCAGGCCAATAGTAGTTTTCGTTAAGAACTACCACGTGCTTAGATTTACATTCTACGAAAATTTCTTGTACTAATGAAGTTTATAGTGATATTTGTCTTGGTGGAGAACATCTTTCTGAGATGAGGAAAGTTTAAGAATTCAAAGATTTCGAAGCTTTCTTCGGGGAAATTAGGCACTTATTATTATTATCATTATCATCATCATCATCATCATCATCATCATCATCATCATCATCATCATCATCATCGTCATCATCATCATCATCGTCATCATCATCATCATCGTCATCATCATCATCATCATCATCAAATTCTTCTCTCAAAGCTTAAATAAAAAGCCAGAACCTAATAAAAGTTTTCCATTGAACATTTGATACGGTGTAACTGTTAGTTCCATCCCTTTAGCAAATCTGCTTCCTTTCTCCTTTCCTTCGTGCCCCATTTTGTGTTTTTCTCTCTCTTCTTCTTTTTTTTTTTTATTTGGAGCTCATAGTAATCCAATCTCACCACGAACGATACTTTGTAGAAGAACATCCAACCGACGTATAAATATTCTTCTTTTCTAGGTATCTAACGACGACTCTATGCGGCGAGGCCTGCTACTGTCCAGACACGGTGGTATCCGTCCTCTTCTGGATAGGTTACTTCAACAGCGCTCTGAACCCGCTTATTTATGCGTACTTCAACCGCGACTTCCGCGAGGCCTTCAAGGACACGCTGATGAGCGCCCTGCCGTGTTGTGCGAGCTGCTGGAAAACCCCGTCAGAGTTCGTCTAGCGAAAGAAACCCCCGTGAACAGTCGCGTCGAGCAAGCTGTGTTTTGCGATCCACAAAAGAAATCGGTATCGATTCATTCGTCGAGCGATCGTCCAACTTGCCGTGTTAGGAAACATTACAATAATGGACCTCGTTATCTGTCGATAATGTAACCAATCCAATCTACTGACTTGATTAATTCGAGAGTGATCGAAGGAATAACGAAAGACGGCGGTACTACGATAAAGAATAATATATGTAATGTTACTTGAAATTCATAAAGATATCGCTTTTGGAATATAAAGTGAAAAAACTATCTGACTGGACACTTTTGTACATCTACTAAAAAAAAAAAAAAAAAAAAAAAATGAAAAAAATAGTTTTGAATCGTATTGAATCATAATTGCAGTTTATTTATTTATTTATGAATCATAAATTGTGTAGATTATTTTGTAGAATTATTAAAGAAAATGAGAAAACGATCAAATGACAAAACGATTCTGCGATGCAATTTATAAAATATAATAAATAATTCATAAAATATAAAGCTTAAACTCTAATTAAAAAATACGTCTATTATGAGGAATATTGCTCCGAATATCATCAACAAGAAGCAATAGCTTGCACAACAGTTGTCTTAATAAATAAATTTGTTATTTAAAACTATTTTTCTTTTATTGTTAGTAGACTCAAAGGATAGTAGTTCGTGCACGTGTACATTGACTGATTAGAAGACGAATTTAGACTTTTAGTTTATTAAATTATCATATAAGCTTAGTTAGAAGAAGAAACAAAATTTAAAGAGAAAGAAATGTCAGCCTAAATAATTTCCCATTGTGTGTATAATTTCTTGTTTTCTGTGATTTTTTACCGCGGCAGAATACACTTAATTAAAAGAAAAAAGAAAACAACGAAAAGAGTGTTTCCTTTTCGTGAAAAACAAGATATTAACCAAAAGTTCATTACCGGTGAAATTAATGATCAGTGGATTTATTTCTTTAATTGGTCCGTCGCGACAGAGAACTTGATTCATATCTTAATTAAAGGCAAGCGGTCTCCTGCAAAAATACAATTTTCGATTAGTACTGCCGTTTCTTTCATTCGTTTGATTTATCATTTGCAAATTTGAGTAAGTAGAATTCGTAAGAAAAATTCGTGTTACACGAATAAATGGGAGACTGTGTTTTTAGTTTTCTATTAATTACCTGGAAAATACATGTTACGAAAATGGTCTGTTTTCTGTTATCTTTTCAAAATCCGTTAGTTTTATCTTACGCGTTTGTTTCACTCTGTTAGGAAGCGTATTTCAAGAAGAACGATGGTACGAACTCGATACATTCGCAATGGTCACAAAGTACAAAAGTTTCAGTGATTTCAAGCAGATGGATGAAAGTGGATTGTTGTTTCTATGAAATCGATACATTTAGAAATTGGACAGTTTACTTAACTTAACTTTATGAACAAAACATTTTTCTTATTTCTATTTCATTAAAGGAAGGTCATGTAATAAAATCTGTTAACTTGCACGCATTGTTGGAACGTATAATAGCCATCGATGGGACAATGGGAACGTCCGTGTGATAAAACCAGCTCATATTCATGGAACCTAAGCGAGATTCGTGGTACGCGTTGTCTTTGCCGATAAAATCGATCACGCTCGAACGGCCGTCACGCTTGGACGATTTATCAGCACGTTAATTAATCGTCGTCAGAAATCTGCGGCCGAGTCACGCGAATTTTGTCAAATTCTAAAACATTCAACGCGGAGAACGAATTTCACGCCATTTTAGACTGATCTTCAGGCAACTCTAATCTCGAATCAAGCCCATTCTAGAAACTTCTTGCCCGTGGATCGCAGTTAGTGGACCGTTGCGGTCACTTTCCTCGAATCGCTAAACTTTGCGCGTCTAATATCGCGTAGAAATTACGATTCGCCGAACCCACAAGATGGAGTTGAGATTAAATCTATTTGAACGGTTTGATTTCGATTTTAACACTTCGGCGTAGTAAACAATTCAATGTGATATGGATGCGTAAATGTAAATGATGTACATGTTTTACATGTTACATCATTTACATGCACATGCTACATCAAGCCTCAGAAGAAAATAGATTTCCGGAACTTTTTAATTTAATATTTGTAAGAGAGAATCTGGTTGATTGATGTAGTTTCACTTCTCAGGATAAACGAACGAGGATTGAACATCCTTAAAAATGCAATGGAATTACGAAACTTTTCTTCGTCTATAAACATACTCTTACCGATACTATCGCATCTCGTTTTCTGTTCCATACTTTCTGACTGCCAAAAGAAAACTTTACGTTTTAAAGCGTGAAACGTTCAGCAAAATTTTCATGCCAAGTAAAGAAATTATGTAAAAAAATATCGAGCAGAAGAATTGAACAGACGCTGAAATAAAATTTAAGAAAACGTGTCAAAGAATATTAAAAATTCCGTGCTATTGTTCGAAAAAGAATATGGAAAGGAACTAGAATCACAATTGAAAAGAATATTACCGTTTAGTTTCGTTTGAAATAATAATTCACAAGTATCTTGTTTGATTTGATTTATTTGATTTCACCATTTTCTACTATCTTCTAAACAATCAACATACTCTGCCTTAAAATTCTCTTGCAATTAATTTTCTTTCGCGATAAGTGCGAGGTCGATATACCTATCGAGCAGAAGTTGCTCCTGCATGACGAAGTGCGTGTCAGGCTGCCTTTGGACAGGCGTCGCTGCGGTCACTTAACACCGGCTTCGGACGAGCTGTTTGTGGCAAATTGCCGCAGCGGCGACTGCTTGGAAGAACGTATCTATCCTTTTTTCGTTAGACGGAACAACTTTGTATCCCTGTTCTTCCAACGTCGCCACCGCCGCTGTCGCAATTTGTCGCAAATCGTTCGTCTGAAACCGATCTTTTCGGCCCGGTATAAACGAACGACTTTTGTCCGAGCGATATCGCTGTGACCATGTCTTCCTTTCTTTCACGCAGTTAAGAACAACGAAGGCAGACATATTGTCGGAGCGATATCGCAGTCGTTCCTCTACACCGGGCTTTAGATCTCCATGCTCGATCTCCTATCGCTGTAACGCTATACTCTATACTGTGTCCATCTTTTTAACTCATTCTTTCCCGGTGGCCAACTCGATAGATGTATCGACATCGTCATTTTTTAATATTTCCGTTTAAATTAACGATTTCAACATTAAATAGTACATTTCGTCACTGGAGTTGTTAAATATTTGCGAAGATGAGGCTAAAAGCCGAATTCCGTCTCTTGGGTTCGATGACACTCGACAAAGTCGATTCGATGGATTTGGCGTGCAACCGGAAGCTCGTAAACGAATTGGCTGGTCAGTCGAACGAAAGATTGAGACTCGACGCGAGCATTAATAACAACCGGAAACGGGGGGAGAACGACAAGTGAATTCTTCTATGTCTTTCGTCGGCACGCAACGAAATTGCAAATTTCGACAGAGGTTCACGTGCCGGAAACACGTCGCCCTGTAAACGTTTTAAGACTTTATAGATGGGGCTCGTTAAATCGGTATCTTGCGCGCTTTTCGTTCGCCAGCCGTACTTTATGACATCTGCTTGCTGGAATGGCACATTCTACGAATCTTTGTTTTATTTTTAGACACGACTACACAGTACAGCTACCTTTTAGATCAAAGGCAAATGTATTATGTGAAAATGTTTTCAGTGTTTAACAATGTCGTTCGAGTTTTTACTGAATTTTTTGTCCTTCCTCTAGTTCATCGAAGCGGAAAGATTTAAAATATGTTCCGAAATATTTTTTCTGTAATTTCCCTGAAGCGGGACTGGAGCCAGGATGGAGATATTTCTCGGATACTTAGTAACATGAGAAACAAAGCGACATTCTCATCGATGTTGTTAAAAGGTTATCTTTTGTGTTACGCTTTGTGAATGTTATATTCTGAAGAAAAATCGGCGACTCGTTTCGCTTCCAATATGACATAATTATTAAATTTATAATACATTATGTACATTGTAATACAATCATCGTTGTGTTTCGAAACCTTCTTCTTCCAAAATGCAGTTCTTAAGAAATGATAAAGCAACTTGTAAGATATAATTATAATACTTTCTCCAATAATTTAGAAGTTACGTAGAAATTCTGTAAGTGTAATAAATATACATAATAGGTTCCTTAATGTCATTGAAAATATATTTCAACGATCAGATTATGTTTAAAAAATCATGCTATTTGTATATACAAATGTATGTATGTATGTATGTATGTTCATTGAATAAATGACTGGCTTGGAATTAGCTCGCAAGATGTTTGAAGTCGCGTTTAATTTGTAAATAAGTTGTCAAACGTAAACGAAACGTAGGTTAAAGACAAACAGTGCTACCTAGCTGTAATTAGAGAAGAACAAATGCTGTATTACCTGTAACGCGATACTTATTAAAAATGAGATTGTTGCGAGGAAAGAGCGTCGAGCTACGTTTAATAAAAACTGAAAATAGACAAGATGAACGTTCATCCGTTGAGTCTGAAGTATGTACATAGTTTTTAATCAGTATAACGTAGACCACGCAAAGTCTACATCGTAGAACAAATTGTATAAGCAGAATTCATTAATACCGGATCCTGATATAGCTTATAAATCGATTAAAATTAACATGCTATTATATTAAGATTATTGCTATCATTGAATTATACTCGTTTATACACATATAGAATTTACGTTTCTCTTTAGAAAGTTATCGCTTGAAGAAATGACAAAATTGACCGATACTCGATATGGTTATAAGAAAAGATGCTAAATTCCTTCATTTATTTTCCATCTTCGTATTAGATGATTCAAAAATCAATCCTACATCTTTTATTTTAAAGATTACAAAATTCGTTCCCATTATAAATGGAAATTTATGCATCTAAAATACATTTCTGTCCGCTTACTTTAAACATAATGTTTATTAAGATAGCCCTACGATAAAATCATGCAAACATAGTTATAATTCTCTGGATTTCAAACGATTAATAAATGTAAACCTTGTTTTGTAAGCGTAACGTCCATATTTTCTCTTATCATAAATAGAGTTACATATGTATGTATACTTACGGGCAATGTATATCGGACTAAAATTCCCAAATTCAATTAACCGTAAGATTTTCGCAATTTCTTCGCAATTTCTTCGCAATTTCTTTCTTGATGATAAGCCTTTCATTAAGAGTTTGTATTTACATCTATTTGATGCTCCTTCAAGATCCGGTAGTAAAAAAGCTCAGCTTATACAAGCTTACGAAACCTTCTGAAGCGATAAAAAGAGTAGAAAAGAAACGTACGTATTGCAAGGAAAAACAAAGAAACTACGAGTGCACAATGGACGGTTGAATTTTACTGAACATTCTCTCCATCTATCTACGTACGATACGCAGGGCCAAGTTTCCGCTTGGTTCCACGTACCACGTCGCGTCGCGCTCGCCATTTTATTCCCGCTGCAAGTAGCGAGTCGAGTTTTTCTTCTAGAACAAGAAAAAGAAAAGAAGCGAAAAAGGAAGAAAACCGGAAAAAAACGTCGCGAACGCTTCATTTTTCATTCGTATGGCCTATTGTACGCGTCTAGACTGTATAAATGTACTATAGCAATAATTAATCGAGCACTGTACATACATTGACGAAGAACAATTTTTCTCGTGAATGCAAGAATGCGTGTCGTAAGCTTGCGTGACGTGTGATCGTCGTTTTTGTAAATTGGTAAGTCGCGAATGATCACGGCCAGAGCGTGCCGTGCGCAGCGTTGACATGTATTTTACGTGTTGCTTATGCGTACACAATTCACTCCCCTTTAATCCATACGCTCAGCGTCCCCCAAGTGCGATTCGTTAGTTATGATTGTTACTATTATTATTATTATTATTATTATTATTATTATTACTATTATTATTGTTATTGTTATTGTTACTATTGTTATTATTATCACTATTATCATTATTGCTACTGCTATGGTATGATTTGCATCGTTCAGCAGTCGAGCGGATCGAGTAGGTTCCCGATGGGTTAACTGGCGAAAATAATAGAAGTAATTTTTTATCGGTACAAAAACAGTCGAGAGGGTAACCGGACCGCTTTTCCAATGTCAGTGACAGCTGTCCGAACGAGTTTAGCAAACTATGGCCAATTTTGCTCGCGTGAAACTAGTGCATGCGTGATTAATCGATAGTAGGTAGATAGTAGTTCGTAATTTCGATGAACGATACGATGCAGGCTCGTAATTTGAGAAATATCGTAACACGCTTTCTTATACGTAACTCTCGGATGTCTAATTTTGTTCTCTTGTTTTCATGCATTTGTTTTATTTGTTTGCGGGGTGGGATTAATCGTTAATATGATTTACGATATCTATTGCATTAACTTCTTTACTGTGTTTCATAGGGATAATTTATTACTTTGAGAAAATTAACTCTGTCATATAATAATCTTCGTTATTATGTTTCACAGAAAGTTTATTATCTTAGAAATCGAATATTTGGGAATCCTAAACGACGCGGTTTTGTCTGTTCTACTGTTTTTAATTCTAGCCGTGTGTTAAACCTAAAAAGAAAAAAACAAACAAAAACGACACTATTTTAAGCTTTTAGATATTAAACTTGACAAAATTGTGTATCATTTTAATTTATCAGTAACATATATCTACATGTAGTGTACAATAACATATTTATATTACTATATAGAGAAATGTAATCACAAATAATAATACGCAAAAAAGTTCAATCATATTTCCTTCCTTTTGTTTCACAAACACGTCTACGCGTCTAAAGAGGGATAAAAGTCGCCGGCTTTGTTCGCTCGAACGCTGTCACTGACCCACGTATACGTCACCGGCAGTCTCCTCGATTCGCTCGAATTTCCGATTAATTCTATTCGTTACATTCGAATTGTCCGACGATAATGACAATCGCCTAAAACGTTGCGCGTCTGTCGATTCGACGTCGATATGCCGACAGAGAACCGTGATATCGGAAAGGGAATTATATCTCGAGCAATTAGGCAGCGCTGATGGTATTGTTACACGTGACAATACAAACTGATGTGCTAGATTTTTCGATAGCATCCGGACGGACATTTTGACAAATACCTATAATTTTGACTTCTTATCGATTCTGCTACATCCATATCACCTTTCACAATTGAACTAATATTATTTATGAAATTTTATAGGTTATAATTTACAAGTTATCGATATTAATTTAATAAAATACATTTAATAAAATACTCGCTCGTCAATAAATTAGAGGAAGCGCGGAAACGTATGAACACCTAAGTAAAGTGATAAAAAGTCATTTGTAAGATGTAATAATTTAGTTAAAAGAAAGTGAGAAAAATAACATCAAACAGGAAATTTATTACTTTGAAAAAGAACTTTAATCGATCGAGAGATTATATTATATGAAATCGCTTTATCTTTTTATGCAGGCCATACTAATCTTTAAGCGATATTAAATTTCCGATGGAAACCGTAATTTATGAAATTATAAACTGAGTTTGCAAGATTACAGAAATTTTCACGGAGAGAATTTTATTTTCCATTATAGATCCAACTTCGTCGTCCGAACTAGAATTCTTAACAAATCCGCTTTTAGAGATTTCAAGAATTTCAAAGCTGCTATAAATTTACACTTCCTACAAATATATACTTTGCGGTTCAGTTCTTAGCTTCAAAGAAGCCATTCCCCTCAGTCTTTGCTTTTCATCTTCCTACGAATTAGTAGCTACACCTGTCAATCTTAAATATTCATTTCTCTTTGCATTCTACCTGAACATTTTCAAACAACATATTATCCTAATCAAATTTGATGAAATTGCTACTAAATACGATTTTTAGGCAATAATCTATTGTACTTATTACATGATAAATATAATTACAAGTAAATTGTAAATAAATTTTTAAAAATATTAAATTTAATGTTTGTTAAACAATCTCCATTTTTCTCTTTTAGTATAAACAGGCATTATTTTGATTAATAGACACAATGGAAATCGTTAGTTTAAAATTTATTAAGCAGTCACATCGGCGCAAACAGATAAACTTTAAAATAAAATTCTTTTGAAAGAACTTCCAGATAATGGATAGTTGAGGCAAGAATCGAACGAATTCGAGGAATTTGGAATGGAATTTAGCTTGTTAACATCTAAGAATCAAGTGACAAGCATTTAAAGTGCCGCTTTCGACGCACCGAATTGATCTTTATTTCTCTATGTAGAATACACGGAGTTACATTGGCTGTCACGTTCATAGCGTTCCCGTTCGTAGCGTCACTGTGTAATCGTTATCAAACAGTACGCAGAGTTAACGTCGCAAACTGTAGCTTTCATGTAAAACGAATCGAGGGGAAGAAGGAAAGGTATGTGATCTTGTCATTGAGCGACACACCAACATTCTGAGAAATCAAATTGATCGACTTAATTCTGTATCAAGTTTTCAATTTCATTAGCCAGGTACACAGTGAATATTCAATATTTCGAAGAGCAAAGGACTTTCTTTCATGAATTTATTCATTACGGGTAGATAATCACGAACTTTAGAGAAAATTTCGAAAAATAATGTTTACAATTATTATGTCATTTTTCTCTACATTTCAGTTTATCGAGTTGATCAATGTGACTTTTGAGGAACTCGTATGATGCAGAAGTAAGGCATGTAAACACTTTGATCGTTCTCGATCTACATACTCGTATATATATTATTTTTTTCTTCCCTCTCTCTTTCTCCCTCTCTCTCTCTCCCTCCCTCCCTCTCTCTCTCTCTCTCTCTCTCCCCCTCTCTCTCACACACACACGCATACACACATACATATGCGCCCTCACTCAGTCACTCAGTCACTCAGTCACTCACTCACTCACTCACTCACTCACTCACTCACTCACTGTGTCCAACTGCACAGTGCATGTTAGGAATTTGTTTCCCTTTGTAATGTCACAACAACCACTTGGTTTACCTTAACTCTCTACAATGTTGTACAATTTGTTTGTTTATGACCGCATTATTCTATTTACTATTATAATGTTTATTAACTTTAATACTTTATAGATTTCAAACGAAAACGAGGAGCTATAATCTACTATAATCTCCAACAAAATTTCAATCGTAGGGGGTAATTTTAGATCAGATTAATTATAGTTTTACTAAATTATACTTGTATCGATTACTTAATTTTTGTATAGCTGCCTGCTAATCTTCGGAATATCGACTGATATTAATATGTTTTTGAAAAGTATTTACATACGTATAGCGTTAGCATCGACTATGTTAAAGTAATGTAAGAGAAATGTGACAGAATGTCTTTAAATAAGTAAAGCTTGGCACTTGTTTCGTAAAAAGGATAGAAAGAATAAGAGCACGTACAAATTAACAAGAAGTAATTTCAGAGAGTAAGAGTTTTGGTGTTTCAAGAGTACGAAGGAGTTTATCTTACCAAATTATTGGACATTTAACTCGAAAACAATACATCCACCGAGAAAGAAGTTTGAGTGGGCAAATGTGAGAAAAAGTACCGTGGAATTTCGCTAATGCAACACGAATAAAGATCGATGGTATCGAACTAATGGAACTTTAACAAGTTTCCCATGCAGAAATTGTTCGTATTATTAAAGCATGTAACATTATCGAGCAGATGAAAAGGAAGGCGAAGGAAACAAATATCTGCCAATTATCGTTCAATAACGATGAAAATCCGTTCGTGAAACGAGTAATAAAATGTTTCCACGGCGATAATGTTAGGACAACCACCTTGGATAGCCAAGATTCTTAAGAACTCTATTCTACAGTCAGAAGACGTTAAACATACAATAGAATTTTGATTATCCAAACTAACTATTCGAATAATCAAGTAATTTTGTTTGTATACGAAATAAGATAATTTATTTTGAACTATTTTATAAAATTTCATACTAAACAAACAAGAACAAAAAATTTTGAATAGAAATATAACAAAAAATACTTTCATTTCTATTCTTTCTTAGAGGTATTATCCCCAAAATTTTTGGTTCATTGGTGTTCTGATAATCAAATTCTGTTTTATCTACATACGTACATGCTTCTAAGAAATATAACTTTTGTTTTACGAGAAAGAAACAGAAGAAAAGATATTTCTACTTATATGTACTGTGAAGTTACTACTCGTGTTTCGTTTACGTATTCCGAGGCGATTAATGTTAAGGGAAACGTGAAATACGATGTAACGCTGTTCCGTGTGATGCCGTGCGAGGAACATTCGTTCGGAACGGGGTTCAATGTTTCGTAAATAGCGAGCGAACCTATTATTCGACGAAAGTATCAAGAGAAATAAAAGAAAATTGCGCCAATGTGCAGCACACGAGTTATCAAAGAACTTTCTTTCTTTCTCGTTCTCTCGTTTGTCGAGTTTCCAGCAACCCTGATAAAATAAACGGGTAACAACGACGACCTATATTCGACCTATATTCGTTCTTTCAAGCAGCTTTCCATCTGACATCGTTCAACGAGACACCGCTGAACGTAGTGTAAACTCGATGAAAAGCTTTCAAGATTTTCATAAATTTTCGTGGCTGGCAGAAATACCGATTGCGCAACAATCGCCGAGTAAGATGAAAAGATCGAGGTCAACCGACAACAACTCACATCAAACATCGTACCAAGGATATTAATAAAACTTTGAAGATATTTAAAAGGGACTTTCTCCTCTCAGTTTCCTACGAAAGGAAATACATATATGCGATCTTTCATTGACTTAAATGCACTATTGTTTAATAATACTGCAAGGATACAATATTACTAGATTAAGATATAACATATAAGGTATGATATTCTATCTACTACATATGTATATTTCAATGCACTTATACTAAAACTAATTTATACTAAAACCTTTTATTGAAATGAATCAGTCTTTCTGCTTAGATTCCAAATCGTCATTCTGATAAAAATTTATTTTTATGAGAAGAATTTAGTTGGTTATCTTAACACAATGGCATCCGATTATTTGTAAGCCAGTCGGATCGATGCTGGGACCGGGGAAACTTGGTGAAATTTGGCCAAATTATGTTAGATAGAAGAAAAACTGTTATATCTCAACTTTTTATTTATAAAACAAAAAATTCGACATTTTAGTCAAATTTCACCACATTTCATGGCATGTACATTCTAGTATCATATCTTATCGCAGGTACGTATGACAAGTATTAAATATATCAATTTCATTTGGTAACAAGAATAATAACGTTTACTTACGATTTTGCATACTTTTACACGCGCGCGCTTTCACGATTCACGGCGATAACGATTCTATCGTTGCGTCGCAAACAAAGAAAATGAGGTATGAGAAACAGGCGAAAGAGATTTTAAAAAATCCTATTTTTCACTTTTATACACGATATTATTCTCCGCAAAAATTACGAAAAATTACCAGAGCATTGAAAAACTTATTTCTTCTCGTACAAATCCATCAGTGTGTCCAATTTTTCTTCCAAATACCTTCAACACAAAGCGGAATATAAAACATTTCAGGAAATGTTATTCACGCTATGTCGACAAACTGACAACTTGTTGGAGTTTTCTATTGTTGCGCGCAAGAACTGTTTTCCGGGCGCAAATAACAGGGCGAACAATTCGTTGTTGATTTCCACGTAAAAAAAGCAAACTGACAAATATAAAAGAGTAAATAAAGAACAGAAGAAACGACGAGGTTAGAACAGTCTCTATCGTCGTACCACTGTGTATCAAGAGCTTGATAAACACGTCGAGGCCTGCTGTTATTTCAATCAAGAAACAGAAAACCGATATGTTGGTCGTGTTAGAAAAGCCAACTGCTTCCTACTTCAGCGATTACTAAATTCTTTTTTATTTGTAGCTTGTTAACGCGACAGGTCGATGAGGTGAATTAATATCAAGGCGGTAGAATGTCGGGACAAGATCAGATGAAACAGAGGCCGTTTGTACAATGGGAGGAGAATGGGAAGAAAATTGATTGATCGATAGTTGACCGACCTTGACCACTACTTTCGCCATCATTTCCATTAGATTAACCAGTCTCTCCTTCGACCCTCCTCTATATATCGCATACAATTATGTACAATATTTTGCATCTAATAAGAAGTAGTTAATCAAATCAATTACGTAACTCGAAAACTTCTTTTCGACTGTGACTTTTCACACCTAACCTAAAAAAAGTTCCACTTTTCTCCACTTTTAGACGTGTTTGCGATACCAAAGAATATGTTCGTAGGGACAGAGGCGGCGAAGGAGTAAATAAGGCAGCAGCAGCAGCAGCAGCAGCAGCCCTGTGCGTTGGTGGATCGAAGCAGAAACAGAGGCGGAGAAGTTTCGCTGAATCGAGACACGGTTTTGCTTGTACATTCGGAATAGTCGAAGAATAATATTCAGACCGACTCGAAACCGACTCGAAACCGATTGTTACAAAAGCATTATCGCGATGGTTCATTTACAAGTCTCTTAAAATAGAGACATCCAAGTTTACAGCGGAATAAATTGTTACCCCGGGCACGAAAAATTTATCTGCTGCTTGACATTCAAGCCATACCTATTTAAATTTTGTATCTTCGTTATACGACAATGAAATAATTCACTCTAGCATAGTTTTACTGTTGTTACCCCCATTTTCAGGATTATATTCATTGAAAGGTCATATTTTTGTAACGAAGAAAGTGAAAAGTTCGATACGTGACGTTTATGTATTACCGAGACATGGAAACTTTCTCCGCTTTCTCCAAGAAGCTTTACATCTTTTTATATCTCTTCTGAGCTGACACAGAAATATATCTACATTTCTTTCGCTAAATTGCCGTATCTTCTACCGTTAACATTCTTCTAATGTTATTTGTATCAGTGAGTCGATAATAAATTGAAATCCGTGATTTTGAAAATGTTGGTTTTGCGAAAATTGGGGAATTTGATGACAGTAAAATGACAAATATCACTAAATCATTGCTGACAAATGATCGATGTGTGAATCGTTATATGTTCCTATATAATAATATCACAGTAATACGTTAATTTTATCTCGCTCTATTTATTTCTTCTTCCCCTTGTTTTATGTTTTAATCTTCGAAATACAGAAACTGATTGTCAAATAACCAGCTTTATTTACTTATTTACTGGCAATTGTACTTAATGTGGAAGAGATTTTCGAAAACGCGCTTAAGTAACTCGTGTTGTACACATTCTCTGGCTTTATTAAATTATAGACGTTACGTCTTGTCGTACGCTTAATATCTCTCGGCTGCTTGTTCGAAGCTCGATTCATGGAGCAAGGGAGTTCACGTCACCCTAGGGAAATTTCTCTTAGGAGTAACTCTTTTTCCCAGAAAACGTCCGTGTTTCGTTCCTATTTCGTTCTCGCAACGAAAATTATCACTTCGTAGACCCTCCGAGTGAAATGTGGTGGGAATGTCTCAGTTTGCGGCTAGATTTTCATAATTTTACAAACATATTATATTTTTGCATAAACAATATTTTGTTTATTACATTACATTAGAATTAGGGTTAGGGGCGTGAAACGAATCTTCGTTTGGATTACACGTTGTCGTTATGCAATAGAGAAGACATTGACTAGTGCAAATACGATTATCATAGAACTGGACAAGTAACCGTAGTAATTAGATACTCGAGAAACTAATGACAATGATCCTAGGTTCAATAACGAATCCGCGGTCGGCGGGATGATAGATGAACGTGCTCACAAAATCTAAGTCGGACGCGTAATATGCACTGGTCGTAAGGTGTTACTTTTTTCATCGATGAGATCGCAAGAAGGAATGAATTTCCGTCCCGATGATGCCACAGAGGAAAACTATGATGGGGTGTGTCTAAGGCCGCGAGATCATCGGATTCGTAGAGGACAGCCTTCGTTCAGAAAGTAAGGGAAATTGGCGTTGCTGCTAATTGGTCAATCTCCACATCGGTGGTTGGAAAAAGATGCTAGCCGCCCTCGAGGGAAAGTTGCTAGTGGGAGACGTCGTACGTTGAAAAATAGGTCTCCTCTATCTTCTCGTAGTTGGGACAAAGACTGTTTGTTTGAAGGACTTTAGTTAGCTAAATCTTAAGATTTATAACGGGCCCTCAGACTAGCTGAACATGTACTGCGGAGACGCTTACATTTGGCAATCATCTTACTCGAAGAATAGAGTCTGCGTGTGGCGAGCTACGGGACAGAGACCGTTGCAATGTTCACTGTCGAGTGTTACGACTATTTCCCTTTTAAGGAGAGCTATAGAATTACCCCATGCCTTTGTTAGACAAAGAGTTCATCCCGTGACCGCGGCTACGTTCGGCGACTGGCTGTCGCCCCGAGCCCAAGTTTATTATCACAAATCGCAAATAAGTACAATTGGGTAGAATGACGGCAAATCGTTTAATTACAACTGTAAACTTTAATTACAATTTTACGGATTTTCCCGAAGTTCCAGAGGGAAGGTCTCCGGTGTCCTCTCATCTCCGACAAATAAGACTCACACCATTCTTCAAGGAATCAATAAGAAATACCTAACCGTGATTACAGCCAATTAGATCATATTGTTCGCTACATAATTAATAACTGTATCACGTACAGCGATGCAGGCGGCATTTTATGTTACAATTACAACGAGTAAATTTACTCGTTTAACTTGAGAAGAATTAAAAAGGTACCTAACTTTTAAATAAGCATTAAATAAGAATTTTAAACATCGCAAACAGTGATGTAGGTGTTATTCAAGAAAAAGGAACATTTTAGTTTTTAAGTAGCACGAGTAAACGAACGAATATCGATAATACAATATAACGCTTGATATGAATGTTATCCGTCTGATTATTTAATACCTTAACTAATTTCACAGTAACGTTATCGACTGCCGTTAGGCTTTTTTTCTCCTTTTTGTTCAAACTAATTGATAGTCGAAAACTAGTATTAAAGAAGTGTGAATTTAGTCTTAGTTTGCAGAAACTATTAAAATGATAAAAATGGATATCGTATTAAATCGTTAAAGATGCCAATTTACGATAAAAATTAAGAAATCGTTCAATTTGATTTTGTTATAATGGAAAAACCGTCTCTTACTATATCAAAAATTCGTTACCGTTTGATTAACAAACCGGCATCTTGTCAAGGTATATAAGGAACACGGAAGTCGCGCGCGAGCTCTTTTGTGCCTGAAATTCCGGAGAGTGAACATCGAAGAAGAATTTAAATATAAGGTAAATAAAAAAAAAATCAAATAACAACATTGCAACCAGTAATTTATAACGTCTAAACCATTAATTTACAACACTTAAGCTATTAATTTGTAACATTTATGCTATTAATTTATAACATTTAAGGAATTAATTTATAACATTTAAGGAATTAATTTATAACAACAAAACTATTAATTTATAACATTTAAGCTATTAATTTATAACATTTAAGCTATTAATTTACAACATCTAAGCCATTAATTTACAATATTTAAACTATTAATTTATATCATTTAAGCTATTAATTTACAACATCTAAGACATTAATTTACAACATTTAAACTGCTATTTTATACATTTATGCTATTAATTTATAACATTTAAGCTATTAATTTAGAACATTTAAGCCATTAATTTGTAACTTTTAAACTACTAATTTATAACATTCAAGCCATTAATTTATAAAGTCTAAGCTATTAATTTATAACATTTAAGCTATTAATTTACAACATCTAAGCCATTAATTTACAATATTTAAACTATTAATTTATATCATTTAAGCTATTAATTTACAACATCTAAGACATTAATTTACAACATTTAAACTGCTATTTTATACATTTATGCTATTAATTTATAACATTTAAGCTATTAATTTAGAACATTTAAGCCATTAATTTGTAACTTTTAAACTACTAATTTATAACATTCAAGCCATTAATTTATAAAGTCTAAGCTATTAATTTATAACATTTAAGCTATTAATTTACAACATCTAAGCCATTAATTTACAATATTTAAACTATTAATTTATATCATTTAAGCTATTAATTTACAACATCTAAGACATTAATTTACAACATTTAAACTGCTATTTTATACATTTATGCTATTAATTTATAACATTTAAGCTATTAATTTAGAACATTTAAGCCATTAATTTGTAACTTTTAAACTACTAATTTATAACATTCAAGCCATTAATTTATAAAGTCTAAGCTATTAATTTATAACATTTAAGCTATTAATTTACAACATCTAAGCCATTAATTTACAATATTTAAACTATTAATTTATATCATTTAAGCTATTAATTTACAACATCTAAGACATTAATTTACAACATTTAAACTGCTATTTTATACATTTATGCTATTAATTTATAACATCTAAGCCATTAATTTACAATATTTAAACTGTTATTTTATACATTTAAGCCATTCATTTCTAACATTTAAACTATTAATTTCTAATATTTAAGCCATTAATTTACAACATCTAAGCCATTAATTTACAACATTTAAACTGTTAGTTTATACATTTAAACTATTAATTTATAACATTTAAGCCGTTAATTTCTAACATTTAAACTATTAATTTATAACATTCAAGCCATTAATTTATAACGTTTAAGCTATTAATTTACAACATCTAAGCCATTAATTTACAACATTTAAACTGTTATTTTATACATTTATGCCATTAATTTATAACATTTAAGCTATTAATTTAGAACATTTAAACTATTAATTTATAACATTTAAGCAATTAATTTAGAACATTTATGCTATTAATTTGTAACATTTATGCTATTAATTTACAACATCTAAGCCACTAATTTACAACATTTAAACTGTTATTTTATACATTTAAGCCATTAATTTATAACATTTAAGGAATTAATTTATAACGTCAAAACTACTAATTTATAACATTTATGCTATTGATTTATAACATTTAAGCCATTAATTTATAACATTTAAGGAATTAATTTATAACGTCAAAACTACTAATTTAGAACATTTATGCTATTAATTTGTAACATTTATGCTATTAATTTACAACATCTAAGCCACTAATTTACAACATTTAAACTGTTATTGTATACATTTATGCTATTAATTTATAACATTTAAGCTATTAATTTTTAACGTCTAGGCCATTAATTTATAACTTTTAAACTGTTATTTTATACATTTAGCCATTAATTTATAACATTTAAACCATTAATTTATAACATTTAGGCCATTAATCTAAAACAATTACTCCATTAATTCTTAACAGTTATACCAATAATTTATAACCACATTCTGCCATTAATTCAAACTAATTACGCTCATAATTTATAACAGTTGTACCGTTAATCGGTTGTAACTCTACATTCATTGATTTAAATCAACACCATCAATTCGTAGTGAGTGAATTAATGATTTATTTTGTTTCATTTTATTAACGTAATCCATCAAGTTTTTGAAGTACTATTTTATTTCTATATAGCATTATTTTTTAATTTTAAATACAGTATTTAATTTATCATTTCACTATTTCGTATAAAACCTGTCTTAACACAGAGTGTGATCTTATGATGTAATTTTCCATGTCTGCTCGAAACTAAGGAAACAACACCATATTCATGGAATCAAGGAAGCGAGTGCAATTTAACCGAAGGCAACCACATCTTCTCTGTAGCTGGACATAAGTCAGAGGACATTTCAAATCATGTTGTTGTTTTGCCTCGGAGTATCAAGACCGTTAGATTGCAAGTAATGTAAGAACAAATAAGCTCCGGTCAAAACAATATCGCCGCTACAATGTCGCTTTATTATAAAATAATTTTACATCTCTTCTTCCAATGCTTAAAAACTGTTTATGTAAATGGGACCCGAGCGTAGTTACCTCCTCGTGGTGGGTCCCGGTAATTGGTATCGTTTCCCAAATAATAATACACCAAGTACTATTTTGAATATTAGTATTATTATTTGAGAAACGATATCAAGCTAAAAACTACTTCAATATAGTCTGGTCTTGATCATCCAAAATAGTTTTGGTGATCTAGACCGGACTAAGACCCCCCCGCGGGGGCGCCGTGGGACATCGTGGGACACCGTGGGACATCGCGGGACACCGTGGGATGCGAGCGTTTTAGCCTTAATTAATCTTAAGATAGATATCTATGTTATGTGCATTGTAAGCTCATTCTGTACGAAGATACTTATCTATCTTGGAACGAAAAATAAAAATCTCGTCTCTCGTGATGTCCTCGGTTACCACATTGGAAAAATTGTTCCCACGATTTACCGGTTCACGGTCGCTCAGTTCTTTCAAACCGTAGCGTGACGTACTCGCTCGCGCGTATTCCGGGTACGTGCGGGTCAACGTGCACTGGGCAACTCTTTGGATTCGTAAGTCGCCCCAAGCACACCTCTGTCTTGATGACTACTCGACGACTGCTCGTCGTTTGCCTCGAATCACGGGAGTTGTCATCGCACTGGTGATACCTGCGATTCTCAATACTGTCCGATTGGTACTTCGGTACTCGGGCAGAGACCTGCATTTCACGTCCTCCGTAATTCTGTTCGGGCCCGCGGGAGTGGACCCCACTGTTCAGTTGAGGTCAATGCCTTCGTAATCCTGTTCAGCGGTCCCTCCCCGTGAGTGGACCCCACTGTTCAGTTGAGGCCTCTTGCCTTCGTAATCCTGTTCAGCGGTCCCTCCCCGGGCCTTCATTTGTTCAGTTGGAGTGTGTTAAATCGCAGGCCTATTTGCTGGATCGCTAGTATCATCGGTCGGTGCCATCGACCGTGATAAGATCCAGACGACGTGACAGGAATCGGGCGAAGGTCAATGTTTGGGCCTTCCGCTGAACCTTAGGGTTATCCGGTGCACGGGGGTACGTCATGTAGGTTTGTTAGTTCTTTCGAGAGATCGTGATTTCGTTCGTTCCGGGCGCGCCGCGGTTTTTCTTCCATCGTCTGATTGTTGGGGCTCCCTTTTCGTAGTAGCCTCATATTGTTTCTTTCGTTCCAAGTTAGACAAATGTGTCTTTGATACCGAATGCGGCCAATAGGGTTGCGAATTATTGTACTGATCGATGTAATCGATGTGTGGGAGATGGATGTTGCGTTACGTAGGCTTTGTTCTACGTTTGTAAAGATTCATGTAAGCGCTGCGTTGGAGATATGTGTTTCGCTACGTTAGGCTACGAAACAACTATCTCTTTACGCAGGCCCATGAAGTAGAACCAGAACTCGACATTCTTGCCAGTAGGTTGAATGTCGAGACCGATGCATAATGTTGAATAACCCATGGGCGGGTCTCGTGCGTAGTCACCTCCTCGTGGTGAGACCTGGTAATTGGCATCGTTTTCCAAAAATTAGTCAGTTGATTAATCTTTGGAAAACGATACCAAGCCAAGAACTACGCAACAGTCCAGTTTGGATCACCAAAAGCCTCTAAGAGAATTCTGTTCAAACTAATCGATAGTCGAAAACTAGTATTAAAGAAGTGTGAATTTAATCTTAGTTTGCAGAAACTATTAAAATGATGAAAATGGATATCGTATTAAAACTTTAAAGATGCCAATTTACGATAAAAATTAAGAAATCGTTTAATTTGATTTTGTTATAATGGAAAAACCGTCCCCTGCTATGTGAAAGTATCGTTACCGTTTGATTAACAAACCGGCATCTTGTCAAGGTATATAAGGAACACGGAAGTCGCGCGCGAGCTCTTTTGTGCCTGAATTTCCGGAGAGTGAACATCGAAGAAGAATTTAAATATAAGGTAAATAAAACAAAAAATATCAAATAACAACATTGCAACTAGCAATTTACAACGTCTAAACCATTAATTTACAACACTTAAGTTATTAATTTATAACATTTAAGCCATTAATTTATAACATTTAAGGAATAAATTTATAACGCCAAAACTATTAATTTATAACATTTATGCTATTAATTTATTACATTTAAGCTATTAATCTACAACATCCAAGCAACTAATTTACAATATTTAAACTATTAATTTATATCATTTAGGCTATTAATTTGCAACATCTAAGCCATTAATTTACAACATTTAAACTGTTATTGTATACATTTATGCTATTAATTTATAACATTTAAGCTATTAATTTATAACATTTAAGCCATTAATTTGTAACTATTAAACTATTAATTTATAACATTTAAGATATCAATTTACAACATTTAAATTATTAACTTATAACATTTAAGCTATTAATTTGTAATATTTAAGCCATTAATTTACAACATTTAAAATATTAATTTATAACATTTAAGCTATTAATTTATAACATTTAAGCTATTAATTTACAACATCTAAGCCATTAATTTACAGCATCTAAGTCATTAATTTACAACATTTGAACTGTTATTTTATACATTTAAGCCATTAATTTCTAACATTTGAGCCATTAATTTATAACATTTAAGCCATTAATTTCTAACATTTGCGCCATTAATTTATAACATTTAAGCCATTAATTTATGACATTTAAGCTATTAATTTATAACATTTAAGCCATTAATTTATGACATTTAAACTATTAATTTATAACATTTAAGCCATTAATTTATAACATTTGAGCCATTAATTTATAACATTTAAGCTATTAATTTATAACGTCTGGGCCATTAATTTACAACATTTAAATTGTTATTGTATACATTTATGCTATTAATTTATAACATTTAAGCTATTAATTTTTAACGTCTAGGCCATTAATTTGTAACTTTTAAACTGTTATTTTATACATTTAGCCATTAATTTATAACATTTAAACCATTAATTTATAACATTTAGGCCATTAATCTAAAACAATTACTCCATTAATTCTTAACAGTTATACCAATAATTTATAACCACATTCTGCCATTAATTCAAACTAATTACGCTCATAATTTATAACAGTTGTACCGTTAATCGGTTGTAACTCTACATTCATTGATTTAAATCAACACCATCAATTCGTAGTGAGTGAATTAATGATTTATTTTGTTTCATTTTATTAACGTAATCCATCAAGTTTTTGAAGTACTATTTTATTTCTATATAGCATTATTTTTTAATTTTAAATACAGTATTTAATTTATCATTTCACTATTTCGTATAAAACCTGTCTTAACACAGAGTGTGATCTTATGATGTAATTTTCCATGTCTGCTCGAAACTAAGGAAACAACACCATATTCATGGAATCAAGGAAGCGAGTGCAATTTAACCGAAGGCAACCACATCTTCTCTGTAGCTGGACATAAGTCAGAGGACATTTCAAATCATGTTGTTGTTTTGCCTCGGAGTATCAAGACCGTTAGATTGCAAGTAATGTAAGAACAAATAAACTCCGGTCAAAACAATATCGCCGCTGCAATGTCGCTTTATTATAAAATAATTTTACATCTCTGCTTCCAATGCTTAAAAACTGTTTATGTAAATGGGACCCGAGCGTAGTTACCTCCTCGTGGTGGGTCCCGGTAATTGGTATCGTTTCCCAAATAATAATACACCAAGTACTATTTTGAATATTAGTATTATTATTTGAGAAACGATATCAAGCTAAAAACTACTTCAATATAGTCTGGTCTTGATCATCCAAAATAGTTTTGGTGATCTAGATCGGACTAAGACCCCCCCGCGGGGGCGCCGTGGGACATCGTGGGACATCGCGGGACACCGTGGGACATCGCGGGACACCGTGGGATGCGAGCGTTTTAGCCTTAATTAATCTTAAGATAGATACCTATGTTATGTGCATTGTAAGCTCATTCTGTACGAAGATACTTATCTATCTTGGAACGAAAAATAAAAATCTCGTCTCTCGTGATGCCCTCGGTTACCACATTGGAAAAATTGTTCCCACGATTTATCGGTTCACGGTCGCTCAGTTCTTTCAAACCGTAGCGTGACGTACTCGCTCGCGCGTATTCCGGGTACGTGCGGGTCAACGTGCACTGGGCAACTCTTTGGATTCGTAAGTCGCCCCAAGCACACCTCTGTCTTGATGACTACTCGACGACTGCTCGTCGTTTGCCTCGAATCACGGGAGTTGTCATCGCACCGGTGATACCTGCGATCCGCGATACTGTCCGATTGGTACTTCGGTACTCGGGCAGAGACCTGCATTTCACGTCCTCCGTAATCCTGTTCAAGTGACGAACCCGCGGGGGTGGACCCCACTGTTCAGTTGGGGCCTTGCCTTCGTAATCC